>NC_136419.1:218737018-219979518 GCF_052625555.1 Lactuca saligna
CATGAGATGGATCTACGACATTGAGGGGTGTTTATATACGTGTTCATGTCCAGAGCATCTGAGAGTTCGGTTCGCGCTGAACTAGCTTCGCTTGGGAGTGAAGGACTAGTGGAAGTTTGTGACGACTGATTTTACCACTACATATCATGTTGTAGTGACTTGGGAGAGGTTCACCAAATTATTCAGAGATAAGTATGTTCCGGAGGTAGAGAGGGAATGTTTGGCACAAGAGTTTCTATCTCTCAAGCAGAAGACAGAATCAGTGACATAGATTACGAGGATGTTTCATGAGAAGGTGTTGTTCTACCCTGAGCACGTGTCTACTGAGAGATTGAGTTGAGTTACAGACTAATTCTAGGAGGAGAGAGATTGAACTGGAGATTCAGACTAGGGAGGAGGGAGAGCAATAAGGGAGAGAGATGGCGACAAAGTGGGCTAAGCCCGCTGATTCGAGAGCTGGAGGACAGAAGGGTCACACTTGTAGCAAGTGCGCCAAGAGCCACGAGGGGTCTTGCCTAGTGGCGATTTGCTACAAATGTGGCAAGGAGGGGCATATGGCGAGGGACTGCCCCCAAGGGATTTTCGTTTTGCTTTCACTGCAACCAGATGATCCATCGGAAGGCCAAGTGTCCCCAACTTACCCAGGGACCAGCCCAGACTTCTGCTCCTGCTGCTTACGTGTTACTGGTGGTCGGCTGGTGGAGGTGGAGCCTCCAACAGCTTGTGGGAGAGCATTCCAGTTGACCGCGGAGGAGGTTCACATAACACCAGATGTTGTTTTTGGTATGTATCTCCTTACTTTTTTATTTTGAGATTTATTTATGCTTATACTGTGTTGTATATTGCTAGTTTTCTTGTAAGTTTTGTGCCGCTTTGGTGTTATTTGACTCATGTGCGAGTCGATATTTCATGTGTTTAACCTTTAGTCATCACATTAGTGTCAGATACGAGGCATTGAGTCGATTACTGAGGGTTTCTATAGCCGAAGAGCATGCAGTTTTTGCCACAGATGTATTCCGGGGATGTGTATTAGATATTTCCGGTGTTGAGTTCAAGATACATCTCGTGCAGATAGCAATGTGTGATTTCTGTGTCATAATGGGCATGGACTAGTTGAGCCATTTTGGAGTCGTGATTGACTGTGAGCGTCATATGCTGACCATACGAGATCCTAGTGAGGGAGTACTTACTGTGTATGGCGAGGGGACTAGGTCTGGATCATCTTTCTACTCTACCACCAGGGCGAGGCACAGTTTACAGCAAGGATGTATGGGTTTTTAGCTTATGTGATGGATATGAGAGTTGTAACTGAGAGGCTGAGTTCTATCTCTGATGTTCCAGTAGTGTGTGAGTTCCCGGACGTTTTCTTGAGCAATTGTCGGGTGTGCCTCCTGAGAGGTAGGTGGAGTTCTGGATCAATTTGATTCCGGTTGCGACGCCTATTGCCAAGGCACCTTATCGCCTTGTGTCGCTCGAGAAGCAGGAGTTATCCTTGCAGCTCTAGGAGCTGTTGGGGAAGGGTTTTATTAGACTGAGTAGCTCACCATGGGGAGCGCCGATCCTTTTTGTCAAGAAAAAAGATGGTTCACACCGGATGTTCATGGAGTACCGGCAGTTGAACAAGATGACGGTCAAGAACCGTTATCTATTACCGAGAATCGATGATTTATTCGATTAATTGCAGGAGGTGTCTTAGTTTTCCAAGATTGACTTGAGGTGTGGGTATCATAAGATGAGAGTTTGCGAGGAGGATATCCAGAAGATGGCCTTTACAACTTGTTATGGACACTATGAGTTCTTTGTGATGCCTTTCGGACTCACCAACACACCGACAACGTTCATGGACCTCATGAACTGGGTGTGCAGACCATGCTGGACAGGTCGGTGATCGTGTTCATCAACAACATTTTGGTGTGCTCGAGGTCTAGAGAGTAGCACGAGGAGAATCTTTGGGAGATTCTTGGAGTATTGAGGATGGAGATGCTTTATGCCAAATTCTCTAAGTGTGATTGTTGGCTATGAGAGGTCCAGTTCTTAGGACACCTCATTAACCAGAATGGGATTTTGGTCGACCCAACAAAGATTGGGGCAATTATGCTATGGGAGGTGCCAAGGTCCCCATCTGAGATCATGAGTTTTTTGGGCCTGGAAGGCTACTACTGGAGGTTTATCAGAGATTTCTCCAAGATTATTGTTCCTCTTACCAGGTGGAGCAGGAAACGTGTTACTTTTGCTTGGGGGCCCGAGCAGTAGGCCTCATTCAAGACTCTTCACCAGAGATTGTGCGAAGGTCTGGTGTTAGCCCTTCTTGAGGGAGTGGATGACTTTGTAGTTTACTGTGATGCATCTATATTAGGGTACACGTGATAGCATATGCATCAAGACATTGGAAGCCTCACGAGATGAGGTATCCCACCCACAATTTGGAGTTGGGGACGGTGGTGTTTGCCCTTAAGATTTGGCGCCACTAACTTTATGGTGTCCAATGTACTATATACACGAACCATAAGAGCTTGAAGTACCTTACGGATCGGCCCAACCTGAATATGAGACAGAGGAGATGGTTGGATGTAGTGAAAGACTACGCTTGTGAGATTTTGTATCACCCTGGAAAGGCTAATGTGGTAGCCGCTGCCTTGAGTCGCAGAGCAGTGAGTGATCTGATCCGAGATGTGTGCATGAGGATGATAGTGATGATTCAAGTCTTAGATACCATCCGAGAGGCCCGGGTGGTGTCCGTGAGACCAAAGAACTATAAGAAAGAGTGGGCGATAGGACATATTTCTAAGTTTGGGATGGATAGTCAGGGACTTATAACCTTTCGGGGGTGGATATGTGTGCCATATACGGGTGGAGCTTGATATATTTTGATGGAGGAGCCTCATAGGTCGAGATTCTCGATCCATCCGGGTGATACTAAGATGTATTTAGACTTCAAAAGGGATTATTGGTGGCCGTGTATGAAGAGAGATGTGACATGGGTAGTCAAGAGATTCTTGACCTATCGTCAAGTAAAGGCGGAGCACCAACACCCACATGACCGGTTGCAACCTTTAGAGATTCCCCAGTGGAAGTGGGAACAAATTTCCATGGATTTTATCACCAAATTACCGAGTACTGCGCGAGTAGTTGTTATGATATGGGTGATTGTAGATCGGTTGATGAAGAGTGCTTACTTTCGGGCTATCAGTGAGAGCTCTTCTGTGGAGAAATTAGTCGAGATCTACGTTCGAGAAGTGGTGGTAGTGCATGGGGTGCTGACATCGATATGTCAGATCGAGATATATGTTTTACATCCAGGTTCTGGAAGAAATTTCATGAGAAGTTGGGTACCTGGTTGCACTTTAGTACCGTATATCACCCACAGATAGACGGGCAGAGTGAGCGGACGATTCATACGCTCGAGGACATGCTACCTGCATTTGTTATGGACTTCGGTGAAAGTTAGGACACTTACTTTCCCTTGGCTGAGTTTTCATACAACAACAACCATCATTCCAATATGGGTGTGCCTCCCTTTCAGCTCTTATATGGGAGGAGGTGTCGGAGTACCATCTGTTGGGGAGATGTAGGGCAAAGAGTGATGGGGGCACTGAGATAATGCTCAACATGATAGAGCAGATCCAACAGGTCAGACAAACATTACTGATGGCTCAGAGTCATCAGAAGAGTCACACCGACCGAATCCTTTAAGTGTTAGAGTTTTAGGTCGAAGATTTTGTCCTCCTGAAGGTATCCCCATGGAAAGGGGTGATCCAATTCAAGAAGCGGGACAAGTTAGGCCCTAGATGCATTGGTCCTTTCAGGGTGATCGGCCAAGTGGGTAAGGTAGCTTATTGGTTGGAGCTACCTGTAGAGTTGAGCCAAATTCATAACAATTTCCACGTGTCGCAACTGAGGAAGTACGTAGCCGATGAGATGGCAGTGGTCCCTAAAAAGGAAATTCTGGTTGATGAACGCATGAACTATATTGAGAAGTCGATAGAGATCTTGGATAAGAAGGTGAAGGTCTTGAGGAATAAAGAGGTGCCCTTGCTTTAAGTTCATTGGCAACATCGGAAGGGATCCTAGTGGACTTGGGAGTCGGATTCTGAGATGCGGGAGCAATACCCAAAGTTGTTTTCGGAGGATGACATCAAGGGCGAAGTCTGATTCTAGTAGGGGAGAATTGTAACATCCCGAATCCCAGGTATAATATTTAATTAATTTGCATTCATGATGCCAAATCAACTCGATGATTTGGATGCCCCAACTCGTCGAGTAGAGGAGTTAATGGTCGTGTGATTTTTAGAGCCTACTCGATGAGTTGAAGGACCCCAACTCGACGAGTAGGAGCTGAGTGAGAAAACCCTAATTTTAAGGGTTTGTGTCCTATTTAAAGGACCTTAAGCCTTCATTTCCACCTCCCTTATCATCTTAACACTCTGACAAAAACCATAATCGAGTTATATCCTTGTGTGTGAGACAGAGAGATTAATATTTAATATTTTAGTGCATATTGGAGGAAGATTGAGGAGAAAAAGGCTTGGGGACGAGTGGGAGCTCTTGGATTCGGTGTTCCTTCATTTCCAGCTTCTATTTGATAGTAAAAAGCTACCACCTTGATCATTTTTAGGATAAATCTCTTTTCTAGGGAGTTCAGGGCCTTTTTACATCCTTCTTGAGTTCTGGAGTTGTTTGAGCTTTCCATGGAGTTGAGACTTTAGATCTGGACAATATGAGGTCCCTTGAGCCCAAAGATCCAAGCTTTATCAATCTAGTGAAAAGCTATTATGCATTATAGAGCTTATTTGGCATTTCGAACCCTAGATGCCATGCATGGATGTAAAGCTTGCAGCTTTACATGGTATTTCAGCCTTGGGAGGCTAGATCTCAAGTTTGGGACCTTAATTCTGTTAAGAATCGTCTGAATGAGAATTAGTCTACAGGGACTCGACAAGTGCATGAGCCAACTCGGCTAGTCATCTAGGGTTTTCCCCGATAGTCTGGACGCACTACAACTCCACGAGTTGATGAGAAAACTCGATGCGTTGAGTTGGATTTTCCCAATACTTTAGAGAAAACAAAGGAACTCAACGAGTCGCATAGATGCACTCGACGATTTGGGTCAACATGGACTGTTGACTCAGGCGTTGACTTCTGTTGACTTTGAGGGCTTGGTCAAGACATGAGTGAGGAGACCAATGAGGGGTAAAATAGTCTTTCACCCTTTCCGAGAGTGAAGAAAGGGATTAGCCTGACTTTGTAAGAGTTGTAATTATAAAGTGTTAATTAGAGATAATTATATCATGTAGGCAGAGTCTAAACTGTCCGTGGGGTACTAGATCTACTTGTTTACTTACGAGGTGAGTCTTCTCACTATACTTACCTGGGCGGTAATACTTTGTGATCGGAGGGTCTTATTTGAGTTATTGACCGGATGGGTCCTATGTGCTTACACTAAGTTATGTGATATTATGCATTTTGTCTTTGTGATATATGTTCTATTTTTGTTCCTCACTGATTTAGGACCGGAGGTTCCAAACCGAGTTGTGAGACCGGAGGGTCTTCAATGAGATACAAGACTGGATGGTCCAACCCGAGCTATGAGACCGGAGGGTTTTCACTGAGACACATGACCAGAGGGTCCACACCGAGCCCTGAGACTGAAGGGTCCTCACCGAAACACATGATTAGAGGGTCCATACCGAGCTATAGCAATGAAAGGCTTATTATTTGTGTATGTGGTATTTTAGGGAACTCACTAAGCTTTATGCTTACCGTGTTGTGTGATATGTGTTTCAGGTACTTCTCAGGATCGTGAGAAAGCGTCGGCTTGATTGTACACACTTGTTCGAGATTATGTTTAAGGATTCTAGGATATTCTCAATTATTTTGTTGATTTGTGTTTTGATAATTGATACATTGTAGTTTTTAAGAAAATATGATATTGAGTTTTATGTGGTTTAAAAATGAAAATTTTGTTTGAAAATTTTAGAGTGTTGTTGTGGTGGTGGTACTCCGACAATAAAGGTGGTAGTCGTTGAGATTAGTTGTTGGTGGAGAATACAATGGCATTGGTAATGCCCTAAATTCATGAAAATCGTGCAATTAATTAGACTTAGGATGTTGGTTAGAAGAGAAAAAGAAAGAGAAAGAAGGGAGGATAAGCACAAACTGTCCCCGCTAAACGTGATATTCGATGGTCATTCCTTGTGATGTGGCGATGAGGTTTTATGTTCAAATAGGGGGTTCATTGGTCGAAATCGTAAGAGAGATGTAATAGGTTCACACATGTCATGTAACCAACAAATGATAGGAAATGCCCCAATGTACACGACAAGAATTAGCAACCATGGGTTTTAGTGCTGACAAACGAAATTAGTGGTGACAAATTGTGGTAAACGTAGGGAATATTTTTATGGTCAATTTTTTAGGGTTTCAACTGTGACATAATTATTGTTATTGTTATCGATGCAAATGCATTTGTACGACAATTGAAAACCATCTGTTGGATTGGGATAAATATCACTGAATAAGGTGCTTCATTGAACCATCACACGAATCATGGTTTAGCACCATTAGTGGCGATGCTAACAATAGCAACGACGTCAAAACATGGAGTTCAGATGTCGCCGTTAATGGTAGTGTCACCGATGATGGTGGTATTTCTTGGAATGATGAGAGTTGGCCCGACCGATTTTTTCTTATGGTTTAATTAAATATATGTCAAGATTTTCGAGTATTAAATGCGCCGATTGGTATTGTAATTCGGTTTTAGCTTATTGCAAGTAGTTTTGTTCTTTCCCTTTTGGCTCTATTCTTATATTTGGTAGCTTTTTAGTAAAATTGTTTGGCATTTTAAACAACGTAATAAATAACAATATATTTCATCATTAATTCGCTATAACAATATACTTTGATTAATCTTTAATGCAACCAATTTTATATTTGTTTACTAATAATAAGAATTAATATATGAATGAAACTTGCAAAATGTTTCATAAGTTATCACTTATTTGAGTTAGTTATTTCATTTCATATTATTATATATTATTATATGCAAGTTGGTATTTTTCCCATATAAAAAAAATGTAATTTGCCATTTCATTATCCACGTTTGCCATTACAATGATGCATATTTTTGGCTAATAACAAAGATTTTATTTGTTTCTTATTGTTACAAATTGCAATTTACTTTATTGACTTTTACATAAAAAGCAGCATGAACGTCTTTATCAACTTGAAAGACTCTTTTGTTCATGGATTACTGGATTATCTTCAATCATGATCACGCATCAGACCACGTAACTTTGGTTTCACCCCATTCACCTTTAGACACCGCAAGAGCATTCCAAACCGCTACAGACGCGTCAACTATATCATTAGCACAACCCCTAGAGGTGTCACACTCGTCCACCACTGTAGCTTTTACACTTCTATCTTTGTAATATATATTGATAGATTTAAAGCATCTTTTTCCATGATTGTACCATGGAGTAGATAGTGCAACAATTGGTGTGTTGTCTGAGTGGTACTTGCCATCACATTCAGATGGCCCTCCGCCACTCCCACCCTTCTCAAAGCTGTTAATTGTCATAGTCGCATCTGTATTACTAGTGTCAGCATTAGCCCACGAAATGTTTAAGGTAACAAGTAGGGAAAAGAGAATGGGGAAGATAACTATGCATGGCTTCATTTTATATTTTTCACTTTTTGATATGTTGATTGTATTTGGTGTGAAATAATCTGTGTTACTATAACTGTATATATAATGATTTTGGTTTTGTCTTGTACTCATATGGTTTTATTCTTTAGGCGCTTTAGGGTATGTATGTGTTAGGTTGAGATTACAATAACAATGTAACATACAATGAATATTTGTTTTTAGTATTTGAATGGAATCTTAATTAAACATAATAAGTAAAGAAGGTAAGTTAAAATCACGATTTCATGTGATGTAGTGTAGAGTTTAAACTCTTCATTTATTATGTAAGAATACTTATAAAAATGTACTTTTTGTGTTAATTTGGATCATAAACATGAATATGAGCAATATATTAGAAAAAACATGTAAGTAGCCATTGGCATATGTGTTGGAATCCTAAGTCGATGAGGACTTGGAGACCAAACAATCTAATTTATGGCAAGTTTAGTTTATGGCAAGTTGGTCATAAGTTTCCTAGTCTAATACAAGTTGGTTTGTTAGGCTATATATATACCTATCTATAATCGAGTTTATGATTATGAGAACAGATTGTAAAAACATTGGTTTTGAGTGATTTTCCAATTAATCAAAGAGTTATTTTGGTTATTTGTTTTGCATTCTTGTTTTCAAAACTTTAATTGGTATCAGAGCGGGGTGGTGAAAAGAGATAATAGGATATTGATCGGGGTTAAAGAATTCTCTAGAATGACTTAGAGATTCGAGGGTGATTGTTGGAATCCTAAGTCGATGAGGACTTGGAGACCAAGCAATCTAATTTATGGAAAGTTTAGTTTATGGCAAGTTGGTCATAAGTTTCCTAGTCTAATACAAGTTGGTTTGTTAGGCTATATATATACCTATCTATAATCGAGTTTATGATTATGAGAACAGATTGTAAAAACATTGGTTTTGAGTGATTTTCTAATTAATCAAAGAGTTATTTTGGTTATTTGTTTTGCATTCTTGTTTTCAAAACTTTAATATGTTGATGTGTATTGAATTTGTTATTAATAGTAATAAATCAAAATTGTAAGAGCTCAACTAAGAAAACGGATTTTGGGAGGTTTGCGTTGTGATTGTTTTTTCTCTTTGTTCTTTGTTTTGTTTATATTTACGATCTTGTTTTGCTTCTTTGTAACCATAGACATCATATTTTTGTGCATATGTTGTCGTTTTCCTTTGTCTCAAATTACCGGTAAGGAAATGAACAATCAAAACACAACATAAATATCACGGTACAAGAAAGGTAAAAGTACACAACATATTACTGACGCATGGCATATTGACGGAATTTCCGTCAGTAAAAGGTATCATTGGCAAATGGTCAAACCAGGTCATACACACTTCCAACGCTCTTCCCATGGTAATTTTTGACAAACCTCTACGTCGACCGTAATCTGATATGTAGAATCATGTATTTTTGTTTGAGTCATATATTTAACTGTTTGACCGTTAACATAACTATAAAAATATACTTTTGCACTTATTATATTTCATCTTGCATTAGGCATACACGACTTAAATAGTCAATGCTTAATACTTACATCAAAATGATGCATGCATATACTTAAATAGTTAAGACCTATATCAAATGATGCATGCATAGAATTATATTGGCTATATTGAATATATTGTTTTCTATTGATAATCGTGATTAAACCGTAGGACATAGTTTTTAAGTAATGATCTTGATCATGCAAATCTTCTTGTCATTAGCGTAAGATGTCATCCAACTAAGTATTTTGATAACATTGAAAAATAATATAAGTAAAACAAAATAACATTATTTTATCACAAGTGTTGATAAAAACATCTAACTCGATGAAGAGTATAGTTTATTTAACATATTTTATTCTTATGATGTGATAAAATCTATAATTAATATTTTTGTTATATTTAACCATGTCTTTTCACATAAAGACAATCACTTGAGTTGTTCTGTTTCTTGTCCAATTACATTTTTAAACTAAATCTTTGTAAGATGCAAGAAAGCATACTCTATTTTAACTTGGAATCTAACTTGGAATCAAGATCCCTTGTCTTTGCTGGTGTGATTTGATGGGTTATATATATATATATATATATATATATATATATATATATATATATATATATATATATATATATATATATATATATATATATATATATATATATATATATATATATGCGTGTTGTGTCCTGTCTAATTACATTTTAAAACCAAATCTTTGTTAGATGCAAAAAAAAGCCTACTCCATTTTAATTTGATAAAAATGTTCCTTTATCTTTGCTATTGTGATTTGATGGGTTGTATGTAGGGCTGTAAACGAACTGAACGTTTGGCGAACCGTTCATGAACGTTTGGCGAACCGTTCGTGAACGGTTCGGCGGGAAATTCATTTATGTTGGTTTATTTAATAAATGAACGAACATGAACAAAAATTATCGTTTGTTTAGTTAAATGAACAAACATGAACAATGGTCTCGTTCGTTCATTTATGTTCGTGAACGTTCGTTTACGATGTTCATTTAAGTTCGTTTATGTTCGTTCATTTAAGTTTATTTATATTCATCTATATTCAATTGTTTTTTATTATATTGCTATATTATATGTTCGTTTATGTTCATATATGTTTAATTGTGTTTTTTTATCTTTTTGTTCGTTTATGTTTGTTCGTTTATGTTCGTTTAGCATGTTCACGAACATAAATGAACGAACATGAACAAAGTAATTTGTTAAACGAACGACCATGAACAAGAAAATCTCGTTCGTTTATCCGTTCGTGTTCATTTGTTGTTCGGCTAACTTAAACGAACGAACATGAACATGACCTTGTTCGTGTTCGTTTGGTTCGTTTACAGCGCTAGTTGTATGTGTCATGTAGTTATGCTTCACAAATAAATTGTCCTTTGATAATTATTTAAATAGATACTAATAAAGTATATAACTTATAAGCCGTCGTTTACAATATATAAGCTATATATGCTATATGTTTTTCATGAACTATATATTAAATTATTTAATAACATATATCACATATTTCAATATACGTTACAAGGAATCATGGCAATTTGGGCTACAAATGTCATCGTTCAAGCCCAGACAAATGCTAAGATGACCGTTCAATAAATAAATAAATAAATAAACGAAACCAATTAGTTAAGTATGTGTGTATCTTGTGGTGTATGTAAGTGTGAGTGCACCTCAAAGAAAGCATTAAAACCTGTCGTTGAAGAAGGTTTATGTTCGATACCATTAACATATCCACTTTGAGCACGTAAGACCTTTTCAAATACAACTACCTCGTGTACCGATGTTGTATTGCTGGAGGAGACTAAAATTAGAGCTCATTATATTTCATGAACTAAACAATTCTGTATTTTGGAAAGTTGATTAATATACTTCTAACTTTTGTACAAAAACATTAATATATTTCACTTTAAGCATTAAATAACAATATAATTTATTAAGAAATTAACACTTACATATTGTTCTTTGACTACTGGATCATCAAACATCTTGTCTTTATCAAAGGCTGGCCCGTGATTTCGTAGTATGTGTTGTTGGTTGCATATTTTTTTTTACATAGTGACATTTTTTTAGCTAGTGGCACAATAATAGAAAAACAAAAAATTCAAAATTTTTTGCTGTCCGAAAATCGTAGCAAAACCACCGGTAGTCTTTATTATCATGAATTGGCTTATGAAATACAAAAATAAAATACACTACACATCTATATCTTTCCGGTGGCACTAGAATGAGTATGATTGATTTTATTTAAATTTTACAAAACAACAATAACAAACTAAACACCATCATTCATTCATTTAGGCATAATACTACACATGGATTTTTCAAATATTTAGACATACTACACATGGATTTTTCAAAAAATTAGGGCAAACTAAACACCATCGCATATTTTATTTCTATCACAAATCGGTAAAGAAAAATTAGTAACGCAAGAGGGAAAAAAAGAATCCTAATACATACAATGCTATGCAATTGGCACATAAAATACATAGTCACAATCCCATGTATTTTACAAAACTAGTTACGAAATCGCTGGCAGAAAGGAAGAGAAACGTACCTTTTGGTCAACGACAAAGAGGAAGAAACAAGAGGTGGTTGTCGATGTGCTTGATTTTGTCGCTACTCGCCGGTTTTTGTATTCGGCCGACTTCATCGCAAGTATAAAGAAGAGAAGACACAACTCGTAATCAAGAAAAAAGAATGAGAGGAGGGGTTATTCTCTTTAGCTCATTATCAATGACATCTTTAGTGATGACTAGCTCATTAACAACAACATTTTAGTTATAAAAAGGGAATATGACTTATCAAGGTAATTAACTTTTCGGTATGTTCACATCTGGGTAACTATCTTTTTTTTGTATATATCTAGGTAACAAACTTTTTGGAAGTGTTCACATATGACCATTATGACCTGCTATAGCAGGTTAAATCCTAGATGTGAACGCTTTCAACAAGTTTGTTACTTAGATGTGTACAAAAAAAAAATAGTTACCCAAATATGAACAAAACGAAAATTAAAAATTAAATTACATGAATGGTCCCTGTGGTTTGGGGGAATTTGTGGTTTTGGTCGCTAATTTATTTTTTTAACTTAAATGGTCCCTACTGTTTATTTTTGTTGCGCGTTTGGTCTCCGTCTTACCTAAAAATACTATTGTGCATTTATTAATTTATTTTTTTAATTAAATTTATTATCTATGTATTTATTTTTTACATATTTAAAAAAATTAATAAACCACACATATTTGTATCTCCTCGGATGATCTCTACTGTTTATATTTAATTAATTTATTTTTTTTAACTCGGACGATCCTTATTGTTATTTTTGTTATGCGTTTGGTCTCTGTCTTATCTAAAAATACTATTTTTCCCTTATTAATTTTTTTTAATTAATTTTCTTATTTATGTATTTATTTTTTATAAAAAAATTAATATACCCCACATATATGTATCTCATCACCGTAAACCTGAAACCACATTTGAAAAATTTAATTTAAGTCTTACCATTCACCATCTCATCTCTGATCCTCCCAATCTTCTATTTCTTTTCCATCTTTAGTAACATGGACGTCTTCACTGTCTTTTTTTTTTTTTTTTTTTTTTTTTTGGTACTTCAACTCTGAAGAACCAACACCATAACTTACTGTCTCTTCATCTTTAGTGGGTTGTGGTGTTGATTCGACGAAGTTGAAGGACCGAAAAAAAAAAGTGATGATGAACACGTCGATATCATTAAAGATGAAAAATAAATAGAAGTTGAGAATGATGAAAGATGGGATGGTGAGGAGATACAGATATGTGAGGTCTACTAATTTTTCATAAACATATAAAGCATAAGTACATAAATAAGAAAACTAATTTTAAAAAATTAATAAGGGCACAATAGTCTTTTTAGGTAAGACAGAGACCAAGTTCGTAACAAAATTAAATAGTAGGGACCATCCGAGTTAAAAAATTAAATTAATTAAAAAATAAATAGTAGGGATCATCCGACGAAATACAAATATGTGTGGTCTATTAATTTTTATAAATATGTAAAAAATAAATACATATATAAGAAAATTAATTAAAAAAATAAATTAATAAGGGCACAATAGTATTTTTAAGTAAGACGGGGACCAAACGCGCAACAAAAATAAACAGTAGGAACCATTTAAGTTAAAAAAACAAGTTAATGATCAAAACAACAAATTCCCCGAAACCACAAGGACCATTCATGTAATTTAATTTGTACTCTTCGTTTTGTTCATATTTGGGTAACTATTTTTTTTTACACATCTAGGTAACAAACTTGTTGAAAGCGTTCACATATAGGATTTAACCTGCTATATCAGGTCATAATGGTCATATGTGAACACTTCCAAAAAGTTTGTTACCTACATATGTACAAAAAAAAGATAGTTACTCAGATGTGAACATACCAAAAAGTTAATTACCTTGATAAGTCATATTCCCTTATAACAATAGCAACAGCTTATTTTTGCGGTGACACCAAATAACCTAAAGGCAAACATCACGTTATTTATTTATTTATTTATTTTTTTTTGCGAATATTATTGGCAACAACTAGTCGCCACTATTGCAACCACTACACTTGATCAACCGAGAACGAAGCCTAGTTGCTAGGTCGATCTAACTTTTCAACAACTTTGATTAGTTTGAGACAAAGCACATGGATCGAAATATAAACTATAGCGGTGAAACCATCAAGCTCTTCAACTATGTGTCACCGCTAATAGAAGTCGTCGCATTAGCTGATATTTCTTGTTGTGGTATCATCGTCTCGCATGGATTAGTTTTGTGGTGTTCATTTAGTTTTGTGGTTTTCATTTAAAGTTCATGTTTATCTTCTTTGATGCGCCTATTAATTCTCATCTAACTTTGTTTTGTTTATTTATTTATTTGTTTATTTATTTTATTAACTTATCGGTTTAACCTCCTGGATTGGCAAAGGCTAGAATCACTTGGTTTTTCTCTTCAAACAAGGTTTTTCAAAATAAACCGAAAACATTGTTTCAGCATATATGATTAGAACACCAAAAATCAATATAATCAAAATCGATCAACCACAAGACAACTAATTAAATATAAAACCAAATTTTTTTGCCTAACGGTATCAAGGTGCTTGAAAATATGTTCCTCTCTTTCTCTAAGAGATTGAAGGTTTAAATCACTATGTGGAAAAGTTAATAGTTAATTAGGAGTAAGATTTATCTGGTAGAATAACAATAATTAAACATATAATTAAATACCAATACCGTTAGCAACAGGCCTGCGGTAAAAAAAAAAAACCCTTCTCTTTTTATCTGTTATCTACTTCTTTGAATTGATGTCGGACTAATAAAAAACAACCAACTACATACTAAAAGTGACATGACTTAGGAACAGTTAGGTTTTCTTGGTTATGAGTTTGGCCACAACATTTCTTTTATTGATATTTGTAGCCCCTCATAAATTAAAACTTTTTGCTCCATTATTTTTGTTCCCTATAATTTAATGGGTAGGCAATTAAAACCCTCTACATACATGATCCACTAGTTGAATATAAATAGGAAAAACAAGTGGGTGTCTTCTCCCAGTAATATTAATAAAGAAGGAAAACCAATGTTTTAAAATCCGGGTTTTTTAATTGATCCGGTGTGACGACCGGTTGAACCGTCGGATCAACCCGGTTTATGATTTTTTTTTTATTTTTATATATTTTTACTTTCCTGTATAATGCATAAACATATAAAACCTATAATTTGATGTACACAAAGTTTAAATATTGAAAAACATTAAACAAACCACAAATAACTCGTTGTTTTGGTGTTCGATACTTGTATCCAAGTATCAAAACCCTATTAAAACGGGTCAACCCGGTTTTAACCGGTTCAACATAAGCGATCGAACCGCGGTTCAAGGGAAACCCGGCAGGTTCGATCCGGTCCATATTTCTACAAAAAACCGTTGTCAATTGACCCACCTTTTACCTTGGGTCACGGTCCAACCGGTTGAACCGGCCGGATCAACCCGGGTTTTAAAACATTGAGGAAAACATCAGAGGTTAGTTTGTTTATTTTTGGAGTTCTAAAATTAGACGTGATTAGCTCCAATTTATTTATTTATTTTTTTGGTTTATGCTTTTGGCTCTCTTCTAGTTCTAGCTCTTTAGAGGAGCGGTTGTTTGTTGCTCTTTCAATTGTTCTTTCTTCAATTGGTCTTTCAAATGATGTGACAATTTCAAGTATTGAAAATCTTGCAAATCTCATTTCATTGGTCCCACTTATCATAAATCTATTTTTATATAAAATAAATTTTTACTTATTTATTAAAGTACATATTTTTAAGTTTGTTATGTAATTTATAAATTTACAAATACTTACGTTAATGATTAATTACGTTAATCACTATAGGTATAAAGTTTATATTATAATCATATTAAAACAGTATATTTACTATTTATATATTAAACAAAGTTATGTTTATATTAAAAAATATTATATTTGAATGAGTGTTTAGTTATGAATATTTTTTTACAGAATTATATATATATATATATATATATATATATATATATATATATATATATATATATATATAGTTGATGATGTGTTAGTGGAAAGAATTTGAAAGAGTAGTTGCATTGTAATGACGTAGAAGTTAATTGCAAAGTTGATGCGATATAATTGAAAAACTAATTAGTATTGCACTGGTGTTGATGGTCTTACTAGCTAGTTTCTTTTAGTAAAATTATTTGCTTTCTAAAAAATTATTAAATAACAACATAATTTCATCATTTATAGTACATTGATTAATTCTAATGCAATCAACTTTATCTTTGTTTAATAATAACAAAAATATATAAGTGGAATTTGCAAAAATTTTAAAAGCCACTTATTTGAGTTATTTCATTTCATTTTGTTATGTAATTTGGTATTTTTCCGTATAACAAAAAATGTAATTTGCCATTTCATTTTCCACCTTTGCAATTATAATGATGCATATTTTTAACTAATAGATTTTATTTGTTTCTTATTATTGCAATTTAATTTATTGACTTTTACAAAGCATGGAGGCTTTATCAACTTGAAAGACTTATTTGTTCATATGGATTACTGGATTATCTTCAATAATCATGATCATGCATTAGACCATGTAACTTTGGTTTGACCCCAGTGACTTTTGGATACTGCAAGAGCATTCCAAACCGCTACAGATACGTCAACTATATCATTAGCACATTCTCTAGAGGTGTTACATTCGTCCACCACATTAGCTTTTACTCTTCTATCCTTGTAATATATTTTGGTAGATTTAAAGCACCTTTTTCAGTACCTATACCAAGGAGCGGAGTGTGCAACAATCGATGTGTTGTCGGTGTGTTGTTGTCTGAGTGGTACTTGCCATCACATTATGGCCCTTTGCCACTCCCACTCTTCTCAAAGCTGTTAAATGTCATAGTCTTACGTGTATTACTAGAGTAAGCATTGGCCCATGATATAGATAGGTTAAGGCTGGTCCAGAAGGTGGGCAACCCGGACGACTGCTCAGGGCCCATGTCTCCTGAGGGGCTAATTTTTTTGGCTATGTAGTGTATATATATATATATATATATATATATATATATATATATATATATATATATATATATATATAACAATTATTACCTGAATGGTTTTTAAGGTCTAAAGTTGTTTCAAACTCACATTAACTCAAAAGATAAAGAATTTGACTTACTTGTTATTGCTAATTGAATGCGTTTATAGTGAAAAATAAATAATATTTTTTTTTGAATTTTTATTATATTTGTGTGTAAGGAACCCTATTTTTCTTTTCACCCCAGACCCTAAATACGTTTGGACTGGCCCTGGATAAGGTAAGAAATACGGAGAAGAGAATAGTGAAGATAACCATGCATAACTTCATTTTATCTTTTGCTCTTTTAGGACTTGATGGTATTTGGGATGAAATATTCAATGTTACTATTATCGTATATATAACGATGGTGGTTTTGTCTTTTTACTCGAATGGTTAAATTCCTTAGGCTAACATTGTCAAGATCGAGATCTTATATAAGATTGTTTTTCGTTTTGTATGTTCTTGTTCGTATGATCGAATCGGATCGTAAGATCCTACCAAAACTATTTTAAAACATAAAAATAATTTCATCTATTTGGTAACATTAAATTATTTAAAACATAAAATATACCTATCTAATATATCATTGAATGATAAACAATTCAAAACTGGTATTCTACGAAGTTAGTCAAAAAAAAAAATATTATAACTTTTTTAAGAACAAAGTAACGATCCTGCAATCTTTCGATTTGATCATACGCTCCGACCACGATCTTACCGAAAACTCTCATAGTAAGATCGATATCAATTTACCAATGAGGGATCGCACGATCCAATTATCAGGATCACGATTTTAACAACATTGTTTTAGGCTTTTAGGGTATTGCTTTAGGATTTTGGGGTATGGAAGTGTTAGGCTGAGATTACAATAACAATGTAACTGTTTTGTGAATATTTCCTTTTACTATTAGAATGGAATCTTAATAAGCAAAAGAGGTAAGTTAAAATCACGGATCCATGTGATGTAGTCTAGAGTATAAATTCTTTCATTTATTATGTAAGAATAATTATAAAAACATACATATGGGTTTATTTTGGAACATAAATCATGATATGTAGCAGTTTTCTAGACAAAAAAAAATCATGTAAGCAGCCATTTGGCATATGTTGACTTGTGTTCAATTTATTATTAATGGTAATAAATCCAAACTGAAAGAGCTCAACCAAGAAAAGGGATTTTGCGAGGTTTGCGGTGTGATTGTTTTTATTTGTTCGTTGTTTTATTTATATTGCGACCTTGTTACGCTTCCGTTTAACTATAGACATCATGTTAACTAGAGGGTGTGTCATTGCGTTGCTAAAGGTCGGGAATTTTTTTTATTGTTTTCTTGTTTGTTTCAGATTTTATAGTACGTGTTTATTTATGGGAAATTTTTTAGACTATACATAAGGGACAAAAATTGACAAAATATATAAACTATGGTGGTTAGATGTTGAAAAATAAAGATTAATATTAAAGAAGGGACAAAAACTGTGAAGTTGTAGAAAATATTGTGGCTAATTATAATTAATATTAAATAATGGACCGAAATTGTCAAGTCCTGGAAAGTATTGTAGTCAAATGGTGTAATATAAAAGAATAAGGGACCAAAAGTGTTAACATCACAATCAATTGTGGCCAAAGTTCGAAGGACAAAACTATACTATTCTTAGAGGGATAAAATTTTCCAAAGCCACAAAGTATTGTGGCAAAATAGGAAGGTAAAAAAGTAGACACAATTCAAATCTATGTATATAAATATAAACTAATAAATCAAAAAACAAATAATATTTAATTTGTAAATTAATATTTTAATGAGAGATCTAACTATCAAATTTGGAGTTTCTAATTTTATGTTGATATTTTTGATGAATTATTTTTGATTTTATGGAATGCTCCATATAAAAACTAAAATTTTTCAATGACCAATTCAAATTTCTTTCTTATAATAAGTATATGGTAATCAAAGGTTTTCACAATAAAGAAGTGAAATTAGAAGAGGTAAGTGACGTGATTTTAGAGACTGCTTTGAAGGAAATCATAATCTTGATTTCTTGGGATTTTGTTTATGAACATATACTTATTATAATTGTTTGAATTTGAAATTTTAAGACATTTTAAAGTTTGAATGACAATCACTTTGAAAGTTTTAAGATAAAAAGATCACATGTAACAATAAATTAGAATAAAGAGATTTGATACATTATATAAAAATTATGTATTTTCTTTATGATATAATTATTGTAATTTATTTTTATTTTCAAAAAACATTTATATTAAAAAAAATCGTTGTTGCCTTCTATTGCTTACTATGATGATATATTCATACAATTTTTTTTTTTATCAATTATCATCCAAATTATAACAAATTTTGTTTCCAAACTAGTGGAGCATCTACACGTTGCTGTAATCTTTTATTTTATTTTATATTTTTCAACCTTAGTTTCTTGGGAAAGTATTTGTTTTACAAGAAAATATGTTTATTTTGTAAAAATATACGAAAATATCAATATGAAACTTGCGTTAACCATATTTAAAAAGCAAATACAAGTTGGAAAAAGATTGTAAAAAAGAAAGTTGGAGGAACTAAAACGAACCCATAATTTAAATAAAATTGAAATAGATATAAATGATGAAGTAATAGGGGTTAAACTAGTAACATTTTAAAACGACAAAATTTTAATAAAAACTAGAGGGTGTGCCATTGCGTTGCTACGGGTCGAGAATTTTTTTTACATTTTTCTTGTTTGATTCAGATTTTATAGTACGTGTTTATTTTTGGGACAATTTTTTAAAATATACATAAGGGACCAAAGTTGATAAAATATATAAACTATGGTGGTTAGATGTTGAAAAATGAAGATTAATATTGAAGAAGTGACCAAAACTGTGAAGTTGTAGAAAATATTGTGGCTTACTATAATTAATATTAAATAATGGACCAAAATTATCAAGTCCTGAAAAGTATTGTAGCCAAATGGTGTAACATAAAAGAATAAGGGACCAAAAGTGTTAACATCACAAACAATTGTGGGCAAAGTTTGAAGGACCAAACTTTACTATTCTTAGAGGGATAGAATTTGCCAAAGCCACAAACTATTGTGGCAAAACTGGAAGATAAAAAAAAATAGACACAATTCAAATCTATGTATATAAATATAAACTAATAAATCAAAAAACAAATAATATTTAATTTGTAAATTAATATTTTTACGAGAGATCCGACTATCAAATTTGGAGTTCCTGATTTTATGTTGATATTTTTGATGAATTATTTTTGATTTTATGGAATGCTCCATGTAAAAACTAAAAATTTTCAATGACCAATTCAAATTTCTTTCGTATATTAAGTATATGGTAATCAAAGTTTCCATAATAAAGATGCGAAATTAGAGGAGATAAGTGACGTGATTTTATAGAGATTGTTTTGAAGGAAATCATAATCTTGATTTATTGGGATTTTGTTTATGAATGGAAATCACTTTGAAAGTTTTAAGATAAAAAGATCACATGTAACAATAAGTTAGAATAAAGAGATTTGATACATTATATAAAAATTATGTATTTTCTTTATAATATAATTATAGTAATTTTTTTTCCAGAAAACAATGATATTTAAAAAAAAAAAAATCGCTGTTGCCTTGTATTGCTTACTATGATGATATATTCATAATTTTTTTTTTTTAAATCAATTATCATCCAAATTATAACAATTTTTGTTTCCAAACTAGTGGAGTATCTACACGTTGTTGTAATCTTTTATTTTATTTTTTATATTTTTCAACCTTAGTTTCTTGGCAAAGTATTTTTTTTACAAGAAAATACATTTCTTTTGTAAAAATATACGAATATATCAATATGAAGCTTGTGTTAATCATATTTAAAAAGCAAATACAAGTTGGAAAAAGATTGTAAAAAACAAAGTTTGAGAAACTAAAACGAACCTATAATTCAAATAAAATTGAAATACATATAAATGATGAAGTAATAGGGGTTAAACTTGTAACATTTTAAAATGACCAAATTTTAATAGAAACTAGAGGGTGTGCCATTGCGTTGCAACGGGTCGGGAATTTTTTTATTGTTTTCTTTTTTGTTTCAGATTTTATAGTACGTATTTATTTATGGAATAATTTTTTAGAATATACATAAGAGATCGAAGTTGACAAAATATATAAACTATGATGGTAAGAAAATGAAGAGTAATATTAAAGAAGGGACCAAAACTGTGAAGTTGTAGAAAATATTGTGGTTGACTATAACTAATATTAAATAATGGATCAAAATTGTCAAGTCCTGGAAAGTATTGTAGCCAAATGGTGTAACATAAAAGAATAAGAGACCAAAAGTGTTAACATCACAATCAGTTGTGGCCAAAGTTCGAAGGACAAAACTTTACTATTCTTAAAGGGATGAAATTTGCCAAAACCACAAAGTATTGTGGCAAAATTGGAATGTAAAAAAAATAGACACAATTCAAATCTATGTATATAAATATAAACTAATAAATCAAAAAACAAATAATATTTAATTTGTAAATTAATATTTTAATGAGAGATCTGACTATCAAATTTGGAGTTCCTAATTTTATGTTGATATTTTTGATTAATTATTTTTGATTTTATGGAATGCTCCATATAAAAACTAAAATTTTTCAATGACCAATTCAAATTTCTTTCTTATAATAAGTATATGGTAATCAAAGGTTTTCATAATAAAGAAGTGAAATTAGAAGAGATAAGTGACGGTGATTTTAGAAACTGCTTTGAAGGAAATCATAATCTTGATTTATTGAGATTTTGTTTATGAACATATACTTATTATAATTGTTTGAATTTGAAATTTTAAGACATTTTAAAGTTTGAATGACAATCACTTTGAAAGTTTTAAGATAAAAAGATCACATGTAACAATAAATTAGAATAAAGAGATTTGATAGATTATATAAAAATTATGTATTTTCTTTATGATATAATTATTGTAATTTATTTTTATTTTCAGAAAACAATTAGATTGAAAAAAAATCGATGTTGCCTTCTATTGCTTACGATGATGATATATTCGTACAAGTATATTTTTTTTTTTTTATCAATTATCATCCAAATTATAATAATTTTTTGTTTCCAAACTAGTGGAACATCTACATGTTGCTGTAATCTTTTATTTTATTTTTTTATATTTTTCAACCTTAGTTTCTTGGCAAAGTATTTTTTTACAAGAAAATACGTTTCTTTTGTAAAAATATACGAAAATATCAATATGAAGTTTTCGTTAACCACATTTAAAAAGCAAATATAAGTTGGAAAAAGATTGTAAAAAGAAAGTTGAAGAAACTAAAACGAACGCATAATTTAAATAAAATTGAAATACATATAAATGATGAAGTAATAGGGGTTAACCTTGTAACATTTTAAAACGACAAAATTTTAATAGAAACTAGAGGGTGTGCCATTGCGTTGCTACGGGTCGGGAATTTTTTTATTGTTTTCTTGTGTGTTTCAGATTTTATAGTACGTGTTTATTTATGAGACAATTTTTTAGAATATATATAAGGGATCAAAGTTGACAAAATATATAAATTATGGTGGTTAGATGTTGAAAAATGAAGATTAATATTAAAGAACGGAACAAAATTGTGAAGTTGTAGAAAATATTGTGGTTTACTATAATTAATATTAAATAATGGACCAAAGTTATCAAGTCCAGAAAAGTATTGTAGCCAAATGTTGTAACATAAAAGAATAAGGGACCAAAATTGTTAATATCACAAACAATTGTGGCCAAAGTTTGAAGGTCAAAACTTTACTATTCTTAGAGGGACGAAATTTAACAAAGCCACAAAATATTGTTTTTAAATTGGAAGGTAAAAAATCAGATACAATTGCAAGAATACCCATAATCAAATGACTATTTCTGTAAAAAGGTTAGGAACATTAGTGTTCCTAACTTTCATTTCCAATATATATATATATATATATATATATATATATATATATATATATATATATATATATATATATATATATATATATATTTGTGCTGATGCTTTGTTGTTTTACTATATATCTCACATGCACCAACAGGGAAATGAACAATCAAAACACAATACAAAAATTATGGTGTAAGAAAAGTAAAAGAACGCAACACTAAGTCTCCACACATATATTTCCGATGAAGAGAATACGTCGGAAAAAAAATCGACGAGTTACAAAATCTCCTCCACAGTCCCAGATGATCGCCAATCTCTACCTTTAGTATCCAACATATCTCGACAAAGCCCTCCTACCCCCAACTATAAAAATTATAAAAATAAACATAAAAAATATAAGAAAACACCACTTTGACAATTACATTTAATTTATTTTTTCTACTACACGTAACACTTTGGTATTGATAATTATCATCAAACCCTACGACAAATAGTCTTTAAGATATGATCTTGATCATGCAGATTTTCTTGTCTTCTCCATGAAATGTCATCCGGCTAAGTATTTGAAAACATAGAAAATACTTTAATTATAACAGAATAAATTTATGTTGAATCTTAATGAAGAACGTGTTTTATTTATATGATGTAATAAAATCTAATTAAATTTATTCATTTGTTATATTTAACCACATATTGTCCATGTAGAGAGAATCACTTGAGTTGTTCTGCTATAAGAAATCCCATTTGTAGTGGTGACACTTAAGTTATGTGTTCTGAATCGTCACTAATAGTTGCATCAGTGCTAATAACATTGTTGCGATAACTAATAAATTGCAATTCATGTGACTTGTCCTTGCTTACACTGACCATTGAATGTGAAATAAATCCAATGGACACTATCGTGTATGTTCTATAGTATTAATGGCGACGGTGTTTGGAGCGATACCTTGTCTTCACTAGAACCTCCAAAATTAGCCTGTGAAAAATTCCAAAAAAGATTTTGTTAGTCGCCAATATTGCTACTGAAATGTCGTCACCAAACCGCCATGTTGCAAGTAATGCTGATGCTGCCAAATCCCTTTCCCTTTAGAGATGTTTCCCTTTCGGTCATCGACACATTTTTTATGGTTGGTTTCTCCAAAATAACTCCAATGATCATTTTCGTTTTTCACCCCGTAGCAATAACCGCCACCACCGGAGCATTTTCCACATCACCGATGTTGCTCACAACCACAGTGTTCTCCGAAATTCCCTTGATTTTCTGTAATTGTCGGCGTTATCTTGTTGTTGACGCTCACCCCCACTGATGTGGTCTCTTGTCGCCGAGCAACACCACCACGAACAAACGTTACCCCCACCTTCCTTACCACCTGCCATCTCTATTTTTGACGACATCCTCCTTTTTCAACCACAATTGCCGACTTTATCACTATGAGATCATTGTCTCCTACCTAACTACCATCACGTTCAAGTTCTACTTTTTTTTTTTGTTAATATGCTGATTTGTACTGATAAGTGCTTAATTAATATGTGTTTAACTTATAAGTGCTTAATATGCTTCTATTTTCATGATAATATTCTTTGAAAGTAAATGCTTAATGAAGTGTCATTACGGATTTGTATTGATAAGTGTTTAATGTGATTTTGATGATAATATGCTTTGAAAGTGCTTAATATTCTTGTAAAATGCTTAATGAGTGTAACATTCTGGAAATCACAATAATTTTTTTTATTTTAATTAAAGTAAAATCATTGTTTTCAACCAACAACCAAGTCAATCAATGTCAAGTACAAATATTCCAAGATCAATGTATCATAATAACTCCAAAAGATGTCGCTGAAGGATGTTTACGATCACATATTTTCTTTTTCCCGATCATCTGAAGTAGCTAAAACATAAAACTTAAACCGTAAGAGAAAGTTTAGTGAGTTCCCCAAATACACCATACAAACATATAACAACATGCATATTGGTTCCACAACCATCGGACCTGATTACCCCTGATCCTACAGCTTGAGTCTGGCATGCCTTCCTAGTCCACAACTCATGTTTGGATTGGTCCTAAGCCTATAGCATAAGCTTCGCTTACCTTTCTGGCCCAAATCTTATGTCTGGCTTGCTCCCGGGTTTGTTGGGTTCCGTATAGAGTAGTATTGCCTCAACCCAACCACACTATGTCGATATATGCAACAGATAACATATAACCAACAAACAGATAATCATACATATCTAACATATCACTAAAACAAAACAACATCCTATATAATAGGAGATATAAGCGAATGGGTCGGCATTGGTGCCCTCGACCCACGAGTACAGTGAAGAAGCTCACTTCACACTCTAAAAAAAATAGATGAAAAGAATGCTGCTTCAAGTGTCAACTCTACAGGTCACTTATACAACAAACAGTGATCTAAACTCAAACTACAGTGTAAAATACCCAAAATGCCCCTAAGTCAAACTTGGTCAAAATTCTAGTCAAAGGTTAAATGTAAAAACATCAAAGATTCCTTCTGGGATGCGTACACCCTATGTTATCCCCTCTACCCCTAATGTAGAGGGTGCCTTCATAAACCATAGGCTTGAACCCTAGTACACGTAGCATACCTCCAGGTGCGCCCCAATGTACTAGAGCTGAATCTCAACTTTTCCATTAAGCTATTATTCCATTAAGACAAAGTACCAGACTTTAGATCCAAATATCAAGGGATGTCTTAATGGATAAAGTCTCTGAATTTATCTATTTGCATGCATTCAAGAGGGTAGAAACTTAAACCCTTGGTCCAAAAGTCATCCAAAACTCCCAAACTCCTTCATGACTTAGTGAGATTGTCCAAGCTCTCATTTTTATGAATCTAGAAGCTCAAAACTATAGGAAACTACATTTCAAGGACATGGAGTAGCTCAAACTCCAATAGTCTAAACTATGGGACCAAAAATGCATACAACTTCTAGACTAACAAGATCTAAGAAATTGACCCTTCAAGATCCAAGATTTATGCCTCCAAATGAAAGTTAAGGGCATGGTAATTCTGGATCCGAGATGTATTGAGCTTCCAATTTGATTCCACCTCTTTCTTCTTCCTTCAAGATCACCAAAAGCACACTTTCAATCTCAAAATGCTCACACGATGGATTAGGGTTAGCAAGGAACAATTTGGAGATGGAGCTTGATGAGGGAAAAGGGCTTAGAAATATAATGATGCTTATATAGGCCTCAAACCCTAAAAATTAGGGTTTGTGCCTAAACTACTTACGCCCGACGTAAGTTTGAGTACGCCCATCATACTAGGGAAACAGACGATTTCCACTTAGGGAGCCAAGGGAACAATTTTGCAAATAAATTTCATATTAAGGGAATAAATGGAAAATACCTAAATCATATTGTTACAATTCTCCCACACTTAAACCAAACTTTTTCCTCGAAGTCTGATGATGCGAAATAACTCAGGGTGATGCTCTCACATCTCTGACTCAGATTCTTGTGTCCATTCAGAACCCTTCCGATGCTGCCACAAAACTTTGGCCAATGGAACCACCTTGTTGAGCAAGGCCTTCATCTTCATATCTAAAATTGCCACCGATCTCTCAACATAGTTCAGGCGATCATCGACCTGAGTATCATCTAAAAGAACCACTGCCGATTCATTAGCTTCATAATTTTGTAGCTGAAAAACGTGAAACATCCGAATTTTCAGGGTTATTATTGTGTAGTTTAATCTTTTGATTAAAGGAGAGACTCGACGAGTTGAGGATCCAACTCGCCGAGTCGAGACGGGTTTTCACGTGGATTTAATGAGTGGACTCGATGAGTCAGAGGAGGGACTCGCTGAGTAGGTGCTGGGCAGAGAAACCCTAATTTCTCGGGTTTGTGACCTATTTAAAGGTCCTTATGGCCTTCATTTGCGGCCACTACACCCTGAGGAACCCTAGAGAATAGAGAGAGAGCTTGTGGTGCAAGAGGATGGCAAAGTCATCACATTTTGGTGTGTTCTAGCAAGGGGAAGGATGGATTTCGTGTTAGGCTGTTTTGTGGGACTCAAATCTTCCATCTTTTCGTTTAGAGCTGCAGTAAGAGGTAAGAATTCATGTTCATCTTCGTTTGTGTGATAGATTTAATGAATCTAGGGATTCTTCTCTTCTTCTGGTATGAGATCTAGAGTATGTGATGTCCCCTTTGTGTGTATATCTTCAGATCTGGACCTTGAGAGGTCTGGAGAGTCCCTGTTCCCCAACTTTATGCAGTCTTTTATGAGATTAGAGCTTAGGTGATCATTTTAAGGGTTATTTCTCCATCTATGGCTAATTGTGGGTTGCATGAACGTAAAGTTTGAACCTTTACGTAACTTTTAAGTGCTTGAAGGTTAGATCTACTAGTTGGTAAAGCGGATCTGGCCTCACAAGGTTAAATGACCATAGTCATGGAGGAAACTCTCCGAGTCCATGGAGAGACTCAACGAGTCGAGTCGGGGTTGCCCCGCGATTCATACCAGGAGTAACTCGTCGAGATAGGGGTTGGCTCGACGTGTTAAGCGAGGATAGAAGGAGGATTCAGTGGACACGTGTGGACTCGCCGAGTCGCCCATGTGCACTCGACGAGTCATGTCAAAGTTTGATCGTTGACTTTCGTTGACTTTGGGGTTTTGGTCAAGACTGACTTAAGAGAGTTCAGGGAAGGGTAGAATTGTCTTCTACCTAATCTTTAGAGCTGAGACAATGAGAGAGTATTGATCGAGGATGTTATTTGAATAATAGGAGGAGGCCAGGTCGGGATGTTGAGCACGAGAGTTCATCCAACTTTGGTTGAGGTGAGTCTTCTCACTATACGTTACCTTGAGTGGTAGTTATGTGTGACCGGAGGGTCTTATGTGCTTACATTGAGTATTATGTTATATGTGATATGATATGCATCATGTCTTTGTGATTTATGCTATGCGGAGTTTATAGACCAGACCAGAGGGTCCAACGATATATACCAGACCGGAGGGTCCAACTATATAGACCGGACCGGAGGGTCCAACAATACGGAACTGGAGGGTTCTGCTGAGACACACCAACCGGAGGGTTATATTGTAGCCTTGAGTGGCGTATGTGTTGTATGTGGTATTTTGGGGAACTCACTAAGCTTCGTGCTTACATTGTTTTGTGCTTTGTGTTTCAGGTTTTCTCAGGATCACGGGACGGCACCGACTCGATTGTACAGACCAGAGAAAGAGTTATGTTTTAAGAGGATCCTGGATTACTATTTATTTGATTATGGAGTTATGTTTTTTTGTAATTTAAACAAAAATGATATTTTTACAAAAAGTGTTTTAGGATCAAAGCGAATTTAAATGAAATTTTAGTTTTGAAAATTTTCGGTGTTAAAGTTGGTATCAGAGCCTTGGTTTGAGGGATTCGGATGCACCTTCGAGTATATCTGGACTCAAATTGAGGAAGTAAGAAAAGTTTTCAAAGAAATGATTTCTAAAAATGAATAAGAGTTCAAAAAGGAAGCGAGAAAGAGCAGTGTGTACAATCAGCCAGAGCCCGAACGGTGATTTCCCAAAAAACCCTTACTTTTGTGCTATGAGATATTTATGATACATTTTATGAGATATTATGCATGCTAGAGATAGGCTAGGTATTTCATATCTTAGGACTAGAGTGACCTGATTTGTGATACCTTAGCCTAGGAGTTGCTGTTATGTGATGCGCTTTTGAGTATTAGTGAGAGTATGAAGTTTGAATCCTTTTTGGGGATTTGAGTAGAGGAGTAATCTAGGAGAGATGCCTAGATGAGTGTTGTGGTGCTTATCGAAAGAATAGTTAGAACCTGTGAGGGGTAGAGTTGCAGAGTTCAGGGGTACTTTGGACAATGAGCAGAGCAAGCGGAGTTATCACCCAGAGTGAGTTCTATGTATTCTTCGATGCCCGAATGCTGCTTGCTTTGTGGTTTGTGGAACTCTCGATGATGGGAGTCAGCTACCAAGTGAATATGACGATATTCAGGAGGTAGATGGCTGGCATCATTAGGAGGTCTTCAGCAGCTGATGGCGGAGAAGTGGGAGGACCAAGGAAGAGACAAGGGAGTAACCTTAGCTAGATGAGTATGCTGGCGGAGTAGAGCATTTCGCTGAGGAGCGAGCACACGTGGCAGAATTAGTAAACGAGAAGGTTGAGTAGCTACTTAGGAGCTCTGGGATGGTCCGTGTGGAAAGTATGGGTAGATGTGACATGTAGTATGGGCCCATACTACCAAAAGTAGAGGACCCATACTTTATACAGGGAGTATTCTGAAGGTACTGAGGTGCATATTGATGAGTGATGTTATGGTTCGAGTACCATACATCGGAGCAGATGGAGGATTGATGTCATGGTTCGTGTACCATGCATCAGAGCAGATTGAGGAGTGATGTTATGGTTTGAGCACCATACATCAGAGCAGATTGAGGAGTGATGTTATGGTTCATGGACTATGTATCAGAGCAGATTGAGGAGTGATGTTATGGTTCGAGTAACATATATTGTACCAGATTGAGAAGAGATGTCAGGGGCCGAGTACCATGGTTCTTAACAAATGATGCTTGTGATTCTCTGGTTGTCTGATCAGGATTGATTGGTGCAGTTTGGGCGCGATGGGGTTTTAGGCCTGAGGGCCATGATTGAGTCCGAAGAGGCATCCCTTGAAAGGGAGGTCGAGAGCATTTCAGAATATCTTGGTAAGATATCAGATATGGTCGAAAGACTCAAGGATTAGTAAAGTAGGCATTTGTGGGGGATTGCGGTCTGAGTGAGCAATCAGCCGATGGAGGAGATGTCACCTTCTGTGACTTGATGGGTGCTATTTATGTGTCCTGTGGGAAGTAGGAGAGACGAGAGATTTCAGTTTTGGGTTTAGGAGTAAACCCTACGGGTTGACATTGATGATGATTTTTCCACCAGAGTATCAGGCAGCATGTCTGCCGCAAGGAAATGATCTACCATGAGCAGGTAGTTAGTGGGGACTGAGATAGTCAAGGTCCACACTACACTCTAATTGAGTATAGTAGGGCGTGTGGTAGCAGTATCAACGGGTAATCCAGTTGAGTATATCAGAGTGGTGGCTCTTCTGTCTGTGATGGGCAGTAAGTATGGTAGTGGAGTCCCTATTCGCGTGATGATCCACGTGTTGAAACGGGGGTGAGAAGTCGAGGATGTGGAGTATGATGATTTATTGTTTCAGTCTAAGAGTCAGTGATAGTACTGGACAGTTAGGATGTTCAGTATTGGGATGGTACGAGACTTTGAATGGCTAGAGGCAGTCGTGATGAGAAGTTCCTAAGGATTTCTTCGGAGATTTAGGGTCTTTGAGGTTTCTTGATCTCTATGTGGGGAGATCATTGGGCATTGTGTGGCACCTTCTAAGCATAGGTGAAATGTTTCTAGAGGAAACCGTCTGTGGGGTAGAGTGTTGATGCGTCAATTGGTGATGGTTCGAACCCTAAGTGGGGGAGAACCGGGTATTTTATTGAGGGAACCAGAGATTTGTGCAAGAGCGGTTAGGGGTTGGATACAAAAACCTGCAGCTCAAATTCATGAGACCAGGGTCATTGGTGGTCAAGGAAAGGTGCAAAGCGAGATAATGCATGTGGTATGTGTCTGAGAAAGGATGGGTGTCTCCATGGCAGGTGGCCAATGGTCAGGAATCTGGTGGTGGTCAGGGCTGTTTCAAGTGGAAGACTCGTAATGATGGTATGGGCAGTTGAGAACATCTGGGTCGAAGTATGGATTATACACGCCCCTTTTAGGGTGGATAGAAGATTGTCGAGCAGCCAACTCCCAGGCCGGTATGTGTACTCTTGCTTGGATTTTGAACACCAGGGGAAAGGGTTTCGGAGGATCATCAACGTGTTCTTAAGCATTAGCGCTTTTTTTGTATTCCAATTGAGTGTTTGAGATACACTGAAGTTGCGCATTGGGAAAAATGAAGAATTATTTATGGGGTTCAAAGGAAATGTATTATTGTATCTATATGATACTGGGAGTAGGAGATCAGTGGTTGAGGCAAGACTTTGTGATTTTCTGTAACGGTGTTCCGTGGTACCCGGGTATAATGTCCCTATTTCGGAGTTATTTAGAATCTTGAGTTTGAGACGACTAGTGGTGTATCGTGTATCTACGGTTCCAGTGGAAACCCTTTGTGTATTGACATCAAGAGGGATTATTTAAGAAAGTGGATCTCCACAGAGGTAGGTATTTTTGTTATAGCGGTTACCGTCAGAGTCTGTGATGCATATGTGGGGTAGGTGTGTGTAGCTATATATGATAGTTTGCGGAGCATGAGTTAGTGGACGTAGTGTGGCATTGTAATGTGAATGAGAGTATGGGGTAAAGCTACGGGGAGCCATAATATCCACTAGTCAGAGGGTGTTGTGATGCTACATGGAGCCGTAGTACTCATAAGTTAGAGAAAGGGAGTCGTGGTACTCTGGGGAGCCGTAGTACACACTAGTCAGTTGGTGATGTGGTGCTACGGGGAGCCATAGTACTCACTAGTCAGAGGCTTTCGTGATGTTGCAGGGAGCCATAGTACTCACTAGACGACAAGAGAGTGTGATGGTGGGGTGTTCTCCGATCAGTGTATGATGCAAAGGAGTTTTAGGATTGAGTAGCCCTAGTATTGAGTTTTGGAGCATGGTGGTTGGACCAGGGGCGAGATTAGGGTCTCCATCTCTGTCAGGGCTAAGTCGATTTGTGGTTGGATTGTAGTTTCATTTGAGAATTTTGTGACTTGTGTGTTGCGTGAGTCGAGATAGTTGATGCGAAGAGTAAGTCAGTGGGAGCTCTTCTGCGGAGAGCCTGGCAGAGTTGTACTTGAGGGAGGTGGTATCGCGGCGCAGATTACCGATCTTGATTGTTTCAGATCAAGATGTACATTTCACTTCTAGATTATGGAAGAAATTCCATGTGGATTTGAGCACAAGGTTGCATTTTAATACCGCCTACCACCCACAGACTGACTGGTAGAGCGAGTGGACGATTCAGACGCTCAAGGTCATGCTTCGGGCATGTGTATTAGATTTCGGAGTTAGTTGGGACACATACTTACCCTTGGATGAGTCTCATATATCAACAGCCATCATTCGAGCATTGTTATGCCGCCCTTTGAGCTATTGTATGGGAGGAGGTGTTGGACTCCCATTTGCTGGGGAGAGGTAGGGAAGCGTGTGATGGGTAGTACGAAGATGGTGCTTCAGATGATGAACAGATTCAGCAGGTCAGGCAGAGGTTGTTAACGGCCCAGAGCTGACAGAAGAGTAATGCGGATAGATGACGCTCAGACCTCATGTGGTGTTAAAGGGAAATGGAATTTGGAGCTGAGATTTATGAATGGGATGTTTGAGGACACTTATGAGTGAGCATGGTTATGCTTTTGTGTCTAAGGACAGAGTGTTGGGGGATTCTTTGTCCGTAGGGTTTCTGATAGCAGTCTAGTAGATGTGCGCCGGTGGAGTGTGAACCCTTTTATTCGTGGGGCGTGATTCATAGGTTTAGCATTGTCGGCTTGGAGGAGAGATAGCCGGTTGTTGGTTATGGTCTTATGGGAATCAGAGAGCCAGTGAGGAAACTGGGTTGATATTCGAGGAGAAAAAATCATGGTGATCGTTGAAGTAGGCGGTCTGGCGGCAGATTAGGCCACTAGAGTTTCCGGTTATTGGGAAGGGGTATTTTTAGCGGCGAAAGAGTTGGTTTAAACTCTGGTTGTGGAGGTTCTATGTGGTTTCGGATGTCCATAGAGGAAATATCAGTGTGGTACGAAGATCATTTCAGTAGTGCCTTTCGGGTTAATGATTAAACCTATGTGTGGTTAAGGGATGATTTCGAGGGCGAAATCTAATTCAAGTGGGGGAGAATTGTAACATCCGGATTTTCATGTAACAACCCATTTTTTTGTCCAAAAATTTCACTTTTAATTAAACACCTTGCAAAACATTTGAAAATAAGCAAAATTCGATCATATCGTTTCTTAAATCATGTTACATGTCTAATAACCAATACATTGAATCAACCATAGTGTTAGAGTACAAATCCTAGAACAATCTCATAATGCGGAACAAAGGGGTGTGTATGATGTGCCGCTACCGTGCCAGCTCCTTCCCCTATGCTGAAGAGGTACCTGAAACCAAAACTCTAAACTGTAAGCACGAAGCTTAGTGAGTTCCCCCATAATACCACATACCATACAATCATATAATGAACAACTAAGAGATACGGGCCTCACCCACACTCATGGAGATACAGGCCTCGCCCACACTCCGCTAACTAGGAGATACAAGCCTCGCCCACACTCCGCTATGTGGGAGATACGGGCCTCGCCCACACTCCGCTATCTGGGAGATACGGGCCTTGCCCACACTCTGCTATCTGGGAGATGCGGGCCTCGCCCACACTCCGCTACTAAACCATAACATACAAGTATCACACATACAACAAGTATAAACAATTCTACCACACTAGCATATATCATCATCAAACTCAACTATGAGATACGGCCTCTGCCCACACTCCGATACTCTCATATCGTCTATACGGGACGGCCTTGGTGCCTTAGACCCGTTCCTACTGGTAGGAAACTCACCTCGAAAAGTAGCTACCAAAAGTCTGACTGTCGGACATCTGACTGCTGCACCGGAAATCCTTCGGCTACAAATCCATAAACATAGATTAGCCACTCATAAATACCCTCAGATCAAATGAATGACCTACCCCTGGTCCAAGGTCAACTCCTTGGTGAAAGTCAACTTCCAGTTGACTAGACTCACCGAGTCATGGCACAGACTCGCCGAGTCATGGCACAGACTCGCCGAGTCATGGCACACACTCGCCGAGTCCTTCTCCTACTAACCTGGTCCTACACGCCAAGTCCCTCTTCCCACTCACCGAGTCACCCTTAACTCACTACTTAGGACTATAGAACTGACTCACGATCTGACTCTCCGAGTCCAAGAACAACTCGCTGAGTTTGAAGAACAACACGTTGAGTTCCAGACAATATTCATATGACTCGCCGAGTTGTTCATCCAACTTGCCGAGTCTAAGGCCACCTTCATAGAACTCGCCGAGTCCCAATGACCCATTTCCCATACAGACCAAATCTGAGACATGCAACACTTCTAAACCATAGATCCATGTTCCTTGGGCATGCTTATCACTTAAAGTTGCAAACTTTACATGCATGCATGGCCCTATAAGCTCATAAAGGCAAAACCAAGCTCTTAATGAGGTCATACACTTAATGGGGAACTCAATCACTTCAACCATAGAAACTTTATACTTCTAATATGCCCATAAGGTACAAATCTGGAGTCCTTTTAGAACATAGAGCATTAACACCTGGAGCTTGAGGTTTTAGGGCTTGAAAACCACTAATTTGGAACAAAAAGGGATCTAATGAAGTAGTGATCAAGGTAAGAACTTTTCTACCTGAATGGAAGCTTCTCACAGTGTAGATTCCGGATCTACCTCCCCTCCTTGCACACTTCAATCTCTTCCTTCTTCTTCTAAGTTCCAAACCTTCTTTACAAGGCCAAAAACAATATCAAGAACAATATGGGGGCTAGGGTTTCGTTCAAAAGCTCTCTGGAAGTGTTAGGGACAAAGGAGGCCAAGTTAGAGCATTTAAATAGGGTGCAAACACCCAGATTAGGGTTTTTGCGCAAATAGGGCCTACTCGCCGAGTCCAGGGATCGACTCGCCGAGTCCAAAGTTCAGTCCTCGCGCCTTATCCCAATCCTACTTGGCGAGTTGGCCCATCAACTCGCCGAGTCCAAGGCAAAAATGCATTATTTAAAAAATGTAAATTGCAAGGAGTACGTACCGGGAACCAGGTGCTACATTTCAGGGTTATTTATTGTCTAGTTTAATCTTTTGATTAAAGGAGAGACTCGACGAGTTGAGGATCCAACTCGCCGAGTCGAGATGGGTTTTCACGTGGATTTAATGAGTGGACTCGACGAGTCAGAGGAGGGACTCGCCGAGTAGGTGTTGGGCAGAGAAAACCTAATTTTTCGGGTTTGGGACCTATTTAAAGGTCCTTATGGACTTCATGTGCGGCCCCTACACCCTGAGGAACCCTAGAGAATAGAGAGAGAGAGAGAGAGAGAGAGAGAGAGAGAGAGAGAGAGAGAGAGAGAGAGAGAGAGCTTGTGGTGCAAGAGGAGGGGAAATTCATCACATTTCGGTATTTTCTAGCAAGGGGCAAGATGGATTTTGTGTTAGGCTGTTTTGTGGGACTCAAATCTTCCATCTTTTGCTTCAGAGCTAGTGTAAGAGGTAAGAATTCATGTTCGTATTCGTTTGTGTTATAGATTTCATGAATCTAGGGTTTCCTCTCTTCTTTTGGTAAGAGATCTAGAGTATGTGATGTCCCTTTTGTGTGTATATCTTAAGATCTGGATCTTGAGAGGTCCAGAGAGTCCCTACTCCCCAGCTTTATGCAGTCTTTTATATGTTTGGAGCTTAGGTGATCATTTTAAGGGTTATTTCTCCATCTATGGCTAATTGTGGGATGCATGAATGCAAAGTTTGAACCTTTACATGACTTTTGAGTGCTAGAAGGTTAGATTTACTAGTTGGTAAAGCGGATCTGGCCTCAGAAGGTCGAATGAGCATAGTCATGGAGGAAACTCGCCAAGTCCATGGAGAGACTCGACGAATCGAGTCGGGGTTGCCCCGTGATTCATACCAGGAGCAACTCGTCGAGCTAGGGGTTTGCTCGACGTGTCAAGCGAGGCGAGAAGGAGGATTCAGTGGACACGTGTGGACTCGCCGAGTCGCCCATGTGCACTCGACGAGTCGGGTCAAATTTTGACTGTTAACTTTCATTGACTTTGGGGTTTTGGTCAAGACTGACTTAAGAGAGTTTAGGGAAGGGTAGAATTGTTTTCTACCCAATCTTTAGAGCTGAGACAATGAGAGAGTATTGATCGGGGATGTTATTTGAATAATAGGAGGAGGCCAGGTCGGGACGTTGAGCATGAGAGTTCATCCGACTTTGGTTGAGGTGAGTCTTCTCACTATACGTTACCTTGAGTGGTAGTTATGTGTGACCGGAGGGTCTTATGTGCTTACATTGAGTATTATGTTATATGTGATATGTTATGCATCATGTCTTTGTGATTTATGCTATGCGGAGTTTATAGACCGGACCGGAGGGTCCAACGATATAGACCGGATCGGAGGGTCCAACGATACGGAACTGGAGGGTTCCGCTGAGACACACCGACCGGAGGGTTATATTGTAGCCTTGAGTGGTGTATGTGTTGTATGTGGTATTTTGGGGAACTCACTAAGCTTCGTGCTTACAGTGTTTTGTGCTTTGTGTTTCAGGTTTTCTCAGGATCACGGGACGACACCGGTTCGATTGTACACACCAGAGAAAGAGTTATGTTTTAAGAGGGTCATGGATTACTATTTATTTGATTATGGAGTTATGTTTTTTTGTAATTTAAAAAAAAAATGATATTTTTACAAAAAGTGTTTTAGGATCAAAGCGAATTTAAATGAAATTTTAATTTTGAAAATTTTCGGTGTTACAAGTTGGTATCAGAGCCTTGGTTTGAGGGATTCGGATGCACCTTCGGGTATATCTGGACTCAAACTGAGGAAGTAAGAAAAGTTTTCAAAGAAATGATTTCTAAAAATGAATAAGAGTTCAAAAAGGAAGCGAGAAAGAGCAGTGTGTACAATCAGCTAGAGCCCGAACGGTGATTTCCCAAAATACCCTTACTTTTGTGCTATGAGATATTTATGATACATTTTATGAGATATTATGCATGCTAGAGACAGGCTAGGTATTTCATATCTTAGGACTAGAGTGGCCTGATTTGTGATACCTTAGCCTAGGAGTTGCTGTCATGTGATGCGCTTTTGAGTATTAGTGAGAGTATGCAGTTTGAATCCTTTTTGGGGATTTGAGTAGAGTAACGCCCGCAGATCCGGGCTAGTCAATTTAGAGTCAATAGGGGTCGAAAACGACTTTTATACAAAAAGATTATTTAGAATCAATAATCTTAACCATGTTGTAGAATATGTCACAAGGTTTCCGTACATATAAAGAACGCCGAAATCCGAGTTATAACGAAGAAGTTATGACCCGTCGAAGTTTCGCATCGGAACCGGCACGGCGCCGGGAAGCGTAAAATAGTAAATTTATGATAGAGAGAGATTTAGCCTTAGCGCTCTAAACAAAAGTCGTAGAATATGTTAAACTAAGAACATCGATAAAAAGAACGCCCAAATCTGACTTCGTATGAAGAAGTTATAATTTTTCGAAGTTTCGGATTAGCGGTGTACAACCTGACATTCGAATTTTAGATCGATTGATTTTTAGCCGACACAACCTAAACAAGAATCGAAGATCTCGTTATTAGTAGCGTAACGATAAAAATACAGACGAAAATGGACATCGGATAAAGAAGTTATGAGATTTTAACGGACCAATCCTGTCCCGGCCTGTTAAAAATATAACTTTAAAAATAAATTCAAAATTAGCAGATGGAGTCTAAACGAAAGTTGTAGAGTACGTCTCCACCTACGCGTGGATATAAAGAACGTCAAAAACGGAGTTCGTATGAACGAGTTACAAATTATAATAGCATATTTACATATTAAAATAAAGTATAAATCATGTATACGTACACACACACACACATATATATATATATATATATATATATAAATATATACACACATATGTATATATCATTAGAAAGGTATCGACGATGCGGTCATTATAAGACTAATGTTGAGTTCTTTCGATATTAGTTTACTACAAATATCATTAAATCCATTTAAAATAGTATTATAGAGGGGTGTTTAGTTGTTTATATAACTAAAAGGTCATTAAGTAATTATGGAGGGTAGTTTTTGAAAATTCAATTAGTATAAATAAGAGCCTTGGGCTCTCATATTTCTTGCACCGTTCTCTTGATTCAAGAGTCTTTCTCTCCTTATCCCCCAAGCATTTCGGTCCCTCGTGATTCGACTTCTCTTTCTGTAGTTTTAGTATAGTAACGTGAGCACTGAAGCGCTGCACGAATCTTTCTTAGAAAGATTCAGCGACGAAGTTCTGCCCCTGCAGAGCCCGACTCCTAGCTAAAATCCCCTTGAAAGTAAGTTATGCTTACCCTATTTTAAATATAGTTTATATTTAAAATTAGTATTGTTATTATAAATTTATAATAAATATTTGAGCTATTATTATGACTTATATAAGTGTCGTTATAATATCTTTTAACTACTCACGGTACGGGGAATCTGGTTTAAAGGGCCGCATAGGGTTGTTGGATTTCAGAAGTGCTATACGCCAAAATGGTCCTGCCCTCCGGTGTTTTATGTCTGGCCCCTGTCTGTACATAGTAGTTGGAAAGTATTGTTTAAACGCTTATATAATAATAATAATAATAATAATAATAATAATAATAATAATAATAATAAGACTAATAATTAGTCATGGTAATATTAGACTAAAATCTAGTGGTGATAATACTAGGTTTCGTCAAAGGAAATTATTTTAAAGTAAACGAAGCGTTGTCCGAGTACCGAGTCACCACCTTCTCAAGTGAGTGCATAGTCCCTTTCATCTTACACATAGATATGAAGTATTTTAATATAAATTACGTGTTATGTGTGCATATTGTCTGAATACTTGTTGTCTATGCTGAGTGAAAGATTTTATACATGTTTTAAATGATTTAAACTATATATGTATTTTATATCTACGAAAATGTTGGGGTAAAACATGGGTAGATATAATAGATGAAATATGAGTTGGATGATGAGTTGAGAGGTGATATAGACTATAAGGTGTGGGTGAGAGGTGTACGATGTGAGAAGCCTTTTTCCCAAACGATGTCCCCGTCATTCAACAGAGTATGGATGACAACCACGGACTATCCTAGATAGTCCAGTGGAACATTATCAGGCTCGCAACCTGTAGGTGTTGTGAACGATGTGTTCACCCGGTGTACTCTAAACCTTGGTGATCATGCAGACTTGATACCTAGACCCTGGCGATCATGCAGACTTGGTGCCAAAACCTTGGCGACTATGCAGACTTAGTGCCTATTGTACAAATTCTGGCGACTATGCAGACTTAGTGCCTAAACCCCGGTGACGATGGACTTCGTGCCGATTCCTTAGGATGATCCTTAGGAATGTATGAACGAGGAATAGTTGATTATTAGGAATGTATGAACGAGAATAAAGCAGATAATAGGGATGGGTAATTGGGTTGATTGTTTGATTGTTTGAAAATAATAATTATATTATTGTGGGTTGAAAACCCTATGTACTCACCAGGTTTCCCAACCTGACCCACTCAGTTTATTTATATCACAGGTGTTGATATGAAGTCACATTACATTGAGAGATTTAAAGAGATGTAGATCACTAGTGTAAATAAATGTAAGTTTTGTTTATGCTTATGTTTCTGTATTAACGATGACCTCCCAAATGTTTTAAAATGAACAAAATACGTTTCTTCGAAAATGTTTTAAAAACGTATTTATCATGTTTTTCTGGGAACAAATTCCGCAACATTTTTATTAAAAGAAGTACTCTGATTTTTATAAAACATAAACAAAAATCGGTCTTTTCTGGCCGTGAAAATGGGGATGTCACATTTGAGTAGAGGAGTAATCTAGGAGAGATGCCTAGATGAGTGTTGTGGTGCTTATCGAAAGAATACTTAGAACCTGTGAGGGGTAGAGTTGCAGAGTTCGGGGGTACTTTGGAGAATGAGCAGAGCAAGCGGAGTTATCACCCAAAGTGAGTTCTATGTATTCTTCGATGCCCGAATGCTGCTTGCTTTGTGCTTTGTGGAACTCTCGATGATGGGAGTCAACTACCAAGTGAATATAACGATATTCAGGAGGTAGATGGCTGGCATCATTAAGAGCTCTTCAACAACTGATTGCGGAGAAGTGGGAGGACCAAGGAAGAGACAAGGGAGTAACCTTAGCTAGATGAGTACGCTGGCGGAGTAGAGCATTTCGCTGAGGAGCGAGCACGCGTGGCGGAATTAGTGAACGAGAAGGTTGAGTAGCTACTTAGGAGCTCTGGGATGGTCCGTGTGGAAAGTATGGGTAGATGTGGTAGGTAGTATGGGCCCATACTACCTAAAGTAGAGGACACATACTCTATACAGGGAGTATTCTGAAGGTTCTGAGGAGCAGATTGAGGAGTCACGTTATGGTTCGAGTACCATACATCGGAGCAGATTGAGGAGTGATGTCATGGTTCGTGTACCATGCATCGGAGCAGATTGAGGAGTGATGTTATGGTTCGAGCACCATACGTTGGAGTAGATTGAAGAGTGATGTTATGGTTCGTGTACCATGCATCGGAGCAGATTGAGGAGTGTTGTTATGGTTCGAGTACCATATATTGTACCAGATTGAGAAGAGATGTCACGGGATGAGTACCATGGTTCTTAGCAAATGATGCTTGTTATTCTATGGTTGTCCGATCAGGATTGATTGGGGGAGTTTGGGAGCGATGGGGTTTTAGGCTTGAGGGCCATGATTGAGTCTGAAGATTTTAAATGACATTTTAAATGAAATTTTTACAAAAAGTGTTGTAAGATCAAAGCGAATTTAAATGAAATTTTAGTTTTGAAAATTTTCGGTGTTACAGTGTTGTGAATCTAAGTGAGCATCTCAGGCAGATCCAATCGATAGGCTACCCTGCCAACCCTCATAATCACTCGAAATGGCCTAATATATATCTGGCCCCCAACTTTCCCCTCTTCCTGAAGCATACTACACCCTTCAACGGTGATAACTTCAGTAGAACCATATCACAAACCTGGAACTCCAACTCAGACCGACCTCTGTCGGCATGTCACACCCCCGAACCGTGAAAACAAACGACGTAAACGTCCGGGGGTGGATGGCGTCATGCGTAGTATCACAAAAACTGCATCATAGTAATCAAAGTAAACACAACCATTACATTACATATAAATATTTACATCTGTTTGAAAAACATAGTTTGTATACATCAGTATATGACGAAAGTAAAAGACATGACCCTAAAATGATTCGTCTTCTCCAAAAGATGGCAAGGGTACCTGTTTATTGTTGTCTGAGAATACAAGCGGTTTTGAATAATGTATCAACATAAAGCTAGTGAGTTCATAAGCATGTTTTTGTAATGAAAACTAGTCACTGAATTTGCATTAATGATTTATTTTCATTATATGTAAAATATCGTTTGTATCGAAACCCTGGTTACCACCAGTATGTAAAATGTATTCCGTTTGAAAACCTTGGCTACCACCGGTAGGTATAGTGTTACGTTTGAAAACCCTCGCTACCACCAGTAGGTAAAGTATGTTCTGTTTGTCTGGGAAAGTCCTTTATTTTCCCTGGTGTGGGTGTGTTTTTTGCTTTAATGGTTTCGAAATCGTAAGGCATGAGTATCACACTTATGTTATTAAAGCAATTGCTTATGAGAGGTATATTATTACGTAAAATAGTCGTACGACTGGCAAGTTTTATGACCATACTTAAATTTGATACGACATTAAATGGACGCCGATATCATCTATGAAATTTGTCGCCCGTAGACCTGCCGATCCGACTGTAGCTAGCAGCCAGGTGCAGGATAGTCAGTCACGTATAGATTTATACACAAAAGCCACGCTTTCCCTCCAGGAAATTCTGGTTCATAAGGGTAGTCCTCCACTTAGTTAATGTTGTAAGCACCCAAGGACGTGTCTCCTAACTAAGTTGACGACTTTACGAGTAATATATATATATATATATATATATATATATATATATATGTATGTATGTATACTGACCTTTTGTATGAAAATCCGATGTATGTTTTGTAGAGTAAAAATAATTATTTACTGTTGTAATCTCGTGGTAATGTATGCTATAAACTATATCTATCGTAGTTTATGTAATCAACTGTGTAAGTAGTTCACATTTGTAAAATTGGAAATGAAATCCCCAAACTATACCCATTATAGTTTGATCGTAATGTTAAGTTCGCGAAATGTTCGGAAAACTATGCAATTAAATTTAGAAAAGACCCCTTGTGCTCCGCATACTACAAAAGGGATTAAGTATCTAGATGCTTGATGATGGGGAGTTTGTGGCCGTATGTGACAACAGTCAAAATTCGAGTCGGTTCTAGATTTGACTAGACTTAGTTGCACATATAGGCACTACACGTACTAGACTTAGTAACTAGAAGCTAAGTTATAACCTACTAGAAACTTGGAAACAATTAGAATCAATGAATAGTGTACTTAAATTTCATATTGATATGTGAATTTTACTACTACTTAACTTTAGTGACTATCTATATTAGGGTCACTCTTTGACTTGAACACCATTTCATGAATCATATACACACATCATGTACTTGACCTAGAACTAAAAGTTAGGTCAGAGTCTCATAGAAACTTAAGTCAAAGTTGAAGAGTAGGACTAGTATACTTGATTCCTCAATTTCGCTTGAATCTCGGAATCACTACATAGAATGCCATTAAACCGATAAAAAAAATATTACAAACATTATTTCTAACTTGAATAAGAGTTATGAAACTCTAAAATAGTTTGAAGTCTCAAAATTTAATTAATTTTGATATCCAAAGACTTACAAACTCTCAAAAACCCTAAATACCCTAAAAACTCAAATTTATAAACTTTAACACATAAAAATCCATAAATTTGGTATGGACTATAAAATATCAATTTAAAATAACTCAATTTAGTAAAATATAACCAAGGAAAAAAAAATTTAAGTCATTAGTATTTAACCTTATTTTCTAAGCCAAAAATCAAGGTTTTGTGAAGGAAAATTTAGAATAAGGTGCATGTTTTATAAAAACTTGATATTTTTATTAAATAAAGTTATATTTTATAAAATTTAAAAGAGGGAGACCCTCTCTTCATTAAAAAGTCGGATCTCTCCTCTCTCTCCTCTCTCTCCTCTTCCCAACACATAATCAATTCACTCTACCACTCCATCTTCTCTCTCTCACTCTACCCTTCATTCTCTCTCACACTCCACCATTTACCACACTCAAACTCTCTCTTTCTCTCTCTAAAACCACGAAATTCTCCAGCCAAGAACAACTCTTAACCTTCAAATCTTCATCTTCTAGGGTTCTTCTCCACGGTAATCACGAAAATCCTTCAATCTCATTCACTTTTCTTTCTAGTTTTAAAGGTTTTTCTTGCATTTCCTTGTTCTTCTACACCATTCTAATGAAAGATCATGAGCACATAAACATACACACACACACAAACTCACGGTTTTGATGATGATGGTGGTAGGATTTCACCCAAAAACAACATGCATGTTGTTAATGGTGAAATCCAACGACCAAAACCTAAGTCAAAATCAACATAATGCCCTTTTATACAAGTTTTGGGTAAAAATCACTACATGTATCCAAAGTTTTCTATCAAAAACGATTTTTGAACATTTCAAACTCATGAATGGTCTTCAAAACAACATGCATGTGATGATCTTCAAGCTTAGATGCTTGATGATCAAAGTTGTTGTTAAAAAGCTTTCAAATATGTTAATGAAAGATTTATTTCCAAATAAATATCTGAAAATCATTTTCTTACCAAATCCTATTTTTCCCAGATTCTCATCAACAAAATAAGATGCTATGTAAATTTCCAGAAAATAATTCATTTTTCTCGAATTATTATAATTGATGCAATAAAATATGGAAATAAATCATATAAAATAATTCCAGAGGTCTATAAATCTAGAATAACTTTTTGGATGACCCCTATGGTAAATAATGACCTCTCATTAAATTTCATCGATTTATGTTGTGTTTGAGTATGATTTTCCATTTTCTTTGTTTTTGGGTATAATAAATCGCAAAACTACTTTAGGAAGTGTGAAAATTGTATCTAACAATTTTCGCACCTCTTAAGTTTTGGTGGGAGACTCAGAAAAATAGTTTCAGAAGTTTTCATCATGCCTTCCTATTTTTCCCAATTTTTGGTAATTATAATTGCCTAAAAATAGGAAAAATAGTTCTGATTAGCCAAAACTCATGAAATTTTACCAGAATATCATGTTGTACATTAGGAGGTTACATAAAAATTTTGATGATTTTTCTCTACTGTATACTATTTTTCTCCTATTTTCTAAGGTTACATACACTTAAATACACTTAAATACACATAAATACCCAAAACCGGATTATACAATATGAAAACCACTTTTGGTATTTTTTCGAGATTACTTACACTGTAAATGATGTTACAAAAATTTTTGGTAATTTATTTTAACTGTTTATTATTTATTCTTCAATTAATGATTATTTAAGGGGATAAAACAAGGAAAAATAGAAATACCCACTGAAAAATATCTTTTATATTTTTCCCAGCCTAGTTATGTATAATAACAGTTAAATAAAAAGTTTGGATAATTTTGGAAACTGTTTTCTATTTATTTCAATTTTTATTAGAATAAATGCTCAAAAATAATAAAATTGGGTTAAACAGCTTAGAAATGGATTTTTATATTTTTCCCAGCTCAATAATGTTTAATAACAGTAATACAAAATGTTTGGGTAATTTTGGAAACTGGTTTCTATTTATTTCAATTTTTATTATAATAAATGTTCAAAAATCATAAAATTGGGTTAAACAGATTAGAAATCGATTTTTATATTTTTCCCAGCTCAATAATGTTTAATAACAGTAATACAAAAAGTTTGGGTAATTTTGGAAACTGTTTTCTATTTATTTTAATTTTTATTAGAATAAATGCATAAAAATCATAAAAATTGGTTAAACAGTTTAGAATAAATGCATTTTCTTAACTGATTTCTATTTTTCATGAATTTTTATATATTTAGAGAATTAAATATATGAAAAATGGTTATGCATATCCATAATCCATGAAAAATTATCTAGTAGTCTTTTAACACATTTAGAACCAAAATCTAAAGTTTGGTAATTTTTATTAACTGTTTAGTATTTTTCAAAATTTTATGGTTATTCAAGAAACTAAAGTGGTGAAAAATAATTAGACAAATCAAAAATTCAAGAAAATTATCTTGAGTTCTTTGACTTCAACTAAAACTAAAATGCAAAGTTTGGAAAATTTTAGAACTAAATTGATTTAGTTTTGAATATTTAATCATTGGAACACCTCTAAAATGTTAAATATTAACATTTCAATAATGGAAATTTTCCGCTTAAATTGTTACATAACAATTGATTCTTTGTAACTTAATTTCCACAGAAAAATATTTATAATTTATCAATATTCAATTTTGACTCAGTATTGGCATAATTCTATTGTAGTAGTAAGTATACTAGTGTTACATTTCGATTAGAGACTCACTAGTAAATACCAATATTGTAGGAATCTGTAGTGGTACACGTGGAACATAGTCAAGGCAACATTTGCATCATCTCAATGTATTGTGAGTATTCACGCACTCCCTTATTTTCAGTTTTTATGTTTTGGGGTGGAAAAGCATGTCTAGAAAAACTATTATTTGCATGTTGTATTTAAATTGATTTGTATCAGACATGATTGCTATTGTATTGCTATGTCTCTATATGTATGTCTATGCAACACGGAACATGAGAACTTATCGTACTAAGGCCCTTCCCTTATCTCTAACCATTAACTCATTGAGCCAATGGTCATTATGGATAGCGCTACTAGGAATTGACAACTCTTCACTCGCCCTATTGCTGGAGTGCATGATACCATATTCATCTATGGAATGATAAGCATAGATCTTGATAAGGATTCAGTCATAGGTTTGGTTGAGACTCATTGTTTGCTCATACACATACAAACTCGTTTCTCGTTATAGCAATAAACTTGTTATCAATAATAGCAATCAACTGGTTTCTCATTATAGCAATGAACTCTATTTCTCATTACAACAACGAACTTTTACTAGTGGAAACTTATATAAATTCGATTAGTATAATAATTATTATAATTAACAAATTGAAACTCTTGTTTTCTATAATTAACATTTCTAACTTGAAATATTTACCATAATTAATTATATTCCCACTATCATAATAAGTATTATCTTACCAGCATAACACTTATGCTACCACTAGCTTTGACACATACTTAGAAATCAGCTGGACTTCTAGAAATCGATGCTTCATTGAATTTTATTACCAAAGTTTAGATTTCTGATACAAGATGATTCGATAAAACTTAATCTAAGCTTCTCAAAATCATACACCTTTCCTTAGATAGCTCACATGTGTGTCTAAACAATTATGAAGAGGGATGTGGTAATCATAATGTTTAGAACTTTTCCAATTCTCACAACTCAAACCATGAAGAGGGATGTCGTAATCATGATCGAATTTGAGAATGCAAACATCAAAATTGCTATCTCTTTAAAATATTCTTAGTGAAAGCGTTTCCTCACCATCATTTTCATGAATCGAAGAGAAACCTTATGACACTTAGATTTTATGGTGTATGTGTTCCTATCCATGTGGAATTTTCAAAACCATAATCACTAGACAAGGTTAGTGACAAATTTAAACTCATATTGACTAAACTTGTTCAATCTTAATTTCTTGCCACCTGGCAGCATAAGGGCCAACCATTACTTCCAAGTTTTTATGCACACAATTGAGAACTCATAGAACTCGCATACATAGTCAATTTTATTGGAATAGGCATAGAAACAAAAATTATGTCAGCACGATAGGTTACAAACCTCAAGTCATGTTCTAGTAATAAACTACAAGTTTTATTCTTGATTTGTTCTTGAAACTCTTTCAGGATCTTTAAGACTCCCACTGACCTCTTGACATATAATTTTCTCTTTGTAAAATACCATTACTTGACAACAAATATTCAATAGTTATTGCGGATTATTGTCAAGACAAACACTTCACACAATTGGTCTTAGATAGTTGTTGTTTTATCTAAAACATCACAACTTAGCAATTTCAAATGTACAAGAGTAGAAAACATTTTACTCTACATTTGACAAGTGTTATAAACCTTTTTTAAGATATGTCACTCAAGTTACAATCTATGACTCTAAGAATTGTTTTTGAACGAAGTATGAGTCATCTTCTTGATTTAACCACTTTAACAATTCATGAATTCTCTTCTTAGCCATAAGAATACACTAGGATGTCCTTAGAGGATCAATTGTGACATGGTTTCATGATACTAAGGTACTCTCCCATCTTTTCATATTTGATAAACTTTTATCTTTCTGCCTAATTTGATTCTGCTCATTCGTTCTTTCATACATTGAAACTTTTCCAATGTTTCAGAATTATACTTAAACTTGTAAGTAAAACCATATGTACTAAACTTTAGTAAATCATGACGAATAGTCTTATCAGTCTTTGTAGTGGACTTGACCAGTGCACAAGAATGTGTACTCGATCCCTAAGCGCTTCACTTGACTCACATATACATGTGAACAATGAATTAATCTTAATTTTACAAAGATGAAAATTCTCATTCATCAAACAACACAACTTTCAAGATTCCAAGTTTCTGTCCATTTGAAACGTGGGTGATGAGAATCTTTCTTTATTTGGTAAATTTAGACACTGCCACAAATAAAAGAATCAAATTCATATTTCTAATATTGTTAGAAACATACAAACATCAATTTTTCATAAATGCCATTGCAAAGAGATATAAAACAAAAACAAAAATCTTATCTATTTATAAAATGCAGAAAAACGTTTCCTTACAATGCAATTACAAGAGAAAAGCTATGCTATTACATATTTCATAGCAATTTATCATAACTCCCAAGAAGTAGCTCAAAAATTCGATCTTCGAACCATTCTATTGAAATCCATCTTCGCGATCAAATTTAACATACTCTTCTTTTAACCTTCCTTCCCTTTGCTTGATCCTTCCAAACATCAAAATGCAACCTAGTCACATCATGTGTTAAGAATCAACAATTAGAAACTTAACAGAGTTAGATAGTGTACTTACGTGAAGCAAAGTCAAACATTTTGTCTTTAATTTCTTTTAGATCTTTCAGGTAGTCAGGGCAGCTTCGCTTCTAATGTCCTTTCTCTTGACAGTAAAAACATACAAACTCTTTTGGAGTGCTACACAGGACTATCACAGACTTAGCCTTTCTCTCTACCATTTGATTAATTGGGTTGACCATGGCATATCCCTTTCCATTGGGAAGAGAAAACTTTTATGTACTTCCAATGTTACCATTGTCAATATCCATGGAAGTTTGAGAAGTAGATCTTCCACCCAAATTTACTTTTCCGGTGCACCAAAACACTGTTGATTCAGCAGCAACAAGGAAATAGGTAAGATCAATAAGGGTCACGTTGTGGTCTGTCACATAGTAGTCCTTGATGAACTCACTATATGAGTCAGGAAGTGATTGAAGAACCCAGTAATAGCCAACTTCCTTGAGACTTCGACATCCATCATTCTCAGCTTGTCGATATGTGACTTCATCTCCAAGATGTAAGTAGATACATGCCTTCCGTCTTCATGTTTCATTGCAAGTAGGGCTTGAGTGACCTTGAATTTTTTACGTATTCGAGCTTGTGGGTCAGGGAAGATAATTAGACGAGTTGGAGGAAGAGAAGTATGATTTCCAAGATCCAACTGTGGGACATCATCTTCATTAGGAAAGCTTGTTCCAAGGGATTTGAGAAGATCATAGTTTTCTGATCAAGACATCTACAATATGAGAAACTCAAGTTAGTTGATTTAAGTCCTTAATATAACACCCAATATGAAATATTAAGTCTAGGACCCAATATTTTATAACTTGGAAGAGGGATGCCATAATCCAAGCTATAAAATATTTGAAGGTAGGTGAATGACGATTCACCAAATTTCACCATGAAAAACGAAATAGGTATTTTGTTTTAATTGGATGGAAACTCCAAGGTCTTTTGAGATTCATTGAAATTTTCAATGGCATGTTTAAATCTCGGTTGTGCCCTCTCAAGTTTGTGACTGGGATGCCGAGGATCACAAACAAGGTGTGAATAACCATGCAAATTAACTTGGTACCCTTAACTTTATCACCTAATCGATGTGTCGGTTAACCACACGCGTTCCACCAATCTATGATAAACATTAAGTTACCCTTTCTCACTCTTACTAGTCCATGTTACTATGCAGGTTAACCACACACGCTCCACTAATGACTTGGTAAGGTACAAAGTGTAATTTCATGGGTTAGCACCATATTCACATTTTCCTAAAGTAACTAAGATTGGGAATTTATAACTGTTTAGTTACTTTATATTTTTCATTATACTTATAATTTAGGGAGAATTAGAGTCCTATCTACCCGTTCAGCTAACGACCCTCTACCAGTTAAGGAAGAATTGGGTGACAATGGACACCCATTAAACTGCCATTTTATAGGCAGTAACTTTATACCCCCCATACAGACCGACTTCGTGAATGAGGCCTACTAACGGTAAGATTGACTTTTACTCTTATACATATATATAAATATTACACCTATAATATTATAATAGTATAAGGGTTGAACTTTAAACTATTTAAAATTCTAAGGTTTGGAACTAAAGTATGCAAAAGTGTAACTTTACAAATTCCAAAACTTGAGGGCAAGTTTTGAACAATTAAAAAAACTTTTGGAATCTATAACATATAAGTTTAATATAGCTTTTAATGATATCACTCTTGAAAATCCATAACTTGAGGACAAGTTATGGATGTCATAAAACAATTTATGGGAAAAACTCTTGAAAACCATATCTCGTGACTTTTTAAATACTAATTAACAAGAAAGACTATTGGTTTTCCATAACCTGAGGACAAGTTAGGGAATCCATTAAAGGCCATTTAGATGATCTAATAAACAAAAAATCATGTCATGAAAAATTGTGATCTAGATAAAACTCAGATGAACAAGACAATTCAAATAAAAAATCTTCATGTAATTAGCCTAACCATTAAGCTAATACAAAATATGAAACTTTTGAGAATTATCTTTTGAATTCGATTAGAATGATCATTGCCACATCAAAAATAGGTTTTTAAGTTCAAAAACATCTTAGGATTATGATTCAAGTCCAATTCAAGCCTTAAAAGTCGAAAATCTGCACTCTGGGCTCCAACTCGTCGTGCGTATTAAGAAACTCGACAAGTTAGTCTTGGACTTGGGGATTCCACCAGTGGACTTGGTAAGTCTACTATCCAGAAAGCCATTTTTTTTTATTTTTTTAAGAAATTGCATCAAGTATAATTGAAAACCAAGCCTAAGCTCTGATACCACCGATGGGTTTTGATCATTCTAACGCTCCTACAGTGTGCATGCAACCCTATGTGCCTTGGATCTATGTTTTTACTATTATACATGCAAATATGCAAAATTCCAAAGCATCATCCTAACTAGCATAATATGGAGCAACTATACTACAAAAGTTTAGTTAGATGACATACATTTTGATAGAGCTAGAAGTCTTGAACCTTTAAGAGCTTAGCCCCAATAGTGTGGAATCCTCAAATGGAATCACATAACACCACCAACAAATGGAATAACATAAGAAGAAGGTTACTTTGATTTCTCCTTATGAAATCGGCCCTCGCCCTCACTTTGTGTATCTACTAGTGCCATTTCATGAACCATGGGATCCTTTATATAGTGTGGCTAATTAGGGTTACACCATGTAAACCCTAATGTCCATGAATTTCCATTTCCTTCATGATCCATGCATTTTAACCTCCATGAAGTATCCATGGGTTACCACATGGGGTAAGCCCAAAATGAAGGAAAATGGATCTGTTGGGTATCTGGTGTTGCGTCTTGGGCTCGTCTCTTGGCCTTATTTTGTATCCGGATTGGGCCTGTCCATCCGTGACTTATTTTGTTAGGGTTTGAGTATTTATAGATGACTGCATGCATCTTAGTACGTAAGATTCTAGAGATAATCATATAGTCTTCATTGTTTTGTTATCTTGTAAACCCTAAAGCCTCTACAGCGGAAGTTCTTTGTCGAGCCCTGCTGAGGCTTGAATCATTTGAATAATTAAGCATACTGTTGATTCCATCTCTTGTTTATTACTTTACTTAAATTGTTTTGCCAAACCTGTGAAAGATCTAAACGATCTTAGAGATTTATATCTCATTAATTGGTATCAGAGCAGGAGGATGTGTAATTCATACACATCTCTTCTGTGAAAGAAGTGATTAGGGTTTATTCCGCATTAACTGATATTTATTGAGCCGTCACTCCATAATTGACGTATCTCATTACTTATTTGTTTTGCCCTAATATTATATATTACAAGTCTGATCTTTCAAACAGGTTAAACGATCAAGCATGGCCGATTCTCAATCTAATCCTATCAACATCTCAAACAGTATTGGATCAACAACAAAGATTCCCATTCTTTACGCCGAAGATTACGAAGTTTGGGCGCATCACTTTGAAGAATACGTCATCGGATCTGAAGACAATGGGTATCTTATATGGGAAGCTATTGTGTCTGGACCATTTGCTCACTCAGGAACATCTAGAATCATTAAAACTCAGAAAGAGTATAACGATCTGTTAAAAGATGTGAAAGATGTTGCTCAAGACGAAAAGGAGAAGTTTCAGTGCAACATCAAAGCATTGAGACTAATCCGATTTGCTCTTCAATCTGACACGTTTAGGTTGGTGAGTTCCTGCAATACTGCTAAAGAAATTTGTGACAGGTTGCGAGAGTTATATTCCACAGATGAAGATTTGGAGCATTCTATTCAGACCTTGCTTTTATCTGAGTTTGGTGAATTTAAGCAGAATTCTGATGAAACTATCACTCAGATGTTTGATTGCTTCAATCATCTTCTTAGCAAGATAATCAAACATGATATAGAAAGGAAGTTGATTGAACAAAAGGTCACCTTTTTGAATGGCCTAAGATCTGAATGGAGAGCTATCGTGTCTACAGTTAAAGCTCATGAGCAGTTCTAATCTTATTCATTGGCAAAACCGGTGGGAATTCTGAAATCGCAAGAAAAGATTGTCATGCAAGAAAAGAATGTGGTCTCGAGTTTGGGTTCCTTGGCTCTCCTATCAAAGGGCAAGAATGCAGTGGAAGATGAAGATCTGAACCTGGAAGACTATAATCTTACTTCGGAGGATTATGCAATGATGGTGTCTAATCCCAAGAGGTTCATCAAGAAAAGGTTCCCTATCAATAAGAACCGAAATTGGCAGGGAAGCTATAGTTTTGAAAAGGTTAGGGAGGAGCCGAAGACAAAGGAACTAAAGAAAGAGGCGAAAGTTGAAGAAGATTTAGGTGTTAGCTGCTATTACTGTGGAGGAAAGAACCATTATGCTAAGGATTGTGTTCTGAAAAAGATGACAGAGAAAGAAGATGAAAAAGATGAAGAGGCTGTCTTGATGAAAAAGCTTGAAGAAATGAAGAGGAAGAAAGCTTCTTCTAACCCTTCTATGAATGCTCTTATTGTACAGGGTTCGGCAGCAGATGACGAGTTTGGTGGCGTGGAGGTATGGTCCACTGCCTCGGAGGATGATGAGGTGAGAAAGCCTTCACATGGAAAGGCATATGTTGCAAGAGGTGACGAAAGCAGTGGGAAGTGTTTGATGGTGACTAATGTATCTCACATGAGCGGATACAATACTGATGGTGGAAAAGAGGACATCAAGGAGCGAGAGGATTTATGCTTCACAGCAAAACCTCTTAGTGTGCAGATCAATGAGCTCGATGAACTGATCAAGAAGGTACAATCTCTTTTTATTTCATTCAAAGTCCCACAGAAATCTTATGAAAAAGAGTTAAATAGCTTAAATTCAAGAATCTCAAATCTGGATAGTTGTTTAACTCAAACACGGGTCACCAATTCTAACCTAACTGACCAAATAAGCAGGGTGTCTTCCAAAAGTGAGGAGCGAAGGATGTGCATAGAGCAAAAAGAGTCAGAGCTGATTAAGTTGAAGGATGAAAACATTTATTTACAAAGAGAAAATTTAAAAGTTTTAAAACAGCGAAATGTTTTTTGTTTGATTGCTAAACGTCTTTATGCTAACATTACTCAATTGCATCTAAATTGTGAAATAGGGCAGAAAATTCATCGCATGATTTTGCCCTTCCTTGAGTTTAAGGAGGATGAAATCGATGCTGAAGCATATAACTGCGAAAGTGTTGTTTCGTCTGATGATGTGAATCCCACTTACATGTATGGTCTGGACAAAATCGAATCTTTTATAAAGTCCAAAGACCATAAGGACATGCTGAAAAACATTTTGGATGAAAACGATAAGCTGAAACTAAGGACCGAAACCATACAAAAATTTGACTCATTGAATGCCAATTTAAGTTCTGAAAATAAAATTGACGTTGAAAACGCATCTGAACTTAATGAGGGCGATGATATGAGTGAAATTTCTGTAGAGGATGAAGTCGACTGTTCTGAGTTTGTTAAAAGCGAACCCGAAAACCACAAAAATCTTATTTCTGAGAACTCTGTGGATTTTGCTCGTTTGTCCCAAAATAAGTCCCCAATTCTTGAGGAAAAGGCTGCTGTGTACCAAAAGGTGAGAACAACACCAAATCAGGTATATAAAGTCAAAGGAGTAACCGCACATCAAACAACCGAACTCACTGCCATAGTAAACGAAGATAACGCAGATGACTGTGATGACTTTTTCTGGTCTGCTCCTATAGATAATGCCGACGAGACAATTGGTCTATCTGAGCGAACGTCCTGGAAAACCAAAGGCAGATATGTTCCAGAACCATTGAACATGCCTAACAACTTCGACGTGCCAAGCACAAGTGGAAAAAAAGACGTACCTGTAGAAGAACTCACTTCCACAAGCGAAACATCATCTGTGAAAAGTGAACCAGCTGATAAGAAGCAGAAGCAAAAGGCTAACATCCACAAACAGCCGAGACAAGTGAAGGATCAAAAGCAGCAAAGGAATCTGAGATACAAAAAGAATGGCGATCTCAAAACGCCCATTTCTCTTATCATGACAAAAATTCAAAGTCAGAGAAAAGTGCTTTTAGGCAGCAAGAGAGCAATAACAACCGAAAGAATAGGTTCGGTTCAGAGAGGAATGACAACCGAAGGTTCGTTTCGGAGAGGAATAACAACCGAAAGGACAGGTTCGGTTCAGAGAGCATTAACAACCGAAGGTTCGATTCGGAGAGGAATAACAACCAAAGGGATAAGTTTGGTTCAGAGAACGACAGCTACCAAAAGCATAGGTTCAGGTCCAAAAGTAAAAGCCATCGAAGTTCAAGGTTCGGTCCATCCAATGACCAAAACCAAAAGGGTCACTTGGAACCTCATGTCAGGAACCATTCACAATCCAAACTATCTCATTCTAAACCCAACTCAGCTCCAATTCAAAATCTGAAATCTTCAACAGATTTGAAAGGAAAAACGAAGATTTCCTCTGTCAAGAATGATCGAAAGCAGTCCAAGTCCCAAACGCCAAAACCTGAATCCAAACCGACTGTAACAAATTCTAACAAAATTAAAGTATTCACTATTAAGAAGAAAGATGAATCAACATTAATAAAAAGAACATATCTTGTTGATGTTTCTCTTACTATTCCTGTTCCTGTGAAAGGCTTATGTGGACCCAAGAAACTTTGGGTTCCTAAATCTGCTTAATTTGTGCAGGTTATAAGTGATGAGCAGTTTGACGAAGAATGGTATATTGACAGTGGCTGCTCACGTCATATGACAGGAAGGAAGGAAGAGCTAAGGGAATTTCGATCTCTTCCAAATGGTGGAAATGTGAAGTTCGGAAACAATTCTTATGGAACGATAAAGGGTTATGGGATGATAACGAATGGAGACTTCACAATAAGAAAGGTGGCGTATGTTGAAGGGCTACATCATAACCTTATCAGTATATCTCAACTGGTGGGAGGTACCGGTCTCAAGGTGTCATTTGATGATGAAGGCTCTGAAATCATGAGAAGAAAACAAAAAGAGTGATTCTCAAATCAGAACGGAAAGGCGAAATGTTTCCACTCAATCTCAAACCAATCAAAGGAAATCCAGTTATATGTCTTCTATCCAAAGCTCATTCTGACAAAAGCTGGTTGTGGCACCGAAGGCTTTCACATCTCAATTTCAAAGATATCAACAAGCTTGTCACAGGAGGTCATGTCAGGGGTCTCCCATTGCTCAAGTATGATAGAGAACATTTGTGTGCTGCGTGCGAAATGGGGAAGCAGAGTCGTCAAAGTCACCCATCCATTATTAACACTAAAGTTGTTGAACCACTTGAGTTACTTCACATTGACTTGTGTGGTCCATCATCAATCGAAAGTATTGGCGGTAGCAAGTATATTCTTGTTGTCGTTGATGACTTTTCACGGTTTACATGGGTGTTCTTTCTAAAGTACAAATCTGAGGCTACTCATAAGCTAAAGATGTTTATTAAGCAGGTTGAAGTGCAACTGAGAAAAGTCGTTCGCAACATCAGGAGCGACACTGGACTGGAGTTTAAGAACAATGAATTTGAAGACTATTTGGCAGAAAAAGGAATCAGTCACAACTTCTCAGCCCCCTACACACCTCAACAGAATAGAATCGTCGAAAGACGAAACCGATCCTTGTGTGAGGCGGCCCGAACGATGCTGAGTTTCGCTTCTTTACCTTTATAGTTCTGGGCTGACGCTATTTCTGCAGCATGTTTCACACAGAACAGGTCCTATCTCAACAAGCGTTTCTCTCTTACTCCTTATGAGATCATCAACATCAGGAAGCCGAACGTTAAATTCTTCCATGTATTCGGCTCATGATGCTTCATCTTCAACTCTAGAGAACATCGTAACAAGTTCGACGTTAAAGCTGATGAAGGGATTTTTCTGGGATACTCTCTTACTTCAAAAGCATATCGGGTCTTAAATAAGCATTCGAGGAAGATCGAAGAAACATATTATGTGACTTTCGATGACAGTTACGTCAAAAAGATAAAGGCTACTGAAGAAGCAATTGGAGAAATTTTCACTCAAACAGGTCAAGTTACGGCCTCGATTGCTAATTTGTTTGAGCAGTTTGTGGAGTTATTCAATGAACCTGAGAAAGCTACTCTCTTGGAAGCCAAGGCAGCAGACAACAAAATCGACCATCTGAAGCAAATCTTTGAAGATGCCACCAAATGAATGGGTAAAGGAGAGCAAGTCCCAAACAAACCTCCTCAGCAAGGCACTTATGTTGAGGGGGAGAATCCATCTTCTTCAAAACAGCCAAGCTCACAAGTTGAGGGGGAGCACTCTATTCCTATTGCACCCGAAAGCTCTACTGCACCCGAAGGTACTGTAGCACCCGAAAGCTCAACACTGCCAGAGAGATCTACACAGCTCGAGAGCACAACCACACCCGAAAGTCCTATAGCACCAGAAACACAAGCCACACTGGAAAGCTCATCAATCGAGGGGGAGAATTCTGATATGTTTTACGATGATGATAGCCAATCTGAATTAGAAGAAATGGTGAATGCTGAATTGGATCGATCCTTTGATCCAAATTACCCTCCTTTTGTTAAGTGGACCAGACATCATCCTGTATCCCAGATAGTGGGTAATGTCTCTGAAAAGGTTCTGACCCGATCTCAACTGAAGGCAAATCAAACATCTCTATTCTCCAAAGTAGAGCTCTGCATGTATAACTCTTTTGTCTCAAAAGTTGAACCGAAGACAGTGAATATTGCTCTTGATCATTCTGACTGGGTTCAAGCTATGCAAGATGAACTTAACGAATTCGAAAGAAATAAGGTTTGGCGCCTCATTCCAACTCCCAACGATGCCTCAGTTGTTGGTCTTAAATGGGTATTCAGAAATAAAATGGACAAGCAAGGCAATGTTATTCGAAACAAAGCTTGTCTCGTGGTAAAAGGATACTGCCAGGAGGAAGGAATTGATTATGAGGAAACTTTTGCTCCTGTAGCTAGGCTGGAATTTGTTCGAATATTTCTAGCCTATGCTGCACACAAGAACTTTGATGTCTACCAAATGGACGTAAAGTGCGCATTTCTGAATGAAGAACTTGAAGAAACGGTATACGTGGAGCAAACTCCAGGCTTTGCTAATGAAAAATTCCCCAGTCACTGCTATATTCTGGACAAGGCGGTTTATTGTCTGAAACAAGCACCTAGGGTATGGTATGAAACACTGACCAAATTCTTAAAGATGTCAAAATTCAAACAAGGTTTGGTTGACCCAACCTTCTTTCGTAGGAAGGAAGGTAACCACCTTATGATTGTTCAAATCTATGTCGATGATATCATCTTTGGCTCAACGAATCCCAACTTAACAACTGAATTCAGAAAGCTGATGGAGACTAAATTTGAAATGAGCTTAATGGGTCCGATTAACTTTTTCCTTGGTTTAAATATTAGACAGGGACCCGAAGACATCTTTATCAACCAGGAAGCCTACACCAAGACTCTCCTTGCTAAATTCGGCATGATGGGAGATTCAAAGGTTAAAGTTCCAATGGAATTCGACACCAAGCTTACACCATCCTTGGAAAAACCGGCAGTCGACATTACATTATATCGACAAATGATAGGTTCTTTAATGTACCTTACTGCTAGCAGCTCTGATATAATGTTCTCTATGTGTTATTGTGCTAGATTTCAGGCAAATCCTCGTAAACCACATATGCTTGTAGTGAAAAACATACTCCCGTATCTGAAACGAACCACCTCTCTCGGTTTATGGTATCCATCAAATTCAGGTTTCTTCGTTCAAGCCTACTCAGATGCAGACCTTAGCGGTTGCGGTTTAGACAGGAAAAGCACCACTGGAGGCTGTCAATTCCTAGACGGGAAGTTGGTTAGCTGGCAATCAAATAAACAGACATGTGTATCTCTGTCTACAGCCGAAGCAGAGTACATCGCAGCTGCCTCCTGTACATCTCAAGTGATTTGGATCCAAAGCCAGCTCCGTGACTATGGACTCAATATGAAAAAGATCCCACTATATTGTGACTCAGAAAGTGAAATTAGGATCTGTCATAACCCAGTGCAACACTCCAAAACCAAACACATTGCACTAATGTATCACTTTATTAAAGATCACGTTGAAGACGGAAACGTAGAGATTCATTTTGTACGCACTACTGATCAACTGGCTGACATCTTCACCAAAGCTCTTCCTGAAGCAAGTTTCTATAAAATTCTACAAGGGATAGGTATGATGGAATCGGAGTCAGTACCAAAAACTACTTCCTAAATCTAAAAGTTCGAAGCGAAATGAACCGAACGCTCGGTCTATTTCTGGTTCGGTTCACATGGGAACTGAAATGAACCGAACGCTCGGTCTATTTTGGGTTCGGTCCCATTTTCTTGTCTTCGCTTATCACTTAAAGTTAGATTCGTTGGTTGTACACTATTTGTATCCTTTCTTTTCAATTTCATTTCTCTTACTTTCCAAATCTTCTGCTTTTTCAAATTCATTTTTTTAACTGAAATAAACCGAACGCTTGGGTTCGGTTCCAAAATTAATTTTTTTGTGTTTATTTTATTCGTTAAGGTTCGTGTGTGGATATTTGTGGGGAAATTCTGGTTCTTATTTTTTTATTAGTTAAGTTTCCCTAGAAGCATGCTGCTGTATGTATCCAAAGCCTCACTTGATTCTGAATAATACCCTTACTGACTTGGTACATATAAACCTTGTCTTCCTAATGAGGCTTTGATATTTATTCTAATCATGAGCTACCTTACTCTCTTCTCACATGAGATAAGAGTTATCTGCTTGGTCCTTATTTTAATAGCAGAGGTAGTTTGGTTTCTTTACACCACCTCCAATACTTTTCTCCATCCTACTCGCTTCATATACGTAACCCTTGAGACTCTCATAAATTACCACTGAGGTTTATGGTTATACAATTTCTGTGTTCATGATCTTAGCTTCGTGCCAGTACATGCTAAGTGAAACCCACAATTCAATACCTACCATGAATTGACGGTAAATCATTACATTTGTATTTGCATCATGAAATCTATTTCTTCTGTGTGATTCTTATGAAATTGTTACTAACCATGACATTTCTTCCCATAGAATCCAGTTTTAATATTTTGAGATTTCACCACCAAACATGTTCAACAGGTCACAACAAATACGATCCCAACCTACTTGTTCAACAGACCACAATGGTCTCACAGGTACTTCGTTTGGTTTCGGTCTTATATCAAGGTCCGGAATTCTAAACTGAAGCGAAAAGCCACCCATATGAGCCTACTTAAAAGAAACCTTTCAACACTTCTTAATAAGTGTCTGATCGTAATTCAACGGGAAACCAAGCAAACACTTTAAGGTCTCTCTTGACCTTGAAGAAAGAGATTCGTGCCCGAGATCCGTTGTTTCGTGTCTATATTGACATCACCAATTCCCACATAGATATAGCTTTATTTCTTTATCTTTGACACTTTATGCACGAAAATATTTGATTTTCCAAAAGTCTGGTTCTGTTCTTTACCAGCTGCTTTCACGTAAGCAGCTTTGGTTATTCATCATGTACTCAACAAGGACTCGCTGTGATTCTTATCAGTCCTTACCTCTTTTTATTGATGACAGCTATTTAACAGATAAGGTGCTGACTCAGCCGATAGAGTAACGACTTAAATAGTGATTTGACGGGCACGCGTGCAAAAAGAAAACAGTATTCCCTCTCATGCGTAATCATCGGGGATGCTAACTGTCAATTTTCAATCACATCAAGCACCGTTCCGAGTTTCGAGAAGATTTGGGGGCGAATTTTTCTCTCTCATCCATAACTGATATAAAGGGATCAACCCCGGCCATTTCTTGTCTTCATCACACTCCTAAAACCACACATAGATTTTTCTCTTGTTGTTACTCTTCTTCTTTGAAGCATTCAACAATGGCAGATTCCTCTTCCGTCCATGAAACTTCTTCCCGCTCAACCATTCTTCCCATCCGACCACAGCAAAGCCTTGTCATAGATCTCAACCCAATACCCTATGATGCATTTATGTATCCGATAGTGGAGTGTCTCAAATACTATCCACTCATTCTTGCACTATCTAAGGTTGAACTCGTTCCGATGGAATGTCTTTCACAGGTTTTCTCCACCACCCACTACGACAAATCAGTTGATTGGATATACATCGACATTCTAGACAACAAATCCTCTATCTCCAAGCAGCGCTTCTGTTGGCTTCTAGGGTTTGAACCTGACGAATCGAGGGTTAACCCTGATTCAATCACCATGAGTCAACTCTTTTCCATGTTTTATAACATGGGATACACAGAATTCCTTACGACGATGTCTAAATTCAAGAAGTCATGCCTTCCTCCTCAATGGAACAGATTTTTCACAATCCTCTTCAAGGGTTTATCTGAAAGAAGTGCAGGTTCTGATGGGGCCAACCGATTATTCATGACTATCCTTTATGGTCTGTATACTGGAATCAATCTTGATTACGGTTCGATCCTGTGGCGACAGTTGATCCAAAGGCTTGGCTCTACCTCTCGACACACTAAAATATCTTATGCCAGGTTTTGGACGATCGTCACCAAATGGGCCATGGATAAATATCATGTCCCTACAGTGGCCAACTCTCCTCTCTCCTCAATTGGTGTGTTACATACCACCAAGTTTATTGTGACTGATTCCTCCAAATTTATTTTGTTGGATCAATTCCAGAGTCCATGTCCGCTGGTGTATCCAAGGAAAGCAGGATCTTCAAAGCTTACAAGGAGTTTCCTCCTTCGGGTCCGAGAGAGTTGACACCTGAGATGATTCAGTCCATTAATGACGCAGACAAACTGGCCACAAGGGGAAAGAAACTAGAGAAAGGGAAAATCAAGAAGGTTGCAAAAGGAGCGAAAGACCCTACCCCTAAGAAGCGAAAGTTGTCAAAAGAGGCCCTATCCCCTCCACCGAAGAAGAAGAAAACACAACCGAAGCACAAACTGGTTCTCGCTTCTTCGAGTGATTCAGACGCTGAAAGTTCTGACTCTGAAGAGTCGATCCGAGGCGACTCTCCTCCCCTTTCTCCCATTCATGAGGTACCTATTGTCACTGAACCTATATCTTCTCCACCTATTACCACATCTATTTCTATCCCCACCATAACCTCCTTTATTTCTATTCCCCCCATAACTACCTCTACTCCCATTCCACCCACTTTTATTCCTATACCACCACCCATTTTCTTTGAAGCCACTACAACAACCACTGGAGTTCCAACCAACGTATCTGATACGGGGGCTCATACTTCAGCACCCGAACATACACATACACCCGAACCTACTTCAGCACCTGAACCTACTCCCACTACCGAACCATCGGCTACACCCTTATCTACCACTCACTCAGCTGAAATCGAAACCTTTCTAGGAGGGGAAGATATGAACTTCGATTCCATCTACTACAGCCCCTACCAGGTTCAAAGTGATGATGATGATGATGCTCCTATCACCAAAAAGCACATCAAAGAACTCCACGAGAAGATTGATAATCTCGTTGCTTCCTCCTCTACCTCAAAATCTCATATCTCAGAGGCCGCAATTAAGGGGATGGTGGACACTTTCGCCAACGCACATGAAGCCTCAATCAGCTCAGCTGCTGCTGCTATTGACAACTCTACAAAGGCTTGTGCTGCTGTGACTGAAAAAGTTGAAAAACTATTTCAAGACGCTAACATTTTTTTGGAGTCTTTGCAGGGGGCATCCGAAACTAATACCAAAAAGATTCGCATGGTTGTGGAGAAGCTGGTCAGTTCACTAGAAACAGAAAAACAACACTTTGCCAGCTTCCATCAAACCCTCAAAGAAGACAATCAATCCTTTCAATCTTCTGTTGCGGATCGTCTACTCAGCTTCCAACAAACACTTGCCGTGGACTCTACTACAAAGGATGAGCTTGCTCACAAAACTTCTGAGCTCCATCTTGCAAGTCATCAGATCTCCCAAGCAGAGAAGGAGATCGATTCTCTTCGGTCTGAGAAAGCTGTGGTTAAGAGTTGTGTTTCGGATGTTCACGGGGGCTCTATCCAACATTATTGAAGCCCATGACCCGATTCTCAACTACGCGGTGAGGCGAACTCTTGCAGAGAAGCTTTCTCCTGCCCTTGCCTTGCTTAGCCGAATTGAAGGGATTCCTGAGCAGGTGGCACATTTGAAACAAGGGGGAGAAAAGAAAGCGACAACTCAATCTCAACCTCCTCCGATTCCCAAAGCTCATTCTCAATCACTTCCAGTTTCTTCTCTAGTTCCTCCTAGAGCACCCAAACCAACAACTGTTCCTGTATCAGGTTTGAGTGCTCAAAGCAAAGACAGACAGATTCTCAATGATAGTGATGAAAGTGACAACAAAGAACCGATTGCCAACATTCTGAAGAAACAGGCCAGGGAGAAGGAGCTCGATGAAAATGCTCGGATTTCCAGAGAGGCTGAAGCCAATGAGAGGAAGGTAAAGGAGGCTCATGATCTCCTTGAAAGCAGAAAAACTCTATTTCCTCCTTGGACTCTTGAAGAGCTTGTTAGAGAAGCTATTGAGTCCCCCAGAACCCTTTGGCTTGAACCCGTGATCTCCTTGGACCGGGTCAATTCGGTGGATTCCCAATTTGACATGCCCTTGACCAGAAAATCTTTTATCTTCCATGCATTCGCCCACATAGCTGAAGTTCCTCATCCTCACCCGAAGGTTGATAGGGAACTTATAGACTTCTATCTGAGGACAGCTCAACCTCAGTATCAGACGTGGAGCGCACAAAAGATTATCAATGTTCGGGTCCTGAAACCCGTTCGGGAAGGTAACTTCACTAATGTCAGATTCAAGGTCTTGAGGGGATCCGACAAAACCGAGCATGCCATCTCTCTAGCCGATCTTCCCAATTTAAATTCTCATGACTGGATAATCCTGCACAACATTCTTCTCATCAATGAAATGGAATATGGTCCGATCATAGATCATTTCAAGAGGATGTTGGTGTGCTATATTTTGGAGGTTGCCAAGTTGGATCAAGAAGTTGCAAATGTCCTTAGAAAGAAGCCTACTATCACTCCACTCGGTTCTGAAAGTGATTTAAATAAAATGCAGATGGGAAAGATTGACCCAAAATGAAACTCAGTCATGTTCACCAGGGTAGAAGGTCAGAAATGCTTATTTGCTTTGGCTGACAAACATCTTTACACCACTTCCTGCTTGGATCATGTTCTCGGAATCATCAATCGGTGCAAGAAAAATTCGGAGAGTGATAATAAATACTTCAACGACATGATCCATTGGTATATTCACTTCCGACAAACACTTATGGCTATTATTCAATGCTTGCTCAAGACCGTGAAGAAAGCCGATGCCGCAGGTGCAAGCAAGCCGAAGTGAGGTCTCGCCCCAATTGACACAAAGGGGGAGATTGTTGGGTATATGGTGTTGCATATTGGGCTCGTCTCTTGGCCTTATTTTGCATCCGGATTGGGCCTGTCCATCCGTGACTTATTTTGTTAGGGTTTGACTATTTATAGATGACTGCATGCATCTTAGTACATAAGATTCTAGAGATAATCATATAGTCTTCATTGTTTTGTTATCTTGTAAACCCTAAAGCCTCTACAGCAGAAGTTCTTTGTCGAGCTCTGCTGAGGCTTGAATCATTTGAATCATTAAGCATACTTTTGATTCCATCTCTTGTTTATTACTTTACTTAAATTGTTTTGCCAAACCTGTGAAAGATCTAAACGATCTTAGAGATTTATATCTCATCAGGATCAGAAACCCACATATATAAGAATGAATGATTTACGTAGTCAATCCCCATATATATTTAATTAGTCTCTTTTGATCACAAAGTTAATTCCAAATTAATTCTTGATCAATAATAATTAAATAATATTAATATATTAGAACTTATAATATATTAATATAAATCATAAATAACATTTTTTGACTTGTCTATCCAATTGTTCTGATGCCATGCAACCCAATTGGACCATGCTACTCTCGGGTCGAGTACATACCAATAATATTTATGGGCTTAGCCATCTAATCCAACTTGACGTTCCTCAAAGAAAGCTATTTCGGGGATGCAGCAGCATCCGAGGTGCATGCGCACTCACGGGAAAAATACTTTGCCTAGGAGTATATTGGTCAGACGTGTACAACGATGTCGCAGCCCTAACAAAGATATGCAAAGACAGTGAAGCATTCACTCCTTTCCAAAACCAATTGTCCATGTCATTAACCATCATCAGCATCCCCTGGCCTTTCCATCAATGAGGAATTGATATAGTATGAACTTTCCCACCAGCACCGGTGGGTGTGAAATTTCTATTGGTGGCCATGCATTATTTTACCAAATGGATAGAGGCGAAACCACTAGCCACTGTCACTAGCAACCAGATGATAAAATTTATGACTAAGAACATCCTGTCCTGCTTTGGCACCCCTAGGATCCTCATAAGTGACAATGACACCCAATTTGAAGACTGTCCCTTCAAGGAGTGGTGCGAAGACAAGAAAATCCATCGTTTGTTCACATCAGTAGTGCATCGTTAGGCCAATGGACAAACCGAGATATAAAAAAACCATCGTTAATGGTTTTAAAAAAATTACTCAGGTCTAAGTCCGCCTGGGTGGATGAACTCTTGATTGTGCTGTGGTCATATCGTACCACAGCAAGGTCAAGTACTGGAGACATCCCATTTACCTTAACTTATAGGACAGAAGCGGTCCTCCCTTAGAGATAGTGGCAGGCTCTTTCCGAATAGATAGTTTCGAGGAAGCAGCCAACGAACAAGGGAGACAAAAGGACCTGGACATGCTCGATGAAAAACGTGTGTCGACACTAGTACGCCAGGCACTATACAAATCACGAACTGAAAACTATGACAACCGCCAAGTATGGGTCAAGAACTTGAAAGTCGGTGAATGGGTACCAAGAGAGAACGAGTCTAGCCATGCTGAACCATTGGGGAAACTCAGTGTTACATGGGAAGGACCATAAAAAATCGTGGAAACCCAAAAGAATTCTGTTGATGTCCTAGAAGCTCAGGATGGGTGTGCCATTCCATGAACATGGAATGCACAAATTCTGCACCACTTTTACTCTTAAAAGAGGTGTTAAAGGTAGAACCATTGCTAGCAAAGGCATTGTGTATTAATTTTGAAATGTAAACTTAATCAGCAAAAATTAATTTACTACTTCAATTTTATTATACTCTAAACAAAACTACAGTAAACTAACGGGCAATTCAGATGTACCTTATTTTCAAGCTTGAAAAACAAAACAAAGAGGTTGTGTACATTTACCGTGTGAAAACAAGGACTGATCGTCTAATGTCACACAAGCGAAATCGTTACAAGGAGGCAGCCAAGGAGTTTTCATATAGAAGGCTCATAACCTTCCTCCCAAAACATCTTCATCATTTACATCATACCAAACATATAAATTAACACGTGACATAAGTATAGAAGGATCATAACCTTCCACCAATAGAACAAAAAAGGATAATTGGGTGAACCTCAAGATGACGATCTTTGCTATACCTACGGTCGTTAAGCAACAAATTAGAACAAATTTCTCAAATATCAGCTTTACTAAAACATAAAAAGTTCACCAATAACATAACTCAAACCAGGGGTGCAAGAAAACCCTGCGTAAATACCATGTGATGGCCAACATAAACCATACATGAAGCAACCAAACAAAAGAATATTTGTGGTAACAAAAAACATTCATACCCAAAAATATAAAGTAGAAATTGTCAGGTTGCCAGACTCCCAGACTTTCAGGCCACCCTGAGGGCAGCAAAGGAAAAAATGACAAAACAATAAATAGAAAAATTGTTCACTAATGTTACATCACAACAAATCAAAGAAACAGTGCTACTTGTGGGCGAGGGTGTTACCATCATTAGGGGAAGAGATTGGGCCAGGGCCTGATCCATCACCCTGAGCATGTTGGCAAAGGTTACGAAGCCCAACCAGGGAACCAAGTGAATGTCTCCAAGTAATGATATCAATAAAAATAAAGAATATGTGTGTAAGAACATGTATAAGAGTATCTACACATATTAAGAGTATGTAGAGGTATACGCAAGATACATGTAGTAGAGAATGTATTCATACAAAGAATATGTGGGTTTAAAAGAGAAGGTTATTGGTTAATACCCAGGAGATAGCAGAGAAAGATAAATGATGATTACATGGAGTGTAATCATAGAGTATGTACCTATGTCTAGACATTAATGGTATTATAGACTACCAATATTTTATTAGACATAGACAAAGAGTAAGTACTTAATGAGGTAAGTACTAGAAGATAAAGAGTAAAGGGTATCTCAATGTGAGAAAGAGATAGATTGTCCAGGGGACTAGTGTTATGTGATGAGTCACATAACTAGATAGATGTGTAGAGAAAGAGGGTTCATTCAGGGATGAAAGATAGATGGTTCCTTCGAGGTAAGAGATAAAAGGTGCCTTCAGGGACAAGAGTATTGTTCCTTTCGGTACATAGTATGGTTCCTTTTGAGGGACAACGAGTATGTTTCCTATGGAACAGAGTAGAGGTTGTTGGATTAGTGTCTAAGCGCATAACTATATTTGGTAATTACTTGACCCGGTTATGCATGGTCCTTTTGGGTTGCCTTCACCAAAGCAACATGTTTAGATGATTTATGAATAAAGAGGTTATTATGATTTATTAATATGTTATATGAATAATATATTAAAGGTGAAGTCATATTTTTTAATTAATATTAGACAATAATTAATTAAGAATTACTTATGTGGCTAAAAAAGATTAAGTAAATAAAAGGGACTGGAACTGTTAATTGTGTGATAGTTGATTTGGGCTGAGAATCCTTCTTGGTTAAGGGGTGGACGAAATTATGGGTAAGAACCCATCTAGCTTTCATCCAAGGCCATATTCTGGAAGGGTCTTTGGACTGCTTAAGGCCTAAGTTATCCAATTAGGTGTTATCCAATTAGGGTTTTGACTGAAACCCTAGCAACACAAGTATAAATAGTACCCTTAGGCTTCAGAATTCGGCTAACCCTTCCCCTTAGAGTACTAGAGCTGATTTTCTAAGTCTCCAACCTCTCTCAAAGATTATCCTTTTGCTTGTGGTGTTTTTAAGCCATTAGAGGAGTGAAATTTGTGACTCTAAGCTCCAAGAACAAGAAGTTCAAGCTTTCAAAAAGAGGTAATCATCTAGATCTTATTTGTCAAATTATTTTTTTTATTATATACAGTAGATCTTGGGTTTGCAATTCTTGGATGAATAACATGTATAATAGAGAGGCCTAGATCCAAGCATTAGTGTTTGCATGAGCACATAGGATGTTGTTTTAAGTAAAACCCATCAGTGGTATCAGAGTCTTGATTGACTTCAATTATATTTGATGCTATATGTTTTGTTCTTGATTGAAAAAAGATCATTTTTTGTGCCATTTGCTTGACTGACTCGGCGAGTCCCACTGTGAACTCGATGAGTAGCATGAACTCAGAGAGTCCATAAAGGGACGCAGCGAGTCAGAACGTCTAGCAGAGTAATTTTTGGGATTTATTGCAGTTTTGCTTAAGGATAATTGCCAAAAATATTTTGGACATATAAAATCCGAATTTTATCACTATTATATGTTTATCCTTTTCGAAACAGTAGATAATTACCAATTATTTGGATAATAGATTCCTTATATGATAATTATTTGATTATTAGAATTAATTTTTGAATTATCATGAAAATAAAATTGATTAGGACAAATATAGATATTCATTAAATTAATTGTTTAATTTTGAATTATTTTCTATTTGATCCTTTATGTTTTGAAATGTTCAAAACTTTCCCTCAAGTTTTGAAATTTATATTTTTTACTTAGAAGTTATTTTGAATTATTTAAATTTCAAACCCTACAATTTTACAAGTTTAAAATTCACCCTATACTATTTTATTATTAGAAGATTAATATATATATATATATATATATATATATATATATATATATATATATATATATATATATATATATATATATAAAAGATATAGATCCGGTAAGAATTTTTTTTTGGTAGGAAGGTAAGAAGTCTTTTCTATATATTTTTTTGATGAACAAAATAAATGAATCACTAGATGATTCATTTGTAAGATGATTCACAAGAAAAAAATTCTCAAAAAAACATCTTTATGATTCATTTTTAAGTAAATTAAGAAAAAAATTCATTTTTTTGATAATTTTAGTGAATAACAACAAAATCATTGTATAAATGAATCATCAAGATGTTTTTTTAAGAATTTTTTCTTGTGAATCATCTTACAAATGAATCATCTAATGATTCATTTTGTTTGTTCGCAAAAAAATATGTAGAAAAAAAACTTCTTACCTTCCTACCAAAAATTTCCTTCTTATTTGATCTTGACTCTATATATATATATATATATATATATATATATATATATATATATATATATATATATATATATATATATATAACTTAAAATGCTAGTCTTACCGTTAGTAGGCCTCATTCACGAAGCTGATCTATAAGGGGCGTATAAGGTTATGGCCTATAAAATGGCCATTTAATGGGTCCACTCTCACCCACTACTTCCTTGATTGGTGGAGGGTCAATAGCTGAACGGGTAGGATAATGCAACTCTTTCCTCATTAAAAGTATAATGAATTTATAAAAGTAACTAAATGTTTTTCAAATTTCCAATCTTAGTTACTTTAGGAAAAAGTGAAATTTATGCAATTCCATGAAATTACACTTTGTACCATTGCTAAGATGTTAATGGAGCATGTGTGGTTAACCGGAACACTAATTGAGGTCTAAGCAAAAGTGGCAAAGGGTGAATCATTGCTTGTTATAGTTCGATGTAGCGTGTGTGGCTAACCGACACATCGAATGGGTGACTGTAACAATGAGGGCACCATGTACAATTACATGGTTATTCACACCTGCTTTGTGATACTCGACTTCCTAGTCGCAAACTAGAGGGGCATATCGAGATTGAAACATGCCATTGAAAGTTCGATGGATCTCAAAAGAGCTAGGAGTTTTCAATACATTTAAAACTTAATCTCTTTTTCGTTTTTCATGATGGAGAATTAGTGAATCGTCATTCACTTACCTTCAAATTATTTTCATGTTAGATTACGACATCCCTCTTCTAATTTGTAAATAATGTTGTTGGATCTTAGCCCTAATTTCTCATTTGGGTGTTTAATTGGGGATTCATTTCTAATCAAACTTTGTCTTTTTCTATTTCAGATGTGGAACATCAACAACGACACTTCCAGCTCGAACTCCTCTGGATCGTTCTCACTCATGAATTTGTGTGGGAGAGTGATATTCTATGGGTCCAATATCAATGATTGGATCTATAACATCCGAATTGACACTCGCTACAAGGAAAAAGAGTATGTCCTTGATGAAAATCGGAAGGAAATCAATGTCAACACCGCCTCTCCCGATGAGATCGCTGCCTTTGAGGCTCACGAGCGTGATGCCATGAAATTCCATTTCATCATGTTGGAGACAATGACTATTGAACTCCAACAGTCCTCTAAGGACATGTATCCCTATGAAATGTATCAAGACTTGTTGGACTGGTACTGTGACAACCCGAAATTTCCATTCTGTACAAACCATATCAAGTCAATAGAAGTTAGAACAGTTAAAGTTAAGTTCCAGACTCTTGAGTATAAGTTTGATAGTTCTTCAGGATTTACACTTAAGGAGATATCAGGAGAGTGGATGCACTAGGGTTTTGTGCAACACGGTTATTCCAAAAGTCTGTGATATTAGAGTTCATTACGGGAACAAAATATTTTCTGCCAAAAATCCCAGGACTATATATAGAAATCTGAACCATATTTAGTCATTAGTTACAATTCCAACTAGAGAAAAGCCAAATTCTCTCTCATGGATCGTCGGTTTTTCATCCCAAATCATGAGTACTTCTATCTAGTGGTAATATATAGCTTCGATTGTGCCCAATAACATCAAAATCGGATCAAAACCCCAAGATTTGAGAGTTCCCTCCCAAGAACACTTGGAGAGTAAACTCTTTTATAAGGGCCAAAGTGTGCCCAATGACCCTCCAAACCTTGGAAATGAACCTTGAGACTACCCACGACATGTTTAGACCACAAAATAATTAAGATACAAAGGTTGAAAGTGAGTTCATGACCAAGGATATTCTTGGGCCGTGAACTCCATTTTTAGGTGCCAAAATTCCCTAAATGCCTTCATTGAACCAAGAGACTAGCATATCACATTACCTGGATGTGTCTAGGACCCAAAACAATCAAAATACCAACACCCATAGGTGTTCACGGCCGCAAACACATGACCAAATGGTACATGGGCTGAAAACTCAAGTTAGGGGTGTTTTTATGCCACAAACACTTCCTAAGGCTTTGGCTTGAATTTAGACATGTACCCTACTGAGTTTAGGACTAGCAAACATCATTAGAACACCAAGAGTAAGGTGTTCATGGCCCATGAAGTTCCAGGGCCGTGAACTCCAAACAATAGTGTCAAATAGTGCTACAAACTCTTCTCAAGCCTTGTACACTAGCGTAGTTTGGTTCCTAGTTAAATTAGTGACTTGAAAGCACCACTAACTCCCTCCCAAGGGACATTACAGCCGTAATCTCCATGGGATTTGGTCCATGGGCTGTGAACTCCTCAAAGGAGTTAAAAGGAAGCCCTAACACTTGTTTAAGCCTAGAAGCACTTCACCACTTAAGTTTTAATATCTTTGATCCTCATTTAGAGCCCCAATGGAGAGTTTACGGTAAGGAGTTTACTCCCCTGGACCGTAAACTCCAACACACATTAGCCTCGTAGCACTTGACCAAAGTGTTTTCCTCGCATTAGGATGTTTATACATGTTTAATTAGTGTTATAATCACTAATTGTTTATATACATATGTCTTCATATGTAATTAGGACCATTATGTGTGTGTCTAAAGTCTTCACTTGACACCTAGCAGTCCTACCTTTTCAGTTCATCCGTATCACCCACAACAGGTGAGTTCATACCCCTTAATCAATGTTTTAAATGTTTTACGGGGGGGGGGGGGGGGGGGGTGGGCGGGCGATACAAGTAGAATCATGTTAGTTACTATATCAATCAAATGTGATTAGTAAATAGCCTTCAAATGATTGGCTACTCATTAGCCGTTTTACCAAACAGTTTCCTTCAAGTGCTTTTCATAAACACTTTATATTTTAAAACTCTTTATTAAACTGTACATTTTATTCTGTATGTTTCATTTCAAACTCATTTACAATTGTGTTACAAAAAAATGTTTCCTTATAGTTGAACTGTTTTATCAAACCCATGATTTCAAACCATTTTATTGATTGACAACAAGTCAATCTTTTCTTAGATAATAATTATGTCCAAAAGTTTTACAAAACTTATTTTATGCTTTTATATTGTAAATTTCATGCCTATATATGTATAGTTATATACAAAATGTTGAAAATACTTAGGAAGGCTATCCACCCTATTTCCTTTTCGAGCTTGAGATGTGGTCTGGTGGGATATCGGGTACCCGTCCGAAGGTCGTTTAAATATTAGTTAATTATCATGTGTACATATATAGTCATAAAGGTTCTTCCAGTTCATTCAATACCCTTGGGTAGCAAGGCTATACACCCATGTTCATATGTACCAGTTATATTACTAGTAAGCTACCATAGGGGTAGTTTAAGAAGATACTAGAACTATTACTAGTACACGATATCATACAATGAGTCAGTTCATCGATGATTCAAGACTTGCTAGATAGAGAGAACATACATTACAGCTAGTACACACAGTACATTACTATACATGCTAGATAGAGAGAGAACACACGTTACAGCTAGCACATGCAGAACATTACAGTACATTACTATACTATTACATAGATATGTTTTACATGATTACGCTTACATGAGTGCGTTTACATATATACGTTTACATGAGGGTGGTTACATATACTTTGATAGGACAAACATCACTAGGTGCTATAGCATAGAACTAGTTCAGGATCTAACTATACCGATGAATCGCAACGCATTGTAATAGTTATATCAGGTATACATGATCATAGTAATGTAGATGTTCACGACATGCATATATGCATGGGTGTGTAAAGGTCTCAAAATCCCTTTGACAGGGGAGCGTTTAGCCTGGGATCTAGCCATCACAATAGGCCTTATCCCTTAAATAAGGCAATAGGAGTACAGAGGTAGTCACTTATTACAAATACTGCAGTACTTACGAGATTACCTTAGACTTAAGGTAATTAGTACGATTGTAGTTCGACACTACACCATAGTACTATTTCATTTTCCCATTACATTCACTTCGTGAACGTTCACACGATGCATGGTAATGTAGAAACTATACTTTTGGTTAATTATAGTCGCATTTGGGAAAAATACACACTCTTACAAGAGACACACACACACAGACTAGATGCCTTCGTAGAAGGATACGATTAGTAGGAAACATAGGGTTTCCTATTATCATTCAAAACATTTTCATACTTACAGTTCATATACATTTTTAATACTTACAGTTCATATACAAACAATTTCATACATATAAATTACGACACTAAAATACTTATGATCTCACCAGCTTTAAAGCTGATAGTTGCTTTCAAAATACTAGTATCCTCACGTCATCAATAGATAGGTACCGATGCAAGGTTTAGAGAAGATGGAGCTCGTTCAAGACTCATCTTTCATTTTGATTATACTTTGGTGTTTATCATAATTTGTCAGAACACTTGTATTAAAATTATATTATTAATGCAATGGATGATGTTGTTGCTTGCTTACTACTTTTCATTGTTGTGATACTGTACATGACGTCCTCCGCCCCAAAACGTTTCCGCCGTTCTTGGTTTTGGGGTGTGACAGATTGGTATCAGAGCATTGTTTATAGTGAATTAAGTATATCAACCTATAAAAGATATACTAACTATATATACAATGAGATTAAAAATACTCTGACCAAGGGTTTATGCTTTAAATAATAAAATATTTAATTAAGTATACGTGCTTGCATTCATACTAAAATCAGTGTCACTAGGAGAGTACAAAAGAATTACGATTGTTAGGGAACACATGTGGACTTAGAGACATATAATCAAAACTGGGAAGATATAGACTGATCACCTATATTATCCGAGGGTTGACTACCATGTGCCTAAGTGTAGTTGTGTGGTTGCAACAAGTCTAAAATCTTACCAACCCTACCACAATGAGAATACTAGAACATAACATTAAACTTAAAATACTATAGGAGTATTTGGTGTTACTATAAGTACTTTATATTTGAGAACTAAAACGGGATCTTCATTACTAAGTTGATAGTTGCTAAGTGGATACACTAAGGTTATATGTAATTAGGATGTTATAGACTTAGAATCTATGAAAAAAATTACTTTACCCCTATTCTGTGTGAATTTGGAGTTAATGTCACTTATTCGAAGGCCTATCCTGTTTCGATTACATATAACTGGTATGCACTTCACAAATAGCGATGTAACTAATGAAGATTTTATAAATAATTATCTAGATAGTTTCGTCTAATAATTATTTTCTTACCCCAATTCTCGCGTAGATAACATGGTTGGACTCCATCCCCACGACAACCAGTACCTTCCGAACAAAGTCATTGCTGGATCATTTGGAGAAGATCCAGAGAATGATCATCCAATTCATTTGAATTATGACCTTGATGAAGACCTTTCGGATGGTGCTAACTCCGAACCCGAGGTTGAGAACCTACCCCAGGCAGCTCCCGTTCCAATTCCTAACCCTCGTCTGGCAACGCCTCCATGGGTTGAATATTTGGAAGCATGGAGCGAAGATCAAGATCAACCTATGTCGTTTAATGGAGAACGAAGCTTCTACAACGTAAATGAAGGGAGCACAATAGATAGAGTTCTACCAATCCTGATCCGTAGAGTTTCCCAAAACGAAATTCAGGGCAGGACAGCTCTACGTTGTATCGAGGAAGTTGACACCAATGGAGGGATGCATATCCTTCGCACCAACGGCCTTGAACATATTCGTGAGAGATCTGAGAGAGACCACGAAACCCTGCGGCAAGCACTAGCTGAAACCCGAGCCAAAGTCATTGAGCTTCGAGTACGTCAGAGGGTATACGAAAGATACCTGCTTGATATAAAATGTCAATTGGCTGAACTGAGAGTTCACCAAAGGGATGAACGTCGACGGTAGTAGATGGTTTACTTTATTTTTCCTTGTTAAAAAGGAATCGTTTTCCTGTCTATGCCCGATGTGGCATTTTCTATGAAACTATCTTGTACTGTAAGTACTTTCGGTTAAGTCTTTATGCTGTCAAGGACTATCTTCTTTGGATATGATGTAAGACCTTTTACAAGGTCATTTTCCCAAACTTTTACGTCATGAATATCAAAGATATTGAGAGTCGGCTAACTTCAATGTCGTTTTTTTTCAAGTACTCTTATCATACTCTCATTGGAGTCTATCTGAAACATGCTTTAGTCAAGTCATTGGACTATAGCATGTTAGATTTGGAGACATTTCCAAGTCTCTTTTAGTGGTTGGATCTTATTATTCACTAACCATCGATACCTCGGTTTGAATGACAAACGTCTTGAGACCATTCTACGAACTTACTTCTGCTCATTTCTAGGACTGCATCATAAGGATGTAGGTCAAACCTTCGCAAACACACTTCCCATCCGTATTAGGACTGCGTCATAGGGATGTAGGTCAAACAAACGAAAACATACTTCTTTTACATAATAGTCGAACTACGTCTAGGTTCAACCATGCTCGCTCACAAGTTCATTTTCTTTCCGTGGAACAGAATCATGTCACCAAAGAAAAACGATCAACCCATCAACGAAGCACCGACCCTTCAGGTTGATGTGGCTACCTTTCAAGCTGCAGTCTCAGCTGCCGTGTCAGCTATTCTGGCTCACCTTAACGCTAACAACGCAAATGTTAGTGGGATTGTTAACAACAATTCCACCCCAGGTAACAATCAAACACCTCAACGAACAACAAACTACCATGACACCCTGAGTTCCGAGACCAAGAGTAACAAACCGAAGTTTTAGGCCAAAAAGAAGGACAAATCGCTTCGAGGGGCAAACAAGAAACAACCGCTGGTAATAACCTTCACAGCTACGACATCTGTACCTCCTACTCCTATCCCTTCGGGTATACCAGTTGTCCCTAACCAAGCCAAACAATATGCTGGAAACCTCCCAAATTGCAATAGATGTATTTATCACCACCATGGACCTTGTCGGGAGATACAGTGCTCAAACTGCAACAAAAAGGGGCACACCAAAGGTTACTACAAGAGCCTAACAAGTTGGCTCAACAAATTTCCCAACATCGGTGTGAACCAAGCTTGCTACGGTTGTCACAAGGTGGGTCACTACAAAAGGAATTGCCCAGAGGCAGCAAATGTTGGCATAGACGGAAGTATGTTACCGACCACCACCGTAGGAGAGAATAATGCGGACCCACGTTGATGTAATTTAGGCGTTTCGTAGTAACAGACTTATAAACTATCCATAAATAGTGCAACTAGAGTCTTACCTTTTGCGAGATCCTGTTTGTATAGGGATGCTCGTGCTGTGTATACTTGTCTTTTGTAGTATACCCTATTCGCAGCAATAGTCTTGTAGTAAATCTAAACTACTGTAACTCTGTTCATGGTTGCATGGTTGTGTTTTGTCTGTAAACGTCTTATGTTCAAATCTAATATCTTTAAGTTTCCGTATGATTCTGAAATTATCATACAACTAGATTCAATTTGATCCACACCATACTAGCTTCATACGTACATCTCTTTCTTCAAAATCGCCTTTTCAGTGAAGCCGTCATATTAGAACACCGAAGTACTCATGCGTGGAGTACCTCTTAGTTCTTCTCTTTTCCGAAGAAATCCCCAAAGTACCACTCGTACAGTACGTCAAGTTCAATCCAAAGATCCATACGGTTGATCTGTCGTTGAAGAATGTATACATAGGGGCGATATATAATCAAGGTTCTACAGGTTTAGAATTGATGATTCCTCTTTAACTTCTTTTCCTCGATAGGATTTGAGCTTAAAGAAGAATCAGTTATTCGACTATCTTTTCAATCTTAATTATATACGACTCGTATACTCGAGATGGTGATTGTAGAACCAAGTATGGATTCTAAAATGAATTTCAGGACGGAGAACTGCCCAAGACTACGAGTAATCGCATCGGCATGTGAACAAACTTAGAACCTAGTACCACTCCTGTAAACCGACCGCCCTACAGTCTAAAAATCTACGGAGATACAAGAACAACCTGGACAACTTAGCGGACTACACAAAAATAGAATTAGAAGACTAGGATTCTCACCCTGAAGAACTCCGGTCATATTCTTCCAGAGATCAACGGATTGCATCGTATGTACCTCAGATATCAAGGACTCCGTCAAGAATTTTCCATTAGAAATCGTTGTCTCTGCCTCACATAGATGAAGCGGTTTAGCAAACACAAGGAGATAATTACTTTCAGAAATGGATATGAGATTCGAATATCACCAGTTCGAGAGTTAGGGAAGGATGTCCGGAAGACTATATTCCGAACTCAATGCGGACACTTCGAGTCCGTAGTGCTACCCTTCGGACAGGACCAATACACCTATAGTATTCATGAGCTAAATGAGTAGGGTACGTCTTTCTTACTTGGATCAGTTCGTCATTTCTCCATGAAATGACTGACTTATCTACCCTCGTAGAAAGGAGGAACCCATGGAAACATTACTCTCAGAGGAACTTTCACGAAGTTCTCTAAAAACGAGTTTTGAAATTGAAGAGTCAAATTTCTATGACACACTATTAGTGATGTGGGACATTTTGAGTACTCTTACAATTTGTCAAAACCGTTGAGAATTTGTCGACACCAGAGTCGCCGACAGAAATTCGCCAAATTCTAGGTCTTACAAACCTACTGTCATAGTTCATCCAGAACTCCTCGCAAATCATAGAAGCCTTTACGACTCTGACCCAGCAAGGGGTGGCCCTTGACTGGGAAGTTAAACAAGAAAAAGAAACCTTGGAGATTCCAAGTGAGTGACCAGGTTCTTTAGGAGAACTCACTATAGGAATGGCTTAATGCACTTCGAAAAGTATGGAAAGCTAAATCCAAGATAGTCAGGACCTTTGAGATTCTTACCAGAATCGGTCCTGTATATCACATACTAGATCTACTCCGAGAACTCAGTAACGTACATTTTACCCTTCACGTCTCGATCTAGAAACCGTACCTTTCCGTTAGGATTCTCGTAAGCCCACTCAACCAGATCTAGAATAACGAGATCCTCACCTTCGTATTAGAACCATAGTGACCCTCGACCGAGAGGTCAAGCGGACGAAGCAACGCCATCGCCCATTAGCGAAGGTTCGTTGGGATACCAACAGAGGACTCGATTTCACTTAGGAGCGCTAGAACCAATCGATTAGGAATTTTCCTCCTCATGACTCGATCATTCGTACCTACTTCCTTACCTAAATTCTAATTTCGGGATGAAATTCCCTTTAATAGGGGGATGATGTAACAACTCGAAATTTCCATTCTGTACAAACCATATCAAGTCAATAGAAGTTAGAGAAGTTACAGTTAAGTTCCAAACTCTTGAGTATAAGTTTGACAGTTCTTCAGGATTTACACTTAAGGAGATATCATGAGAGTGGATGCACTAGGGTTTTGTGCAACACGGTTATTCCAAAACTCTGTGATATTAGAGTTCATTACAGGAATAAAATATTTTTTGCCAAAAATCCCAGGACTATATATAGAAATCTGAACCATATTCAGTCATTAGTTACAATTCCAACTAGAGAAAAGCGAAATTCTCTCTCACGGATCTTCAGGTTTTCATCCCAAATCGTGAGTACTTCTATCTAGTTGTAATATATAGCTTCTATTGTGCCTAATAACATCAAAATCGGATCAAAACCCCAAGATTTGAGAGTTTACCGCCCAAGAACACTTGGAGAGTAAACTCTTTTATAAGGGCCAAAGTGTGCCCAATGAACCTCCAAACCTTGGAAATGAACCTTGAGACTACCCATGACATGTTTAGACCACAAAATCATTAAGATACAAAGGTTGAAAGTGAGTTCACGACCAAGGATGTTCTTGGGCCGTGAACTCCATTTTTAGGTGCCAAAATTCCCTAAATGCCTTCATTGAACCAAGAGACTAGCATATCACATTACCTGGATGTGTCTAGGACCCAAAACATTCAAAATCCCAACACCCATAGGTGTTCACGGCCGCAAACACATGACCAAATGGTACATGGGCCGAAAACTCAAGTTAGGGGTGTTTTTATGCCACAAACACTTCCTAAGGCTTTGGCTTGAATTTAGACATGTACCCTACTGAGTTTAGGACTAGAAAACATCATTAGAACACCAAGAGTAAGGTGTTCACGGCCGATGAAGTTCCAGGGCCGTGAACTCCAAACAATAGTGTCAAATAGTGCTACAAACTCTTCTCAACCCTTGTACACTAGCGTATTTTGGTTCCTAGTTAAATTAGTGACTTGAAAGCACCACTAACTCCCTCCCAAGGGAGATTACGGCCGTAATCTCCATGGGATTTGGTCCATGGGCTGTGAACTCCTCAAAGGAGTTAAAAGGAAGCCCTAACACTTGTTTAAGCCTAGAAGCACTTCACCACTTAAGTTTTGATATCTTTGATCTTCATTTAGAGCCCCAATGTAGAGTTTACGGCCAGGAGTTTACTCCCCTGGGTCGTAAACTCCAACACACATGGTCTCTTGACCATAAACTTCCATATAAGGTCTTGCACTCCTTTGTTGCAACGCATTAGCTTCCTAGGACTTGACCAAAGTGTTTTCCTCGCATTAGGATGTTTACACATGTTTAAATAGTGTTATAATCACTAATTTTTTATATACATATGTCTTCATATGTAATTAGGACCATTGTGTGTGTCTAAAGTCTTCACTTGACACCTAGCAGTCCTACCTCTTCAGTTCATCCGTATCACCCACAACAGGTGAGTTCATACCCGTTAATCAATGTTTTAATTGTTTTTAAATATTTTAGGGGGGGGGGGATACAAGTATGATCTTGTTAGTTACTATATCAATCACATGTGAATAGTAAATAGCATTCAAATGATTGGCTACTCATTAGCCGTTTTACCAAACAGTTTCCTTAAAGTGTTTTTCATAAACACTTTATATGTTTAAAACTCCTTATTAAACTGTACATTTTACTCTGTATGTTTCATTTCAAACTCATTTACAATTGTGTTTCAAACAAATGTTTCCTTATACTGAAACTGTTTTATCAAACCCATGCTTTCAAACCGTTTTATTGATTGACAACAAGTCAATATTTTCTTAGATAATAATTATGTCCAAAGGTTTTACAAAACTTATTTTATGCTTTTATATTATAAATCGCATGCCTATATATGTATATTTATATAAGAAATGTTTAAAAGGCTTAGGAAGGCTATCCACCCTATTTCCTTTTCGCACTTAAGATGTGGTCTGGTGGGATATCGAGTACCCATCCGAAGGTCGTTTAAATATTAGTTATATATCATGTGTACATATATAGTCATAAAGGTTCTTCCAGTTCATTCAATACCCTTGGGTAGCAAGGGTATACGCCCGTGTTCATACGTACCAATTATATTACTAGTAAGCTACCATAGGGGTAGTTTAGGAAGATACTAGAACTATTACTAGTACACGATATCATACAATGAGTCAGTTCATTCATGAGTCAATACTTGCTAGATAGAGAGAACATACATTACAGCTAGTACACACAGTACATTACTATACATGCTAGATAGATAGAGAACATACGTTACAGCTAGCAATCACAGAACATTACAGTACATTACTATACTATTATATAGATATGTTTTACATGATTATGCTTACTTGAGTACTGTTACATATATATGTTTACATGAGTGCAGTTACATATACTTTGATAGGACAGACATCACTAGGTGCTATAGCATAGAACAAGTTCAGGATCTAACTATACCGATGAATCGCAACGCATTGTGATAGTTATATCGGGTATACATGATCATAGTAATGTGGATGTTCACGACACGCATATATGCATGGGTGCATAAAGGTCTCAAGATCCCTTTAACAGGGGAGCGTTTAGCCTGGGATCTAGCCATCACATTAGGTCTTATCCCTCAAATAAGGCAATAGGAGTACAGAGGTAGTCACTTATTACAAATACTGCAGTACTTACGAGATTACCCTAGACTTAAGTTAATTAGTACTGTTGTAGTTCAACACTACACCATAGTACTATTTCATTTTCCCATTACATTCACTTCGTGAACATTCACACGATGCACGGTAATGTAGAAACTATATTTTTGGTTAATGATAGTCGGATTTTGGAAAAATACACACTCTTACAAGAGACACACACACAAACACTAGATGCCTTGGTAGAAGGATACGATTAGTAGGAAACATTGGGTTTCCTAGGATCATTCATAACATTTTCATAAAACATTTTCATACTTACAGTTCATATACATTTTCAATACTTAGAGTTCATATACAAACAATTTCTTACATATAAATTAAGACACTAAAATACTTATGATCTTACCAGCTTTAAAGCTAATACTCGCTTTCAAAATACTTGTATCCTCAAGTCATCAATAAACAGTTACCGATGCAAGGTTTAGAGAAGATGTAGCTCATTCAAGACTCATCTTTCATTTTGATTATACTTTGGTGTCTATCATAATTTGTCAGAACACTTGTATTAAAATTATATTATTAATGCAATGGATGATGTTGCTTCTTGTTTACTACTTTTCATTGTTGTGATACTGACAGGTACCACTAGAGTGCTAGGCAAGAAAGGTACGAGATCATCACTTCCAAAATGGGTAATTGAGAGTCCCTTACTGCTTATCTGCAAAAGATGCAAAGATATGTTGATCGCCTGCTGAAGTTAAATGTTAACTTCGATGAAGAGCTGGGAATCGACATTATCCTTCACTCCTTGCCTCCCTGCTACAACCAGTTCCGCATAACCTACCAAATGAATAAGGAAGAGGTCACCTTGAGCAAGCTTCAAAGCTTGTTGAGGACTACTGAGAGCAATCTTAAGGATAAGTCTGTTGCACTGACTCTGAATCTCACTGTTGCGCCTGTCTTGGTAATAGGTCAAGGGAAGGGCAATCAGAGGAAGGATCTCTCCTAGGGCCACCAAAGGGAAATTCCCAAGATTGTACCTCTTCTAGTGGAACCAAAGTTAGTTATGATAAGCCTAAGTCTAAGCCTAAGGAGGCAGAGTGCCACCATTGCCACAAGATAGGGCATTGGAAGAGAAGTTGTCTAGAATATCTGCAAGCCATCAAGGATGGGGAGCTCAATCCATCCTTCACAAGTATTTACACAATCAAATCTAATAATTCATCACATGTTATTTCTTGGGTTCTTGATATAGGATGTGATTTTCACATATATTCTGACTTGTAGGAACTAACAAGAGATATGGATGTGGAGCATGGAAGGATATATCTAATCATGGGGAACAAAAGATCTTCACCTGTCACCAAGATCAGAGTTTATTCCATAATGCTTAGTAATGGATTAGGTTTAGATTTGAACAATTGTTGCTATTCGCCAGATATGGAAAGAAACATCATATCATTTCATGGTTTATATAGACATAGTTTTAGATATTCAATTGATAATGAAAAGGGTTCTATTTATGCTTATCTTAATGGAATATATGAGACTATGATGGTTGTAGGTAACTATAGAAATGATGTGTTGTGTGTTGATTCTTCCAATAGTATGGATAAATCATGCTTGTGGCATTGTCATCTTGGACATGTCAACAAGAAACGCATAGCCCAACTCCAAAAGGATGGAGTATTGGAGTCATTTGAACTTAGGGACGATGACGTGTGCGAGTCTTGTTTACTTGGAAAGATGACCAAGTCACCCTTCACTAGCACTTGTGAAAGGGGTGTGGGTTTATTGGATCTCATATACACCAATGTGTGTGGGCCCTTTAGATCCACTGGAAGGGATGCGAACCGCTTCTATGTGACTTTCACCGACGATTATAGCAGATATGGGTATATCTACTTAGTCAAGAACAAGTCAGAAACCTTTGAAAAGTTAAAAGAGTTAAACAAAAGTAGAGAATCAATTGGGCAGGAAAATCAAGATCCTTCTATCCGATCGAGGATAAGAGTACCTAAGTCTTGAATTCCATGACTACCTCAAGGAATACAGAACTCTTTCACAATTGAAGCCACCTAGGACACCGCAGTTGAACAGTGTAGCTGAGAGGCGTAATCGAACCTTGTTAGACATGGTTCATTCCAAGATGATTCGTGCTTCACTACCTATCTGATTTTTAGGGGTATGCCTTAGAGACTGTCACCCATATCCTTAACTTAGTCCCTACCAAGAAGGTTGCCAAAACACCTCACGTAGTGTGGACAGGGAAGGCAAGTGCTACTCAATTCTTCACGCCTATCAAGTGAGTTTGTACCCCTATATTTTCACTATTTTTATAATGTTTTAAGGGGGAAAATATAGGTAAAAGACAAATATTTCTTGTATAAATAAAACAAATTTGATTATCTAGATTGTGATTATTTTAAACAAACTATTTTACCGGTTTGGAATTTATTACAACAATAAACATATAAATTATAATAGGTATAATTTATGATTCATACACATTTATAAATACACTTTATGGAACTACATATGTTTTCTAGATATTCTCAGTAACTATGAAAATAGCTATATAAATTATATTTAATATAATTTATGAGATATTTACAATATATCTATTTCAAAGATATTTATCATTATTCTACACATAACTATCAATATAGTTTTTGTGAGAGACACTTCAAGTACTTATTTAAGTGCTAAAACAAAATTCCTGAAAGTTATAACCAAAGTCTCATGGAGGGAGAGCGTGACACTTGTGTATAGATCTATAAGGGACTGACAATCCCACACCTAAGCTGCTTGTAACAGTTAGCTCTGAAGAACATTGTGAATTGAGTATATGAAATCATAAAAAAAGATATACAAACTATAAATACATTGGGGTTGAGAGCTTTGACTACAAGTATACTTTTAAATTTTTATGTATTTTATAAAAAGGTATACTAACATGCATATATATATATATATATATATATATATATATATATATATATATATATATATATATACACACACAAGAAACATTGCTACAGTACAAAAGTATTTGGATGTTGAACATTATAGTTAAACCTGGACAGTTATTTAATCATATATGGGATCAATATAGTCTGCTCAAATATATTTATTTGAGATATGACCAACATGTGTTTGGGAGTGATAGTAGTATTTCAAAAAGTCTAAAAACTTACCAAACCTACAAAAACCCATTATGAGTATTTTACTATTCTTATCCTTACTTTAAATATAAACAATATGGTTGAGTATAATTTACCTGGAGAATCCATATTTAGTGAATAACCTTTCGAAGATAGTGATTCAAGTGGTACAGACACCGAGCCACAAGTCTACAATCCACTACAAGCTGGACAATATCCCATGAGACAAGGTTCAACAGGACCTATACCAGAATGGGGTGAGTATAAAAACCACTGGAGTCGGCAAAATGGTCAGCGACCTCCTTATGGAATAGAAAGAGGTTTTTTTGACGTCTTTAGAGGAGGAATAGCCGATAGAGCACTATCGGTCATAGTACACCGTATAGCCCGTTAGTTTGATCAAGCAAGGTTTTCGATCAACCGAATCCTACAAGTAGATGTTGTTGCGCGGGTTAACACAACGGACATCCTTCATCTTGATGACGTTCAGGATGACACCCAAAATCATACTAAATCCCTTCAAAGGCAAGTCAATGCGGGTCAATCTGAAATAATAAAATTGAAGGAGCATCAAGCTGCACCACAAAAAGCGCTGGAAAGTAGAAGATGAAGCAGAATCCAGCAAACGACGTAGTACTCGCTGCAAGTAGTGTTTATTATACTTCTACTTTCTATTTTAAATATAAGTTAGAATATTGAATGTATACTACTTTTTACTATATCCTACGATAAAGTGAATACACTACTCGTAGGTAGTAATATTGTTAAATTTTCCTTTTTGATAATGTAATATAGGCCTATATGTAGGTCGAATTCTCCAAACTTCATGTATAATATAAAGTATTTTACTCCATTAAGAGTTATTACAACTTTTCATAACCATTTTATTTCGTGAATCTTGGTTACAAATTTAAAACAAACTCATTATGTTCAAAATTAATTATAAATGTTACTATAAATGAAGTTAGTAATTATTTACTTATATTAGTAAACCTTTATCATTTAATAGAACACTATATCAGTCAGAAACTAATGCAATTAAAATTTAGATGTCTTATACAATTTCACCTAACTTATGATATTGTACTTATCGTCATTTTTTTAAAACATTATAGATAAAAGACACCTCCAAGAAAATCCAACATAAAGAACAATAATCCACCAAATCCTCCACCACCGCCACCCCCACAATATGATGCTGCTGTCTTTCAAGCAGCAGTAACTGCTATTGTGGCAGCAACAATAACTCAGATCAATGCTATTAGCAATAGTGAGGTAGGTATTGATTCCCATCATTCTAATCATGGGGATTATCGAGATCATCCAAAGGAATGTTCATACAAGGTTTTCACCAATGCTAAACCTCGATCCTTTGATGGAACAGGAGGTGTCATTTTTTTTAACTCGTTGGTTCTAGAAAATCGAATCAAAATTCGAAATTTGCGCATGCCCCGAGGCTAGCAAAGTGAAATTTGCAGCATGCACTTTTACAGATAGAGCTCTCGCTTGGTGGAATAGCCAAGTCAAATCCCTAACTCTTCCACTAGCTAACAGTATGGTTTGGAAGGATTTGAAATAATTAATGCTAGCTGAATACTGCCCGAGGAGCGAAATGCAAAAACTAGAATAGGAACTCGGGGGTCTAAATATGAAAGGCTCTGATATCATTTCTTATACTGCTAGTTTCAATGACCTGGCCCTACTATGTTCCGGGATGGTCACCCTGGAGACCAAGAAGGTAGAAAGATATATATGGGGATTAACTCCCCGGACTCAAGGTAATGTTTTAGTTGCCAATCCCCTTACCTTTAATAGTGCCAAACGTTTGGCACAAACATTAATAGATCATGGAGTTATTCAAAATTCCATACCAACTGTTCCTGTAAAGCCCAAAGAGGGAGGCGGTAAAAAGAAATTTTTGAATAAACAAAAGGGACAGTCATCATAGGAACCATCTAACAAGCAACAAATTGTGGCAGTACATACTACTATTGTTCCAACTACCGTTTGAACTCCTACATCTACTACTCCAACAACCTCGAGGTGATATGCAACTTTGCCAAAGCGCGATAAATGAAACTTTCATCACACAAGAATTTGCAAGGAAATGGACTACGAAAACTGAAATAAGAAGGGGCATACTCACTACTTCTATAATGCACCAGCACAACCAATATCTGAAATCCCAGCCATGAGAATTAGTCAAACATGTTATGAATGTGGGAAATCGGTCATTTGAAGAGAAACTGCCCAAAAACGAAGAATGTTGCAGGTACAGGAAGAGATTACCAATTTGCCATGAAGAAGCGACGGCAGAACCTACCGTGGTGACCGTTACTTTTCTTCTCAACAATTCCTACGCATGCATTTTTTTTATAGTGGTGTAGAGAAAAGTTTTGTGAGCCATGAATTAAACACCTACTAAAACAAAATCCCCAATCCTTAAAAGACACATTCGCTGTAGAGATGGCTAATGGTAAGACTAAGAGCACAAACGATATATATGTTGGGTTTTGAGCATTCTAACACTCTTAAGTGTACATGCAACCCAAAATACCTTGGATCTATGTTTTCTCTATTATACATGCAAATATTAACTTTCCAAGGTATTCATCTTAACTAGCATAATAACATTGATTCAAAGGAATATATCAAGTTAGAATTACATACCTCTTTGATGTAGAATGTCTTCATGAAGCTTGAGTGCCTAGTGCCCCATTTGTGACACCTCAAATGGTTCACACAACACCAAATACACTTAAAATAACTTGAGAGAACATACACACTTCATAAAATCGGCTAGCCCTTCATTCTCACACATAGTGGTCGATTTTCTCAAGAATATGATCTATATATAGTGTCACAATTAGGGTAAACCCTAATTATCATGGCTTTCCATTTCCTTGGATCCATGGGTTCAAATACACCATGGAGCATCTTATGGGTTTTAGCCCAACTTGACAATCCGTGGAGCATTAGCCCACTATATAAGTATGGATGATTTACACAATCAACCCATATATTTAATTTGTCTTCTTTTGATCACTTAATTAATCCTACATTAATTTTTGACCAATACTAATTAAATAATCTTATTAATATATTAGAACTTATAATATATTAACCAACCTTAATTGTTATTTCTCTTATTATAGTCTATCCAAATGCATGATGCCACACAACCCATATGGACCATGCCGGGTCGGGCTAAGTCTTACCAATTATAGTTATGGACTTAGACATTAATCCAACAGTCTCCCACTTGGATAATTCTAAAACTATTATTGCGTATGATTTCAAGAATGGACTTGCAATCATAGCTATCAAAAGCTTAAGTCAAACTCTGACCTTTTTCAATGACTTGTCCATTAGATAAGGGATCATATGTTCCATCATTCTAGATATCATATGGACCGAGACATGGATTATCATCATTCTCTTTGTCCATTTGTTGTTTCCTAATTTCCGATTCATGACGACTGACTAATTGAACAAATTAAATCAGTCCAGGCCCAGCCGAGCACTTACATTTGTCATCACCAAATCATTGTGGGGCCCATAGATATCGCTTTTATCCCGAAGGTAAAAGGAATGGAAAAAATTCGACTCATATGGCTTGTTCTGCTACTTGTTGAATCATACACAAAGGCACGTTTTATAACATCGAGTTACTGAATGTGTTTTTGTGCAATCAATGTACAACCAACTCAGAGTAACAACTCATATATCTAGGTTTGAAGAATATAAGATATTATCGTTTCATGATCACTTGTGATAAAATCCATGAAGTGATTCCAATGAGTGCAGGTTGAATCCAATACTCAGAACTTATGAGCACTCATGAGTGTTGTAGCCCTTTGACCAACATCTTAGACCCCTACAAGCCAACCCATGACAGTATTAATTCATATCTACTTCCAACATATGACCGACTGTGGATGGTTTAAATTAATTAGACATCCAGAACAATGACCTAGTTATTGAGGAAGTTAAAACATGCAAAGTGAAACACAATAATAATTGAATCCAATATGGTATCAAAACCTATGAACATAAATAAAACACCTTTTATTTATCACCATATGTTACACATTATTCATTGTATACTGTTTTAGCTATCAACTTTATTCTTGAATTTAAAACAATAGTTTTCCCATGCTCCAAGCATGTACATTATGTTTTCTAAACACTAGTCATGCCATACACCAAGTATGCATACTATGTTTGTCTATGATCTTTACTTTGTGAAATAGATCAATTGAACATAAATACAATGATCCTCTTTTCACAATCCCAAATCCTTACTACAAATGCAAGAATTCAAAATTCATGCCATTTATTGAAATTTGTTAGATTCTAAACTTATATGCATTGATCCTCTTGTTATGATTATGCACAAAATCAGAAAGACTTGACAACAACCATTACAGAGCATTCCAAAGGAGATCAGCTCCTTGGAAACATCCTTCTTGCATTAAGTTTCCTAATCTTACACAGATTGAATAATTTCTAACTTTCAAACATTTCCAGATTCCATTTTGACTATCACTTCTGAACAAGAGTTGCCTCCTTACAGATTATGTCACTATGGTCCTTCCAGAATTATCACTATACTTCCAACTATCCTTGAGCAACCAATCTTTGGTAAACCTTATATTGTGGTCGACAATTGTTTAATCCTTTTAGTCATATCTAATTCTAGACCTTTTCCCTTCTTAATGCCCCAGACATTTGGAAAATTTTCGAAAGGATGAATATACCACATGTAATCGATCCGATATCCGAAGCATATGGGACACGATTCATGATGTCTCACATATAGACTAAACTAGTTTTTTGCTATAACATTTCCATTTCTGTTTCCCAAGTTCTTATAATTCAGATTATGAAAAGGGATGCCATAATCATAATCGAATTTGAGAACGCAAATAATAGATCCATATACAAAATTTCCTTATGTTCAGCCATTCCAACATGAAATTCATATATATATATATCCTTGACTAAATACGATTAAAACCTCAATCTAAGCTTTTAGATTTGAGATGAAGTATAGTTTCCTTTCCCTTAATTATAGCAAAACAACTCTTTCCCAATTGAAACTTTTTGTTTTCTATAATTAACATTGCTAACTTGCAATACTTATCATAATTATCATGCTCCCACTAACATGATGATTATTAGCATTACACTTATGCTCCCACTAGCTTTGATATGTACTCAGAAATCAGTTGGACTTCTAGAAATCAATATTTTATTGGCTTTCTTACCAAAGTTCAGATTTCTGATACTAGATAGCTTTGATAAAACTTTATCATAATGATACACCTTATCTTAGATAGCTTACAGGTGTGTCTAAATAATTTTAAGAACTATGAAAAAGGATTTTGTAATCATAGTCTTTATTGTTTAGAACTTTGCCACTTCTCACAAGTCCATGTTAGTGTGCCGGTAAACCACACATGCTCCACTAACAACTTTGAGAATGCAAATATCACAATTACGATCTACCTAAAATCTACTTAGTGAAAGTGTTTCCTCACCATCATTTTCATGAATCGGAGAGAAACCTTATGACACTTAGATTTAATGGTGTATGTGTTCTTATCCATGTGAGTTGTCAAAACCATAGTCACAAGACAAGGATAATGACAAATCCAAACTCATATGGACTGAACTCAATCTTAATTTCTTGCGACCTGGAAACTTAAGGGCGTGTCATTGATTCCAAGTTGTTGTGTAGCCAATTGAGAACTCTAAGAACTCATATACAAAGCCAACTTTAATTGGAATGGGCACAGAATATGTCAACACGATAGGTTATGAACCTCAAGTCATGTGATAGTGAAGACTCCCACTGTCCTCTTGACATATAAGACTTTCTTGTCAGATATTAAAGAGATAGTGTGGATTCTAATCAAGATAAACACGTCACCCAATTGGCCTTAGTTGGTCTTTATTTTATCCAAAACATCATAACTTACCAATTTCAAATGTACAAGAGCAGAAAACTTTTACTCTTACATTTGACATGTGTTTTAAACATTCTCTAAGACATGTCACTCAATTTACAATCTTGGAGTAGGACTCTAAGGCTTGTATTGGAACGAAGTATGACTCATCTTCTTGATTTAAACATTTCAACAATTCAAGAGTCCTCTTGTTAGTCATAAGAAACTAATTGTGCTTTGGTTTCTTAATCGTTAAGATGATCAAAAAGCTGATACTAAAGTACTTTCCCATCTTTTTAGATTTGAGAAACTTTTATCTTTTTGCCTAATTTGACTCTTCTTATTCGTTATGCCTTACATTGAATCTTTTCCAATGTTTCAGAATTATACTTATACTTGTAAGTATAACCATATTTACTGAACTTAAGTATATCATGACGAATAGTCTTATTTATCTTTTGTGTTGGACTTGACCAGTGCACAAGAATGTGTACTCGATCCCTTATTCCTTCACTTGACTCACACATCCATGTGAACAAGTAGTTAGTCTTAATATTCCAAAGATGAAAAATTCTCATTCATCATGCTATAAAACTTGCATGATTCCAAGTTTCGGTCCAATTGAAACTTGGGTGACGAGGAACTTTCCTTATTTGGTAAATTTATACATTAGTACAAATGAAAGAATCAAATTCACTTTCCAATAATGCTATCAGTGAAATCTTATAAGCAACAATTTTCCACAAATGCCATTGTAAGGATACATAAAATAAAGAAAATAAAAAATTTCCTTTTATTTTAAAACTTTGCGGAAAAAAATTATCATTACAATCCATATGAAAACTTGTTGTTAACTATTCCTAAGCAATATCTCGTAATTCCTATGAAGTAGCTCAAGAATCCAATCTTCAAACTATGCGATAGAAATCCATCTACGCATCAACATGTGATCTAGTCGCATCATGTATAAGAAATCTCATAATAGAAACTTAACAGAGTTAGATAGTGGACTTTACCTGAAGTAGAGTCAAACTTATTGACTTTAACACCCTTAGGTAAATTGGTAGTTTCGCAACCAATGAACCTTCCTTTGGCAATTTAGCATATGGACGCTTTGGTAATGGAACATGGGACTATCATAGACTTAGCCTTTCTCTTTACAATTTGGTCAACCAAGTTGACTATGGCCGATGCCTTTCTATTAGGAAAAGAGAGCTTTACTAGATATCCAATGTCATTATTGTCAATTTCCACAAGTTTTAGGAAGTTGATCTTAGCAAATAGAAAAGCTCATTAATGATCTTGTCATAGTCTGTTTCATAGGAGTCCCAAAGGAACTCACTATGTGACTTAGAAAGTAGTTGAGCCACCAACTTTCTCAAGACTTTGACACCCAACTCTCCCGGATTTTCAATATGTGACTACATATCCAAGATGTGATCACATATAGACCTTTTCTTGCCAATAGGGCTTGAGTGACCTTAAACTTTTCAAGAACTTGTGGGTTAGGGAGAATAATTGGAGGAGGTGAAAGAAGTATGATTTCCATGGGACATCATCTTCATTTAGGAAAGACTGTTTCAAGAGATTTGGGAAGATCATAAATGTCTAAACCATACATCTTTTTGGGAAATATTCAAGATAGTTGATTTAAAGTCCTTAATATAATACCCAATATGAAATATTAAGGCTAGGACCCAACACAATACTTTTATAACTTAGAAGAGGGATGTCGTAATCCAAGCTATAAAATATTTGAAGGTAGGTGAATGACGATTCACCAATTTCCACTAATATAAACGAAATGTATTATTAGGTTTTAATTGGTTTTGAAACTCCTAGATCTTTGAGATTCATTGAACTTTTCAATGACATGTTTCAATCTCGAGTGTACCCTTCAGGTTTTGTGACTGGGATGCCGAGGATCACAAAACAAGGTGTGAAGTAACCATGCAAATATACTGGGTACCCTTAATATTTACCCCTTAATCGATGTGTCGGTTAACCACACATGCTCCACCAATATTATGCTAACTATTAAGTTACCCTTTGCCTACCTTGTTAAGTCCAGGTTAGTGTGCCGGTTAACCACACACGCTCCACTAACGGCTTAAGCATAATGCAAAGTGTAATTTCATGGCTTAGCACCTTATTCACTATTTCCTAAGTAAGTAAGATTGGGTATTTATAATTGTTTTAGTTACTTAGTATTTATCATTAATACTTTTAATGAAGGGAGAATTATAGTCCTTGTCCTACACGTTCAGCTAACGACCCTCCACTAGTCAAGGAAGCGGTGGGTGAGAGTGGACACCCATTAAACAACCATTTTAGAGGTTGTAACCTTATACACTGCTAATAGACCGGCTTCGTAAATGAGGCCCACTAATGGTAGGACTGACTTTACTCTTATACATATATATATATATATATATATATGTATGTATATATATATATATATATATATCTATATATATATTATTAACTTATAATATTATAAAGTATAAGGGTTGAATTTTAACTTTTGAAATTCTAAGGGCTAACTTGAATTAAAGTATTCATAAGTGAAAACTTTTCAAATTCCAAAACTTGAGGGCAAGTTTTGAAACTATTCAAAACTAATTAATTTGATAACTTATGAGTTTAAAGTAGTTTTAATTATAAGAATCTTCAAGGTCCATAACCTGAGGAGAAATTATGGAAGACTTTAACTAATAAAGAGTGTACCTTTTCTTTATTTTGTAACTTATGGAATTAATTAAGGTTACACATTTTATTACTTAATGAAGTGACTCTTGAACCTCCATAACTTGAGGACAAGACTCTTCATTTTTTTAACCATTGCCAACTTTTATGCGTTTTATGAAACTTAAATGTGACTTTTCATATAACTTGAAGACAAGTTACAAAAACACATTTTAGAATCAATTCTTAGATTAAAATGGATTGAAAACACATAATCAATTATCTTTTCTATTAATCTAAGCAACTCATAAGACATGAATCTATTGACAATTATATTCAAATCAAATTTTTTCATGTAATTAGCCTAATAACTAAACTAATATAAAACATGAATCTATTGACAATTATATTTGAAATTGGATTAGTATGAACATTACCACATCAAAACCAAGTTTATTAGTTAAAAAATAGCTTAGGGTTATGTTCATGGTCCATTTCTAGCCAAAAAACTCTAAAATATGCTGTCTGGGCTCCTACTCGTTGAGTTTAGCAACCTACTCGACGAGTATGATGATTTTCTTCATGGACTCGGTGAGTTCATCAGTGTACTCGGCGAGTCTAGTGCCCAGAAAACCAGAACATCATTTTTTTCAGCATTTTTCAGCAATTTGCATCAAGTATAATTGAAAACAAGCCTAGGCTCTGATACCACTATCAGGTTTTGAGCATTCTAACACTCCTAAGTGTACATGCAACCTTAAATACCTTGGATCTATGTTTTCTCTATTATACATGCAAATATGAACTTTCGAAGGTATTCATCCTAACTAGCATAATAATATTGATTCAAATGAATATATCAAGTTAGAATTACATACCTCTTTGATGTAGAATGTTTTCATGAAGCTTGAGTGCCTAGTGCCCCAAGTGTGACACCTCAAATGGTTGACACAACACCAAATACACTTGGAAAAACTTGAGAGAAAATACACACTTCATGAAATCGGCTAGCCCTTCATTCTCACACATAGTGGCGTATTTTCTCAAGAATATGATCTTTATATAGTGTCACAATTAGGGTAAACCATAATTGTCATGGCTTTCCATTTCCTTGGATCCATGGGTTCAAATACACCATGGAGCATCCATGGAACATCTTATAGGTTTTAGCCCTACTTGAGAATCCATGGATCATTAGCCCACTATATAAGTATGGATGATTTATACAATCAACCCATATATTTAGTTAGTCTTCTTTTGATCACCTAATTAATCCTAGATTAATTCTTGATCGATACTAATTAAATAATCTTATTAATATATTAGAACTTATAATATATTAACCAACCTTAAGTGTTATTTCTCTCATTATAGTCTATCCAAATGCATGATGCCATGCAACCCAAATGGACCATGTCGGGTCGGGTCATGTCTTAACAATTATAGTTATGGACATAGACATTAATCCAACAATATACATAGGGTGTACACATACTTTAAGTGTGACAACCCGAAAACTTTCCGTCACTGTAACCCGTTCCCATTAATAAAACCATTTGTATTTCCGATTTTTCCGTTAACTTTTGGGTTAATTTAATTAAATTTAGACCTTTATTATAATCTCGTGAGTGTCCAAGCCCATTAGAAACACATGAAAACTCCCTAAATGATTATTTGGAAAATTTTTAGTTTCGACCACGTCGGGTTACAACAACTAAATCGGGTACAACCAAAAGCCTCGTTTAACATCAGTATCAGGTAGATTTCCACCAGGTCTCAAACTCAAACCATATTTAAAGTTGAAAGGACCTCATTTGAAGCCTTTTCTCTCTCTCTCTCTCACTACTCTCTCTCTACAAATCCAAACTTTGATCCAAAACCACCCAATTCAAGCTCCAAATCGGTATGTAATCCATCCTAGATGATAGTGTAGCATGTTTAGCTTTCAAATTTGTGTTTAAATCATGAAAAAGGACCAATAACGTGTGTTTATGGCCCAAGAACTATCCCAAACTATAAACACCCTTAAATGGGGGGGGGGGGGTTGAGCCCCAAAACCCTTCCAAACCACTTCTGGAGCTTAGATATGACTTAGGGGCTTACATGAATGAACTTAGAACACCAAAATCTCAACATTTGGGGAGTAAACATGAGTTTACGGCCCAAGAACATGCTTGGACCATAAACACCCCTTCTAAGGCCGTAAACACCTTTTAAGGTGTTAAGATACCCCTTAAACACCTCCTAAGCCTTGGAACAATGTCTAGAATCAACACCATTGTGTTAGGGACCTTAAATATGAAAGAAACCACTACCTTAGGAGTTTACGGCCGTAAACCCCCCAAGGAATGGTTCCTGGGCTGTAAACTCCTATAAAATGGTCAAATGATGCCCTGACTTCCTTCCATGGCTTGTACTTTGGTCTAGAACCACTTATGCTTAACCTAGGATCACCAAAACACATAAGGAAAGGGTATATGAGAGTTTACGGCCGAAAACTCTTAGTTTACAGCCGTAAACTCTTTACAATGGTCCCTTTGATGGTTTAATTCCTTCCATATCCTTAAAATTGAACCAAGCATCATCCCACAAGTGTTGTAAGACCATTAAGCAACCAAGAACACACCACCCATGAGTTTATGGCAGTAAACTCATGGGGATATGGTCATTAGGCCATAATCTCCATTTGGAGTTTACTCTTGAAGAGCAAAGTCCATACTTAGGCCATACACCCCCTTAGATGTTACCTGGATCACTCATAACACTTGAAATGATGTGTTTTCGTGCCTCGGACTATATATTTTTATCTAATTAGTAGTTCAAAGTCTAATTAGATACAATTATATATCTTTTCATATTACTTAGGAACCTCGCGTGTACTCAAGCCCCAAACTGACACTTAGCATCCAACCGACACATTTCTCGTCCGGTGAGTTCATACCCCTACACCTTCTTCCGTGCTTTTCAATGTTTTCAGGGGGAATACAAGAAAAAGTACAAGGAAATCTTGTACTCAAACTTATTATTTCATTTGAAATGTTTCATATTTCGTATGCTTTTAACACTGGAAACTGTAGTAACCAACCGTTTAACTTGTAGAGTAAATTGTCAAACCATTTGTGAAACGAATTATAAAATGCTATATTCTATATATTTCACAATCGATTTTCCATATCATTATTGTTAAAAGCATGAACCTTAGAACTTTAAAAACATCATTGATAACACTCCCCCTAGATATGATAGTAAAGGACTAATACCATTAAACTTAGAACTTTAGACTCGTCCTTGACAACACTCCTCCTAGATACGAGAGTGAAGGACTAAGAACATTAAAACTTAGAACTTTAGATCCATCCTTGATAACACTCCCCCAAGATTCGAGATTGAAGGACTAATAAAATAGAATTTCTCGTTTTATTATCTTTTAATTCATTAATCTTAAGATTGGAGACACGTCGTTGTAACACTCTCCCTAGTTACGAGAGTGTAGGACTACCCCCGTAACCAGAATCTCTTGGAGGGAGAACGTGACTTGAGTGTATACATCTATATGGGATTGACTAACTCGCACCTGGCTGCTAGCTACAGTCGGACCGAAAGGTCCAAGGGTGACAAAAGTCATAAAACGATATTGGCCTCGTTCCGAGCCTTATCTAGTCTATTGTATGGTTATGGAACTCACAATTTAGATTATGAAAAATTTTCTACTTACTTATTAGTTTTATATAAGTGTTAAAACTAATGTACTTTTCAAGGATAACCAGGCTTTCAGGAAACTTCGCATAAACACTTTAAGTATGGTAGATACTTGTACACTACATTCCAAATTGATAACCAACTACAAACTTTTAAGGAAAATAAGAGTTTTTCCTCGGATAACTGAACTGTTCATAACCAGACTGTATAACAAACGGATAAATAAACTTTACTTATAAGAAAATATGGGATTTTCTTGGATAACAACTTTTTTAGAGAACTAAAGCAAACTTGTTCATTTCAGAAACAAACCGCTTATGAACTCACCAGCTTTATGCTGATATTTTCAAAACTGCTTGTATTATCAGGTCCACATTAGACAGGTACCTCGCAATCTTTTGGAGAAGACGAAGCATTTTAGTAGTCGCGTGTTTACCTTTGTTCATTTTGGACGTATATATATCTATAATCATGTATAACTTTACTTTCAAACAAATGTAAATACTTCTATGTAATGTAGTGGTTGTGTTTACTATGCTTACTATGTACATTGGTTGTGATAGTTTACATGACGTCCTCTGCCCCGGAACGTTTCCGCCATCGGTTTCGGGGTGTGACAGATTGGTATCAGAGCCCTTGTTTATAGTGAACTAAGTATATCGAACCGTACATGGTATAAGACTATAAACACTAAGGGGCCGAAGTGCTCTGAACTAAAAGTATAGTTTAAAATATAAGTATTTTTCAAAAGTATACAAGAATACCTAAACGTCAGATACCGTAACCTCGAGTAGAACAAAACATAAGTAATTGGGTGTTATGCATTGCGGTTAAACCTGGGCAGTTATGTAGTCGTGTGTAGGGTCAATATAGCCTGATCAACTATATTCATTCGAGACACGGCCAACATGTGCTTGGGAGTGACTGTGGTGTGCAGCATGCCTAAACCTTACCTAATATCCAAAGAATAATTCATCGTTACAACGAAACATAAAATATTATGGGAGTATTTTAGCCACAGTTGATTACGTGTAGAAATTCATTCCGAGCATTGCTACTTACTGCTTCCTTAGCGATAGTTTATCTTCTTTGATAACTCTTTCCTATTTTATCATTTAATAGAACTCTATATCTGTCATAATGAGATATCTCTTGTTCCATATCTCCTGATTCAATTCAGAGGACTTATGATCCTTTCTTTCCTGATTATTTTAGATCAAGATGCCTCCAAAGAAAAGACCCAACTCAAAGAACAACAATCCTCCTCCACCACCACCTCCCCCTCTATTTGATCTCGCCATGTTTCAAGCAGCTATTAATGCTGCTGTGGCTGCTACCATATCACAAATGAACCCTAGTGGTTCAGGCCGGCCAGGAGGTGGTACTCAACCTTAAAACTGTTGGATAAGGTGTCTAAGTCCATAACTATTTCTGGTATATACTTGACCCGACCCGGCATGGTCCATTTGGGTTGCATGGCACCATGCAATTGGATAGACTAAATGAGAGAAATAACGCTTGGAGATTATTAATATATTATAAGTTCTAATATATTAATAATATTATTTGATTAGTTTGATCAAGAATTAATTTAGAATTAATTAAGTGATCAAAAGATAACTAATTAAATATATGGGTTGATTAAGTAAATCATCCATATCTTGTATAGTGGGCTAAAAGGCTCCATGGATCATCAAGTTGGGTTCCACCCATAGGATGCTCCATGGATGCTCCATGGGAGTTACAAACCCATGGGTCATGGAAATGAAGAGTCATGACACATTAAGGTTTAACCCTATATGTGTCAACACTATATAAGTAATATGATCTCCTCCCAAATCGGTTACACTAAGTAATAGAGGGCTTGGCCATTTTTGAAGAGTGTGTATTCTCTCATAAGTTCTTCCAAGAGCATTTGGTGTTGTGTGAAGCATTTGAGGCATCACATTTGGGGTGCTAGGCTCACAAGGTTTCAAGGAACACAAGCAACAACAATGTAAGTTATTCTATCTATACTTTATGTTAAAATTGTTCCCCATGTATGCTAGATAGGAATATAACCTTGGAAATCAACTTTGCATGACAAATTAGACAAACATAGATCCAAGGTTATTAGGGTTGCATGTACACTTAGGAAGTGTTAGAATGCTCAAAACCCATCAGTGGTATCAGAGCCTAGGCTTGTTTGTTCTTATTTGTGCTTAAAAGTTGAAAACAGAATCGAAAATTTGCTGTCTGCGAACGGACTCGTCGAGTCTATAGGGGGGACTCGTCGAGTCCATGTGTATCCTCAACCAACTCGGCGAGTCATGTTCATGCACTCGGCGAGTAGGGTCGAATGAGTGCAGAATTTCGATTCAGTTACTGGAAGATGAATTAGAAACATTACCCTAAACTGTTTTGGTAATTGTAAACTTGGTTTTGGTGGTGTAATGTCTTTTCTAATTCATTTACAACAACTAGTTATCAAAAATTACAAAGTTTTATGTAATTTTTGATTGTGTTCATATTCATGTTCTTGTTCTTATGATGTTTTAGATGATCATAGGAATTATTTGTAACCTATTTGGTAGTTTAATTCTTGATCATAATGTGTTTTAATGGAGTCCATAACTTATCCTTAAGTTATGGAAAACCAAGAGTCACACTTGAGTTAAAACCATTAAGAAAACACAAGAGTTATAAAAAAATGAAGAGTCTTCATTTTATTACTCTATTAAACTCATAAGTTACAAGAAATGAAAAGTTTTGAAAGTTACAAAACTTGCCCTCAAGTTTTGGAACAAGTAAAGTTAAGTTAAAACTTTAGTTCCAACCCCTAGAATTTTAAAAGTTAAAATTCAACCCTTATACTTATATTATGATAATTTAATAATTATATATATATGTATAAGAACAAGTCGTCTTACCGCTAGTACGCCTCATTCACGAAGCCGGTCTATAAGGTGGGTATAAGGTTGTTGCCTATAAAATGGTGACTTAATGGGTGTATATTCTCACCCACCGCTTGCTTGACTGGTGGAGGGTCGTTAGCCGAACAGGTAAGACAAGGACTTATAAATTCTCATTCAAAGTATGATGAATAAATAAAGTAACTAAATGTTTATTAAATTCCCAATCTTAGTTACTTTAGGAAAAATGTGAATAAGGTGCTAATCCATGAAATTACACTTTACACTTTGTCTGAGTCGTTGGTGGAGCGTGTGTGGTTAACCGGCACACTAACTTGGACTTAACAAGGTAGGTAAAGGGTGACTTAAGGTTTATTATAGTATCGGTGGAGCGTGTGTGGTTTACCGGCACATTGATTGAGTGATAAACTTTAAGGGTACCAAGTGATTTGCATGGTTACTTCACACCTCGTTTTGTGATCCTCGGCATCCCAGTCACAAAACCTGGAGGGCACTCCCGAGATTGAAACATGCCTTTGAAAAGTTCATTGGATCTCAAAGAATCTAGGAGTTTCTAAAAACCAATAAAAACTAAATATTTATTATTTCGGTTTTCGTGGTGGAAATTGGTGAATCGTCATTCACCTACCTTTCAAATATGGTATAGCTTAGATTACGGCATACCTCTTCTAAGTTATATTATATTGTGATTGGATCCTAGCCTTAATATTACATTTGGGTGTTTTATTAAGGACTCTCTTAAATCTAAACTAAACTTGTTCTTCTTTTTCAGATGTCTTCAAATAATGCTTCTGGCTCGAATCCTAATGGCTCCTTTACTCTTATGAGTCTGTGTGGGAAAGTCACCTTTGATGGATCCAACTTCAATAAGTGGATCAGAAACATCAGGATGATTACCCGCTACGAGGACAAAGAATATGTCCTTGACAAGGAGCTTAAGGAAATTGACGAGTCCACTGCAACTCCCCAGGAGATCGCTGACTTTCATACTCATGAAAGAGATGCAACCAAGGTGGCTTGCATCATGTTAGCCACCATGACAGCTGAACTCCAAAAGTCTTATGAAGACTTCTACCCTTATGAAATGCACCAAGATTTGATGGAAAGATACCATCAAAGTGCACGACAAGAGAGGTACGAAGTCATCTGCTCCATGATAACGACCATGATGAAGGACGGAGAGTCCGTCACGAGCCACATGCAGAAAAGGCAAAGGTATGTGGATCGGTTGCTGAAGCTCAATGTGAACTTCCCTGAGGAGCTTGCAATAGATATCATTTTGCACTCCTTACCATCGTGCTATGATCAATTACGCATGACATATCACATGAACAAGGAAGAGGTCACCCTCAGCAAACTTCAGGGACTTCTCAAGACCGCAGAAACAGGTCTTAAGGGGAAGTCGGTTGCTATCACTCCTACTCCAGACTCAACTCCGGTCTTGGCAATCGGGAAAAGTCGAGGGAGGAAGAGAAAGAGATCTTCAAAGGGTACCAAGGCTCGGACCCTTGATGGCTCTTCTTCAATTGGAACCAAGAAAGGTTTCATTACTCCTTCTTCTGACCCAAAAGAGGCTGAATGCTTCTATTGCCACGAAAAAGCTCATTGGAAGCGGAACTGCCCAAAGTACCAGCAAGATGTGAAGGATGGGAAAGTCAAACCCAACCATGCAGGTATTTACACTATCATTTCTAATAACTCACCCCATTCGAAATCTTGGGTCCTTGATACAGGTTGCGGTATTCATATTTGTTGTGACTTGCAGGGACTAGGAAGAAGTGAGAATGTGGAGCAAGGAAGAATAAACTTAATCATGGGGAATAGGAAAGTTACACCTGTCACCAAGATTGGAGTTTATACTTTATCGCTAAGTAGTGGGTTAAATTTAGATTTGAATAAATGTTGTTATTCGCCAGAAATGGCAAGAAATATTATTTCCTTTCATGCATTGTACAAACAAGGTTTCACCTTTTCGTTTGATAATGAAGTTGGTTCGATTAATGCTTTCTTTAATAATGTACTTTATTTTAAAGCATTACCTTGTGATGGTGTGTATGAAGCTGTATCTATTGTAGATAACTTAGGAAATAATGTTTTGTGTATTGATTCTACTAATAATAATAACTTGGATAAAGCATCATTATGGCATTGTCATCTTGGACATATAAGCAGGAAACGCATAGGCCAACTCCAAAAGGATGGAGTCTTGGAGTCGTTTGACCTAAAGTCAAATGATAGTTGCGAATCATGCTTACTTGGAAAAATGACAAAGTCACCCTTCACAGGCTCATGTGAAAGGGGTGAAGGTTTGTTGGACCTTATACACACGGATGTGTGTGGACCATTCAAACATGCCACAAGGGATGCTAATCGTTATTATTTGACTTTTACCGATGATTACAGTAGATATGGATATGTCTACCTAATCAAGCATAAGTCAGAGACTTTCAAGAAGTTTAAGGAATTTAAACAGGAAGTCGAGAATCAATTGGGCAAGAACATTAAGATGCTTCGATCCGATCGAGGTGGTGAGTATCTTAGTTCAGAGTTCCTCGACTATCTAAAGGAATGTGGGATTGTCTCACAATTGACACCTCCCAGGACACCGCAGTTGAATGGTGTGGCTGAGAGGCGTAATCGAACCTTGTTGGACATGGTTCGTTCCATGATGAGTCGAGCTTCGCTACCAATCTCATTCTGGGGGTATGCCTTAGAGACTGCCGCCCATATCCTTAATCTAGTCCCTACAAAGAAAGTTGCCAAAACTCCTCACGAGATGTGGACTGGTAAAGTACCTAAACTAGACCACATCAAGATTTGGGGTTGCGAGGCTTTCGTGAGACGCGAGACTCATGATAAGCTCGAACCCCGAAGCGAGAGGTGTATTTTCATCGGCTACCCACAGCAATCCTTTGGTTACCTCTTCTACAGACCTAGTGACAATGTGGTCTTTGTAGCAAGAAGAGGAGTCTTTCGAGAAAGAGAGTTTATAAGCCAAGGAGACAGTGGGAGGCAAGTTGATCTTGAAGAAATTCAAGAGTCAAGTGGTGAAGGAACTACAAATTCTAGCCCTCAACTTGAGGAGGAAACTCCTGTTGAGCCAATTGACGAATATGTACCTCTGAGGCGTTCCACGAGAGTTAGGAGTGCACCTGAGCATTACTATGGATTCCATATTACTGCAGAAGGTGAGACACTTATTAGTGATGAGACACTAGTAAGTCAAGATGACCCTAACAGCTACGAGGAAGCCATGGCGGGCCCCGAGTCTGCCAAATGGAAAGAGGCTATGGATAGCGAGATACAATCCATGTATGACAATCAAGTTTGGAACTTGGTTGAGAATGTACCAGGTCGAAAGACTGTAGGGTGCAAATGGGTCTTCAAGAAGAAGACCGACATGGATGGTAAAGTACACACTTATAAGGCTAGACTGGTTGCAAAGGGTTTCTCTCAAATTCCTGGAGTGGACTATGATGAGACCTTTTCTCCGGTAGCCAAGATTAAGTCTATTCGGGTTCTGTTAGCCATAGCCGCATTTCATGACTATGAAATTTGGCAAATGGATGTCAAAACCGCTTTCCTTAATGGAAAGTTGGCTGAAGATGTTTACATGAGTCAGCCAGAGGGTTTTGTCAGTAACGAGTACCCTAATAGAGTGTGTAAGCTTGAGAAATCCATTTATGGATTAAAGCAAGCACCTCGCAGATGGAATCTTTGCTTTGATGAAAAGGTCAAGGAATTTGGCTTTTCTAGGAGTGAAGATGAATCTTGTGTATATGTCAAGGCTAGTGGGAGTATAGTTAGCTTTTTGGTATTATATGTGGATGACATACTACTCATAGGAAACGACATTCCAACCTTGCAGGAAGTAAAGTCCTGGCTTGGAAAGTGTTTCTGTATGAAGGACCTTGGTGAAGCTGCCTATATTTTGGGGATAAGGATTTTGAGAGATCGGAGTAAAAGACTAATTGGACTTAGTCAAAGTACCTACTTGGAGAAGATTCTGAAGAGATTCAGAATGCAAGACTCCAAGAAAGGAGAGTTGCCCATCCAGAGTAGCGCCAAGCTGAGTAAGACACAAAGCCCTAGCACTGAGGCTGAGATAGCAGAAATGAGTCGAATACCTTATGCTTCGGCTGTAGGTTCGATCATGTATGCTATGACGTGTACTCGACCTGATGTAGCCTTTGCCTTGAGCATGGTTAGCAGGTTTCAGGGGAACCCTGGCAAGGCACACTGGATTGCGGTAAAGAATATTCTCAAGTACCTACGAAGGACTAAGGACTGGGTCCTTACCCTCGGTGGGAGTGATGACTTGAGAGTTGTAGGGTATAGTGATGCTAGCTTCCAGACTGATAGGGATAACTTCCGCTCTCAGTCGGGCTGGGTCTTTACCTTAAATGGAGGAGCAATTTCTTGGAAGAGTTCCAAGCAAGAGACAGTGGCAGATTCTACTTGTGAATCAGAGTATATTGCAGCTAGCGAAGCGGAAAAGGAGGCGTTATGGCTGAGGAACTTCATTGGAGACCTTGGAGTTGTACCAGCTATTAAAGAGCCGATGGAAATTTTCTATGATAGTGAAAGTGCTGTTGCCTTAGCCAAGGAACCAAGGGATCATGGGAGATCCAGACACATCGACAGAAAATACCATTTCATCAGACATCGGATCGAAGAAGGACTCCTCGTGGCAAAGAGGGTATCATCGGATGAGAACCCAGCAGATCCTCTCACGAAGGGACTGACTCGGGTTAAGCATCTCCAGCATGCTCGGAGCATAGGGCTGAAGGATGATATTAGATTTAGTAGTTAGATAATCTCGAAATTTGTAAAGTGTAATTGACATTTGATGATGAATAAAAGTGGTTTATTTATGAGTAAAGTGTTGCTATCTCTTGTCGATCGTTTACTATATTTCTTTTGCATGTTTTGACTTCCAGAATAATTTTGTTTGGTATAACATATTATTCAAACCTCCACAGTCGGTCATATGTCGGAAGTAGGTATGAATCAAGACTGTCATGATTGGTTGTAGAGGTCTGGGACAAGGCTACAACAATCATGAGTGCTCATAAGTTCTGAGCATTGGACTCAACCCACGCTCACTGGAATCACTTCATGGAATTCTATCTCGAGTGATCGTGAGACGGTAATATCATATAAGTCTTTAAACCTAGAGATATGATTTGTTACTTACGAGTTGGTTATGCATTGATTGTACGAAAAACGCATTGGTAACTCGATGTTATAAAATCGTGCTCTTATGTGTAATTCAATGAGTAGTAGAACAAACATATGAGTCGAAGTTTATCTGTTCCTTCTTGGATTAGAAGATGATATCTGGGCCCCTCGATGATTTTGTTTTGACCTATGTACCGGGCCCGGTCAGAACTAAATTGATGTGTTCAATAGAGTTCTTTGTCAAACAAATCGGAAATTGGGAAACAAATGTTGGACAATAAGTAAGACATTGTTCCATGTATTTGTCCGGCTGATATCTAGAACAGAGGATTATATGATCACTTATCTTAAATGGCGTACCATCATCTTCTCAAGTTTCGAGAAACCTTGTAAAGAGCTACGATTGCCGATCGGTTCCTGAAGTCATACTTGCAGTAATAGTAACTAGACTTATCCAAGTGGGAGACTGTTGGATAAGGTGTCTAAGTCCATAACTATTTCTAGTATATACTTGACCCGACCCGGCATGGTCCATTTGGGTTGCATGGCACCATGCAATTGGATAGACTAAATGAGAGAAATAACGCTTGGAGATTATTAATATATTATAAGTTCTAATATATTAATAATATTATTTGATTAGTTTGATCAAGAATTAATTGAGAATTAATTAAGTGATCAAAAGATAACTAATTAAATATATGAGTTGATTAAGTAAATCATCCATATCTTGTATAGTGGGCTAAAAGGCTCCATGGATCATCAAGTTGGGTTCCACCCATAGGATGCTCCATGGGAGTTACAAACCCATGGGTCATGGAAATGAAGAGTCATGACACATTAAGGTTTAACCCTAGATGTGTCAACACTATATAAGTAATATGATCTCCTCCCAAATCGGTTACACTAAGTAATAGAGGGCTTGGCCGTTTTTGAAGAGTGTGTATTCTCTCATAAGTTCTTCCAAGAGCATTTGGTGTTGTGTGAAGCATTTGAGGCATCACACTTGGGGTGCTAGGCTCACAAGGTTTCAAGGAACACAAGCAACAACAAGGTAAGTTATTCTATCTATACTTTATGTTAAAATTGTTCCCCATGTATGCTAGATAGGAATATAACCTTGGAAATCAACTTTGCATGACAAATTAGACAAACATAGATCCAAGGTTATTAGGGTTGCATGTACACTTAGGAAGTGTTAGAATGCTCAAAACCCATCAAAAACCAGGAAGGTAGTCAGGCACACCGGAAGGAGTGTTCCTACAAGGACTTTATAAAAACGATACCCACGTCATTCAATGGCACTGGAGGTGTCATTACCCTAACACGATGGTTCAAGAAAATCAAATCTATCTTCGAAATCTGTGCCTGTTCAGAATCCGACAAGGTGAAGTTCACCGCCTGTACGTTCACTGATAAAGCCCTGACTTGGTGGAACGGCCGAGTCAAATCCTTAACCCTACCTGTAGCCAATGATATGGGTTGGGAGATCATGAAGGAGCTTCTGCTTGCGGAGTACTGCCTTCGGGGCGAGATGCAGAAGTTGGAGCACGAACTCTAGAACCTAAAGCTGAAGGGTTCCGATATTGCCACTTACACTTCAAGATTTGATGACTTGGCGCTTCTTTGCTCGGGTATGGTTACCTGGGAGAGTAAAAAGATTGAGAGGTTGATATGGGGGTTGACTCAACCAACAAAGGGTAACATTTTGGCTGCAAATCCGGACACCTACGACAGCACCAAATGCCTAGCCCAGACTTTGATTGACCATGGTGATGACCTTGAGGAAGCGGCTACCACTCCTGAACCGACAAAAAGGAGTGGTGAGAAAAGAAGATTTTGGAAGAAGAAAAAGAGTCAGTCTTCGTAGGAGTCCTCGAAGAAGCACCAAACTGTGACATTCCACGCTGCTACTACCCCTGATGCTGTCTCTGCCGTCGAATCCAAAGCCCAAACACCTACCAGTAGGTGTGATGGTACCCTCCCTATGTGCAACAAGTGCAACTATCATTACCTCACTTCCAACCCATGTCGGGAGGTGCTTTGCAACATTTATGGCAAAAAGGGCCACACTGTGAAAAACCGCAAGACACCAACCCAATCAACAAATCAATCTTTCGGAGCAGGTGTCGGTCAGGCCTGCTACAGATGTGGTGAAGTCGGGCATTTCAAGAGAAACTTCCCCAAGGCAGCAACAGCTGGCAACACTGGGAGAGTCCTAGCTATGGGACGAGAGGAGGCAATCGCTGATCCCACCGTCGTCTCGGGTACGTTCCTTCTCGACAAATCTTATGCTAGTATTATTTTCGATTCTGGTGCTGAAAGAAGTTTTGTTAGCCATTCATTCAAACATCTCCTTAAGCATATTCCTCAACCATTAACCGAAACATTTACCATTGAGATGGCTAACGGTGAGAACGAGAACGCTAACGACATATTCATAGGTTGTACCCTTACCCAGAATGATCATTCTTTCCCCATTGACCTAATGCTAGTTTCAATAAAGAGATTTGATATTATCGTTGGCATCGATTGGTTGAGTCCCAATCATGCTGATATCCTTTGTTATGAAAAATCCATCTGTCTTAATCTCCCCTCTGTTCAAACTCTCATAATCTATGGCAATAAACTTAGTTCCAATCTTCGCATCATATCTTGTATCAAAGCTCAAAAGCTTCTGCGAAAGGAGTGTCATGCATTCCTAGCTCATGTAATCAACGAGAAAGAGGAAGTTAAAGAAGTCAAGAGCATCCCCGAAGTCTGCAACTTTCCTGACGTCTTTCCTGAAGAGCTACCGGGAATGCCTCCCAAACATCAAGTCGAGTTTCGTATCAACCTAATTCCTGGAGCTAATCCTGTAGCCAAATCACCGTATCGCTTAGCTCCAGTAGAAATGCAAGAGTTATCCAGTCAGCTCAATGAGCTACTCAACAAAGGGTTCATCAGACCGAGTTCCTCACCTTGGGGAGCCCCGGTATTATTTGTGAAGAAGAAAGATGGATCCTTTCGGATGTGCATAGACTACCGTGAGTTGAACAAATTGAACACCAAAAACTGATATCCTCCTCCTCGAATAGTAAACCTTTTCGATCAACTTCAGGGAGCCAGCTACTTCTCGAAGATAGACCTTAGATCAGGGTACCATCAACTTCGAGTTCACAAGAATGATTTTTCCAAGACAACGTTCAGGACTCGATATGGTCACTAAGAGTTCGTAGTGATGCCCTTTGGTCTAACCAATGCACCGAATGTGTTCATGGACCTGATGAATCGGGTGTGTCGTCCTTTTCTGGACAAGTTCGTCATTGTGTTCATTGACGTCGTACTTGTCTCTTCCCGAAGAGAAGAAGATCACAAGCAGCATTTGAGGTTAGTGTTGGAAACACTTAGAACGGAGAAACTGTACGCGAAGTTCACCAAGTATGACTTCTGTTTTCGGAAAGTAGCTTTCCTTGGTCATGTAGTATGCAAGGAGGGTATACACGTGGACCCCTCCAAAATCAAGGAGATAGAGAATTGGTAGGCACCGAAGACACCCACAAAAATCCGTCAATTCTTGGGTCTCGCTGGCTACTATCGCAGGTTAATCCAGAATTTTTCCAAGATCGCCAAACCCCTAACTACTCTGACACAGAAAGGTGTACCCTTTTATTGGAGTGAGAAACAAGACAATGCATTCCAAACATTGAAGCAAGCCTTGTGCAACGCACCTATTCTGTCCCTGCCCGAAGGGACAGAGGATTTCGTTGTTTATTGCGATGCGTCCAATCAGGGCTTAGGATGTGTGATTATGCAGAGAGGAAAAGTTATTGTGTATGCCACAAGATAGCTTAAGGCACACGAAGTTAACTATACGAATCATGACCTGGAGTTAGGAGCAGTGGTCTTCGCACTGAAGATTTGGAGACATTATCTCTATGGAACTAAGTGCACGATCTTCACTCACCATAAAAGCCTACAACATATCTTCAATTAGAAAGACTTAAATATGAGGCAACAGCGATGGGTAAAGTTCATCAGTGACTACGAGTGCGAAATCTGCTACAATCTAGGCAAGGCCAATGTGGTTGCAGATGCCCTGAGCCGAAAGGAGAGTTCAAGCCGCAAGGTGAAGACATTAACGATGACCATCCATTCCCACTTATCTGCACAGTTCTGAGAAGCCCAGTTGGAAGCCCTGAAACCAGAGAACGTGTTGAATGAAGCCTTGAGAGGAATGGATAAGAAATTGAGATCAGAGGTGACAGATTCTACTATTTCATGGATCGAATATGGACCCTAAGGTTCGGAGGATTTAGAGAAGTTGTTATGAACGAAGCTTACAAGACCAAATACTTTATTCACCTAGGTTCGGATAACATGTACTTGGATCTCAAGAAACAATGCTGGTGGCCAAACATGAAAGCCGAAATCGCTACCTTTGTGGGCATGTGTCTGACTTGCGCCAAGGTAAAAGTTGAGTATCCGAAACCCACAGGTCTGCTCCAGCAGCCCGAGATACCTGAGTAGAAATGGGAGATGATTACCATGGATTTCATCACCAAGTTACCCAGATCTCCGAGTGGGTACGATACCATTTGGGTAATTTTCGATCGTTTGAAAAAATCCGCTCACTTCCTTCCGATTAAAGAATCATTCAAAATGGAAAGACTTACATGAACCTACATCCAAGAGGTAGTCCGACTGCACGGTGTACCTGTGGCCATTATCTCCGATCGATATAGCAGGTTTACCTCAAGACTTTGGCAATCTGTTCAGAAAGCTCTTGGAACTAAGTTGGATATGAGTACATCTTATCATCCTCAGACAGACGGACATAGTTAGAAAACTATCCAGACCCTAGAGGACATGCTGAGAGCATGTGTCATCGATTTTGGAAAGTCCTGGGACATCCATTTACCTTTGATCGAGTTCACATATAACAACAGCTACCACACAAGTATCAAGGTTCCCCTCTGTGCTGGGCCGAGGTAGGGGACACGCATCTAGCCAAGAGTCGAATCGCCAACAGTGTTCTCACTAGTCCTGAAATCATCTGCGAAACCACCAAGAAGATCATCCAAATCCAAGAGCGACTGAAAGCTTCACGAGACAGATAGAAGAGTTACGCTGATAAACGATGAAAACTGTCACAACCCGATATTTCGACTCTATGTAATGACCTAAAAAGTCAACTATTATAGCTACTTTTGAAATAATGAAGTTAACTTCAAAAATGAAATGTGTAAAAGTCTCTATAGGGATGTCTATTATGCTAGATAATGTGTCAAGGTTTATAGAAATACTAAGTACACTAAAAACCGAGTTATAACGAAGAAGTTATGACCATTCTAAGATTTCCGACCAAACCGGCAACACTGATTAAACGAAAAACGCGAAGTTTCAATACGATAGTTTTTAGCCTTAATTATCTAAATGAAATTTATAGATAACATTAAACCATGAGCGTACATAAAAAGAACATCCAAATTTGACTTCGTATGAGGAAGTTATAATTTTTCCAAGATTCGCGTATAGTAATAGAGAGCTAAAAACTCAAAATAGAGCTCCAGATACTTTTGACCAAAACAACCTAAATGTGAATCTAAGGTCTCAACATTAGTAACGCAACGACTAAAATTCTGACGAAAACGGACGTCGAATGAAGAAGTTATGGATTTTTAATAGACTTTTCGTATCCCGACCCGTTAAAAATAAATAATTAAAAATAAAGACAGAATTTGCCAATGAAGTCTAAATGAGAGTTGTAGATAATATTTTCGGCTACGCGTGCATATAAAGAACATAAAAAACGGAGCTCATATGCAAAACTTACGGATTTTACAAGTTCGGGGTCCAAAATCTGAGGCTATCAGGCCTCCCACGACGTGGTACAGTTTGGCCGCGACCCGGCAAGTGACTGAGGGTGTCCAATAAATGGAAGAGGATAAGACTTTCTCCCCACGACGTGGTCAACCTTAGCCATGATGTGGCACACAAGAAATGCCCTTATAAATAGAACTCTTGGGGTGCCGGGTTTAGGTGCTCCATTGTTCCATCTCTCGTGCTGGCACTCTGCGGTTAAGCTCCCGAAGCCCTCCCGAAGCCCCGATTTTCACCTTCAAGTCCCAAAGGAAGGTTTTGTGTTCCCAAGATTTCCGAGAATCCCGAGATTTTCCCCCGTTTCCAACTCTTCCTATCGAAGTTCTGCTCGATTCTTCTCTCGACTACTTCAAATCAACCACTTCAATCAAGTGAGTTCATACCCCCCTTTCATACACTTTCAAATACTTTATAATGTACTTTTAATACATTTCGGGGGAGAATACAAGTAAACACATGGTTATTATCGTGTGATACATAAAGTTTCACTTTACTCATTTTTATCAAATAAATCATATGTGACTCATAACTACTATACGAAAACTCTTGTTATACTTTGCATGCACTAGATTTATACAAAGTACATAGTATCCGAAGTAGCCATCATTGTTAAACCGTTTTATGCATTCAAAGAACTTATGACTTATGCTTTGTCAAACATTGTGAAAAGAATAAACTTTGGATACAAAACTACTACTCTAATACAAACTTAGTTGAGAATCCATGAGACGTTTACATCTTCAAATACTACCTTTTTGCTGAAAGGTACCACTTCAAGTCCTATCTATAACCAGAGTCTCCTGTAGGGAGAACGTGTCAAATGTGTATAGATCTATACGGGAAATCATGATCCCGCACCCTAACTGTTAGCTACAGTCCGTCCTTCACGGTGACAGTTTGTCATAACGCTACAACGCCTGAAGAATATCACTACAAGCATTTTATGTTTAGTATGGTTATAAAACTCATCGGATATACAATTATTATAGTACTTCTGATTTATCAATGAGTAGCTATTAAAACTATTCTTCATCTAATAACTGCGATATTCTTATAGTTTTACTATAGGAAACTATGCCCCAATCTTTTCAAGCATGTCAGTTGCTTCCGGTTTTCGGTCTTTGTCATTAGACTGCTTGTTACTTTAGGAAAATAAGGGATTTTCATGTATACAAAACAATCAACTAATAGGAAAATAAGGGATTTTCTTGATTCAACTATCTACATTTTACAACACAAATATCCTCATGCATTTCATACTTTTATAAGAAAATAAGGGATTTTCTTGGAAAACACACGAACTTTGGAATGGCATACAATTTCTCAAAACCTCTTATGAACTCACCAACTTAGTTGTTGACACTTTTTCTTTGAAATAACTTGTATTCTCAGGGAACCGCTAAGCAGGTTTGGAAATCAACTTTTGGGAATTTACGCGCTGACGTTAATTACTTCTTTTGAAAGATGTTGATGTATTTATCTTTTGAAAATCTAACGAATACAATTATGTAGACATTTTGAAAACCTTTATATATATATATGGTGGTGTGTACTTTCCTTTCTATGAACTGTTATGATACTGAATATGACGTCCTCCGCCCCCGAACGTTTCTGCCATTTTTGTTTGGGGGTGTGACAGATTGGTATCAGAGCGTTGTTTATAGGGAATTAAGTATATCAAAACCGTTTTTAGTATACAACTATAAACACAACTGGGCAAAAACACTCTGAGTAAGAGTCATACTTTTGAAATTAAATTTATTTAGTTCCTGTAAAGTAGGCGTACATTCATTTCATACTAATAATAGTTTCATAAATAGATCATAATAGAAGTATTATAAATAAGTTGTGCACTGCAGGTACGCCTTGGGACATGTAATTGGAACTGGGAAGAATATAGCATGATCAACTATATTTTTCCAAGTGCTGACTAACGTATGCCAAGGAGTGTCTGCAGTGGACAAAAAATTTAAAACTTACCAAAAGCATATCGTTAAAGAATACTAAGGGAGTATTTGAGTATCTACAACCATTAAACTTAAGGGTAAATTTCATATGCTTTAGCTTATAGTCAATTCTTAACCCTGTTCTATTATAGACTCAATGGCTGGATTCCATCACCCCGGTGACCCCTACTACCCCAACCAAGGTAATGGAGGATGGATTGAAGAAGATCCCGAAGAAGACGAGGAACCTATAGAGTTGGATGAAGGAGAGGACTCTGGTACCGATTTGGAGCCAGAGGTAATCAATCCACCAGCCCCACAACCTCCCGTCTATGTGAGGAACTTCCAAGGACCAACTCCCGTGTGGGGGAGTCACCTTCACCATTGGAGCCAACAACAAAGCTTACGCCCTCCCTACGGCATGTGCCAAGACTTCTACGATGTCAGAGGCGGGAGTTCAGCAGACCGAGCACTCCCAGTCATGATTGGCAATTTAGCCAACCAGTGTTATCAATAAGGAGTTCAAGCCAACCGGATCTGCGAGGTCAATGTGGAAGTATTAGTGCACACTTCCGACATCCGCCGTTTGGACAAGTTGCAAGGGTATTGCCTAGACCGCACTAATGCCCTCCAAGAACAAGTGAATGCCACGATCGCAACAATAACGGAAATGAGGGAACAACAAGCCACGTTTGATAAGCGTCTCATGGAGTCAAAATAGTCAGACACGGAGTCAAGCTCCAAACGCAACCCGTGCCGCAAGTAGTACTTGCCCGACATTCAAATTTTGTTATAAGTTAGGACTTCGGCTAAAAGTATGATTTTCTTTAAACTTTTTGTAATCGAAGACCTTTAGAAAGGTCAAAATTTTTTGTCTAAACTCGAATATAACACAACCATATGTTTAATATATATAGGGCATATCTCTTTCGTGTGTTAATTATGTGCAGTTCATTCAATTCATGAGTTTATCTATTGAAACTCCATTTGAAAATCGAACTCAAAACCCTGTGTAGGTCAAACCAAATTCTTGAACTATTAAGGAGAGTTAAATCATTATCATTTCAACTCTGAACTACCAAAACTTATAAATCTTTCATTTTCTTTTGGCAGCGCGATGCCTCCTCGTCCAAACCTAAGACCCAGACCGGGCACGGCACCACCACCACCTCCACCACCAACTTATGATCCTGCTATAGTCCAGGCTGCTATCACAGCAGCAGTAACTGCAGCCCTCTTGCAAATAAACTCCAACGGAAATGGAGGGGCAGGAAGCAACACAAATCATTCCAATCATAGCACTAGTCATGGTCAAGTAAGAGAATGTACTTACAAGGAGTTCTCCAACGCAAAGCCAAAGACTTTTAAGGGCACTGAGGGAGTCATTGCACTAATGCAATGGTTCGAAAAGACCGAAACGGTCTTCGAGATCTGCTCATGCCAAGAAGCAAGCAAAGTCAAGTTCGTTGCTTGCACCTTCATTGACCAAGTCCTCACCTGGTGGAAAAGCCATGTCAATTCTATGACTCTCACTGTCACCAATGCCATGAGTTGGGAGGACCTGAAGGTTCTACTACTAGAAGAATACTGCCCAAGGGTCGAGATACCGAAACTTAAGCAAGAGCTCTGGAATCTAAAGATGATTGGGTCTGATCTAGTAGCCTACACAGCTAGGTTCAGCGACCTCGCTACATTGTGCCCTACCATGGTCAACCCAGAATCAAAAAAGGTTGAAAGGTACATTTGGGGGTTGTCACTGCAGATTGAAGGTCATGTCCTAGCTTCCAACCCTATCACTTTCAACAACGCTAAACGCCTGGCTCAGCGACTCATCGACCACAGGGTAAAACAGGGTGCCATTGCAGCTACCGCCAATCCATCTAAGGATGTACAGGGCCAGGGAAGGCCTTGGAACAAGAGAAGGGGGCAAACCATACATGAGAACCCCAAGAAACAACAAGAGGTAGTGACCCATGCTATTACTGTACCTACCATCACTGCTCCCACAAGTTCATACAATGAGAAACTTCCGAAATGTAACCAATGCAACTTCCACCACCACGGTCTCTGCCGTGACCTCCAATGCACTAGGTGCAATAAGAAGGGGCATATAGCCCGCTTCTACAAGGAGCCAACCCAACAAGCTGCCCCTACTGCTAATACTGGAGTAAGCCGAGCCTGCTTTGAGTGCGGAGCCATGGGACACTACCGCAGGGACTGCCCGAAGGCAAACAACAGGAATACCGGCGGAAAGGGCCGAGTGTTCGCAATGGGACAAGATGAAGCTGTTGCGGACCCCACTGTTGTTACGGGTATGCTTCTTCTCGATAACTCGTATGCATGCATTTTGTTTGATAGTGGAGCGGAGAGAAGTTTTGTGAGTCACAATTTTAAAGGCCTGCTAAAACCAACACCACAATCATTAAGTGAACCGTTTATGGTAGAAAAGGCCAACGTTAAAATAGAAGGCACTAAGGAGATATACTTAAACTGTACCCTAACTCTATACGATAATACCTTTCCAATCAACCTCATGCCAGTCTCGATTAAGAGTTTCGATGTCATCATAGGCATGGATTGGTTGAGTTCTCATCATGCAGACATTTTATGTTACGATAAGGTCGTTAGCCTTAATCTGCCAACTGGCGAAACTTTCATTATCTTGGGGGACAAACCCAGTACCACTCTTCGTATCATCTCAAGTATCCAAGCTCAAAAGTTCCTACGCAAGGAATGTGATGCGTTTTTGGCACATGTCGTGGATGTGAAACGCGAAGTACAGGACGTCAAGAATGTGCCTGACACATGCGATTTTCTTGATGTTTTTCCCGAGGAACTTCCAGGAATACCACCCGCGAGACAAGTCGAGTCCAGAATCGATCTAATTCCCGGAGATACCCCAGTAGCCAAAGCGCCCTATCGATTAGCCACAATAGAGATGCAGGAGCTATCCAACCAACTAAATGAGCTACTTGGCAAAGGATTCATCAGACCGAGCTTCTCGCCTTGGGGAGCACCCATGTTATTTGTGAAAAAGAAGGATGGATCATTCAGGATGTGCATCGACCACAGAGAACTCAACAAACTTACCATCAAGAATCGATATCCCTTACCCCGAATCGACAACTTATTCGACCAACTCCAAGGAGCCAACTACTTCTCCAGGATCGATGTGAGATCGGGATATCACCAGCTGCGAGTCCTGGAGAGTGATGTTCCCAAGACGGCCTTCCAAACAAGATACGGACATTACGAGTTCGTAGTGATGCCGTTCGGACTAACCAATGCCCCGGCCGTATTCATGGATCTAATGAATCGGGTATGTCGTCCATTCTTGGATAAATTTGTGATAATATTCATAGACAACATACTCATTTATTCAAAGAGTAAAGAAGAGCATAACCAGCATCTGAGACAAGTCTTAGAGACATTACGAGCTGAGATACTTTATGCGGAGTTCTCAAAATGCGAGTTTTGGATTAGAAAGGTGGACTTCCTCGGTCACGTGGTCAGCAAGGAAGGAATCCACGTGGACCCATCTAAAATCAAGGCTATCAAAAATTGGTCTGCACCAACTACACCAACAAAGATTCGCTAATTTCTAGGCCTTGTTGGTTATTATCGAAGGTTCATTCAGAACTTCTCCAACATCGCAAAGCTCTTACCTCCCTAATTCAGAAAGGTGTGACCTACAGCTGGGGAGAAAAACAAGATGTTGCCTTTCAGACTCTGAAACAGGCCCTTTGTAGTGCGCCCATTCTTTCTCTTCCAGAGGGGATCGAAGATTTTGTGGTGTATTGCGATGCTTCGAAACAAGGGTTGGGCGGTGTACTAATGCAAAGAGGAAAGGTTATTGCGAATGCCTCACAACAACTGAAAACACATGAAGTCAACTGCACCACTCATGACTTAGAACTTGGAGCGGTGGTCTTCGCTCTGAAAATCTAGAGGCACTACCTATACGGTACCAAGTGCACCATCTTTACAGACCACAAGAGCCTTCGTCACATATTCAACCAAAAAGAACTCAACATGAGGCAGAGGCGATGGGTTGAACTACTTAGCGACTACGAATGCGAGATTTACTATCACCCGGGAAAAGAAAATGTAGTAGCTAATGCCCTTAGTCGAAAAGAATACTCAGTTCGTCGAGTGAAATCCTTAACCATGATGATCCATTCACATCTGTCCACACAAATCAAGGAAGCTCAGAGGGAAGCCTTGAAAACAGAGAATGTCACAGGTGAAGCCCTAAGAGGAATGGACAAGAATCTTGAGGTCAAGGGTAACGGAGTTCGTTACTTCATGGATCGAATCTGGACACCGAAGTTTGGTGGATTCAGAGATGTGGTCATGAACGAGGTGTTGGATAAGGTGTCTAAGTCCATAACTATTTCTGGTATGTACTTGACCCGACCCGGCATGGTCCATTTGGGTTGCATGGCACCATGCAATTGGATAGACTAAATGAGAGAAATAACGCTTGGAGATTATTAATATATTATAAGTTCTAATATATTAATAATATTATTTGATTAGTTTGATCAAGAATTAATTTAGAATTAATTAAGTGATCAAAAGATAACTAATTAAATATATGGGTTGATTAAGTAAATCATCCATATCTTGTATAGTGGGCTAAAAGGCTCCATGGATCATCAAGTTGGGTTCCACCCATAGGATGCTCCATGGATGCTCCATGGGAGTTACAAACCCATGGAGCATATTCATGTTCTTGTTCTTATGATGTTTTAGATGATCATAGGAATTATTTGTAACCTATTTGGTAGTTTAATTCTTGATCATAATGTGTTTTAATGGAGTTCATAACTTATCCATAAGTTATGGAAAACCAAGAGTCACACTTGAGTTAAAACCATTAAGAAAACACAAGAGTTATAAAAAATGAAGAGTCTTCATTTTATGACTCTATTAAACTCATAAGTTACAAGAAATGAAAAGTTTTGAAAGTTACAAAACTTGCCCTCAAGTTTTGGAACAAGTAAAGTCTTATTAAAACTTTAGTTCCAACCCTTAGAATTTTAAAAGTTAAAATTCAACCCTTATACTTATATTATTATAATTTAATAATTATATATATGTATAAGAACAAAGTCGTCTTACTGCTAGTACACCTCATTCATGAAGCCGGTCTATAAGGTGGGTATAAGGTTGTTGCCTATAAAATGGCAACTTAATGGGTGTCCATTCTCACCCACCGCTTGCTTGACTGGTGGAGGGTCGTTAGCCGAACGGGTAAGACAAGGACTTATAAATTCTCATTCAAAGTATGATGAATAAATAAAGTAACTAAATGTTTATTAAATTCCCAATCTTAGTTACTTTAGGAAAAATGTGAATAAGGTGCTAATCCATGAAATTACACTTTACACTTTGTCTGAGTCGTTGGTGGAGCGTGTGTGGTTAACCGGCACACTAAGTTGGACTTAACAAGGTAGGTAAAGGGTGACTTAAGGTTTATTATAGTATCGGTGGAGCGTGTGTGGTTTACCGGCACATCGATTGAGTGATAAAATTTAAGGGTACCAAGTGATTTGCATGGTTACTTCACACCTCGTTTTGTGATCCTCGGCATCCCAGTCACAAAACCTGGAGGGCACTCCCGAGATTGAAACATGCCTTTGAAAAGTTCATTGGATCTCAAAGAATCTAGGAGTTTCTAAAAACCAATAAAAACTAAATATTTATTATTTCGGTTTTCGTGGTGGAAATTGGTGAATCGTCATTCACCTACCTTTCAAATATGGTATAGCTTAGATTACGGCATACCTCTTCTAAGTTATATTATATTGTGATTGGATCCTAGCCTTAATATTACATTTGGGTGTTTTATTAAGGACTCTCTTAAATCTAAACTAAACTTGTTCTTCTTTTTCAGATGTCTTCAAATAATGCTTCTGGCTCGAATCCTAATGGCTCCTTTACTCTTATGAGTCTGTGTGGGAAAGTCACCTTTGATGGATCCAACTTCAATAAGTGGATCAGAAACATCAGGATGATTACCCGCTACAAGGACAAAGAATATGTCCTTGACAAGGAGCTTAAGGAAATTGACGAGTCCACTGCAACTCCCTAGGAGATCGCTGACTTTCATACTCATGAAAGAGATGCAACCAAGGTGGCTTGCATCATGTTACCCACCATGACAGCTGAACTCCAAAAGTCTTATGAAGACTTCTACCCTTATGAAATGCACCAAGATTTGATGGAAAGATACCATCAAAGTGCACGATAAGAGAGGTACGAAGTCATCTGCTCCATGATAACGACCATGATGAAGGACGGAGAGTCCGTTACGAGCCACATTCAGAAAATGCAAAGGTATGTGGATCGGTTGCTGAAGCTCAATGTGAACTTCCCTGAGGAGCTTGCAATAGATATCATTTTGCACTCCTTACCATCGTGCTATGATCAATTCCGCATGACATATCACATGAACAAGGAAGAGGTCACCCTCAGCAAACTTCAGGGACTTCTCAAGACCGCAGAAACAGGTCTTAAGGGGAAGTCGGTTGCTATCACTCCTACTCCAGACTCAACTCCGGTCTTGGCAATCGGGCAAAGTCGAGGGAGGAAGAGAAAGAGATCTTCAAAGGGTACCAAGGCTCGGACCCTTGATGGCTCTTCTTCAATTGGAACCAAGAAAGGTTTCATTACTCCTTCTTCTGACCCAAAAGAGGCTGAATGCTTCTATTGCCACGAAAAAGCTCATTGGAAGCGGAACTGCCCAAAGTACCAGCAAGATGTGAAGGATGGGAAAGTCAAACCCAACCATGCAGGTATTTACACTATCATTTCTAATAACTCACCCCATTCGAAATCTTGGGTCCTTGATACAGGTTGCGGTATTCATATTTGTTGTGACTTGCAGGGACTAGGAAGAAGTGAGAATGTGGAGCAAGGAAGAATAAACTTAATCATGGGGAATAGGAAAGTTACACCTGTCACCAAGATTGGAGTTTATACTTTATCGCTAAGTAGTGGGTTAAATTTAGATTTGAATAAATGTTGTTATTTGCCAGAAATGGCAAGAAATATTATTTCCTTTCATGCATTGTACAAACAAGGTTTCACCTTTTCGTTTGATAATGAAGTTGGTTCGATTAATGCTTTCTTTAATAATGTACTTTATTTTAAAGCATTACCTTGTGATGGTGTGTATGAAGCTGTATCTATTGTAGATAACTTAGGAAATAATGTTTTGTGTATTGATTCTACTAATAATAATAACTTGGATAAAGCATCATTATGGCATTGTCGTCTTGGACATATAAGCAAGAAATGCATAGGCCAACTCCAAAAGGATGGAGTCTTGGAGTCGTTTGACCTAAAGTCAAATGATAGTTGCGAATCATGCTTACTTGGAAAAATGACAAAGTCACCCTTCACAGGCTCATGTGAAAGGGGTGAAGGTTTGTTGGACCTTATACACACGGATGTGTGTGGACCATTCAAACATGCCACAAGGGATGCTAATCGTTATTATTTGACTTTTACCGATGATTACAGTAGATATGGATATGTCTACCTAATCAAGCATAAGTCAGAGACTTTCAAGAAGTTTAAGGAATTTAAACAGGAAGTCGAGAATCAATTGGGCAAGAACATTAAGATGCTTCGATCCGATCGAGGTGGTGAGTATCTTAGTTCAGAGTTCCTCGACTATCTAAAGGAATGTGGGATTGTCTCACAATTGACACCTCCTAGGACACCGCAGTTGAATGGTGTGGCTGAGAGGCATAATCGAACCTTGTTGGACATGGTTCGTTCCATGATGAGTCGAGCTTCGCTACCAATCTCATTCTGGGGGTATGCCTTAGAGACTGCCGCCCATATCCTTAATCTAGTCCCTACAAAGAAAGTTGCCAAAACTCCTCACGAGATGTGGACTGGTAAAGTACCTAAACTAGACCACATCAAGATTTGGGGCTGCGAGGCTTTCGTGAGACGCGAGACTCATGATAAGCTCGAACCCCGAAGCGAGAGGTGTATTTCATCGGCTACCCACAGCAATCCTTTGGTTACCTCTTCTACAGACCTAGTGACAATGTGGTCTTTGTAGCAAGAATAGGAGTCTTTCGAGAAAGAGAGTTTATAAGCCAAGGAGACAGTGGGAGGCAAGTTGATCTTGAAGAAATTCAAGAATCAAGTGGTGAAGGAACTTCAAACTCTAGCCCTCAACTTGAGGAGGAAACTCCTGTTGAGCCAATTGACGAATCTGTACCTCTGAGGCGTTCCACGAGAGTTAGGAGTGCACCTGAGCATTACTATGGATTCCATATTACTGCAGAAGGTGAGACACTTATTAGTGATGAGACACTAGTAAGTCAAGATGACCCTAACAGCTACGAGGAAGCCATGGCGGGCCCCGAGTCTGCCAAATGGAAAGAGGCTATGGATAGCGAGATACAATCCATGTATGACAATCAAGTTTGGAACTTGGTTGAGAATGTACCAGGTCGAAAGACTGTAGGGTGCAAATGGGTCTTCAAGAAGAAGACCGACATGGATGGTAAAGTACACACTTATAAGGCTAGACTGGTTGCAAAGGGTTTCTCTCAAATTCCTGGAGTGGACTATGATGAGACCTTTTCTCCGGTAGCCAAGATTAAGTCTATTCGGGTTCTGTTAGCCATAGCCGCATTTCATGACTATGAAATTTGGCAAATGGATGTCAAAACCGCTTTCCTTAATGGAAAGTTGGCTGAAGATGTTTACATGAGTCAGCCAGAGGGTTTTGTCAGTAACGAGTACCCTAATAGAGTGTGTAAGCTTGAGAAATCCATTTATGGATTAAAGCAAGCACCTCGCAGATGGAATCTTTGCTTTGATGAAAAGGTCAAGGAATTTGGCTTTTCTAAGAGTGAAGATGCATCTTGTGTATATGTCAAGGCTAGTGGGAGTATAGTTAGCTTTTTGGTATTGTATGTGGATGACATACTACTCATAGGAAACGACATTCCAACCTTGCTGGAAGTAAAGTCCTGGCTTGGAAAGTGTTTTGCTATGAAGGACCTTGGTGAAGCTGCCTATATTTTGGGGATAAGGATCTTGAGAGATCGGAGTAAAAGACTAATTGGACTTAGTCAAAGTACCTACTTGGAGAAGATTCTGAAGAGATTCAGAATGCAAGACTCCAAGAAAGGAGAGTTGCCCATCCAGAGTAGCGCCAAGCTGAGTAAGACACAAAGCCCTAGCACTGAGGCTGAGATAGCAGAAATGAGTCGAATACCTTATGCTTCGGCTGTAGGTTCGATCATGTATGCTATGATGTGTACTCGACCTGATGTAGCCTTTGCCTTGAGCATGGTTAGCAGGTTTCAGGGGAACCCTGGCAAGGCACACTGGATTGCGGTAAAGAATATTCTCAAGTACCTACGAAGGACTAAGGACTGGGTCCTTACCCTCGGTGGGAGTGATGACTTGAGAGTTGTAGGGTATAGTGATGCTAGCTTCCAGACTGATAGGGATAACTTCCGCTCTCAGTCGGGCTGGGTCTTTACCCTAAATGGAGGAGCAATTTCTTGGAAGAGTTCCAAGCAAGAGATAGTGGTAGATTCTACTTGTGAATCAGAGTATATTGCAGCTAGCGAAGCGGCAAAGGAGGCGTTATGGCTGAGAAACTTCATTGGAGACCTTGGAGTTGTACCAGCTATTAAAGAGCCGATGGAAATTTTCTGTGATAGTGAAAGTGCTATTGCCTTAGCCAAGGAACCAAGAGATCACGGGAGATCCAGACACATCGACAGAAAATACCATTTCATCAGACATCGGATCGAAGAAGAACTCCTCGTGGCAAAGAGGGTATCATCGGATGAGAACCCAGCAGACCCCCTCACGAAGGGACTGACTCGAGTTAAGCATCTCCAGCATGCTCGGAGCATAGGGATGAAGGATGATATTAGATTTAGTAGTTAGATAATCTCGAAATTTGTAAAGTGTAATTGACATTTGATGATGAATAAAAGTGTTTTATTTATGAGTAAAGTGTTGCTATCTCTTGTCGATCGTTTACTATATTTCTTTTGCATGTTTTGACTTCCAGAATAATTTTGTTTGGTATAACATATTATTCAAACCTCCACAGTCGGTCATATGTCGGAAGTAGGTATGAATCAAGACTGTCATGATTGGTTGTAGAGGTCTGGGACAAGGCTACAACAATCATGAGTGCTCATAAGTTCTGAGCATTGGACTCAACCCACGCTCACTGGAATCACTTCATGGAATTCTATCTCGAGTGATCGTGAGACGGTAATATCATATAAGTCTTTAAACCTAGAGATATGATTTGTTACTTACGAGTTGGTTATGCATTGATTGTACGAAAAACGCATTGGTAACTCGATGTTATAAAATTGTGCTCTTATGTGTAATTCAATGAGTAGTAGAACAAACATATGAGTCGAAGTTTATCTGTTCCTTCTTGGATTAGAAGCTGATATCTGGGCCCCTCGATGATTTTGTTTTGACCTATGTACCGGGCCCGGTCAGAACTAAATTGACGTGTTCAATAAAGTTCTTTGTGAAACAAATCAGAAATCGGGAAACAAATGTTGGACAATAAGTAAGACATTGTTCCATGTATTTGTCCGACTGATATCTAGAACAGAGGATTATATGATCACTTATCTTAAATGGCGTACCATCATCTTCTCAAGTTTCGAGAAACCTTGTAAAGAGCTACGATTGCCGATTGGTTCCTGAAGTCATACTTGCAGTAATAGTTACTAGACTTATCCAAGTGGGAGACTGTTGGATAAGGTGTCTAAGTCCATAACTATTTCTGGTATGTACTTGACCCGACCCGGCATGGTCCATTTGGGTTGCATGGCACCATGCAATTGGATAGACTAAATGAGAGAAATAACGCTTGGAGATTATTAATATATTATAAGTTCTAATATATTAATAATATTATTTGATTAGTTTGATCAAGAATTAATTTAGAATTAATTAAGTGATCAAAAGATAACTAATTAAATATATGGGTTGATTAAGTAAATCATCCATATCTTGTATAGTGGGCTAAAAGGCTCCATGGATCATCAAGTTGGGTTCCACCCATAGGATGCTCCATGGATGCTCCATGGGAGTTACAAACCCATGGATCATGGAAATGAAGAGTCATGACACATTAGGGTTTAACCCTAGATGTGTCAACACTATATAAGTAATATGATCTCCTCCCAAATCGGTTACACTAAGAAATAGAGGGCTTGGCCGATTTTTGAAGAGTGTGTATTCTCTCATAAGTTCTTCCAAGAGCATTTGGTGTTGTGTGAAGCATTTGAGGCATCACACTTGGGGTGCTAGGCTCACAAGGTTTCAAGGAACACAAGCAACAACAAGGTAAGTTATTCTATCTATACTTTATGTTAAAATTGTTCCCCATGTATGCTAGATAGGAATATAACCTTGGAAATCAACTTTGCATGACAAATTAGACAAACATAGATCCAAGGTTATTAGGGTTGCATGTACACTTAGGAAGTGTTAGAATGCTCAAAACCCATCACGAGGCGCATAAGACTTGATATTCTGTGCATCCAGGTTCAGACAAGATGTATCTGGACCTCAAGAAACTGTATTGGTGGCCGAACATGAAAGCAGAGATAGCTACCTATGTGGGCAAGTGTCTGAATTGCGCCAAAGTCAAGGTAGAATACCAGAATCCATCAGGATTACCATAACAACCCGAAATACCCGAGTGGAAGTGGGAACGGATAACCATGGATTTCATAACCAAATTACCCAAGACAATAGGTGGACTTGACACCATGTGGGTAATTTTCGATAGGTTAACAAAATCCGCACACTTCCTACCAATTAAGGAAACCGATAAGATGGAGAAGCTAACTCGAACTTACATCCGAGAGATTGTACGAATGCACAGTGTACCAATATCCATTATCTCTGACAGAGATAGTAGGTTCACCTCGCAATTCTGGAAATCGTTACAAAAATCCCTAGGAACGAGGCTCGACATGAGCACAGCTTACCATCCACAAACCTACGGTCAATGTGAGAGGACCATACAAACCATGGAAGATATGCTAAGAGCTTGTGTAATCGATTTTGGTAAAGCATGGGATACCCATTTACCACTAATTGAATTTTCATACAACAATAGCTATCACTCCAGCATTAAAGTTTCTCCATTCGAAGCCCTCTACAGCCAGAAGTGCAGATCACCACTGTGCTGGATTGAAGTAGGTGACACACAACTAGCCAAGGGACAAGCACCCGACAACACTCTCACTGGCCCAGAAATCATAAGAGAGTCAACCGAGAAGATTGTACAAATTCGGGAACGAATAAAGGCTTCAAGAGACAGACAAAAGAGTTATGCGGACAAAAGACGGAAGCCCTTGGAATTTCAAGTCAGGAACCGAGTACTATTAAAGGTCTCGCCCTGGAAAGGGTTAATACGTTCGAAAAATGTGGGAAACTAAACCCAAGGTATATCAGACCATTCGAGATCCTCGCAAGGATCGGACCAGTAGCCTACAAACTTCGTCTACCGCGGGAACTCAATAACGTACACCCTACCTTTCATGTGTCAAACTTGAAGAAATGTTTTTTCGATGAGACCGTCGTCGTCCCTTTAGTCGAGATCGAAATCAAAGAGAGTCTCCACTTTATAGAAGAACCAATTGAAATCATGGATAGGGAAATTAAAAGAACAAAACAAAGTCGCATCCCCATCGTGAAGGTCCGCTGGAATGCAAAGTGAGGACCCGAATACACCTTGGAACACGAAGATCAGATGAAACACAAGTACCCACATCTGTTTCCCTAATCCACAAGTGTTTTTCTTACATTAAATTTCGAGACGAAATTTCCTCTGACTGGGGGATGATGTGACAACCCGACATTTCGACTCTATGTAATGACTTAAAAAGTCAAGTATTGTAGCTACTTTTGAAATAATGAAATTAACTTCAAAAATGAAATGTGTAAAAGTCTCTATAAGGATGTCTATTATGCTAGATAATGTGTCAAGGTTTATAGAAATACTAAGAGCACTAAAAACCGAGTTATAATGAAGAAGTTATGACCATTCTAAGATTTCCGACAAAACCAGCAACACCGATTAAACGAAAAACACGAAGTTTTAATACAATAGTTTTCAGCCTTAAGTATCTAAATGAAAGTTATAGATAACATTAAACCGTGAGCGTACATAAAAAGAACGTCCAAATCTGACTTCGTATGAGGAAGTTATGATTTTTCCAAGATTCAGGTATAGTAGTAGACAACTAAAAAATCGAAATAGAGCTCGAGATACATTTGACCAAAACAAACTAAATGAGAATCGAAGGTCTCAACATTAAGTAACACAACGGCGAAAAGTATGATGAAAACGGACATCCAATGAAGAAGTTATGGATTTTTAACGGACTTTTCGTGTCCCGGACCGTTAAAAATAAATAATTAAAAATAAAGTTAAAATTTGCCGATGAAGTCTAAACGAGAGTTGTAGATAATATTTTCAGCTACGCGTGCATATAAATAACGTCAAGCATGGAGCTCGTATGCGAAAGTTACGGATTTTACATATTCGGGGTCCAAAATCTGAGGTTGTCAGGCCTCCCACGACGTGGCATAGTTTAGCCGCGATCCGGCAAGTGATTGAGGGCGTCCAATCAACAGAAGAGGATAAGACTTGCTCCCCACGATGTACCCAACCTTAGCCACGACGTGGCACACCATAAATGCCCCTATAAATAGAACTCTTGGGGTGCCGGGTTTAGGTGCTCCATACTTCCATCTCTCGTGCTGAAACTCTGCGGTTAAGCTCCTGAAGCCCCCCCCCCCCCCCCCCCCCCCGAAGCCCCGGTTTTCACCTTCAAGTCCCAAAGGAAGGTTTTGTGTTCCCGAGATTTCCGAGATTTCTGAGAATCCCGAGATTTTCCCCCGTTTTCAACTCTTCCTGTCGAAGTTCTGCTCGATTCTTCTCTCGACTACTTCAAATCAACCACTTCAATCAAGTGAGTTCATACCCCCCCCCCCCCTTCATACACTTTCAAATACTTTATAACGTACTTTTAATACATTTCGGGGGAGAATACAAGTAAACACATGGTTATTATCATGTGTTACATAAAGTTTGACTTTACTCATTTTTATCAAATCAATCATATGTGATTCATAACTACTATACGAAAACTCTTGTTATACTTTGCATGCACTAGATTTATACAAAGTACATAGTATCCGAAGTAGCCATCATTGTTAAACCTTTTTATGCATTCAAAGAACTTATGACTTATGCTTTGTCAACATTGTGAAAAAGAATAAACTTTGCATACAAAACTACTACTCTAATACAGACTTAGTTGAGAATCCATGAGACGTTCACATCTTCAAATACTACCTTTTTGCTAAAAGGTACCACTTCAAGTCCTGTCTATAACTAGAGTCTCCTGTACGGAGAACGTATCAAATGTGTATAGATCTATACAGGAAGTCATGATCCCGCGCCCTGACTGTTAGCTACAGTCCGTCCTTTGGGTGACAGTTTGTCATAACGTTACGACGCGTGAACAATGTCGCTACTGACATATTATTTTTAGTATGGTTATAAAACTCATCGGATATACAATTATTATAGTACTTCTGATTTATAAATGAGTAGCTATTAAAAGTATTCTTCATCTAACAACTGCGATTTTCTTATAGTTTTACTATATGAAACTATGCCCCAATCTTTTGAAGCATGTCAGTTGCTTCTGGTTTCGGTCTTTGTCATTAGACTGCTTGTTACTTTAGGAAAGTAAGGGATTTTCCTGTATACAAAACAATCAACTAATAGGAAAATAAGTGATTTTCTTGATTCAACTATCTACATTTTACAACACAAATATTCTCATGCATTTCATACTTTTATAAGAAAATAAGGGATTTTCTTGGAAAACGCACGAACTTTGGAATGGCATAAAATTTCTCAAAACCGCTTATGAACTCACCAACTTAGTTGTTGACACTTTTTCTTTGAAATAACTTGTATTCTCAGGGAACCACTAAGCATGTTTGGAAATCAACTTTTGGGAATTTACGCGGTGACGTTAATTACTTCTTTTGAAAGATGTTTATGTATTTATCTTTTGAACATCTAACGAATACAATTATGTAGACATTTTGAAAACCTTTGTATATATATATGGTGGTGTGTACTTTCCTTTCTATGAACTGTTATGATACTGAATATGACGTCCTCCGCCCCCGAACGTTTCCGCCGTTCTGGTTTGGGGGTGTGACAAAATCCATTAGAATTCCAGGTAGGAGATCATGTCCTGTTGAAGTGCTCGCCCTGGAAAGGCATGATATGCTTTAGAAAGCATGGGAAACCTAACCCGAGATACATATGACCTTTCGAGATCCTCGCTAGGATCGGTCCTGTAGCCTATAAACTACGACTGCCTCAAGAACTTTGCAACATCCATCCCGTCTTCCACGTCTCAAATCTTAAAAAGTGTCTATCCGATGAAACCCTCGTGATCCCTCTTGACGAGATCGAGATCAACGAAAACCTGAACTTTGTGGAAGAACCGATCAATATCATGGATCAAGAGATCAAACGTACGAAACAAAGTCGCATCCCGATAGTGAAGGTTCGCTAGAATGCCAAGCGGGGACCCGAATTCACTTGGGAACACGAAGACCCGATGAAACAGAAATATCCGCATCTATTTCCAATTCCATGATTTGTATTTTAATTCTAAATTTCGGGACGAAATTCCCACTAACGGGGGATAATGTGACAATCCGAAAACTTTCCGTCATTGTAATCCGTTCCCGTTAATAAAACCTTTTGTATTTCCGATTTTTCCGTTAACTTTTGGGTTAATTTAATTAAATTGAGACCTTTATTATAATCTCTTGAGTGTCCAAGCCCATTAGAAACACATGAAAACACCCCAAATTATTAATTAGAAATTTTTTAGTTTCGACCATGTTGGGTTACAACAACTAAATCGGGTACGACCAAAAGCCTCGTTTAACGTCATTATCGGGTAGATTTCCACCGGGTCTCAAACACAAACCATATTTAAAGTTGTAAGGACCTCATTTGAAGCCTTTTCACTCTCTCTCACTACTCTCTCTCTACAAATCCAAACTTTGATCCAGAACCACCCAATTCGAGCTCCAAATCGGTATGTAATCCATCCTAGCTGATAGTGTAGCATGTTTAGCGTTCAAATTCGTGTTTAAATCATGAAAAAGGGCCAAGAACTTGTATTAACAGCCCAGGAACTATCCCAAACCGTAAACACACTTAAATGGGGTTTTGGATCCCGAAAACCCTTCCAAACCACTTCTAGAGCTTAGATATGACTTAGGGGCTTACATGAATGAACTTAGAACATCAAAATCTCAAAATTTGTGGAGTAAACATGAGTTTATAGCCCAAGAACATGCTTGGACCATAAACACCCCTTCTAAGGCTGTAAACACCTTTTAAGGTGTTAAGATACCCCTTAAACACCTCCTAAGCGTTGGAACAATGTCTAGAATCAACACCATTGTGTTAGGGACCTTAAATATGAAAGAAAACACTCCCTTAGGAGTTTACGGCCGTAAACCCCCCAAGGAATGGTTCCTGGTCCGTAAACTCCTATAAAATGGTCAAATGATGCCCTGACTTCCTTCCATGGTTTGTACTTTGGTCTAGAACCACTTATGCTTAACCTAGGATCACCAAAACACATAAGGAAAGGTTATATGAGAGTTTACGGCCGAAAACTCCTAGTTTACAGCCGTAAACTCCTTACAATGGTCCCTCTGATGGTTAAATTCCTTCCGTATCCTTAAAACAGAACCAAGCATCATCCCACAAGTGTTGTAAGACCATTAAGCAACCAAGACCATACCACCCATGAGTTTATGACCGTAAACTCATGGGGATATGGTCACTAGGCCGTAATCTCCATTAGGAGTTTACTCTTGAAGAGCAAAGTCCATATTTAGGCCATACATGTGACATCCCCTAATTTCTCGACCAGAAAAGACTGATTTAATTTATGCTTTTTAAAATCAAATCAGAGAAATATTTATAAAAGATGTTGTAGAATTTGGTCCTCAAAACAAAATATGATAAAAGTTTGTCAAAACCTTTCTTTAAGAAATATATCATTTCCTTTTTATATCAAAACCTCAGGATGTCATGTTCCGATACAGATCAAAATCATAAACAAGACATTATAAGCCTTACGATAATCATTTGTAACTACTAGCCTATAATCCAAAATTCACTCATCATCATCATCGACTATGCGCGGGGTCCTCTACCTGTAATATAAACAGCTGAGTGGGTCAGGCTTGGAAGCCTAGTGAGGATATAGGGTTTTCAACCCAGAATACATAAATTTATTATGTTTAAACATCAATCAATCAACCGAATTACCCCAAACCCCATTATTTTGTTTATTTCTTAAGGGTTTAACCTAAGAATCAACTATCACTCCTTCCTAAGGATTCATCCTAAGGAATAGACACAAAGTCATCTCGTGACTGGGGTTTATACAACTGGTACTAATTCCATAGCTGCCAAAGTTTATTCAACATGTGCTAAGTCCATAGCTCTCATTTATTGACAGTATTATTTTCAGGTATTCTCTCCTGCAATACATGTCAATGGGTTTTTAGAGTACAACTAATGAACATATAGTTCATTACACCTACAGGTTCCGGGCCTGCTTGTGTTCCACTAGACTATCTAGAAAGTCCATGGTTGTCATCCCTACTCTGCTGAATGACGGGAGCCAACAATTTGGGTAAGTGATTCTCTCAAATTTGACCACTCACCCTCAACTCATGATTAATATTATTGATCATGTCCTTTATCGAACTCACCTTTCATCATACCCACTATTTCATCTACCCATGTTTTACCCAACATTTTTCGTAGATAAAAATACATATATAGTTTAAATTATTTAAAAACATGTATAAATCATTCCTTCAGCACCCATCTCAAATAAACAAACAATATATATTCACATAACACGTATTTTATTTAAAATACTTCATATCTATATGTAAGGTGAAAGTAACCACACACTCACATGATTTGATGATAATCGGGCAGCAATTCGTTTCCTAAAACGATCGTTTCTAATAAAACCGGGAGTTTTATTGAGAAACCAGGCTCTACAAAAGTCGGGCTTCGAAACCGAAAAGATAAATTTTCCGAGCTTCTCGGGCACTTCGTGGAGTATTCCAGGCTTTACAATCGATACCGGGGCTTTGCGTGATGTTAAAATGAAGAAAATATGGGGTTAAGGGTTAAAAGTGACAAAATTACAAAGTTACCCGGGAGGTCTCGCACCCTTCTATTTATAGGGGTGGGGCTTCTGATTGGATGGTCAGGAGGGAGACACGCGTCGCAGATCCAAAGGTTCGCATGGGGTGGCTGGCACGAGGACTGCACGTGCGAAGGGCTCGCTGGCAGCTTCTGATTGGACCACGGTCTACTGCAGCACATGCGAGGTTCGGAGTTAGGTGCGAGGCTCGGAGCTAGGGTGGTGCGAGCTTCGGTCCCGATGCGAGCTTCGGATTGGGCCTCCCTTTGGTTGAATCAGAAGAGGACACGCAGGTACTGTTCACGCGAGGAGTCATTGACTTGGTCTCCGGATCGGACACGTGGCTCGAATGACTCACCAGAATTTCGGACACGTGGCTCGCATGCTGCGAGGGTGACGTGGCTGAATCCACATATGCGAATTTTCTCGGTTTTTGTGCAAAAACTTCTAAAATCCATAACTTTCGCATACGAACTCTGTTTTTGACGTTCTTTATATGCACGTGTAGCTAAAATTACGCTCTACAACTTCCTTTTAGACTTCGTCGGCTAATTTTGATTTTAAATTTTATATTATTATTTTTAACAGATCGGGACAGGAAATCCGTTAAAAATGCATAACTTCTTCATACGACGTCCGTTTTCGTCAGACTTTTTACCGTTGTGCTCCTAATGACGAGACCTTCAATTCTCGTTTAGGTTGTGTTGGCTAAAAATCACTCGATCTAAAATTCGAGTTTTTAGCTGTCTACTGCTACGTTGAAACTTCGTAAAATCATAACTTCCTCATACGAAGTCAGATTTGGGCGTTCATTTTATCGAACATCTCGGTTTAACGAATAATACGACTTTAGTTTAGATTACTAAGGCTAAAAAGTAGTTTATCGAAAACTCACTTTTTTTACGACATTCAGTACCGTGCCGGTTTTGTCGGGAAACTTCGACAGGTCATAACTTCTTCATTATAACTCGGATTTTTTTATATCCCTGAAATCCTTGTTTCGAGCACTACAAGTTTATGTAAAGATATCGGGCTTATCTCAAAGTTTAATTTTGACGCTTATTTGTATTCTTAATTAAATAAACCCTAATGCTTAAGCATAAAACACATAATTCACATAATATTCACATAATTCCTTTCATTTCTTCAAAATGAGTTACAAAGGTTAACCCAGAATATCAACTCAATATAAATGCCTAGGGTAGAAACATGAGTGTTACAATACACCCCCGTAGATGCTACCCAGATCACTCCTAACACTTGAAATGAAGTGTTTTCGTGCCTCGGAGTGTATATTCTTATCTAATTAGTAGTTCAAGGTCTAATTAGATACAATTATATATCTCTTCATATTACATAGGAATCTCGCGTGTACTCAAGCCCCAAACTGACACTTAGCATCTAACCGACACATTTCTCGTCCAGTGAGTTCAAACCCCTACACCTTCTTCCATGTTTTTCAATGTTTTCAGGGGGAATACAAGCAAAAGTACAAGGAAAAATGAGTTTATGGCCCAAGAACATGCTTGGACTGTAAACACCCCTTCTAAGGCTGTAAACACCTTTTAGGGTGTTAAGATGTCTCTTAAACACCTCCTAAGCCTTGGAACAATGTCTAGAATCAACCACCATTGTGTTAGGGACCTTAACCATGAAAGAAACCACTCCCTTAGGAGATTATGGACGTAAACCCCCAAGGAATGGTTCCTAGGCCGTAACTCCTATAACGTTATCAAAATGATGCCCTAACTTCCTTCCATGGCTTGTACTTTGGTCTAGAACCACTTATGCTTAACCTAGGATCACCAAAAGACATAAGGAAAGAGTATATGAGAGTTTACGGCCGAAAACTCCTAGTTTACAGCCGTAAACTCCTTACAATGGTCCATTTGATGGTTTAATTCCTTCCATAGCCTTAAAACTGAACCTAGCATCATCCACAAGTGTTGTAAGACCATTAAGCAACCAAGAACACACCACCCATGAGTTTACGGGCGCAAAATCATAGGGATATGGTCATTATGCCGTAATCTCCATTAGGAGTTTACTCTTGAAGAGCAAACTCCATATTTAGGCCATACACCTGTGACAACCCAAGTTACCCCGTTACATTTCTCCGTCACCGTTAACGGAATATTCCACTGTTCAAAGGTTCCGTTAATGAGAAGTTGTCAAGTTTAATAAACATTTCAAATGTGTATGTTTATATGCCGTTAAGTCGTGATGAAAGGAAATAGAAACACATGACACATATTCCCATTAATTTGGAAAATGTCAAGTTTTATTATTACAACCACTAAATCGGGTGCGACCGAAAGCCCCGTTTAACGGCAGTATCGGGTAGAATTCCACTGTGTCCCGACTCAAAACCCTATGTAAGGGTGAGTGGAGTCCATTGGAGACCTTTTACACTCGCTCTCTATACTCTCTCTCTAGACTCGTTTTAGCCCCGAATCCGCATCCAAATGCTTCCAAATTGTAAGTCCGCTTACCCTAGCTTATTCTAAACATATTGAATTGAGTTTATAGCCCAAAAATCGGACATAGAAGCAATTAAAAAGGAGTTTAAGGCCTAAGCATCTCCTTAGGCCGTAAACACCTAAAACAAGGCCAAAATGACCCAAACTTGTCCCTAATAGCTTGGAAATAAATAGGAGAATTAGCCTAGGAGTGTTTGCACATTTAAAACAATCATTTTGTGGCAGAAAAGAGAGTTTATGGCCCAAGCACATGCTTAGGCCGTAAACACCTCTAAACCATGTTTAAATGTCCCAAAAACACTCCCAAACCACTCATAGGCTTCATACATAATTTAGGGACTTGGTATTTTGGGTTTAGATCACTTAAACACATCAAAATGAAGGATGAAAATGAGTTTATGGCCCAAGCACATGCTTAGGCCGTAAACTCCCCAAACATGCCCAAAATGTTGGTTTTTGTTCCCCAAATGGCCTTAGACTATTACTATAAAATGCTAGGAAGGATTTAAGGGCTTAAACACAATGAAATGAGGCTTGACTTGGAGTTTACATCCCAAGCATATATCTAGGCCGTAAACTCCCCAAAACCCACTCAAATGATGGTTTTAATCCTCCAAAATAGCATCATACTTCATTAGAAATCACTAGAAGGGCATTAGGGGCTTTAAACTTCACAAAATCCAAGGTATGAGAGTTTACGGCCGTAAACTCCCATGGGAGTATTCATAGGCCATAAACTCCAATATAATGCCCTTAGAAGCCTCAAATCCACTCATGCCTTTTATGAAAAGTCCTTAGAAAAATCCCATGAGCAAGCTAGAAGCATTAAACACCCAAGAATATGACCTTGGGAGTTTACGACCGTAAACTCCCTTGGGTTAGGCCATAAACTCCAAAATGGTCCATATTAATGCTTTAAACCCATTCACACACTTGATATTTGAGTTTAGCAAAGTTCCACAACTGATAGGAGGCCCTTAGCACCCTTTAACGCTACCCGGGACCCCAAACACTTAACCAAAAGTGTTTTCCACTCCTTTGAGCTCGTATATTTGTGTAATTAGCATTAAATATACTAATTGTATGTGAACATATGTTATCATATGTTAAATAGGTCATTGAGTGTGTTCGAGTCCTTACGTGGCACCGAACGCCCAAACAACACTCTCGTCGGACCTACTTACACCAGGTGAGTTCATACCCCTGAATGAACCTTTTAAATGCTTTTAAATGTTTTATAGGGGGGGGGGGAATACAAGTTAAACATGCCAGTTATCATGTCAATCACATATGATAGATAACCCGCATGCACAAGATTTTACCACTTTACACTGTTTTACCGAGTGGGACACTAAAATGATTTTTACTTGTTTCATAACTTTTACTTATACTGATTTATTCAAATTCATTCAAAATTGGTTTATGAAAGATCCTCTAAGGTTTTAAACGTATTTTACAAAGGAATATAATTTGTGATTTTCTCTGTACATAAAGGCTTTTCATTAAAGATTTCCCTTTTTGACGTAGACTTTTACTGGTTAAATACTGCTGCTTCACTTATACTTATTTTATACTCTAACTCGGTAACACTTTCACTTATACCTGTAGTCGCTTATACTTGATGACGCTTATACTTATTCCCGCTCTGACTTAGTAACATCGACTCTACTTTAATTATCCTGGATATCTACTCTACTTCACTTATACTTGATACGCTCTCGTTTCACTTATTATCGCCTCTACTTCGTGGTATGCTTATACTTGTTCGACACTTCTACTTCACTTGCGACCGCTCCTACTTCACTCGTTAGACACTCCTACTTCACAAGAATCACTTATACTTGATACACTTATACTTCACGATACTATTATTCCACACTGTATGAATTCACACCACGATGATAGGTCTTCAATTATTACACACTCAGTCGTAGTTAGATGTATGTCTGTGCTTATATAGATACATATAAGTAACGATTGAAAGACTTAGGAAGGCTCATCTGCCCTATTTCCTTTTCTTCGTTGAGATGTGGTCTGGTGGGATCGGATAGCCATCCGAAAGTCGTTTGGTTCATTAGTTATATACTATGTATATGAGTATGGACATATAGGAAATTCTCTAGTCAAGTCAGTTGAGAGTCTCTACCTCTATTTTACATTTACTTTAGAAACACACTAATCACTGTTTGGAAGTCTCTATCTCTAATACGTCACTTGTATCAGAAATCCACTCCCCTCTAGAAACACACTATCCTCTATTTGGGATGCATCTTCGGGACGCGACCTTCTCCGTCGTCTAGTTGGTAACCAGAGTCTCCTATAGGGAGAGCGGACATTGTGTGTATAGGCCTATACGGGATTGAGAACCCCGCATCCTGACTGCTAGCTACAGTCCACGGCCTACCAAGCCAAAGGGTGACAAATGTCACATTATATAGATGCTTGTAGGGCGTCTAGAACTCTAGTCAGTATGGGTACGAGTATCCTGGGTTGCCTTATAATTCATGGCTTTAAGGTAACGGTATTTCGTCAGCGATTTACACTGTATGCTGATATCACCTTTTTCAGAGTCACACTGTTTGACCTTGCTAGATGTGTCTTTCATGTGATACTGTCTGCGGTCTGTAGTCTCTGTTTTGTCCCTGCGAGATGTACCTTTCATTTGGTATCGTCTGTGGTCTGTCTTCACTGTTTGACCTTGCTAGATGTGTCTTTCATGTGATACTGTCTGCGGTCTGTAGTCTCTATTATGACCCTGCGAGATGTACCTTTCATTTGGTATCGTCTGTGGTCTGTTTTCAATGTTTTGACCTTGCGAGATGTACCTTTCATTTGGTATCGTCTGCGGTCTGTCTTAACTGTTATGACCTTGCAAGATGTACCTTTCATTTGGTATCATCTTCGGTCTGCGTTCGCTGTTTTAGACCTTACCAGCTGTACCTCTCATTTGGTACCTTCTGAGGTCTGTGTCTCCATCTGTTAGACTGAACCAGGCGTGACGTTAGTTCGATACTCCCCTGGAGTCTATGATTCTTTTACCTTAGACAGCAGTCCTCACTGCTGAGGCATATGTTATTCCCTGATGTCTCTTGCCTTCTTTAATAATCAAATTCAGTATTTTGATAATAATAGCAATTAAGGGAAACTTCTTTTTACCATATTACACTGACCAATCTTGGTAGAAGGCTGCTTGATCTTAAAGAAAATATAGGATTTTCTGGAAAGGACTCTAATACACTGAAACCTCTTAAACTATTACTTTCTTAAGTTATTTGATTGAAATGTCACTAAATGCTTATGAACTCACCAGCATTTGTAAAAATGCTGATACTCGCTTTTCAAATAACTTGTATTCTCAGGTTAGCATTAGACAGGTATAATCCACCCCAGAACGTTTCCGCCGTTCCGGTTTTGGGGTGTGACAGATTGGTATCAGAGCATTGTTTATAGTGAGCTAAGTATATCAATTCATAAAAGATATACAACCTGTAAATACAAAAGGGATAAAACACTCTGACCAAGAAGTATACTTTAAAATATAACCATATTTTACCAAAGTATAATAACATCCAGAATCTAAACACTCAAAGACAAGTATCACAAGAAGAACAAGAATAAAAGTCCTCGGATGTTGAGCACTACAGACAAATCTGGGCAGTTATGTAATCGTAAGATGGAATAAATGTAACCTGATCAACTACCTTTATTCAAGATGCGATGAACGTGTGCTCGGGAGTGATTGTGGTGTGCAACAGGTCTAAAACTTACCAACTAGGATTTGCTAGAGCCAAACATAAAGTTAAAATGCTATAGGAGTATTTTAGAGCGCTAAAAGATTCACACTGAACCCAGAATTATAAATCAAAGACGAGAACCAAACAAGAATTAAAAATACCATAGGGGTATTTAGGATACATAGATAACCTGGTGTGAGAACTAAAAGATCCTTATTGACATACCTACAACTACAGAGGGTATACTTTCAAGGTTATACATAATAAGGACCCCATAGGCTAAGAATGTGTGGTTTCGCTCTATTTCCTTTTCCTCGTTGGGATGTGGTTCTAGAGTAGTATCACATATTCGAAGGCCTATCGGATCTAAGCTATATATGATTTGTATACCCTGTGTAATCGTAGCAGGACTCGATATGGATCATCCAGCGAAATGTTAATAATTTGTTAGGATTCTTTAGACATTTCCATTCTCGCACGAACCCTGTAGAAAACCCTACCCACTTCAGTGCATAACAGAAGAGTTGATTCCGACCCCGAAGAAGTTCATTTAGGAGATTTCCTGTTCGGAAATAAATGAACTGGGTCGAGAATATTGAATGCACCAAGTGCCCATATTCTTTTAGGGAGATCGGTGGGGAATTCGCCTAAACTTTTGAGATTCCCAGTCACCCATCATGAAGTGATGACACCCATAGTTGGAATTAGGAGAAAGGCGGAGTAGAAATTTAATATGTCCATACGAGAAGAGAACCCTAGGAAACTACCCGAAGGAAACCAACGCCAATTCCAATCAAAGATACGAGGCAGACCGAGGGAGCCAGTACGTGGAACCCGAAAAGTGTCTTTTCCTCGTGTTCGTCACGCTAATACACCCATAAAATAATACAATTTAGTGAGTTAGTGGTTACACTGCTCACGCTATGTGTTAGGTAAATCACCTTGTTCCCGTTGCCAGTAATGCGCTTAGAGCGGATCCCCACACCTCTGTGAGGTTGTTTAGCCATAAGCCCTCATGAGCCTCTCTTTCCGCAGCTTCGTTCCGAACTGTTCTCAAATCTCTCCAGGACGGAGAGTGAAACCTTTCTCAGTATAAAGGTAACTTAGTAGGAACGACTCACATCTTATGGCCTTTTTCTGATACTCATACACCCACTTCGATTTCCAGGACTACATCATAGGGATGTAGGTCGACACTCAAACAACCATTACCCGAGGCACGGGAAAAATATTGTGCCTAACACGTTCGGAAATTCCAATCCTGACAATGGACAGCATCAACCCACACTTCCATACTCAGCCACCCAGGAACCTCAACTGAACCCACTAAAGAGAAAACTCAAGATAGAGGAGGGAAGTACCTCGGCTCAAGGACCTTCCGAAGGGCAACGAGCTGAGGCAGTTTGTACCCCTGTCAACCCTTCCCTCCCGACTCCAAGAAGACCGTATCTAGGAGACCTTCCCCACTGCAGCAAGTGCAGATACCATCATCATGGTGCCTTCTAGGAACTCTATTGTGCTAGGTGCCACACGAAGGGGCATACTGCTCGTGTATGCAGAACTCCGGTGGAACGTATCGCACCAATCGTCAATGCAGCGGCCACACAGGTTTGCCGCCTATGTGGCGATTTTGGACCCTTCAAGAAGGACTGCCCAACCGAAGGGAAAGACAAAGACACAGAAGAAACTTGACACTACTGCTTAGGGAGAAGCGGCAAGTAACTCATTAGATTTTGGTACGTCTCTCGACCTCGGATAACTGAACTAAGAACAATAAAAGACTAATTCAAATGCAAATTCTTTCCAGTAAGGCGAAAGTCGCAACACTGTTATAAAATTTAAAATTCATTAGGTAAAACTATAGTGGCTAAGCATATACGTTACGGCCATGTATATTTAAGATGGACAGACCTAGAGTGAGCGAATGCCGCCTCATCTCCTGTTCCTCGTTTGGTTGTGGATTTAGGGCGGGGTCGCTCAGTCAACAGTCCTTCCCACCTTAAGTACACATGACTGGTATATGTGAGGCGATTATAGAAATGCCTCGTGAGAATCCGTTCTTGAAAAGATACTCTATTCAGAAACACTTAGAACTCTCTATAGTTCCGCGTTGACTCTACCGGTCCAAGTATCCGCGGTAGTGATACGTAGGACGAAACCCGAGACGCCTCGAACTTGTGTGCCTGTTCGGCACATGACTCTATCGATCTTCACGTTATATCCTGTTGGAGTGTGCTAACTTCAACGACTCTATTGATCATGGTTTGACTTCATGCAGCCATGTGTACATTCTTAGTGCTGTGTAAAAAGAGCTTTCTCCATAGCCATATCGGAAAATAAAGGTTCTTCCGAACCTGAACCTAACACAAATAAACCAACCTAATACGATCCGTCAATCGTCCCTCTTATCTCAAACCTTTTGAAGTACCCAAAGGAGGGTACCATACACTGTTGACCGATCCCCCGTAGTCAGATCAACACCGAAGCGAAACACACTACAAGATACTCCAGAAGACAACAACCAACCGAAGCATACTCCGTAGATTCCCTCAGAAAACCCTTCGCAGCTCGCACATCGGGTTTGTGAGCCCAGAAAATAGAACTCATGAGACTGACCGCTATAATCAGGTATATGCATAAGGGCGGCATATAATTGAGATCAAAAAGATTAAAGGTGTGTGTTTCCTCCCTATTCCCTGTTCCTCGTTGGGTTGTGGGTTTGGGGTGGAGTCGCACAGCTGAACGTCCCGCCGACCTCAACTGTATATTGCTCGCATACATGCGGTATTTGCGGTTAGGCTTGGTATGAGCTCTACCACGAACCACTTCGCGAAACACTTTCACCCTAATCCATAAAATAGGAGTCGGAGTCAAGAAAATCACTATGAGTTGAACTGTTAAAGTTCCGGGTGAGAAGACTTTATACTCACTAGATTTGACCTAGACCAAGAAAACCCAGAACCTTCGGAAGAGTAGTGGCAGTAGATGCTCTAACTACTCAGGCACTTTGCCCACCCTGTTACAGACAGGTAGTGCCTATCATCCTCCACCCTATTGCATGGAGGAAATCGTTGTCGCCCCGTAGACGATGAAATACATTCTCTGAAGTGAACACTAGGATACCGAGAACCATAGGATAACCTTCGCAGCCAAGAATATTTGGTCAAGTGTGAAAGTAGTTGCGTTAAATCTCATGACCTGGATCCCGAAGAGATCATAGGCTTTACACCAGCTTTGGTGTTAGTTGAAGGGTTATGCATGAACATACACCTTCCATGTTAGGATAAACCACAGTCTTAGAGATTCATCGGATTATTAGGTGTTCCACGAATACTATCTCACGCAGAGATAATGAGAACTACCTCCCGAGATAGTCCAATGCTCGTTTAGTGAAACCCTATCTCCTCGACCCTCCGGGTTTCAGTATCTCAAGCTTCGTTAGTGCAGGTTCATTTTGCACAAGCGCGAGATAGACACTCTACAGCAAACGAATAACCATAGTCACGCAACCCACTCGATGATCTAGAAAGTCTCTATCAGCCAGTTGAAAGAAAACACGAAACCGAAGACCACCTGAACTTCCTAAGGACTAACGCGAAGGACTACACATCCAGTACAAGTGAGAACATTAGGAACTTCGGAATGGTGATCACGCCAGTGATGATCTTGCCATAGAAGTACACTATGTTCATAGTACTGAAAAGCTCTACTCCTTTTCGAGAGCTTAGGACCATCCGAGAATCCTCATGGAGACATGGTCCAACCCTTTTCAGGCCATTACTACCTTCGGATATACCACATGATTCACACCCGGACGACCCATTTCTTAGACTTGACTTGATAGGTGATTTCCCGACAACACTCTTCGTGCCTCACTCATCTTGATAGAATCCATCGAGAACCCTAACCTGGTAGATACACCAGTTGGAACCCACTAGCTACATGAGACGGAATCCGCATCCCGTACGCGAAGGTCTGTTGAAATGACAAACACAGACCAGAGATCACTTGATAACGCAAGGACAACCACATAGGAAGTAATCTCTTACCTCTACTTGGACATTCATACCTACTTCCCTGCCTAGACCTGAATTTCGGGACGAAATTCCCTCTAACGGGGGGATGATGTGACAACCCAAGTTGCCCCGTTACATTTCTCCGTTACCGTTAACAGAATATTCCACTGTTCAAAGGTTTCGTTAATGAGAAGCCGTCAAGTTTAATAAACATTTCAAATGTGTATGTTTATATGCCGTTAAGTCGTGATGAAAGGAAATAAAAACACAGGACACATATTCCCATTAATTTGGAAAATGTCAAGTTTTATTATTACAACCACTAAATCGGGTGCGACCGAAAGCCCCGTTTAACGGCAGTATCGGGTAGAATTCCACTGTGTCCCGACTCAAAACCCTATGTAAGGGTGAGTGGAGTCCATTGGAGACCTTTTACACTCGCTCTCTATACTCTCTCTCTAGACTCGTTTTAGCCCCGAATCCGCATCCAAATGCTTCCAAATTGTAAGTCCGCTTTCCCTAGCTTATTCTAAACATATTGAATTGAGTTTATAGCCCAAAAATCGGACTTAGAAGCAATTAAAAAGGAGTTTAAGGCCTAAGCATCTCCTTAGGCCGTAAACACCTAAAACAAGGCCAAAATGACCCAAACTTGTCCCTAATAGCTTGGAAATAAATAGGAGAATTAGCCTAGGAGTGTTAACACATTTAGAACAATCATTTTGTGGGACAAAAGAGAGTTTACAGCCCAAGCACATGCTTAGGCCGTAAACACCTCTAAACCATGTTTAAATGTCCCAAAAACACTCCCAAACCACTCATAGGCTTCATACATAATTTAGGGACTTGGTATTTTGGGTTTAGATCACTTAAACACATCAAAATGAAGGATGAAAATGATTTTACGGCCCAAGCACATGCTTAGGCCGTAAACTCCCCAAACATGCCCAAAATGTTGGTTTTTGTTCCCCAAATGGCCTTAGACTATTACTATAAAATGCTAGGAAGGATTTAAGGGCTTAAACACAATGAAATGAGGCTTGACTTGGAGTTTACGGCCCAAGCATATATCTAGGCCGTAAACTCCCCAAAACCCACTCAAATGATGGTTTTAATCCTCCAAAATAGCATCATACTTCATTAGAAATCACTAGAAGGGAATTAGGGGCTTTAAACTTCACAAAATCCAAGGTATGAGAGTTTACGGCCGTAAACTCCCATGGGAGTATTCATAGGCCGTAAACTCCAATATAATTCCCTTAGAAGCCTCAAATCCACTCATGCCTTTTATGAAAAGTCCTTAGAAAAATCCCATGAGCAAGCTAGAAGCATTAAACACCCAAGAATATGACCTTGGGAGTTTACGGCCGTAAACTCCCTTGGGTTAGGCCGTAAACTCCAAAATGGTCCATATTAATGCTTTAAACCCATTCACACACTTGATATTTGAGTTTAGCAAAGTTCCACAACTGATAGGAGGCCCTTAGCACCCTTAAACACTACCCGGGACCCCAAACACTTAACCAAAAGTGTTTTCCGCTCCTTTGAGCGCGTATATTTGTGTAATTAGAATTAAATATACTAATTGTTTGTGAACATATGTTATCATATGTTAAATAGGTCATTGAGTGTGTTCGAGTCCTTACGTGGCACCGAACGCCCAAACAGCACTCTCGTCGGACCTACTTATACCAGGTGAGTTCATACCCCTGAATGAACCTTTTAAATGCTTTTAAATGTTTTATAGGGGGGGAATACAAGTTAAACATGCCAGTTATCATGTCAATCGCATATGATAGATAACCCGCATGCACAAGATTTTACCACTTTACACTGTTTTACCGAGTGGGACACTAAAATGATTTTTACCTGTTTCATAACTTTTACTTATACTGATTTATTCAAATTCATTCTAAATTGGTTTATGAAAGATCCTCTAAGGTTTTAAACGTATTTTACAAAGGAATATAATTTGTGATTTTCTCTATACATAAAGGCTTTTCATTAAAGATTTCCCTTTTTGACGTATACTTTTACTGGTTAAATACTACTGCTTCACTTATACTTATTTTATACTCTAACTCGGTAACACTTTCACTTATACCTATAGTCGCTTATACTTGATGACGCTTATACTTATTCCCGCTCTTACTTAGTAACATCGACTCTACTTTACTTATACTGGATATCTACTCTACTTCACTTATACTTGATACGCTCTCGTTTCACTTATTATCGCCTCTACTTCGTGGTATGCTTATACTTGTTCGACACTTCTACTTCACTTGCGACCGCTCCTACTTCACTCGTTAGACACTCCTACTTCACAAGAATCACTTATACTTGATACACTTATACTTCACGATACTGTTATTCCACACTGTATGAATTCACACCACGATGATAGGTCTTCAATTATTACACACTTAGTCGTAGTTAGATGTACGTCTGTGCTTATATAGATACATATAAGTAACGATTGAAAGACTTAGGAAGGCTCATCCGCCCTATTTCCTTTTCTTCATTGAGATGTGGTCTGGTGGGATCGGGTAGCCGTCCGAAAGTCGTTTGGTTCATTAGTTATATACTATGTATATGAGTATGGACATATAGGAAATTCTCTAGTCAAGTCAGTTGAGAGTCTCTACCTCTATTCTACATTTACTTTAGAAACACACTAACCACTGTTTGGAAGTCTCTATCTCTAATACATCACTTGTATCAGAAATCCACTCCCCTCTAGAAACACACTATCCTCTATTTGGGATGCATCTTCGGGACGCGACCTTCTCCGTCGTCTAGTTGGTAACCAGAGTCTCCTATAGGGAGAGCGGACATTGTGTGTATAGGCCTATACGGGATTGAGAACCCCGCATCCTGACTGCTAGCTACAGTCCACGGCCTACCAAGCCAAAGGGTGACAAATGTCACATTATATAGATGCTTGTAGGGCATCTAGAACTCTAGTCAGTATGGGTACGAGTATCCTGGGTTGCCTTATAATTCATGGCTTTAAGGTAACGGTATTTCGTCAGCGATTTACACTGTATGCTGATATCACCTTTTTCAGAGTCACACTGTTTGACCTTGCTAGATGTGTCTTTCATGTGATACTGTCTGCGGTCTGTAGTCTCTGTTTTGTCCCTGCGAGATGTACCTTTCATTTGGTATCGTCTGTGGTCTGTCTTCACTGTTTGACCTTGCTAGATGTGTCTTTCATGTGATACTGTCTGCGGTCTGTAGTCTCTGTTATGACCCTGTGAGATGTACCTTTCATTTGGTATCGTCTGTGGTCTGTCTTCAATGTTTTGACCTTGCGAGATGTACCTTTCATTTGGTATCGTCTGCGGTCTGTCTTCACAGTTATGACCTTGCAAGATGTACCTTTCATTTGGTATCATCTTCGGTCTGCGTTCGCTGTTTTAGACCTTACCAGCTGTACCTCTCATTTGGTACCTTCTGAGGTCTGTGTCTCCATCTGTTAGACTGAACTAGGCGTGACGTTAGTTCGATACTCCCCTGGAGTCTATGATTCTTTTGCCTTAGACAAAAGTCCTCACTGCTGAGGCATATGTTATTCCCTGATGTCTCTTGCCTTCTTTAATAATCAAATTCAGTATTTTGATAATAATAGCAATTAAGGGAAACTTCTTTTTACCATATTACACTGACCAGTCTTGGTAGAAGGCTGCTTGATCTTAAAGAAAATATAGGATTTTCTAGAAAGGACTCTAATACACTGAAACCTCTTAAACTATTACTTTCTTAAGTTATTTGATTGAAATGTCACTAAATGCTTATGAACTCACCAGCATTTGTAAAAATGTTTATACTCGCTTTTCAAATAACTTGTATTCTCAGGTTAGCATTAGACAGGTACATCCCCGGAGCTGTTGATGAAGATAGCTTAGTACCACGCTGTATTTATTCTATTACTTGTAATACCTTGAATTGTTGTAATGTAACCTTGTAAAACTATTACTATTACTGCAATGTTTTGTTGTACTTTGATTACTATAATGCATGTGTTGTGATACTTGACATGATGTCATCCACCCTAGAACGTTTCCGCCGTTCCGGTTTTGGGGTGTGACAACACCCCCTTAGATGCTACCCGGATCATTCCTAACACTTGAAATGAAGTGTTTTCGTGCCTCGGAGTGTATATTCTGATCTAATTAGTAGTTCAAACTCTAATTAGATTTAATTATATATCTCTTAATATTACATAGGAACCTTGTGTGTACTCAAGCCCCGAACTGACACTTAGCATCCAACTGACACATTTCTTGTCCGGTAAGTTGATACCCCTACACATTTTTCCGTGTTTTTCAAAGTTTTTTCAGGAGGGGTGGAATACAAGCAAAAGTACAAGGAAATTTTGTACTCAAACTTATTATTTCATCTGAAATGTTTCATATTTCGTATGCTTTTAACACTGGAAACTGTATTAACCAACCGTTTAACTTGTAGAGTAAATTGTCAAACCATTTGTGAAACGCATTATAAAATGCTATATTCTATATATTTCACAATCGATTTTCCATATCATTATTGGTAAAAGTATGAACCTTAGAACTTTGAAAACATCCTTGATAAAACTCCCCCTAGATACGAGAGTTAAGTACTAATAACATTAAACTTAGAACTTTAGACCCGTCCTTGACAACACTCCCCCTAGATACGAGAGTGAAGGGCTAAGAATAGTAAAACTTAGAACTTTAGACCCGTCCTTGATAACACTCCCCCTAGATTCGAGAGTGAAGGACTAATAAAATAGAGTTTACCATTTTATTATCTTTTAATTCATTAATCTTAAGATTGGAGACACATCCTTGTAACACTCCCACTAGTTACGAGAGTGTAGGACTACCCCCGTAACCAGAATCTCTTGGAGGGAGAACGTGACTTGAGTGTATAGATCTATACGGGATTGACTACCCCGCACCTGGCTACTAGGTACAGTCGGACCGAAAGGTCGAAGGGTGACAAAAGTCATAAAACGATACTAGCCCCGTTCCGAGCCTTATCTAGTCTATTGTATGGTTATGGAACTCGCAATTTAGATTATGAAAAATTTTCTACTTACTTATTAGTTTTATATATGTGTTAAAACTAATGTAATTTTCAAGGATAACCAGGCTTTCAGGAAACTTCACACAAACACTTGAAATATGGTAGATACTTGTACACTGCATTCCGAATCGATAACCAACTACAAATTTTTAAGGAAAATAAGAGTTTTTCCTGGGATAATTGAACTGTTCATAACCAGACTGTATAACAAACGGATAACTAAACTTTACTTATAAGAAAATATGGGATTTTCTTGGATAACAACTTTTTCAGAGAACTAAAGGAAACTTGTTCATTTTCAGAAACAAACCGCATATGAACTCACCAGCTTTATGATGATATTTTCAAAACTGCTTGTATTCTCTGGTCCACATTAGACAGGTACCTCGCGATTTTTTGGAGAAGACGGAGCATTTTAGCAGTCTCGTCTTTACTGTTGTTCATTTTGGACATATATATTTATAATCATGTATAACTTTACTTTCAAACAAATGTAAATACTTCTATGTAATGTAACGGTGGTGTTTACTATGCTTACTATGTACATTGGTTGTGATACTTTACATAACGTCCTCTGCCCCGGAACTTTTCCGCCATCAGTTTCGATTTGTGACATTAAGCATCTATTCCTTCCAAATAGATCTTATGTCAGTCTCCATAAAAAGCTTTGACATCAATATCGACATGGACTAGTTAAGTCCTCATCGTGCATATATTCGATGTTTCAAAAAGGCCATTCACCTTAAGTTACCAAATGATAAATCCCTTGTTATCTATGGCGACAAACCTAGTATAAGTCTTCAAATTTTTTCTTGCATCAAGGCCAAAAAGTATCTTCGCAAAAATAACTATGCCTTCTTAGCTCACATAGTTGATAAAACACAAGAAGTGATGAAAATCAAGGATATTCCCGAAGTCTATGATTTCCCTGATGTATTTCCTGAAGATCTCTCAGGAGTTCCTCCTGAACGCCAAGTAGAATTCCGAATCAACTTGATCCCTGGAGCTACCCCCGTAGCTAAATCCATGTATCGTCTTGCACCTTCGGAAATGGAGGAACTATCCAGTCAATTTAATGATCTTCTTAAAAAGGGATTTATCAGACCAAGCTTCTCACCCTAGGGAGCACCAGTTTTATTTGTGAAAAACAAGGATGGATTGTTTCGCATGTGTATAGACTACAGGTAATTAAATAAACTTACCATTAAAAAGCGATACCCTTTACCCCAAATAAATGACATCTGCTTTGTGGAACTCTGGATTATGGGAGTCATCTACTAAGCGAATATGACGATATTCAGGAGGTAGATGGTTGGCATCATACGTGGATCTTCAGCAGCTGATGGCAGAGAGGAGTGATAACCTAGAAAGAGCCTATGGAGTGACCTTTGTAAGATGATTACGCTGATAAGGGAGAGTATCTACAAGAGAGAAACCAGGTATGACGGGAACGATGATTGAGGAGGTTGAGCAGCTACTTAGGAAATCTGGAATAATCTGTGTGGAAAGTATGGGTAAATGTGACAGGTAGTATGTGTTGGATTAGTGTCTAAGTCCATAACTATTTTGGTATGTACTTGACCCGATGGTGCATGGTCCTTTTGGGTTGCCTTCACCAAACCAACTTAATAGGATGAATTATGAAGAGAAAGGATTAATTGTGATTTATTAATACATTATGAGAATAATTTATTAAAGGAGAAATCATATTGTTTAACTAATATTAGTCAAGAATTAATTGATAATTAATTTTGTGGCTAAAAGAGATTAATTAAACTTAATGGACTGGAACTATAATTATAAGATAATTGCATTTGGGCTATTGATTGCCTTGGAATAATAGGTTGGATGAATTCTATGGGGAAACCCATTAGAAATCGTCCAAGTGATATTCTAAAAGGGTCTTTGGGCTGCTTAGGGCTTAAGCAGTCAAATTAGGGTTTCCTAGTTGAAAACCCTAATAGCCTACATGTATATATAGTACCCTTAAGACCCAAAAACGTGGCTAAGAGTTCCACTAGGGTTTCTGGACGTTTTAGGCAGCCTCATCTCTCCTTATTCTTCATCCTCTTGCTCTTGGTGTTTGTTAGCCATTAGAGGAGTGACACTTGTGACTCTAAGCTTTCTAAGGTCATTAAAAAGAAGATTTAAGATTGTTATTGCTACATAACAATCAAAGGTAATTCTCTAAACCCTAATTTCAATTTATAATATCTTAGATCTATGATTGTAAGTCTTGGATACATTGCATGTACAATAGAGAAACCTAGATCCAAGCATTATGGTTTGCATGAGCACATAGGATGTTCTTATGGCTAAAACCCATAAGTGGTATCAGAGCCTTGATTGGTTTCTGTTGTATGTGATCCTATGTTGAATTAATAACTGAAAATCAAATTTTGTCCTTCTATTCGAACTGACTCGGCGAGTCACTACATGGACTCGGCGAGTCTGCCATACTCGGCGAGTTCCAATGTGTGACTCGGCGAGTCGGAGCGTCAGACAGAGGGAATTTCGGATTTTATTGCTGTTTTGCTTAAGGATAATTACCATATTCATTTTAAACTTATAAAATACGATTTTAATGTTTCTTAAAGATTATCCTTGCCAAAACATAAGATAATTACCAATGGATTAGATAATAACTTCTTTATATGATTAAAGATTGATTATTTGTATTAATTGGTTAACTTATCTTGCAAGAAATTGAAATTAGGTCAAATATAGATAATGACAAAATTAATTGTTTAATTTCTATTATTTGTTATTTGATCCTTGTGTTGTGAAAAAGTTTCATTTGTATCCATGTAAGTTTTATGGTTTAAATTTGAACTTAAAGGTTTTGTTTTGAAATTTAAAATAGTTGAAACCCTAATGTTTCGAAATGTTTCAAAACTTGCCCTCAAGTTTTAGAATTTAAAAGTTGATTAAAAGTTTAATTTAAAAATGTTAAATTCTAAAACCCTAGTATTGTTTTGAAAAGTTCAAATCATACCCTTATGGTTTCATTAATTAATTAAAGTGTATAATTATTAAATTTTGACCACCTAGTATTTTAAAAGTGTAAAATACACCCTATACTATATATAACATTAAAAGTCTAATATATATATATATATATATATATATATATATATATATATATATATATATATATATATATATATATATATGAGTAAAAGCCAGTCTTACCGTTAGTAGGCCTCATTCACGAAGCTGGTCTATAAGGGGTGTTTAAGGAAATTTCCTATAAAATGGCGATTGAATGGGTATCCACTCTTACCCAGCGCACTCTTGACTAGTGGAGGGTCGTTCGCCGAACGGGTAGGAAAGGACAGAAACCTTCCATTATAAGTATAATGAAGTACAAAAGTAACTAAATGCTTTTACAAATTCCCAATCTTAGTTACTTTAGGCAAAAGTGAATTGATGCAATTTCATGAAATTACACTTTATGCCCTTGTGAAGACGTTGGTGGAGCGTGTGTGGTTCACCAACACACTAAATGGTTCTAAGCAAAGGTAGCAAAGGGTTTAAATCTATTGAAATTCCTAGATCATGAAGAAATGGATTTCGATCGCATTACTTGAAGATTAGAATCTTGAGCTACTACTTGGAATTAGAATAAGATTGCTAAGAAATATGTATTAACATAGTTTTTCAATTAAATTGCATTGTAAGGACAAATTTTTTCCGCAATAAAATAAATTTTTATTTTATATTATTTATTTATCCTTGCAATAGCGTGTATGAAAAATTGATGTTTGTAAGTTTCTATTATTAGCAATAATGGATTTGATTCTTAATTATGTTATTTGTGGAAAGGTCAAGAATTTACCAAATAGGGAAAGTTTCTCATCGCCCAAGTTTCAATTGGATAGAAACTTGGAATCATACAACTTGGTTGCATGATGAATGAGAAATTTCATATTTGGAAATTAGACTAATTCGTTGACAAAGTGTCAAGTGAAGGACTAGGAGATCGAGTACACAAGGTTGTGTGTTGATCAAGTCCACCAAAAGAGTAACAAAGATATTCGTCATAATTTACTAAGGTTAAGTAAATATGATTATACTTATGAGATTAAGTGTAATTCTCAGTTTATTGAAAGAGTTTCAATCAATAGCAGAACGAATAAAGAAGAATCAAGTAGGCGGAAAGATAAAAGTTTCTCTATTCTAATAAGAAGGGAGAGTACCTTTTATTATGTTTTATGATAGGTATTAATGATTAAGAACCATATCTCAATTGATACTCTAAGTGAGTCTTAGTGCAATTGTATGTCTGAGAAGAGGAATCAAGAATTGAAGAAATGGTTAAATCAAGAAGTCAATCATACTTTGTTCCAAAACCAAGTCTTAGAGTTAAGATTGTGACATTGAGTGATAAGTCTTAAGAAGGTTTATAACATTCATCAAAAATGGAAAGTTGTGATGTCTTAGATAAGACAAAGACCAACTAGGACCAATTTTGTGAAGTGTTTTGTCTTGATAAAAGCTACACTAACTCTTGAATATTTGTTTGTCGAGAAATGTTTATTGACAAGAGAATCTTATATGTCAAGGAGTTAGCGGGAGTCTTAATGGTCTTGAAAGATTTCAAGAACTAATCAAGAATAAACCTTATCAATCATCACTAGCACACGAATTGAGGTTTAGAACCTATCGTGTTGACACTATCTTGTTTCTATGCCATTCCAGTTGAGTTAATTATGCATGTGAGTTCTATGAGTTCTCATTTGAATGCATAAAAGGCAAGGACCTTGATCAATGAAAAGTACATTGATAAGAAAGGATGAGCTACTTAACTACTTGGAAGACATGGTGGGCACTCGTGTTACCATAAGGCAAAAATCAAGATTAAGAAAGTTCGGTCCATATAAGTTTGGATTTGTCGTAAACTTTGGTTTTGGGAAAATTCGCATGGATAGGAACACATACACCATTAAAATCTAAGTGTCATAAGATTCCCTCCTTCATGAAAATGACTGTGAGGAAATGCTTTCACTAAGAGAGATTTTAAGAAGATAGTGATTGTGAAATTGTATTCTCGAATTCGATTATGGTTACGGTATCCCTTTCCGTAATTCGAATTGTGAGATTTGACAATTAGTCTGAATTGTTTAGACACACATATGAGCTATCTAAGGCAAAGGTGTATATGTTTAAGAAGCTTAGATAAAGGATTATCATGTCAAAGCTAGTGGGAGCATAAGTGTTATGCTTATTTGATAATAATCATCATGATAGTGGGAGCATAAATGTTGTGCTCGTATGATTATTAAAACAAGTATTGCAAGTTAGCATTAATTATACAAAAAACAAGAGTTTTACTTTGCAAAGTTGTAAGGGTTGAATAGTTGTTTTGCTATAATTAAGGGAGAGAATATTATGCTTCATTTCTAATCTAAAGGCTTAGGTTGTGGAATGTTAATAAATTTAGTCAAGGATACGTAGTGTTATGGCATTGTTCGAATTGTGAGAACGTGGCACATTAAATATTATGGCAGAAGATTGATAAAGTATCATATCTTTATGTAAGACATTATACATCGTATCCCATACGCTTCGGATATAGGATTGATTGCTAGTTCTATTATATTTGACCATTCTAAAATTTTCCAAATGTCTAGCACATTTAGAGGGAAAAAGGACTAGAATTGGTTTTGACTAAAATAATTAAACAACTATAAAAGGACGATCCAAAGCTCGCTGAGGATTGGTCGCTTGTGAGTAGTTGGAAGTATGGTATTGGATGGACCATATCGACATTATTATGAATGGATAAGATTCTATTAAGAATAAGTTGTCGCATGGCAAAATATGGAAATGTTTCCATATTGGGAGTTGGATATTGAGAATCTATGTCTGGATTAGAAACTTTTATGAAAGAAGGATGTTCAAAGGAATGTTCTTTGAATGAGAGACATCATATCTATAGAATTGCTTCTGGTAGAGAATGGCCAAGTCTTGATGATTTTGAGCTATAAATTTACGAAAGGATCATTGCATAAAATGTTAGAATCTAGCATCTTCTATAAGTGTCAAGAATTTGATATTCTTATACTTATGATAAGGATTGGGAGTTGTGAAATGAGTATGATTGGAAATGTGTTCATTTGATCTATTTCACAAAGTAAGGACCATATGTAAACATTGTGTGCATGCTAAGAGCATGGGACAATTGTTGTTATAATTCAAGTAAGAAGTTGATTACCCGAAACAACAAATAATGAGTAATCAATATGGTGATTAAATAAAATGTTTTATTTATACGCAAAGTTTGGGGCCATATGGGATTAGTATTATTGTGTTTCACTTTGCATGTTTTGACTTCCTGAATAATTAAATTGATTAAGAACAATCAAATTATTTGAACGGACCATAGTCATTCATATGTTGGAAGTAGGTATGAATGAAGACTATCGTGAATTGGTGTGTGGATTATCTAAAGTGTATTAGACATAAGCAAATGTTTACTGCAACGTTCATGAGTGCTTATGAATATGAGTTTGAGCAGTGGATTAAACCCACGCTCACTTGGATCACTTCATGGATTTTATCACGAGTGATTGGTGAGACGACAACATCTTATATTCTTGAAACTGAGATGTGTGAGTTGTATCTTGCGAGTCGGTTACACATTGATAATATGTAAACGCACCAGTAACTTGGTGTTATAAAACATATTATTGTGTGTGATTCCGTGAGTGAGTGCAAGCAAGCATTGAATCAAACTTTATCCGTGCCTTTTATCCAAAGTAGGATGAAAGCGATATCTTTGGGCCCCTCAATGATTTAGTAATGGCACCTAAGCTCTTGGCCAAGCCAGGACTAATTTGATGTGTTCAAATGTAGTCTGCTGTCAGTCGTCATAAATCGGAAATCGGGAAATAGTATAGAGAGAATGATTGAAATCCATGTCTCACGTCTATACGATATCTAGAATGGAGGAATATATGATCCCTTATCTAAAGGACACGCTTTTGACAGGATCGGAGTTGACAATGGTTTTTGAAAGCTACAATTGCAGATTAGGATCTGAAGTCATACGCATAATACTTATTAGACTTATCCAAGTGGGAGACTATTGGATTAGTGTCTATGTCAATAACTATTTTGGTATGTACTTGACCCGATGGTGCATGGTCCTTTTGGGTTGCCTTCACCAAAGCAACTTAATACGATGAATTATGAAGAGAAAATATTAATTATGATTTATTAATATATTATGAGAATAATATATTAAAGGAGAAATCATATTGTTTAATTAATATTAGTCAAGAATTAATTGATAATTAACTTTGTGGCTAAAAGAGATTAATTAAACTTAAGGGACTGGAACTATAATTATAAGATAATTGCATTTGGGCAATAGATTACCTTGGAATAATAGGTTGGATAAATTCTATGGGGAAACCCATTAGAAATCGTCTAGGGATATTCTAAAACGGTCCATGGGCTGCTTAGGGCTTAAGTAGTCAAATTAGGGTTTCCAAGTTGAAACCCCTAATAGCCTACATGTATATATAGTACCCTTAAGCCCCAAAAATGTGGCTAAGAGTTCCACTAGGGTTTCTGGATGTTTTAGGCAACCTCCTCTCTCCTTATTCTTCATCATCTTGCTCTTGGTGTTTGTGAGACATTAGAGGAGTGACACTTGTGACTCTAAGCTTTCTAAAGTCATTACAAGGAGGATTTGAGATTGTTATTGCTACATAACAATCAATGTTAATTCTCTAAACCCTAATTTCAGTTTATAATATCTTAGATCTAAGATTGTAAGTCTTGGATACATTTCATGTACAATAGAGAAACCTAGATCCAAGCATTATTGTTTGCATGAACACATAGGATGTTCTTATGGCTAAAACCCATCAGTATGGGCCAATACTACTGAAAGCAGAGGAACCATATTCAAAATAAGGAGATTACCATAGGTTCTAAGTAGCATATTTAGTGGAAATAACATGGTTCAGATACCATGATTCACAGCAAATTGAAATATGATCACATGGTTCGAGTACTATGATCTGTGGTGGTTAGAGCTTCTGGTTTTACCCATTATCCCATTATGGTTGATTAGTCTAAGAATAGTTGTGATAGAATGTGAGGCCAGTGGGCAATGTCGAGCGAGTTTTAATGGAGCATACCTCGAGAGGGAAATCAAGCTAGTTGGAGAGATTTTCAATGGTGAGATACAAGTTGGATTCACATGACATAAGGATGAGTAGAGATGAGACTTTATGGAGAATGGCGGTCCAAGTTGAGCAATCGACTGATAGTTGAGATATCACTTTATGAGACAAGAGTTGTGTTGTTCCTGTTTACTGGGAGAAGCCAAACGAGATATTGAGCTTTCAGATTTTGAGTTGGAGGTAAACCCCATGGGGTAATATAGGGTTGCAACCTTTTCACCAGAATATTGGGGAAGTATGTTTGTGATGGGGTATTTATTATACCACGAGAGAGCCATTAGTGGATGCTGAGATGAGGACAAAGGGATGCCTTAGCCGAGCCATGCATGCTTTTAGCAGCGATTTCAAATGATAAAGATAAGTATATTGGGGCGGTGGCCTCATTGTTTATGTTGAGTATCGACTATGAGATTGGGGTCTCTCACCTCCAGGATGATTTCAGCGATGGGAGGCTAGCCGAGGAATTAGAGACAAGGTGCATTGGGGATATCCGACAGTGGATCAGTCTGAGGCTTTGAGATGACTAGAGGTAGTCACGTTGAGAGGATTTTGAGATTTTGTGCGAGTTACGGGATATTTGGAGTTGCTTGGTTTCCATCGAGAATATCATTGATCTGATTACGTATTACGTTCCAAGAGACAAGTGTGATGGACTTGGTGAAACAATTTATGGAATAGGTTGTTGGCATGTCATTCGGTGATGGTTCAAACCCTAAGTGGGGGAGAACTGGTTATTTTATTGAGAGGATCGGTGATCCGTTCGAGTACGGTTAAGAAACCTGGTTATGGAGATCAGCAGTGCAGACACGTGAGATCTGCATTATTGGCGAGGTACAAGGTCGGATGATGTGTGTGTATGTGCTTATGAAAGGATGAGTGAATCCATGGTAGGTGGTCGTTGGTAAGGAAATTTATTATGGCCAGGGATTTCTTTTGGGTTTGCAAATATTGAGTTCGAGGCGGTTGGGTTGCTGATTTTAGGGTGCAATTGCTGAGCTTTGTGGGTATTGGTATAGATTGTGATCTATACTCCAGGAGGGGCAGCAGTTGATTTGTCAACCAATTTCAGAGTCGGTATCCGTAGTTTTGTATGGATGATGATTAGTAGAGGAAGGGGCTTCGGATATTGTCAACATGTTTTTAGTCGTTGGTTATTCCTCCATATTTCAAATTTTGAGATGGGAGTAATTCGAGGTGTGCATGTGGGAGATCAGCAGTCGACGTAAGTTATTATGAGGATCTGAGAGGGTATGTTGCGGTATTCGAGTATGGTGCCGTGAGTGGAAGATCAGTGGAAGAGACGAGACATCGTGAGTTTCTATGATAGAGAACCGGGGTATTTGAGTATGACACCCTATACTTTTGGGATTATTTGAGACTTGAGTTTGTGAGATAGAAAGTGGAGAATCGAGTGGCCATTGTTCCAGTGGGAACCTTTCAGCTAATTGTCATCAAGCGGGATTATCCAGTAATGTGAATTGCAGTAAGAGAAAGTGTTTGTCATGATGGTTGTCGTCAGGGGTAGTGATGCTTAACATGGGTGGGTGACTGTACCTACCTATGTTGGACCATGGAGTAACTGATAGTGGGCTCAGTGTAGTGACGACTTGAGAATGAGAACATGGTGTAATAATAGTGTAAGGAGATCTGGGTTGGGTAATCACTTAGGTCAGCCAGACGAGATCGTGATAGAGCTAGAGGGAGAGTATCGTATAACTGCAAGGAGCCGTAGCATACATGAGTTAGAGAGATTATCGTATAACCACGCGGAGCCGTAGCATACATGAGTCAGAGAGAGTGTATCGTATGACTGCGGGGAGTCGTAGCATACATGAGTCAGAGAGAGACAGAGAGAGAGAGAGAGAGAGTATGACTATGGGGAGTCATAGCATACACAAGTTAGAGGGAGAGTATCATTTGACTACGGGGATTGGTGGCATACATGAGTTAGAGGGAGAGTATCGTACGAATACGGGGAGCCGTAGCATACACGAGTTAGAGAGAGAGAGATAGAGAGAGAGAGAGCATATGACTACAGGGAGCCGTAGCATATGTTTTAGATTGGAGTAAGCTAGTTCTTTGGTTTGGGAAGGACCACGAGTCACACTGAACTAGTAAGTAGTAGACGACTGAGGTCAGGAGTAAGGTGACTCTAGGAAGGGACTGTAGTGTTCTCTTAAGGAAAGGCAAACTTCGTGACCTCGCGTGTCACGTGAAGGAGTGAGACAACTAGTATGAAAGGGAGTTATAAATAATGATGGTTTGGATGAGAAATGAGTAGTATTGAAGGTCCAACCATCAGGTCGGGAGTTGACCTGGTGCTTAGTGTCAAAAGTAACATTTGAGAAGAATTGGGGCATATGATTATGGGAGTTTAAGGATCATTCCTTCAGAAGAGTTCTGGTAGTTTCTTAGGAGGTGGGTCCTTGGTGAGATATAACCTTTCTGTTCCATTTGAGTTACGAATGGGGGCGATTAGAGAATCAGAGTTGATAGAGTGTTCTTAGAGTTTGTTATTCGATGAGCAGTTATCTAGATGATATCTTGCGAGGGTGGTCTGGTAGGGAGACAAACCACTAGCGTTTTCAAATTCGGACGAGACAGAACGAGTACCATCGTGGCGGAAGGGTCTGTTCATTAGTGGGTTTAGGAATTTTTATTGAGAGAGATTTCGAGGGTGGAATCAAATTCAAGTGGGGGGGGGGGGAGTTGTAATCTCCTTTTTCAGATCATCCGAGATCAGGGTTCATGGGCTGCAACTCAGACATGAGGACGTCTCGGGGCTGCGATGAGTTGTTGGAAGCGTAGAGCATCTTGATGCCTTTCCGAGGATATGAGATTCATTAGAAACAGAATTATAGCGAGGAGGAAAGGGAAGTTTGAAGTTATGGCAGGATAACTCCTCTATTTGGAAAAGGTGGAAGCGGAGTACGCTGGGTGTACGTGTGTGTACGCTCAGCATACCGATCTGCATGACTTTCAAGTGGATCCACCTAGTACGCTGTGCGTACTAGGCATAGAAGGAAAACCCTAACTGAGAGGAGTGTCCCTGAATAAGTAATGTGATGGCCTCATTCCTAGCTGCCATCCTCAATCAATAAACCTTCTCAAACCATAATACTCATTTTTAAGCTTGTGTGTGACCATTATGAGCTTATAAGTGTTCTTGTGGGACTTTTGGAATGAAGAAGAAGCATGAAAGAGAATAGAGTTGGAGTCCAGGATTTGGATCTGAGCTTTTCTATGGTTGGAGCATCATTTAAAGTTATAAAGCTCAAAGGTTTCCTCTCTTTTTGTTTTGTGCATGATATGGTCCATTTTAGGGTTTTTGGTCCCAAAGCTTGAGGCTTTATGAGTTGTTGCACTCCAGAGCTTAATATCTATCCTTTTAAGTGTTTCTAGTGGAGAGGATCTATAAAAATGAGTGTTTTTAGCATTTGTGACCAAATCAGCCATGCAAACGCTTAAAGTGATTGACTTTATGGAGTAAGAGATATTAGGGAGTCCAGATCTGAGAAATGAGTTAAGGTCTTAATGGGTTAAGACCAAAGGAATGGACTAAAGCAAAGTTGAGTGTATGGTAAGCGTAAGATCTACTATGCCCCCGCATACTGGGTTGGTGTCCCCGATCAGTTTCATGCATGCATGAGTATGCTGAGCGTACCAAGAGACGTATGCCCCACGTAACCTCACTGTGGACTATTGGGCTAAGTATGATTTTGGGCCTTGTGTGTTGGGCCTAGAGTTTGGGCTTGTTGGAATAGAGTCTTGGAGTAGAAAAATATTATATTACGCTTTGCGCCCTTGAGTTGCGCTTGCCATTTAAACCGAGAATGTGGGCGCAATGGATTTTAGGTCATTGATGGGCTGGTTATTGGGACCCCTTTAGACCTAATGAGTGAGTGTTTGGTCTTAGTTCTTAATTGGGATAATTGTGGGTTTGGCACAGAGTTAGTGTCCGGTGCCTAGCAGCAATGTCTATAGGAGCTATTCGTTATCCGAGGTGAGTCTTCTCACTATACTTTACCTAGTGTTGTTCTTATGTGTGAACGGAAGGTCTTACGTGCTTACATTGAGTATTATATTATCCTATTTTATGTTGTGTGTTGTGCATTATGTCTTCGTAATTGATGCTATGTGGAGCATTACATACTGGACCGGAAGATCCAATGAACTATGAGACCTGAGGGTTGTCAACTAGACCGGACCAGAGGGTCAATGAACCATGGGACTAGAGGGTCCCACTAAGACACATTGACCAGAGGGTCTTATAGAGCTATAGAATCAAGTGGCTAATTATATGTGTGTGGTATTTTAGGGAACTCACTAAGCTTCATGCTAACCGTGTTATGTGTTATGTATTTCGGGTTCTTATCGGGATCGCGGGAAGGCACTAGCTTGATTGTACACACCATAGATGGAGTTATGTTTGGGGATCCTGGATTATTAATTAAATAATTACAGAGATGTTTTTGTAAATTAAACAAATGGGGATTTTGAGAAATGTGTTATGAGAATTATGCGATTTATAAATGAAAATTTTGTTTGAAAATTTACGGGGTTACAGTATAAGTGGTCGGCGAGGGAGTCAGACCGAATTCAGGTTTCCAGATGCTGAGTTTTAGGTGGTGAAGGGTTATGTGCCACATAGGGTTGTGGAATCATCTTCTATGGAATGAAAAGAGTTACATTGGGTTTAGTCTCTTTTGAAAGTCATCGGATGCCGTGGTTGTGGAGGTACCCCTCAAGATGTCGGGTTGTCGGGGATGGTAAGGAATGATTTTGAGGAAGAAATTGAATTTAAGTGGGGGAGAGTTGTAACATCCCATTTTTCAAGTAGCTTCATATTCATCCATAATATTTGAATTATGTCATTTTTGGCCTTTGGGTTGAAAGGAAGTGGCAAGAAAGGGTGGCAACTGGGCGAGTACGCCCAGTGTAGAAGTCTAAATGATCGCGGGTGTAGGAGGAGTACGCCCAACATACTCCTAAAGACGCTAAACCCTAATTTTGCGGTAATCCACTATATAAGGAACATTATAGCTCAAACCCTAGCCTCGTTATCAGCCACCCCAACCTCAGAGAAACCCTAAAACATCTTATACTTTCATCTTTAGGTGATCCTAACCTTGAGAAGATCATTTTGGTGGTGTAAGCTTGGAAGAGGAAAAAAAGCATTTAGCAAGGAAGAACTTGGAAAGTTGGAGCTCATAGATCTGGGGTAGCATCATCATGTGGAACTCCTTGGAGGTATAAAGTTTATAGATTTACCTATTAGTGCTTAGATCTAGTAAGATTTATTTTGAAGTAATTTTGGTCCAAATGTGGAAGCTTTATAGCCCAAATCTGATTTCCAGGCCAACGGTTGCCACCCTTAGTGCTAAATGAGTCCCTAAGGCATAAAGTTGCCACCTTGATGGTCTTAATGGATTCATGAAAGAGTTAAGACCATCTTCATTGAAGTAATAAATCATTTTTAGATTTTAGGCTTGGTTGGGACAAGTAAAGTCACCAAGTCAGTGACTATATGGATTAGGACGATGAAAAGGACTTGGATCTATAATTGTAGCTTTTGATCTCTAATGGCTTACAAACACCAATAGCAAAAGAATGATCTTCGAAAGAGGTTGGAGGCTTCTTTAATTCGACTCTATCTCTCTTAGGGTTAGGTTAGCCGATTTCTGTAGCTAGGGGACCTATTTATACTGGAGCTGTTAGGGTTTTAGTCAAAAACCCTAATGGACAGCTTAGGCCTTAAGCTATCCAAGGAAGCTTCTGGAATAAGGTCTTAGGGCCGAAATTAGGGATGAACACATCCCAATTTCGTCCATGCCTAATCCAAGAGGCTCCTCAGCCCAATACGCAACTATCACACATTTGACAGTTTAAGTCCCTGATATTAAATTAATGTCTTTTAAACACATAATTAATTCTTAATTAATTTGTGTCTAATGTCAATTTAATTATATGATTTCACCATTAATATATTATTCATATAAAATATTAATAAATCATAATAACCTCTTTCTTAAAAACTCATCCTATCATGTTGCTTCGGTGAAAGCAACCCAAAAGGACCATATACAACCGGTTCAAATACTTACCAAATATGGTTACGAGCTTAGTCACTAATCCAACAGTTTAGTATCATTGTCATGGTCAAGAATAATATGTAGTTTTGTTTAATGTCTTATATGATTTTTATGTCATAGTCATTTCATTAGAAGAGATCTTGGTGGTTCTTCTCAAAATAATAAAATATGACTTGATTTATCTAAGTTGAATAATACTTATTTCTTATTCTTATTATTATTATTATTATTATTATTATTATTATTATTATTATTATTATTATTATTATTATTATTATTATTATTATTATTATTATTATTATTATTATTTTTATTATTATTATTTTGAATGGATATTTGAAAAAGAAATGAGGAAGATATAGGTCTTCCAGATAGCGCAACAACACATTGCATTTTTAATAATGAAAAATATTTTTCTTATTTATCAGTTGGAGAAGCAAATGTTAATACAATAATGGGTTGTGCAAAAATGATTCAAGGCTCTAGAAGAGCGAATGTCATATTACCACAAGGGATAATAATTACACTTGGTGATGCATTATTTTCATAAAAAGGACCAACCAATTTATTAAGTTTTAAGGATATTCAGTACAAGGGGTATCATGTTGAAAAAACTAATGATGGTGATAAAGAATATCTCAAATTACAAAAATGATATCGGGTAAGAAAATCGTTTTGGAAAAATTACGTGTATTGTCCTCCGGATTGTATTATACAAATATTAGAATGATTGAATCTCATGTTATTGAAAATAAAAGGTATGATAACACCTTCATAGTTTGGCATGACCGTTTGGGCCATCGCGGATCAATTATGGTGTGCAAAATAATTGAAGCTTCAAGTGGTCCTTCTTTGAAAAAACAGAAAATTTTTCAAGCTAATGAATTGTCTTGCGTTAAATGTTCTCAAGGATAATTACTTTCCCGTCCACCATTGAATAAAGTTTGGTACGAAAGTCCTAGTTTCATAGAAAGGATTCAAGGGGACATATGTGAACCAATTCATCCACCATGTGGACCATTTAGATATTTTATGGTTTTAATTGAGGCGTCCACTAGACGGTCACACGTGTTCTTGTTATCTAGCGATAATCTCGCTTTCGGAAGATTACTTGCACAAATAATCCGCCTAAGAGTACATTTTCCAGATTACCCAATTAAGAAAATTCGACTTGATAATGCTAGAGAATTTACATCACAAGCTTTTAATGTCTATTGCTTGTCGATTGGGATAACTATTTAACATCATGTTGCATATATTCATACACAAAATGGTTCAGCCGAGTCGTTAATCAAACACCTTCAATGAATTGCAAGACCATTACTAATGCATTCTAAACTTCCTACATCAACATGGGGACATGCAATTTTACATGCAACATCACTTATACACATCAGGCCAACTATTTATCATAAGTTCTCCCTATTCAACTGGTTTGCAGTCAGGAACCAAATATTTCTCATCTAAGGACATTTGGATGTGCAATTTATGTACCCATTTCTCCACCTCACCCCACAAAAATGGATCCTCAAAGAAGAATGGGAATTTATTTTGGATATAAATCTCCATCCATAGTATAATATTTAGAACTGTCAACAGGAGATTTATTTTCAGCTAGATTTGATGATTGTCATTTTGATGAATCAATTTTTCCAACATTAGGGGGAGAAATAAAGAAGTTGGTTTACCTACTCGTCGAGTAGCAGTAGGGTGGGATCTCGTGTTAAATGACCTACTCGACGAGTCCATATTGGGACTCGACGAGTAGGAGCTGGCAAATGAAACCATAAATTTTGGGGTTTGCACCTCTATTCAAAGGAGCCTCAGCCTCCTTTGGCCTCTTTGCAGTCTTTGGGAGCCCCTTAAAACCTTAATATGTGTGTGTGTATGTGCCCATTGTGTGTTTGAAGCTTGAAAAGAGGATCTTTGTAGGGAGAAGGCTTGGAGGAGAAGGAGATTGGAGCAAGTAGAGCGTGGGAATCAACTCTTATCTCAGTTATCATATTTTGGAGGTAACCACATCACCTTTTCCTTGTGAATCTGTTCTATTGGTTGAGTTTTAGGGTTTTTGGTGAGATAACAAGTTGGAAAGATGAGCTATGGGCAAGATCTGAGGTTGAACTTCAGATCTGGACCCTCCTTGGATTCTAGAAGCATAAAGTTTCAGTTTTGGTCATGATAAAGGTCCCTCTTGAGCATGATGTTCCATGAAGAACTTAAAACACGCATTTAGAACCTTTGTAGCCATGCATGCATGTAATGTTTGCAACTTTACGTGAGAAGCATGCCCTAGAAGCTTCGATCTGTGATTTGGAGCCGATGCATGGCTCAAAATAAGTCTGTATGGAAAAAGGACTTAATGGACTCGGCGAGTCGCAAGGTTGACTCGGCGAGTCACATGAAGGTGGTCATGAACTCGACGTGTTGGATGAACAACTCAGCGAGTCCGTTGAAGATTGCCATAAACTCGACGAGTTGAAGAACAAACCGGAAAGTCGGATGATTTTTCTCCAGGATATGTGTGTGTGTGTGTATCATCAAGTTGCAAGGAGGATAACTTGACGGGTGGCCTTAAAGTTTGATTGAGAATCGAAAGAACTCGATGAGTCATCCCGATGACCCAGCGAGTTGGAAAGTGCTTCAAGGAACTCGGCGAGTATCCGAGGGTACTCGATGAGTTAAGGTTAACATGGACTACTGACCTTGACTAAGGAATTTGACTTTGACTAGGGGTTGACTAGTGGGTTATGGAGTAACTTATAAGGTTAAGGACTTATGAGTATGTTTTACTATGATAATAGGTGGTGGAGCCTGTATCAAGTGATCCAAGTGTTGGAGTTTACCTTTCGAGTCAACATATGCGAGGTGATTTATCCTCACTGTATCGATACGGTCTACGACACGAAAGCTGACCCTTAAATTCTTATTGTTATGTTATGCTACATGTGGTTATGATCTATTAGATTAGAATAAGGGTAGACAGTATGTTATGCTTTTATGATCCGTAGGGATTGGTATGTTAATGACCTGCTAGGTCGGTACTCTAGTTACAGGAGAATTCTATGATTGATGATCAGTGAGATAGATATGTTTGATGTTTTTATATGTCAGTGTATGATAGTATGCGCACCTGGTTTTTTCCTTGTGGTTGGGTTAAGGCGGTCCTACTTTGTGATGAAGGCCAATATACCCTATGAGAGGTTCGGGAAGACTATAGGCCCACGTGGCGGACCAGTCATGCCGAAGGCTCAGGATAGATTCAACCAGACTGTAGGCCTAGTAGGGCAGTCCAGTTAGGCCGATGGCACAGTATGCATGTTGATTGATTGATTATTCCTTATATGGTATTGTTAGTGTGGTATTCGTATTTTGGGGGTAGCTCACTAAGCCCTCGGGCTTACAGTTTTCAGTTTATTGTTTCGTGCACTTCAGGAGATCATGGAAAGGCGAAGGCGTGACCGTACCGCTCCTCATCCTTATGTTATGATTTTTGGGACACTTTGATGGAAAATGATTGGAAACATTTTGTAAACAATGCTATTTGGATTTTATTTATGATTGAAAAAGTTTAAATTTGGCGTAAAATTTATGGATGTTACAAGTTGGTATTGGAGCCTTGGTTTGAGTGAACTGGAGGAACACTCGTGTGAATCCAATCTCAAAACAAGGATATTTTGGAAAGTAAGTTTTTTAAAATGTTTTTCAAAATAAAAGATGGGGGTACAGAGGGTACGATCAGCTGGGGACTATAAGTAAACCCCAAAATACCATACAGTTATTTGATATTCTGATATGTTAAAACAGCATGCTAGTTCTAGGCTAGGGATCTTCGGAAATCGCATGATAAATTTTCCTGATTATACGATGCCTATTAGCCTAGGATTTCTTGTATGTGGAATTGACGTCATAACTGTAGATGTTTAGTGTATGCATCACGGTCGTGCATAATAAAGACCTTATAGCCTGAGAATGTTGATTTGGCCTTTGGGTAGGATTGAGTATTCGAAAGTCTCTTGGGTCCAGCGTTATGTGCAGCTATCATGCACTAGCACTGCAGGGGATGATGGGAGTTTCATGGATGTATCAGTCATGAGAAGTGGTGAGACTAGATGCGAGATAGTTGATATTCCTCTAGAAGAGAGGGTTGGGCGCATTTCTATGTTGATGTTATTATTAGGGCATTGTGGTGATACTTGAGACAAATATGGGTAGATATGGAAGGTAGTATAGGCCCCTACTACTGAAAGCACATCACCCATACGCGTAGCAAGGAAATCATAACCCCTGGGGTTTTGGGTTTTGGTCTCCCGACATTATGTTAATTATCTGATGACATATATATATATATATATATATATATATATATATATATATATATATATATATATATATATATATATATATATATATATATATATATATATATATATATATATATTTCAGTATGGTGGTCACGAGACGTGTTACTTCGGAATCCAGATCAGGATCAGGATTAGGATCGGGGTCGGGAGATGGAGGGTTGGAGGTGTCGGTAGCACCTAAGCCCGTGGTTCAGATAGGGACCGAGGAGTTGGATGCCAGGATCTGGGAGATGATGCATGACGAGATTGCTGATGTGTTCCGAGTGCAGCTGCCAGAGATGTTTGGGTTGATTAAGACCGCGATGGTGGAGTACTCTAATGAGCAATATGCAGCTCTAGCAGAGACAGTTGCCACTGTAGCCACTTCAGCTGTAACTGCGGTAGGGGTTGGAGGAGGAGCCGGTAGGGCTTTCCAATACCGAGACTTTGATAATACGAAGCCCCCGACATTTGATGGTACACATGATGCGATCAGGGCTATGTGGTGGTTGTCTGACGTGGAGGGTTGTTTCTTCACGTGCTCATGTCCTGCTGACCAGAAGGTTAGGTGTGCTCTGAACCTGCATAGGCTCGGGGCAAAGGACTGGTGGAGATTGATAACAGGTTCATATTCTGATCTGCTTTTACTTGGGAGCAGTTCCGAGATATGTTTCACACCCGCTACACTCCGCGTCTGGAACGGGAGTGGGTTGCTCAAGAGCTTTTGACATCGAGACAGGATGGCGAGTTTGTGATGGAGATCACCTGGATGTTCACTAAGTGGGCTATGTTTTGTCTGGAGTTCGCGTCAGAGCAGTCTCAGATGACTCGTTATCTGAGTATGCTCAAGACGGATATACAACAGTTTCTGGCTACACAGCGTTGTGTTTCCATCCTAGACCTTCAGAAAGTCGCGAGACGGTGTGAGTTGGAGATAGAGTTGCAACTGAAGGAGCAGCTTCAGGTACCGACATAGTCTCAGTTGGGGCCTAAGCGGTCTAAGACCGTTGATACACGGTCTGGGGGTCATCAGAGCCACACTTGTGGAAAGTGTGGCAAGGCTCATTTGGGGGTTTGTCGAACAGGAGGTAGGTGCCACAAATGTGGCAAGGAGGGGCAGTATGCCAAGGACTATCGTCAGTCCGCCCCTCCAGCAGATATGAAGATTTGTTACCATTCTCATCAGGTTGGTCATGTGAAGACAAACTATCCGCGACTCGCCGCCAAGCTGGCGCAGGGTTCTACGCCCGCTACTGTGACGATTGGATATTGGAGGCCAGTCAAGGTGGAGCCTCTGAAGGCTCAGGGTCACGCCTTCCAGCTCACGGCCGAGGAGGCCAAGGCACCACCGGATATGGTTGCTGGTACGTTTCTATTATTTGTCTTAGTTATTGTATTTGTGTTATGCTTATTGATTATATTTGTGATTATGTATGTTTTTAGTGAATTATTTGCCCGATTTGGTATTATTTGTCTCAGGAGTGGGTCGGTTGTTTGTATCTCAGACCTTCTCTAGAGGGTTCAGTGTGCTGATAGATAATCTTAAGTGTGCGTTGTGAGTTTCGATGGCCAACGAGCACGGGGTTTCTGCTTCATCGATCTACCGAGGATGCAAGTTGGGGATTTTTGGGGTGTCCTTCCCGATAGATTTGATTCCTATCCCCATGGAGGATGTGTGCGTGATTGTAGGGATGGATTGGCTTAGCCGTTTTGGCGCCATGATCAACTGTGAAGGACAGCGGGTGGTGCTTTGAACCCCAAGTGGGGGAGAACTATAGTATATGCTGAGGGTACGAGGTTGGGATCAGGGTTTTGCTCGGCAGCCAGGGCTTAGCAGTATATTCAGCACGGGTGCGTCGGTTATTTAGCATACGTGGTAGATACGCGGGTTAGGGAGCAGCCCTCAGCTTTAGAGGTTCCTGTGTTAAGAGATTTTGCTGATGTGTTTCCGGAGGAGTTACCTAGATTGCCTCCGGAGAGTCAGGTTTGTTGGATAAGGTGTCTAAGTCCATAACTATTTCTGGTATGTACTTGACCCGACCCGGCATGGTCCATTTGGGTTGCATGGCACCATGCAATTGGATAGACTAAATGAGAGAAACAACACTTGGAGATTATTAATATATTATAAGTTGTAATATATTAATAATATTATTTTATTAGTTTGATCAAGAATTAATTTAGAATTAATTAAGTGATCAAGAGATAACTAATTAAATATATGGGTTAATTATGTAAATCATCCATATCTTGTATAGTGGGCTAAGAGGCTCCATGGATTATCAAGTTGGGTTCCACCCATAGGATGCTCCATGGGAGTTACAAACCCATGGGTCATGGAAATGAAGAGTCATGACACATTAGGGTTTACATGGTGTAAATGTTTACATGGTGTAACCCTAGATGTGTCAACACTATATAAGAATCATATTCTCCACCAAAATCGGCTACACACATGTGAAACAAGAGGGCTAGGCCGATTTCAAGTAGTGTGCATTCTCTCAAAAGTCTTTCCAAAAGAATTTGGTGTTGTGTGAAGCATTTGAGGCATCACACTTGGAGTGCTAGGCTCATAAGGTTTCAAGGAACATAAGCAACAACAAGGTAAGTTATTCTATCTATCATTCATGTTAAAATTGTTCCCCATGTATGCTAGATAGGAATATAGCCTTGGAATTCAACTTTGCATGATAATTAGACAAACATAGATCCAAGGTTATTAGGGTTGCATGTACACTTAGGAAGTGTTAGAATGCTTAAAACCCAACAAGGTTGAGTTCAGGATTGATCTAGCGCTGGGTGTGGCCCCTATCGCTAAGGCGTCGTACCGACTCGCACCGCCTGAGATGCATGAGCTATCATCTCAGTTGCAGGAGCTAGTAGGTAAGCAGTTTATTCGTCCGTGTAGTTCACCCTAGGGAGCACCGATCATTTTCTTCAGGAAGCAGGACGGTTCGCACAGGATGTGCATTGACTATAGGGAGCTGAACAAGTTAACGGTGAAGAACTCTTACCCGCTCCTAAGGATATATGATCTTTTCGATCAGCTTCAGCGTGTATCTTGGTTTTTCAAGATTAAATTGAGATCAGGATATCACCAGGTCAGGGTGAGCGAGGAGGACGTGGACAATACTGCATTTCAGACTCGCTATGGTCATTACGAGTTCATGGTGATGTCGTTTGGGCTCACTAACGTGCCAGCGGTGTTCATGGATCTGATGAACCAGGTATGCAGACCGATGCATGATCGCTCAGTCATTGTTTTCATAGATGATATCTTGGTGTATTCCAAGACTTGAGAACAACATGAGGAGCATCTCAGTGGGCTGCTGGAGGTTCTAAGGCGAGAACGGTTGTATGCCAAGTTCTCGAAATGCGAGTTTTGGTTACGAGAGGTCCAGTTCCTCGGCCATCTTGTTAACCAGGAGGGATTTTGATTAATCCAGCTAAGGTGGAGCAGGTTATGCAGTGGGAGACTCCGAAATCTCCCTTAGACATCAGGAGTTTTTTGGGTTTAGCAGGGTATTATCGGAGATTCATTCGTGATTTTTCCAAGATTGTTGTACCCCTCACTCATCTAACGAGGAAGGGGGTGGATTTTCGGTGGGGCCCTAAGCAACAAAGGGCGTTTGAGGTCCTTCGGCGATGTTCATGCGAGGCTCCAGTATTGACACTCCACGGGGGAGTTGAGGATTTTGTGGTATTTTGTGATGCATCTATCACAGGCTTGGGGGCAGTCCTCATGCAGAGGGGACGAGTGACGGCCTACACATCACAAAAGCTGAAGCCGAATGAGACGAGATACCCTACGCATGATCTTGAGTTGGGAGCGGTGGTTTTCGCTCTCAAGATTTGGAGGCACTATCTTTACGGGGTCTGTTGTACTATATACATGGATCACAAGAGTTTGAGACATATCATGGATCAGCCAAACCTGAAGATGAGGTAGCACAGGTTGCTGGATGTGGTCAATGACTATGATTGTGAGATCCTTTACCATCCTGGTAAAGCGAACATTGTTGCAGATGCTCTGAGCCGTAAGTCAGCTTGGTTCTCGACCCCAGCTAGGTGTATGAGGATAGCGGTGGATTCCCTGCTGGTGGGCTTGGTCAGGGATGATCAGATTGAGGGTATGAGACCAGAGAACTAGATGATTGAGAGGATTAAGGGCGAAAGCACCCGGTTTGTTCAGGATAGCCATGTGTTGTTGACCCGTTACGGTCATGTTTGGGTTCTGATGTCCGGAGGGGTCCGACAGACAGAGATGGAGGAGGCTCATAAGTCTCGTTTTTCGATTCACCCGGGCGCCACCAAGATTTACCATGATTTGAGTTCGATTTATTGGTGGCCTGGCATGAAGCGATATATCGCTTGGTTTGTTGAGAGGTGCTTAACATATAGGATGGTCAAGGTCGAGCATCAGAGGCTGCATGGTAAGCTGCAGCCTCTGGAGATTCCTATGTGGAAATAGGAACGCATCGCAATGGATTTCATCATGATGTTGCCGAAGACGACAAGGGGGTTTGATGCTATATGGATCATTGTGGATCAATTGACCAAGAGTGCCTATTTCCTATCCATATGAGAGAATTCGTTAGTAGAGAACTTGGCCAACCTGTACGTCAGAGAGATTGTCTCTTGCCATGGGGTTCCAGTTTCTATCATTTCCTATCGAGATGGTAGGTTTACCTCCCGTTTTTGGCAGAAGTTCCACGAGGAACTGGGTACGAGACTACATTTTAGCACGGTGTTCCATCCGCAGACCGAGGGGCAGAGTGAGCGGACCATTCAGATCCTCGAGGACATGTTGAGGGCGTGCATCATTGGTTTCGGTGGGAGTTGGGATTCCCACCTACCGCTTGCTGAATTCGCCTACAACAATAGCTATCATTCCAGTATTGGTGCTCGGCCTTTCGAGCTGTTATATGGGCAGAAGTGTAGGACCCCAGTCTGTTGGGGTGAGGTTGGGAGGGTGGCTTATAGGCTACAGCTTCTGGAGGAGCTTAGCCGGATCCACAACACATTTCATGTTTCACAATTGCGAAAATGCATTATGGACCAGGAGGCATTGGTATCTTTGGATGACATTCAGGTCGATGAGCGCCTAAACTATGTGGAGAAGCCTGTGGCTATTTTGGAAAGCAAGAAGAAGATTTTGCAGAACAAGGAAATATCTTTAGTAAAGGTACAGTAGGAACATCGGAAGGGATCCGAGTGGACATGGGAGCCGGAGGTGGATATGCGTGAGCATTACCCGACATTGTTTATTCCAGCGGACTTCAAGGGCGATGTCTAGTTCAAGTGGGGGAGAGTTGTAACGCCCCGATTCTCAGGTATTGTTTAAATAAGATTTATTAGGTTAAGCTCTAGTCGACGAGTTGGTTTACCTACTCGTTGAGTATCAGTAGGGTGTGATCACATATTAAGTGACCTACTCGACGAGTCCGTATTGGGACTCGACGAGTAGGAGCTGGCAGATGAAACCCGAAATTTCAGGGTTTGCACCTCTATTTAAAGGAGCCTCAACCTCCTTTGGCCTCTTTGCAGTCTTTGAGAGCCCCTTAAAACCCTAATATGTGTGTGTGTGTGCACCCATTATGTGTTTGGAGGGAGAAGGCTTGGAGGAGAAGGAGATTGGAGCAAGTAGAGTGTGGGAATCAACTCTTATCTCAGTTATCATCTTTTGGAGGTAGCCACATCACCTTTCCCTTGTGAATCTCTTCTATTGGTTGAGTTTTAGGGTTTTTGGTGAGATAATAAGTTGTAAAGATGAGCTATGGGCTAGATTTGAGGTTGTAACTTCAGATCTAGAGCCTCCTTGGATTTTAGAAGTATAAAGTTTGAGTTTTGGTCATGATTAAGGTCCCTCTTGAGCATGAATTTCCATTAAGAACAGAAAATAGGCATTTAGAACCTTTATAGCCATGCATGCACATAATGTTTCCAACATTACATGATAAGCCTAGAAGCTTTGATCTATGATTTGGAGCCGCTGCATGGCTCAAAATAAGTCTGTATGGACTCGTCGAGTCGCAAGGTTGACTCGGCGAGTCACATGAAGATGGTCGTGAACTCAACGAGTTGTATGAACAACTCGGCGAGTCCGATGTAGATTGCCATAAACTCGACGATTTGAATAACAACAATACGAGTCGGATGAGTTTTCTCCAAGATATGTATGTGTGTGTATTCGTCAAGTTGCAAGGAGGAAAACTCGAAGGGTGGCCCTAAAGTTTGATCGAGAATCGAAGGAACTCGACGAGTCACCCCGATGACCCAACGAGTTGGAAAGTGCTTCAAGGAACCTGGCGAGTAGGCGAGGGAACTCGGCGAGTCAAGGTCAACATGGACTGTTGACCTTGACTGAGGACTTTGACTTTGACCAGGGGTTGACTAGTAGGTTATTGAGTACCTTATAAGGTTAAGAACTTATAAGTATCTTGTACTATGATAATAGGTGGTGGAGCCTGTGTCTAGTGATCCAAGAGTTGGAGTTTACCTTTTGAGTCGACATCTGTGTGGTGACTTATACTCACTGTATCGATAGGGTCTACGGCACCAAGGCCGGCCCTTTAATTGTTATTATTATGTTATGCTACATGTGGTTATGATCTGTTAGATCAGAATCAGGGTAGATAGTATGTTATGCTTTTATGATCCTTAGGGATTGGTATGTTAATGACCTGCTAGGTCAGTACTCTAGTTACAGGAGAATTCTATAATTGATGATCAGTGAGGTAGATATGTTTGATGTTTGTATATGCCAGTGTATCGTAGTATGCGCACCTGGTTATTTGCTTGTGGTTGGGTTGAGGCGGTCCTGCTTTGTGTTGAAGGAGAATATAACCTATGAGCAGTCTGGGGAGACTGTAGGCCCACGTGGCTGACCAGTCATGCCGAAGGCTTGGGATATATTCAAACAGACTGTAGGCCCGGTAAGGCGGTCCAGTCAGGCCGATGGCCCGGTATGCATGTTGATTTATTGATTATTCCTAATATGGTATTGTCAGTGTGGTATTGGTATTTTGGGGGCAGCTCACTAAGCCCTCGGGCTTACAGTTTTCACATTATTGTTTCAGGTACTTCAGGAGATCATGGAAAGGCAAAGGCGTGACCGTACCGCTCCTCATCCTTATGTTATGATTTTTGAGACACTCTGATGGAAAATGATTTGAAAACATTTTGTAAACAATGCTATTTGGCTTTTATTTATGATTGAAAAAGTTTAAATTTTGCATAAAATTTATGGATGTTACAAAATCTCTTGGAATGAATTATCACTTTCAGTTTTTGATCCTCATTCAACTCAATCTGAACTTGAAGTGAAAAAGATAATTCATTTACAAAATGTAGCAAATCAACTGTCAGATGCATTAATTGACCCTAAGAGAGTAACAAAGTCTAATGTACCAGCTTTAAATGCTCCGGTTAGAATTGATATCCCAAAAGGAAAAAATACAACTACAAATGAATCTAAGGCACGCCTGAAGCATGGAAGACCAACCGGTTCCAAAGATAAAAATCCTCGAAAATGAAAGCGAGCAAATATAATTGATGGCTCAAAAGAGAAAATACAATCTCTTAAAAATATTAATAAATCTCTAGAAGATCCCAATGACATAACAAAAGAAACCGGGGAACCTGAAAATTATCAAAACGAAGAGATCTCAAAAAACATCTATTATGACAGGAATAAGATGGAACCGAAATAAGATAGACTTTGGCGATAATTTTTAATATCATGTTGCGTGTGAGATTATGGAAGAAAATTAGGATCTTCAACCTAAATCTATAGAGGAATGTAGAAATAGAAAAGACTGGTCAAAATGGAAAGATGCAATCAACAAAGAGTTTAATTATCTTAATTAACGAAACGTTTTTGGACCTATAGTCCGTACATAAAACAGAGTAAGACTAGTGGGACAAAAAAATGGGTATTTGTGCGCAAAAGAAACAAGAAAAATGAAGTTGTGAGATATAGAGCAAGAGTTGTTGCACAAGATTTTACCCAAAGGCCCGTAATTGATTATGAAGAAACATACTCTCCTATTGTAACGACCCAATTTTCAAAAGAAATTTTTCATTTTAAAAATATCAAAATATTTCCAATTATCCATAAAATCTCAAAACAATTGTTTTCAAATTTGTACATCAACAAATTTTTATTTCAAATATCAGAGTGCCCCAAAAGAAAAATGCTTGAGAGAGTGCATGCCATGCCATTAGACCTTGACCTTGTTCTTAGGCTAAGAAGTGCCTGAAACAATCAACAAATTGTAAGCTAATAATTAGTGACTTCCCTAGACCATACCCCATAGAATCCACATAATCGATATAAGGAAGCCATGGAAACCGTCCATGGTCTTACACCTAATGCCATTGGAACCCCCACGTGGTTTTAACTAACTGCCATTGGAACCCCCACATGGTCTTCTTGCCATGGGAACCCCCACATAGTCTTCCCACCTCGAGAACCCCCAGACGGTCATTACAATCAAGAGATAACATGCAAACCATACAAGCAAATATAATAGAATGTCATGGAAACCCTCCAGGGTATCACATACAAGTTCCTAGAGAACTCCTCGAGGTCTTTCATGCAAGTATTACAAATCCCATAACCAACCAATCACAACTCATAACAATAATTGGCCGGCCTTGGTGGCTTTAACCCATTCGTATGGTGAGGAGACTCACCTCTCGTGAATGTTGAACTGAAAAGATAAGATCAAATAAATCCCACACGTTGCTCCAACTCAACTACCTATAATCATCATGTGATTAACTTGCCACAATCCCGAAACACCATAAATATCCTCAAAGTCAACCCTGGTCAAAGTCAAGGTCAAAATTCCATGCTAACCTCAAATCGTCGAGTTACATGAGTAACTCGTCAACTCGCCAAGTTACCTGTGTAACTTGTCGAGTTCTTGCATGTCCAGAAGACCGAAAACTCATGTAGACCGAAAACTCCAATCCTTCACTAAAATCACTTGGAATCTCGAAAACGAGTAAACCCTACTCGATTTAGCTAAGGGACATGATGAGTTCCTTCAGTCTTTTTTGTGTTCAAACGTTTTTAAGCTACCCCAAAGCTCGAAATTACATATCTAGCCTCCTACAACATGGTTTCCACATAAAGTTGCAAACTTTACGTGCATGCTAGCTCTTAAGTACAAAAACCAAGCTAAGGGAGGGCTTTTAGCCAAAGAAAAGGACCAATGCTTGATAGATTCAGTGACTTTATAACTCTAAGGACTTAAAGGAGTCCAGATCTGAAGTTGCTACTCCAGATCTTACCCAACACCCTAAATGCTTCACAAATATACTAAAAATAGCCTAAAACCCAAGAAAAAGGGGATCTAATGCTAGAATGATCAAGGTAACAGCCTGTTACCTTCAAATGGGTGCCTAAACATTGTAGATGTTGGATTTACAATCTTACCGAAAACCCTCTCTTAGCCTCTTAAGCACAAGGAAACAACAAAGAATGGCTTAGGGTTTCTTCTCTAGGTAGTGAAGTGGCAAGGGAGGCCACAAGAGGCGGATCAAGTCCTTTATATAGGGTGCAAACACCAACAATTAGGGTTTCCCTTTACAGCTCCTACATGTCGAGCCGGGTCCTTCCGACTCATCGAGTAGTATCTAATTCCCGCTTCCTCATAAATGATCTCTACTCGACGAGTTGGAGCTCCCCAACTGATCGATTCCTAGCATAAAAGCCTAAAGACTTGAAAAATTAAATGATACCTGGAACGGGTATTACAGATCTCCCCTACTTGAACTAGACTTATTCCTCAAAGTTTGCTGACATGAACAAGTCTATATAGTGATCTCGCATCTCCTCTTTTGGCTCCTATGTCCATTTGGAGACCCTTTGCTACTGTCATTGAACCTTTTCTAGCTTCACTTCCTTCTTCTGGAGAACTTTGGTCTTTCTATCCAAAATCACAATAGCCTATCTGTTGGATAAGGTGTCTAAGTCCATAACTATTTATGGTATGTACTTGACCCGACCCGGCATGGTCCATTTGGGTTGCATGGCACCATGCAATTGGATAGACTAAATGAGAGAAATAACACTTGGAGATTATTAATATATTATAAGTTCTAACATATTAATAATATTATTTTATTAGTTTGATCAAGAATTAATTTAGAATTAATTAAGTGATCAAAAGATAACTAATTAAATATATGGGTTGATTATGTAAATCATCCATATCTTGTATAGTGGGCTAAGAGGCTCCATGGATTATCAAGTTGGGTTCCACCCATAGGATACTCCATGGATGCTCCATGGGAGTTACAAACCCATGGGTCATGGAAATGAAGAGTCATGACACATTAGGGTTTACATGGTGTAACCCTAGATGTTTCAACACTATATAAGAATCATATTCTCCACCAAAATCGGCTACACACATGTGAAACAAGAGGGCTAGGCCGATTTCAAGTAGTGTGCATTCTCTCAAAAGTCTTTCCAAGAGCATTTGGTGTTGTGTGAAGCATTTGAGGCATCACACTTGGGGTGCTAGGCTCATAAGGTTTCAAGGAACATAAGCAAAAACAAGGTAAGTTATTCTATCTATCATTCAAGTTAAAATTGTTCCCCATGTATGCTAGATAGGAATATATCCTTGGAATTCAACTTTGCATGATAATTAGACAAACATAGATCCAAGGTTATTAGGGTTGCATGTACACTTAGGAAGTGTTAGAATGCTCAAAACCCAACAGTGGTATCAGAGCCTAGGCTTGTTTGTTTGTTATTTGTGCAAAAAAAAGTTGAAGAAAGTCGAAAAACTTGCTGTCTAACTGCTGGACTCGTCGAGTCCATGGGGGGACTCATCGAGTTCACTTGTACCTTCAACCTACTCATCGAGTAGGTTAATGCACTCGGCGAGTAGGGTTGACAGAGTGCAGATTTCGACTTTAGTTGCTGGAAATGGATTAGAAACATTACCCTAAACTGTTTTGGTACTTGAAAACTTGTTTTAGATGGTGTAATGTCTTTGCTAATTCATTTACAACAACTAGTTATCAAAATTACAAAGTTTTAAGTGTAATTTTGATTTATGAATGTGTTCATATTCATGTTCTTGTTCTTATGATGTTTTAGATGATCATAGGAATTATTTGTAACCTATGTGGTAGATTAATTCTTGATCATAATGTGTTTTAATGGAGTCCATAACTTGTCCTCAAGTTATGGAAAACCAAGAGTCACACTTGAATTAAAACCATTAAAAGAACACAAGAGTTAGAAAAATGAAGAGTCTTCATTTTATTACTCTATTAAACTCATAAGTTACAAGAAATGAAAAGTTTTGAAAGTTACAAAACTTGCCCTCAAGTTTTGGAACAAGTAAAGTCTTATTAAAACTTTAGTTCCAACCCTTAGAATTTTAAAAGTTAAAATTCAACCCTTATACTTATATTATTATAATTTAATAATTATATATATGTATAAGAACAAAGTCGTCTTACTGCTAGTACACCTCATTCATGAAGCCGGTCTATAAGGTGGGTATAAGGTTGTTGCCTATAAAATGGCAACTTAATGGGTGTCCATTCTCACCCACCGCTCGCTTGACTAGTGGAGGGTCGTTAGCCGAACGGGTAGGGCAAGGACTTATAAATTCTCATTAAAAGTATGATGAATATTATAAAGCAACTATATGTTTTATTAAATTCCCAATCTTAGTTACTTTAGGAAAATGTGAATAAGGTGCTAATCCATGAAATTACACTTTACACTTTGTCTAAGTTGTTGGTGGAGCGTGTGTGGTTAACCGGCACACTAACTTGGACTTAACAAGGTAGGTAAAGGGTGAGTTAAGGTTTATTATAGTATCGGTGGAGCGTGTGTGGTTTACCGGCACATCAATTGAGTGATAAACTTTAAGGGTACCAAGTGATTTGCATGGTTACTTCACACTTCGTTTTGTGATCCTCGGTATCCCAGTCACAAAACTTGGAGGGCACACTCGAGATTGAAACATGCCTTTGAAAAGTTCATTGAATCTCAAAGAATCTAGGAATTTCTAGGAACCAATCAAAAACCTAATATCTAATATTTTGGTTTTCGTGGTGGAAATTAGTGAATCGTCATTCACCTACCTTTTAAATATGTTATAGCTTGGATTACGGCATACCTCTTCTAAGTTATAATATATTGTGATTGGATCCTAGCATTAATATTACATTTGGGTGTTCTATTAAGGACTCTCTTAATATCTAAACTAATCTTGTCCTCTTCCTTCAGATGTCTTCAAACAATGTTGCTTCTGGCTCTAATCCTAATAGCTCCTTTACCCTTATGAACTTGTGTGGGAAAGTCACTTTTGATGGATCCAACTTCAATGAGTGGATCAGAAACATCAGGATGAATACCCGCTACGAGGACAAAGAATATATCCTTGACAAGGAGCTTAAGGAGATTGATGAAACCACTGCAACTCCTCAGGAGATCGCTGAATTTCAGGCACATGAAAGGGATGCTACGAAAGTAGCATGCATCATGATGGCCACGATGACAGCGAAACTCCAAAAGTCCTATGAGGATTTCTACCCTTATGAAATGCACCAAGATTTGATGGAAAGATACCATCAAAGTGCACGACAAGAGAGGTACGAAATCATCTGCTCCATCATAACAACCATGATGAAGGACGGGGATTCCGTCACGAGCCACATGCAGAAAATGCAAAGGTATGTGGATCGATTGCTAAAGTTTATTGTGAACTTCCCTGAGGAGCTTGCAATAGATATAATTTTGCGCTCCTTACCATCGTGCTATGATCAATTCCGCATGACATATATACATGAATAAGGAAGAGGTCATACTCAGCAAACTTCAGGGACTTCTCAAGACCGCTGAAACAGGTCTTAAGGGGAAGTCGATTGTTAAAACTCCTACTCCAAACTCCACTCCGGTTTTGGCAATCGGGAAAAGTCGAGGGAAGAAGAGAAAGAGTTCTTCGAAGGGTACCAAGGTTAGGACCCTTGATGGCTCTTCTTCAAGTGGAACCAAGAAAGGTTTCGTCACTCCTTCTTCTGACCCAAAAGAGGTTGAATGCTTCTATTGCCATGAAAAATCACAGTGGAAGCGGAACTGCCCAAAATACCAGCAAGATGTGAAGGATGGGAAAGTTAAACCCAACCATGTAGGTATTTACACTATCATTTCTAATAACTCACCCCATTCTAAATCTTGGGTCCTTAATACCAGTTTTGGTATTCACATTTGTTGTGACTTCCAGGGACTAAGAAGAAGTGAGAATGTGGAGCAAGGAAGAATAAACTTAATCATGGGGAATAGGAAAGTTACACCTGTCACCAAGATAGGAGTTTATACTGTATCGCTAAGTAGTGGGTTAAATTTAGATTTAAATAAATGTTGTTATTCGCCAGAAATGGCAAGAAATATTATTTCCTTTCATGCATTGTATAAACAAGGTTTCACCATTTCATTTGATAATGAAGTTGGTTCGATTAATGCTTTCTTTAATAATGTTCTTTATTTTAAATCATTACCTTGTGATGGTGTGTATGAAGCTATATCTGTTGTAGATAACTTAGGAAATAATGTTTTGTGTATTGATTCTCTTAATAATAATAACTTGGATAAAGCATCATTATGCCATTGTCGTCTTGAACATATAAGCAAGAAACACATAGGCCAACTCCAAAAGGATGGAGTCTTGGAGTTGTTTGACCTAAAGTCAAATGATAGTTGCGAATCATGCTTACTTGGAAAAATGACGAAGTCACCCTTCACAGGCTCGTGTGAGAGGGGTGAAGGTTTGTTGGACCTTGTACACACGGATGTGTGTGGACCATTAAAACATGCCACAAGGGATGCTAATCGTTATTATTTGACTTTTACTGATGATTACAGTAGCTATGGATATGTCTAATTAATCAAGCATAAGTTAGAGACTTTCGAAAGGTTTAAGGAATTTAAACAGGAAGTCGAGAATCAATTGGGCAGGAACATTAAGATGCTTCGATCCGATCGAGGTGGTGAGTATCTTAGTTCATAGTTCCTCGACTATCTAAGGGAATGTGGGATTGTCTCACAATTGACACGTCCCAGGACACCGTAGTTCAATGGTGTGGCTGAGAGTCGTAATCGAACCTTGTTAGACATGGTTCGTTCCATGATGAGTCAAGCTTCGCTACCAATCTCATTCTGGGGGTATGCCTTAGAGACTGCCTCCCATATCCTTAATCTAGTCCCTACAAAGAAAGTTGTCAAAACTCCTCATGAGATGTGGACTGGTAAAGTACCCAAACTAGACCACATCTAGATTTGGGGTTGCAAGGCTTTCGTAAGATGCGAGACTCATGATAAGCTCGAACCTCGAAGCGAGAGGTGTATTTTCATCGGCTACCCACAACAATCCTTTGGTTACCTTTTCTACAGACCTAGTGATAATGTGGTCTGTGTAGTAAGAAGAGGAGTCTTTCGAGAAAGAGAGTTTATAAGACAAGGAGATAGTGGGAGGCAAATTGATCTTGAAGAAATTCAAGAGTCAAGTGGTGAAGGAACTTCAAACTCTAGCCCTCAACTTGAGGAGGAAACTCCTATTGAGCCAATTGACGAATCTGTACCTCTGAGGCGTTCCACGAGAGTTAGGAGTGCACCTGAGCATTACTATGGATTCCATATTACTGCAGAAGGTGAGACCCTCATTAGTGATGGGACACTAGTACGTCAAGATGACCCTAACAGCTACAAGGAAGCCATGTCAGGCCCCGAGTCTGCTAAATGGAAAGAGGCTATGGATAGCGAGATACAATCCATGTATGACAATCAAGTTTGGAACTTGGTTGAAAATGTACCAGGTCGTAAGACAGTAGGGTGTAAATGGATCTTCAAGAAGAAGACCGACATGGATGGTAATGTACACACTTATAAGGCTCGACTGGTCGCAAAGGGCTTTTCTCAAATTCTTGGAGTGGATTATGATGAGACCTTTTCTCTAGTAGCCTAGATTAAGTCTATTAGGGTTATGTTAGCCATAGCCGCATTTCATGACTATGAAATTTAGAAAATGGATGTCAAAACCGCTTTCCTTAATGGAAAGTTGGCTGAAGATGTTTACATGAGTCAGCCAGAAGGTTTTGTCAGCAGCGAGTACCCTAATAGAGTGTGTAAGCTTGAGAAATCCATCTATGAATTAAAGCAAGCACCTCGCAGATGGAATCTTTGATTTGATGAAAAGGTCAAGGAATTTGGCTTTTCTAGGAGTGAAGATGAATCTTGTGTGTATGTCAAGGCTAGTGGGAGTATAGTTAGCTTTTTGGTATTGTATGTGGATGACATACTACTCATAGGAAACGACATTCCAACCCTGCAGGAAGTAAAGTCCTGGCTTGGGAAGTGTTTCGCTATGAAGGACCTTGGTGAAGCTGCCTATATTTTAGGGATAAGGATCTTGAGAGATCGGAGTAAAAGACTAATTGGACTTAGTCAGAGTACCTACTTGGATAAGGTGCTGAAGAGATTCAGCATGCAGGAATCTAAGAAAGGAGAGTTACCCATCCAGAGTAACGCCAAATTGAGTAAGACACAAAGCCCTAGCACTGAGGCTGAGATAGCAGAAATGAGTCGAATACCTTATGCTTCGGCTGTATGATCGATCATGTATGCTATGACGTGTACTCGACCTGATCTAGCCTTTGCCCTGAGCATGGTTAGCAGGTTTCAGGGGAACCCTAGCAAGGCACACTAGACTATGATAAAGAATATTCTCAAGTACCTACGAAGGACTAAGGACTGGGTCCTTACCCTTGGTGGGAGTGATGACTTGAGAGTTGTAGGGTATAGTGATGCTAGATTCCAGACTCATAGGGATAATTTCCGCTCTCAATCGAGCTGGGACTTTACCCTAAACGGAGGAGCAATTTCTTGGAAGAGTTCCAAGAAAGAGACAGTGGCTGATTCAACTTGCGAATCAGAGTATGTGACTTTTCATATAACTTGAGGACAAGTTACAAAAACACATTTTAGAATCAACTCTTATATTAAAATGGATTGAAAACACATAATCAATTAACTTTTCTATTAATCTAAGCAACTCATAAGAACAAGATGATTCAAATCAAACTTTTTCATGTAATTAGCCTAATCACTAAACTAATACAAAACATGAATCTATTGATAATTATCTTTGAAATTAGATTAGCATGAACATTATCACATCGTAAACAAGTTTATAAGTCTAAAAATAGCTTAGGGTAATGTTCCTAGTCCATTCCAGCCAAAAGAATCGAATATATACTGTCAGGGGGTCCAACTTGTCGAGTGCATGAACCAACTCGGCGAGTTGGATGCTTTTTACCTTGGACTCGGCGAGTCTGCTATGCAGACAACTCAAAACTTCGATTTTTCAGCCAATTTTGCAAGTATAACAAGAAAACAAGCCTATGCTCTGATACCACTATTGGGTTTTGAGCATTCTAACACTCCTAAGTGTACATGAAACCCAAAATACATTGGATCTATGTTTTCTCTATTATACATGCAAATATGAACTTTCCAAGTTATTCATCCTAACTAGCATAATAACATATATTCAAATGAATATATCAAGTTAGAATTACATACCTTTTTGATGTACATTGTCTTCATAAACCTTGAGTGCCTTTTGCCCCAAATGTGACACCTCAAATGGTTCACACAACACCAAATGCACTTGGAATTGATTGAGAGAACATACACACTTCATGATATTGGCTAGCCCTTCATTCTCACTCATAGTTGTCGATGTTCCCTAGAATATGATCTTTATGTAGTGTCACAATTAGGGTAAACCCTAATTGTCATGGCTTTCCGTTTCCATGATCCATGGGTATAAATACACTATGGAGCATCCATGGAGGATCTTATGGGTTTTAGCCCAACTTGACAATCCATGGAACATTAGCCCACTATATAAGTATGGATGATTTACACAATCAACCCATATATTTAATTAGTCTTCTTTTGATGACTTAATTAATCCTAGATTAATTCTTGATCAATACTAATTAAATAATCTTATTAATATATTGGAACTTATAATATATTAACAAACCTTAAGTGTTATTTCTCTCATTATAGTCTATCCAAATGCATGATGCCATGCAACCCAAATGGACCATGCCGGGTCAGTTTAAGTCTCCCCAATTATAGTTATGGACTTAGACATTAATCCAACATGAACATCTTCCAGAATCTTAATGTAAACCGAACATCTATGTCAGAGACTACCAACACTGGCACCCTATGTCTCGCCACCACCTCTCACACATACATATCCTCCAATTTCTCAGTGAAGATGCTCTCAGAGATTGGAATAAAGTGGACACTCTTCGTCAATCTATCCACAATAACCCATATGGCATCCACACCCCTTGTTGTCCTCAGCAACTTCTTGATGAAGTCCATAGTGATCTCTTCCCACTTCCACATGGGAATGGATAGTGGTTGAACCTTGACATGAGGCTACTAATGCTCAGCCTTGACCTTCCGGTGGGTTAAGCACCGCTACACAAACCAGGTGATCTCCCGTATCATGCAGATCCACTAGTAACTCAGCCTCAAGTCTCTATACATTTTTGTATCCCTTAGCAATACGGAGAACATTGACTTAAGAGCCTCCTACAATAACTTTTTCCTCACTCCCCCAGATGTTGGGACCCACACTCGGCTACACTGAGAACATTGACACTGACCATTCCGGACGAACAAAGTAATTTGTCCCCGTATCCACACTAACTTTCAGCTCTCCTACTTCAAACCCTCCACATGTGCCTCCATGATCATATCCAACAATGGAGAGATCACTGTCATCCCAATCGGGGAACCTACCTTCTTGCGGCTCAAAGCATCGGCCACCATGTTGGCTTTCCTTGGATGGTATAAGTGATGGGTTTTAAACAAACAATCCTATGTGTGCATGCAACACTAGATTTGGATCTATGTTTTCTCTATTAGATACACAACTTTATGAACATAAGAAGAACCCTAAAGTGCATCTAGGTATTTCGAAATTTATATATACTAAAAGAAATTACATACCTCTTGTTGTTATATTGTAATAATAAGACAAATCTTCAATGTCTTGTCTTGGAAAGCAAGTACCACAAGTGCAGTACCTCTAATGGCTCACAAACACCACAAGCAAATGGAAACGCAAAAGAGAGAGAGAGAGAGAGAGAGAGAGAGGGGGGGGGAGGCTGGAAATCGACTATAAGCCTTCTTAGAATCAAGTGGCCGATTTCCCTTAGCCAAGGGGTCTTTATATAGGGTAGAGATTAGGGTTTCAGTCCTTATCCTTATCTAGTTGCTTGCCCACCAAGCAATCCATAAGATAATCTAGAACCCTTATCCTTGGATGAATTATAGGGCCTTATCCCCTTGGATTTGTCCACCCCTTCCTTAGGGAATCCATTGCCCTATTTACAACTATCATATAATTACAATTCAGCCCCTGTAGTTTAATTAATTACATTTGATCACAGAATTAATTCTTAATCAATTATTGACCAATATTAATTAAACAAATATGATTTCTCCTTTAATATATTATTCCTATAATATATTAATAAATCATAATAACCACTTTTTCTATTATTTCTCAAGTCAAGTTGCTTTGGTGAAGGCAACCTAAAAGGACCATGCAAAACCGGGTCAAGTACTTACCAAATATGGTTACGGGCTTATACACTAATCCAACAGTCTCCCACTTGGATAAGTCTAGTAACCACAAATGTAAGTATAACTCGATTAGTAATCGTAGCTCTCAATGATGCTGTCGAACTCTGATCTTATCAGTAACCTGTCCTTTAGATAAGGGATCATACAGTCCTTTGTTTTAGATATCGTGCGGATAATCTCATGTAATATAATCATACTTATTGTCCATCAGTTTGTTTCTCGATATTATATTCATTTGACATAGAACTTAATTGAACACATTAATTCAGTCCTGACCAGGCCCGACACATAAGTCAAATCAAATCATCGAGGGGCCCTAATATCGCTTTTACCCTCTTAAGATAAAAGAAACAGATAAACTTCGACTTATATGCATTTACTACTCACTAATCAATTATACACAACAATGCATTTTATGACATCAATTTACTAATGTGGTTTCCCATTATCAATGTACAATCAATTAGCAACCAATAATCCATATATATTGGTTTTAAGACCATATGATATTATCATCTTGCGATCACTCGTGATAAATTCCACGAAGTGATTCTAGCAAGCGCGGGTTTATTCCAATGCTCAAAAACTTACTTAAAAGTACTCATGAATGTTGTAACAAAACTTTTTAATGTCTAATACCTTCCAGAAAATCTACACACCAATTCATGACAGTCTTCATTCATACCTACTTTCAGCATATGAATGATTGTGGACCATTTGAATAATTTGATTATTCTTAATTAACTCAATTATTCAGGAAGTCAGAACCTACAAAGAAAAATAATAGTCAACCAATTAACATAAGACAGTAACTATACTAATAAATAACACTCCTTTATTTAATCATCAAATGTCAATTACAATTATCTATTACACATTTCTAATCTATCTAATCCAAACTAACATCGTCCTTCAGCCCGATGCTCCTAGCGTGCTGCAAATGCTTAACCCTACTTAGTCCCTTCGTAATCGGATATGTTAGGTTATCTTCTAACGATATCCTATTAACTACGAGGAGTCCTTGGATAACCTACGAGGAGTCCATAAATTGACTTCTCAAGGTTGCACACTCTATTGGGATGCTTCGTATCGACAAAACCCTCTAGCTGAGCCATGTAAGCATCCTCATCCAACTTCCCATTAAGGAAAGCGGTTTTGACATCCATTTACCATATTTCATAATCATGAAATGCAGAAATGGATAGCATCACCCTAATAGCCTTAATTTTAGCAAGTGGTGAAAAGGTCTCATTATAGTCAACTCTGGGAGTTTGAGTAAAGCCCTTCGCAACCAATCGCGCCTTATATGTGTGCACATTCCCATCCATATCCATCTTCTTCTTGAAGATCCACTTGCACCCAACCGTCTTACGTCCGGAAAAATTGTCAACCAAATTCCAAACATGGTTGTCATACATGGATTGAATCTCGCTGTCCATCGCCTCTCTCCATTTTGCAGACTTCGGGCCTGCCATGGCTTCCTTATAGCTGTTAGGTTCATCTAGATTTACTAGTGTACTAGCACTAATATACGTGTTCCCTTCGGTTGTAATATGAAAACCATACAACTAGGGTTGTACTCTAACTCTTTCGGAACTTCTAAGAGGTAAGGATTCGTCAATTGGTTCAACCGGAGTTTCCTCCTCGGGTTGAGCGCCAGCGTTAGAGGTTCCTTCATCACTTGACTCTTAAATCTCTTCAAGATCGATTTACCTCCCACTGTTTCCTTGGTTTATGAGTTCTTGCTCTTGGAAAACCCCTCTCCTCGCAACGAAGACAACATTGTCACTCGGTCTATTGAAGAGATATCCAAAGGATTTCTGCAGGTAGCCGATGAAAATACATCGCTCACTATGAGGTTCGAGCTTTTCGTGAGTCTCTCATCTTAAGAAAGCCTCGCAACCCCAAACCTTGATTTGTACCAACGAGGGAGCTTTCCCTGTCCACATCTCATGAGGTGTTTTGGTAACCTTCTTTGTACGGACTAGGTTAAGGATATGGGCGGCAGACTCTAAGGCATACCCCCATAATGAGATAGGTAGCGACGCATGACTCATCATGGAATGAACAATGTCCAACAAGGTTTGATTACGCCTCTGAGCCACACCATTCAATTGCGGTGTCCTAGGTGGCGTCAATTGCGAAACTACTCCACAATCCTTGAGATAGTCATGGAATTCAAGACTTAGGTACTCTCCTCCTCGATCGGATCGAAGCATCTTGATTTTCCTACCGAATTGATTCTCCACTTCTTGTTTAAACTCTTTGTACTTTTCAAAGGTTTCTGACTTGTGCTTGATTAAGTAAATATACCCATATCTACTGTAATCATCGGTGAAACTCACATAGAAGCGGTTCGCGTCCCTTGTGGTGGATCTAAAGGGCCCACACACATCGTTATGTATGAAATCCAATAAACCCTCACCCCTTTCATAAGTTCCAGTGAAGGGTGACTTGGTCATCTTTCCAAGTAAACAAGACTCGCACACATCATCTTCCCTAAGGTCGAATGACTCCAACACACTATCCTTTTGGAGTTGGGCTATGTGTTTCTTGTTAACATGTCTAAGACGAGAATGCCACAAGCATGCTTTATCCAAAACAATGGAAGAATCCACACATCATTTCCTAAGTTATCTACAACCATAACAGTTTCATAAATTCCATTACAAGGAAATGCTTCAAAATATAAAACACCATTTAGATAAGCATAAATTTAACCTTTCTCATTATCAAACGAATATCTAAATCCTTGTCTAAACAAACCATGAAATGAAATGATGTTTCTTGCCATATCTGGCGAATAGCAACAAATATCTAAATCTAAACCTAATCCATTACTAAGCGCTAAAGAATACACTCCAATATTGATGATAGGCTACGATCTTCTTTTCCCCATAACTAGATTTATTCTTCCACGCTCCACATCCCTATCTCTTCTTAGTCCCTGCAAATCAGAACATATGTGAAAACCACATCCTGTATCAAGAACCCAAGAAATAGTATGTGATGAATCATTAGATTTAATTGTGTAAATACCTACGAAAGACGGGTTGATCTTCCCATCCTTGATGGCTTCTAGATATTCCAGGAAGCTTCTCTTCCAGTGTCCTATTTTGTGGCAGTGGTGACACTCTGTCTCCTTAGGGTTTGAGTTGGGCTTAGCAGGACCAACTTTGGTCCCACTAGAAGAGGAACCATCTTGGGGCTTTCCCTTGTGGTGGCTCTTTGAAGGAGCCTTCCTCTTTTTGCCCTTCCCTTGCCCAATGGCCAAAACAGGAGCAGTGGGTGAAGTGGGAGTTGGTGCAATAGATTTGTCCTTGAGGTTTATCTCAGCAGCCCTTGGAGTTTGCTTAGGGTGACTTCTTCTTTGTTCATGTGGTAGGTCATCGTAAATTGGTTCTAGCACGAGGGCAAGGAGTGGAGAATGATGCCGATAGCCAAGTCTTTCCTAAAGCTAACATTTAACTTGCGAAGACGATCAACATACCTTTGCCTCTTTTGCAAATGCGAGGCTAAGGACTCTCCACTTCCCATCTTAGCGGTGATCATGTTGGTGATGATCTCGTAGCGCTCTGGCCTTGCACTTTAGTGCTACCTCTCCAGCAAATCTTGGTGCATTTCATAGGGATACATGTACTCATAAGACTTTTGGTGTTCAAGATTCATAGTGGCCAGCATAATGCAATGGACTTTTGTTACATCATGCTCATGCATCTCAAAGACGGCCTTTTCTTCGGGAGTAGCGATTTCCAGATTGATCTTTTCAAGCTTCTCGTCGAGGACATATTCTTTGTCCTCGTAGCGATCAATCATGCGAATTTATCCTATCCATTCGTTAAAATTCGATCCGTCGAATGTCACCTTTTGACATAGGCTCATTAGCGAGAATGAACCAGCAGCAGTGTTGTTGGCGTTTGCGTTAGACATCTCTAATAGAAAGGAACAAGTTTTGATTAGAATTGAATCCCTAATTAAACACCCACAAATGAGAAATTAGAGCTAGGATCCAACAACATTATTTACACATTAGAAAAGGGATGTCGTAATCCAACATGCAAATAATTTGGAGGTAAGTGAATGACGATTGACTAATTCTTCACCATGAAAAACATAAGGGCTTAGGCTTTAAATGTATTGAGAATTCCTAGATTTCCTTCTTGAGATTCATTGAACTTTTCAATAGCATGTTTAAATCTCAATATGCCCTCTCGTTTGTGACTGGGATGCCGAGGATCACAAAGTGGGTGTGAATAACCATGCAAATGTACATGATGCCCTCATTGTTACAGTCACCTATTCGATATGCCGGTTAACCACCCACACTCCATAGAACTATAACAAATAATGAGTCACCCTTTGTGACCTTTTCTTAGAATCAATTCGTGTGCCGGATAACCACACACGCTCCACTAACTTCTTAGCAAGGGTTTAAAGTGTAATTTCATGGGATTGCATCAATTCACTTTTGCCTAAAGTAACTAGAATTGAGAATTTTGTCAAAACGTTTAGTTACTTTATATAGTTTTATTATACTTATTAATGAAGAGATGATTTCCCTATCCTACCCGTTCAGCTAACGACCCTCCACCAATCAAGATAGCGGTGGGTAAGATTGGATACCCATTAAACATACATTTTATACGTCATAACCTTATACCCCCCTTATAGATCGACTTCATGAATGACGTCTACTAACGGTAAGACTAGCATTTTATATATATATATATATATATATATATATATATATATATATATATATATATATATATATATATATATATATATATATATATATTAATCTTGTAATAATATAATAGTATAGGGTGTATTATAAACATTTTAAAATACTAGGATTTTAATTTCAATTTAAAATTTTTAGAAATTTATAACCTTTAAATTAAAATTTTAAATATTAAAATTCTTGATTTAATAATTATCTAAATTAAACAATTCATTTGAATTACTAAATCACAAAGGATTATCTTAAATTAAACAATTGATTTTATCTGAATCCCTTAAATCCCTCTAAATTTCGAAAATATGGGATGAGATAATTCAAAATCTTTAATTACCATATTTAACCATTAAAGGATAATTACAAGATATGGGTTTATCCAAATCCCTAAATTTTAGGAACTTATCTTGGGGAGGAGGTATATCTCGAAAATCTAGGGTTTGCAAACCCTAAATCTCAAAATATTGGGCAACAAGGAAAAGGGTTTGAAAACCCTTCTCAAAATTTCGAACATTAGGGTTCAATGTCACACCCCCAAACCGGAACGGCAGAAACGTTCGGGGGCAGATGACTTCATGTGGTAACGTAACAATTGAATACATACTAAAGAAAGCAATATAACCATCATATATATAATTGAAAGTTTACATTGTTTAAAAGTTACACGTTCAAAACCAATTACAATATGATGCCAAAATATGAATTTAAACTAGCGCCGTAGCATCCCTTCTTCCAACTCCTATTTTTTACCTGCAATTACGGAATTCCTGGGACATACAAGTAGTTTTGAAAGAGTAGATAAGCATATAAGCTTGTGAGTTTCATAAGTATTAAATGACAATGTTTGCATGAACTAAAACGAAATGGTTTGTTTTGTTCGTTGACTCCTAGAAAATCCAATATTCTCTACTGGTATACATGTAGCCTTCTATCAAGACCAATGTTTGTTTCTAGAAAATTTATGTTTTTCCGTATGTGGGTAGTGGTTTAGAAGTTCCAAAATTGTGCCACGATAAGGTTTTTCATGCCTTAAGTAGTTAATTAATGTACGTATAAAATTGACAATACGTCTGAAAAAACCCCGTAAATCAATGTGTTTTTAATACTCCATGTGAGTTTTATAACCATGCTATTTGACTAGAAATGCCTATACACAACGTTCTTCAGGCGTTGGAATGTTATGAAGTTTTTCGCCCCAAATGGTGTACTGTAGCTAACAGTCAGGGCTAGGGGTTGTGAATCCTGTATAGATCTATACACAAACACCATGCTCACCCTCCAAGGGTTCTGGTATATAATACAGGACTTGAAATTTGTACTCGAGCGTACGTGAAGCTTAATATCTCACAAAACTTAGTATAAAACAGATTTACGTGTGAAAATGTTCGTTTGTTCTTGTATACGAAAGTAACTTCTTGAAATAGTATTTCTAGTATGTAAAAGTCCGTGATGTTCTCGTAAAACTATACCTATTATACTTTTCTAAAATTGTATCTCGTTTGTATAGTAATCCCAAGTGAAATTCTCACTTGTTATGAAAATATAATTATTGTAGTGCCAAAGATGAACACATATACATACAGTATAAGCAGAGTGTTTGATTTACATAAATACATAAATCATTTCTTATTTCAAAAGATAAGATGTTATCGTGGTATATTTTGCATACGAAAGTTTCCCTATAATAGTTATAAATCACATATGATTCCATTGATAAAAGTGTATAATGAAACTTTATGTAACACTCGGTAATAATTGTGTGTTTTACTTGTACTCCCCCCCCCCCCCCTTAAAAGCATATAAAAGCATTTATAAAACATTTAAAACTATGGATTATAGGGGAATGAACTCACTTGAAAGATCGAAGAAGGCGAGATGAAAACCGAGTAGAATTTCGACTCGAGAAAGCATATTTTCTCGGGATTCTCGGTTTATCTCGGGAACACAAACGACCTTCGAGACTTGAGCAAGGAAACTAGGGCTTTGGGATAGAACGTGCATGGAAAACGAGGAAAAAACACAAGAAAGTTCAGAGAAATTGAGCCACTTCTTCGGAACCCTCGCATCCCTTTTATAGGGGGTGGGAACCGCCTCGGTACGCTGGGCGTACGCGGGTACATTGTACGTACGCGTGCGTCATCCGTGACCGCCTCCTCGACTACCTCAGACCTTCGGATGGGATGGGTCATAGCCTTGCATAGGGGTGACGTGGACTATCCGAGGCCTAGGCCTCGAGTACGCTGGGCATACGAGTGTACATTGGGCGTAACTCATATCAGCCTGGTGACTCCTCCTTCAGATAATACCAAAATTTAATATAAAATATATATTTTTATTATTTAATAAACTTAAAAAATTCATATCTTCTTCGTACGAACTCCGTTTTCGACGTTCTTTATATCCATGCGTAGGTGAGACTATGCTCTACAACTTTCGTTTAGATTCTGTCAGCAAATTTTGAAATAATTTTTATTATTTATTTTTAAAAGGTCGCGGTAAGAAAATTTCATTAGGAATTCATAACTTCATTATCTGATGTTTGTTTTTGCCAGAATTTTTACCGTTGAAAAACCATTGTCGAGACCTTCGATTCTTATTTAGGTCATTGGGGCCAAAAGTCGTTCGATCTCCGTTTCGAGTTTTTAGATGTTTGTCGCTAATTCGAACTTGAAAAATTCATAACTTCCTTATACGAAGTCAGATTTGGGCGTTCTTTTTATGTACAATCACGGTTTAATGACATGTAACATAGTAGGTAATTAATTAGAGACTTTTGGACATTTTATTTTCGAAGTTAATTTCATTATAACAAAAGTGGTTACAATACTTGACTTTTTAGGTCGTTACAAGAGTTGAAATATCGGGTTATCACATCATCCCCCCGTTAGAGGGAATTTCGTCCTGAAATTTAAAGTAAGAAAGATACATGTGAATCAGAGAAAAAGATGTTGGAACTTTTGTTTCATCTAATCTTCGCGTTCCCATGTGAATTCTGGTCCTCGCTTGGCGTTCCAACGAACTTTCACGATGGGTATGCAACTTTGTTTCGTTTGTTTGACCTCTCGGTCTAGGATTCTACCGGTTCTTCCACGAAGTTGAGGCTCTCGTTGATCTCGATCTCATCAAGTGGGATAACAAGAGTCTCATCGGACAGACACTTTTTCAAGTTTGAGACATGGTAGGTTGGATGTATGTTACTAAGTTCACGTGGTAGATTAAGTTTGTAAGCTACAGGGCCGATTCTAGTGAGAATCTCGAAAGGCCCTACGTATCTTGGATTTAGCTTTCCACGCTTTCCAAAGCATATTAAGCCTTTCCACGATGAGACCTTCAATAGAACGCGGTCTCCTACCTGGAATTCCAAAGGTTTCATTCTTTGGTCAGCGTAGCTTTTCTGTCGGTCTCCAGAGGCTTTCAACCGTTCATGAATCTAAACGATCTTCTTTATCATTTCCCGTATGATTTCCGGACCTGTGAGAGTGCTTTCAGGATCTTGTCCTTTAGCTAACTATGTGTCGCCAACTTCAGTCCAGCACAGAGGGGACCTGCACTTACGGCCATAGAGGGCTTCAAATGGAGTAGCCTTTATGCTCGTATGATAACTATTGTTGTATGAAAATTCGATAAGGGGTCAATGGATATCCCATGCCTTTCCAAAGGCAATCACACAGGCTCTCAGCATATCTTCCAAAGTTTGTATCGTTCTCTCACCTTGTCGTCTGCTTGTGGATAGTAGGCTATACTCATGTCCAGCCTAGTCCCCAGGGAACTTTGTAGTGACATCCAGAACCTTGAAGTAAATCTACTATCTCTATCGGAGATAATGGACATCGGAACACCATATAGTCGCACGATTTCCCTTACGTAAGTTTTTGTAAGCCTTTCCATCTTGTCAGTCTCCTTGATTGGCAGAAAATGCACGGATTTGGTCAATCTGTCGACAATGACCCTTATGGTATCAAGTCCACCCGTGTCTTGGGCAACTTGGTTATGAAGTCCATAGTAATCCGTTCCCATTTCCATTCCGGTATCTCCGGTTGTTGTAGTAATCCTGAGGGTTTCTGATACTCGACCTTAACCTTAGCGCAAGTAAGACATTTACCTACGAAGGTAGCAATTTCTGCCTTCATGTTAGGCCACGAGTATAGTTTCTTAAGATCCAGATACATTTTATCTGAACGTGGGTGAACGGAATACCTCGTGTTGTGTGCTTCAGTCATGACCACATCTCTGAAGCCACCATGTCTCGGTGTCCAGATACGGTCCATGAGATAATATGCTCTGCCACCCTTGATTTCTATATTCTTTTCCATTCCTCTCAGGGATTCACCCATCACATGTTCAGGTTGCAAAGCTTCCAGTTGAGCCTCCTTAATTTGTGTGGATAAAAGGGAATGGATAGTCATAGTCAGAGATTTGACTCTCCGACCAGTGTATTCTTTTCGACTGAGGGCGTCAGCTATTATATTGGCCTTGCCAGGATGATAACGAATTTCGCATTAGTAGTCATTGAGTAGCTCGACCCATCGTCGTTGCCTCATGTTGAGCTCCTTTTCATCGGAAATGTGTTGAAGGCTCTTGTGGTCGGTGTAAATAGTACTCTTCGTTCCGTACAGGTAGTGTCTCCAAATCTTCAGAGAAAATACCACTGCTCCTAACTCAAGATCGTGTGTTGTATAGTTTACTTCGTGTATTTTAAGCTGACGGGAGGCATATGCAATAAGCTTCCCTCTTTGCATAAGAACACATCCAAGTCCTTGATTTGATGCATCACAATACACTACGAAATCTTCTATCCCTTCGAGGAGGGATAGTATCGGTGCGGTGCACAAGGCCAGTTTTAGTGTTTGGAACGCCTTCTCTTGTTTTGCTTCCCAGTCAAAGGCCACACCTTTCTGGGTTAATGTAGTAAGAGGTTTCGCAATGCTAGAGAAGTTCTTTATGAATCTGCGATAGTAGCCAATGAGACCTAGAAATTGACGAATCGTTGTAGGTGTCTTCGGTGCCGACCATTTCTCAATGGCCTTAATTTTCGAGGGGTCCATGTGTATCCCTTTTTCGCTAACAACGTGGCCCAAAAATTCGACTCTTCGAATTCAAAATTCGCATTTAGAGAACTTCGCATAGAGCTTCTCCGATCGTAGTGTTTCTAAGACTCTTCGTAGGTGTTGACTATGTTCTTCCTTACTTCGGGAGTAGATAAGTATATCATCGATGAAGATGATGACGAACATATCCAAGTAAGGACAACACACTCTATTCATTAGGTCCATGAATACCGCTGGTGTGTTGGTTAATCTGAACGACATCACTACAAATTCGTAGTGTCCATAACGGGTTCGAAGGCTGTCTTGGGAATATCCTCCTCTAGCACTCGTAATTGGTGATATCCGGATCGTAGATCTATCTTCGAGAAGTAGTTCGCTCCTTGAAGTTGATCAAATAGGTCGTCAGTGCGGGGCAGAGGGTAATGATTTTTTACAGTAAGTTTGTTCAGTTCTATGTAGTCAATGCACATACAGAACGATCCGTCTTTCTTCTTTACAAACAAGACCGGTGCTCCCAAAGGTGAGAAGCTTGGTCTAATGAATCCTTTGTGGTGGAGTTCATTAAGCTGACTGGAAAGCTCTTGCATCTCTGCTGGTGCCAGACGATAAGGCGATTTTGCTACTGGAGTAGCCCCTGGAACTAAGTCGATTCTGAACTCGACTTGGCGTTGTGATGGTAATCCCGGTAGTTCTTCTGGAAAAATATCGGGAAAGATGTATACTTCTGGAATGCACTTAATGGACTTTACTTCCTGACTCGCATCGACGATATGTGCAAGAAATGCATGATAATCCTTCCGTAAACACTTTCGAGCTTCGATGCACGAAATGATGCGAAGGTCTGTACTTGATTTGTCGCCGTAAATCACTAATGTTTCATCGTCAGGGAGATTAAGGCGAACTGCTTTTTCAAAGTACATGAAGTCGGCGTGAAGAAGACTTAACCAATCCATGCCAACTATGACATCGAAACTTTTAATTTGGACCGGTATGAGGTTGATTGGGAAAGAATGACCATCTAAAGTTAATGTACAACTCATGTATATGCAGTTAGTGTTTTCCGTTTTTCCATTTGGCATTTCTACAGTGAATGATTTTTCTAACATGCTAGGTTTATGTTTAAGTAAGTGAATAAATTTTGGCTCACGAAGATTCTCTCCGCTCCACTATTGAATAGTATGCATGCATATGAATTATCGAGAAGAAACGTACCAGCAACTACTGTAGGATCAGCTACGGCTTCTTCATGACCTATAGCCAAAACTCGTCCCACTCCGCTGATATTCGCTATCTTCGGGCAGTTTCTTTTGTAGTGACCCACCTCGCCACAACCGTAGGAAGCTTGACTTAGACGAGCATTGGGAACTTGAGTGATCAGCTTTATGGGGGGCTTTGCAGAAACGGACAGTGTGCCCCTTTCTGTTGTAGTTGGAGCACTGCATTTCCCGACAAGGCCCATTGTGGTGGTAAGCACTTTGGAATGTTACCCACATAAGGCTTTATTGGGTAGAGATTTGTAGGAACGGTAGTAGGTACAGTAGAAGCATTCACTTTAACTAGTTGTTGTTTCTTCGAGGATTCTTGGGAAGACCCACCCTTCTGTTGGAATAGTGTCTAAGGCCATAACTATATTCGGTGGTGCATGGTCCTTTTGGGTTGCCTTCACCATAGCAACTTGAAGGATGATTTGTTAAGAGAGAGTAAATATTATAAGGAATAATATTTGGCTATTTGATTAATATAAGTCATAAATTAATTGGTATTAATTTGGTGACTTAAAGAGATTAATTAAATAAGAGGGTATAAACTGTCAATTGTTTGATAGTTAGACTTTAGACTATAAATCCATTAGGATACACCTTGGACGGATTCTAAGAGCTTTAGGATAGCTCAAAATCGTCCATAGGGTTATCTATGGAATGGATTTGGATAGCCTTAAAAGAAGATTATCCAATTAGGGTTTAGGGTGAAACCCTTAAGGAGTCTAAAGGTATAAATAGGCCCTTGGGATGGGGAATTCGTGTACAACCTCACATAACCTAAAGCAAGGAACCTCTGATCGAATTCCTCCCCTCTCCTCTCCCCTAAATCATCTTGCTTGCTATTGGTGTTTGTAAGCCATTAGAGGAGTGACAATTGTGACTCTAGAAGCTCCAAGACAAACAAGATCAACAAGGGATTCAAAGGTATGATTCTAGATCTGTTTTAATATTGTTGTTTAACCTAATTAGCCATTAGAAGTCTTGGATTCAAAAGCATGTTTATTAGAAAGCCTAGATCCAAGCAATAGGGTTTTGCATGCGCACATAGGAAAGTTCTTATGGCTAAAACCCAACAGTGGTATCAGAGCCTAGATTGGTTTTCTTTAAATTGTTGCTTAATTAACTGAAACAAACCTGCAAAATTCGATTTTTTTGGGTTTTGAGTCACTGACTCGTCGAGTTCCAAGGTGGAATCGTCGAGTAGGCCTGACTCGGCGAGTCCCCTTGTGCACTCGGCGAGTCTAGGCGTCAGGAATGGCCAGATTCGGGATTTCTTTGTGTTTATCTTAACCAAACTTTCCATAAACTAATTAGATCAATATAAATCCGATTTTTTGATAAATATAAGTGTTATCTTGATCTAGTTAAAGGTAATTATCAACTAATTAAATATTTAATTTCCTTATATGATAATTAATTAATTATTTTGATTATTTTGGTAATTATCTTCAAAGAAATCAAAGATAAATCAAATAAAGATAATTAAGATATTAATTGTTAATTGAAATTATTTGTTATTTGATCCTCCATGTTTTAAATGTTTAAAACCTACCCTAAGGTTTTGAAATTTATATTTGTGATTAAAAGTTTTAATTTAGACAACTTAAATTTCAATCCCTAGATTTTAAAAAGTTTAAAATACAACCCTATACTAATATGATATTAATAGTATAATATATATATGTATAACTAAATGCTAGTCTTACCGTTAGTAGGCCTCATTCACGAAGCCAATCTATAAGGTGGGTATAAGGTTGCGGCCTATAAAATGGCGCTTAATGGGTGTACACTCACACCCACCGCTTGCTTGATTGGTGGAGGGTCGTTAGCCGAACGGGTAGGATAGGGCAACCTCATCCTCTCATTAAAAGTATAATAAGAAATACGAAGTAACTAAACTTTTTTTTAAATTTCCCAATCTTAGTTACTTTAGGAAAAGTGAATTGATGCAATCCCATGAAATTACACTTTGCACCTTGCTAAGATGTTAGTGGAGCGTGTGTGGTTTACCGGCACACTAATTGGTTCTAAGCGAAGGTGGCAAAGGGTGATTCATTGTTCATCATAGTTCGATGGAGTGTGTGTGGTTTACCGGCACATCGAATAGGTGATCGTTACAATGAAGGCACCATGTGAATTTGCATGGTAATTCACACCCGCTTTGTGATCCTCGGCATCCCAGTCACAAACAAGAGGGGCATATCGAGATTTAAACATGCCATTGAATAGTTCAATGAATCTCATCCGAACCTAGGAATTCTCAAAAACACTTAGGACTAAAAGTTTAAGTTTTGTGATGGAGAATTAGTGAATCGTCATTCACTTACCTTCAATTTATTTGCGTATTAGATTACGGCATCCCTTTTCTAGTATGTAAATGTTGTTGTTGGATCCTAGCCCTAATTTTTCTTATTGGGTGATAATTAGGGATTCTTGTTCTAATCTATCGTTGTCCTTTCTATAGATGTCAAACGCAAACAACGCTGCTGCTAGTTCTTTCACGTTGATGAGCCTTTGCCAAAAGGTCACCTTCGATGGAACGAACTTTGGCGAATGGATAAGATACATTCGCACCGTTGCTCGCTATGAGGATAAAGAGTATGTCCTCGACGAGAAGCTCGAGAAAATCAACACCGAAGTTGCTACTCCCGCCGAAATCACCGCCTTTGAAACTCATGAGCGAGATGCAACGAAGGTACATTGCATCATGATCGCCACCATGAACTCCGAATTCCAAAAGTCCTACGAGGACATGTATCCATACGAAATGCATCAAGACTTGTTGGAGAGGTACCACCAAAACACGAGACAAGAGCGTTACGAGATCTTCACTAACATGATTTCCGCCAAGATGGGTCATGGAGAATCTCTTACCGTGCACTTGCAAAAGATGCAAAGGTATGTCGACCGCCTTCGCAAGTTAAATGTTGACTTCGGCGAAGACTTGGCGATCGACATGGTGCTTCACTCTTTGCCTCCGATGTACAATCAATTTAGGATGACCTACCACATGAACAAAGAGGAGGTCACTCTAAGTAAACTCCAAGGTCTCTTGAGGGTTGCTGAGAGCAATTTCAAGGACAAGTCTGTTGCACCAACTCCCAATCCATCCGCTGCTCCTGTCTTGGCTATTGGTCAAGGGAAGGGAAAGAAGAGGAAAGCTTCTTCAAATAACTATCGAAAGGTGAAAGCCCGAGATGGTTCCTCTTCTAGTGGGACCAAAGTGGATCCCTCTAAGCCCTGCTCTAACCCGAAGGAGGCAGAGTGCCACCACTGCCACAAGATAGGACATTGGAAGAGAAGCTGCCCGGATTACCTGCAAGCCATCAAGGAAGGAAAGATCAAGCCATCTTTCACAGGTATATATGCAATCAAATCTAATGATTCTAATCATGCTATTTCTTGGGTTCTTGACACCGGTTGTGGTTATCACATTTGTTCTAATGTGCAGGGACTAAGAAGAAGTAGGGATGTGGAGCAAGGAAGGATCAATCTAATCATGGGGAACAGAAGATCGTCGCCTGTGACCAAGATTGGACTGTATTCTTTAGTGCTTAAGAATAGTTTAGTTTTAGATTTGAACAATTGTTGCTATTCGCCAGAAATGGCTAGAAACATCATTTCATTTCATGGTTTATATAGACAAGGATTTAGATTTTCTTTTAATAATGAGAATGGTTCTATTTTGGCTTATCTAAATGGTGTCTTTTACTTTGAAGCTATACCATGTAATGGAATATATGAAACTCTTATGATTGTTGATAACTTAGGAAATGATGTTTTGAATATTGATTCTTCCACTAGTATGGATAAAGCATCCTTGTGGCATTGTCGTCTTGGACATGTCAACAAGAAACGCATAGCCCAACTCCAAAAGGATGGAGTGTTGGAGTCATTCGACCTTAGGGAAGATGACACATGCGAGTCTTGTTTACTTGGAAAGATGACTAAGTCACCCTTCACGAGTACTTGTGAAAGGGGTGAGGGACTATTAGACCTAATACATACCGATGTATGTGGACCTTTTAGATCAACCACGAAGGATGGGAACCGCTTCTATGTGACTTTTACCGATGATTATAGTAGATATGGGTATATCTATTTAATCAAGCAAAAGTCAGAAACCTTTGAAAAGTTCAAAGAGTTCAAGAATGAAGTGGAGAATCAATTGGGCAGGAAAATCAAGATGCTTCGATCCGATCGAGGAGGAGAGTACCTAAGTCTTGAATTCCACGATTATCTCAAGGAGTGTGGAATAGTTTCGCAATTGACGCCTCCTAGGACACCACAGTTAAATGGTGTGGCAGAAAGGCGTAATCGAACCTTATTGGATATGGTTCGCTCTATGATGAGTCGTGCTTCACTACCTATCTTCTTTTGGGGGTATGCCTTAGAGATTGCCGCCCATATCCTTAACCAAGTCCCTACTAAGAAGGTTGCCAAAACACCTCACGAGATGTGGACGGGGAAAGCTCCCTCGTTGGCACATATCAAGGTTTGGGGTTGCAAGGCTTTCGTAAGACGAGATACTCACGACAAGCTTGAACCTCGAAGTGAGCGATGTATTTTCATCGGCTACCCGCAAACTTCCTTTGGATATCTCTTCTATAGACCAAAAGATAATGTTATCTTTGTTGCGAGGAGAGGAGTTTTCCGAGAGCGAGAACTCATAAGCCAAGGAGACAGTGGGAGGCAAATCGAACTTGAAGAGATTCAAGAATCGATAGATGAAGGAACCTCTACCGCTGGCATTCAACCCGAGGAGGAAACTCCGGTTGAACCGATTGACGAATCCTTACCTCTTAGACGTTCCGATAGAGTTAGAGTTCATCCCCAGTTTTATGGTTTTCATATCACTACCGAAGGGGACACGTATATTAGTGATGGTACACTAGTAAATATTAATGAACCTAATAGCTATAAGGAAGCCATGGCAGGCCCGGAGTCTGTGAAATGGAAAGAGGCGATGGATAGCGAGATCCAATCCATGTACGATAACCAAGTTTGGAATTTGGTTGATTACGTGCCCGAACGCAAGACCGTAGGGTGCAAGTGGATCTTCAAGAAGAAGACCGACGTGGATGGGAACGTACACACATATAAAGCGCGATTGGTTGCGAAGGGCTTTACTCAAACTCCCGGAGTTGACTATGATGAGACCTTCTCACCAGTTGCGAAGATTAAATCTATTAGAGTGATGCTAGCAATTGCCGCATTTCGTGATTATGAGATTTGGCAAATGGATGTCAAGACCGCTTTCCTTAATGGAAAGTTGGCTGAGGATGTTTACATGGCTCAGCCAGAGGGGTTTGTGGATCCGAAGCATCCGAATAGAGTGTGTAAGCTTGAGAAGTCCATTTATGGACTTAAGCAAGCGTCTCGCAGATGGAATCTTTTCTTCGATGAGAAAGTCAAAGAGTTTGGATTTGTACGAAGCGAAGACGAATCTTGTGTATATGTCAAAGCCAGTGGGAGTATAGTAAGCTTCCTCGTTCTATATGTCTATGACATATTACTCATAGGAAATGACATCCCGACTCTGCAGGACGTTAAGTCCTGGCTCGGGAAGTGCTTCGCTATGAAGGACCTCGGAGAGGCTTCTTACATTTTGGGAATAAGGATAGTAAGAGAAAGAAGTAAGAGACTAATTGCACTTAGTCAGAATACTTACTTGGAGAAGGTACTAAAACGTTTTAGTATGGAAAACTCAAAGAAGGGAGAACTACCGATACAAGGAAATGCCAAGTTGAGTAAGACTCAAAGTCCGAGTACCGAAGTTGAGATAGCAGAAATGAGCCGAGTACCATACGCTTCCGCAGTTGGCTCAGTCATGTACGCTATGACTTGTACTCGCCCTGATGTAGCCTTCGCTTTGAGCATGGTTAGCAGATATCAAGGGAACCCTAGCAAAGCACATTGGATTGCGGTGAAGAACATCCTTAAGTACCTTCGGAGGACGAAAGAATGGTTCTTAGTCCTTGGAGGGAGTGATGACTTGAAGGTGCGAGGGTATAGTGACGCCAGCTTTCAGACCGACAGGGACAACTATCGTTCGCAGTCGGGCTGGGTTTTTACCCTAAATGGAGGAGCAGTGACATGGAAAAGTTCCAAGCAGGAAACCGTAGCTGATTCAACGTGCGAATCAGAGTACATCGCAGCGAGCGAAGCGTCGAAGGAGGCAATATGGCTGAAGAACTTCATCGGTGATCTTGGAGTTGTGCCGGCCATAAAGGAGCCCATGGAGATTTTCTGTGATAACGAAGGTGCGGTTGCCTTGACCAAGGAACCGAGGTATCATGGTAGATCTCGACATATCGATAGAAAATATCACTTCATTAGACACCGTGTAGAAGAAGGACAACTCGTAGTGAAGAGGATATCATCAGAAGATAACCCAGCAGACCCGCTTACGAAGGGACTGAGTAGGGTTAAGCACTTGCAGCATGCTAGGAGTATTGGGCTGAAGGATGATATTAGTATAGATTAGATAGTATTAGAAACGTATAATAGATAAATGTAATTGACATTTGATGATTAAATAAAGGAGTTTTATTTATGAGTAAAGTTACTGTCACATGTTAGTTGTTTAACTATTGTTTCACTTTGCATGTTTTGACTTCCAGAATAATTGAGTTTATTAGGAATAATCGAATTATTCAAATGGTCCACAATCGTTCATATGTTGGGAGTAGATATGAATGAAGATTGTCATGAATTGGTGTGTAGAATGTCTAAATGGTGTTAGACATGGCAAGGGTTGCTGCAACGTTCATGAGTGCTTATGAACTGGTTTTGAGCATTGGAATAAACCCGCGCTTGCTGGAATCACCTTATGGAATACGATATAAAAGGTGATCGCAAGACGATAATATCATATGGTCTTAAAACCTAGATATATGGTTTATTATTTGTTAATTGATTGTGCATTGATAATGCGAAAACGCATCAGTAACTTGATGTTATAAAACGCATTGTTGTGTATAGTTGGTTAATGAATAAGTAAATGCATATAAGTCGAAGTTTATCTGTAAATTTTATCCTAAGAGGATAGAAGAGATATCTTGGCCACTCGATGATTTGATTTGACTTATGTGCCGGGCCCGGTCAGAACTGAATTGATGTGTTCGATTAAGTTCTATGTCAAATAAATCGAAGATCGAGAAATCTAAATGCTAGACTAACCATTCCATAGGATTGTCAGCATGATATCTAACACAGGACTGTACGATCCCTTATCTAAAGGACAAGATTGATTAGATCAGAGTTGACAGCGTCTTTGAGAGCTACGATTGCAAACCATATTGTACTTGTATAGTTACTAGACTTATCCAAGTGGGAGACTGTTGGAATAGTGTCTAAGGCCATAACTATATTCGGTGGTGCATGGTCCTTTTGGGTTGCCTTCACCATAGCAACTTGAAGGATGATTTGTTAAGAGAGAGTAAATATTATAAGGAATAATATTTGGCTATTTGATTAATATAAGTCATAAATTAATTGGTATTAATTTGGTGACTTAAAGAGATTAATTAAATAAGAGGGTATAAACTGTCAATTTTTTGATAGTTAGACTTTAGACTATAAATCCATTAGGATACACCTTGGACGGATTCTAAGAGCTTTAGGATAGCTCAAAATCGTCCATAGGGTTATCTATGGAATGGATTTGGATAGCCTTAAAAGAAGATTATCCAATTAGGGTTTAGGGTGAAACCCTTAAGGAGTCTAAAGGTATAAATAGGCCCTTGGGATGGGGAATTCGTGTACAACCTCACATAACCTAAAGCAAGGAACCTCTGGTCGAATTCCTCCCCTCTCCTCTCCCCTAAATCATCTTGCTTGCTATTGGTGTTTGTAAGCCATTAGAGGAGTCACAATTGTGACTATAGAAGCTCCAAGACAAACAAGATCAACAAGGGATTCAAAGGTATGATTCTAGATCTGTTTTAATATTGTTGTTTAACCTAATTAGCCATTAGAAGTCTTGGATTCAAAATCATGTTTATTAGAAAGCCTAGATCCAAGCAATAGGGTTTTGCATGCGCACATAGGAAAGTTCTTATGGCTAAAACCCAACACCTTCCCCTTATACCATCCTCTCTTCTTGTTATTGTTGTTGTTGGTTCCCTTTTGTGGTTCTGGTGCAGAAAATGTTGAGTTCTGATGACTTCCGTGATCAATAATAGATTGTGCCTGCTCTTTGGCACTTTCAAAAGTGTCAGGTTTCGAAGCTAACACGCTTGACTGAATTTGGGGTGACAGTCCCCAAATGTATCTCTCTATTTTCTTCTCTCATGAGCAATCATATCTGGGAAAATGATTGCCAGATCGCAGAATCTGTTGGTATAAGTTGCTACGTCGGTACCAATCATTCCAAGAGTCTAGAGTTTGTGCTCGAGTTTTTGAATCTCTCCTCGAGGACAGTACTCTCTCATCACCATGATTTTTAAGCTCTCCCAGCTTATTGAATTTTCCACTATCAGAGTAAGTACCTTAACGTGTCCATTCCACCAAGTTAAAGCTCTATCAGTAAGTGTGTAAGTTGCAAACTTGACTTTGATGTGCTCAGGACAGGAACAGATTTCAAAGACCGATTCTGTCCTTTCAATTCACTATCTAAAAATCATCACACCACCTATCCCATTAAACATCCAGGGTTTGGCATTCGTAAAGTCTTTATAGGTGGACTATCGGGGTTGCCCATGACTCTCGCCATGGTTGGAAGGAAGTGTGCCAATTCTTGAAGCAGTAGTAACAGGGGTATTGATCTGTGACCTAGCAGCCACTACAACTGAGGTGACTGCTACTTGGAACATGGCAGCATCAAATTGAGGAGGTGGAGGCGGTGGTGGTATCGGTGCTTCCCCACCGTTGTTTCGTCTCGGATTTGTACGCGGAGGCATCCTTCAACTATATATTGAAAAGACAAATGTAAGAATTTCATAGTATAGAAAATGAATGTGTCTCATGAACTAAATCGCTATAGTTCAACAACAGATGATAGTATGAGTCTCAAAGATAGAAGATGAAAGTTATTCGTAAATCCGAATATATGAAACAAGCGTATGGTTTTTCCATAATATTTTAAAGATTGAACGAAATACTCAACGTAGTAATAATAGCGTGCCAATTATATTAATATAATAGATGATACAACGATCATGAAAATTTGACCCCTAAAAGCATCTCCGGTTACAAGGTTTAAGAAAATAAAACTTTTAGCCGAGATCCTAACTTATAACAAAATTTGGGATTTTGGCAAGTACTTCTTGCGACGTGGGTTGCGCTTGGAGCTTGACTTCGCATCCGATTGCTTTGATTCCATAATATGCCTATCGAAGGCGGCTTGCTGTTCCCTCAACTCTGCGAGGGCTGCAATCATTTGTGTTTGGAATGCGTCGGCATGGAGATGGGTGTCATCCTACAACATATCCAGTCGACGGATGTCAGAAGTGTGAACTTGTACTTCCACATTAACTTCATGAATTCGATTTGCTTGGACTCCCGATTGATAGGACTGTTTGGCCAGTTTACCTACCATGATCGGGGGTGCTCAGTCGGCTGAACCTCTGTCCCTGATGTCATAGAAGTTCCGACACATACCGTAGGGAGAGCGTATCCCTTGTTGTTGGCTCCAATGGTGGAGGTGACTTCCCCAAACGGGAGTCGGTCCCTGGAAGTTCCTTCTAATGTCTGGAGGGTCGACTATTTCTAGTTCTCAGTCCTTACCAGAGTTATCCCCTTCTTCCAACTCGATAGGTTCTTCATCTACTTCGGGATCCTCCTCTACCCACCCTCCATTGCCCTGGTTCGGGTAGTAGGGGTCCCCTGATGGGTGGAATCCAACCATTTGACTATACTAGAATAGGGTTATAAGATTTGAAAAAAAATTGAAAACATGTAACAATAAACATGTCGATTAAACTATTGTATGCACCAAATACTCCTATAGTATTTAAATTTGTATGTTTGATACTAGTGTCTATTTTGGTAAGTTTTGACTTGTTTCTCACTACGATCATTCCTCGACATACGTTAGTCCAATCTCGGATAAACATAGTTGATCAGGCTATATTCGTCCCAAATTCCCTTACATATATCAAGAACTAATCGTAATGTCCAACTCGACTTAATACTTTTTGTATAGTTCTAACCATGAAAATATATCGTTGTATGCATGTATTTTGTACTTTTATGACCCAAAATAATCTATTTAAATAAAACAAGGTTCTAGGTGTAAAAACATTTTGTCAGAGACTCTGAGTCCCTAAGCATTTATAGTTTGTATATCTTATGTGGTTCGATATACTTAGTTCACTATAAACAATGCTCTGATACCAATCTGTCACACCCCAAAACCGGAGCGGCGGAAACATTCGGGGGCGGATGACTTCATGTGGTAACGTAACAATTGAATACATAGCAAAAAAAGCAATATAACCATCATATATATATATATATATATATATATATATATATATATATATATATATATATATATATATATATATATATATATATATATATATATATAATTGAAAGTTTACATTGTTTAAAAGCTACACGTTCAAAACCAATTACAATATGATGCCAAAATATGAATTTAAACTAGCGTCGCAGCGTCCCTTCTTCCAACTGCTGTTTGTTACCTGCAATTACGAAATTCCTGGGACATACAAGTACTTTTGAAAGAGTAGATCAGCATATAAGCTGGTGAGTTTCATACGTATTAAATGACAATATTTGCATGAACTAAAATGAAATGGTTTGTTTTTGTTCCTTGAATCCTAGAAAATCCCATATTCTCTATTGGTATAAATATAGCCTTCTATCAAGACCAATGTTTGTTTCTAGAAAACTTATGTTTTTCCGTATGTGGGTAGTGGTTTAGAAGTTCCAAAATTGTGCCACGATAAGGTTTTTCATGCCTTAAGTAGTTAATTAATGTACGTATAAAATTGACAATACGTCTGAAAAAACCCTGTAAACCAATGTGTTTTTGATACTCCATGTGAGTTTTATAACCATGCTATTTGACTAGAAATGCCTATACACAACGTTCTTTAGGCGTTGGAATGTTGTGAAGTTTGTCGCCCCAAATGGTGTACTGTAGCTAACAGTCAGGGCTAGGGGTTGTGAATCCCGTATAGATCTATACACAAACACCATGCTCACCCTCCAAGGGATTCTGGTATATAATACAGGACTTGAAATGTGTACTCGAGCGTACGTGAAGTTTAATGTCTCACAAAACTTAGTATAAAATAGATTTACATGTGAAAATGTTCGTTTGTTCTTGTATATGAAAGTAACTTCTTGAAATAGTATTTCTAGTATGTAAAAGTTCGTGACGTTCTCATGAAACTATACTATTATAGTTTTCTAAAAGTGTGTCTCATTTGTATAGTAATCCCTAGTGAAATGCTCACTTATTATGAAAAGAATAATTTTTGTAGTGCCAATGATGAACACATATACATACAGTATAAGCAGAGTGTTTGATTTACATAAATACACAAATCATTTCTTATTTCAAAAGATAAGATGTTATCGTGGTATATTTTGCATACGAAAGTTTCCCTATAATAGTTATAAATCACATATGATTGCATACGAAGGCGAGATAAAAACCGAGCAAAATTTCAACTCGAGAAAGCGGATTTCCTCGGGATTCTCGGGAATCTCAGGAGCACAAACGACCTTCGGGACTTGAGCAAAGAAGTCGGGGCTTCGGGATAGCATGTGCATGGAAAAAGAGGCAAAACTCAAAAAAGTTGAGAGAAATTGAGCCATTTCTTCGGAACCCTCGCATCCCTTTTATAAGGGGTGGGAACCGCCTTGGTACGCTGGGCGTACGCGTGCGTCATGCATGAGCGCCTCCTCGACAATAAAATATATATTTTTATTATTTAATAAACTTCAAAAATTCATATCTTCTTCATACAAACTCCATTTTTGACGTTCTTCATATCCACGTGTAGGTGAGACTACGGTCTACAACTTTCGTTTAGATTCCGTCGGCAAATTTTGAAGTTATTTTTATTATTTATTTTTAAAATGTTGCGGTAAGAAAATTTCGTTAGAAATTCATAACTTCATTATCTAACGTCTGTTTTTGCCAGACTTTTTACCGTTGAAAAACCATTGTCGAGATCTTCGATTCTTATTTAGGTCATTCCGACTAAAAGTCACTCGATCTCCGTTTCGAGTTTTTAGCTGTCTGTCGCTAAGCCGAACTTGAAAAATTCATAACTTCCTTATACGAAGTCAGATTTGGGCGTTCTTTTTACGTACGATCACGGTTTAATGACATTTAACATAGTAGGTAATTATCTAGAGACTTTTGGACATTTTATTTTCGAATTTAATTTCATTATAACAAAAGTGGTTACAATACTTAACTTTTTAGGTCGTTACATAGAGTTGAAATATCGGGTTGTCACATTCAAGAGCCATAAAATCGAAATCCTTGCCTCCTAGGGTTGATTGGCCATAAACCCTAAAGTGTCAAATTCATATAATTGTATAATTCTAATTGAAAACAATTAAACCATTAGCCCTGATACCACTGATGGGTTTTATACAAACAATCATATGTGTGGATGCAACCCTAGATTTGGATCTATGTTTTCTCTATTAGATACACAACTTTATGAACACAAGAAGAACCCTAAAGTGCATATATGTATTTTAAATTTTATATATACTAAAAGAGATTACATACCTCTTGTTGTTATATTGTAATAACAACACAAATCTTCAATCTCTTGTCTTGGAAAGCAAGTACCATAAGTGTAGTACCTCTAATGGCTCACAAACACCACAAGCAAATGGAAAGCCAAGAGAGAGAGATGGGAAAGGCTGGAAATCGGGTCTAAGCCTTCTTAGAATCAAATGGTCGATTTCCCTTAGCCAAGGGGTCTTTATATAGGGTAGAGATTAGGGTTTCAGTCATTATCCTTATCTAGTTGCTTGCCCACCAAGCAATCCATAAGATAATCTAGAACCCTTATCCTTGGACGAATTCTAGGGCCTTATCCCCTTGAATTCTTCCACCCCTTCCTTAGGGCATCCATTGCCCTAATTTGCAACTATCACATAATTACAATTCAGCCCCTGTAGTTTAATTAATTGTATTTGATCACAAAATTAATTCTTAATCAATTATTGACCAATATTATTTAAAAAAGTATGATTTCTCGTTTAATATATTATTCCTATAATATATTAATAAATCATAATAAGCTCTTTCTCTATTATTTCTCCAGTCAAGTTGCTTTGGTAAAGGCAACCCAAAAGGACCATGCACAACCAGGTCAAGTACTTACCAAATATGGTTACGGGCTTATACACTAATCCAACAATAAGATCTCACAATCATAATCTTTTAGTACATCCAAGCACCTCCTCTAACGCATGTTAAGGTTTTTTTGATCCATCAAATACTTCAAGATATTATTATCAATATAAATAGTGCACTGTACTCGATACAAGTAGTGACTCCAAATCTTAAGGGCAGACACCACTGCCCCCATTTCTAGATTGTGAGTGGGGTAATTCGACTCGTGAGGACTCAAATGCCTCAAGGAGTAAGCAATCACATCCCATATGCATCAGTATCGCACCTAACCCAGAGATTGATGCATCACAGTAAACTACCAAGTCATCCAAACCCTTGGGTAGTACTAGAATTGGAGCCTCACATAACCTCTATCTCAGGGTCTCAAAAGGCAACTGCTGATCCTTGCCCCATCGAAATGTCACATTCTTCTTGGTTAAGCGGGTCAAAGGCACGGTGATCTTGGAGAAATCCTGGATGAATCATTATACCTAAGAAGCTACAAATCTCAAATGCATTCTTCGGTACTACCCACTGCATCACAGCCTCAACCTTAGCCGAATCAATTGAAATTCCCTCCTAGTTCATGACGTGCCCCCAAAAACTACACTTCATGCAGCCAGAAATCACATTTTGAGAACTTGGAATACAACCTTTCCGCTCTAAATATCTCCAATACCTCCCTTAAATGATGTTCATGAAGCTCCTTGGTCTTAGAATAGACCAGGAAATCATCAACAACTATGATCACCGACTAATACAGCATCGGTCTACACACTTTGTTCATGAGGTCCATGAACATTGATGGGGCATTGGTGAGCCTGAATGGCATCACCACAAACTCATACTGCCCATACCAGGTCTTCAAATTCGTCTTCGGTATATCATCTCAAATCCTCATCTGGTGGTATCCCAACCGATGATCAATATTAGAAAAATAAGACGCACCCTGCAGCTGATAGAACAAATCGTCGATCCTTGGTAGCGGATAATGGTTTTTCACTATTATTTTGTTTAGCTGTCAATAATTAATGCACATCCTGTGTGACCCATCCTTCTTTTTCACGAACAGGATCAAAGCTCCCCACGGGGAACTGCTCGAACGGATAAATCATCGGTCCAGCAGCTTTTAAAGCTGCATAGATAGCTCCTACATCTCGGGTGGAGCTAGCCGGTATGGTGCCTTGGCTATCGGAGCGGCACCCGGAACCAAATGAATGCAAAAATCCACTTGCCTCTCTGGAGGCACTCCCGGTAACTCCCCAGGAAATACATCTACAAACTCCTGTACAACCAGTACACTCTCCAAATACCTTGCGGTCTTAACCCTCATATCCGAGATATATGCTAGAAATCCAGTACAACCCTGCTATAGATATCCCCTAGCCCTCACAACAAACCAGAGGCTTGGCCCCTGCGAGGACCTCTCCCCATAGATAACCAGTTCTCCCCCACTTGAGGTTTGAACCCTCACCAACTACCACTCGTAATCTATCATGGCCACATTGGCTCCAACCAGTCCTTCTCGACAATCACCTTTATCCCTTGAAACGGTATCGAGACAAGATCAACATGGAACCTCTCCCCAAGCACATTCAGGATACAATCTTGATACACCCTCGCAACACTCACCGTGCAGTCGTCCACAATCTCAACCACAAGAGGGGAATCCAAAGTCCCTGGCGCATCCCCAAACTTCTTGCTAAGTGAAATAGATACAAACGATCACGTAGCTCCCGAATTGAAAAAGATGTGGGCAGACATACCATTGACAAAAAAGGTCCCTATACATAAGCACAATATACACATAAGCTATGCAATAAATATAGATCGTGAAGATAAAATACGTACCAGCCACAATGCCTGGCGCTTGCCGAGCCTCGTCGGTGGTCAACAGAAATACGCGGCTCTTAACCACGGGAACATCCGCCTTAGCAGGGCGGCCATCAGTAATCCTCAATGTGGTGGTGCAAGTACCGCCACTGCTCCTCCCCCTCCCTGCAACCTTAGACAGTTGGCCTTTTATGGCCAGTCTGCTTGTAGAGGAAACAAATCAGGCCCTTCTTGGGGAAGTCCCTGCTCACGTTGCCCGAATGACCACGTATAACATATCGGGCCCATCCCCTGGTAAGCTCCACCATGAGATCTCCTACACTTGGCACACCGGCCATGGCCCTACTAGCCCATACTAGATGAATCTAAGGTCTTAGGCTTATTTGCCTGACCTACTGTTGTGTGTGCCTGCTCAGGCTTCCGCTTGTTGCTGAAGTCCAACTCCCTCTCCCGCTCACAGGCCTTCTCCACCATCTCATTCAGGGTTTTGCACCCTTTAAAACTCACAAACTCACGGATATCATCCCTTAGAATGGAATGATACCTCGTCTTCCACATCTCCTTATCGGTAGCATACTGTGGAATCAACAATTCTCGTTCCTAAAACTTGTAGGTAATCTCTGCCATAGTGTCGGTGGTCTGCTGAAGCTCATGAAACTCCCTCACTAGCCATTGCACCTTGATAGGTTATACAAACTCCAAGTCAAATTGCCTAACAAACTCGCCCATGTTATCTCATCCATACCGGATGTTCCCACTTGGCCCGATCCCTCAGCATACATAAAGCAAAACCCACATTTTCCGCATAATGGTAAGAACTCGTGTGTTGGGTGTTCTTTATTTCTGCTACCCAGCATCAGCTAACAATGGGGTCCCTGACCATGAAAAACTCCGATGCCCCGCACGCCTTAAACTCCCGGATCGAGGGAGTTCAGGCCCTATCCTGGCCTGCAGTGATCTCGACTCTGAATTCCATGAGCCTCTCCTCAATGATCTCCATCATACCCTCCTTGACCATCCTAAAGATAAATGGGGTAGTGTCAAGGATTCCCCTCGTAACCTCTACTGCAATAAGCTCCTGCTCCAAATCGTGTCACCACCATACTGCTCTGCAATACCATAAAACATAATGATAAGGATGTCCATAAAGGGGATCCTCCCACACCATTCCTCCTTAGAGCTTCTAGGTCTAACATTGGTTCTCGTATAGGTCCTGTGCTTTCAGTAGTGTGGGCCCAATACTACCTTCCACACTTACATGTACCTTCCCCAAGGCTCTACCTGATAACTCTAATTCATCCTAAAACAAGTCATATCTCACTGACCACCGCATAGCTCAAATCCTAGGATAACCTAAGACTTCCTCCATCCATATCAAACCATAACTCAATCATACTACGTTGCCTTATGCATGAAAATTATACAAAGAACAGGATCAAATACACTTTTGAACAATAGACTCTACCCTACGACCATAACCAGACATGGAACAAGAAATAAGGCCAAATCAATCATTTTGAGGCTACAAGACCCTAACAGTATACATTTTGAAAGCATACACATAGCAAGATTCATATGATTATCATAAGTCACATATTAGTATAACATGGCTAACATACTGGGGGAACTACTTACTTGGCTCGGCCGATCACATGCATTTCACTTTCTTTGTCTCATTCTAAAAAGTTTTTAACTTTTATATTTGAAAATAGTTTTACGATTTCCTTATGTTGAGTCCTGACACACCCGAGAGTGTGCCCAAATCCCTCAAACCAAGGCTATGATACCAACTTGTAGCAAACCAATTTTCAAAAGAAAATTTTCATTTTTAAAATATCAAAACATTTCCATTTATCCATAAATTATCAAAACAAATGTTTTCAAATTCATACATCAACAATTTTATTTCAAATATCAGAGTGTCCCAAAAGAAAAACGCCTTAGAGAGTACAAGCCTCATCATCAGACCTTTCCCTTGCTTTTAGGCTTCGGGCATAACCATGGGGGATAGGACATAACTCCCGTTGTTTAAGGGTAAAAGGTTCATGAATAAGGTAGTTAAGAAAAAAAGTGGGGTTGGGAAGTACTACGCTCTACTGGCTCTAAGACCCAACATTATAGGAGTTTAATCACTCACTCCCTTTCATCCGACAGAGAGTTTGAATTCAGTGATTTAGGAGCCTCTGCTTCCAAAATGCAAAGAGACTTGCGAGGACAGATCTACGTGGTGATTTGAAACATAGTATATCTTTCTTGTAGTGCCATCCATTCCATTATTCTGATCGAGAAAGAATCTCTTCTGAACGGCCAAGTCATAATGAGATTAAAAAACGATGCTTCCTTGTCGGGCTAATGACAACCAGCAGCAATCATACCAGGACTAACGAGATCTCTCTCTCCCTCTTTTGTTGGTTGTCGACCAACAGAAAGAAACCTTTGGTTAGAGCAATACCCAAAATGGCATAACCAAATGATTGTTTAGCCAATGATGGATTCCAAGCCACGGAATGAATCGAGGAACTAAGGACGTTTCCAATACCGATAGCAGCTCCCGAATGACAATTTATTCCTATAGAACATCTAGGAACAAGACAATTGAATTGGAAATGTCGACAAATTCTTGCAGAGTTCAAAGAAATGAAAATAAATAAAAGGTACCAGCCCAAACAAAAGAGATTAGCCTCTTGATCGATTCATTGATTGGATTGAAGTACGAAGGGCCCTCTTTTTGTTTTGTTTGTTCATCGCGACATGGAATCATGAAGAAGCTGGAATAACTCAGAAAGAGAACGGCGCCAAAGAACGAGAGGAAGAAGAAGCAATCGAGCTCAATTTATTGTTGGGATAAAGGTGGGTTTGAGACGCGCGGGTACTCTTGATGCGAAAGGATATGGATCTTGAAGCCAAGATCAAGGCGTTAGTTCAAGATAAGAGCCCTTACGAACCAAGGCTTCTAAGCACTGTACCAGGGAAAAAAAATCTTTCTAGTTCTGCTAACCTCTTACTTAAGCTGTGAAAAATTAATTTCTAGTGAGGCCCCTCTTCCGACGAAAAAAAAATTGCTTCTCTTTGTCTTCAAGCTTGAATTCTTCAATCCACTAACATACATAATTTCTTTTTTTTTTTCTTAAAGTGCCTGAAACACTTAAAAAATTGTAAGGTAATGCTTAGTGAGTTCCCTAGAGCATACCCCACACAATCCACATAATCACATAATCATATTAGCTATAAAAGCTAGATAAACCACATAATCCATGCATACAAACATATAAGGAAGCCATGGAAACCCTCCAAAGTCTTACACCTAGTGCCACTGGAACCCCCATGTGGTTTTAACTAACTGCCATTGGAACCTCCACATGGTCTTCCTACCATAGGAACCCCCACATGGTCTTCCTGTCGTAGAAACCCCCAGACGGTCTTTACAATCAAGAGATAACATACAAACTATACAAGCAAATATAATAGAATGCCATAGAAACCCTCCAGGGTCTTACATACAAGTGCCTCGGGAACCCCTTGAGGTCTTTCATGCGAGTATCACAAACAAATACCATATCATATATCCCATAACCAACCAATCACAACTCATAACAATAATGGGCCGGCCTTGGTGCATTCGACCCATTTGTATGGTGAGGAGACTCACCTCTCGTGAATGATGAACTGACAAGATAAGATCAAATAAATCCCACAAGCTGCTCAAACTCAATTGCCTATAGTCTGTTGGACAAGGTGTCTATGTCCATAACTATTCTTGGTATGTACTTAACCTGTTTTGGCATGGTCCATTTAGGTTGCATGGCATCATGCATTTAGGTAGACTAAAATGAGAGAAAAGAAACTTATGGTTTATTAATATATTATAAGTTCTAATATATTAATAATATTATTTAATTAGTATTGATCAAGAATTAATTTAGAATTAATTTTATGATCAAAAGGTGACTAATTAAATATATAAGCTAATTGTGTAATCATCCATTTCTTTAATAGTGGGCTTGTAGTCCATGGTGTATTGAGTTGGGCTAAAACCCATGAGATGATCCATAAATGCTCCATGGTTGTTTTGAACCCATGGATCCATGAAATGGAATGTCATGTCATTTATGGTTTACATGGTGTAACCCTACTTGTGACACACTATAAAAATGATATGTTAGCTACCGAAATCGGCCACTAACTGAGAACAAGAAGGAATAGCTGATTTTCTAAGTGTGTTTCATTTCCATCAAGATTATTCGATGTGTATTCGGTGTTGTGTGAATCATTTGAGGTATCACATTTGGGGTGCTAGGCTCACAAGTATCTCAGAGGAATTCTAGCAACAAAATGTATGTTTTTCATACTAGGTTTTATGGTTTAATGTTCCCCATGTATGCTAGATAGGTTATGAACCTTGGAAAATTAAATTTGCATGTATCATAGTAAACCATAGATCCAAGGTTTCTAGGGTTGCATGTGTTGGACAAGGTGTCTAATTCCATAACTTATTTGGTACATACTTGACCCGACCCGGCATGGTCCAATTGGGTTGCATTCCATCCGAACTATTTATGGATAATTTTATGAGAGTTATACACATATGTCTATTAATATATTGTAAGTTATAATATATTAATATGAAGTTATTTAATTAGTGTTAGTCTTAAATTAATTATGAATTAATTTAGAGATTAAAAGGAAGACGAATTAGATTATGGGTTATTGGTTTTATATAGTGTGGGCTAATACTCATTTGTTAATGGGCTAAGCTAATATGGAAGTCCATGGATGATCCATGGAGCTTTTAATCCATGGATCCTTGGAAAAGGAAAGGTCATGGGTTATTAGGGTTTCACCCTAACCATGCACACTATATAAGCATGCTTATGTTGCATGAAATAGCCATTAGTGAAACTAGTGTAACTAGAGTATGTGTGTTTGTGTGTGACTGATTTTATAAGTGTGTATACACTCTCTCAAAGTTTTCCAAGAGTTTATGGAGATTTGTGATTCCATTTGAGGCATTCACACTATTGGTGCTTGGCCCTCAAACTCTTTAGGAATGAAACTCATCATCAAAAGGTATGTAATCTCATCTAATTCTTTTATGTTTAAAAGTACCCCATGCCATGTTAGATAGGTTATGAACCTTGGAAAAATTATTATTTTGCATGTATTTAGACAAACATAGATCCAAGGTTTATTAGGGTTGCATGCACACTTAGGAAGTGTTAGATTGCTCAAAACCCAACAGTGGTATCCGAGTCTAGGCTTGCTTGTTTGAATACTTGATGCAAATTGCTGAAAATCCAAGATTTTATGCTGTCTGCACAGCTGACTCGCCGATTCCATGAAGGGACTCGACGAGTCCAAGGCAAAACTCATCCAACTCGGCGAGTTGGTTCATGCACTCGACGAGTTGGACCCCCAGACAGCATATCTTCAAGTTTTGGTGCTGGAATTGGTCTAGAATCATTACCTTAAACTGTTTTGGGCTCATAAAGCCTGTTTTTGATGTGGTAATGATGATGGTGGACCAATTTCAAAGTTATAATCAAAATTTCAAGTTTATATGTGTTCATATGATTCTTGAAATTGTTGATTTAGATGTTCATGTTCATATGAGTTTTGTTAGATCATAGGAATTATTTGCAAATTGTTTGTTAGTTAATTCTTGATCTTAATGTGTTTTAATTGAATTCTTAATTTGTCCTCAAGTTATGGAATTCCAAGAGGTTTTCTTTTAAATGTTTTTTTTAAGAAGTTGTAGGTTACATTTTCTTGAAGAGTTTCTCCCATAAATGTTTTATGGACTCCATAACTTGTCCTCAAGTTATGGATTTCCAAGAGACTCTTCATTAAAAGCTTTAAAACACTTAATTAAAACTCATAAGTTATGAATATCCAAAAGTTTATGAATTGTTCAAAACATGCCCTCAAGTTTTGGAATTTGGAAAAGTTTCACACACTTTAATAAACTTTAATTACAACACTTAGAATTTTAAAAGTTAGAATTCAACACTTATACTATTTATAACATTAATGGTTAATTATATATATATATATATATATATATATATATATATATATATATATATATATATATATATGTATAAGAACAAGTCGTTTTACCGTTAGTAGGTCTCATTCACGAAGCCGGTCTATAAGGTGGGTATAAGGCTGTTGCCTATAAAATGACGACTTAATGGGTGTCCACTCTCACCCACCGCTTGCTTGATCGGTGGAGGGTCGTTAGCCGAACGGGTAGGATAATGACTTTAAATCCTCATTAAAAGTATAATGATTATTATAAAGTAACTAAATAATTTTTTTTAATTCCCAATCTTAGTTACTTTAGGAAAAATGTGAATTTGGTGCTAGCCCATGGAATTCACACTTTGTACCTTACCAAGTCGTTGGTGGAGTGTGTGTGGTTAACCGGCACACTAACTTGGACTAGTAAGGACCACGAAGGGTGACTTAATGTTTGTCATAGATCAATGGAGCGTGTGTGGTTAACCGGCACATTGATTAGGTGATAATATTAAGGGTACCAAGTGAATTGGTATTGTTATTCACACCTTGTTTTGTGATCCTCGGCATCCCAGTCACAAAATTTGAGAGGGCACACTCGAGATTGAAACATGCCATTGAAAAGTTCAATGAATCTCAAAAGATCTAGGAATTTCAAATCCAATTAAAACCTAATAAATTATTTCGTTTTCATGGTGGAAATTGGTGAATCGTCATTCGCCTACCTTCAAATATTTTATAGCTTGGATTACGGCATCCCTCTTCCAAATTATAAAATATTGTGTTGGGTCCTAGCCTTAATATTTCATATTGGGTGTTATATTAAGGATTTTGAATCAACTAACTTGATTTTCTCCCATTATAGATGTCTGGTTCAGACAACTATGATCTTCCCAAATCTCTTGAAGATGGTGTCCCTCAACATCATGCTTCACTTCCTCCACCTCCTCCAATTATTCTCCCTCACCCACAAGTTCTTGAAAAGTTTAAAGTCACTCAATCCCTATTGGAAAGCATAGTCTATGTGTGCTCACATCTTGGAGATAAAGTCACATATTGACAAGCCGGGAGAGTTGGGTTTCAAAGTCTTGTGAAAGTTGGATGTTCAATCACTTTCTTAGTAACATAGTGAGTCTCTTTGGGACTACTATGAGACAGACTATGACATGACGCTTAATGATCTTATCTATTTGCTTTGTGCTGCAGAATCAGCAATGATTTGGAACACTAGTAACGCAAATTTTATTAGAAGATCAACTTCCCAAACCTTAAATGGACATTGGCAATGGTAGCATTGGATATCTAGAAAAGCATTTCTCTTCCCAATGGAAAGGGATCGGCCATAGTCAACTCGGTTGACCAAATGGTAAAGAGAAACGCTAAGTCTGATATAATCTCATGTGCCATTACCAAAGGGTCTACATGTTTTATTGCCAAAGGGAGGGACACTAATTGCTAAGCTGCCATATTTACCTGAAAGATCATAAGATTGATCAAGTCAAAAAGTTTGACTCTACTTCAGTTAAAGTCCACTGACTAACTCTATTAAGTTCCTATTTGGAGATTCTTATTACATAATGTGAATGGGTCACATGCTGATGTTTTAAGAATCAAAGAAAAGATGGGAAGCTTAAAGTAAGTATATGTTGATTCTGATTGCAAAGGTGGGTTTTGATCGCATGGTTCGGTAATCAGAATTTTGAGCTGTTGCTTAAGAGTTATAATATATTGCTTATGAATAGATAACAACAAGGTTTTCATGTGGATTGTAAGGATAAGTTTTTCCGCAAAGTTTTAAAATAAAAGAAAAAAAAAGGGTTTTAATTTTTATTTATTTTAAAAATATCCTTACAATGGCATCTGTGGAAAATTGTTGCTTATATGTTTCCAGTAATAGTAATATTGGAAAGTGGATGTGATTCTTTCATTTGTGGTGGTGTCTGAATTTACCAAATGAAGAAAGTTTTTCATCACCCAAGTTTCAATTGGACAGAAACTTTGAATCATACAAGTTGTATTGTATGATGAATGAGAATTTTCATCTTTGAAAATTAAGACTAATTCTTTGATCACATGTATATGTGAGTCAATTGAAGGACTAATGAATTAGGTACACTGGGTGTGCGCTGGTCAAGGTCCACTACAAAGATTGATTTGTCATGATTTACTAAAGATTTGTAAATATGATTATACTTATGAGGTTAAGTATAATTCTGTAACATTGGAAAGGTTACAATGTATGACAAAACAAATGAGAAGAATCAAATTAGGCAGAAAGATAAAAGTTTCTCAAATCTGAAAGGATGGGAGAGTACTTTAGTATCATATTTCATGATCATCTTAATGATTATGAAACCATATCACAAATTCATACTCTAAGGACGTCTTAGTGCATTGTTACGGATATGAAGAGAGGTCATGAATTGTTGGATTGGTTAAAATCAAGAAGATGAGTCATACTTCGTTCCAAAACAATTCTTAGAGTCATACTCCAAGATTGTAACCTTGAGTGACATAAAGGAAGATTTATTAACACTAGTCAAATGTAAGAGTAAAATGTTTTCTACTCTTGTATATTTGAGATTGGCAAGTTGTGATGTCTTGGATGAGACAAAGACCAACTAAGACCAATTGTGTGAAGTGTTAGTCTTGATAAGAATCGGCACTATCCCTTGAATATTTGTTTTGTCAAGGAATGGTTCTTGACTGGGGAAACTTATATGTCAAGGGGACGGTGGGAGCCTTAAAGATCCTGAAAGAGTTTCAAGATTTAATCAAGAGTAAAACCTGTAATTTATCACTAGCACACGACTTAAGGTTTGCAACCTATCGTGATGACATAATTCTTATTTCTGTACCTACTTCAAATAAGCTGAATTTGCATGTGAGTTATCAGAGTTCAACTTGGAAGCATTGGTGGGCCTTGTGTTACCAAGGTGACAAATAACTAAGATTGAACAAGTTTAATCCGTGTAAGGCTGAATTTGTCACTAACCTTATCTTTTGATTATGGTTTTGACAAATTCACATGGATAGGAACTCATACACTAGAAAATCTAAGTGTCATAAGGTTTCTCTCCGATTCATGAAAATGATGATGAGGAAACGCTTTCACTAAGTAGATTGTATGTAGATATCAATTGTGTTATTTGCATTTTCAAAAGTCGTTAGTGGAGCGTTTGTGGTTAACCGGCACACTAACATGGACTTGTGAGAAATGGCAAATGCCTAAGCAATTGAGACTATCATTACGGCATCCCTTTTCATAGTTCTGAAAATTGTTTATACACACATGGGAGCTATCTAAGAAAGGGTGTATGAATCTAAATTTTAGAAGTCCAATCGGTTTCTGAATACATGTCAAAGCTAGTGGGAGCATAAATGTTATGATGATAATCATCATGTTAGTGGAAGCATGATTATTACGTTTAGTGTTGCCAGTTAGCAATGTTAATTATAGAAAATAAAGTTTCAAGTCGTGAAGTTGCAGGGGTTGAAAAGTTGTTTTGCTATAATTAAGGGAGAGGAAATTATGCTTTATTTCAATTCTAGAAGCTTAGATTGAAATTTTAATCATCTTTCGTCAAGAATATATATGAATTTTGTGTTGGAATGGTTCAACTTGAAGAAATTCTATATATATTGCGTTTTCAAAATTTGATTATGATTACGGTATCCCTCTTCATAGTTAAATTTTGAAGAACATGGCAAATAAAAAATATTGTAGCAAAAGACTGGTCTAGTATCATGTCTTTATGTCAAACATCATGAATTGTGTCCCATATGCTTCGGATATAGGATCGATTTGATGTGCTATAATATTCATCCTTTCTAAATTTTCCAAATGCTCAGGGCATTTACAAGGGAAAAGTCTAGAACTGGATATGACTAAAGTGATTAAGCAATTGTCGAGGACAATCTGAGGTTCGCCAAAGATTGGTCGCTAAGGGAAAGTTGGAAGTATGATGTAAGTTGTCGGAAAAGACCGTATTGACATGTTCTGAAAAGAAGCAACTCTTGTTCGGAAGTGATAGTCAAAATGGGACTATGGAAATGTCTCCATAGGTGGAAGTTATTCAATCTATGTAAGATTAGAAAACCTTAATGCAAGAAGGATGTTCAAAGCAATATACTTTGAATATGAGACTTCCGTTCCATAGAAGTTGACCTTCTTTGGAATACTCTGTAATGACTGGTGACAAGGTTTTGGTGACTTTGTGAATAATCATTACAAGAGGAACATTGCATAAAAGTTTAAAATCTAAACAGTTTTTTGGTAAATGATAGGAATCGGGGATTCTCACATTTACAATAAGGATTTGGGATTGTGAAATGAGTATCAATGGAATCATGTTCAATTGATCTACATCACAATGTAAGGATCATAGACAAACATAGTGTGCATACTTGGGGTATGGCATAACTATTGTTTAGAAAACAAAGTGTACATGCTAGGATCATGGGACGATTGTTGTTTTTATTCAAGTCTTAAGTTGATAATTTGAAACATTGAATAATGTGTAATGAATATGGTGATAAATAAAAGGTGGTTTTATTTATATTCAAAAGGGTTCTGAGACCATATTGGATTCGATTATTATTGTGTTTCACTTTGCATGTTTTGACTTCCAAAATAGCTAGGTTATTCTTTTCGAATGACTAAGTTATTTAAACACTCCACAGTCGTTCATATGTTGGAAGCAGGTATGAATCAAGACTATCATGAATCGGGTTTGTAGATGGCTAAATGGGTTTAGTCATAGCAATGGTTGCTACAACATTCATGAGTGCTTATAAGTTATGAGTATTGGAATAAACCCACGCTCACTTGTATCACTTCATGGAATTTATCTCGAGTGATCGTGAGACGGTAATATCATATAAATCTTCAAACCTAGAGATATGAGTTGTTACCTATGAGTTGGTTGTGCATTGATTGCACGTAAACGCATCAATAACTTGATGTTATAAAACGTGCCTTTGTGTACAATTCAACAAGTAGTAGAACAAGCATATGAGTCGAAGTTTATCTATTCCTTCTAGAAATAGAAGCAATATCTGGGCCCCTCGATGATTTTGTTGTGACCTATGTACCGGCCGGTCAGAACTAAATTGATGTGTTCGATTAAGTTCTTTGTCAAACAAATCAGAAATCGGGAAACAAACTGCTGGATAATAAGTACGACGTTGTTCCATGTATTTGTCCGGCTGATATCATGAGAATAGAGGATTATATGATCACTTATCTAAAATGGCGCTTCATAGTTCAACAGAGTTTTCGAGAGCTACGATTGCTGGTTGGTTCCTGAAGTAACATACGCAAATATAGTTATTAGACTTATCCAAGTGGGAGTCTGTTGGATAAGGTGTCTAAGTCCATAACTTATTTGGTACATACTTGACCCGACCCAGCATGGTCCATTTGGGTTGCATTTCATCCGAACTATTTATGGATAATTTTATGAGAGTTATACACATATGTCTATTAATATATTGTAGGTTATAATATACTAATATGACGTTATTTAATTAGTGTTAGTCTTAAATTAATTATGAATTAATTTAGAGATTAAAAGGAAGACTAATTAGATTATGGGCTATTGGTTTTATATAGTGTGGGCTAATACTCATTTGTTAATGGGCTAAGCTAATATGGAAGTCCATGGATGATCCATGGAGCTTTTAACCCATGGATCCTTGGAAAAGGAAAGGTCATGGGTTATTAGGGTTTCACCCTAACCATCCACACTATATAAGCATGCTTATGTTCATGAAATAGCCACTAGTGAAACTAGTGAAACTAGTGTAACTAGAGTATGTGTGTTTGTGTGTGACCGATTTTATAAGTGTGTATACACTCTCTTAAAGTTTTCCAAGAGTTTGTGGTGATTTGTGATTCCATTTGAGGCATTCACACTATTGGTGCTTGGCCCTCAAACTCCTTAGGAATGAAACTCATCATCAAAAGGTATGTAATCTCATCTAATTCTTTTATGTTTAAAAGTACCCCATGCCATGTTAGATAGGTTATGAACCTTGGAAAAATTATTATTTTGCATGTATTTAGACAAACATAGATCCAAGGTTTATTAGGGTTGCATGCACACTTAGGAAGTGTTAGATTGCTCAAAACCCAACAGCATGTACACCATAGGAGTGTTAAAATGCTCAAAATCCAACGGTTGTATCAGAGCCTAGGCTTGTTTTCTTGATATTTGATGCAAACATGTTGAAAAAGCTGAAAACTTGTTGTTTGGATAGTGGACTCGTCGAGTCCAAGGGGGGACTCGATGAGTCCCTAGAAAAATTCATCCTACTTGATGAGTAGGTTCTTGCACTCGACGAATAGGAGGCTCTGATTGCTGTTTTTCGACTTTTGCTGCTGGAAATGGACTAGAAATATAACCCGAAACTGTGTTGGTGTTTTAAAACTTGTTTTAGATGGTGTAATGGTTATGTTAATCAATTTACAATGGCTAATATCAAAATTCCATGTTTATATGAGTTCATATGATGCTTGAAGTTTTGATATGCATATTCATGTTCTTATGAGTTATTGTTAGATCATAGGAATTACTTGCTAAATTGTTTAATTATTAATTCTTGATCAATTGTGTCTTTAATGGGATCCATAATTTATCCTCAAGTTATGGATAACCAAAGTCACTTTCTTTTATTGTCCATTTAAAATACATAAGTTACATAAAAAGGAAGAGCCTTCACTTTTATGAACTATTAACTCATAAGTTATGAAATGAAGAGTTTTGAATAGTTTCAAAACTTACCCTCAAGTTTTGGAATTTGTAAAGTTGCATACATTTAAGAATACTTTAATTCCAAACCCTTAGAGTTGTAAAAGTTAAAATTCAACCCTTATACTATTATAACATTAATGGTTAATAATTATATATAAATAAATAAATAAATATATATATATATATATGTATATATATATATATATATATATATGTATAAGATCAAGACATTTACCATTACTATGCCTCATTCACGAAGCCAGTCTATAAGGGGGTATAAGGTTTTTGCCTATAAAATGGAAGCTTAATGGTTGTCCATTCTCACCCATCACTTCCTTGATCGGTGGAGGGTTGTTAGCCGAACGGGTAGGACAATGACTTTAATTTTCATTAAAAGTATAATGATTATTATAAAGTAACTAAATGTTTTATAATTCCCAATCTTAGTTACTTTAAGAAAATGTGGATATGGTGCTACCCCATGAAATTCACACTTTGTACCTTACCAAGTCGTTGGTGGAGCGTTTTTGGGTAACCGGAACACTAACTTGGACTAGTAAGGATAACAAAGGGTGACTTAATGTTTATCATAGATCGGTGGACTACGTGTGGGTAACCGGCATATTGATTAGGTGATAGTATTAAGGGTACCAAGTGAATTTGCATGGTTTTTCACACCTTGTTTTATGATCCTCGGCATCCCAGTCACAAAACTTGAAGGGCATATTCGAGATTGAAACATGCCATTGAAAAGTTCAATGAATCTCAAAAGAACATAGGAATTTCAAAACCAATTAAAAGCTAATAATTCATTTCGTTTTCATGGTTGAAATTGGTGAATCATCATTCACCTACCCTCAAATATGTTACGGCTTAGATTACGACATCCCTCTTCTAAGTTATAATATATTGGGTTGTGTCCTAGCCTTAATATTACATTTGTGTGTTTTACTAAGGACTCTATATATCTAATCTAAACTTGTTTTCTTCTTTTCAGATGTTTTCCAACAACAATGCTTCGGACTCTAACCCTACCGGCTCCTTCTCTCTCATGAATCTTTGTGGGAGAATCATCTTCAATGGTACAAACTTTATGGATTGGATCTGTAACATCAAGATGGGCACTCGTTACAAGGAGAAGGAATATGTATTAGAGAAGGAGCTTAAGGAACTCGATGAGTCTATTGCTACTCCTGAAGAGATCGCTGAATTCAGGCCACATGAGAGAGATGCCACTAAAATGGCATGGATCATAATGGTCACGATGAAAACAAGGCTCCAAAAGTCCTATGAGGTTTATTACCCTTTTGAGATGCGCCAGGATTTGATGGAAAGGTACTATTAAATTTCTCGTTAAGAGCGGTATGAAATAATCTCCTCCATGATAACAACCCGAATGAAGGATGGTGAACCCTGTTGGAATAGTGTCTAAGGCTATAACTATATTCGGTGGTACATGGTCCTTTTGGGTTGCCTTCACCATAGCAACTTGAAGGATGATTTATTAAGAGAGAGTGAATATTATAAGGAATAATATTTAGCTATTTGATTAATATAAGTCATAAATTAATTGGTATTAATTTGGTGACTTAAAGAGATTAATTAAATAAGAGGGTATAAACTGTCAATTGTTTGATAGTTAGACTTTAGACTATAAATCCATTAGGATACACCTTGGACGGATTCTAAGAGCTTTAGGATAGCTCAAAATCGTCCATAGGGTTATCTATGGAATGGATTTGGATAGCCTTAAAAGAAGATTATCCAATTAGGGTTTAGGGTGAAACCCTTAAGGAGTCTAAAGGTATAAATAGGCCCTTGGGATGGGGAATTCGTGTACAACCACACACAACCTAAAGCAAGGAACCTCTGGTCGAATTCCTCCCCTCTCCTCTCTCCTAAATAATCTTGCTTGCTATTGGTGTTTGTAAGCCATTAGAGGAGTGACAATTGTGACTCTAGAAGCTCCAAGACAAACAAGATCAACAAGGGATTCAAAGGTATGATTCTAGATCTGTTTTAATATTGTTGTTTAACCTAATTAGCCATTAGAAGTTGTGGATTCAAAAGCATGTTTATTAGAAAGCCTAGATCCAAGCAATAGGGTTTTGCATGCGCACATAGGAAAGTTCTTATGGCTAAAACCCAACAGTGGTATCAGAGCCTAGATTGGTTTTCTTTAAATTGTTGCTTAATTAACTGAAACAAACCTGCAAAATTCGATTTTTTTGGGTTTTGAGTCACTGACTCGTCGAGTTCCAAGGTGGACTCGTCGAGTAGGCCTGACTCGGCGAGTCCCCTTGTGCACTCGGCGAGTCTAGGCGTCAGGAATGGCCAGATTCGGGATTTCTTTGTGTTTATCTTATCCAAACTTTCCATAAACTAATTAGATCAATATAAATCCGATTTTTTGATAAATATAAGTGTTATCTTGATCTAGTTAAAGGTAATTATCAACTAATTAAATATTTAATTTCCTTATATGATAATTAATTAATTATTTTGATTATTTTGGTAATTATCTTCAAAGAAATCAAAGATAAATCAAATAAAGATAATTAAGATATTAATTGTTAATTGAAATTATTTGTTATTTGATCCTCCATGTTTTAAATGTTTAAAACCTACCCTAAGGTTTTGAAATTTATATTTGTGATTAAAAGTTTTAATTTAGACAACTTAAATTTCAATCCCTAGATTTTAAAAAGTTTAAAATACAACCCTATACTAATATGATATTAATAGTATAATATATATATATATATATATATATATATATATGTATAACTAAATGCTAGTCTTACCGTTAGTAGGCCTCATTCACGAAGCCAATCTATAAGGTGGGTATAAGGTTGCGGCCTATAAAATGGCGCTTAATGGGTGTGCACTCACACCCACCGCTTGCTTGATTGGTGGAGGGTCGTTAGCCGAACGGGTAGGATAGGGCAACCTCATCCTCTCATTAAAAGTATAATAAGAATTACGAAGTAACTAAACTTTTTTTTAAATTTCCCAATCTTAGTTACTTTAGGAAAAGTGAATTGATGCAATCCCATGAAATTACACTTTGCACCTTGCTAAGATGTTAGTGGAGCGTGTGTGGTTTACCGGCATACTAATTGGTTCTAAGTGAAGGTGGCAAAGGGTGATTCATTGTTCATCATAGTTCGATGGAGCGTGTGTGGTTTACCGGCACATCGAATAGCTGATCGTTACAATGAAGGCACCATGTGAATTTGCATGGTAATTCACACCCGCTTTGTGATCCTCGGCATCCCAGTCACAAACAAGAGGGGCATATCGAGATTTAAACATGCCATTGAATAGTTCAATGAATCTCATCCGAACCTAGGAATTCTCAAAAACACTTAGGACTAAAAGTTTAAGTTTTGTGATGGAGAATTAGTGAATCGTCATTCACTTACCTTCAATTTATTTGCGTATTAGATTACGGCATCCCTTTTCTAGTATGTAAATGTTGTTGTTGGATCCTAGCCCTAATTTTTCTTATTGGGTGATAATTAGGGATTCTTGTTCTAATCTATCTTTGTCCTTTCTATAGATGTCAAACGCAAACAACGCTGCTGCTAGTTCTTTCACGTTGATGAGCCTTTGCCAAAAGGTCACCTTCGATGGAACGAACTTTGGCGAATGGATAAGATACATTCGCACCATTGCTCGCTATGAGGATAAAGAGTATGTCCTCGACGAGAAGCTCGAGAAAATCAACCCCGAAGTTGCTACTCCCGCCGAAATCACCGCCTTTGAAACTCATGAGCGAGATGCAACGAAGGTACATTGCATCATGATCGCCACCATGAACTCCGAATTCCAAAAGTCCTACGAGGACATGTATCCATACGAAATGCATCAAGACTTGTTGGAGAGGTACCACCAAAACGCGAGACAAGAGCGTTACGAGATCTTCACTAACATGATTTCCGCCAAGATGGGTCATGGAGAATCTCTTACCGTGCACTTGCAAAAGATGCAAAGGTATGTCGACCGCCTTCGCAAGTTAAATGTTGACTTCGGCGAAGACTTGGCGATCGACATGGTGCTTCACTCTTTGCCTCCGATGTACAATCAATTTAGGATGACCTACCACATGAACAAAGAGGAGGTCACTCTAAGTAAACTCCAAGGTCTCTTGAGGGTTGCTGAGAGCAATTTCAAGGACAAGTCTGTTGCACCAACTCCCAATCCATCCGTTGCTCCTGTCTTGGCTATTGGTCAAGGGAAGGGAAAGAAGAGGAAAGCTTCTTCAAATAACTATCGAAAGGTGAAAGCCCGAGATGGTTCCTCTTCTAGTGGGACCAAAGTGGATCCCTCTAAGCCCTGCTCTAACCCGAAGGAGGCAGAGTGCCACCACTGCCACAAGATAGGACATTGGAAGAGAAGCTACCCGGATTACCTGCAAGCCATCAAGGAAGGAAAGATCAAGCCATCTTTTGCAGGTATATATGCAAGCAAATCTAACGATTCTAATCATGCTATTTCTTGGGTTCTTGACACCGGTTGTGGTTATCACATTTGTTCTAATGTGCAGGGACTAAGAAGAAGTAGGGATGTGGAGCAAGGAAGGATCAATCTAATCATGGGGAACAGAAGATCGTCGCCTGTGACCAAGATTGGACTGTATTCTTTAGTGCTTAAGAATAGTTTAGTTTTAGATTTGAACAATTGTTGCTATTCGCCAGAAATGGCTAGAAACATCATTTCATTTCATGGTTTATATAGACAAGGATTTAGATTTTCTTTTAATAATGAGAATGGTTCTATTTTGGCTTATCTAAATGGTGTCTTTTACTTTGAAGCTATACCATGTAATGGAATATATGAAACTGTTATGACTATTGATAACTTAGGAAATGATGTTTTGAATATTGATTCTTCCACTAGTATGGATAAAGCATCCTTGTGGCATTGTCGTCTTGGACATGTCAACAAGAAACGCATAGCCCAACTCCAAAAGGATGGAGTGTTGGAGTCATTCGACCTTAGGGAAGATGACACATGCGAGTCTTGTTTACTTGGAAAGATGACTAAGTCACCCTTCACGAGTACTTGTGAAAGGGGTGAGGGACTATCGACCTAATACATACCGATGTATGTGGACCTTTTAGATCAACCACGAAGGATGGGAACCGCTTCTATGTGACTTTTACCGATGATTATAGTAGATATGGGTATATCTATTTAATCAAGCAAAAGTCAGAAACCTTTGAAAAGTTCAAAGAGTTCAAGAATGAAGTGGAGAATCAATTGGGCAGGAAAATCAAGATGCTTCGATCCGATCGAGGAGGAGAGTACCTAAGTCTTGAATTCCACGATTATCTCAAGGAGTGTGGAATAGTTTTGCAATTGACGCCTCCTAGGACACCGCAGTTAAATGGTGTGGAAGAAAGGCGTAATCGAACCTTATTGGATATGGTTCGCTCTATGATGAGTCGTGCTTCACTACCTATCTTCTTTTGGGGGTATGCCTTAGAGACTGTCGCCCATATCCTTAACCAAGTCCCTACTAAGAAGGTTGCCAAAACACCTCACGAGATGTGGACGGGGAAAGCTCCCTCGTTGGCACATATCAAGGTTTGGGGTTGCGAGGATTTCGTAAGACGAGATACTCACGACAAGCTTGAACCTCGAAGTGAGCGATGTATTTTCATCGGCTACCCGCAAACTTCCTTTGGATATCTCTTCTATAGACCAAAAGATAATGTTATCTTTGTTGCGAGGAGAGGAGTTTTCCGAGAGCGAGAACTCATAAGCCAAGGAGACAGTAGGAGGCAAATCGAACTTGAAGAGATTCAAGAATCGATAGATGAAGGAACCTCTACCGCTGGCATTCAACCCGAGGAGGAAACTCTGGTTGAACCGATTGACGAATCCTTACCTCTTAGAAGTTCCGATAGAGTTAGAGTTCATCCCCAGTTTTATGGTTTTCATATCACTACCGAAGGGGACACGTATATTAGTGATGGTACACTAGTAAATCTTAATGAACCTAATAGCTATAAGGAACCCATGGCAAGCCCGGAGTCTGCGAAATGGAAAGAGGCGATGGATAGCGAGATCCAATCCATGTACGATAACCAAGTTTGGAATTTGGTTGATTACGTGCCCGAACGCAAGACCGTAGGGTGCAAGTGGATCTTCAAGAAGAAGACCGACGTGGATGGGAACGTACACACATATAAAGCGCGATTGGTTGCGAAGGGCTTTACTCAAACTCCCGGAGTTGACTATGATGAGACCTTCTCACCAGTTGCGAAGATTAAATCTATTAGAGTGATGCTAGCAATTGCCGCATTTCGTGATTATGAGATTTGGCAAATGGATGTCAAGACCGCTTTCCTTAACGGAAAGTTGGCTGAGGATGTTTACATGGCTCAGCCAGAGGGGTTTGTGGATCCGAAGCATCCGAATAGAGTGTGTAAGCTTGAGAAGTCCATTTATGGACTTAAGCAAGCATCTCGCAGATGGAATCTTTGCTTTGATGAGAAAGTCAAAGAGTTTGGATTTGTACGAAGCGAAGACGAATCTTGTGTATATGTCAAAGCCAGTGGGAGTATAGTAAGCTTCCTCCTTCTATATGTCGATGACATATTACTCATAGGAAACGACATCCCGACTCTGCAGGAGGTTAAGTCATGGCTCGGGAAGTGCTTCGCTATGAAGGACCTCGGAGAGGCTTCTTACATTTTGGGAATAAGGATAGTAAGAGAAAGAAGTAAGAGACTAATTGGACTTAGTCAGAATACTTACTTGGAGAAGGTACTAAAACGTTTTAGTATGGAAAACTCAAAGAAGGGAGAACTACCGATACAAGGAAATGCCAAGTTGAGTAAGACTCAAAGTCCGAGTACCGAAGTTGAGATAGCAGAAATGAGCCGAGTACCATACGCTTCCGCAGTTGGCTCAATCATGTACGCTATGACTTGTACTCGCCCTGATGTAGCCTTCGCTTTGAGCATGGTTAGCAGATATCAAGGGAACCCTGGCAAAGCACATTGGATTGCGGTGAAGAACATCGTTAAGTACCTTCGGAGGATGAAAGAATGGTTCTTAGTCCTTGGAGGGAGTGATGACTTGAAGGTGCGAGGGTATAGTGACGCCAGCTTTCAGACCGACAGGGACAACTATCGTTCGCAGTCGGGCTGGGTTTTTACCCTAAATGGAGGAGCAGTGAGATGGAAAAGTTCCAAGCAGGAAACCGTAGCTGATTCAACGTGCGAATCAGAGTACATCGCAGCGAGCGAAGCGTCGAAGGAGACAATATGGCTGAAGAACTTCATCAGTGATCTTGGAGTTGTGCCGGCCATAAAGGAGCCCATGGAGATTTTCTGTGATAACGAAGGTGCGGTTGCCTTGACCAAGGAACCGAGGGATCATGGTAGATCTCGACATATCGACAGAAAATATCACTTCATTAGACATCGTGTAGAAGAAGGACAACTCGTAGTGAAGAGGATATCATCAGAAGATAACCCAGCAGACCCGCTTACGAAGGGACTGAGTAGGGTTAAGCACTTGCAGCATGCTAGGAGTATTGGGCTGAAGGATGATATTAGTATAGATTAGATAGTATTAGAAACGTATAATAGATAAATGTAATTAACATTTGATGATTAAATAAAGGAGTTTTATTTATGAGTAAAGTTAATGTCACATGTTAGTTGTTTAACTATTGTTTCACTTTGCATGTTTTGACTTCCAGAATAATTGAGTTTATTAGGAATAATCGAATTATTCAAATGGTCCACAATCGTTCATATGTTGGGAGTAGATATGAATGAAGATTGTCATGAATTGGTGTGTAGAATGTCTAAATGGTGTTAGACATGGCAAGGGTTGTTGCAACGTTCATGAGTGCTTATGAACTGGTTTTGAGCATTGGAATAAACCCGCGCTTGCTGGAATCACCTTATGGAATACGATATAAAAGGTGATCGCAAGACGATAATATCATATGGTCTTAAAACCTAGATATATGGTTTATTATTTGTTAATTGATTGTGCATTGATAATGCGAAAACGCATCAGTAACTTGATGTTATAAAATGCATTGTTGCGTATAGTTGGTTAATGAATAAGTAAATGCATATAAGTCGAAGTTTATCTGTAAATTTTATCCTAAGAGGATAGAAGAGATATCTTGGCCACTCGATGATTTGATTTGACTTATGTGCCGGGCCCGGTCAGAATTGAATTGATGTGTTCGATTAAGTTCTATGTCAAATAAATCGAAGATCGAGAAATCTAAATGCTAGACTAACCATTCCATAGGATTGTCAGCATGATATCTAACAGAGGACTGTACGATCCCTTATCTAAAGGACAAGATTGATTAGATCAGAGTTGACAGCGTCTTTGAGAGCTACGATTGCAAACTGTATTGTACTTGTATAGTTACTAGACTTATCCAAGTGGGAGACTATTGGAATAGTGTCTAAGGCTATAACTATATTCGGTGGTGCATGGTCCTTTTGGGTTGCCTTCACCATAGCAACTTGAAGGATGATTTATTAAGAGAGAGTGAATATTATAAGGAATAATATTTAGCTATTTGATTAATATAAGTCATAAATTAATTGGTATTAATTTGGTGACTTAAAGAGATTAATTAAATAAGAGGGTATAAACTGTCAATTGTTTGATAGTTAGACTTTAGACTATAAATCCATTAGGATACACCTTGGACGGATTCTAAGAGCTTTAGGATAGCTCAAAATCGTCCATAGGGTTATCTATGGAATGGATTTGGATAGCCTTAAAAGAAGATTATCCAATTAGGGTTTAGGGTGAAACCCTTAAGGAGTCTAAAGGTATAAATAGGCCCTTGGGATGGGGAATTCGTGTACAACCACACACAACCTAAAGCAAGGAACCTCTGGTCGAATTCCTCCCCTCTCCTCTCTCCTAAATCATCTTGCTTGCTATTGGTGTTTGTAAGCCATTAGAGGAGTGACAATTGTGACTCTAGAAGCTCCAAGACAAACAAGATCAACAAGGGATTCAAAGGTATGATTCTAGATCTGTTTTAATATTGTTGTTTAACCTAATTAGCCATTAGAAGTCTTGGATTCAAAAGCATGTTTATTAGAAAGCCTAGATCCAAGCAATAGGGTTTTGCATGCGCACATAGGAAAGTTCTTATGGCTAAAACCCAACAAACCCATCATGGGCCACATGCAAAAGATGCAAAGGTATGTGGACCGTTTGCTACAATTAAATGTTAAATTTCCTGAGGAGTTGGAAATTGACATCATTTTGCACTCCTTACCTTGTTGGTATGACCAATTTCGAATTACATACCACATGAACAAGGAGGAAGTTACTCTCAGCAAACTTTAGGGACTTTTGAAGACCGCAGAAAGTGGCCTTAAAGGTAAGTCGGTTGTTACTTCTACTCCTACTCCAACAGCTACCCTTGTTTTGGCTATCGGGCAAGGCAAAGGGAAGAAGAGGAAGACTCATTCGAAGGGTACCAAGGGAAAGTCTCTTAAAGGCTCCACATCTGGAACCAAAAGTGGTTCTAGCACTCCTTCTGCCAACCCCAAAGATGTTGATTGCTTCTACTACCATAATAAGGGGCACTGGAAGTGAAACTACCCAAGGTACTTACATCATGTCAAGGATGGGAAAGTGAAACCATACCATGCAGGTATTTACACTATATTGTCTAATAACTCAGCATATTCTAACTCTTGGGTTGTAACGCCTATAGATCCGGGATAGTCAATTTAGAGGTAATAAGTGTCGAAAATGACTTTTTGGCAAAATATTACTAAATATAATAAATAGTCATAACCAAGTTGTAGAATATGTCTCAAGGTTTCCGTACATATAAACAACACCGAAATCCAAGTTATAACGAGGAAGTTATGGCCCGTCGAAGTTTTACGGCAAAACCGACACAGCACCTGGAAGCGTAAATAGTGAATTTACTATAGAGTGAGTTTTAACCTTAGCGATCTAAACAAAATTCGTAGAAAATTTTAAACCAAGAGTGTCCATAAAAGAACACCCAAATCTGACTTCGTATGAGGAAGTTATGATTTTTCTAAGATTTGGCATATAGGTGCATGGCCCGAAACTCGAATTTTAGTTTAAGCGGTTTTTGGCCTACACGACCTAAATGTGAATAGAAGATCTCATTAATAGGAACTCAATGGTAAAATGACAGACGAAAACAGAGTCCGTATGTAGAAGTTATGAATTTTACGCGGACATTTAACAGTATAATCACCTCGTACTGTTGAATTTAAGATTGCTTGAAAATTAGCCGACGGAGTCAAAATGAAAGTTGTAGATCTTATTTTTACCTACGCGCGGATATAAAAAAACGTCAAAAACGGAGGTCATTTATGAAAGGTACGGATTTTAGAAGTCGGAAGTCTGATATGTGAAAATGGATGATATGACACAATCTTAGCCATTGCTTTCTCCCCAAGTCTTGCCACTTGATGGTCACATGTGACACCAAGTTCAGCCATTTTCACCCTATAAATAGAACCTCTCCCACCTTCATTTTCTTCACACCTTTCCCTTTCTTTCTTCTCTTTACTCTCTTTCTAGAACCTCTCTCTAGCTGCGAAACCCCCCGAAAAAGCCTAGGGAACCTCCCTAGCACGAGGCGGAAGCCCCGGAGTGCTCAACGGCTCCGAGAAGAAGAGCTTTTTGGCTCGGGAGTGCTGCTCCAAGCAAAGCCTGGTTTTCTATAAAACTCGTTGTAAGTGAGCTACGCCTATGCTATTTTTAATATAGTTTTTATTTAATTATAGTAACGTTATTAGGAACTTATAAGAAGTACTTGGGCTATTATTATGGGTTATATAAGTATTGTTTAACGCTTATATAATAGTAATAATAGCTAGACTATTAATTAGTGTCGAAAAATAATAGACTAAACTCTAATGGTAATAATACTAGGTTTCGTCAAAGGAAATTATTTTTAAGAAGCGAAGCGTTGTCTGAGTTCGGAATCACCACCTTTTTCAACTGAGTGCATGGTCCCTTTCGTCTTACACATAGATATGAAGTATTTTAATATAAATTACGTGTTATGTCTGCATATTGTCTGAATGTTGTCTATGCTGGTGAAAGATTTTTATACATGTTTTAAATGATGTAAACTGTATAAAGTATTTTATATCTACAAAATATGTTAGGTAAAACATGGGTAGATGAATGATGAGGGATAAAAGCTGAAATAGAGGAACATTATAGTACGAACCTAGTGCCCTATAGGTATACATTAGCAGCAGTGGACCTAGTACCCTATAGATGAGCACCGGCAGCTGCGCCACAACCCGTAAATGATATAGATCTACGGTAAATGTCCTAGTAGCTGCAATCTAAGGACAGTATTGGAAACTGCACCTAATAGGGAGCCTTATGACCATGACAGTAGCGTTTAAAGGTCAATACCGACAGAAACGCGTCATAGAAAATGTCCCAATTCTGGCAGTGGCGCCTAAGTGATAAAACTAGCAGCTGTGCTTGACAACTGTGTTATTGAAAACAATGGACTTCGTACATATTCCTTAGGATAATGCTTAGGAATGAATGAATGAGAAATAGCTGATCCTTAGTGTAAATCCTTAAGAAGATAATGGGAATGGGTAATTTGGTTGATTGTTTGATGTTTAAATATAATAATTATATTATTGTGGGTTGAAAACCCTATATACTCACCAGGTTTCCCAACCTGACCCACTCCAGCTTATTTGTATCACAGGTATCGATACGAAGCTACTTTACACTGAAAGATTTAAAAGAGATGTAGATCACTAGTGTAAATGAATGTAAGTTCTGTTTATGCTTATGTTCATGTATTGACGATGACATCCCAATGTTTTAAAATAAATAAAAAAATACATTTCTTCGGAAATGATTTGATAACGTAATTATCATGTTTTTATGGTGACAAATTCCGCAACACTTTTATTAAAAAAAGTACTCTGATTTTTATAAAGCATAAAAAAAATCGGTCTTTTCTGGCCGTGAAAATTGGGGATGTCACAGTTGGTATCAGAGCATTAGTTTAAGCGAACTAGGAATATGGATTCATTTCTAGACTTAAACTTAGAGTGCTAAGCGATGACTGTGAGGTGTGAGCACTAGCTTATTTTAGGAATTGTGCCTACGTGTTAAATGCCTGTGCCTGATATGATTTTACTTGTTCGGATCTATAGTCTATTGTCGGCCGGATCGGGAAACCTTATGTGTTTAGACTTCTAAGCGTTTAACTACGATATTAGAACTAGCATATAAACGGTTTCGGGTGATAAGGATGATTTAAACGTCAATCCTAAATAAAGATCTAGATTTACCTTATTCGGTGTATAGATCAAGATGGCAAGGACCCGTAGCGGAAATGTGAATGCAAATGGGAACTGAGATCAACCCCGAGTGATTGAGCAAATACCGTTTGTGGTGGCCGTTGTTGAGCCAATATCGATGGTCAGGGTGCAAGCGATGATCCGGGCAATGTTGGATCATCAAATGGAGGAAACCAGATGTCTGCTCCAACAAAATTGAGAGGAAGTGACCATACCGATCGAACAACCTGAGTTGAACGAAGGGTAGATTGAGGAGGGGAACTACAATGGAACCGTTGGTCAAGTCAACCCACCAATAGTTCGACAAAACAACCAAGATGACAGAGTCGAGAGGAATGGATACAAGTACAAGGATTTTCTGACTTGCAAGCCATCGACTTTCACTAGAAAGGAAGATCCGATCGGGGTCATGGATTGGATCTCGGAGATGGAGTTAGCTTTCCTGACGTGTGGTTGTAGAGGCAAGCTACAAACCACGTTTGCGGTACGCCAGTTTAGAGGAGGCGCGGTTCGTTGGTGGAACACTCTGGGGAAGACTCTAAGCCCCAATGAGCCCCTGTAACTGATGTGGGCAGAGTTTTTGGTGCAGTTCAAATGTAGGTATTGCTTAGCCCAAAATCTACTCGAGCTAGAAAACCAATTCCTTACCTTTAAGAAAGGAAGCATGTCTATTGATGAATACACCAAAAACTTTACAGAGAATATCGCCTTACGTCTTGTTCTGGATGAGCTGACGAAAATCGACAAGTATGAAAAAGGACATCCATGGGAGTACGCGATGCCAGTGCGTCAGGCACCTACTTTGGAGGCCGCTATCTGGGCTGCCAAGTCGGTTGAGGATATGATCAAGGGAAGAGCCGCCAACAAGACCGAGGTTGGTGAAAAGAGGAAGTTTGAGGGGTCTGCAAAGCCCGATGAGAGAAGCAAGTCCAGTACAAGGAAGTTTAGAGGAGGAGGAGGGAGTGAACAAAGATGGTGCGAGAAGTGCAAAAAGAAACACTCTGGAAAATGTGGTGAGGAGGTGACTTGTTTCAAGTGTGGGAAGGATGGGCATTATGCCAACGAGTGTAAATTCAACAAAAGGGTGTGTTACGAATGTAATGAGTAAGGGCACTTCAAGCAAGATTTCCCAAAGAGAGAAGGGGAAACAAAGCCAAATGTGCCACCAAAACCAAAGGTAAGAGCATTCTGTGTGATCCTAGACGAAGCAGCTGAAGATGCAAGGAATCAGGAATGAGGATCTATGAAGTAGTCATGCAAATAGTACCATGTGGTGTAGCCTATTAGAGGCATAGTATAGGTTGAACTTGAACACTTATGTAATCGTTTCGAGAAATAATATAAAACCTTCATTTTGTTATCTGATATGTTGAATGATTGTGTGATTTGCTGCATGGTGACTTGGGAAACTGCGTGACAATACTTGGGACGAGTATGAGTAGGTGTGAATGGTAGTAGAGGCTTATACTACTGGAAGCACAGGACTCACAGTTGGATCAGGGAAAGTCACAAGGTTACCAAGAAGCTAGTAATTGATTTCATTTTATTCAAGTATGTCGTTACCATTGTTTCGGTAATGACTAAGAAGATTGTTGTTATCCCGACCCTAGTGGTCATATCACATTGAGTCTGACTAGGATGATTAGGTTACGTGGTTTAGAGAACCAAGTTTGATGTAGCGTCCGAATTAAACCAAACGATTGAAATCAAAGTGATCAATAGAAGTATCGCTCGTTGTTAAAGAAGTTGGTAGCTAGAATGCTACATGTTAAAATGTGATTATATCACATTAGACCATGAAGGAAGGCATATTCCATTCCAGAATTTGACTCTAAGAGACCTGAGTCTAAGCGTTGCTACATACGATGATAGGTCATTAGAATATAACACATCGATCAATTGTAGTAATCAAATTAACTTATCCTAAGTTTGTTAAGAAGAATATGGAGCCTCTGATAACGAATGAGGCTATGACACAAAGGTCATGATTGAAAGTCTAAAGAGCATGTGCAAGACCGAGCACCGCCTGCAGTCAAGGAGTCCAAGAGTTAGATACTCATTGGAAGCAACATAGAAGTTGCAGTTATTACATAAGATCAAGAGATAATGTATGGAGTCATTATACAATCCTGTTTCGTTGATGATTCTGGGACGTAATCATCCTAAAGGGGAGATAATTGTAACACCCGTAGATCTGGGCTAGTCAATTTAGAGGCAATAAGTGTCGAAAACGACTTTTCAGAAAAATATTATTTATAATAAATAGTCTTAAACAAGTTTTAGAATATGTCTCAAGATTTCCGTACATATAAAGAACGCCGAAATCCGAGTTATAACGAGGAAGTTATGGCCGGTCGAAGTTTTACGGCAAAACCGACACGACACCGGGAAGCATAAATAGTGAATTTACGATAGAGCGACTTTTATCCTTAGCCATCTAAAAAAACCTCGTAGAAACTTTTAAACCGAGAGTGTCCATAAAAAGAACGCCCAAATCTGACTTCGTATTAGGAAGTTATGATTTTTCTAAGATTTGGCATAGCGGTGCATGGCCTGAAACTCGAATTTTAGTTCGAGCGGTTTTTGACCTATGCGGCCTAAATGAGAATTAAAGATCTCATTAATAGGAACTCAACGGTAAAAAGACAAACAAAAACAGAGTCTGTATGTAGAAGTTATGAATTTTACGCGGACATTTAAGAGTATAATCTCCTCGTACTGTTAAATTTAAAATCGATCGAGAATTAGCCGACGAAGTCAAAAAGAAAGTTGTAGATCTTATTTTTACTTATGCGTGGGTATGAAGAACGTCAAAAACGGAGATTGTATGTGAAAGTTACGTATTTTAGAAGTCGGGAGTGTGTTGTGCGAAAATGGATGATGTGGCACAATCTTGGCCATTGCTTTCTCCCCAAGTCTTGCAACTAGATGGTGACATGTGGCACCAAGTTCAGCCATTTTCACCCTATAAATAGAACATCTCCCACCCTCATTTTCTTCACACCTTTCCCATTCTTTCTTCTCTTTACTCTCTTTTTAGAACCTCTCTCTAGCCCCGAAACCCCCCGAAAAAGCTTAGGGAACCTCCCTAGCATGAGGCGGAAGCCCCGGAGTGCTCAACGGCTCCGAGAAGAAGAGCTTTTTGGCTCGGGAGTGCTGCTCCAAGCAAAGCCTGGTTTTCTATAAAACTCGTTGTAAGTGAGCTACGCCTATGCTATTTTTAATATAGTTTTTATTTAATTATAGTAACGTTATTAGGAACTTATAATAAGTACTTGGGCTATTATTATGGATTATATAAGTATTGTTTAACGCTTATATAATATTAATAATAGCTAGACTATTAATTAGTCTCGACACATAATAGACTAAACTCTAGTGGTAATAATACTAGTTTTCGTCAAAGGAAATTATTTTTAAGAAGCGAAGCGTTGTCTGAGTTCGGAATCACCACCTTTTTCAACTGAGTGCATGGTCCCTTTCGTCTTACACATAGATATGAAGTATTTTAATATAAATTACGTGTTATGTCTTCATATTGTCTGAATGTTGTCTATGCTGGTGAAAGATTTTTATACATGTTTTAAATGATGTAAACTGTATAAAGTATTTTATATCTACAAAATATGTTAGGTAAAACATGGGTAGATGAATGATGAGGGATAAAAGCTGAAATAGAGGAACATTAGTAGTACGAACCTAGTGCCCTATAGGTATACATTGGTAGCAGTGGACCTAGTACCCTATAGATGAGCACCGGCAGCTGTGCCACAACCCGTAAATGATATAGATCTACGGTAAATGTCCTAGCAGTTGCAATCTAAGGACGGTATCGGCAGCTGCGACTAATAGGGAGCCTTATGACCATGACAGTAGCGTTTAAAGGTCAATACCGGCAGAAGCCCCTCATAGAAAATGTCTCAATTCTTGCAGTGGCGCCTAAGTGATAGAACTAGCAGCTGTGCTTGATAACTATGTCATTGAAAACAATGGACTTCATACATACTCCTTAGGATAATCCTTAGGAATTAATGAATGAGAAATAGCTAATCCTTAGGGTAAATCCTTAAGAAGATAATGGGAATGGGTAATTGGGTTGATTGTTTGATGTTTAAATATAATAATTATATTTTTGTGGGTTGAAAACCCTATGTAATCACCAGGTTTCCCAACCTGACCCACTCCAGCTTATTTGTATCACAGGTGTCGATACGAAGCTACTTTACACTGAGAGATTTAAAAGAGATGTAGATCACTAGTGAAAATGAATGTAAGTTCTGTTTGTGCTTATGTTCCTATATTGACGATGACATCCCAATGTTTTAAAAAAAATAAAAAAATACATTTCTTCGGAAATGCTTTGATAACGTAATTATCATGTTTTTATGGGGAGAAATTCCACAACACTTTTATTAAAAAAAGTACTCTGATATTTTATAAAGCATAAATAAAAAAAATCAGTCTTTTCTGGCCGTGAAAATTTGGGATGTCACATGGGTCCTTGATACAGGTTGTGCTATTCACATATGTTCTGATTTAAGTGTGGATGTGGAGCACGGAAGGATAAACCTAATCATGGGGAATAGGAAGGCTTCACTTGTTACCAAGATTGGAGTTTATAATTTGATGCTTAGTAGTGGGTTAAAGTTAGATTTGAATAAATGTGTTTACTCGTTAGAAATGATGATAAATATTATTTCCTTTCATGCTTTGTAAAAAACAAGGGTTTAACTTTTCTTTTTATAATGAATATGGTAGTATTAATGCTTCCTTTAATAATGTTATTTATTTAAAGCATTACCTTGTGACGGTGTGTATGAAACTGTGTCGGTTGTAGATAACCTAGGAAATAATGTGTTGTGTATTGATTCTTCTACTAGCTTAGATAAAGCATCATTATGGCATTGTTGTCTTGGTCATATAAGCAAGAAAAGCATAGGCCAACTCCAAAAGGATGGAGTCTTGGAGTCATTTGACCTAAAGTCAGATGATAGTTGTGAACCTTGTTTGCTTGAGAAAATAACAAAATGACCCTTCACTGGTACTTGTGCAAGGGGTAAGGGTTTGTTGGACCTTATACATACTGATGTATGTGGACCCTTTAAAACCACCACAAGGGATGCTAATCGCTATTATGTGACTTTTACTGATGATTTTAGTAGATATGGTTATGTCTATTTAATCAAGCAAATGTCAGAGACTTTTGAAAGGTTTAAAGAGTTTAAACATGAAGTAGAGAATCAATTGGGCATGAACATTAAGATGCTTCGATCCAATCGAGGTAGTGAGTATCTTAGTATAGAGTTCCTCGACTATCTTAAGAACTGTGGGATTGTTTCACAATTGACACCTCCCAGGACACCACAATTGAATGGTGTGGCTGAGAGGCGTAATCGGACCTTGTTGGTCATGGTTCGCTCCATGATGAGTCGAGCTTGGCTACCAATAACTCTTTGGGGGTATGCCTTAGAGACTTTCGCCCATATCCTTAATCTAGTCCCTACAAAGAAGGTTACCAAAACACATCATGAGATGTGGACGGGGAAAGTTCCCAATTTGGACCACATCAAGATTTGGGGTTGCGAGGCTTTCATGATACGAGGGACTCAAGATAAGCTCGAAACTCGAAGTGAGAGGTGTATTTTCATTGGCTACCCATTGAAATCCTTTGGTTACCTCTTCTACAGACCCAATGAGAATGTGGTCTTCGTGGGAAGAAGATGGGTCTTTCATGAAAGAGAGTTCATAAGCCAAGGAAACAGTGGGAGGAAAATTAACCTTGAAGAAATTCAAGATTCAAGTGGTGAAGGAACCTCAAACACTAGCTACAAACCTAAGGAGGAAACTTCTGTTGAGCCAGCTGACAAATATGTTCCTCTGAGGCATTCCATGAGAGTTAGGAATGCACCTGAGCATTACTATGGTTTCCATATTACTATGGAAGGTAATACATTTATTAGTGATAGTACATTGGAAAATTTGCATAAACCTAACAGCTTTAAGGAAGCGATGGCATGCCTATAGTCTGTTAAATGGAAGGATGATATGGATAGCGAGATACATTACATGTATCACAATCAAGTTTGGAACTTGGTTGAAATGTACCCAACCATAAGACAGTCAGGTGCAAGTGGATTATCCAGAAGAAGACCGACATGGATGGTGAAGTGCATACTTACAAGGCGCGACTAGTTGCGAAGGGTTTTATCCAGAGAAGATAAAGTCTATTAGGGTTATGCTAGCCATTGCTGTAACGACGTAAATTTTCAAAACAAATTTTTTTTTATCATATAATCTTCATACCACATTTCACAAAATCTCATTTATTGAATTTACAAAACGCAACTCCATGATTAATTAATTAATAATGTAGGATCTTCAAAACAATATTCTTTCTCTAGTGTGTACAATCAAACCGATCCGTCCCGCGTTCCTGAGAAAACCTGAAACACATAACACGGTAAGCACGAAGCTTAGTGAGTTCCCCAAAATACAACAAACAACAAATATTTTCCACTCGAGGCTATAACTCCGTCGACCCTCTGGCCCTAACTCTATGGACCCTGTGGTCCTAACTCTGTGGACCCTCCGGTCCTAACTCTGTAAACTCTGGAATACACACCGCATAAATCACATAGAAATAATGCAGTGCATCACATCACATAAATAGCATACAACACATATCACACAGAAAATGCATGTCTCAAGCAAGCACATAAGACCCTCTGGTCACATATAATTACCACTCTAGGTAAAGTATAGTGAGACGACTCACCTGAAGCTCCAATCATAACATATGGACCACCAAAATGGCTAATATGGATTTCCAGCCCTCTAAACTCCTAAAACCATGCAAATAGCCTTTGCTTAGCTCAAAATTTACATATCACTTAATAACACGTCTTAATACACTTATATTCGCCTTTTATTTATAAAATACGATCGCAAACCAAATCAATAAGCTTGGTGACTAAATAAATTTATTTAGGCAAAATATATCTATTTCTCTAAAAAAAAAGAGAATTCCAACAGCTAAAAAAATGGCCCAACACAAAACCTCCATGCACTACTTTCATTTATCTTAAAACAAAGCCAACTAGAATTGATTACTTAACCAAAATCTCGATTTCAATGGAGACATCTCACAAAAATCCTGATTATCCCTTTTTTAAACCGATACAACTCTCGGCTTCTCTCATCATCTCCTTCCAATTCCTTTGCAACTCACTCACTCATTGCCTAAGGAAGGAACAACCACTCATTCCTTACTCACCCTCCTATGTCGTCCTCAATAGGCAGACCCAGTGCCCAACAATTGCTCCGATGATGGCAGTCGCCTCTTCTTTCTCTATCTTTTTCTCGATTTCTCACTCTTCCCCTCACTCTCCAGCCGCAGAAACACACACTCACTCAATGATGTAGGGTTTGTGCCATTAAATACGAGATATGTTGCAGATACAAACAAAATGTGATTAAGGTCCCCCCTCCACCCGTTGTCGCGATGCAGGGAACAAGGAAACGAAAGTTTTCCAAAATCAGCAGAAATAGCCCCTTGAGTTTAGATATTTGATAGATTTAACCCATCCTTGGGTTTCTTTAACAAACCAAGTTTTGAAAATTGCATAATACCCCCTTGGACCTTTATATCAAATAATATTATATTATTATACCTTCAATTAGTTATATGGACACTTGAAGAAAACAACCTTATAAGCACCATTTTCAAACTATTTAGAACCTAGATGGTTCCTTGCTCCTAATTATATAATTATTCAAAGATTTGCACTTGTATATTAATAATTTATTGGAAATCAGGGTTTTACAACTCTCCCCCACTTAGATTGGGTTTTGCCTCAAAATCCGACTCGGTTATATTCTCTGGAACCAACAACGACATCATCCCTATGTCTCCCTTAACCACCTCCTAAAATCATTCCTTATTATCTCCTCTGAAAAACCCTCATTGAATATCATACCAATAAAAAAAAACTTCAAACCCTAATTATCTTGATGCGACTGATGGACACGCTTCATAGGCAATAATCAGCTGCTGGGCACTCATGCCTGTCATATCAGTCGATCCTGACCTAAAACCCAAACGAAACGGAGAGGTCATCTTACACCTGAAGGCCAAACACTGATACTACTATCAGAGCCCATCTGAAGCATGAACCTCAATACTCTGCCCCTCAACACTAAATGAAAACATGTCGATCCACATAGATCTCGAAACCTTACACTAGGTCTGACCTCCCGTCCGACAGAACTATTCCACTACCGACCCTAGGACAATTCAGCTCTGACCTGAACTGGATGACCATGTCGATCTGAAGCTATCCACTGATCTCTGAAAACATAAGTCCAACTACGTTCCAATGCTGAATACCAAATCCTAATACATGATCGACTCTCAACCCAATAGTTGGACTACCAATGATACCCAATCGAATTCGACGATATAACTTCACAGTCATGCAATCTAACCGAGTTATCCCAACCAATCGTATGGCACACACAATCACGAAGTTCACTTTACCCCAAATGAATACTACAACCAAACTAAAGTCACACGTCACTACCGACCCCTGTCGTCAACTACCCATTAGTCCCATGCGTTTTGCGGGTCTTCCCATACCAACGAACTAACCCACTCAGGTCTAATACACCATATGAAAAACAATACCCCCTCCAAAATGAAATCCATCTCTAAATCTGGAATTTCATTCCACCTACCCAATACACCACTAGAATCAAACTCAACTCGAGAGTTTGGTCTAGCAAAAAACTGGAACCACTCGTCCCAACGAAACACTCAAATCGCGACCCATGACCCGCAACCCACGTGCACACCACTTCTCTGATCCCCTCCGATTGCGGTCTCCCCGGCCTAACTCATAATATAACGATTCACGATAAATATGGAAACCCCAGTCTCGCCCCTTGTTCGACCACCAGGACCCTACAGGCTCAAATGATGAGGCTACTCAAGCCTAGGAACTTACCTGAGTCATGCACTGACCAACGAATACTACGGCTCCCCGTAGGTTCACACTGCTTCTTGCTCGCTGCTTGGTGAATACTACGGCTCCCCGCAGTATCACCGCACCCTCTCACAGACTGGTGAGTACTACGGCTCCCCGCAGTATCATCACACCATCTCACTGACTGGTGAGTCCTACGGCTCCCCGCAGTATCACCACACCCTCTCACTAACTGGTGCGTACTACGGCTCCCCGCAGTATCACCACACCCTCTCTCTGATTGGTGAGTACTACGGCTCCCCGTGGTATCACCACACCCTCTCACTGACTGTTGAGTACTATGACTCCCTGCAATATCACCACATCCTCTCACTGACTGGTGCGTACTACGGCTCCCCGCAGTATCATCATACCCTCTCTTATTTCCCCACAACCTCATTATCACGTCGATAGCACACGGTGTTCACTAACTCATGCTCCGCTGACCAATCATAGATTGGTGCACGCACTTACCCAAATTATGCATCACTATATCTGACGAAAACCGTCATAACAAAACACCTTTCCTTGCTGCAATCCAGATTCCAAAATAATCTCACTTGATGATTTAGCCGAAGGGCTCCTACTCGAACCATAGATACTTGATACACCACTTGCCGTCTCAAACTCAAGACCCAAAATAATCTGAAATTCAAGGTGTTATACTCGGGTACCCTGTTACACGATCACAGAGCCTCATGATGTCTTGCCTCCGTCACTCATCTCCCTATCACACAACCCAAAATTTCAGAATATCCCACTTCTCAATTTAAGACACGGAGGAATCGTCAATGAATCAGAACATGTTGACGACAACCCGAAACTCCTTCCTATAGTGATCAAACTCATGCCAGAATACTCATAACGACCTTGAAATTGGTTACCTAATCAACTTCTACCCTTCCCAAACTGCATAACAGCCCATACACTGGACCAGGAATTCTCAACCGTCGAACTAGCCTTACGAGCCAACCACCTCGAATTCACCATTATCACCTCGAAGAATTCCTAACCACCACAAGGTTTCCAAAAAACGGCCACTTGCCTTAGAGACACTCATCCATTCTTAAACACTTACCACATGCATTATCTCGTTCTGCACCTTGCCTCAACCACCAATAACACTGGTCTCATGAATCCGTACTGCGGGTCTCTATATCTAGTTCTCTAACCACTCTTGAACAAATCTCTGATCCCCTCAATAAAATACTCGGTTCTCCCCTACTTAGGGTTCAAACCATCACCGATTGGCACACTAACAATCTATCCCACAGACTATTTCCACCAGTAACATCACACCTACTCTTGGAAGGTGCTACGCAACGCTCGTTGATCTCCCTGATAGAGATCAAGCAACCCTAAATACCCCGAATCTTAGATGAAATCCTCAAAAACTTCTCATCATGACTGCCTCTAGTTATTTAGAATCTCATATCATCCTACTACCGGACATCTCAACTCACTAGTAGTAACCCATACTATTAGTCTGGGAATGTGAACTATCATACTCCTCATCCTCGACTCCTCAACTAACATCCCATCACGTGAATTATCATAAGAGCAAAGACCTCGTTTCCACACTCGATACATCATAGACAATAAGAGCCACCGCCCCAATATACTCCTCTTGATTGTCCGTCACTGCAGCTAACACATGCCCTACTATACTCTAATAGGGTGTACCCTGATCCTTGACCATCTTAGTCCCCACAGACAACCTGCTCATGCTATATCCTTACCTCGCAACAGAACTATTGCCAGATACTCTGGTTGAAGATCACCATCAGTGCTATCCCACAGGGTTCACCCCCAAGCTCAGAAACTGAAATCTCAACACCTCTTATGTTTCCCACAGGAAACGGAAGTAGCACCACTCAGGTCACGGAAGGTGCCATCTCCACCATCGGCTTATGGCTCAACTCAGGCTGCAATCCTCCATATAACACCATCTATACTCATCCTTGAGTCTTGCGACTCTATCTGTCATTTCACCAAAAATCCCTTGGAATTATCTTGACTTCCCTCTCAAGGGATGCTTCATTGAAACTCCTTCAACATGGCCCTCTGGCCCGATACTCTATCGCATTCGATCTCAGCCTAATCAATCACGACGGGATAACTAGAAAAAAGGCACAAGCATTATCTGCTACGAATCATGGTACCCGAACCATGACATCACCTCTCAACCTTCCACCAATCATGGTACTCAAACCATGACATCACCTCTCAATCTACTACAAAGCATGGTACTTGAACCATGTCATCACCTACCAATCTACTACAAAGCATGGTACTCGAACCATATCATCACCTCTCAACCTACTACTTAGAACCTCCAGAATACCCCCTGTATCGAGTATGGGTCCTCTGCTTTCGGTAGTACGGGCCCATACTACTTGCCACATCTACCCATACTTTCTACACAGACCATCCCAGAGTTTCTAGGTAGCTGCTCAACCTTCTCGATCACCAATCCCGTTATGCGTGTTCGCTCCCCAGTGAAATGCCCTACTCTGTCAGTGCACTCATCTGACCATGGTCACCCTTAGGCTCTTCCTGGGTTCTGACACTTCTCTGCCATCAGCTGCTGAAGAACTCCTAATGATGCCATCCATTTAACTCCTGAATATCTTCATATTCACTTAGTAGCTAACCCCCATCATCGAGAGTTCCGCAAAGCACAAAGCAAGCAGCATTCGAGCATCGAATAATCTCCACCAGCACGTAAAACCACTCTAAGTTACAAGTCTAATTGCTTTACTCACACTCAACAGGCGTCATCGAACTCAAGCAACTCTACCCCATGCGGACATCTAACTACTCTCTCAGTAGGTTCATCCAATTGTCATCTAGGTATCTCTCCTAGATTACTCCTCTACTCCAAGCTTTATCTCTGAAATATTCCTGCTGGATACTCTTACTCAGCATGTAATCGAAAGCACAACACAGATAACAACAACTCCTAGGCTAAGGCATCACAAATCAGGCCACCTATTCCTAGAATATGAAATACCTAGCCTGTCCTCTAACATGCAGAATATCACAAAATATCTCATATCACAAAAGTAGGGTATTTTGTGAAGTCACCGTTCGGGCTCTGGCTGATTGTACTCATTATTCCTTCTCGCGTTCTCTTAGAAACTCTTGCTCATTTTTTAAAAAAAAAAAAACATTCCTTTGAAAAAAAAAATCTCAAATCCTTAGTTTGAGTCCAGATTTACCCAAAGGTGCATCGAATCCCTCAAACTAAGGCTCTGATACCAACTTGTAACGACGTAAATTTTCAAAACAATTTTTTTTATCATATAATATTCATACCACATTTCACAAAATCTCATTTATTGAATTTACAAAACGCAACTCCATGATTAATTAATTAATAATGTAGGATCTTCAAAACAATATTCTTTCTCTGGTGTGTACAATCAAACCGATCCGTCCTGCGTTCCTGAGAAAACCTGAAACACATAACACATAACATGGTAAGCACGAAGCTTAGTGAGTTCCCCAAAATACCACAAACAACACATATTAGCCACTCGAGGCTATAACTCTGTGGACCCTCTGGCCCTAACTCTATGGACCCTCTGGTCCTAACTCTGTGGACCCTCCGGTCCTAACTCTGTAAACTCTGGAATACACACATCATAAATCACATAGAAATAATGCAGTGCATCACATCACATAAATAGCATACAACACATATCACACTATAAATGCATGTCTCAAGCAAACATAAGACCCTCTGATCACATATAATTACCACTCTAGGTAAAGTATAGTGAGAAAACTCACCTGAAGTTGCAATCACAACATATGGACCACCAAAATGGCTAATATGGATTTCCAGCCCTCTAAACTCCTAAAACCATGCAAATAGCCTTTGCTTAGCTCAAAATTTTGATATTACTTAATAACACATCTTAATACACTTATATTCGCCTTTTATTTATAAAATACGATCGCAAAACAAATCAATAAGCTTGGTGATTAAATAAATTTATTTAGTCAAAATATATCTATTTCTCTAAAAAAAAAGAGAATTCCAACAGCTAAAAACAAATTCCCAACACAAAACCTCTATGCACTATTTTCATTTATCATAAAACAAAGCCCACTAGAATTGATTACTTAACCCAATCATGCAGCCCACTTAAAATAAATGGTCAATAAGGTCAAAGAGGTACCTTACTTCATCCCCAATGTACAATAGCTATGCATCAATGGATATTTCTGGCGAACCACAGGTCTTCGGCGATGCCCCCCAACTTCGGCGGTGCTTCCTTCCCTTGGCAACATCGAGTATCTTCTTCTTGTCTCTCCACCGGAGCTCCTGATATTAACCTATCTTCTACACTTGACTGGATAAAGAGAACCAAAGTCTCTATTTCAATGGAGACATCTCACAAAAATCTTGATTATCCCTCTTTTAAACTGATACAACTCTCGGCTTCTCTCATCATCTCCTTCCAATTCCTTCGCAACTCACTCACTCATTGCCTAAGGAAGGAACAGCCACTCATTCCTTACTCACCCTCCTATTCCATCCTCAATAGGCAGACCCAGTGCCCAACAGTTGCTCCGATGATGGCAGTCGCCTCTTCTTTCTCTCTCTTTTTCTCGATTTCTCACTCTTCCCCTCACTCTCCAGCCGCATAAACACACACTCACTCAATGATTTAGGGTTTGTGCCATTAAATACGAGATACGCTGCAGATACAAACAAAATGTGATGAAGGTCTCCCCCTCCACCCACTGTCGCGATGCAGGGAACAAGGAAACGAAAGTTTTCCAAAATTAGTAGAAATGGCCCCTTGAGTTTAGATATTTGATAGATTTAACCCATCCTTGGGTTTCTTTAACAAACCAAGTTTTGAAAATAGCATAATACCCCCTTGGACCTTTATATCAAATAATATTATATTATTATACCTTCAATTAATTATATGGTCACTCGAAGAAAACAAACTTATAAGTACCATTTTCAAACTATTTAAAACCCAAATGGTTCCTTGCTCCTAATTATATAATTATTCAAATATTTGCACTTGTATATTAATAATTTATTGGAAATCAGGGTGTTACAATTGCTGCATTTCATGATTATTAAATATGGCAAATGGATGTCAAAACCGCTTTCCTTAATGAAAAGTTGGCTGAGGATGTTTACATAAGTCAGCTAAAGGGTTTTTTCAGTGTGGAGTACCAAAATAGAGTATGCAAGCTTGAGAAATCCATTTATGAATTAAAACAAGCATCTCGCAGCAGGAATCTTTGTTTCGATGAAAAGGTCAAAGAGTTTGGTTTCTCGAGAAGCAAAGATGAGTCTTGCGTATATGTTAGGGCTAGTGGGAGTATAGTTAGCTCTTTGGTATTGTATGTGGATGATATACTACTCATAGGAAATGACATCCCAACTATGCAGGAGGTGAAGTTCTGGCTTGGGAAGTGCTTTGCTATGAAGGACCTTGGAGAAGTTGCCTATACCCTAGGGATAAGGATATTGAGAGAAAGGATTAAAAGACTAATTGGACTTAGTCAGAGTACTTACTTGGATAAGGTGCTGAATAGGTTCAACATGCAGGACTCCAAGAAAAGAGATATACTGATCCAGAGTAACGCCATGATGAGTAAGACTCAGAGCCCGAGTACAGAGGCTGAGATAGCTGAAATGAGTCGAGTATTGTATGCTTCCGCTGTAGGCTCAATCATATATGATATGACATGTACTCGTCCTGATGTGGCTTTTGCTTTGAGCATGGTCAGCAGGTATCAGGGGAACCTGGACAAGGCTCACTGGACTGCAATAAAGAACATTCTCAAGTATCTTCGAAGGACTAAGGACTCGGTCCTTGCCTTCGGTGGGAATGATGACTTGAGAGTAATTGGGTATAGTGTGCTAGCTTCCAGGGTGATAGGGATAATTTATGCTCTCAGTCAAGTTGGGTCTTTACTTTAAATGGAGGACCAATTACTTGGAAAAGTTCCATGCAGGAGAACGTAGCTGATTCGACTTGTGAATCAGAGTACATAGCACCGAGTGTAGCGGCGAAGAAGGTATGGATGAAAAACTTCATCGGAGACCTTAGAGTTGTACCAACTATAAAGGAGCCTATGGAAATTTTCTGTGATAATGGAAGTGCAGTTACCTTAGCAAAGGAACCAAGGCATCACGAGAGATCCATACACATCAACATAAAATACCATTTTATCAGACATCAGACAGAAGGACTCCTCTTGGAAAAGAGGGTATCATCGGATGAGAACCCAGCAGATCCCTTCACAAAGGGACTAAGCAGGGTTAAGCATTTTCAGCATGCGATGCGCATCGGGCTGAAGGATGATATTAGTTTTACAGATTAGATAGATATTTCTGAAACTTGTAAAATGTAATCGACATTTGATGATGAATAATATTTGTTGTTTATTGATGAGTAAAGTGTTGCTATCTTTGCCGATTATTTACTACTGTTTCAGCTTTGCATGTTTTGACTTCAAGAATAATTACTTTTTTCAAAATCTCCACAATCGGTCATATGTTGGAAGTAGATATGAATCAAGACTGTCATGAAGTTGGCTTATAGGTGTCCAAGGTTTTGGACATAGCAAGAGTTGCTACCACATTCATGAGTACTCATAAGTTCTGAGTATTGGATTCAACCCATGCTCACTTGTATCACTTCATGGAATTTATCTCGAGTGATCATGAGAAGGTAATATCATATAAGTCTTCAAACCTAGAGACATGAGTTGTTGACTATGAGTTGGTTATACATTGATTGTACGAAAATGCATTGGATATCGATGTTATAAAACGTGCATTTGTGTATAATTCAACAAGTAGTAGAACAAGCATATGAGTTGAAGTTTATCTGTTACTTCTTGGATTAGAAGCGATATCTGGTCCCCTCGATGATTTTGTTTTGACCTATGTACCGAGCTCGGTCAGAACTACAATAATGTGTTCAATTAAGTTCTATGTCAAAGAAATCAGAAATCGGGAAACAAACTGATAGACAATAAGTACGACATTGTTCCATGTATTTGTCCAGCTGATATCATGAGAGCAGACGATTTTATGATCACTTATCTTAAATGGTGTAACATCATCATCTCAATTCTGAGTGACCTTGAAAGAGCTACGATTGCTAATCGGTTCCTGAAGTCACACTTGCAGTAATAGTCATTAGACTTATCCAAGTGGGAGACTATTGGATAAGGTGTCTAAGTCCATAACTATTTCTGGTATGTACTTGACCCGGTTTGGCATGGTCCATTTGGGTTGCATGGCATCATGCACTTGGGTAGACTAAAATGAGAGAAAGGTTACTTAGAATTAATTTTATGATCAAAAGAAGACTAATTAAATATATGGGCTAATTATGTAATCATGCATTTCTTTAATAGTGGGCTTGTAGTCAATGGTGTATTGAGTTGGGATAAAACTCATGAGATGCTTCATGGATGCTCCATGGTTGTTTTGAACCCATGGATCCAAGAAATGGAAAGTAGTGTCATTTAGGGTTTACATGGTGTAACCCTACTTGTGACACACTATAAAAAGGATATGCTAGCTACCAAAATCATCCACTAAGTGAGAAAAAGAGGGCATAGCCGATTTCTAAGTGTGTTGCATTTCTCTCAAGGTTATTCCAAGTTTATTTGGTGTTGTGTGAATCATTTGAGGCATCACATTTGGGGCGGTAGGCTCACAAGGATCTCAAAGGAATTCCAGCAACAAAGGTATGTTTTTCTTAATAGCTTTTATGGTTTAATGTTCCTCATGTATGCTAGATAGGTTATGAATGTTGGACTATCAAATTTGTATGTATCATAGTAAAACATAGATCCAAGGTTTCTCTGGTTTCACGTATACCATAGGAGTGTTAGAATGCTCAAAACCCAACATAGTCATCATGTGATTAACTTGTCACAATCCCGAAATACCATAAATATCCTTAAAGTCAACCCTGGTCAACCTTGGTCAAAGTCAAGGTCAACAGTCCATGTTCACCTCAACGCGTCGAGTTACTTCTTGTCGAGTTACTTGAGTAACTCCTCAACTCATTGAGTTACCTATGTAACTCGTCGAGTTCATCCATGTCTAGATGACCTAAAACTCATGTAGACCGAAAACTCCAATCCTTTACTGAAATCACTTGGAATCTCGAAAACGGGTAAACCCTACCCGACTCATCGAGTTGGCTAAGGAACATGATGGGTTCCTTCAGTCCCTTTTGTGTTCCAACGTTTTTAAGCTACCCTAAAGCTCCTAATTACAGATCTAGCCTCCTAAGGCATAGTTTCCACCTAAAGTTGCAAACTTTACATGCATCCAAGCTCTTAAGTATCAAAACGAACCTAAGGAAGGGGTTTTAGCCAAAGAGAAGGGCCAATGCTTGATATATCCAGTGAATTTATAACTCTAAGGACTTAGAGGAGTCCAGATCTGAAGTTGCAACTCCAGATCTTACCCAACACCCGAAATGCTTCACAAATATACTAAAAATGGCATAAAACCCAAGAAAAGGGGGATCTATTGCTATAATGATCAAGGTAATAGCTTGTTACCTTCAAATAGGTGCCTAAATGTTGAAGAAGCTGGATCTACAATCTCCTTCCCGTTCCAAGCTTCTCAACCTTCAAACTCCTTCAACGAAGGTCACCAAAAACGCTCTCTTAGCCTCTCAAGCACAAGGAAACAAAAAGAACGGCTTAGGGTTTCTTCTCTGGGTAGTGAAGTGGTAAGGGAGGCCACAAGAGGTGGATTAAGTCCATTATATAGGGTGAAAACCCTAACAATTAGGGTTTTCCTTTACAACGCCTACTCGTCGAGTCAGTGCCTTTCGACTCGTCGAGTAGGATCTAATTCGCGCGTCCTCATAAATGATCTTTACTCAACGAGTTGGAGCTCCCCAACTCGTCGAATCCCAGCATAAAATACTAAAAAATTGAAAAATTAAATGATACCTGGAACAAATCTTACACCTATGGTTGATGCAATTACATCTCGTTATCTAATATGTCTGGCAACACATGAAAATTGGATATGTATCTAATGGATTTAGTTACCGCCTATTTATATGGTTCACTTGAAAATGATATTTATATGAAAATCCCAGAAGAGTTTAAGGTTCCATAAGCACAAACTCCTAATTCTCGTGAAGTATATTCGGTAAAATTAAATAAATCTTTGTATGGATTGAAACAATCAAGCCGTACGTGGTTCAATTGTTTAAGTACATTTCTGTTGAAAAGGGACTATAAAAATGATCCATTAAGCCCATGTATATTCATAAAAAGATCTGGATTAGAATTTATGATAATTGTTGTTTACATAGATGATTTGAACATAATTGGAACTCCTGGAGAATTGGAAAATGCGACTTCTTATTTGAAAGAGAATTTTGAAATGAAAGATCTTGGTAAAATGAAATTTTGTTTGGGTCTTCAAATTTAGCACACAAAAAATGGAGTTGTTGTACATCAATCCAATTATCTAGAAAATGTGCTTAAAAGGTTTTATATGGATAACTCACATCCATTGAGTAATCTGATGGTAGTAAGGCATTTAGATGCCAAAAATGAACAATTCCGGCCTTGTGAAAAAGATGAAAAACTTATTGGTCCCGAAGTGCCATATCTTAGTGTTGTTGTGCACTACTGTATCTTGCTAATAATACAAGACCAGATATATCTTTTGTTGTAAACTTATTAACAAGATATAGTTTTGCCCAAAAAGAAGACACTATAATGGATTCAAACATATTCTTCGATATCTTCAAGGTACAATGATATTGCTTATATTATTCAAATTCATCAAATGCAGAGTTAATTGGTTATGCAGATGCTAGATATTTGTTTGATTCATACAAATCTCGATCCCAAATAGGTTATTTATTCACTTGTGGAGGTACTATAATTTCTTAACGTTCTGTTAATCAAACCTTAGTTGCTGCTTCTTCTAACCATACAGAGATTATAACAATGTTTGAGGCAAGTCGTGGATGTATTTGGTTAAGAAATTTAACTCAATACATTCGTGAGAATTATGGTCTAACTTCTAACAGGGACGTTGAAACCATACTATATAAAGATAATGTGGCTTATATAGCCTAACTCAAGTAAGGGTTTATTAAAGGAGAAAGAACCAAACATATATCACCAAAGTTTTTTTTTTCACTCATGATCTTCAAAAAGAACGTGGTGTCAACATTCAAAAAAATTCAATCAAGTAACAACTTGGCAGATTTGTTCACTAAAGCGTTTCTTACATCCAAATTTGAAAACATGGTACGAAACATTGTAATGTGATGATTTAAAGAAATCAAGTGATGTGATGATCCGGGGGAGTTGGAAACATATTGTACTCTTTTCCTTAGGTAGGTTTTTCCTACTTGGTTTTCTTAGCAATGTTTTTAACGAAGCAATTGTTCCCAATATTTACTATTCATCATGTACTCTTTTTCCTTAATAAATGGTTTTTTCCCATTAGGTTTTACCTATTAAGGTTTTAACGAGGCATGATACAATCGTCATTTAAGGGGGAGTGTTATGAAATATTAGTTTGTGAATGACCATTGAATTCTCTATTTCTCCCATAACTCACAATCATCATTTAGTACTAGGCGAATGCCCACACGTTGCGCAGTGAGATAATTATGTAGTTTAATATGGTTATATATGGTTTACTGTATTGTGAATAAACCATACATAAAACTTGTATGCGATTAAATAGCATGTATATTTTTTGATTTACAGATTTTTTATCATAATAAATAATGAATTTTTTTACTAGGGAGAATTTCATATATGCCCTTCTTAAACATCAAAATATCATATTTACCAAACTTAATTTCTAAATATCATATTTACCCTTCATAAAATTTCTAAATATCATATTTACCATTCATAAAATTTCAAAATATCATATATGTCCTTTTTAAACATCATAATATCATATATGCCCTTCTTAAATATCAAAATATCGTATATGTACTTTTTAAACATCAAAATATCAATGGTAATATCTAAAATATTCTTCATCTACAACATAATCAACAAAAAAACTAAACAATCAAAATATACATTCCATAGAGAGGGTTGAAGATGAATATTTTTGTTTGTCAAGAGGACGACATTCCAACAATTTATAAGTTCACATTCCATTATCATAGACGTAAGGATAATATCGTTAAATTTTTTAATTATTATAGTAATTTTAAGTTTTAAAAAAATGATTATAAAATATTAAAAACATTATAAAAAAGGATTTGAGCAAATATGATATTTTGAAGGTTTATGAAGGGTAAATATGATATTAAGAAATTAAGCTGGGCAAATATGATATTTTGAGGTTTAAGAAGGGCATATATGAAATTCTCCCTTTTTACTATTAGTTTAAAACTTTAAATGTAATTTTTATGTACACATTAGTATCTAATTTAATTAGTTGATGATTGATTAGATATGGATTCTCATTTGTGCTCGTCTATTTATGTTGAACCTCATAAAAATACATATTTAACGACTTTTGTTAGTTTTACCATTAAATAGAAAATGGTGCCGTATTTTAAGTAAATATAAAAAATCTCATTCTCAATCTATTTTAATATAGTGATATATTTTAAGTTAATAAAAAAAAATCATATTCTATAACTAATGAAATAAAAAATGGAGCCAAAATTTTTAACTATAATAAAGTTGATTTCAATTAAAAAGTGTTCAATCGAAGATAATATCATTCAATAAACATCATAAGATATTACGTTATATTCAAATTATAGACATCATTTTTGTAAGAGTCATTCAAAATATATGAGACTATAATGCGTAACACAACAATGTAATAATCAAATGACCCTAATATATTTTAAATGAAATATAATTATAATATATTATCTATGAAACTAAATTTCTGCACAACATGTGAGATTCGTCTACTATATGATATTCTTCTAATATATTATATTATTGTATAAACATTATATTTGGAAAACCACTTTGAGTTTTATTGTAGTTTATAACATTAAATTTGTGATGTGTTGATTTTGACACACATTTGTGTATTTATATCTATATTATATATTTAAAACAAATCTTATATAAACATCCAACCTAAATATTCATCTTCAAGTTTTCTTTCTTCGCCACGTAAACAAACTTTTGTTATAAAGCCAAAAATGGAATAAAAAACACTTAATTGTATGATCATGATATATTGTATTTTGATTTGGGTTTGTATAAAACATGCATGAGCATATATTATTAATTTATCTCTTGTTTTGGGTCATTCGAATAAGATAGCTTCAACTCCAACGTATCAAACGGATTACCCATTTACTAAAGTCTAAAACCCAAAAACTCAAACATGTTCTAATACCATACAAATGCATGAGGTTTTAGCAAATTATTATCTCATATGAATTACCATTGATTATGTGTGATTAATTATTAAGAATGTGAAAAGGTTTGAGGGTTTCAAATGCATGAGGTTTTAGCAAATTATTGTGGGGGGTTTCAAATGCATGACAATCAAGGAAAAATGCATGCTTTATAAGTATGTAAGAAGATTAGTAACAATCATTTCAATATGTTTTATAAATGTGATAATGCACCATCATAATGTGCATTTATATTATAACTCATCTTTAATCTTATTTTGATAATATAAATAGTAAGCCATATGTATTAGAAACTTGATGATTTCATCACAAGTATTGAAATAAAAGTTCTCTCCACTCTTATGTCTTTCATTACTCTATACTTTATATTGTTATTAGCTTCATATTTTATAACACTTTGATTAATATTTACTGCAACCAACTGTATATTTGTTTACTAATAATAAGAATTAATATATGTGTGAAACTTGCAAAATGTTTATGTTTGATAAGTGATCACTTATTTGAGTTAATTATTTCATTTCATATTATTATATTTAATTTGAAAATTTCCCATATAAAGAAATGTAATTTGCCATTTCATTGTCAACGCTTGTAATTCTAATGATGCGTGTTTTTGGCTTATAGAAATGATGTTATTTGTTTCTTATTGTTGCAAATTGCAATTTACTTTATTGACTTTTACATAAAAAGCATCATGAACAACTTTCTCAACGTGAAAGACTCTTTTGTTCATGGATTACCGGATTATCTTCAATCATGATCACGCATCAGACCATGTAACTTTGGTTTCACCCCATTCACTTTTAGACACTGCAAGAGCATTCCAAACCGCTACAGATGCGTCAACTATATCATTAGCACAACCCCTAGAGGTATCACACTCGTCCACCACTGTTGCTTGTACACTTCTATCTTTGTAATATATATTGATAGATTTAAAGCACCTTTTTCCATGATTGTACCATGGAGTGGATAGTGCAACAATTGGTGTGTTGTCTGAGTGGTACTTGCCATCACATTCAGATGGCCCTCCGCCACTCCCACCCTTCTCAAAGCTGTTAATTGTCATAGTTGCATCTGTATTACCAGAGTCAGCATTGGCCCACGATATGGTTAAGGTAAGAAGTAGGGAAAAGAGAATGGGGAAGAAAACTATGCATAGCTTCATTTTATCTTTTGCTCTTTTTGATACGTTGGTGGTATTTGGTGTGAAATAATTAGTGTTACTATAATTGTATATATAGTGACTGTGATGTTGTCTTGTAGTCGAATTACTATAAATGTATATATAATGATTGTGGTTCTATCTTTTAGTCGAATGGTTAAATTCTTTTGGCGTTTAGGGTATGTATATGTGTTAGGTTGAGATTACAATAACAATGTAACTGTTTTGTGAATATTTGTTTTTTACTATTAGAATGGAATCTTAATTAAACATAATAAGTAAAAAAGGTAAGTTAAAATCATGATTCCGTGTGATATAGTGTAGAGTTTAAATTCTTTCATTTGTAATGTAAGAATATTTATAAAAATGTACCCTTTATGTGTTCATTTGGATAAAAAAAAAACATGAATATGAGCAATATACTAGAAAAAACATTTAAGTAGCGGCATATGTTGACGTGTCTTGAATTTTTTATTAATGGTAATAAATCAAAACGGTAAGAGCTCAACCAATGAAAAGGGGTTTGGGAGGTTTACTGTGTGATTGTTTTTTCTCTTTGTTCTTTGCTTTGTTTATATTGTGATCTTGTTTTGCTTCTTTGTAACCATGGACATCATATTTTTGTGGATGTGTTGTCGTTTTCCTTTGTCTCAAATTACTGTTGGGGAAATGAACAATTAAAACACAACATAAATATCATGGTACAAGAAAAGTAAAAAAAACACATCTTAATGTTACTATTCGAAAAGTGGGATTTTTATGGAAATAATCTATTGAAAAACGCCGACGGATTACCAAAGAAACAGTTACAACCAAAACAACCATATTTTGTGCATACTGACCAAAAAACTGGATTTTTTAAAATTTTAGTTTTTTTTAATAAATTCATATTATTGACAGAATTTCTTTCGGTAAAGGTGTCACCGATCAAAACAGGTCAGACGCACTTCCATTGTTATTCCCATGGTAATTTTTTGACAAACATTTACACCACCATTCCGCCTCTAAATCTGTGGGAAATCCATCGATAGAACGCTTCCGACGGACTTTGCTGTCATTATTAGCCATTTTTATAGTAGTGATATCATGACCCTAAGTCATATGTAGAATCATGTATTTTTGTTTATGTCATATATTTAAATGTTTAAATGTTTGACCGTTAACATAACTACAAAAGTATAATTTTGCGCTTCTTGTATTTCATCGTGCATTAGGCATACACGAGTTAAATAGTTAATACTTACATCAAAATGAAGTGCTTCTTGTATTTCATCGTGCATTAGGCATACACGAGTTAAATAGTTAATACTTACATCAAAATGAAGCATGCATATGCTTAAATAGTTAATACTAACTTCAAAATGATGCATGCATACAATTATACTTGCTACATTGAATTTATTTTTTCTACTTGATGTAACAGTTTGGTATTGATAATCATCATTAAACCGTAGCTAGGACATAGTTTTCAAGTAATGATCTTGATCATGCAAATATTCTTGTCTTTAGCATGAGATGCCATCCAACTAAGTTTCTGATAACAATGAAAAATTCTATAAGTAAAACAAAATAATATTACGTTATCACAAGTGTTGATAAGAACACTCGAGGAAGAGTATAGTTTATTTAACGTATTTTATTCTTATGATGTGATAAAAACTATAATTAATGTTTTTGTTATATTTAACCACGTCTTTCACGTATAAAAAATCACTTGAGTTGTTCTGTTTCTTGTCCAATTACATTTTTAAACCAAATCTTTGTTAGATGCAAGAAAGCCTACTCCATTTTAACTTGGAATCAAATTCCCTTGTCTTTGCTGTTGTGATTTGATGGATTGTATGTGTCATGTAGTTATGTTTCACAAATGAATTGTCCTTTGATAATTCTTTAAATAAATAATAATAATATATAACTTATAAGCTTTCGTTAATAATATAAAACATATATATATATATATATATATATATATATATATATATATATATATATATATATATATATATATATATATATATATATGCTTTTATGAAATATATATTAATCTATTTTATAACGTACATCATATATTTCTATATACGGTACAAGGAATCATGGCAATATGGGCAACAAATATCGCCGTTAAAGCCCTGAAAAATCACCGCTAAAGCTTTTAAGAATGTTTCACTTTGATGCTCACAAATCGTTGATATTGAGGTCATCGATGATGCTAAACTTTCACCGCTAATAAGGTTGCCCTTAATATTGTCGTTGGTATTGAGTCGTCGCTGGTAATAATGTCCCTTGTGATTAAGACGCTCCCATATGTTTCCTGTCGCTCCCATTGATGTGGCAATTGTTGTTTTAATAAATGTAAATAAAATATTTATGTTAATGCAAAATTACTACTATGATATACAGGTAGGCCCGTTCTAGATGTTGGACGATAGAGGCGACCGTTCCTAATACATCTTTCAAAGGGGTTTAATTTTTTTTTTTATGGAAATTATTATATTTAAAAGATAGTACAAGTAATTTTTTTTTAAATTATTGAGTTGTTATAAAAAACTTGATGACATTTATGTATTTTAAATGTTCATTTTTTTTCTCTCGTCCAAAACCCAAAATATGTTTGAAACAACCTTGTATACAAGAAATGAACAAAAATTGCATTTTATATAAACGTATGTATAAAATACTTAAAAATCTATGATATCTGTTTTATGTTGTTTGTTACACACAAACCGGCAATAAAACATAAAACAACTCTTCATTATATCATCCTCATCGTTTCACTTGATAATCGTTGTGGGCGGACAAAGACATAACCATTTTTTGAAAATCTTGTTCTTAACAAATTAAGAAGAATAGTATCAGCATCAAGTTAATAAGAACGGAATCAACATCTACCACATTATGCGATCCCACCCAGGCAAATCGGTCATTGATAATACGTGAATCATTTTTGGGAAAGATCAGAATATCCTTGTAAGATCAAAGCGTATGATCCTAGGATCGACTGTAGTCATTGTAGGATCATTACTATCTAATCTTTTAAAAAAGAAAGTTCTAATATGTTGTTTTGGACTAAGTACATCGAATATAAAACCTATAAAGCATCTTTTGAATTTTTTATTCTTAAATAAAATATTTAAGATGTATTTTTCATGTTTTAAAGTTTGGAAGTCTTTAAAAAAAAGTCCATATATTTTAGCTTTATTAACAAAAAAATTCACTCTTGATTTTCGTTTTATTTATTTATTTATTTTTCAATTTAACATTTGAAACTGGTAAATACTTGCAAAAAAACTATTTTAACCGATTTGTACCAGGGTTAAATTGCAAAAATAAATAAATAAATAATCATTGATGAATTTTTCTTTAATAAGATTAAAGTTTAAAAACTTTTCTACAGATTTTCTTTTATATATATACTAATTTTATTTACGGAAAACTTATATTTATTTTTTTTAAAACTCAAGTTAAAGATATATTTTTTTATTAAAAACATTTAAGTATAATATATATATTATTTTAGGATTTTGTTTTGTGATTCTTTTTAAAACTACAACTTACGGAATATCATTTCATAGTCGAACGACGTCTCATAAAATAAAGGTTTATTAAAGGTTAATCCTAAATAGAGATCCATTATACACATCATGTAGCCTAGAAATGCATTTTCTTACGAAAAATCAACAAAAGTCTGTGTTTGTGTTCATTAATGTGTCATATTTTTCAAAATTTCTTCATTTTTTCAGGTTTTACTTCCTTTTAGCTTGTCACCATTGCCATAAAAGCCTTCATATTTAAACATTACCACCACTACACTTTGTCACCACAACAACCGTTTGCCACCAACAACACCATACTCACCACAAAACATCGGTAACCCCAATGAACACTATCTCCAACCCACCTTCTATATTTTTCATCTCTCACCCACCATTATCAGCATCATTCGCCTACTGTTCTTTCTATTCACAACCAGGAAAAAGCCCAAAATGAAAATTTTCCTAAATGTGATGCATTAATAAATAGACATTTGGACGAAGGACATAACCACACATTTCATGTAAATATGTCACAACTAACATTTTAGCTAGGAAATTTTGTACTCATGTAAACGTTATCTATGATAATACTTGTAACTCTAGCCTGATGTTATGCACTATGCTCAATAAATGTCAACTAACTTAATCAAAATTCACAAATAATGTTGAAAACGCTATACAAAACATTTCAATAGTCAACTAAGGGTTGAAAACCCGAAGAATCTCGGTTCAAGTTTATGATGGACAAGGATTTTCTTATTGGGCCTAATAGACCAATAAGCATTCAATTTGACTATTTTGGGCTTAGAACCCTTAAATGGGCTCTAAATGGACCCACGTTTACAAAACTTAACGTATTGGGCCAAGTGGACCTAAGATGGTTCATGTTATTCCTATTGGGCCAAGTTGGGCCATAACAACTCCAATCACCCTAATGGACTTTCATTAGGCCGTGAACACTCCTAAAGGCCCAATGGGCAGAGAACCTTCACTATGGGCCTCATAATCTTGAGCCAAATCAAGAAAAGGCCCAAACCCCCTCCATTCTTTTCCTTTCTCAGTTTTGTAAAAAAAAAAAAGGATTTTCATGGGAAGAGGTGGCGACACCTCATGTGTATTTAGAGGGTAACCAAGCTAATTACATGGCATACATCTAAGCAAAAACATTAGCCATGGTGTATTAACCACTAACCTCTCTCTTCCTTCTCCTTATCTTCGGCCAAGAACGCACACACCACCACCATCTTCATTTTCCTCAGACTCTTACAAGAAATCTCTCAAGAACTCTCCTCATTCTCTTTAAATTTTCGAGATTTGGTGTTTGTCATCAAGAGGTTCTCATCTAGATCATCCTTCTTGGTAAGTTATCATCATGCACTACTTGTTATCCTCCATTCCTATGCTAAAAATTCATATTTACAAAGCTTCATTTCATGATAATGTTTCCTAAAAACATTCAATTTCGAAAACTTTTTCAGGGAAGCAACCAAGGCCGAAAACACCTTCAAATCTCCTTCATCTCTTTGTCAAAACCGATCCGAACCTCAAAGTGAGTTCATACCCCCTTGTGTAACAACATAAATTTTCAAAACAATTTTTCATTTTTCAAATAACTTATAACTCATTCAATATTCTCAAATCTCAAATTTAACAAATGTCATCATGATAAAACATATCCCAATATCATAAAATAAATCATCTGCCAATGTGTACAGATCATGTTGGCGCCTTCCCACGATCATCACTAGTACCTGAATCACATAACACATAACACTGTAAGCATAAATTCTTAGTGAGTTCCCCAAAATACAACATGCAAAACGTATGAAACTCGAGGCTATAGTATGACCCTTCAGTCGATGTGTCTCAACGGGACCCTCCAGTCTCGTAGCTCGTTGGACAGTCTAGTCCGGTTTGTATCATTAGACCCTTCGGTCCAGTCTATATCGTTGTACCCTTCGGTCCATTCTATATTGTTGGACCCTCCGCTCCGGTCTGTACAAAACATAACATACATATATTACAATGCACATAATCTCATACATACACATAGCACACAAGAGCCTTCGGTCTACACATAGTTACCACTCTAGGTAATGTATAGTGGGAAGACTCACCTCTAATGATGTCTAGTAAACCTTCTGGCTTGATAACCTCAATCAAGCCTCCGCCTAACACATAAGGCAAACATTTCTAATTAATATTTTCTCTTGACCTCGTCTTTATAGAATGGGTAGAAGACCATTCTACCACTCCCTGACCTCTCTTGAATCAGTATGACCAAAACCCTAAGGTCAACTGAAGTCAACTCTAGTCAACAGTCAAACTTTTACCAGACTCGTCGAGTGTACTCAGGTGACTCGGTGAGTCCATGCTTATCCTCTAAATCCTCCTAAGGTCTCACCCGACTCATCGAGTTAACCTTTCACTCGACGGGTTACCACTAGTCACGAATCGTGGGGAAAACCCGACTCGACTCATCGAGTCCTCTTATGGACTCGACGAGTTTCCTCCATGGCCACACTCAAATAACCTTCTGAGGCTAGATCTATTTCCCCAACATATAGATCTAACCTTCTAACACCCAATAGTCATGTAAAGGTCCAGACTTTATACACATGCAACACAGATAAAGCTCTGTGTGGTGAAATAGCTCTAAAAAAATGGCATCCTAGATTCATAACTCCAATGGAACTACATAAACCTTGGAGATTGGGACTCTCTGGACCTCTTAAGGTCCAGATCTAATACTTATTCCACATTGGGAACTCATATGCATCATATACTATCCAATAAGGGTAAGCAAAACCCTAGATTCAAGGATTCTTCACAAAAGAGAAGAAAGGGTCGAATTACTACCTCATAATGGATATCCATGCTTTAATGTCTCATAATGAAATCCTCCTTTGGTCCTTCTAGCTGAATCCCTTCTCTTCCTTTGCAAAATCACACCATAATACTTGATTTCATCATAAGAACTCTCCTTTGGATCCAATGACGGTTTAGGGTTTCTCACAGGAGATATGAGGTGCACCCAAGGTCATAAGCTCCTTTAATTAGGCTCTAACCCCGGAACTTAGGGTTTTCTCTGCCCAGCACCTACTCGACGAGTCCATACTTGGACTCGTTGAGTCCTCTCATTAAATATCCGCAAACAACTCGACGTGACTTGGCGAGTTAGACTCTCAACTCGTCGAGTCCCTCCAAAATCCTCAAAATTTGAAACACAAACTAACATACCTGAAATCCCGGATGTTACAATTCTCCCCCACTTAATTTGATTTCGCCCTGGAAATCGCTCCTCAAACCACATAGAAAGAAACCAAACATCCCAAAATCACCCCTGAAATAATCTCACACCAAAATGTTGTCTCCCTCTATGGATACTTGGAGCCGACTAAGAACTCCTAAATCCGGAACAAACCAGCCCCTCTATTGCTAAGATATCCCTCCTAGCTTTCCAACTATAAACCCAACAATCGGACACCGATCACCCATCCCATACGTTCCAAACAATCCCAAATATACTTCTATAGTTGAAAGGGGCACATTACACCAAGAATCCTCTCCTGCCCCGAAATCAAACCCCACCGGTTCAAAGAAATTTCAATAGCTTGCCTTTAGATATAAGAAATAATCATGCTCCCAAAAAATGTCCTATGACATCTATAATCATAAACCCCCAACTTACTCTCAATGACTTCCTTTTCAATGACTTCCTTCTCAACTTACTCTCAAGCAGCCATTAACTTCCAAAGGTTACTCATAACATGTTCCCAGTATCTCGCTGACTTCCATCTCACATTGACTATCTCGACCTAGTGACACACAATTCACAAATTCTCTTTACCCCAAACGAGTACCATACTCCCATTGAAAATCGCCTCACCCTTGACCATAGCCGAATTAATACTCATTTGCCTCATGCACCTAGTGGTATTTCCCATACTAACGAATTGACCCTACCAGGTCTAAGGTATCGGGTGACAACAATACCCCTCAACCAATAATCCATCTTAGAATCCAAAATCTCCTCTTGCCTACCCAACGCACTACCAAAGCCAAGCTCAAACTCGAGAGTTTGGTCTGAACCAAAGTTGGAACCACTTGTCTAAATGAAACAATCATCTCATGACACAACCTGCTATCCGCGTTAATACCACTTTTCTGATTCCCTCCTTTTGCGACAACCACCAATCAAGTCAAGATATACCGATTCCTGACAATTATAAGGACCCCAGTCCCTTCCCTGGTTCGACCGCCAGGCACCCCAAAACTCAAGTATTAGGGCTACTCTAGCCCAAAACTCTTCGGCATTGTGCTCAGATCAAAGAGTACTTCATCATAACCGCTACTCGCTGACTAGAGAGTACTACGGCTTCCCGTAACATCGCAACGAGCTCTGACTAGTGAGTACTACGGCTCCCCGTAGCATCACAACAACCTCTTACTAGCGAGTACTACGGCTTCCCATAACATCATAACAACCTCTGACTAGTGAGTACTACGGCTCCCCATAGCATCACAACAACCTCTCATTCTCATGTTACCGCTACCCTGCATCCACTAGCACATGCTCCGTGGACTAACATAGATAGGTGCCCACACTTATCCAAATTACGCATCATTATTCCTGATGACAACCGCCATCACCGAGACACCTCTCCCCACTGCAATTCTCATTCTTAAACAATTCCTCCGTATGCCAATACCCAAGGGCTCCGACTGGTACCGTAGATACTCAATACGCCACTTGCAGTCTCAACCCAAGACTCAACATTAATCCAAATTTCATGTCATCATACTTGGATACCTCAGTAATGACCACAGAAAATCATGACGTATCGCCTCAATCCCTGATCTCCTTCTTTCAGCATCATACATAGATACCCCCATGCATTTCCTTAGAATCTCACAACAAATTTTCATTTCACAACACGCCACTATAGAGTATCCCAACTCTCAGTTGAAACATGAAGGAATCGTCAGTGACTCAAAACATATTGGCGACAATTCAAAACTTCCTTCTATACTGCTAAAAAATCATGCAATAATACTCATGTTCACCGTGAAGTTGTTGCTAAATCAATTCCTGCTCTTTCTGAACCGTACAACTGCCCATACAATGAACCAGAGTCCTCTCCGTTGCCAGACTAATCTTACGAGCCAACCATCTCGAGTTCACTATAATAATTCTGAAGAATTCCTGACCACCTCATGGTCTCCAACCAACGGCTACTTGCTGTTGGGACACTCATCCGTCCACGAACATGCACTACAGGCATTCTCTTGCTCTATGTGTCGCCTCGACCACCAATGCCCATGATCTCATGAACCTGCACCGCAGATCTCTATATCTATTTTTCTAACCGCTTTTGAGCAAATCTCATATCTCCTCAATAGAGTGGTCGGTTCTCCCCCACTCGGGGTTCGAACCATCACCAATTGGCGCACTAACAATCTATCTCACACATCGTTTCCGCCAGAAAAATCACACTTACTCTTGGAAGGTCCTATGCAACGCTCGCTGATCTCCCCGATAAGGATAAAGCAACTCCAATACCCTGAACCTCAGATGAAATATTTTAGAAACTTTTCATCATGACTGCCTCTTAGTCATTCAGAATCTCATAATATTCCACTACCAGGAATCTCGATCATCCAGTAAGAACTTTGACTCTCAGTTCGGAAATAATGAATCATCATACTCCTCATCCTCGTCTTCTCAACCAATGTTCCATCACGTGAATCATCACAAGAACAGAGACTCCATTCCCATACTCGATACCCATCATAACAAAAGGGCCACCATCCCGATACACACATCTTGTTTATCTGATGCTACAACTTAACACATGACCTACTATAATCAAATAGGGTGGATAATGTTCCTTAACCATCTCAGTCTCCACTAATAACCTAATCATGTTATATTCTTTATCTCACGACAGATATATCACCCGATACTCTGGTGGAAGATCACCATCAATGACAACCCGTAAGGTGTACTCCCAAACTATGAAACCGAAATCTCAACACTTCTTATGTCTTCCATAGGAAACAGAAATGACACTACTCGGGTCACAGAAAACGACATCTCTACTATCTGCTGGTTGCTCAACTCAGGACGCAATCCTTTATAAGCACCATCTCTATTCATCCTTGAGTCTTGCGACTGCATCTGTCATCTAACCAAAAATCCTTGAATTTATCTCAACCTCCCTCTCAAGGGATGCTTCTTTTGAAACTCATTCAACATGGCCCTTAGGCCTAATACCGTGTCGCATCCGATCTCCACCTAATCCATCATGACAGAATAATCCAGAAAATGGTACAAGCATTATCTGCTATGAATCATGATACCTGAACCATGACACCACCTCTTAATTTGCCACCCACCATGGTACTTGAACCATGACATCACCTCTCGGTCTGCTACCAATCATGGTAATCGAACCATGACATCACTTATCGGTCTGCTGTAACAGCCCGAAATTTCAGGTATTTTTATAATATTGTTTTTGGGGTGTTTTAGGAAGGGACTCGGCGAGTTGGAGCCAGACTCGCCGAGTAGGACCACAGACTGGGCGAGTCTGCGCTGTTCAGCGGAAACCCTAGCCGTTTGGTTTTGGAACGTATATAATGCACTTATAGGCCGTCATTGTCCGGCTTTAGTCGACTGAGGAGAACCCTAAGCGGCTGTGGGCATCTAGAGCAAGATTGAAGGGTATTAGGACCTTGAAGAAATTGTTGTGCAAGGAGGAGAAGAGTTTTGGCTAAAGGAACAGCAAGGGATTCGAGTTCTGAGGTTTGGGGACACAGAGAGTGCGTTATTCAGGTAATATTTCGGATCTTTTCTGTTATGTTGATGTGTGCATGGATTTAGGGTTTATGGAACCCATTTGGTGATTAGATGGATTATTACCTTGTTACCCAAACGACTATAGCCCTGTATTAGGAACTTTAGCGGTCCAGAAGGTCCCATGCTTGTGTATTTCGGGACAATACTTATCTCAGGAAGTAGTTTGATCGACTGCATGGCATGGACTCGCCGAGTCTGATGAACAGACTCGGCGAGTAGCTTGGAGATTTACTGGAACTCGTCGAGCTGTTCTTCAGACTCGGCGAGTGGAGTCGGGGTGGCCCCGCGATTCTTCCACGAGGATCTCGTCGAGCCAAGAGGGATACTCGACGAGTAGAAAGGGAACATCAGGGAAAGTTGGGGAGGACGTCTAGACTCGCTGAGTCGCCTTTGCACTCGCCGAGTCCGGTCAAGTTGACCGTTGACCAGAGTTGACCTACATGTAATTTCTTAGGGTCAGTTGTCTTGAAAGATAAAAGTATTAATAAGGGATATATGACATTATAGGGAGTCTGTAGCTCGGCGGATCGAGTGCGAGTGATTTCAGGAGTCGCTAGCTTTCATTACCCGCGAGGTGAGTCTTCTCACTATACTGTACCCGGAAGGGTTTGACTGTGTGACCGGAAGGTCGGATATGATTTGTGTTATACGTGCTATAAATGGTAAGGTATTTGCTATGCGTGCTATGTATGTTTATACGGGCCGGAAGGCAATATGTTATGTGACTGAAAGGTCGGATATGATATATGATATATGTGCTATATGTGTTAAAATTAATGTATTAATTGCTGTGTATGTTTATGGGCCGGAAGGCAATATGTTATGGGCCGAAAGGAAATATGTTATGGGCCGGAAGGCAATATGTTATGGGCCGGAAGGCAATATGTTATGGGCCGGAAGGAAATATGTTATGGGCCGGAAGGCGATTATCTCAAGGCCTGGAAAGGCGTATATGCGTAAGTAGTATACTGGGGAACTCACTAAGCATTTATGCTTACAGTTGTCATGTATGTGTTTCAGGTACTAGCGAGCACCGTGGGAAGGCGCCGACATGACACGTACACACTGTTGATGTTTTGAGATCTTGGGGATTTTATGATTGTATTTTGATATGAAATTTGGAATAATTATATTTGCTCGTCGAGCTATTCTTCAGACTCGGCGAGTGGAGTCGAGGTGGCCCCACGATTCTTCCACGAGGATCTCGTCGAGCCAAGAGGGATACTCGACGAGTAGAAAGGGAACATTAGGGAAAGTTGGGGAGGACGTCTAGACTCGCCGAGTCGCCTTTGCACTTGCCGAGTCCGGTAAAGTTGACCGTTGACCAGAGTTGACCTACATGTAATTTCTTAGGGTCAGTTGTCTTGAAAGATAAAAGTATTAATAAGGGATATATGACATTATAGGGAGTCTGTAGCTCGGCGGATCGAGTGCGAGTGATTTCAGGAGTTGCTAGCTTTCATTACCCGCAAGGTGAGTCTTCTCACTATACTGTACCCGGAAGGGTTTGACTGTGTGACCGGAAGGTCGGATATGATTTGTGTTATACGTGCTATAAATGGTAAGGTATTTGCTATGCGTGCTATGTATGTTTATACGGGCCGGAAGGCAATATGTTATGTGACTGAAAGGTCGGATATGATATATGATATATGTGCTATATGTGTTAAAATTAATGTATTAATTGCTGTGTATGTTTATGGGCCGGAAGGCAATATGTTATGGGCCGGAAGGAAATATGTTATGGGCCGGAAGGCAATATGTTATGGGCCGGATGGCATTATGTTATGGGCCGGAAGGCAATATGTTATGGGCCGGAAGGCGATTATCTCAAGGCCTGGAAAGGCGTATATGCGTAAGTAGTATACTGGGGAACTCACTAAGCATTTATGCTTACAGTTGTCATGTATGTGTTTCAGGTACTAGCGAGGACCGTGGGAAGGCGCCGGCATGATGCGTACACACTGTTGATGTTTTGAGATCTTGGGGATTTTATGATTGTATTTTGATATGAAATTTGGAATAATTATATTTGGTTGAAATAATTCACTTTATTTTAAATGAAAAAAATTTGTTTGAAAATTTGCGTTGTTACAATTGGTATCAGAGCCTTGGTTTGAGGGATTCGGGTGTACCTTCGGGTGTAACTGAACTCAAACCGAGGATTTGAGGAAAATCTTTTAAAAAAAAAAATAATAGAGGCATAAACTTTTATAAATGGTAAAGTGGTAAACAAGAAGAAGCAGTGTGTACGATCAGCCAGCGCCCGAACGGTAAAGATCCCCAGAATACCTTACAATGTTATGTTATGCAATGAATTATGAATTGTTATGCATGCTAGAAGACTAGGTATTCATGATAGGACTAGAGTGGCCTGATTTGTGATGCCTTAGTCTAGGGAGTTTGCCGATATGAGATATTTGGTAGCGTACAGGTAGATAGTGCATATGAAAGTAGAGTACTCACTATTCAGGGTTTGGGGAGGAAGATTTGGGACGAATACTGATACGGTGTGGTCGGTAGTATTGGGCCCGTACTACCGAAGACACCGGGTCGGTGGGAGACCCAAGTAAGAATCCCTGGATATCGGAGACTGAGTAGGGTTGCGTATCAAGTGCAATTGTACTTGATGGAGTCTCTGATAATTTTATGTTGTATTTCAGAGACATCATGGTTACCACACGCCACGGGGTGAGTTCGAGCGGTGTGAGCGATGAGGATATTCGTCAGATGATACAGGAGGAGGTAGTTGCAGCGATCCGGGCTGAGATCCCGGAGATGTTTGGGTCTATTAAGACCACTCTGATGGAGACGTTCGAAGAGCGGTACGCCGCACTAACTGAGACTGCAGCCGCTGCCGCTACCGCAGCCGTGGCCGCTGCCAGGCCGCAAGGGGGCGATTCGTTGCTATTCCGGGAGTTCAGCAACACGAAACCCCCTGAGTTCGATGGGACGCAGGATCCGATTGCTGTGATGAGGTAGATCGCCGACATTGAAGGGTGCTTCTACACTTGCTCATGCCCGGAGCACCTGAGGGTACGGTTCGCTTTGAACCAGCTCCATCTGGGAGCGAAGGATTGGTGGAAGTTCGTGACGGCGAACTTCACTTTGGCGGAGATTACAACGGTGACATGGGAGAGGTTTACTGACATGTTCAGGGACGAGTACGTTCCCCCAGTGGAGAGGGAACGATTGATTCAGGAGTTCTTGACTCTTAAGCAGGGTACTGATTCCGTTGCGGTGGTCACACGGAAGTTTCACGAGAGGGCGATGTTCTGCCCCGAGCTGGTGTCTACAGAGCAGTCACGGATGAGCCGGTACTTAGGCGTTTTGAGGAGGGATATCCGGGAGTTTGTGTCAAACTCCACCTATCGTACTTTCACTGAGCTTCAGGCAAATGCCAGGAAGCGCGAGATCGAGTTGGAGACCCAGGCCAGGGAGGAGGCCGAGTCTCGGCAGGTGGACCGGCGGCCGGCTCAGTCTCAGCCGGCAGCCAAGCGGATCAAGTCCGCTGATTTGAGGACGGGAGGTCAGAAGGGCCGCACTTGCGGGAAGTGCGGCAAAAGTCATGAGGGGGCGTGCCGAGCTGGTGGTTGTTACAAGTGTGGCAAGGAAGGACACATTGCCAGGGATTGCCCTAGGGGGTTTATGGTTTGCTTTCATTGCAACCAGACAGGCCATCGGAAGGCCGAGTGCCCACAGCTTCGTCAGGGATCTACACCTACTACTAGGACTACTGAGACTCGACCGGTGAAGGTCGAGGCCCCGAGGGCTCGCGGGAGAGCCTTTCAGCTGACTGCGGAGGAGGTCCGCGCTGCGCCCGATGTTGTGGCAGGTATGCTGTAATTCACGTATTTATTTAAAGTCAAGATGTTATGCTTTTGTTAATATATGTGTAGGTACTTTTCTTGTGAACTTTATGCCTGCTCTAGTATTATTTGATTCGGGTGCGAGTAGGTCCTTTGTATCTTTAGCTTTTAGTCAGCATATCAGCATTAGTCGTGAGCCGTTAAGTCGGCCTCTGAGCGTTTCTATAGCGGCCGAGAGGGTGGTTTGTGCCACGGAGGTTCTTCGGGGATGTGTACTAGAGATTTTCGGGGTTGAGTTTCCGATTGACCTAGTTCCTATTGCGATGGGTGATGTCCGTGTCATCGTGGGCATAGACTGGTTGAGCCGATTCAGCGCTGTCATCGACTGTGAGCGCCAGCTGGTGACTATATGAGACCCTAGTGGGGGAGTTCTTACGGTGTACGGCGAGGGTACCCGTTCAGGATCAGCTTTTTGTTCGGCCGCTAGGGCGAGGCAATGTCTACAGCAGGGATGTAAGGGTTTTGTGGCGTATGTGATGGATACGCGGGAGGCTTCCGAGAGACCGAGGTCAGTGGAGGAGGTTCCAGTGGTGCGCGAGTTTCCAGATGTTTTTCCCGAGGACTTGCCGGGAGTACCTCCTGCGAGGCAAGTGGAGTTTGGTATCGATCTGATTCCGGGGGCTGCGCCTATTGCGAAGGTGCCTTATCGTCTCGCACCTCCAGAGATGCAAGAGTTGTCCTCGCAACTCCAGGAGTTGCTGGGGAAGGGATTTATTCGGCCGAGCAGCTCGCCGTCGGGAGCACCGATTCTGTTCGTCATGAAGAAGGATGGTTCACACCGGATGTGCATTGATTACCGGGAGTTGAACAAGGTGACGGTCAAGAACCGCTATCCGTTACCGAGGATCGATGATTTATTCGATCAGTTGCAAGGGGCATCTTGGTTTTCCAAGATCGATCTGAGATCAGGGTACCATCAGGTAAGAGTACGGGATGAGGACGTCCAGAAGACAACATTTAGGACGCGGTATGGGCGTTACGAGTTCGTGGTGATGCCTTTCGGGCTCACCAATGCCCCGGCAGTGTTCATGAACCTCATGAACAGGGTATGCAGGCCGATGCTGGATCGGTCTGTGATTGTATTTATCAACGACATCCTGGTGTATTCGCGATCTAGAGAGCAGCATGAGGGACATTTGAGGGAGGTCCTTGGGGTACTGAGGTCGGAGAAGCTATATGCAAAATTCTCCAAATGTGACTTCTGGTTGCGGGAGGTCCAATTTCTTGGACATGTTGTTAATCAGGCAGGGATATTGGTCGATCCGGCCAAGGTCGAGGCAGTGATGAGTTGGGAGGTACCAAAGTCACCTTCCGAGATCAGGAGTTTCCTTGGGTTGGCGGGGTACTATCGGAGGTTTATTAGGGACTTCTCCAAGATCGCAGTACCGCTCACCAGATTGACCCGGAAGGGTGTTGCATTCTCATGGGGACCCGAGCAACAGACTTCTTTCGAGACACTTCGCCAGAGATTGTGCGAAGCCCCAGTATTAGCTCTCCCGGAAGGGATGGAAGATTTTGTCGTATATTGCGACGCATCGATTTCAGGACTGGGTGCAGTGTTGATGTAGAGAGGCCATTTGATAGCTTATGCATCGAGGCAGCTAAAGCCTCACGAGGCGAGATATCCTACGCATGACTTAGAGTTGGGGGCAGTAGTGTTCGCTTTGAAGATTTGGCGTCACTACCTGTATGGGGTTCGATGTACGATATACATGGACCATAAGAGTTTGAAGTATTTGATGGATCAACCCAACCTAAATATGCGTCAGAGGAGATGGTTGGATGTGGTCAAGGATTATGACTGCGAAATCCTATACCACCCGGGCAAGGCTAATGTGGTAGCCGATGCATTGAGCCGCAGGGCGGAGAGCACTTCATTGCGAGATGTATGTCTGAGACTGACGGTGATGACTCCGGTATTGGATGCTATTCGTGGGGCACAAGCCGAGGCTGTGAGATCTGAGATGCAGAAGAAAGAGCGGGTCGTTGGGTTAATTTCAGAGTTCGTTAAGGATGGACGAGGACTTCTGACGTTTCAGGGTCGGATTTGGGTACCATTCGTGGGCGGTACGCGTGCTACTTTGATGGAGGAGGCTCACAGATCGAAATTCTCGATCCATTCCGGTGCTACAAAGATGTATTTGGACTTGAGGAAGGAATACTTGTGGCCTTGTATGAAGAGAGACGTCGCCTGGTTCGTTGAGAGGTGTTTGACCTGCCGTAGGGTTAAGGCCGAGCACCAGAGACCGCATGGTTAGTTGCAGCCTTTGGAGATTCCTGAGTGGAAGTGGGACCAGATTACTATAGATTTCATCACCAAAGTGCCGAGAACTGCCAGAGGAGTCAATGCAATTTGGGTGATTGTGGATAGATTGACGAAGAGTGCACACTTCCTTGCCATCAGCGAGAGTTCATCAGCGGAGAAGTTAGCGGAGTTATATGTGAGAGAGGTGGTATCTCGGCATGGAGTGCCGATCTCGATTGTTTCGGACCGTGATGTACGCTTCACTTCCAGGTTCTGGAAGAAATTCCATGAGGAGCTGGGTACTAAACTGCATTTTAGTACCGCATACGATCCCCAGACAGACGGTCAGAGCGAGCGGACGATTCAGACACTGGAGGACATGCTTCAAGCGTGTGTGTTAGACTTCGGGGGTAGCTGGGATGCGCATTTACCTTTGGCAGAGTTTTCCTACAACAACAGCCATCATTCGAGCATTGGTATGCCACCTTTTGAGTTATTGTATGGTAGGAGGTGTCGGACCCCCATTTGCTGGGGAGAGGTGGGACAGAGAGTGATGGGCAGTACAGAGATCGTACTCCAGACGACAGAGCAGATTCAACAGGTTAGACAGAGGTTATTGACCGCCCAGAGCCGACAGAAGAGTTATGCGGACAGACGCCGGTCCGAGCTTGAATTTCAGGTTGGCGACTTCGTTCTCTTGAAGGTTTCCCCTTGGAAAGGAGTGATCCGGTTCAGGAAGAGGGGCAAGTTGGGGCCCCGGTTCATAGGTCCATTTCGTGTGATTGCAAGGGTAGGCCGGGTAGCTTATCGGTTGGAGTTGCCAGCAGAGTTGGGACAGATCCACAATACCTTTCACGTATCGCAGTTGAGGAAGTGTATAGCCGATGAATCGGCAGTGGTTCCACTAGAGGATATTCAGGTGGATGCGAGCCTGAATTACGCCGAGAGACCAGTAGTTATCAGGGATCGGAAGATCAAGGTTCTGAGGAACAAGGAGGTACCTCTGGTGTTGGTTCAGTGGCAACACCGGAAAGGATCGGAGATGACTTGGGAGCCGGAGCGTGAGATGCGGGAGCAACATCCGGAGTTATTTGCAGAATGAGACTTCGAGGGCGAAGTCTAGTCCTAGTGGGGGAGAGTTGTAACAGCCCGGAATTTCAGGTATTTTTATAATATTGTTTTTGGGGTGTTTTAGGAAGGGACTCGGCGAGTTGGAGCCAGACTCGCCGAGTAGGACCACAGACTGGGTCGTGGGTTCGCGACTGGACTCGACGAGTCCATTATGGACTCGGCGAGTCTGCGCTGTTCAGCGGAAACCCTAGCCGTTTGGTTTTGGAACGTATATAATGCACTTATAGGCCGTCATTGTCCGGCTTTAGTCGACTGAGGAGAACCCTAAGCGGCTGTGGGCATCTAGAGCAAGATTGAAGGGTATTAGGACCTTGAAGAAATTGTTGTGCAAGGAGGAGAAGAGTTTTGGCTAAAGGAACAGCAAGGGATTCGAGTTCTGAGGTTTGGGGACACAGAGAGTGCGTTATTCAGGTAATATTTCGGATCTTTTCTGTTATGTTGATGTGTGCATGGATTTAGGGTTTATGGAACCCATTTGGTGATTAGATGGATTATTACCTTGTTACCCAAACGACTATAGCCCTGTATTAGGAACTTTAGCGGTCCAGAAGGTCCCATGCTTGTGTATTTCGGGACAATACTTATCTCAGGAAGTAGTTTGATCGACTGCATGGCATGGACTCGCCGAGTCTGATGAACAGACTCGGCGAGTAGCTTGGAGATTTACTGGAACTCGTCGAGCTGTTCTTCAGACTCGGCGAGTGGAGTCGGGGTGGCCCCGCGATTCTTCCACGAGGATCTCGTCGAGCCAAGAGGGATACTCGACGAGTAGAAAGGGAACATCAGGGAAAGTTGGGGAGGACGTCTAGACTCGCCGAGTCCGGTCAAGTTGACCGTTGACCAGAGTTGACCTACATGTAATTTCTTAGGGTCAGTTGTCTTGAAAGATAAAAGTATTAATAAGGGATATATGACATTATAGGGAGTCTGTAGCTCGGCGGATCGAGTGTGAGTGATTTCAGGAGTCGCTAGCTTTCATTACCTGCGAGGTGAGTCTTCTCACTATACTGTACCCGGAAGGGTTTGACTGTGTGACCGGAAGGTCGGATATGATTTGTGTTATACGTGCTATAAATGGTAAGGTATTTGCTATGCGTGCTATGTATGTTTATACGGGCCGGAAGGCAATATGTTATGTGACTGAAAGGTCGGATATGATATATGATATATGTGCTATATGTGTTAAAATTAATGTATTAATTGCTGTGTATGTTTATGGGCCGGAAGGCAATATGTTATGGGCCGGAAGGAAATATGTTATGGGCCGGAAGGCAATATGTTATGGGCCGGAAGGCAATATGTTATGGGCCGGAAGGCATTATGTTATGGGCCGGAAGGCAATATGTTATGGGCCGGAAGGCGATTATCTCAAGGCCTGGAAAGGCGTATATGCGTAAGTAGTATACTGGGGAACTCATTAAGCATTTATGCTTACAGTTGTCATGTATGTGTTTCAGGTACTGGCGAGGACCGTGGGAAGGCGCCGACATGACGCGTACACACTGTTGATGTTTTGAGATCTTGGGGATTTTATGATTGTATTTTGATATGAAATTTGGAATAATTATATTTGGTTGAAATAATTCACTTTATTTTAAATGAAAAAAATTTGTTTGAAAATTTGCGTTGTTACATCTGCTACCAATCATGGTAATCAAACCATGTCATCACCTCTCCTGAGGTTCAACCTCCTCCATGGCCTAAGTCTCCAGCTCAATCTCCCTCTTCCAAGTATTTTACTTGACCTCATCAATGTTCTTTACATTGAGTTTGCTACGAACTCCCGGATATCTCTCCTCAGAATGCTCAGATATCGACTCATGCGTTCCTGCTCAGAAGACGCATGCTCAGGGAAAAACTACGCCTTCTCATGAAACATCTATGTAATCACAGTTATGAACTCCGTCCCTAGCCTAAAGGACAATGTCTCCTGCGCTAGCCGTTCCCTCTTTATTGGGGAATCTAATCGTCTTGGAACATGATGGTCAACTTCTTCCATGTCACCGCTGTAATCTCGGCAGGAGTGAAGTCTTCCAACACAAACTTCCACTAGTCTTTCGGTCCCAAGCGGAGCTGGTTCAGCATGAACCGTGCCCTCAAATGTTCCTGACAGGAACAGGTGTAGAAACATCCCTCAACGTCAGAGGCCCACCTCATCGTGAGTCATCCTGCGAATCTCGTCATTGCTAACTCTGCTGCTCTCTAGTGTGACGTGTACCCACCATGATGTCTCTGAAGCACAACACAAAGATACCAGAGATTCGATCGAGTATGCTTGCCCTTGATCACCCAATCCTACTTGCTCCTTGGTACCCTAAGGATTCTTACTTGGACTGCACATTGATCTAGAGTTTTCAATAGTACGGGCCCAATACTACCATCCACACCGCATTAGTACTTACCCCAAGTCCTCCTCCTATGATCCCAGATCAGAAGTACTCTGCTTCTTGCTAAGCACCGGCTACCCTTCGGTAGGCCCCTCATAAGCTCCTCACTGCTACCTATTCACTCTCAAGCATCTCAAAGCAGTAGTAATCTCCTAGGCTAAGGCATCACAGATCAGGCCACTCTAGTCCTAATATGAATACCTAGCCTACTCTAGCATACATAGCATATCATATCATATCTTATAACACATAACATAAGCGTATTTTGGGAAATCACCGTTTAGGCGCTGACTGATCGTACACACTGCTTTTTTCCTCTTTCTCAAATTCTTTTACTTTTTAGAAAAAAATGTTTCTTGTATGAAAACTTTCTCAAATCCTCAGCTTGAGTTCAAATATGCCCGAAGGTGTATCCGAATCCCTCAAACCAAGGCTCTGATACCAACGCGTAACAACATAAATTTTCAAAACAATTTTTCATTTTCAAATAACATATAACTCATTCAATATTCTCAAATCTCAAATTTAACAAATGCCATCATGATAAAAATATATCCCAATATCATAAAATAAATCCTCTGCCAGGGTGTACGGATCATGTCAGCGCCTTCCCGCGATCATCGCTAGTACCTGAAACACATAACACATAACACTGTAAGCGTAAATGCTTAATGAGTTTCCCAAAATACCACATGAAACACATACGCCACTCGAGGCTACAGTATGAACCTTCGGTCGATGTGTCTCAATGGGACCCTCCAGTCCCGTAGCTCGTTTGAACCTCTGGTCTGGTCTATATCATTGGACCCTTTGGTCCGGTCTATATTGTTGGACCCTTCGGTCTAGTCTATATTGTTGGAACCTCCGGTCTGGTCTGTACAAAACATAGCATACATATATTACAATGCACATAATCTCATACATAAACATAGCACACAAGACCCTTCAGTCTATACATGGTTACCACTCTAGGTAATGTATAGTGATAAGAATCACCTTTCATGATGTCTAGTAAACATTCTTGCTTGATAACCTCGATCGAGCCTCCGCCTAACACATAAGGAAAACATTTCTAATTAATACTTTCTCTTGAATCAATGTGACCAAAACCCTAAGGTCAACTGAAGTTAACTTTTATCGACGGTCAAACTTTGACCAGACTCGTCGAGTACACTCAGGTGACTCGGTGAGTCCATGCTTGTCCTCTAAATCCTCTTAAGATCTCACCCGACTCATCGAGTTAACCTTTCCCTTGACGGGTTACCACTGGTCACGAATTGCGGGGAAACCTAACACGACTCGTCGAGTCCTCTTTTGGACTCGACGAGTTTCCTCCATGGCCACACTCAAATAACCTTCTGAGGTCAGATCTATTTCCCCAACATATAGATCTAACCTTCTAACAACCAATAGTCACATAAAGGTCCAGACTTTATACAAATGCAACACACATAAAGCTCTATATGGTGAAATAGCTCTAAAAAATGGCATCGTAGATTCATAACTCCAATGGAACTGTTTAAAGTTGGGAGATTGGGACTCTCTGGACCTCTTAAGATCCAGATCCAATACTTATTCCACATTGGGACCTCATATGCATCATATACTATCCAAGAAAGGGTAAAGAAAACGCTAGATTCAACAATTCTTCATAAAACAGAAGAAAGAGTCGAATTACTACCTCATAATGGAGATCCCTGCTTGAGTGTCTCAGAATGACATCCTCCTTTGGTCCTTCTAGCTGAATCCCTTCTCTTCTTTTGGAAAATCATACCAAACTACTTGATTTCATCATAAGAACTCTCCCTTGGCTCCAATTGTAGTTTAGGGTTTCTCACAGGAGATATTAGGTGCACCCAAGGTCATAAGTTCCTTTAAATAGGCTCCAACCCCGGAACTTAGGGTTTTCTCTGCATAATACCTACTCGGCGAGCCCATACTTGTACTCGTCAAGTCCTCTCATTTAATACTCATAATCAACTCGACGTGACTCGGGGAGTCAGACTCTCGACTCGTCGATGCCCTCCTAAATCCTCAAAATTTTAAACACAAAATAACATACCTGAAATCCCGGATGCTACACCTTGTTGGTTTTTATATGTTTTTGGGGGGAGAATGCAAGTATTTATATGAAGATCTATGTATCCATGCATGTTATGTGTGATTTTCTTTGTTTATGTTGTGAATATGTGATAAAACTTAATGAATCTCGAAAACTTTAACAAAAATGGGTGAGATTCATAAGCTAAATTGTAACGACCCAATTTTCACGTCCGAAAATTTCATTTTAAAATATTACTTTAGAAAACATTAATAAATAAAAACATTGTTTGATCACACCATAACACATCATAAACCATGTTTTAAAAAGTCAAACCATACATCCCATCAGAATATCAGAGTACAATCCCAGTGAATCTCGTAAATGCGGAAACCAAAGTGTGTGCATGATGTGCCGCTACCGCACCGGCTCCTTCCCCTTCGATGAAGAGGTACCTGAAAACAAAGCTGTAAACGTAAGCACAAAGCTTAGTGAGTTCCCCCAACGTACCACATATCATACAAACACATAACATACGTACTGCCAGGCTATTCTGGGGTGCCTGACTACCCGGTACGGCCATTCTGGGGTGCCGACTACCCATACGGCCATTCTGGGGTGCCGTCCTACCCATGTCAAGCCATTCTGGGGTGCTGACTACCCATGTCAAGCCATTCTGGGGTGCTGACTACCCATCGGTCCTAACAACCGATCCTCGGGGACTGGTCCCCTCCTGCTACCTCTATCGCATCACATAACATGCCAACATACAAACATATCATCACATGTTGTCAGACGTTTCTGGGGTGTCTGACTACCCTGCGGTCCTAACAACCGAACTCTACTACTATCGCATATAACGTATCATGATAGCATATAACATATCAAGTAATATCAAACCTAGATGATATCACAAAGACAATCATCTATCATACGTCTCCTACTGGTGGGCCGGCATTGTGGCCTTAGACCCACCACTACTGGAAGGTAACTCACCTCAAAGTAGCTGCTGAACTGATCGGGAACTAACTGACTGCTGCTGCTCCGGAAATCCTCCGGCTGCAATTCCCACAACATACTCAATCAAACACTGCTAACTATCCTTTGGGTAAAATGACCATTTTACCCCTGGTCTAGCTCTAAGTCAAAGTCAGAGTCAACTTTCAGTTGACCCGACTCGCCGAGTTGGCTCTCCAACTCGTCGAGTCCCTATCAGACGATTGTCCTGAGTCCCTGTTTCTACTCGTCGAGTTAGGCTATGACTCGACGAGTTCATCTGACGTTCAACCTCCTCATCCTACTCGCAGAGTTGTATGAACAACTCGTCGAGTTCATCTTCATCCGAAGAACACTTATGCTAAGACTCGCCGAGCTGTATGAACAACTCGCCGAGTCTGTTCTTGATCTATGAAGATTGCCTTGGACTCGTCGAGTCAGGGCATTGACTCACCGAGTCCTATCATGGGTGAGTTCAGCTTCCAACTCACCGAGTCACCCCCTGTGACTCACGGCTCAACTCGACACATCATAAAGGGACCAATTCAGTGACTCGCGACTAGACTCTTCGAGTCACATATACGACTCGCCGAGTCGCAGCCATGCATCCATCAAATACACCGATCTGCTCGATTCCTGTCCATGCCATTCACAGATCTGGGCTTCTGGGACACAAATCACACGTAAAGTTTCCAACTTTACGTGTAGATATTCACCAATATGGATTTTAAGGCTCAAAGTGCACCAAAAGAGGTAGATCTAGGGCTTTCATGCAATATGACCCCATAAAGGCATTAGATCCAAGCTCCAGGGACTAAATCATGCCTAGATCTAAAGGCTAACAACTTATTACACCCCACAAAGCATAAACAAGCTTGGGGAAGAGCTTAAGAAGGACTTCTATGAAGCTAAAAGAGATTACAAGCTTGAAAACAGAGGGGAAACGAGCTATACCTCAAGGAAAACGTTGAGATAACACAAAGATGCCTGGCCTCCTTCTCCTCTTCTTGATCTACTCTTCTTTCTCCTCAAAATCTTCAAGAACACACCAAAACACTTCAATCTCTCAAGGAAATAAGGGTATAATGATGCTGGGAGTTCTGGGGGTGAATGGGGACAAGTTTGGGGCGGAATGAGGGTTTAAATAGGGTGCAAACCCTTGAAATTTAGGGTTTCATCGAGCAGCGGTGACTCACCGAGTCCGGGATATGGACTCGCCGAGTCGCCAACTTAAACGTGTCCTGAGTCTCGTCCCTACTCGGCGAGTCGGACCTATGACTCGCCGAGTCCAAGGCTAAAATAGGGAAATACTCAAATAAAATTCACATACCGGAAACCAGGTGCTACATAAATACTCTAGTTATCATACTACAAGGAATAAAAGTGATATACATGCTTAAGATGTGAATAACAAAACAAAAATCTTGTATAAGGATCATTCTTGACAAATAAACAAAAGTGGAGACAACTATGTCACTTTCGGTTTTATAAGGATTAAAAGGGTCACATTTGTATAAAAATGAGTTTTTGTAATAATCATACTTTAAGTGTTCAAATTAGTTCTTAAGGGACCTAAAGTGAAATTTTTATTAAAAATGAGTTCAAATTATAGAATTTTGAAGTAAAAATGTCATTATAACAAAACATAGGACTTTTTATAACCTTAAAAATCAATGTTTTGACTAAAAGAACTATACTTTAACAAACAAACAAAATATAATAACGGTATGACTGTTGGGCGTAGTATTCTTTATACATGATTATGGGGTCTTCTTGATCCACTTGCATGTTGATTGGTCCCAATATAATCATTTCATGTCTATTGGGCCTTCACGATCCAATTACATGCTTAATGGCCCTAAATTAGCCTTCACGTGTTATTAGGCCTTAGTGGCCCATTTACATGCTAATTTAGCCTGGAATAATTCATCATATGCTTAATGGGCTTTAACGTGTCCATTTGCATACTATCAAACCTTGAAATAACTTACATGTCTATTGGGCCACATTTATATTTTTTCATGTTTGTTGGGTCGTATCTTTTCACATTCAAGTATCATCTAGTGTTCATAAATCCTAATACATATAACGTTATACATATTCATGTGGCAATAATTGGGATCTAGTGAGACTTGTCGGATGACACCATTTAGTGTATGGCCGTAGCCTGTACTTATAATCAGAGTCTCCTGGAGGGAGAGCGAGAGTTTGTGTATATATCTATACAGGGGTGATTCCCCCACACCTGAGCTATTCGCCACAGTTAAACTAAGCCACTCTAGGGTAACAAAACCTTGATCAAAACCGGCGTTTCGAAAAATGCCAAGACATTCAAATTAGTCACTATCATGCATGGTTATAACGACTCACATAAAAATCCATTACCATCAATACATTACGGGAATCCAAGTGCTTAAATCATATTTATGCGAAACAATTCATATGATAATGTAACATCCCATTTAAATATAATAATTAAATAATAAACCTGGAACCCGAGAAACAATTTTTATTTTTATTATATGTTATTATTGTCCAAGATTAATTAATTATTAGTGGGTTGTTTGTTTCGGGAGGCCAAATGACAAGAATTGAATCTTCAGGGGTTAAAGTGTAATTTTAAGACTTGATTTGTAAGAATTTATTGAATCAGGGACTAAAGAGTAACTTTGGACCTATGTTGAAAAGGTTTTGAAGGGGGAGTGGCTGTTAGGTAAGTGTTGGTCTGGATTTGAAAGAGATTTCAGAAAGCGGGGGCTAGATTGTAAATTTCGAATTTATTTTGAAAATATTTATAGAGAGAGGGGCCATTGTTGCTATTACAGGGATAAGTTTCATGGGGCTTGGGGTATAAAGACCCGTCACCTCGGTATACCTTAACCTTAACCCTTTGTTCCAGCCGCCACCACCTTATATCCCTCTTCGTCTTCAGCCGCCACTTCTTTCTCTTCCATTTTCCGACCGACTAGACCACCGACAATGTTTGCTGCGTATGGAGACCATCAACGCTCGGCGTAACTGAGGGCATTGGCTGCTGCGGTCGTTTCCTGGTGTGGGTACGACCACCATCTTTCCTTCACTGCAACAACCATTAGCGGGGTTGAGGCTGCCGTCGATCAAACCGCCATCGCCATCACTCCGTTGCTGCTTGTTCTTTCCACCAACTGCTTCGACATCACTCCTAGAGGCTTGATTCACTCCGCCACCGCTATGGACGCTAGGAATTCATGATGCCAACGGGAATCAGCCTCCTTCCATGTCCTTCCTCTCTTTCTCTGTTTCTGTTTCGGTGTAGCGTCGCTGCTACCGTCGTCACCCACCTATGGTGGGTGATGGGTTTATTTTTCCAAGCAGAAGTCAAGGTACATGTGAGCGTGAGTATGTGTGCTGCTACTTCAAGCTCGTGGGTGTGTGTGTTCAACCGTGTCTCACAATCTGGTGGGTGTCTCGGGTTGCTGCTGCCGGAGAAAAGCCAAGAAAAAACCACCATGGCCGCCAGCAATGGTGGCTGCCGCCTCAAGACCACCATGGAGGGTGTGTATGTTGCTGTGTGTTTATTAGTGTTGTGTGTACATATTGAAATATGGCATTGTAATGTGTAATCCATCAGAATAGTAAAGAAAATCCTAACCACCACCGGCCGCCTTGTCGGGTGGCGGGGTGCTTTGCATTGTGGTATCGATTCGTTGGGATGCTTGGAACCCTAATGGGCCTAGTAAACTCTAGTGGGCTTAATGAGGCTCAATAAAGCTCTAATTGACCTAATAAAACCTTAATGGGCCCAATGAGACCCAAAGTGACCTACAAGCCCAACCGGTTGACTAATGGGCTAGTATTGGGTAGGAAACCCTAATTTGGGTTTGGAAAATCCTAATGGCTTAAAACCTTAATTTTAAGAATTAATCGGGGCACACACAAGAATTATTTAATAAACTTGAAATATTAAATAATAATCATTGACATAATTTAATCTAAGCAATATTGGACTCAATGGATTAAGTCCTTAGTGGATTAAGTCCTTAATGGGTTAAGTAGGAAACTTAACCCTAATCGGCATTTTATGTGAAACCCTAATTTCACTTGGGTTTATTGTGTTGGATTAGTGTCTAAGGCTGTAACCATATTTGGTAAGTACTTGACTCGGTTGTGCATGGTCCTTTTGGGTTGCCTTCACCAAAGCAACTTGATTGGAGAAATAGTTGAAGAGAGAAGTTATTATGATTTATTAATATGTTATAAGAATGATATATTAACGGATAAATCATATTTTTTTAATTAATATTGGTCAATAACTAATTAGGAATTAATTTTGTGATCAAGTGCAATTAATTAAACCAGATGGGCTGAATTGTAATTATGTGATAGTTGCAAAGTAGGGCAATGATTATCCTTGTTAAAGGAAGGACGAATTCAAGGATAAGGATATCCTTAAAATCGTCCAAGGTCCAAGGGATAAGGGATTTTCAAGGCTTATCTTATGGTTGCTTGGTGGACAAGTAATTAGATAAGGATAAGGACTGAAACCCTAATCCTAACCCTATATAAAGACCACTAGGCCTTAAGAAATCTCCCCACCCATTCCCTAGAGATACCAAGGCCGATTTCTATTCCTCCTCCTCCTCCTCCTCCTCCTCCTCCTCCTCTCTCTCTCTCTCTAGTTTCTCCAATTGCTTGTGGTGTATGTGAGCCATTAGAGGCATTATATTTGTGGTGCTTGCTTTCAAGACAAAGGGTTTGGATATTTGAGTTGTTATTTCAACATAACAACAACAGGTATGTGATCTAACCTTTTATGTGAATTTCGAAAATAGCATTGTACATTAGGGTTTTATTCTTGTGTTCATAATGTTGAATATCTAATAGTGAAGACATAGATCCAAGACTAGGGTTACATGTACACATAGGATTGTTTGTATAAAACCCATCAGTGGTATCAGAGCCATTGGTTTACTTGTTTTCAATTAGTATATTCAAATGTATGAACTTGAAAAATTAGGGTTTATAGCTAATAAACCTTAGGAGGCTATAGATTTCGATATTAGGGTTTCCTAACCCTAATTTGCAAAAATATCATGAAAGGTTTTATGAATCCTTTCCTTGATCCAAGATTTCAAAATCTAGGGTTTGCAAACCCTTATATTTCGAGATTAGCCTCCTTCCCCAAGATAAGATCCTAAATTTTAGGGATTTGGATAATCCCATATCTTGTAATTATCCTTTAATTGTTAAATATGGTAATTGAAGATCTTGCATTATTCTATCCCTATTTTCGAGATTTAGAGAGGGATTCAAGGGATTAGGATATTTTAAATGTATAAATGGTAATTATCCTCATGATTTAATAAATCCCTTGTGATTTAATAATTCAAATTAATTGTTTAATTTATGGTAATTATTAAATCAAGAGAGTTTTAATATTTAAAATTTTAATTTGAATTGTATTAAATTTCGAAAATTTTAAATTGAAGATTAAAACCCTAGTATTTTGAAATGTTTAAAATACAGCCTATACTATTATATTATTACAAGTTTAATATATATATATATATATATATATATATATATATATATATATATATGTGTGTGTGTGTGTGTGTGTGTAATTAAAATGCTAGTCTTATCGTTAGTAGGCCTCATTCACAAAGTCGGTCTATAAGGTGGGTATAAGGTTGCTGCCTATAAAATGGCGCTTAATGGTTGTACACACACACCCACCGCTTGCTTGACTGGTGGAGGGTCGTTAGCCGAACGGGTAGGATAGGGCAACTCTATCTCCTCATTAAAAGTATAATGTTAAAATACAAAGTAATTACATGTTTTTCAAATTCTCAATCTTAGTTACGTTAGGAAAAGTGAATTGATGCAATTCCATGAAATTACACTTTGCACCCTTGCTAAAAAGTTAGTGGAGCGTGTGTGGTTAACCGGCACACTAATTGGTTCTAAGCAAAGGTGGCAAAGGGTGATTCATTGTTTATCATAGTTCGGTGGAGCGCGTGTGGTTTACCGGCACATCGAATAGGTGATCGTAACAATGAAGGCACCGTGTAGATTTGCATGGTTATTCACACCCACTTTGTGATCCTCGACATCCCAGTCACAAACGAGAGGGGCATATTGAGATTTAAACATGCCATTGAAAGGTTCAATGAATCTCCAAAAAAAATTCTAGGAATTCTCAATACATTTAAAACCTAAGCCTATGTTTTTCATGATGAAGAATTAGTGAATCGTCATTCAATTAGCTCCAAATTATTTGCGTATTGGATTACGGAATCCCTTTTCTAATATGTGAATAATGTTGTTGGGTCCTAGCCCTAATTTTTCATTTTGGGTGTTTAATTAGGGATTCAATTCTAATCAACTTTGTCCTTTCTATTTGTAGATGTCGAACGCAAACAACGCTGCTGCTATCTCATTCACGTTAATGAGTCTTTGCCAAAAGGTGACTTTTGATGGAATGAACTTTAGTGAATCGATAAGATACATTCGCACTATTGCGCACTACGAGGACAAAGAGTATGTGCTTGACGAAAAGCTCGAGAAGATCAATCCAGAAGTTGCCACTCCTGCTGAAATGGCTGTCTTTGAGACCCACGAACGTGATGCAACGAAAGTACATTGCATCATGATAGCCACCATGAACCAAGAATTTTAAAAGTCCTATGAGGAAACGTATCTGTATTAAATGCATCAAGACTTAATGGAGAGGTATCATCAAAGCGCGAGGCAAGAGCGCTATGAGATCATTACGAATATGATCACCGCTAAGATGGGAAGTGGAGAATCTCTTATCGTGCACTTGCAAAAGATGCAGAGATATGTCGATCGTCTTCGCAAGTTAAATGTTAACTTTGGGGAGGATTTGGCTATTGACATTGTTTTTCACTCCTTGCCTTCATGCTACAACCAATTTAGGATGAACTACCACATGAACAAGGAAGAGGTCACCGTAAGAAAACTCCAAGGACTCCTAAGGACTGCTGAGAGCAACCTAAATGCCAAGTTTGTTGCACCAACTCCCAATCCATCCACCACTCTTGTTTTGGCTATAGGGCAGGGAAGAGGCAAGAAGAGGAAGGCTCCGTCAAAGAGCCACCGCAAGGGATAGTCCCAAGATGGTTCTTCTTCTAGTGGGACCAAGGTTGATCCTACTAAGCCCAATCCTAAACCGAAGGAGGCAGAGTGTCATCACTGCCACAAAATAGGGCATTGGAAGAGAAGATGCCCGGAATACCTGCAAGCCATCAAGGATGGAAAGATCAAGCCATCTTATGCAGGTGTATACACAATTAAATCTAATGATTCATCACACGCTATTTCTTGGGTTCTTGATACAGGATGTGGTTACCACATTTGTTCTGATTTGCAGGGACTAGGAAGAAATAGGTATGTGGAGCATGGAAGAATAAATCTAGTCATGGGGAACAGAAGAATGTCGTCTGTCACCAAGATTGGAGTCTATTCTTTAGTGCTTAGTAATGGATTAAATTTAGATTTGAGTAATGGTTGCTACTCGCCAGATATGGCAAGAAACCTCATTTCATTTCATGGTTTATTTAGACAGGGATTTAGATATTCATTTAATAATGAGAATGGTTCTATTTATGCTTATCTAAATGGTGTATTATACTTTGAAGCAATACCTTGCAATGGAATTTATGAAACTGTTATGGTTGTAGATAACCTAGGAAATGATGTGTTGTGTATAGATTCTTCCAATAGTATGGATAAAGCATATTTGTTGCATTGTCGTCTTGGACATGTCAACAAGAAACGCATAGCCTAACTCCAAAAGGATGGAGTGTTGGAGTCATTCGAGCTTAGGGAAGATGATGCATGCGAATCTTGTTTGCTTGGAAAGATGACCAAGTCACCCTTCATTGGAACTTGTGCGAGGGGTGAGTGTTTATTGGATCTCATACATACCGATGTATGTGGGCCATTTAGATCCACCACAAAGGATGGAAACCGCTTCTATGTGACTTTTACCGATGATTATAGTAGATATGGGTATATTTACTTAATCAAGCACAAGTCAGAAACGTTTGAAAATTTCAAAGAATTCAAGCATGAATTGGAGAATCAATTGGGCAGGAAAATCACGATGCTTCGATCCGATCGAGGAGGAGAGTACCTAGGTCTTGAATTCCACGACTATCTCAAGGAATACGGAATAGTTTCGCCATTGACGCCACCTAGGATACCACAGCTAAATGGTGTGGCAGAAAGGTGTAATCGAACCTTGTTAGACATGGTCCGTTCTATGATGAGTTGCGTGTCACTACCTATCTCATTCTAGGGGTATGCCTTAGAGACTGCCGACCACATCCTTAACCTGGTCCCTACAAAGAAGCTTGCCAAAACACCTCACGATATGTGGATAGGGAAGGCTCCCTCGTTGGCACATATCAAGGTTTGGGTATGTGAGGTTTTCATAAGACGAGAAACTCACGATAAGCTCGAGCCTCGTAGTGAGCGATGTATTTTCATCGGCCACCTGCATAGATCCTTTGGATATCTTTTCTATAGACCGAATGACGGTGTTGTCTTCGTTGCGAGGAGAGGGGTTTTCCGAGAGCAAGACCTCATAACCCAAGGAGACAGTGGGAGGCAAATCGATCTTGAAGAGATTCAAGAATCGAGTGATGAAGGAACCTCTATCGCTAGTGCTCAACCCAAGGAGGAAACTCCGGTTGAACCAATTGATGAGTCCTTACCTCTTAGACGTTCCTAAAGAGTTAGAGTTCAACCCTAGTTTTATGGTTTTCATATTACTACTGAAGGGGACACGTATATTAGTAATGGTACACTAATAAATTTAGATGAACCTAATAACTATAAGGAAGCCATGGCATGCCCAGAGTCTGAAAAATGGAAAAAGGTGATGGACAGCGAGATTCAATCCATGTATGATAACCAAGTTTGGAATTTGGTTGACAATGTACCCGTACGTAAGACGGTTGGGTGCAAATGGATCTTCAAGAAGAAGAACAACGTGGATGGGAATATACAAACTTATAAGGCGCGATTGGTGGCAAAGGGCTTGACTCAAACTCCCGGAGTTGACTATGATGAGATCTTCTCACCAGTTGCAAAAATAAAGTCTATTAGGGTAATGCTAGCCATTGCTGCATTTCATGACAATGAGATATGGCAAATAGATGTCAAGATCGTTTTCCTTAATGGGAAGTTGGCTGAGGATGTTTACATGGCTCAGCCAGAGGGTTTTGTCGATACGATGCATCCCGATAGAGTGTGCAAGCTTGAGAAGTCTATTTATGGGATTAAGCAAGCATCTCGCAGATGGAATATTTTCTTTGATGAGAAAGTCAAAGAGTTTGGATTTGTACGAAGTGAAGATGAATCATGTGTATATGTTAAGGCTAGTGGGAGTATAGTTAGCTTCCTCGTTTTGTATGTCGATGACATACTGCTCAAAGGAAACGACATCCCGACTCTGCAGGAGGTTAAGTCCTGGCTCGGGAAGTGCTTCGCTATGAAGGACCTCGGAGAGGCTTCCTATATTTTGGGAATAAGGATAGTGAGAGAACGAAGTAAGAGACTAATAGGACTTAGTCAGAATACATACTTGGAAAAGGTACTATAACGTTTTAGTATGGAAAACTCGAAGAAGGGAGAACTAACGATACAGAGTAATGCCAAGTTGAGTAAGACTCAAAGTCCAAGTACCGAAGCTGAAATAGCAGAGATGAGGTGAGTACCTTACGCTTCCGCAGTTGGCTCAATCATGTATGCTATGACTTGTACTCGCCCTGATGTGGCCTTTGCTTTGAGTATGGTCAGTAGATATCAAGGGAATCCATGCAAAGCTCATTGGATTGCTGTCAAGAATATAATTAAGTACCATCAGAGGATGAAGGAATGGTTCTTAGTCCTCGGAGGGATTGATAACTTAAAAGTGTGAGGGTATATTGACACCAGCTTCCAAACCGATAGAGACAACTACCGTGTGTAGTCGGGCTGAGTCTTTAATCTAAATGGTGGAGCAGTGACTCGGATAAGTTCCAAGCAGGAAACTGTAGCTGATTCAACGTGCGAATCAGAGTACATTGCAGTGAGAAAAGCGTCAAAGGAGGCGATATGGTTAAAGAACTTCATTGGTGACCTTGGAGTTGTGCCTGCCATAAAGGAGCCTATGGAAATTTTCTGTGATAATGAAGGAGAGGTTGCCTTGACCAAGGAACCAAGGGATCATGGTAGATCCCGACATATCGACAAAAAATATCATTTTATTAGACATCGAGTAGAAGAAGGACACCTCGTGGTTAAGAGGATATCATCGGAAGATAACCCAGCAGATCCGCTTACGAAGGGACTGAGTAGGGTTAAGCATTTGCAGCATGCTAGGAGCATTAGCCTGAGGGATGATATTAGTTTAGATTGAGAGTTTTGAAACGTGTAATAGATAAATGTAATTGACATTTGATGATTAAATAAAGGAGTATTATTTATAAGTAAAGTTACTGTCTTATGTTAATTGTTTAACTATTGTTTCACTTTGCATGTTTTGACTTCCAAAATAATTGAGTTTATTAAGAATAATCGAATTATTCAAACAGTCCACAATCGTTCATATGTTGGAAGTAGGTATGAATGAAGGTTGTCATGAATTGGTGTGTAAATTGTCTAAATGGTATTAGACATGGAAAATGTTTGCTACAACGTTCATGAGTGCTTATGAAAAGGTTTTGAGCATTGGAATAAACCCGCACTTGCTGGAATCACTTTATGGAATATGACAAAAAGTGATCGCAAGATGATAATATCATATGGTCTTAAAACCTAGATATATGGTTTATTATTTGCTTATTGGTTATGCATTGATAATGTGAAACCGCATCAGTAAATTGATGTCATAAAACGCATTGTTGTGTGTAATTGATTGGTGAATAAGTAAAGCATATAAGTCAAAGTTTATCTGTTACTTCTATCCTAAGAGGATAAAAGCGATATCACGGCCGCTCGATGATTTGATTTGACTTATGTGCTGGGCCCGATTAGGACTCAATTGATGTGTTCAATTAAGTTCTATGTTGAATAAATCTGAGATCGAGAAACCAATTGCTAGACAATTAGTTCCATAAAATTGTCAGCACAATATCTAAACAGAGGACTGTACAATCCCTTATCTAAAGGACAAGTTACTGATAGGATCAGAGTTCTCTCTCTCTCTCTCTATAGTTTCTCTAATTGCTTGTGGTGTTTGTGACCCATTAGAGGCATTACATTTGTGGTGCTTGCTTTCAAGACAAGGGTTTTGGAGATTTGAGTTGTTATTTCAACATAACAACAAGAGGTATGTGATCTAACCTTTTATGTGAATTTCGAAAATAGCATTGTACATTAGGGTTTTATTCTTGTGTTCATAATGTTGAATATCTAATAGTGAAGACATAGATCCAAGACTAGAGTTGCATGTACATATAGGATTGTTTGTACAAAACCCATCATATTGTTGGGCCTTCTTTTAGGCCTTGATGATTGGATTATTAATGGGTTATTCAAGAATAATCATATGGACTAAAATAATTTAATGGGCCTAGGTTAAGGCCTATGTAAGGGGTTAGTCCCAATTTGGAAAATTGGACCATAGATGGGTCATAGTTAGGCCTTAATGATTATATGATTTTGGGCCTTAGAATAAGACCATGTATGGACCTGGGCCCAATTTGGAAAATTAGGCCATAGGATGGGCTTTGATTCTTATTTTGACTTCTAGGTCTTTGGTTTTGGCCTTGGGCTTGAATCAAGCCAAGATCGGGTAATGTAGCTTGTTACTCTAAGAATGTGTGGTTATTTGTTGGAACCAATTATTAATTGGGTGATGTTTTGATATTGACAGTTTGGGAATCTGTCATCCAGCAGCTGGGATTGTGTCTACGGGACTTCAGCATTTTGAGGTGAGTTATCCTCACTATACTAAGGGGTCTAAGGCACCAAGGACGACCCATTGGATTTGATAACCTAGTAGTTGTGTATATGTTGAGTTGAGTTAGTAATATATCCCAGTTGATATGCTAGTCGGGTGGATCTGTAGGGCTGCCCATGATACTGATTGATTACTTGCATGTGCAATTATCTGTTACATGTCGACATATTATGTGGGATGGGTTGAGGTTGTACCGCTCCGTGCAGTAGCCAACAAACCCTAGAGTATTCTAGATATGAGCTGAGGGCCCGGTAGGAATTCTAGACTCATACTGAGGACTCGGGAGTATTCCAGATATGAGCTGAGGGCCCGCTAGGCATTCCACACTCATATTAGGACTCGGGAGTATTCCAGATATGAGCTGAGCGCCCGGTAGGCATTTAAAACTCCTACTGAGGACTCGGGAGCTTTCCAGATATGAGCTGAGGGATCGGTAAACATTCCAGACTTGTATTAAGGACTCGATGGCATTCCAGATACAAGTTGAGGGACCCATAGGCAATCCAGACTCATACTGAGGGCCTAGGGGTAGTCTAGCTTGTAAAGCTATGGACCCAGTACATGTTGTTCTGTTTTGATTGATATGATATCCTAATGTTGATATTGCTATGTGGACTGTCTGTGTATCGGTATTTTGGGGGTAACTCACTAAGCTTTCGAGCTTACAATTTCAGTTTATTGTTTTAGGTACATCAGGGGATCGTGGCAAGGCACAGGTGTGATCGTACAGCTCCTCACTTTTTATGACTATGTTTCTGGGATCCTCTAATATTCTACATTTTGAAAACAAGTTTGTAATAACTAATGGTTTTTGGGTTGTTTAAAAAAGTTTTAAATCGGCTTGAATTTTTTGGTGTTACAAGTTGGTATCAGAGCCTTGGTTTGAGTGAATTGGAGGAACATTCGTGTAAATCCAGTCTCAAATCAAGGAAAGATTTTAAAAATGGTTTTTAAATGGTTTTCAAAATAACTAAAAGAGGATGCAAAGTGTACCATTAGCCAGAGCCAGTAAGCAGACTCCAAAATACCATACAGTTATTTGATATTGTGATACGTTAGAACAACATGCTAGTAGTAGGCTAGGGATCTTTAGGAATTGCATGATAGAATAGCCTGATTATATGATGCCTGATAGCCTAGGGTTTTTCCTTATATGAAATTGACATCATTACTGTAGTTGCTTAGTGTATGCATCAGGACTGTACATAATTAAGATCTTATAGCATGAGAATGTTTGATTGGGCCTTATGTTCTGTTCTTGTTTCAGTGGGAGCTTAGGATAAAATTGGATATTCGAAAGTCTATGGGGTCCAGCATTATGTACGACTAGCATACACTAGTGTTGCAGGGCTGGTGGAAGTTTCATGGATGGGTGGGTTGTGTGAGGCTGGAAGGCCAGTTAGGATATATTCATCATTCCTCTAAGAGTGAGGATTGAGCGCTCGCTATGTTTATTTATATTGTCAGGGTGTTGTGGTGATGCTTGATACAAATATGGGTTGGTGTGGAAGGTAGTAGGGGCCTATTCTACTGAAAGCACAAGATCCATACGCGTAGCAAGGAAGTCACAACCCCTGGGGTTTAGTTGGGAGTTGGATTCCTGTTATTATATGGATTATCCGATATCTCTCTGGTGTATTACCAAAATTGTGGTTACGCGATGTTTTGAGAATGGATCCAGATCAGGATCAGGAGCTGGCAGCCACGATAGGCCAGTATTGCCAGAGGATCACGTCGATGAGATCATCCAGGAGGAGGTGATCAAGATCGTCCGAGGACAGTTACCGAGGATGTTTGGGTCTATTAAGACTGCCATGGTTGAGTATTTTGAAGAGCGCTATGCAGCCATTTTGGAGACGGCTGCCGCAGTAGCTTCAGCAGCTGTATCACTGGCAGGAGAGGAGCTAGTTGAGCTTTCCAGTATCGGGATTTGTTATTGGCACATGTTTTGATGAGCAGAGGGCTGCAGTTATCTGGGATGAGGAAGATGATCTGTACTCGTTATATTTCCGCAGGTTGAGCGAAAGAGGCTAGTACATGAGTTTCTAGATTTTTGGCTTAAGGGTTTGCATGAGGCCGGAATGAGAGTTGTGGGGACTCCGAAAAGGAGGGATGACTATGTGCAGTTGGGGTTTTGCAGCTGGAAGTGGAATGGTTAATTGATGGATTGGATTGTCATTTTGTAGGGCAAGAACTGTGCCTCTCATCTTTTTCATGCTCAAAGGATTAAGCAGGCTAGTTACCCCAGGATCAGGTTGTATTCTAGCTCGGGGTAAGTTGGTCACTGGGATTGGTAAGAGTAGTTTAGCGCTGGTAAGCGCGGGTGGGTTGATGGGGCATAAGTATTTTGAAGGTCCATTTTACCTTGGATCTCTTGTATCGGACGGTAAGGATTGATTGTGTGATCTATTGCACTTTCGGGATTGAAGACTATGTCTTGGGAGTAGTTTGTAGCCCAGTTTAGGGCATATGTTGTTTCAGCTGCTGCAATTTAGCTATGGATGATTGAGCAGGTGAGTAAGTTCGGGTGCGAACCCTGAATGATATGATTTCTAGAGCCGAAAGCGGGAGATTTGTTGGAGCACTTTGGGAAGAAAGGTATTATGTGGGAGGTCTGTGGGCAGGGTCCCACAGGATGGTTATTCATCATTTTCAGGATTCAATAGTTGAGTAACCGTTATGGGTTAGCGAAGGAAAACACCAAAGGAAGTAGCTCGTTGTTGAGACACTAGTTGGAGCATATACCTTTGGACTTCAATATATGGGTGTAGGATCATTCAAGCATCAGGGACTGGATGATTCCATGGGATTCATGAAGTGATCATCTAGATATTAGAAGCATGTGATCATTTGGGGTCGGCTAGTAAAGGAGTACTAGTTGGAAAGGTCTGGTTGTCATCAGATCGACTGTTGGAAAGTGAGAAAGATTGGGAGTTCTCAAATTCTCATGTATTGTGAAGACTTAGTTGAATCTAAGTGGGGAGAATCGTTCCGGTATGCAGAAGCAGGATTGGTTTTGAAACTGGGATAAGTCTCGTATCATTTTCAGGTAGGAAGGCAACCCTAGTGGTTGCTTGGTTTGAGTGTTGTGTGAGTTGGGAGTTCGGTAAAACTCCCCAGCATGTGAATCGCGTTTTTTTGGTGCTTGATAGAAAAACTTGGGGAAATCAGTTTGGGATTCTAGCCATGAATTAATTTCAGTTGTGTGTTAGGTCGAGTGCGTGTTCGACTAGTATGGAAAGTGTTGTAAGATTGCGGGGGTAGCCGTAGCATTCACTAGAGATCGGGTAGTATGGAAATTGATGTAAGTTTGTGGGTGTGGTCGCACCATTCGCTAGGTCGGTAGATAGTATGAGCACGTTTCTAGGATGCGGAAGAAACAATAATAACCACCAGTTCGGGTGTAGCACTGAGGATATGGAAAATCCACGGATTGGTTTATGGGTTTCCCAAGAGGGATTAGATCTGGTTAAGCTAGTGATAAGGCTGTAGAAACATCACTACAGTTATGAGACCAAGGAAACAATGCATTGCTTAAGGTTACTTGTGATGTAAGGCCACCATTGGTCATCTGGAAATCGCTTTTAGCCGTGGATTTGGTAACAACAGGATTTGACGCATGGATCTGATCGATTGGATTAGGAGGTTGTTAGAGTCGTAGTGGCATGATAACTAGTGGTAACCAGTTCTAGGGAAGGATTTCGTGTAGAAGTCATGTGAGGCAGCTATGTAGGATTCCTTTAGCACTATGACCGGGCCGGAACCCGGTATTTCAGATGAGTGGTACTCGGTTATGACAAATCAGAGGATTTTAGATGAGATGCAAGGATAGGTCCTTGGGTTTCAAGTTATGGGTTAGACTAGAGTTATGTGTTTAGTGGTATTCCAATCTAGGGTATTCCATCGTGAGGATGACCGGACCCTATGATTGATTGGATATGGTTGCCTTTGCAGGGCTAGAGTTTTGCTCGAGATTGTAATCAAATAATTCAAGTTGTTTGGCGTGTAAGGAATGATAAGAAACAATTTGGATGACGAAATAGAATTTAAGTGGGGGAGACTTGTAACATCCCATTTATATATAATAATTAAATAATAAACCTAGAATCCGAGAAGCAATTTTTATTTTTATTATATGTTATTACTGTCCAAGATTAATTAATTATTAGTGGGTTGTTAGTTTTAGGAGGCCAAATGACAAGAATTGAATCTTCAGGGGTTAAAGTGTAATTTTAAGACTTGATTTGTAAGAATTTATTGAATCAGGGACTAAAGAGTAACTTTGGACCTATGTTGAAAATGTTTTGAAGGGGGAGGGGCTGTTGGGTAAGTATTGGTCTGGATTTTAAAGAGATTTCAGAAAGCGGGGGCTAGATTGTAAATTTTGGATTTATTTTGAAAAGATTTATAGAGAGAGGGGCCATTGTTGCTATTATGGGGAGAAGTTTCATGGGGCTCAGGGTATAAAGACCCGTCACCCCGGTATACCCTAACCCTAACCCTTTGTTCCAGCCACCACCACCTTCTATCCCCCTTCGTCTTCAGCCGCCACCTCTTTCACTTCCGTTTTCCGACCGACTAGACCACCGGTGATGCTTGCTACGAATGGAGACCATCGACGTTCGGTGGAACCGAGGGCATTGGCTGCTGCGGTCGCTTCCTGGTGGGGGTACGAGCACCATCTTTCCTTCACTGCAACAACCGTTACTGAGGCTGAGGCTGCCGTCGATTAAACCGGCATCGCCGTCGCTCCCTTGCTGCTTGTTCATTCCGCCAACTGCTTCAACATCGCTCCCATATTCTTGATTCACTTTTCCACCGCTGTGGCTGCTAGGAATTTATGCTGCGAACGGGAATCATCCCCTTGCCATGTCCTTATTCTCTTTCTCTGTTTCCGTTCCGGTGTAGGGCCGCTGCAGCCGTCACCACCCACCTATGGTGGGTGATGGGTTTATTTTTCCAAGTAGAAGTCGGGGTGCATGTGAGCGTGAGTTTGTGTGTGCTGTTGCTTCAAGCTCGTGGGTGTGTATGTTCAGCCGTGTCTCATAAGCTGACGGGTGTCTCGGGTTGCTCTTGTCGGAGAAAAGCCAAGGAAAAAACCACCATGGCCGCCGGCCATGGTGGTTTCCGCCTCAAGACCGCCATGGAGGGTGTGTATGTTGTTGTGTGTGTTTATTAGTGTTGTGTGTGTGTATTGAAATATGGCATTGTAATGTGTAATCCACAGGAATAGTAAAGAAAACCCTAACCACCACCGTGAGGTGGTGGCTGCCGGCACCGGCCGCCTTGTTGGGTGGCGGTGTGCTTGCATTGTGGTATTAATTCGTTCGGATGCTTGGAACCTTAATGGGCCTAGTGAACTCTAGTGGGCTTAATGGGGCCCAATAAAGCCCTAATTGACCTAATAAAACCTTAATGGGCCCAATGAGACCCAAAGTGACCTAAAAGCCCAACTGGTTGACGAATGGGCTAGTATTGGGTAGGAAACCCTAATTTGGGTTTGGAAAATCCTAATGGCTTAAAACCTTAATTTTGAGAATTAATCGGGACACACACGAGAATTATTTAATAAACTTGAAATATTAAATAATAATCATTGGCATAATTTAATCTAAGCAATATTGGACTCAATGGATTAAGTCCTTAGTGGATTAAGTCCATAATGGGTTAAGTAGGAAACTTAACCCTAATTGGCATTTTATGTGAAACCCTAACTTCACTTGGGTTTATTGTTGGGCTTCTATTGGGACATGATGATTGGACTATTAAAGGGCCATGCAAGAATAATCATATGGACTAAAATAATTTAATGGGCCTAGGTTAAGGCCCATGTAAGGGGTTGGGCGCAATTTGGAAAATTAGGCCATAGATGTGTCATAGTTGGGATTTAATGATTATATGATGTTGGGACTTCGAATAAGAACATGTATGGGCCTGGGCCTAATTTGGAAAATTAGGTCATATCTTGGGCTTTGATTCTTAGTTTGACTTCTAGGTCTTTGGTTTTGACCTTGGGCTTGAATCAAGCCAAGATGGGGTAATTTAGCCTGTTACTCCAAGAATATGTGGTTATGTGTTAGGACCCAATTATTAATTAGGTGATGTTTAGATATTAACAGTTTGGGAATCTGTCATCCAGCAGCTGGGATTGTGTCTACGGGACTTCAGCGTTTCGAGGTGAGTTATCCTCACTATACTAAGGGGTCTAAGGCACCAAGGCCGGCCCATTGGATTTGATAACCTAGTAGTTGTTGATATGTTGAGTTGAGTTAGTAACATATGCCAGTTGATATGCTAGTCAGGTAGATCTGTAGGACTGCCTGTGATACTAATTGATTACTTGTATGTGCAATTATGTGTTACATGTCGACATGTTATGTGGGATGGGTGGAGGTTGTACTGCTCCGTACGGTAGCCAACAAACCCTAGAGTATTCTAGATATGAGCTGAGGGCCTGGTAGGCATTCCAGACTCATATTGAGGACATAGGAGTATTCCAGATATGAGCTGAGGGCCTAGTAGTGTCACACCGCAAAACCGTGAACGGCGGAAACGTTCTGGGGCGGAGGACGTCATGTACAGTATCACAACAATGAAAAGTAGTAAACAAGCAACAACATCATCCATTCCATTAATAATTTAATTATTATACAAGAGTGTTCTGTCAAATTATAATAGACACTAAAGTATAAATCAAAATGAAAGATGAGTCTTGAACAAGCACCATCTTCTCTGAACCTTGCATCGGTACCTATCTACTATTGACCTGAGGATATAAGTTATTTTGAAAGCGAGTATCAGCTTTAAAGCTGGTGAGATCATAAGCATTTTAGTGTCTTAATTTGTATGTAAGTACTTGTATGTATTTGAAATGTAGGTATTTGTATGAATGAACTGTAAGTATTTGTATGAAAATGGACTGTAAGTATTTGTATGTAAATGAACATCCTAGAAAACCCTATGTTTACTACTAACTGTATCCTTCTACCAAGGCATCTAGTATCCATGTGTGTGTCTCTTGTAAGAGTGTGTATTTTCCCAAATATGACTATCATTAACCAAAAATATAGTTTCTACATTACCGTGCATCGTGTGAATGTTCACGAAGTGAATGTAATGGGAAAATGAAATAGTACTATGGGGTAGTATCAAATAACTACAACCGTACTAACTACCTTAAGTCTATTGAAATCTTGAAAGTACTGTAGTATTTGTAATAAGTGACTACCGCTGTACTAATTACCTTAAAACACAATAAGGTATCCAATATAACGTGTGATCGACCTGTATCTTGCTACCGACTCTAGTAAAACGACGATGTAAGACGCTGCAAGAAATGACATTTGGCACCTGTAGACTTGCAAGTCCCACTCTAGCGAGCAGCAAGGTGTAGGATAGTCAATCCAGTATAGACCTATACATAAACTCATACGCTCCCCAATTAAGGAGATTCGGGATACAAGAGCGGTCGTGGCAGGAAGTTCCATGACCCGCTCAATGACTCACATAACTGCATAAATGTATATGTAATGAATGTGCTAGCTGAAAGTGTAATCTTTCTATATCTAGCCTGTATGTACTGAAATGTTCTGCGTGTGCTAGCTGTAATGTATGTTCTCTCTATCTAGCATGTATAGTAATGTACTGTGTGTACTAGTTGTAATGTATGTTCTCTCTATCTAGCATGTATACTAATGTACTATGTGTCCTAGTTGTAATGTGTGTTCTCTCTATCTAGCATGTACAGACTCATGAATGAACTGACTCATTGTATGATATCGCGTTCTAGTAATATTTCTAGTATATTCCTAAACTACCCATATGGTAGCTTACTAGTAATGTAACTGGTACGTATGAACATGGAAGTATACCCTTGCTACCCAGGGGTACTGAATGAACTGGAAGAATCTTTATGACTATATATGTACACATAATATATAACTAATATTTAAAGGACCTTCGGACGGATACCCGATATCCCACCAGACCACATCTCAAGCACGAAAAGGAAATAAGGTGAATAGCCTTCCTAAGTTCTTTAAACATTTCTTATATAACCATACATATATAGGCATGCAATTGACAACATAAAAGTATAAAATAAGTTTTGTAAAACCTTTTGAACAAGATTACTATCTAAGAAAAGATCGACTTGATGTCAATCTATAAAATGGGTTGGAGGTATTTATCTAACAAAATAGTTTTAAATACAAAGAAATATTTGTTTGAAACATAATTGTAAATGAGTTTGAATTGAAACATACGGTGTATAATGAAAAATTAAATCAGGAGTTTTAAACATATAAAACGTATATGAAAATCCTTTGAATAACAACTGTTTGGTAAAACAGCTAATGTGTAGTAAATCATTTGAATGCTTCTTATTAATCACATGTGATTTGATATAATAACTAGCATGATTTTACTTGTATCCCCCCATAAAACATTTAAAAACATTTAAAACATTGATTAAGGGGTATGAATGTTGGGTTTTGAGCAATCTAACACTTCGTAAATGTGCATGCAACCCTAATAAACCTTGGATCTATGTTTGTCTAAATACATGCAAAATAATAATTTTTCCAAGGTTCATAACCTATCTAACACGGCATGGGGTACTTTTAAACATAAAAGAATTAGATGAGATTACATACCTTTTGATGATGCGTTTGATTCCTAAGGAGTTTGAGGGCCAAGCACCAATAGTGTGAATGCCTCAAATGGAATCACAAATCACCACAAACTCTTGGAAAACTTTGATAGAGTGTATACATACTTATAAAATCGGCCACACACAAACACACATCCTAGTAGCTATTTCATGCAACAAAAGCATGCTTATATAGTGTACATGATTAGGGTGAAACCCTAATAACCCATGACCTTTCCTTTTCCAAGGATCCATAGGTTAAAAGCTCTATGGATCATCCATGGACTAAGACTAATTAAATAACATGACTTCATATTAGTCTTCCATTTAATATCTAAATTAATTCATAATTAATTTAAGACTAAGACTAATTAAATAACATGACTTCATATTAATATATTACAACTTATAATATACTAATAATCATATGTGTATAACTCTCATAAAATTATCGATAAATAGTTTGGATGAAATGCAACCCAAATGGACCATGCCGGGTTGGGTCAAGTATATACCAAATAACTTATGGACTTAGACACCTTATCCAACAGACTCCCACTTGGATAAGTCTAATAACTATATTTGCGTATGTTACTTCAAGAACCAACCAACAATCGTAGCTCTCGAAAACTCTATTGAACGATGAAGCGCCATTTTAGATAAGTGATCATGTAATCCTGTGTTCTCATGATATCAGCCAGACAAATACATGGAACAACGTCGTACTTATTGTCCAACAGTTTGTTTCCCGATTTTCGATTTGTTTGACAAAGAACTTAATCGAACACATCAATTTAGTTCTGTCCGGCCGGTACATAGGTCACAACAAAATCATCGAGGGGCCCAGATATCGCTTCTATTTCTAGAAGGAACAGATAAACTTCGACTCATATGCTTGTTCTACTACTTGTTGAATTGTACACAAAGGCACGTTTTATAACATCAAGTTACTGATGCGTTTACATGCAATCAATGTACAACCAACTCATATCTCTAGGTTTGAAGATTTATATGATATTACCATCTCACGATCACTCGAGATAAATTCCATGAAGTGATACAAGTGAGCGTGGGTTTATTCCAATACTCATAACTTATGAGCACTCATGAATGTTGTAGCAACCATTGCTATGACTAAACCCATTTAGCCATCTACAAACTCGATTCATGACAGTCTTGATTCATACCTACTTCCAACATATGAACAACTATGGAGTGTTTAAATAACTTAGTCATTCGGAAAGAATAACCTAGCTATTTTGGAAGTCAAAACATGCAAAGGGAAACACAATAATAATCGAATCCAATATGGTCTCAGACACCTTTTGAATATAAATAGAACCACCTTTTATTTATCACCATATTGATTACACATTATTCATTGTATAATGTTTCAAACAATCAACTTAAGACTTGAATAAAAAACAATAGTCGTCCCATGCTCCTAGCATGTACACTTTGTTTTTCTAAACAATAGTTATGCCATACTCCAAGTATGCACACTATGTTTGTCTATGATCCTTACATTGTGATGTAGATCAATTGAACATGATTCCATTGATACTCATTTCACAATCCCAAATCCTTATTGTAAATGTGAGAATCCCCGATTCCTATCATTTACCAAAAGAACTGTTAGATTTTAAACTTTTATGCAATGTTCCTCTTGTAATGATTATTCACAAAGTCACCAAAACCTTGTCACCAGTCATTATAGAGTATTCCAAAGAAATTCAACTTCTATGGAACGGAAGTCTCATATTCAAAGTACATTGCTTTGAACATCCTTCTTGCATTAAGGTTTTCTAATCTTACATAGATTGAATAACTTCCACCTATGGAGACATTTCCATAGTCCCATTTTTACTATCACTTCCGAACAAGAGTTACTTCTTTTCAAAACATGTCAATACGGTCCTTTCCGACAACTTACATCGTACTTCCAACTTTCCTTGAGCAACCAATCTTTGGCAAACCTCAGATTGTCCTCGACAATTGCTTAATCACTTTAGTCATATCCAGTTCTAGACTTTTCCCTTCTAAATGCCCTGAACATTTGGAAAATTTAGAAAGGATGAATATTATAGCACATGAAATCGATCCTATATCCGAAGCATATGGGACACGATTCATGATGTCTCACATAAAGACATGATACTAGACCAGTCTTTTGCTACAATATTTTTTATTTGCCATGTTTTCAAAATTTAACTATGAAGAGGGATACCGTAGTCATAATTGAATTTTGAGAATGCAATATATATAGAATTTCCTTAAGTCGAACCATTCAGACATAAAATTCATATATATGTCCTTGACTAAAGATAATTAAAATTTCAATCTAAGCTTTAGAATTGAAATGTAGTATAATTTCCTCTCCTTTAATTATAGCAAAACAACTTTTCAACCCCTGCAACTTCATGAATTGAAACTTTGTTTTCTATAATTAACATTGCTAACTTGCAACACTAAACGTAATAATCATGCTCCCACTAACATGATGATTATCAACATAACACTTATGCTCCCACTAGCTCTGACATATTTCCATAAATCTGCTGGACTTCTGAAATTTAGATTCATACACCCTTTCTTAGATAGCTCACATGTGTGTCTAAACAATTTTTAGAACTATGAAAAGGGATACCGTAATCATAGTCATAATTGTTTAAAACATTGCCATTTCTCACAAGTCCATGTTAGTGTGCCGGTGAACCACACGCGCTCCACCAACGACTTTTGAAAATGCAAATAACACAATTGATATCTACGTAAAATCTACTTAGTGAAAGCGTTTCCTTAGCATCATTTTCATGAATCGGAGAGAAACCTTATGATACTTAGATTTTATAGTGTATGAGTTCCTATCCATGTGAATTTGTCAAAACCATAATCACAAGATAAGGTTAGTGACAAATTCAGCCTTACATGGATTAAACTTGTTCAATCTTAGTTTCTTGTCACCTTGGTAGCACAAGGCCCACCAATGCTTCGAAGTTGAACTCTGATAACTCACATGCAAATTCAACTTATTTGAAGTAGGTACAGAAATAAGAATTATGTCAACATGATAGGTTGCAAACCTTAAGTCATGTGCTAGTGATAAATTACAGGTTTTACTCTTGATTAAATCTTGAAACTCTTTCAGGATCTTTAAGGCTCCCACTGTCCCCTTGACATATAAGTTTCCCCAGTCAAGAACCATTCCTTGACAAAACAAATATTCAAGGGATAGTGCGGATTCGTATCAAGACTAACACTTCACACAATTGGTCTTAGTTGGTCTTTGTCTCATCCAAGACATCACAACTTACCAATCTCAAATGTACAAGAGTAGAAAACATTTTACTCTTACATTTGACTAGTGTTAATAAATATTCCTTTATGTCACTCAAGGTTACAATCTTGGAGTATGACTCTAAGAATTGTTTTGGAACGAAGTATGACTCATCTTCTTGATTTTAACCAATCCAACAATTCATGACCTCTCTTCTTAGCCATAACAATGCACTAAGACATCCTTAGAGTATGAATTTGTAATATGGTTTGATAATCATTAAGTTGATCATGAAATATGATACTAAAGTACTCTACCATCCTTTCAGATTTGAAAAACTTTTATCTTTCTGCTTAATTTGATTCTTCTCATTTGTTTTGTCATACATTGTAACCTTTTCAATGTTACAGAATTATACCTAACCTCATAATTATAATCATATTTACTAATCTTTAGTAAATCATGACAAATCAATCTTTGTGGTGGACCTTGACCAGCGCATACCCAGTGTACCTAATTCCTTAGTCCTTTAATTGACTCACATATACATGTGATCAAAGAATTAGTCTTAATTTTCAAAGATGAAAATTCTCATTCATCATACAATACAACTTGTATGATTCCAAGTTTCTGTCCAATTGAAACTTGGGTGATGAAAAACTTTCCTCATTTGGTAAATTCAGACACTACCACAAATGAAAGAATCAAATCCACTTTCCAATATTGCTATTACTGGAAACATATAAGCAACAATTTTCCACAGATGCCATTGTAAGGATATTTTTTAAAATAAATAAAATTAAAACCCTTTTTTTTCTTTTGTTTTAAAACTTTGCGGAAAAACTTATCCTTACAATCCACATGAAAACCTTGTTGTTATCTATTCATAAGCAATATATTATAACTCTTAAGTAACAGCTCAAAATTCTGATTACCGAACCATGCGATCGAAACCTCACCTTTGCAATCAGAATCAACATATACTTACTTTAAGCTTCCTATCTTTTTTTTGATTCTTAAAAACATCAACATGTGACCCATTCACATTATGTAATAAGAATCTCCAAATAGAAACTTAATAGAGTTAGTCAGTGGACTTTAACTGAAGTAGAGTCAAACTTTTTGACTTGATCAATCTTATGATCTTTCAGGTAAATATGACAGCTTCGCAATCAGTGTCCCTCCCTTTGGCAATAAAACATATAGACCCTTTGGTAATGGCACATGAGACTATCTCAGACTTAGCCTTTCTCTTTACCATTTGGTCAACCGAGTTGACTATGGCCGATCCCTTTCCGTTGGGAAGAGAAATGCTTTTCTAGATATCCAATGCTACCATTGCCAATGTCCATTTAAGGTTTGGGAAGTTGATCTTCTAATAAAATTTGCTTTACTAGTGTTCCGAATCATTGCTGAATCTGCAGCACTGAGCAAATAGATAAGATCATTAAGGCTCATGTCATAGTTTGTCTCATAGTAGTCCCAAAGAGACTCACTATGTTACTAAGAAAGTGATTGAACATCCAAATTTCATGAGACTTTGACACCCAACTGTCCCGGTCTTGTCAATCTGTGACTTTATCTCCAAGATGTGAGCACACATAGATTATGCTTGCCAACAGGGCTTGAGTGACCTTAAACTTGTAGGTTTGGGAGAATAATTGGAGGAGGTGGAGGAAGTGAAGCATGATGTTGAGGAACACCATCTTCAAGAGATTTGGGAAGATTATAGTTGTCTGAACCAGACATCTATAATGGGAGAAATTCAAGTTAGTTGATTCAAAGTCCTTAATATAACACCCAATATGAAATATTAAGGCTAGGACCCAACACAATATTTTATAATTTGGAAGAGGGATGCCGTAATCCAAGATATAAAATATTTGAAGGTAGGCGAATGACGATTCACCAATTTCCACCATGAAAAACGAAATAATTTATTAGGTTTTAATTGGATTTAAAATTCCTAGATCTTTTGAGATTCATTGAAATTTTCAATGGCATGTTTCAATCTCGAGTGTGCCGTCTCAAATTTTGTGACTGGGATGCCGAGGATCACAAAACAGGGTGTGAATAACCATACCAATTCACTTGGTACCCTTAATATTATCACCTGATCAATGTGTCGGTTAACCACACACGCTCCATTGATCTATGAAAAACATTAAGTCACCCTTCGTGATCCTTACTAGTCCAAGTTAGTGTGCCGGTTAACCACACACGCTCCACCAACAACTTGGTAAGGTACAAAGTGTGAATTCCATGGGCTAGCACCAAATTCACATTTTTCCTAAAGTAACTAAGATTAGGAATTAAATAAAAACATTTAGTTACTTTATAATATTCATCATAATTAATGAGAATTTATAAGTCTTTATCTTACCCGTTCGGCTAACGACCCTCCACCAGTCAAGCAAGCGGTGGGTGAGAGTATACACCCATTAAGTCGCCATTTTATATGCAACAACCTTATACCCACCTTATAGACCGGCTTCGTGAATGAGGCCTACTAACGGTAAAACGCCTTGATCTTATACATATATATATATATATATATATATATATATATATATATATATATATATATATATATAATTAACCATTAATGTTATAAATAGTATAAGTGTTGAATTTGAACTTTTAAAATTCTAAGTGTTGGAATTAAAGTTTACTAAAGTGTGTGAAACTTTTCCAAATTCCAAAACTTGAGGGCAAGTTTTGTAACTCTTCAAAAATTTTCATTTCATAACTTATGAATTAAAGGTTCATAAAATGAAGACTCTTTATTTTATGTAACTTATGTGTTTTTAATGTGTGTTAAAGAAAAGTGACCTTTGAATATCCATAACTTGAGGACAAATTATGGACTCCATTAAAACATATAAATGATCAACAATTAATCCTAAACAATTCCGCAAATAATTCCTATCATCTTCTAAATTCATAAGAACATGAATGTGATTATCAAAGTTTCAAGAATTATATGAACACATACAAAGCATGAAATTCTGATATATGCTATTGTAAATGGATTAGAACAACCATTACTCCAACTAAAATAAGTTTTAACACATCAAAACAGTTTAGGGTAATGTTTCTAGTCCATTTCCAGCAGCAAAAGTCGAAAATCTGCGTTCTGAACCTTCTACTCGCCGAGTGCACGAACCTAATCGGCGAGTAGGATGAATTTTGCCTTGGACTCGGAGAATCCCCCCATGGACTCGGCGAGTCCATCATGCAGACAGCAAAAATTTTGACTTTTTTCACTATTTTGCATCAAGTATCAAACAAGCAAGCCTAGGCTCTGATACCACTATTGGGTTTTGAGCAATCTAACACTTCCTAAGTGTGCATGCAACCCTAATAAACCTTGGATCTATGTTTGTCTAAATACATGCAAAATAATAATTTTTCCAAGGTTCATAACCTATCTAACATGGCATGGGGTACTTTTAAACATAAAAGAATTAGATTAGATTACATACCTTTTGATGATGAGTTTGATTCCTAAGGAGTTTGAGGGCCAAGCACCAATAGTGTGAATGCCTCGAATGGAATCACAAATCACCACAAACTCTTGGAAAACTTTGAGAGAGTGTATACACGCTTATAAAATCGGCCACACACAAACACACATCCTAGTAGCTATTTCATGCAACAAAAGCATGCTTATATAGTGTACATGATTAGGGTGAAACACTAATAACCCATGACCTTTCCTTTTCCAAGGATCCATAGGTTAAACGCTCCATGGATCATCCATGGACTTCCATACAAGCCTAGCCCATTAACAAATGAGTGTTAGCCCACACAATATAAAACCAATAGCCCACAATCTAATTAGTCTTCCTTTTAATCTCTAAATTAATTCATAATTAATTTAAGACTAAGACTAATTAAATAACATGACTTCATATTAATATATTATAACTTATAATATATTAATAATCATATGTGTATAACTCTCATAAAATTATCCATAAATAGTTTGGATGAAATGCAACCCAAATGGACCATGCCGGTTCGGGTCAAGTATATACCAAATAAGTTATGGACTTAGACACCTTATCCAACAATGAACTCACCTGTTGCGAGTGGATCGGAAGGAAGTGTCGGATAAGTGCTTGGTGTCAAGTGAAGACTTAGACACGCACAGAGATCCTAGTTACATATGAGGACATATGTAAATAAACAATTAGTCTTTAAACAACTAATAAACAAGTCAAGACACTCTAGGACATGACAAACACTTTTTATAAGTGTTATATGTGCTAAGGAGTGCAACTAAGTGTTGTAGGGAAAGGCTAGTGTGTTTGGGGTTCAAGGAACACTCCTAAAATGAGTTTACTCCCTAAAGATCAACACCCCTTGAGTTTACGGTCGCAAACTCTTGAGTTTACGGTCATAAACTCTTGATTTTACGGTCGTAAACTCTTGAGTTTACGGTCGTAAACTCCTAAACTTTTGACCATTTTTTGATTTGAAGTCTTCTAAGCTATTCCAAGCATTCCTACTTCATGATTTAGCCTTAGGAAGTGTTGTGTTGCATCAAAGCACTCCTAAATGGAGTTTACGGTTTAATGACCATTTCTCCATGATTTTACTACCTTAAAATCATGATTTTACTACCTTAAACCCATGAGTTTACTACCTTAAACTCCCAAGTTTGGTATTTGGCGGTTTCCAAGTCCTTAGCTTAAACATGGCACTAGTCTAGGTTAGATTCTAGCCATAAGGAACAACCATGGGACATTTATGGGACATTTACACACCTTTTTGGGTGTTTACAGTTTTGGGACATCCCTAAACCGTAAACACATGAAAATGGAAGGTTTTGGTGCTTTTTGTGTGATAAAATTTTCAAGGATGAACCTAGACAAGTCCCTAAGGCATTGTGAAGCGTCTAGGCACCTTAACACACCATTTTGGCCCTATATTTGGTGTTTACAGTTTTGGGAGCTCCCAAAACTGTGAACACCTTTATCTTGGTGTTCTTGGGACTTTTCTTTGGTATAAACATGTATAGCAAGCTCAAAATGACTCTAGGATAGAAGTACTTACATTGTGGAAGCTTGAAATGAACTTTAATTCCAAGAACACTTAGTGTGTGTTCTTGGTGTTCTTGGTGTTTTTGGAAATTAATCAAAACACAATAATGGATGGATTAAAGGATGTACAATCACTAGATTAAGTGATATACTAACTTGAAAGGGCTAGAAACACTTATTAGATTGAAGATTTTGAATAAAAACTTGGATGATACTTGAGAGGATATTTTGCAGTTTACTCTTTTGGTGTTTGGCGAGTCAACAAAATGACTAGTTTTTGGGGAGTAAACTTATGCTTAAGGCATGAGTTTACGTTTTTGGATGATTTTTCAACCCAAACTGAAAAGTTTGGTCGTGAACTTCTAAGACACGAGGTGTTTGCGGTTTTTAAATTTCAAAACCCGAGACAGCACTTTCTTTCACCCGTTCGCTTAAAAATAATATTAAAATAATCAAACGAACTTTAATTTCCTAAAAATAAGAAATAATTACATTAACTTATGACAAGAGGTGGTTGACGTTTAGGGTTTGACCGAATGAAAATTTCGAGTTGTCACAGGTAAGCATTCCAAACTCATATTGAGGACTCGGGAGCATTCCAGATATGAGGTGAGGGTCCGGTAAGCATTCCAGACTTGTACTGAGGGCTCGATGGCATTCCAGATACGAGCTAGGGGCCCGATAGGCATTCCAGACTCGTACTGAGAACCAAGGGGTAGTCCAGCTTGTAAAGCTGTGGACCCAGTACATGTTGTTCTGTTCTGATTGACATGATATGCTAATGTTGATATTGTTATGTGGACTGTCTGTGTATTGGTATTTTGGGGGTAACTCACTAAGCTTTTGAGTTTACAGTTTCAGTTTATTGTTTTAGGTACATCAGGGGATCGTGGCAAGGCACAGGTGTGATCGTATAACTCCTCACTTTTTATGACTATGTTTCTGGGATCCTCTAATATTCTACATTTTGAAAACAAGTTTGTAATAACTAATGGTTTTTGGGTTGTTTAAAAAGTTTTAAATCGGCTTGAATTTTTTGGTGTTACAAGTTGGTATCAGAGCCTTGGTTTGAGTGAATTGGATGAAAATTCGTGTGAATCCAGTCTCAAATCATGGAAAGATTTTGAAAATGGTTTTTAAATGGTTTTCAAAATAACTAAAAGAGGATGAAAAGTCTACCATTAGCCAGAGCTAGTAAGCAGACCCCAAAATACCATACAGTTATTTGATATTGTGATACGTTAGAACAACATGCTAGTAGTAGGCTAGGGATCTTCAGGAATTGCATGATAGAATTCCCTGATAATATGTTGCCTGGTAGCCTAGGGTTTTTCCTTATATGAAATTGACATCATTACTATAGTTGCTTAGTGTATGCATCAGGACTGTACATAATTAAGATCTTATGATAATGTTTGATTTGGCCTTATGTTCTGTTCTTGTTTCATTGGGAGCTTAGGATAGGATTGGATATTCGAAAGTCTATGGGGTCTAGCATTATGTACGACTAGCATACACTAGTGCTGCAGGGTTGGTGGAAGTTTCATGGATGGGTGGGTTGTGTGAGGCTGGGAGGCCAGTTATGATATATTCAGCATTCCTCTAAGAGTGAGGATTGAGCGCTCGCTATGTTTATTTATATTGTAAGGGTTTTGTGGTGATGCTTGATACAAATATGGGTTGGTGTGGAAGGTAGTAGGGGCCTATACTACTGAAAGCACAAGATCCATACGCGTAGCAAGGAAGTCACAACCCCTGGGGTTTAGTTGGGAGTTGGATTCCTGTTATTATATGGATTATCCGAGATCTTGTTGGATAAGGTGTCTAAGTCCATAACTATTTCTGATATGTACTTGACCCGGCCCGACATGGTCCATTTAGGTTGCATGGCACCATGCAATTGAATAGACTAAATGAGAGAATTAACGTTTGGAGATTATTAATATATTATAAGTTCTAATATATTAATAATATTATTTGATTAGTTTGATCAAGATTTAATTTAGAATTAATTAAGTGATCAAAAGATAACTAATTAAATATATGGGTTGATTATGTAAATCATCCATATCTTGTATAGTGGGCTAAGAGGCTCCATGGATTATCAAGTTGGGTTTCACCCATAGGAAGCTCCATGGATGCTCCATGGGAGTTACAAACCCATGGGTCATGGAAATGAAGAGTCCTGACACATTAGGGTTTACATGGTGTAACCCTAGATGTGTCAAGACTATATAAGGATCCCATTCTCCACCAAAATCGGCTACACATATGAAACAAGAGGGCTAGGCCGATTTCTAGTAGTTTGCAATCTCTCAAAAGTCTTTCCAAGAGCATTTGGTGCTGTATGAAGCAGTTGAGGCATCACACTTGGGGTGGTAGGCTCATAAGGTTTCAAGGAACATAAGCAACAACAAGGTATGTTATTCTATCTATCATTGAAGTTAAAAATTGTTCCCCATGTATGCTAGATAGGAATATAGCCTTGGAATTCAACTTTGCATGATAATTAGACAAACATAGATCCAAGGTTATTAGGGTTGCATGTACACTTAGGAAGTGTTAGAATGCTCAAAAGCCATCAGTGGTATCAGAGCCTAGGCTTGTTTGTTTGTTATTTGTGCTAAAAACTTGAAGAAAGTCGAAAAAACTTGTTGTCTGACTGCTAGACTCGTCGAGTCCATGGGGGGACTCGTCGAGTTCACTTGTATCTTCAACCTACTCGTCGAGTAGGTTAATGCACTCGACGAGTAGGGTCGACAGAGCGCAAATTTTCGACTTTAGTTGCTGGAAATAGATTAGAAACATTACCGTAAATTGTTTTGGTACTTGAAAACTTGTTTTAGATGGTGTAATTTCTTTGCTAATTCATTTACAACAACTAGTTATCAAAATTACAAAGTTTTAAGTGTAATTTGGATTTGTGAAAGTGTTCATATTCATGTTCTTGTTCTTATGATGTTTAGATGATCATAGGAATTATTTGTAACCTATGTGGTAGATTAATTCTTGATCATAATGTGTTTTAATGGAGTCCATAACTTGTCCTCAAGTTATGGAAAACCAAGAGTCACACTTGAATTAAAAACCATTAAAAGAACACAAGAGTTAGAAAAATGAAGAGTCTTCATTTTTATTACTCTATTAAACTCATAAGTTACAAGAAATGAAAAGTTTTGAAAGTTTACAAAACTTGCCCTCACGTTTTGGAACAAGTAAAGTCATGTTAAAACTTTAGTTCCAACCCTTAGAATTTTAAAAGTTAAAATTCAACCCTTATACTTATATTATTATAATTTAATAATTATATATATATATATATATATATATATATATATATATATATATATATATATATATATATATATATATATGTATAAGAATAAAGTCGTCTTACCGCTAGTACGCCTCATTCACGAAGCCGTTCTATAAGGTGGGTATAAGGTTGTTGCCTATAAAATGGCAAGTTAATGGGTGTCCACTCTCACCCACCGCTCGCTTGACTGGTGGAGGGTCGTTAGCCGAACGGGTATGACAAGGACTTATAAATTCTCATTAAAAGTATGATGAATATTATAAAGTAAGTAAATGTTTTATTAAATTCCCAATCTTAGTTACTTTAGGAAAAATGTGAATAAGGTGCTATTCGATGAAATTACACTTTACACTTTGTTTAAGTCGTTGGTGGAGCTTGTGTGGTTAACCGACACACTAACTTGGAATTAACAAGGTAGGTAAAGGGTGACTTAAGGTTTATTATAGTATCGGTGGAGTGTATGTGGTTTACCGGTACATCGATTGAGTGATAAACTTTAAGGGTACCAAGTGATTTGCATGGTTACTTCACACCTCGTTTTATGATCCTCGGTATCCCAGTCACAAAACTTGGAGGGCATACTCGAGATTGAAACATGCCTTTGAAAAGGTCATTGAATCTCAAAGAATCTAGGAATTTCTAAGAACCAATCAAAAACCTAATATCTAATATTTCAGTTTTTGTGGTGGAAATTGGTGAATCATCATTCACCTACCTTTCAAATATGTTTTAGCTTGGATTACGGCATACCTCTTCTAAGATATAATATATTGTGATTGGATCCTAGCCTTAATATTACATTTGGGTGTTTTATTAAGGACTCTCCATATCTAAACTTATCTTGTCCTCTTCTTTTAGATGTCTTCAAACAATGCTGCTTCTGGCTCTAATCCTAATGGCTCCTTTACCCTTATGAACTTGTGTGGGAAACTCACTTTTGATGGATCCAACTTCAATGAGTGGATTAGAAACATCAGGATGATTATCCGCTACGAGGATAAAGAATATATCCTTGATAAGGAGCTTAAGGAGACTGATGAGACCAATGAAACTCCTCAGGAGATCGCTGATTTTCAGGCACATGAAAGGGATGCTACGAAAGTGGCATGCATCATGATGGCCACGATGACAGTGGAACTCCAAAAGTCCTTTGAGGATTTCTACCCTTATGAAATGCACTAAGATCTGATGGAAAGATACCATCAAAGTGCACGACAAGAGAGGTATAAAATCATCTGCTCCATGATAACAACCTTGATGAAGGACAGAAATTCCATCACGAGCCACATGCAGAAAATGCAAATGTATGTGGATCGATTGCTGAAGCTTAATGTGAACTTCCCTGAGGAGCTTGCAATAGATATAATTTTGCGCTCCTTACCATCGTGCTATGATCAATTCCGCATGACATATCACATGAATAAGGAAGAGGTCACAATCAGCAAACTTCAGGGACTTCTCAAGACCGCTGAATCACGTCTTAAGGGGAAGTCGGTTGTTAATTCTCCTACTCCAAACTCCACTCCGGTTTTGGCAATCGGGAAATGTCGAGGGAAGAAGATAAAGAGTTCTTCGAAGGGTACCAAGGTTAGGACCCTTGATGGATCTTCTTCAAGTGGAACCAAGAAAGGTTTCGTCACTCCTTCGTCTGACCCAAAAGAGGCTGAATGCTTCTATTACCATGAAAAATCACATTGGAAGTGAAACTGCCCAAAATACCAGCAAGATGTGAAGGATGGGAAAGTTAAACCCAACCATGCAGGTATTTACACTATCATTTCTAATAACTCACCCCATTCTAAATCTTGGGTCCTTGATACCGGTTGTGGTATTCACATTTGTTGTGACTTGCAGGGACTAAGAAGAAGTGAGAATGTGGAGCAACGAAGAATAAACTTAATGATGGGGAATAGGAAAGTTACACCTGTCACCAATATTGGAGTTTATACTTTATCGCTAACTAGTGGGTTAAATTTAGATATGAATAAATGTTGTTATTCGCCAGAAATGGAAAGAAATATTATTTCCTTTCATGCATTGTACAAACAAGGTTTCACCATTTCATTTGATAATGAAGTTGGTTCGATTAATGCTTTCTTTAATAATGTTCTTTATTTTAAAGCATTACCTTGTGATGGTGTGTATGAAGTTGTATCTATTGTAGATAACTTCGGAAATAATGTTTTGTGTATTGATTCTACTAACAATAATAACATGGATAAAGCATCATTATGGCATTGTCGTCTTGGACATATAAGAAAGAAACGCATAGGCCAACTCCAAAAGGATGGAGTCGTGGAGTCCTTTGACCTAAAGTCAAATGATAGTTGCGAATCATGCTTACTTGGAAAAATGACAAAGTCACCCTTCACAGGCTCGTGTGAGAGGGGTGAAGGTTTGTTGGACCTTGTACACATGGATGTGTGTGGACCTTTCAAACATGCCACAAGGGATGCTAATCGTTATTATTTGACTTTTACTGATGATTACAGTAGATATGGATATGTCTCCTTAATCAAGCATAAGTTAGAGACTTTTGAAAGGTTTAAGGAATTTAAACAGGAAGTCAAGAATCAATTGGGCAGGAACATTAAGATGCTTCGATCCGATCGAGGTGGTGAGTATCTTAGTTCAGACTTCCTCGACTATCTAAGGGAATGTGGGATTGTCTCACAATTGACACCTCCCAGGACACCGCAGTTGAATGGTTTACCTTAGAGGCGTAATCGAACCTTGTTAGACATGGTTCGTTCCATGATGAGTCGAGCTTCGCTACCAATCTCATTCTGGGGGTATGCCTTAGAGACTGCCACCCATATCCTTAATCTAGCCCCTACAAAGAAAGTTGCCAAAACTCCTCACGAGATGTGGACTGGTAAAGTACCCAAACTAGACCACATCAAGATTTGGGGTTGTGAGGATTTCGTGAGACGCGAGACTCATGATAAGCTCGAACTTCGAAGCGAGAGGTGTATTTTCATCGGCTACCCACAACAATCCTTTGGTTACCTCTTCTACAGACCTAGTGATAATGTGGTCTTTGTAGCAAGAAGATGAGTCTTTCGAGAAAGAGAGTTTATAATCCAAGGAGATAGTGGGAGGCAAATTGATCTTGAAGAAATTCAAGAGTCAAGTGGTGAAGGAACTTCAAACACTAGCCCTCAACTTGAGGAGGAAACTGTTGTTGAGCCAATTGACGAATCTGTACCTCTGAGGCGTTCCATGAGAGTTAGGAGTGCACCTGAGCATTACTATGGTTTCCATATTACTGCAGAAGGTGAGACACTTATTAGTGGTGGGACACTAGTAGGTCAAGATGACCCTAACAGCTACGAGGAAGCCATGGTAGGCCCCGAGTCTGCTTAATGGAAAGAGGTAATGGATAGCGAGATACAATCCATGTATGACAATCAAATTTGGAACTTGGTTGAGAATGTACCAGTTCGTAAGACAGTAGGGTGCAAATGGATCATCAAGAAGAAGACCGACATGGTTGGTAATGTACACACTTACAAGGATCGACTGGTCACAAAGGGCTTCTCTCAAATTCCTAGAGTGGATTATGATGAGACCTTTTCTCTAGTAGCCAAGATTAAGTCTATTAGGGTTATGTTAGCCATAGCTGCATTTCATGACTATGAAATTTGGCAAATGGATATCAAAACCACTTTCCTTAATGGAAAGTTGGCTGAAGATGTTTACATGAGTCAGCCAGAAGGTTTTGTCAGCAACGAGTACCCTAATAGAGTGTGTAAGATTGAGAAATCCATTTATGGATTAAAACAAGCATCTCGCAGATGGAATCTTTGCTTTGGTGAAAAGGTCAAGGAATTTGGCTTTTCTAGAAGTTAAGATTAATCTTGAGTTTATGTCAAGGCTAGTGGGAGTATAGTTAGCTTTTTGGTATTGTATGTGGATGACATACAACTCATAGGAAATGACATCCCAACTCTGCAGGAAGTAAAGTCCTGGCTTGGGAAGTGTTTCGCTATGAAGGACCTTGGTGAAGCTGCCTATATTCTAGGGATAAGGATCTTGAGAGATCGGAGTAAAAGACTAATTGGACTTAGTCAGAGTACCTACTTGGATAAGGTGCTGAAGAGATTCAACATGTAGGACTCCAAGAAAGGAGAGTTACCCATCCAGAGTAACGCCAGATTGAGTAAGACACAAACCCATAGCACTGATTTTGAGATAGCAGAAATGAGTCGAATACCTTATGCTTCGGCTGTAGGATCGATCATGTATGCTATGACGTGTACTCGACCTGATGTAGCGTTTGCCCTGAGCATGGTTAGCAGGTATCAGGGGAACCCTGGCAAGGCACACTGGACTGCGGTAAAGAATATCCTCAAGTACCTACGGAGGACTAAGGACTGGGTCCTTACCCTCGGTGGGAGTGGTGACTTGAGAGTTGTAGGGTATAGTGATGCTAGCTTCCAGACTGATAGGGATAATTTTCGCCCTCAGTCGGACTGGGACTTTACCCTAAACGGAGGAGCAATTTCTTGGAAGAGTTCCAAGCAAGAGACAGTGGATGATTCAACTTGTGAATCAGAGTATATTGTAGCGAGCGAAGTGGCAAAGGAGGCTATATGGCTAAAGAACTTCATCGGAGACCTTGGAGTTGTACCAGCTATTAAAGAGCCAATGGAAATTTTCTGTGATAGTGAAAGTGTTGTTGCCTTAGCCAAGGAACCAAGGGATCACGGGAGATCCAGGCACATCGATAGAAAATACCATTTTATCAGACATCGAATTGAAGAAGGACTCCTCATGGAAACGAGGGTATCCTTAGATGAGAACCCAGCAGATCCCCTCACAAAGGGACTGACTCGGGATAAGCATCTCCAGCATGCTCGGAGCATAGGGCTGAAGGATGATATTAGATTTAGTAGTTAAATAACCTCGAAATTTGTAAAGTGTAATTGATATTAGATGATGAATAAAAGGTGTTTTATTTATGAGTAAAGTGTTGCTATCTCTTGTCAATCGTTTACTGTATTTCTTTTGCAAGTTTTGACTTCCAGAATAATTTTGTTTGGTATAACATATTATTCAAACCGCCACAGCCGGTCATATGTCGGAAGTAGGTATGAATCAAGACTATCATGATTGGTTGCAGAGGTCTAAGGTGTTGGACAAGGCTACAACAATCATGAGTGCTCATAAGTTCTGAGCATTGGACTCAACCCACGCTCACTAGAATCACTTCATGGAATTCTATCTCGAGTGATCGTGAGACGGTAATATCATATAAGTCTTCAAACCTAGAGATATGATTTGTTACTTACAAGTTGGTTATGCATTGATTGTACAAAAACGCATTGGTAACTCGACGGTATAAAACGTGCTTTTGTGTATAATTCAATGAGTGGTAGAACAAACATATGAGTTGAAGTTTATATGTTCCTTCTTGGATTAGAAGCTGATATCTGGGCCCCTCGATGATTCTGTTTTGACCTATGTACCGGGCCCGGTCAGAACTAAGTTGATGTGTTCAATTAAGTTCTTTGTCAAACAAATCGGAAATCGGGAAACAAACTGTTGGACAATAAGTAAGACATTGTTCCATGTATTTGTCCGACTGATATCTAGAACAGAGGATTATATGATCACTTATCTTAAATGGCGTACCATCATCTTCTCAGTTCCGAGAAACCTTGAAAAGAGCTACAATTGTCGATCGGCTCCTGAAGTCATACTTGCAGTAATAGTTATTAGACTTATCCAAGTGGGAGACTGTTGGATAAGGTGTCTAAGTCCATAACTATTTCTGGTATGTACTTGACCCGACCCGGCATGGTCCATTTGGGTTGCATGGCGCCATGCAATTGGATAGACTAAATGAGAGAATTAACGTTTGGAGATTATTAATATATTAGAAGTTCTAATATATTAATAATATTATTTGATTAGTTTGATCAAGAATTAATTTAGAATTAATTAAGTGATCAAAAGATAAATAATTAAATATATGGGTTGATTATGTAAATCATCCATATCTTGTATGATGGGCTAAGAAGCTCCATGGATTATCAAGTTGGGTTCCGCCCATAGGATGCTCCATGGGAGTTACAAACCAATGGGTCATGGAAATGAAGATTCATGACACATTAGGCTTTACATGGTGTAACCCTAGATGTGTCAACACTATATAAGGATCCCATACTCCTCCAAAATCGGGTACACATATGAAACAAGAGGGCTAGACCGATTTCAAGTAGTGTGTATTCTCTCAAAAGTCTTTCCAAGAGCATTTGGTGTTGTGTGAAGCATTTGAGGCATCACACTTGGGGTGCTAGGCTTACAAGGTTTCAAGGAACATAAGCAACAACAAGGTAAGTTATTCTATCTATCATTCAAGTTAAAAATTGTTCCCCATGTATGTTAGATAGGAATATAGCATTGGAATTCAACTTTGCATGATAATTAAACAAACATAGATCCAAGGTTATTAGGGTTGCATGTACACTTAGGAAGTGTTAGAATGCTCAAAACCCATCAGATCTCTCTGGTGTATTACCAAAATTGTGGTTACGCAAAGTTTTGAGACCGGATCCGGATCAGGATTGGGAGCTGGCATCCAGGATAGGCCAGTATTGCCAGAGGATCATGTCGGTGAGATCATCCGGGAGGAGGTGATCAAGATTGTCCGAGGACAGTTATCGAGGATGTTTAGGTCTATTAAGACAACCATGGTTGAGTATTTTGACGAGCACTATGCAGTCATTGCGGAGACGGCGGCCGCAGTAGCTTCAGTAGCTGTATCACCGGCAGGAGAGGAGCTGGTTGAGCTTTCCAGTATCGGGACTTGTTATTGGCACATGTTCCGATGAGCAGAGGGCTGCAGTTATCTGGGATGAGGGAGATGATATGTGCTCGTTATATTTCCGCGGGTTGAGTGGGAGACGCTAGTACATGAGTTTCTAGATTTTTGGCTTGAGGGTTTGCTCGAGGCCGGAATGAGAATGGTGGGGACTCCGAAAAGGAGGGATGACTATGTTCAGTTGGGGTTTTGTAGCTGGAAGTGGAATGGTTAATTGATGGATTGGATTGTCATTTTGTAGGGCAAGAACTGTGCCTCTCATCTTTTTAAAGCTCAAAGGATTGAGCAGGCTAGTGACCCCAGGATCAGGTTGTATTCTAGCTTAGGGTAAGCTGGTCGCCGGGATTGGAGAGAGTAGTTTAGCGTTGGTAAGCGCGGGTGGGTCGATGGGGCATAAGTATTTTGAAGGTCCATTTTTGCTTGGATCTCTTGTATCAGATAGTAACGATTGATTTTGTGATCTATTGCACTTTCATGATTGAAGACTATGTCTTGGGATCTCTTGTATCCGCCGTCTGGTTCGAGGGTGTGATAGGTTGGTATCAGAGCATTGTTTATAGTGAACTGGCATGTTAAACCATACATGATATGCAACTATAAATATAATGGGAATAAAGCACTCTGAATAAATGCATACCTAAGTATACATTAAATCAATAACACTAAAAGCCTTTGGAGGAAATTGAACACTAAGATTAAACCCGAACAATTATGTAGTCATATTGGGGATAAATATAGCCTGATCAACTATATTTATTCAAAATATGACAAACATGTGCTTGGGCGTAATCATAGCGGGAAATGAATCTAGAAGCTTACCGCATTCCCAAATAACTCTAGGAACCCAAACTTAAATGATTAAAATATATCATAGGAGCATTTTGAAAATATTATATATCCACTCCCTATACACACTACTCACCCCCAGCTTCTCGCGTAGCCACCATGGATGGAGCGCATCAAAGCATTGTTTTCTACCAGAACCTAGTGTTCCACAGGGTAGTTGAGGAAGACCCCGTGGTGGAGGTAGCCCCCAGTGATGGGCCCGAAGAATACGTGGATACGGACTATGATTTTGAGGAATCCGATGAGGTCACCAGGGAGGATGGAGATTTGAATGAGGCACCTAGTGAACCCCACCCCTCGGAAGTCCTGTGAGATCCACCCACGATTCAGGAGACTGATACAGACTATATACGCTCCCTTAAGGAAGAAATAACCAATCTCAAGCGGCAACTATTTGCGGCCGAAGCTAGAGCCGTTCGGGCCGAGCAAAGGGAAGATGTAATCACCCAAGAGGTGAACGATGTGGCCGAACTTATGATAAGTCAGCTCGATGATTAAGCGTCCTCGTCATCACTACTGATAGGATTCGTTCCTCTATTTACTATTATGAGTGCTACTATTTGTAGGACCCACCATATCTCTTGCTAGTATTATGTATTTTTTTATGTGTTACTTTATGTACTATCGACCTTATGTTTATGTGATTACACTACTCATAGTGTCGTCATGCTGACGGATCATATGTTTTCCTATGTACCGTATGCCTTTTGGGCAAATTTTCATGTATTAAAAACGATTATTATGAATGAAAATGCTGTGTTTTATCGTGACATTGTTATCTGCTATGTGTTTTACTTTCTTATTTTCTATTAATACATGGAATCACTTAGATACACAAATGGATTCGCCGAGTTAGCGGCATTCTAACCTGGGAATGCAATATATAGTAATCATCTCTCTGTTCCGCGATCGAAAGATACCTCAGAGACTAAACCGTGGCAACAACGCGACACCAACGCCACCATATATAAACTCAGTCGCATTCCAAGTAGCAGTATCCACTGCGGTCACTGCAATGCTTGCGCAAATTCGCAACGGCAAGAACGAGGAAGGCAACGTACAGGGAACTGTAAGCACAAATGAAGGGACAAACCAAGGAACCGTAAGAACTTGCACATACAAGGATTTCACCAACGCCAAGCCTCAAACCATCAATGGGATGGGAGGCGTAATAACCTTGAAACGATGGATTGAGAAGGTGGAATTGGTGTTTAAAATTTGTAGATCTCCAGATGAGTCTAAGGTCAAGTTTGTGGCATGAACGTTTGTTGATCAAGCCCTCTCCTGGTGGAATGCTCACATAAAGGCCATGACGCTCCCGGTGGCGAACGCGATACCATGGGAGGAACTTAAGGAGATGTTGTTAGTTGAGTACTATCCCCGAGGAGAAATTCAGAAATTAGAACAAGAACTGTGGAACCTCACAGTTCAAAACTCTAGCATTGATGCATACATAACAAGGTTTAGTAAGTTGTCTCTTTTGTGTCATGGAATGATCACATCTGAAGGGAAGAAGATCGACAAATTTATCTAAGTATTGACCGCAACAATCTAAGGAAATATCATTGTAGAAAACCTAACCACGTATGATAGCGCAAAGAGGCTAGCCAAGAAATTGTACGATCACGGCAACAAGAAGGGCACCAAAACAGGAGAAGTGGAAGTTAAGAAAGAAGGTGGGAACAAGAAGGGGAAAAACAACAAGCAAAAGGGAAATCAAAATTCTGAATCATCGAAGAAACAACAAACTGTGACTGTCCATGCTGCTACTCAAGTTGTCACCACACTACATGCTCCAGCCTCATCCACACAAAATAACCCGAAGTAATACTCAGGAAATCTCCCCAAATGTAACAAATGCAACTACCATCATCATAGGGAATGCTGAGAGATGGTTTGCATATGGTGCAATCGGAAAGGTCATATAGCAAAGTACTGTAGGATTCAACTTCCACAGAACCAGATGCCAAACAACAAAAACAAGAACAACACCAATGTTGGGGCCATTAATACATGTTATGGATGCGTGAGAACTAGGCATTTCAGGCGCAATTTCCCCAATGTTAACAATCAAGGAACTGGAGGATCAGGAAGAGTTTTGATTATGGCACAAGGTGAAGCCATCCGGGAGCCTACTGTTGTCACCGGTACGTTACTACTGTTGGATAAGGTGTCTAAGTCCATAACAATTTATGGTATGTACTTGACCCGACCAGGCATGGTCCATTTAGGTTGCATGGCACCATGCAATTGGATGGACTAAATTAGAGACATAACACTTGTGGTTTATTAATATATTATAAGTTCTAATATATTAATAGTATTATTTAATTAGTTTGATCAAGAGTTAATTTAGAATTAATTAAGTGATCAAAAGATAACTAATTAAATATATGGGTTGATTATGTAAATCATCCATAACTTGTATAATGGGTTAAGAGGCTCCATTGATAATCAAGTTGGGTTAAACCCATATGATGCTCCATGGGAGTTACAAACCCATGGGTCATGGAAATGAAGAGTCATGACACATTAAGGTTTACATGGTGTAACCCTAGATGTGTCAACACTATATAAGGAACTCATTCTCCACCAAAATCGGCTACACAAGTATAAGAGAGGGCTAGGCCGATTTTCAAGTGTGTGTATTCTTTCAAAGGTCATTCCAAAGGCATTTGGTATTGTGTGAAGCAATTGAGGCATCACACTTGGGGTGCTAGGCTCACAAGGATTCAAGGATCATAATCAACAACAAGGTAAGTTATTCTATCTTTCATTCAAGTTAAAAAATTTCCCCATGTATGCTAGATAGGAATATAACCTTGGAATTCAACTTTGCATGATAATTATAAAAACATAGATCCAAGGTTATTATGGTTGCATGTACACTTAGGAAGTGTTAGAATGCTCAAAACCCATCAGTGGTATCAAAGCCTAGGCTTGTTTTTTTGTTATTTGTGCAAAATTGTGTTAAAAAAAATTGAAACATCTTGCTGTTTGATCAGTGAACTCGTTGAGTCCATGGGGGGACTCGACGAGTCCAAGTGAATCTTCATCCTACTCGTCAAGTAGGTTCATGCACTCAACGAGTAGGAGGCCCTGAAAGCATATTTTCGATTTTTGTTGCTGGAAATGGACAAGAAACATTACCCTAAAATGTTTTGATACTTGAAAACTTGTTTTAGATAGTGTAATGTTTATGCTAATCCATTTACAATGGCAATAATCAAAATTACAAGTTTTTAAGTGAAATTTTTTATTCTTGAAAGTGTTCATATTCATGTTCTTGAACTTATGAAGATTAGATGATTATAAGAATTGCTTGTAACCTTCATGGTAGTTTAATTCATGATCATAATGTGTTTTAATGGAGTCCGTAACTTGTCCTCAAGTTATGGAAAACCAAAAGTCACACTTTTATTAAAGCCATTAAAAGAACACAAGAGTTATAAAAAATGAAGAGTCTTGATTTTTATTACTCAATTAATTCATAAGTTATAAGAAATGAAAAGTTTTGAAAGTTTACAAAACTTGCCTTCAAGTTTTGGAACAAGTAAAGTCTTGATTAAAACTTTAGTTCCAACCCTTAGAATTTTAAAAGTTAAAATTCAACCTGTATACTTTATAATATTGTAAGTTAATAATATGTATCAAATCGGCTTACCGCTACTACGCCTCATTCACGAAGCCAGTCTATAACGGGGGGGGGGGGGGGGTATAAGATTGTTTCTTATAAAATGGAAACTTAATGGGTGTCCACTCTCACCCACCGCTTCCTTGATTAGTGGAGGGTCGTTAGCCAAACGGGTAGGACAATGACTTATATGTTCTCATTAAAAGTATGATGAATATTATAAAGTAACTAAATGCTTTTATTAAATTCCCAATCTTAGTTACTTTAGGAAAAATGTTAATAAGGTGTTAATCCATGAAATTACACTTTACACTTTGTTTAAGTCGTTGGTGGAGCATGTGTGGTTAACCGACACACTAACTTGGACTTAACAAGGTAGGTATAGGGTGACTTAAGGTTTATCATAGTATCGGTAGAGTGTGTATGGTTTACCGGCATATCGATTAAGTGATAAACTTTAAAGGTACCAAGTGATTTGCATGGTTAATTCACACCTCGTTTTGTGATCCTCGGCATCTCAATCACAAAACTTGGAGGGCACACTCGAGATTGAAACATACCTTTGAAAATTTCATTGAATCTCAAAAGAATCTAGGAATTTCTAAGAACCAACTAAAAACCTAATATGAATATTTCGTTTTTCATGGTGGAAATTGGTGAATCGTCATTCACCTACCTTTCAAATATGTTATAGCTTGGATTGCGGCATACCTCTTCTAAGTTATAATATATTGTGATTAGATCCTAGCCTTAATATTACATTTGGGTGTTTTATTAAGGACTCTCTCAATATATAAACTAATCATGTTCTCTTCATTCAGATGTTTTCAAACAACACTGCTTCTAGCTCTAATCCTAATGGCTCCTTCACCCTTATGAACTTATGTGGGAAAGTCACTTTTTATGGATCCAACTTCAATGAATGGATCAGAAACATCAGGATGATTACCCACTACGAGGACAAAGAATATATCCTCGATAAGGAGCTTAAGGAGATTGATGAGACCACTGCAACTCCCCAAGAGAACGCTGAGTTCCAGGCACATGAGAGGGATGCTACCAAAGTAGCATGCATCATGATGGCCACCATGACAGCGGAACTCCAAAAGTCCTATGAGGACTTTTACCCTTTCGAAATGCACCAAGATCTGATGGAAAGATACCATCAAAGAGCACAACAAGAGAGGTGTGAAATCATCCGCTCCATCAAAACAACCATGATGAAGGACGAGGAATCCGTCACGAGCCACATGTAGAAAATGAAAAGGTATGTGGATCGGTTGTTGAAGCTTAATGTGAAATTCCCTGAGGAGCTTGCAATAGATATCATTTTGCACTCCTTACCATTGTACTATGATCAATTCCACATGACACATCACATGAATAAGGAAGAGGTCACACTCAGCAAACTTCAGGGACTTCTCAAGACCGCAGAAATAGGTCTTAAAGGTAAGTCGATTTTTAACACTCCTACTCCAAACTCTGCCCCTGTCTTGACAATCGGGAAAGGTAGAGGGAAGAAAAGAAACAGAACTTTGAAGGTTACCAAGGATAGGAACCTTGATGGCTCTTCTTCAAGTGGAACCAAGAAAGGTTTCGCCACTCCTTCTTCTAACGCAAAAGAGGTTGAATGCTTCTATTGTCATGAAAAGTCTCATTGGAAGCGGAACTGCCCAATGTACCAGCAACACGTGAAGGATGGGAAAGTTAAACCCAACCATGCAGGTATTTACACTACCTTATGTAATAACTCACCCAATTCTAACTCTTGGGTCCTTGATACCGGTTGTGGTATTCTAATCTTTTCTTATTTGCAGGGACGAAGAAGAAGTGAGAATGAGGAGAATGGAAGAATGAACTTAATCATGGGGAATAGGAAAGCTTTACCTGTCACCAAGATTGGAGTTTATACTTTATTGCTAAGTAGTGGGTTTAATTTAGATTTGAATAAATGTTGTTATTCGCCTAAAAAGGGAAGAAATATTATTTCCTTTCATGCATTGAATAAACAAGGTTTTACCTTTTCATTTGATAATGAAGTTGGTTTCATTAATGCTTTCTTTAATAATGTTCTTTATTTTAAAGCATTACCTTGTGATGGTGTGTATGAAACTGTATCCGTGGTTGATAAATTAGGAAATAATGTATTGTGTATTGATTCTATTAATGATAATAAGTTGGATAAAGCATCACTATGGCATTGTCGTCTTGGATATATAAGCAAGAAACTCATAGGCCAACTCCAAAAGGATGGAGTCTTGGAGTCATTTGACCTAAGGTCAGATGATAGTTGCGAATCAGGCTTACATGGAAAAATGCCAAAGTCACCTATCATAGGTTCTTGTGAGAGGGGTGAAGGTATGTTGGATCTCGTACACACGGATGCGTATGGGCCCTTGACATATGCCACAAGGGATGCTAATCATTATTATTTGACTTTTACATTTGATTACAGTAGATATGGATATGTCTACTTAATCAAGCATAAGTCAGAGACTTTTGAAGGTTTTAAAGAGTTTAAACAGGAAGTCGAGAATTAATTGGGCAGGAACATTAAGATGCTTTGATTCGATCAAGGTGGTGAGTATCTTAGTTCAAAGATCCTCGACTATCTTAGGGAATGTGGGATTGTCTCACAATTGAAACCTCCCAGGACACCGCAGTTGAATGGTGTGGCTGAGAGGCGTAATCGAACCTTGTTGGATATGGTTCATTCCATGATGAGTCGAGTTTCACTACCAATCTCATTTTGGTGGGTATGACTTAGAGATTGCCGCCCATATCCTTAATCTGGTCCCTACAAAGAAAGTTGCCAAAACTCCTCATGAGATGTGGACTGGTAAAGTACCCAAACTAGACCACATCAAGATTTGGGGTTGCGAGGCTTTCTTGAGACGTGAGACTCATGATAAGCTCAAACCTCGAAGCGAGAGGTGTATTTTCATCGGCTACCCACAACAATCCTTTGGTTACCTGTTCTAAAGACCTAGTGAAACTATGGTCTTTGTAGCAAGGAGGGTTGTCTTTCGAGAGAGAGAGAGAGAGAGAGAAAGAGAGAGAGACAGAGAGAGAGAGAGAGAGAGAGAGAGAGTTCATAAGCCAACAAAACAGTGGGAGGCAAGTTGACCTTGAAGAAATTCAAGATTCAAGTGGTGAACGAACTTAAAACCCTAACACTCAACTTGAGGAGGAAACTCCTGTTGAACCAATTTATAAGTCTGTACCTCTGATGCGTTCCACAAGGGTTAGGAATGCTCCTGAGCATTACTATGGATTCCATATTACTGCGGAAGGTGATACACTTATTAGTGATGAGAGATTGGTAGGTCTGGATGAACCTAATAGTTACGCGGAAGCCATGGCAGGCCCTGACAGTGTAAATGGATCTTCAAGAAGAAGACCGACACGGATGGTAATGTACACACTTATAAGGCACAACTGGTTCAAAGGGTTTCTCACAAACTCCAGGAGTTGATTATGATGAGACCTTTTCTCCAGTGGCCAAGATTAAGTCTATTAGGGTTCTGTTAGCCATAACTTTATTTCATGACTATCAAATATGGCAAATGGATGTCAAAACTACTTTCCTTAATGGAAATTTGGCTGAGGATGTTTACATGAGTTAGGTAGAGGGTTTTGTCAATACAGAGTACCCTAACAGAGTGTGTATGCTTGAGAAATCCATTTATGGATTAAAGCAAGCACCTCACATATGGAATCTTTTCTTTGATGAGAAAATCAAAGAGTTTGGCTTTTCTAGGAGTGAAGATGAATCTTGTGTGTATGTCAAAGCTGGTGGGAGTATAGTTAGCTTTTTGGTATTGTATGTGGATGACATACTACTCATAGAAAATGACATCTCAACTCTGCAGGAAGTTAAGTCCTGGCTTGGGAAGTGTTTCTCTATGAAGGACCTAGGAGAAGTTGCCTATATTCTAGGGATAAGGATCTTGAGAGACTGGAGTAAAAGACTAATTGGACTTAGTCAGAGTACCTACTAGGATAAGGTGTTGAAGAGATTCAGCATGCATGACTCCAAGAAAGGAGAGTTACCCATCCAGAGTAACACCAGATTGAGTAAGACAAAAAGCCCTAGTACTGAGGCTGAAATAGCATAAATGAGTCGAATACTTTATGTGTCGGCTGTAGGATCGATCATGTATGCTATGATGTGTACTCGACCTGATGTTGCCTTTGCCTTGAGCATGGTTACCAGATATCAGGGGAACTCTAGGAAGGAACACTGGACTGCGGTAAAGAATATCCTCAAGTACCTACATAGGACTAAGGATTGGGTCCTTACCCTCGGTGGGAGTGAAGACTTGAGAGTTCTAGGGTATAGTGATGCTAGATTTCACAATGATAAGGATAATTTCTGCTCTCAGTCAGGCTGGGACTTTACGTTAAACGGAGGAGCAATTTCTTGGAAGAGTTCCAAGCAAGAGACAGTGGCTGATTCAACTTGCGAATCATAGTATATAGCAGCTAGCGAGGTAGCAAAAGAGGCGATATGGATGAAGAACATCATTAGAGACCTTGGAATTGTACCACCTATTAAAGAGCCAATGGAAATTTTCTGTGATAGTGAAACTGCTGTTGCCTTAGCCAAGGAACCAAGGATCATGGGAGATCCACACACATCGACAGAAAATACCATTTCATCAGACATTGAATAGAAGAAGGACTCCTTGTGGCAAAGAGGGTATCATCGGATGAGAATCCAGCAGATCCTCTCACGAAAGGACTGACTCGGGTTAAGCATCTCCAACATGCTCGGAGCATAGCGCTGAAGGATGATATTGGATTTAGTAGTTAGATAACCTCGAAATTTGTAAAGTGTAATTGACATTGAATAAAAGTTGTTTTATTTATTAGTAAAGTGTTGCTATCTCTTCTCGATCGTTTACTATATTTCTTTTGCACATTTTGACTTCCAGAATAATTATGTTTGGTATATCATCTTATTCAAACCTTCACAGTCGGTGATATCTCGTAAGTAGGTATGAATCAAGACTATCATGATTGGTTGTAGAGGTCTAAGTTGTTGGACATGGCTACAATAATCATGAGTGCTCATAAGTTCTAAGCATTGGACTCAACCCACGCTCACTAGAATCACTTCATGGAATTTATCTCAAGTGATCGTGAGATGGTAATATCATATCAGTCTTCAAACCTAGAGATATGATTTGCTACTTATGAGTTGGTTATGCATTGATTGTACGAAAAAACATTGGTAACTCGATGTTATAAAAACGTGCTTTTGTGTATAATTCAATGAGTAGTCGAACAAACATATGAGTCGAAGTTTATCTATTCCTTCTTGGATTTGAAGCTAATATCTGGGCCCCTCGATGATTTTGTTTTGACCTATGTAAAGTTGATGTGTTCAATTAAGTTCTTTGTCAAACAAATCGGAAATCGAGAAACAAACTGCTGGACAATAAGTAAGACATTGTTCCATGTATTTGTCCGGATGATATATCGAACATAGGATTATTTGATAACTTATCTTAAACGGCATATCATCATCTTCTTAGTTCCAAGAGACCTTGAAAGAGCTACGATTGCTCATCAGTTCTTGAAGTCATACTTGCAGTTATAGTTATTAGACTTATCCAAGTGGGAGACTATTGGATAAGGTGTCTAAGTCCATAACTGTTTTTGGTATGTACTTGACCCGACCCGGCATGGTCCATTTGGGTTGCATGGCACCATGCAATTGGATAGACTAAATGAGAGAAATAAAATTTGTGGTTTATTAATATATTATAAGTTATAATATATTAATAGCATTATTTAATTAGTTTGATCAAAAATTAATTTAGAATTAATTAAGTGATCAAAAGATAACTAATTAAATATATGGGTTGATTATGTAAATCATCCATAACTTCTATAGTGGGCTAAGAGGCTCCATGGATTATCATGTTGGGTTAAACCCATAGGATGCTCCATGGGAGTTACAAACCCATGGGTCATGGAAATGAAGAGTCATGACACATTAGGGTTTACATGGTCAAACCATAGATGTGTCAACACTATATAAGGAAATCATTCTCCACCAAAATTGGCTACACAAGTACAAGAGAGGGCTAGGCCAATTTTCAAGTTTGTGTATTCTCTCAAAGGTCATTCCAAAGGCATTTGGTATTGTGTGAAGCATTTGAGGCATCACACTTGGGGTGCTAGGCTGACAAGGTTTCAAGGATCATAATAAACAATAAGGTAAGTTATTCTATCTTTCATTCAAGTTAAAAATGTTCCCCATGTATGATAGATAGGAATATAACCTTGGAATTCAACTTTGCATGATAATTAGACAAACATAGATCCAAGGTTATTAGGGTTGCATGTACACTTAGGAAGTATTAGAATTTCAAAACCCATCACCTACTTAACAACACATACACGTGCATCTTATTCGATAGTGTGGCAGAGCGATGTTTTGTTAGTAACAAGTTTAAACATATACTAAAACAACGACCCCGGAAGCTTAATGAAGCCTTCCCAGTAGGAATGGCTAATGGGAAGACTGAATCAACTAAAGAGATCTATATAGGATGCACATTAACACTAAACAACCACTCTTTCCAAATAGATTTAATGCGTGTAAATGTTAGGAGTTTTGATATGATAATTGGCATGGATTGGTTAAGCCCCCATCATGTTGATATTATGTCTCATGAGAAGGCCGTTCGTCTTCATCTTCCCAATCACGAAACCCTAATAATATATAGAGATAAACCTTATGAAAATCTTCATATTATCTCGTGCATCAAGGCACAAAAGTGCTTACACAAGAAGAACTACACATTCCTCGCTCACGTTGTGGACAAGACCAAAGAAGAAGTAAACATACAAGATATCCCACTAGCATGTGACATTCCAGATGTATTTCCTGAAGATCTTCCATGAATACCCATAGAGAGGAGTGTCGAATTTCGAATCGACCTTGTGCCTGGAGCTACTCTGATCGCCAAATCACCCTATAGGTTGGCTCCTGCTGAAATGCAAGAATTATCAAGACAACTGAGTGAACTCCTGGATAAAGAATTTATAAGACCAAGCTTCTCTCCATGGGGAGCTCCGGTGCTTGACATTAAAAATAAAGATGGATCCTTCAGGATGTGTATCGACTATAGGGAATTAAAGAAGCTCACTATCAAAAACCGCTATCCACTTCCACGAATCGACAATCTATTTGACTAGCTTGAAGGAGCTAGTTATTTCTCCAAGATAGATCTGAGATCTGGTTATCACTAACTCCCAGTCTAGGAGGAAGATATCCTAAAAACTTCCTTTTCAACACGGTATAGACATTACAAAATTTTCATGATGCCCTTCGGTCTAACAAATGCCCCTGCCACATTTATGGACCTCATGAATTGAGTTTGTCGCCCATTCCTTGATAATTTCGTAATCGTTTTCATCGATGATATTCTCGTATACTCTCGAAGAGAAGAAGACCATAGTAAATATCTCCAACAGATCTTAGAGACCATGCGAGTTGAGAAGTTGTATGCGAAACTCTCTAAGTGTGAGTTTTGGCTCCGTAGTGTAAATTTGTTGGTACATGTTTTCAGCAAGGATGGGATTCATGTAGATCCTTCCAAGATCAAAGCAATCGAAAGCTGGGCAATACCGGCAACACCAATAGAGATTCGCCAATTCTTGGGTTTCGCAGGATACTATGGAAGATTTATTCAAAAAATTTCCAAGATAGCCAAACCCCTCACCAACACAAAAAGGCGTGACTTTCAACTGGGCTGAAAAACAAGAAATTGCCTTCCAAACCTTGAAGCAAGCCCTCTAGAGCGCACCAGTACTATCCTTACCAGAGGGAACTAAAGACTTCATAGTCTACTGTGATGCTTCGAATCAGGGTTTAGGCTGTGTACTTATGTAATGGGGAAAGGTGATTGTTTATGCATCCAGACAACTGAAAACACGCGAAGTGAATTACACCACTCATGATCTCGAGTTGGGAGTTGTGGTCTTCACTTTGAATATTTGGAGGCACTACCTTTATGGTACAAAGTTCACCATCTTCACCGACCACAAAAGCCTCCAGTACATTCTGAATCAGAAAGAGTTAAACATGAGGCAGCGAAGATGGGTTGAGCTACTAAATGATTGCGAATGCGAGATCACATACCATCCAGGAAAGGCTAACGTGGTAGCTGACGCCTTAAATCGAAAAGAATATTTGATTCGTTGTGTGAAAAACTCTCTTGATAACCATTCAATCCCACCTAACCTCACAAATCAAGGAAGCCCAAACGAATCCATTGAATTTAGAGAACATCACAAATCAAATGCTACGTAGGATGGATAAAAGTCTGGAAGCCAAAGCGGACGAAGCATACTATTTCATGAATAGAATCTAGGTCCCTAGAGTTGGGGGATTCAGAGAAGTTGTCATGAATAAATCCCACAAGACACGTTACTCTATTCATCCTGGGTCAGATTAGATGTATCTGGATATCAAACAACATTATTGGTGGCCAAATATGAAAGCAAAGATAGCCACTTACGTGGGCAAGTGCCTCACTTGCGCCAAGGTGAAAGTGGAATATCTAAAGCCCTTGGGACTATTACAACAGCTCGTGATACCCGAGTGGATATGGGAACGGATTACTATGGACTTTGTAACCAAATTACCTAAGAAAACTGACGGGTTGGATGCCATATGGGTAATTGTAGATATGTTAACTAAAACCGCTCATTTTCTGCCAATAAGGGAATCTTACAAGATGGAAAGTTTGACCCAAATCTACATCAAGGAGATCATGGGACTCCATGGAGTTCCAGTGTCTATTATCTCAGATCAACATAGTAGGTTCACTTCAAGATTTTGGCAATACCTTCAGAAAGCAATGGGAACGCAACTTGAAATGAGCACTGCATACCACCCTCAAACTGATGGTCAAAGTGAACGAACCATCCAGACCCTTGAGGACATGCTTCGAGGTTGTGTGATTCACTTCAACAAGTAATGGGATGCCCACTTGCCTCTGATTGAATTTTCATATAATAATAGTAATCACGCGAGCATCAATGTCGCTCCTCTCTAGACACTTTATGGTCACAAATGTAGATCGCCTCTATGCTGGGCTGAAGTGGGTGAGACACAACTAGCAAAAGGAAGCCATGGCAGGCCCGTAGTTTGTTAAATGGAAGGAGGCTATGGATAGCAAGATACAGTCCATGTATCACAATCAAGTTTGGAACTTGGTTAACAATGTACCCAGCCATAAGACAGTCGAGTGCAAGTGGATCTTCAAGAAGAAGACCGACATGGATGGTAAGGTGCATACTTATTAGGCGCGACTAGTTGCAAAGGGTTTTACTCAAACTCGGGGTACTGATTATGATGAAACCTTCTCACCAGTAGTGAAGATAAAGTCTATTAGGGTCATGCTAGCCATTTTTGCATTTCATAATTATTAAATATGGCAAATGGATGTCAAAACCTCTTTCCTTAATGGAAAGTTGGCTAAGGATGTTTACATGATTCAGCCAAGGTTTTTGTCAGTGCGGAGAACCTAAATAGAGTATGCAAGCTTGATAAATCCATTTATGACTTGAAACAAACATCTTGCAGCTGGAATCTTTGTTTCGATAAAAAGGTCAAAGAGTTTGGTTTCTCGAGAAGCGAAGATGAGTCCTGCGTATATGTCAGGGCTAGTGGGAGTGTAGTTAGCACTTTGGTATTGTATGTGGACGACATACTAATCATTAGAAATGACATCCCATCTCTGCAAGAGGTGAAGTCCTGGCTTGGGAAGTGCTTTGCTATGAAGGCCCTTGGAGAAGCTGCATATACCCTAGGGATAAGGATATTAATAGAAAGGAGTAAACGACTAATTGGACTTAGTCAGAGTAGTTACTTGGATAAGGTGCTGAATAGGTTCAGCATGTTGGAATCCAAGAAAGGAGATTTACCGATCCAGAGTAACGCCAAATTGAGTAAGACTCAGAGCCTGAGTACAGAGGCTGAGATAGTTGAAATGAGTCGAGTACCGTATGCTTCCGCTGTAGGCTTGATCGTGTATGCTATAACTTGTACTCGTCCTAATGTGTCTTTTGCTTTGAGTATGGTTAGCAGGTATCAAGGGAACATGGGCAAGTCTCACTGGACTACGGTAAAGAACATTCTCAAGTATCTTTAAAGGACTAAGGATTGGGTCCTTGCCTTCGGTGGGAGTGATGACTTGAGAGTGGGGTTGGTATAGTGATGCAAGCTTCAAGACTGATAGGGATAATTTCCACTCTCGGTCAGGATGGGTCTTTACCTTACATTGAGGACCAATTACTTTGAAAAGTTCCAAGCATGAGAACGTAGCTGATTCGGCTTGTGAATCAGAGTACATAGCAGTGAGTGAAGCGGCGAAGGAGACAATATTGCTGAAAAACGTCATTGGAGACCTTGGAGCTGTACCAGCTATAAAGGAGCCTATGGAAATTTCATGTGATAATGAAAGTGCAGTTACCTTAGAAAACGAACCAAGGGATCGTGGAATATCCAGACACATCGACAGAAAATACCATTTTATCAAACATCATACATAAGGACCCCTCGTGCCAAAGAGGGTATCATTGGATGAGAACGAATCAGATCCCTTCACGAAGGGACTTAGTAGGGTTAAGCATTTTCAGCAAGTGAAGCACATCGGGCTGAAGGATGAAATTAGTTTTATAGATTAGATAGATATTTCTAAAACTTGTAAAATGTAATCGACATTTGATGATGAATAATATTGTTGTTTTTTCATGAGTAAAGTGTTATTATCTTTGTCGATTATTTATTATTATTTTAGCTTTGCATGTTTTAACTTCCAGAATAATTACTTTATTCAAAATCTCCACAGTCGGCCATATGTAGGAAGTACATATGAATTAAGACTTTCATGAAGTTGGCATGTAGATGTCCAAGGTTTTGGACATAGCAAGAGTTGCTACAACATTCATGAGTACTCATAAGTTCTGAGTATTGGATTCAACCCACGCTCACTTGTATCATTTCATTGAATTTATCTCGAGTGATCGTGAGAAGGTAATATCATATAAGTCCTCAAACCTAGAGATATGAGTTGTTGACTATGAGTTGGTTATACATTGATTCTACGAAAACGCATTGGTAACTCGATGTTATAAAACGTGCCTTTGTGTATAATTTAGCAAGTAGTAGAACAAGCATATGAGGGAAAGTTTATCTATTACTTCTTGGACTATAAGCGATATCTGGTCCCCTCGATGATTTTGTTTTGAACTATGTATCGAGCTCAGTCAGAACTAAATTGATATGTTCGATTAAGTTCTATGTCGAAGAAATTAGAAATCGGGAAACAAACTGCTAGACAATAAGTACGACATTGTTCCATGTATTTGTCCGGCTGATATCATGAGAGCAGAGGATTTTATGATCACTTATCTTAAATGGCATAACATCATCATCTCAATTCTGAGGGACCTTGAAAGAGTTACGATTGCTAATCGGTTCCTGAAGTCATACTTGCAGTAATAGTTATTAGACTTATCCAAGTGGGAGACTATTGGATAAGGTGTCCAAGTCCATGACTATTTATGGTATGTACTTGATCCGGTTTGGCATGGTCCATTTGGGTTACATGGCATCATGCACTTGGGTAGACTAAAATGAGAGAAAGACATTTATAGTTTATTAATATATTATAAGTTCTAATATATTAATAATCTTTTTTTAATTAGTATTGATCAAGAATTAATTTAGAATTAATTTTGTGATCAAAAGGAGACTAATTAAATATATGGGCTAATTGTCTAATCATCCATTTCTTTAATAGTGGGCTTATAGTCCATGGTTTATTGAGTTGGGCTAAAACCCATGAGATGCTCCATAGTTCTTTTGAACCCATGGATCCAAGAAATGGAAAGTCATGTCATTTGGGGTTTACATGGTGTAACCCTACTAGTGACACACTATAAAAAGGTTATGTTAGCTACCAAAATCCGCCACTAAGTGAGAACAAGAGGGCATAGCCGATTTCTAAGTGTGTTGCATTTCTCTCAAGGTTATTCCAAGTGTATTTGCTATTGTGTGAAGCATTTGAGGCATCACATTTGGGGCACTAGGCTCACAAGGATCTCAAAGGAATTCCATCAACAAAGGTATGTTTTTTTACTAGCTTTTATGGTTTAATGTTCCCTATTTATGCTAGATGGGTTATGAACCTTGGAAAATCAAATTTGCATATATCATAGTACAACATAGATACAAGGTTTCTAGGGTTTCATGTACACCATAGGAGTGTTAGAATGCTCAATACCCAACATAGTCATCATGTGATTAACTTGTCACAATCTCAAAATACCATAAATATATTCAAATTCAACCTTGGTCAAATTCAAGGTCAACAGTCCAGGTTGACCTCAACTCGTCGAGTGCATCCAACAACTCGTCGAGTTACTTGAGTAACTCATCAACTCGTTGAGTTACCTATGTAACTCATCAAGTTCATCAATGTCCAGATAACCGAAAACTCCAATCCTTCACTAAAATCACTCGGAATCTCGAGACGGGTAAACCTTACCCGACTCGTCAAGTTGGCTAAGGGACTTGACAAGTTCCTTCAGTCCTTTTTTTGTTCAAACATTTTTAAGCTACCCCAAATCTCCCAATTACAGATCTATCCTCCTAAGGCATGGTTTCCACGTAAAGTAGCAAACTTTACACGCATGCAAGCTCTTAAGTGTCAAAACCAACCTAAGGGAGGGGTTTTAGCCAAATAAGGGCCAATGCTTAATATATTCAGTGAATTTATAAATCTATGGACTTAGAGGAGTCCAGATCTGAAGTTGCAACTCCAGATCTTACCCAACACCCGAAATGCTTCACAAATATACTAAAAATGGCCCAAAACCCAAGAAAAGGGGGATCTAATGCTAGAATGATCAAGGTAATAGCTTGTTACCTTCAAATGGGTGCCCAAACCTTGAAGATGCCGGATCTACAATCTCCTTCCCTTTCCAAGCTTCTCAACCTTTAAACTCCTTCAACTAAATACACCAAAAACGCTCTCTTAGCCTCTCAAGCATAAAGAAACAGCAAAGAACAACTTAGAGTTTCTTCTCTGGGTAGTGAAGTGGTAAGGGAGGCCACAAGAGGCGAATTAAGTCCTTTATATAGAGTGAAAACCCTAACAATTAGGGTTTTCCTTTACAATGGCTACTCGTCGAGTCAGTGCCTTCTAACTTGTCGAGTAGGATCTAATTCACGCATTCTTATAAATGATCTCTACTCGATGAGCTGGAGCTCCCCAGCTCGTCGAATCCTAGCATAAAACCCTAAAAAATTGAAAAATTAAATGATACCTAGAACGAATGTTACACCTATGGTTGATGCAATTACATTTCATTATCCAATAAGTCTGGCAACACAAGAAAATTGGATACGTATCTGATGGATTTAGTTACCGCCTATTTATATGGTTCACTTGAAAATGATATTTATATGAAAATCCGAAAAGAGTTTAAGGTTTCATAAGCACAAACTTCTAATTCTCGTGAAGTATATTCGGTAAAATTAAATAAATCTTTGTATGGATTGAAACAATCTGGCCATATGTGGTTCAATTGTTTAAGTACATTTCTGTTGAAAAAGGGCTTCAAAAATGATCCATTAAGCCCATGTATATTAATAAAAAGATCTGGATTAGAATTTATGATAATTGTTGTTTACGTAGACGATATGAACATAATTGGAACTCCTTGAGAATTGGAAAATGCCTCTTCTTATTTGAAAGAGAATTTTGAAATGATAGATATTGGTAAAAACGAAATTTTGTTTGGGTCTTCAAATTTAGCACACCAAAAATGGTGGTTTTGTACATCAATTCAGATATCTAGAAAATGTGCTTAAAAGGTTTTATATGGATAACTCACATCCATTGAGTAATCTGATGGCAGTAAGGCGTTTAGATGACAAAAAGGAGCAATTTTGGCCTTGTGAAAAACATGAAAAACTTATTGGTCTCGAAGTGCAATATCTTAGTGTTATTGTGCACTATTGTATCTTGCTAATAATACAAGATCCGATATATATTTTGCTTTAAACTTATTAGCAAGATATAGTTTTTTCCCAACAAGAACACACTGGAATGGATTCAAACATATTCTTCGATATCTTCAAGGTACAATGGATATGGGCTTATATTATTCAAATTCATCAAATGTGGAGTTAATTGGTTATGTAGATGTTGGATATTTGTCTGATCTATACAAATCTTGATCCCAAATAGGTGATTTATACACTTGTGGAGGTACTATAATTTCTTGACGTTCTGTTAAAAAAACTTTCGTTGCTGCTTCTTCTAATCATACAGAGATTATAGCAATTCTTGAGGCAAGCTGTGAATGTATTTGGTTAAGAAATTTAACTCATCACATTCATGAGAATTATGGTCAAACTTCTAACAGGGACGTTTAAACCATACTATATAAAGATAATGTGGCTTATATATATATATATATATATATATATATATATATATATATATATATATATATATATATATATATATATATATATATATCCTAATTCAAGGAAGGGTTTATTAAAGGAGAAAGAACCAAACATATATCACCAAAGTTTTTTTCACTTATGATCTTCAAAAGAACGTGGTGTCAACATTCAAAAAAAATTCAATCAAGTAACAACTTGGCAGATTTGTTCACTAAAGCGTTTCTTAGATCCAAATTTGAAAACATGGGACGAAACATTGGAATGCGACGATTTAAAGAAATCAAGTGATGTGATGATCAGGGGGAGTTGGAAACATACTGTACTCTTTTCCTTAGCTATGTTTTTCCAACTGCGTTTTCTTAGCAATGTTTTTAACGAAGCAATTGGTCCCAATATTTATTATTAATCATGTACTGTTTTTCCTTAATAAATGGCTTTTTCCCATGAGGTTTTACCTATTAAGATTTTAACGAGGCATGTTACAATTATCATTCAAGGGGGAGTGTTATGAAATATTAGTTTGCGAATGACCATTGAATTCTCTATTTCTCCCATAATGCACAATCATTATTTGGTATTAGTAACAATCATTTTAATGTGTGTTATAAATGTGATAACGCACCATCATAATGTGCATTTATATTATAACTCATCTTTAATCTTATTTTCTTAATATAAATAGTGAGTCATGTGTATTAGAAACTTGATGATTTCATCACAAGTATTGGAATAAAAGTTATCTCCACTCTAATTTCTTTCATTACTCTCACTACTAGAAAAACAGCCTTTTACGACGCTCATTGCGCGTCGTAAAAGGCTCAGACGACGCGCAAATGCGCGTCAAGGAAGGCCATGTCATAAAGAGAGACGACGTGCTTTTGCGCATCGTCTATAGACGACGCGCATTTACGACGCTCATTTACGACGCGCAATTACGACGCGCGTTTAAGACACACAATGCGTATCAAGGAAGGCCCTGTCATAAAGGAAGATGACACGCGTGTTAATGACACGCAATGCGTATCATAAAAGGCCCTGTCAAGAAAGGCCATGTCATAAATGAAGACGACACACATTTTTGCGTATCGTAATTTTAATTTTTTTTTAAAAAAAATTATTTATAGATTTACTGATTTTCAAATTAAATTTGCATTTCATGTCTCACAATTCGAAAAATACAATATATTGCACAAAATTTAATGTCATACAAATAATCATTCTTATAATAGACAAATGTAACATTTGAACATTTTTTTTATATAATTAACTAAATTATTCGCCAAATTTCCTAAACTACCAACATACTTTTCTATGAAGAGCATTAACACTATTCTTTTCCATCAAAAACTTCAAACCTGCATAATTAAATTAATGTTTAATCAGCTACAGGTCAATAAGGTAGATTTAAACAAAAGATTTTCATAATAGTAAGATTTTATTTACCACTGTTGTTAATGACATTGAAAGAAGCAGCCCAACAAACACCCCCTTAGAAGGATTACTACCACATAACTGTTGATATTTGATACTTTATTACTAAATGAAACAAAAAACAAAGTTAAAAAGTAAACAAAATCAGAAGGTTCTAGTCAAACTTACAGAGGCTGTATTTCCAAATATTACTAAATGACATTGATTGAACCACCTGCAGATTTACCATTTTGTCCCTATGAGATTCACTACTGAACACATTCTATAGTTTGTAAACTATAATATATATATATATATATATATATATATATATATATATATATATATATATATATGTATGTATATAATCATTGTGAAAAGCAAGAAATTAGAAATGGAATGTGATTGCATACCATCAAAACCAACATTTTTACAACTCACTTTTTATATATAATGACAATCAAACTATATCAAACACAAACAAATTAACCACTGCACATGTTAAATGAAAAAAGTAAAGCATATGACAGTAAACAATTAAAAAAAATAGGAAAAACCTACCCGAGATTGACATATATGATTCTAGTTATCCAAACATAATGGGCTCAATTTTTGGGTTGGACAAAAGAAAAGATTGCAAACTTTTTTGTCTGGTCTCAATGGACGTCAAAGTAGTACAAGTAAGCTAACTTCTGTTAATTATTATTTATTAGGTGAGGTCCAGTCTTGGACCATCTATCACCTATTATGTAGTATCAAACACATCATGAAATGAGAGAAGACTAACCTGAACAAAATCAAGACGATTAGATGTACTTTCCATTTCTGAACCCAAATCCTCTATAATTTTCTCCTGAAATGGGAAATAAATAACTAAGCTTATTTTTGGTGATCAAACAAAATATCTATCTATCTATGTCAATGGGAAATAAAAAACTAAGATACATACCTGCCATTCAATGCTCTCGCAATTGGAAAGGAGTTCCTTTCTCAGCCAGGATTGTTCCCCGCTGACGCGTTCCCATTCATGAAAGCTGCCCTAGAGGCTATAATCACAAAATAAATGATTATAAGATGATAAAACACTAACATACTTTCCCTGTACCAGGAGGATCGTAGAGAAGAACACTAGAGGGCTTACGTAGCCCAGATGAAAACAAATCTTTATGCAGAAAGGGGAGCTGTAAATGCATTATCAATATGTCACAACTTATGCCAAAGCTTACAACAACCAACTGGAATTCAAGATTCCATTCCTATGTAGTATGTACCTGAACTGTATCAAGAATAGATTTTTTCACATCTTCCAGCTCACGAACATCCTCCCACTTAACATTAGCGACCTACACACACACACACAAATCAAACTTATTACCCTATAGAATAGATGTAATGCCACCAACCATTTTTTATTTTACACACCTTGGGATTCCCCAAAGCCAATGCATTCCTTTTCTTTGACCTCTCCAAAGCTTTGACCATGAATTCTTTGCTGTCACCCAACTTCTCAAAGCTACTGCCATTAATAGGAATCAAACTTGAACTAGCATCAGCAACTAAAGCCCTAATATCCCTTGGCATGAAACCAAAAGTCTGTCCAAACATATCTTTTACAACATCCTCTTTACAAGTCTGCAAGGAGCATACATCATTCATTAGATTTTAAGATAAATATATGTATACAGTAAAATATTCTTATTCTTATTCTTACTTACATCTGGAACCAATTCAGAGATAAGGTGAAGTGATTGGGATAGCATTTCCACTCTCTGGTCTTCGGTCAAACCTCCCATTTTCGTTTCATGGTTGAAACAACGCCTAATTGTAGGTGGCAACCCTTCAGAGTTATCAGCAGCTGCAACTAGCAGCACAGGATGGGTATTAACCGTGTTCATATGCTACATAATGAGAGTAAAGCAATGAGCAACCAATGGATAATTGACATGTTTTTATGGCAGAAATCGTCATCTCAAAACATCAACCTCTGCTTCTTCTTCTTCATTTTCATAATCATCATCTTGTCTAAATGGCTCGGTGAATTCCCTAATTACATATGCAACTTCAGAATTCATACCAACTTGATCATTTTGTGAACCATCATTAGAGCTCAAATTGTCGAAAGCATCAAAATTTCTGAAGAAGAAGCCCTAAGCAGCTGCATATCCATGAACCGTAACAAGAGTTGGTGAATCCTCCTTGCTGTCGAAGGTGAAAATGTTGATAAATCTTGGTTCATTGCTGGAACAACGAAACCTGAGATGCATAGAGAGTAGATGCATAGAGTGTGTGCAACTGTTAACAAATTATCAGAATGGGATTGAGAAGCAGAAAAGTACGAGGGGAGGATCTCGCACCTAAGAAATCAAACAAGAATGAGAATAAGGGAGAAGGAACGAAGAATACCTGAGATGCATAAAGAGTAAAAGTGGGGATCGTGGAATGAAGAGGAGATCGCCGTCTCCTCCATAGGGATGTGAACGAACCCTAACAAATCAACTCCGAAAATATAGGCATCTTTCACTTAGATTTATTGAAGATAATGAAATCGACTGGAGACATTGAAGCGAACGATTAAAGATAGTTGAAGAGATAAGAGTATAACAATATCAAGAAATATTACCTAAAACTTTGAATCAACAATGCCATGAAATCGAACCGGAGGGTGAAGAAGGTGCGACTTCATCCAAGTTCTCATCGTTTGAATCAATTAGGGATTTAAATCTGGGGTTTTTTTTCTATTGGGCGTTTTAGGGATGATGTGCTAGGGTTTTTCCAGGATGATGATTTAGGTAGGGTTCAAAATCGAATTGAAATATTGGGGCTTTATATGAATGAATGAAATATGAAACAACGATTTGATTTTCATGTTAAATATTTTGCGAATGAATAAGAAGATGATTATGGTGAAAGAGAAGGGTGGAGAGAAAGGTAGGAGAAAAGTAGAAAGTGTGGATCGATTTCATGAGGGTTGAACCACTCATCATTGTTATCTTCCATCCCTAAAGTCACCGGTGTGGCGTCTTTTTTCTTTGGAGCCACCGTCGCTTCCATATTCTTTCCCTCAAGCCACAATCGCTGCGAAGATCAGTGAGATGAGACAACATTTGTTACAGCCATGGAAGATCTCTACGAAATCGCAAATTGGGTTTTAGGTTAGAGAGAGAGAGAGATAGAGAGAGAGAGAGAAAGAGAGGGGAAGACGAAGACCCTAGGCTTCTTTCTTGCTAATTGGAATAGGAGGCGGGGTTTTAATTTTTGAGATTTCATTTCCCGCTTGAAACGCGTGTTTCATTAAAAAAAATATAAAGCGACACACTTACATGACGCACATCTTATGAAAGGCATCCTCCGTATTTCTTTTTTTTTTCTTTTCTGACACTAATTTTAGGGCGTGCACAAAAAGCGCATCCTCTATCCTTCAAATTTTAGAAGAGATGACATTATTTTTGGGGCACACACTTTTGCGTATCGTAAATCACCGCGTGTCATTGTTTGCGCGTCATTAAAGGGCTTTTTTCTAGTAGTGTCTATACTTTATATTGTTATTAGCTTCATATTTTATAACACTTTGATTAATATTTACTGCAACCAACTGTATATTTGTTTCCTGATAATAAGAATTAATTTATGCGTGAAACTTGCAAAATCTTTATGTTTGATAAGTGATCACTTCTTTGAGTTAATTATTTCATTTCATATTATTATATTTAATTTGGAAATTTCCCATATAAATAGTTGTAGTTTTCCATTTCATTGTCAATGCTTGCAATTCCAATGATGCATGTTTTTGACATATAGCAAAGATTTTATTTGTTTCTTATTGTTGCAAATTGCAATTTACTTTATTGACTTCTACATAAAAAGCATCATGAATGACTTTCTCAACGTGAAAGACTCTTTTGTTCATGGATTACTGGATTATCTTCAATCATGATCAAGCATCAGACCATGTAACTTTGGTTTCACCCCATTCACTTTTAGACACTGCAAGAGCATTCCAAACCGCTACAGATGCGTCAACTATATCATTAGCACAACCCCTAGAGGTATCACACTCGTCCACCACTGTTGCTTGTACACTTCTATCTTTGTAATATATATTGATAGATTTAAAGCACCTTTTTCCATGATTGTACCATGGAGTGGATAGTGCAACAATTGGTGTGCTGTCTGAGTGGTACTTGCCATCACATTCAGATGGCCCTCCACCACTCCCACCCTTCTCAAAGCTGTTAATTGTCATAGTCGCATCTATATTACCAGAGTCAGCATTGGCCCACGATATGGTTAAGGTAAGAAGTAGGGAAAAGAGAATAGGGAAGAAAACAATGCATAGCTTCATTTTATCTTTTGCTCTTTTTGATATGTTGGTGGTATTTGGTGTGAAATAATTAGTGTTACTATAATTGTATATATAATGATTGTGATGTTGTCTTGTAGTCGAATTACTATAAATGTATATATAATGATTATGGTTTTGTCTTTTAATCGAATGGTTAAATTCTTTTGGCGTTTAGGATATGTATATTTGTTAGGTTGAGATTACAATAACAATGTAACTATTTTGTGAATATTTGTTTTTACTATTAAAATGGAATCTTAATTAAACATAATAAGTAAAAAATGTAAGTTAAAATCACGATTCCATGTGATGTAGTGTAGAGTTTAAATTCTTTCATTTATAATGTAAGAATATTTATAAAAATGTACCTTTTATGTTATGTGTTAATTTGGATAAAAAAAACATGAATATAACCAATATACTAGAAAAAACATTTAAGTAGTGGCATATGTTGACGTGTCTTGAATTTGTATTAATGGTAATAAAGCAAAACTGTAAGAGCTCAACTAATGAAAAGGGTTTTGGGAGGTTTGCAGTGTGATTATTTTTTCTCTTTGTAATTTGCTTTGTTTATATTGTGATCTTGTTTTGCTTCTTTGTAACCATAGACATCATATTTTTGTGGATGTGTTGGCGTTTTCCTTTGTCTCAAATTATTTGTGGGGAAATGAAAAATCAAAACACAACATAAATATCATGGTACAAGAAATGTAAAAAAAAAAAAAAAAAAAAAAAAAAAAAACACACACACATCTTCATGTTACTATTCGAAAGTGGGATTTTTATGGAAATAATCTATTGAAAGATGTCGATGGATTACCAAAGAAACAGTTACAACCAAAACAACCATATTTTGTGCATACTGACCATAAAAACTGGATTTTTAAAATTTTTTAATTTTTGTAATAAAGTCATATTATTGACAGAATTTCCGTCGGTAAAGGTGTCACCGATCAAAGCAGGCCAGACGCACTTCCGTTGTTATTCCCATGGTAATTTTTTGACAAACGTTTACACCACCATTCCGTCTGTAAATCTGTGGGAAATCCGTTGATAGGACTCTTCCGATGGACTTTGCTGTCATTATTAGCCATTTTTCTAGTAGTGATATCATGATCCTAAGTCATCTAATATGTAGAATCATGTATTTTTGTTTATGTCGTATATTTAAATGTTTAAATGTTTGACTGTTAACATAACTACAAAAGTAAAATTTTGAGCTTCTTGTATTTCATCGTGCATTAGACATTGACGAGTTAAATAGTTAATGCTTACATCAAAAGGAAGCATGCATGTGCTTAAATAGTTAATACTAACTTCAAAATGATGCATGCATATAATTATACTAGCAACATTGAATTTCTACTTGATGTAACAATTAGGTATTGATAATCATGATTAAACCGTAGCTAGGACATAGTTTTCAAGTAATGATCTTGATTATGCAAATATTCTTGTCTTTAGCATGAGATGCCATCCAGCTAAGTATTTGATAACAATGAAAAATTCTATAAGTAAAACAAAATAACATTACATTATCATAAGTGTTGACAAGAACACTCGGGGAAGAGTATAGTTTATTTAACGTATTTTATTCTTATTATGTAATAAAAACTATATTTAATGTTTTTGTTATATTTAACCACATCTTTCACGTATATAAAATCACTTGAGTTCTTCTGTTTCTTGTCCAATTACATTTTTAAACCAAATCTTTGTTAGATGCAAGAAAGCCTACTCCATTTTAACTTGGAATCAAATTCCCTTGTCTTTGCTGTTGTGATTTGATGGGTTGTATGTGTCATGTAGTTATGTTTCACAAATGAATTGTCCTTTGATAATTCTTTAAATAAATAATAATAGTATATATAATTTATAAGCTTTCGTCTATATGCTTTTATGAAATATATATATATATATATATATATATATATATATATATATATATATATATATATATATATATATATATGTTAATCTATTTTATAACGTACATCACATATTTCTATATACGGTACAAGGAATCATGACAATATGGACCACAAATATCGCCGTTAAAGCCCTGAAAAATCACCGCTAAAGCTTTTAAGAATGTTTCACGTTGATGCTCACAAATCGTTGATATTGAGGTCATTGATGATGCTAAACTTTCACCGCTAATAATGTTGCCCTTAATATTGTCGTTGGTATTGAGATTCTGCCGGTAATAATGTCCCTAGTGATTAAGACGTTCCCATTTGCTTCCTGTCGCTCCCACTGATGTGGCCACTGTTGTTTTAATAAATGTAGATAAAGTATTTATGTTAATGCAAAATGACTACTGTTATATATACAGGTAGGCCTGTTTTACATGGTGGACGATATGGGCGACCGTCCACGGTCCATCTTTGAAAGGGTTTAATCTTTTTTATGGAAATTATTATATTTAAAATATAGTACAAGTAATTTTTTTAAATTATTGAGTTGTTATAAAAAACTTGATGACATTTATGTATTTTAAATGTCCATTTTTTTTCTCTCGTCCTAGACACAAAATATGTTTGAAACTGTATACAAGAAATGAATAAAAATTGCAATTTATAAAAAAGTATGTATAAAATACTTCAAAATCTATGATATCTATTTTATGTTGTTTGTTACACACAAACCGGCAATAAAACATAAAACTACTCTTCATTATACCGTCTTCATCGTTCACCTGATAATCGTTTTGGGCGGACAAAGATCGAACCATTTTTTGAAATTCTTGTTTTAAGCAAATTAAGAAGAATAATATCAGCATCTAGTTAATAAGAATTGAATCAACATCTACCACAACATGCGATCCCCCCACGTAAATCGGTTATTGATAATACATGAATCATTTTTTGAGAAAGATCATAATATTCTTGTAGGATCGACTGTAGTGATCCTAAAATCATTACTATTTAATCTTTTAAAAAAGAAAGAAAGTTCTAATATGTTGTTTTCGACTAAGTACATCGAATATAAAACCTATAAGACATCTTTTGAATTTTTTATTCTTAAATAAAATATTTAAGATGTATTTTTCATGTTTTAAAGTTGGGAAATCTTAAAAAAAAAAAAAACAAAAAAAGGTCCATATATTTTAGCTTTATTAACAAAAAAAAACTCACTCTTGATTTTCATTCTATTTATTTATTTAGTTAATTTTCAATTTAACCTTTGAAACCGATAAATACTTGCAAAATAACTCTTTTAACTAATTAGTACCGGTTTTAAGGGTTAACTTGCAAAAATAAATAAATAAATAATCATTGATGAATTTTTCGTTAATAAGATTAAAGTTTAAAAATTTTTCTACAGATTTTCTTTTATATATATACTAATTTTATTTACAGAAAACATATAATTATTTATTAAAAAACTTAAGTTAAAGATATAAATAATGATAATTTATATATTATTTTTTGGATTTTTTTTGTGATTCTTTTTAAAACTACAACTTACCGAAGATTCTTTCACAGTCGAACGGTGTCTCATAAAATAAAGGTTCATCAAAAGTTGTTAATCCTAAATAGAGCTCCATTATACACATCATCTGGCCGAGAAATGCATTTTCTTACGAAAAATCAACAAAAGTCCGTTTTTGTGTTCATCAATGCCTCATTTTTTCAAATTTTCTTCATTTTTTCAGATTTTACACCCTTTTGGCATGTCACCATTGCTATAAAAGCCTTCATATTTAAACATTACCACCACTACACTCTGTCACCACCACAACCCTTTCCCACCAACAACACCATACTCACAACAAAACACCGGTAACCCCCATCAACACTATCTACGACCCACCTTCTACATTTTTCATCTGTCACCCACCATTATCATCATCGTCCACCTACTGTTGTTTCTATTCACAACTAGGAAAAAGCCCAAAATGAAAATTTTACCTAAATGTCGTGGATTAATAAACAGACATTTGGACTTAGGACATAACCACACATTTCATGTAAATACGTCACAACTAGCATTTTAGCTAGGAAATTTTGTACTCATGTAAATGTTGTCTATGATTATACTTGTAACTCTAGCCTGATGTTCTGCACTATGCTTAATCAATGTCAACTAACTTAATTAAGATTCACAAATAAAGTTCAAAACTCTATACAAACGTTTCAATAGTCAACTAAGGATTGAAAACCCTAAGAATCTCGGTTCAAGTTTATGATGGACAAGGATTTTCTTATTGGGCCTAATGGACCAATAAGCATTCAATTTGACTATTTTGGGCTTAGAACCCTTAAACGGGCTTTAAATGGACCCATGTTTACAAAACATAACATATCAGGCCATGTGGACCTAACATGCTTCATGTTATTCCTGTTGGGCCAAGTTGGGCCATAACAACTCCAATCACCCTAATGGACTTTCAGTGGACCGTAAATACTCCTAAAGGCCCAATGGGCCAAGAACCTTCATTATCGGCCTCATAATCTCGAGCCAAATCAAGAAAATGCCCAAATCCCTCCATGCTTTTCCTTTCTCGGTTTTATATAAAAAAAGGATTTGCATGGGAAGAGGTGGTGAAACCTCATGTTTATTTAGAGGGTAACCAAGCTAATTACATGGCATACATCTAAGCAAAAACATTAGCCATTGTGTATTAACCACTAACCTCTCTCTTCATTCTCCTTATCTTCTGCCGAGAACACACACACCACCACCATCTTCATTTTCCTCAAACTCCTACAAGAAATATCTCAAGAACTCTCCTCATTCTCTCTAAATTTTCGAAATTTTGGTGTGTATCTTCAAGAGGTTCTCATCTAGATCATCCTTCTTGGTAAGTTATCATCATGCACTACTTGTTATCCTCTATTCCTATGCTAAAATTTCATACTTACAAAGCTTCATTTCATGATCATGTTTCCTAAAAACATCCAAGTTCGAAAACTTCTTCAAGGAAGTAACCAAGGCCAAAAACACCTTCAAATCTCCTTCATGTCTTCGTCAAAACCGATCCTAACCCCAAAGTGAGTTCATACCCCCTTGTTTTTGGGTTTTATATGTTTTTTTTTTTTTTTTTTTTTTTTTTGGGGGGGGGGGGGGGGGGGATAATACAAGTATTTATATGAAGATCTATGTATCCATGCACGTTATGTGTAATTTTCTTTGTTTATGTTATGAATATGTGATAAAACTTGATGAATCTCAAAAACTCTAACAAAAATGGGTGAGATTCATAAACTAAATACTCTAGTTATCATACTACAAGGATTAAAAGGGTCACATTTGTAAGGATCATTCTTGACAAATAAACAAAAGTTGAGAGAATTGTGTCACTTTCGGTTTTATAAGGATTAAAAGGGTCACATTTGTATAAAAATGAGTTTTTGTAACAACCATACTTTTCCAAAGGGCAAAAAGTATAAAATTTTGTCTTATGGGCCATAATTTTGGCCTTACGGCCTCTTGTGACCAAATTGCAAAATGACAATTTTTATGGATTAAAATGTTAATTTTATAAAAGTTGGACCGAAAATGTTATTTTATTTAATAAGGGCTAAAAAATGTACTTTTTTGCAAAGATGGGTTAAAAATGTCAATATATGTATTTTCAGCCAAATCCGTCAATTATTAAACATTTGGGCTGAGAATATAAATTTTTTTAAATTAATGGGCTAAAATGTTATTTTAAATTAAAATAGACCAAAAATGACATTTTATGTAAAAATAAGCCTTTAAAGGTTCAAATTAGTTCTTAAGGGACCTAAAGTGACATTTTTATTTAAAATGAGTTAAATTTATAGAATTTTGAAGTAAAAATGTCATTATAACAAAACACTGGACTTTTTATAACATTATAAATCAATGATTCGACTAAAAGTACTATACTTTAACAAACAAACGAAATACAACAACGGTACGACTGTTGGGCCTAGTACTCTTTTTACATGATTATGGGGCCTTCGTGATCCACTTGCATGTTTGTTGGGCCGAAAATAATCATTTCATGTCTTTTGGGCCTTCACGATCCAATTACATGCTTAATAGGCCTAAATTAGCCTTCACATGTTATTGGGCCTTAATGGCCCATTTACATGCTAATTTAGCCTGGAATAATTCAAAATATGCTTAACAGGCTTTAACGTGCCATTTGCATACTATCAAACCTGGAAATAACTTACATGTGTAATGGGCCACAATTTTCCTTTTTCATGTTTGTTGGGCCGTATCTTTTCACATTCAAGTATCATCTGGTGCTCGTAAATCTAAATATAGATAACATTATACATATTCATGTGGCAATAATTGGGATCTAGTGAGACTTGTCGGTTGACACCATTGAGTGTATGGCCATAGTATGTACTTATAATCAGAGTCTCTTGGAGGGAGAGCGAAAGTTTTTGTATTGTTCTATATAGGGGTGACTCCCATACACCTGAGTTATTCGCTACAATTAGACTAGGCCAGTCTAGGGTGACAAAACCTAGATCAAAACTGGCGTTTGAAAAAACGCCAAGAAAGACAAAAAAAAGTCACTATCATGCATGGTTATAACGACTCACATAGAGATCCATTACCATCAATACATTACGGGAATCCAAGTTCTTAAATCATATTTATGCGAAACAATTGATACGTTAAGGCAATGACTACATTACTTTTATAAATCAGAAAATATCAGATTTTCTAGGGGAATTACTATTAATCATTACCTTCAACTTACAACAGATATAACACAAGTAAATTGTGGATCGTTTACTTATACATGCTTTTACAAATGGAAATCACACATACATTTATACTTGATCATTACATCATTTTCAGAGAATTTGGAGAAAATATCGGATTTTCTGGGTTTCACGAGGGATACAAAATCTTTCAATTAAAAATGCTTATGATCTCACCAACATTATATATGTTTACCATTTTCAAAATAACTTGTATTCTCAGATAATTGATAAGCTGAAGAATCCTAAAGAGTGTTTTGGAATTTCTTTTATGCAATGTCAACCATCGTACAATTTATGTTTCGGAATATGTAATGTAAAACAACGTACTTGATGTGAACAATATCAGTTGTACTATGTAATGTTTGGTGATGATTGTGTTATATTTCATGTATATTCATTGTGATGATATTTCAATTTATAGTCACATGAGCCCTCGAACGTTTCCGTCGTCTGGTTTGAGGGTGTGACAGGTTGATATCAGAGCATTGTTTATAGTGAACTGGCATGTTAAACCATACATGATATGAAACTATAAATACAATGGGACTAAAGCACTCTGCATAAATGCATACTTAAGTATACATTAAAACAATAACATTAAAAGCCTTTAGAGGAAATTTAACATTATGATTAAACCCAAACAGTTATGTAGTCATATTTGGGATAAATATAGCCTGATCAACTATATTTATTCAAAATATGACAAACATGTGCTTGGGCGTAATCATAGCGGGAAATGAATCTTGAAGCTTACCGCATTCCCAAATAACTCTAGGAACCCAAACTTAAATGATTAAAATATATCATAGGAGCATTTTGAAAATATTATATATCCACTCCCTATACACACTACTCACCCCCAGCTTCTCGCGTAGCCACCATGGATGGAGCGCATCAAAGCATTGTTTTCTACCAAAACCTAGTGTTCCACAGGGTAGTTAAGGAAGACCCCGTGGTGGAGGTAGCCCCCAGTGACGGGCCCGAAGAATACGTGGATACAGACTACGTGAGGAATCCGATGAGGTCACCAGGGAGGATGGAGATTTGAATGAGGCACCTAGTGAACCGCACCCCTCGGAAGTCCTATCAGATTCACCCATGATTCAGGAGAGTGATACAGAGTATATAAGCTCTCTTGATGAAGAAATAACCAATATGAAGCAGCAACTCTTTTCGGCTGAAGCTAGAGTTGTTCAGGTCGAGCAAAGGGAAGATGTAATCACCCAAGAGCTGAACAAACTGGCCAAACTTCTGATATGTCAGTTCGATGATTAAGCATCATCGTCACTACTATTGATAGTCTTTGTTCCTCTGTTTACTATTATGAGTGCTACTATATGTAGGACCCACCGTATCTCTTGCTAGTATTATGTATCTTTTTATATGTTACTTTATGTACTATCGACCTTATGTTTAAGTGATTACACTACACATAGGATCGTCATGCTGACGGATCATATATTTTCCTATGTACTGTATGCCTTTTGGGCAAATTTTCATGTATTAAAAACGATTATTATGAATGAAAATGTTGTGTTTTATCGTGACATTGTTATCTGCTATGTGTTTTACTTTCTTATTTTATATTAATACATGGAATCCCTTAGATACACAAATCGATTTTCCGAGTTAGTGGCATTCTAACCTGGGAATGCAATATATACTCATCATCTCTCTGTTCCATGATAGAAAGATGACTGAAAGACCAAACCGCAGCAACAACGCGACACCAATGCCACTAGAAATAAAATCAGTCTCATTCCAAGAAGTGGTTTCCGTTGTGGTCACTGCAGCGCTTGCGCAAATTCGCAATGGGAAAAATGAGGAAGGCAACGTACAGGGAACCGGAAGCACAAACCAAGGAACTGTAAGAACTTGTACCTACAAGGATTTCACCAACACCAAACCTCAAACCGTCAATGGGATAGGAGGCGTAATAACCTTGAAAAGATGGATTGAGAAGGTGGAATCGGTGTTTGAAATTTGCAGATCTTCGGATGAGTCTAAGGTCAAGTTTGTGGCTAGCACGTTTTTTGATCAAGCCCTCTCCTGGTGGAATGCTCACATAAAGGCCATGACGCTCCCGGTGGCGAACGCGATACCATGGGAGGAACTTAAGGAGATGTTGTTAGTTGAGTACGGTCCCAGGGGAGAAATTTAGAAATTAGAACAAGAATTGTGGAACCTCACGACTCAAAACTCTGACATTGATGCGTACAAAACAAGGTTTAGTGAGTTGTCTCTTTTGTGCCCTGGAATGATCACATCTGAAAGGAAGAAGATTGACAAATTTATCTGGGTATTGACTGCAACAATCTAAGGAAATGTAATTGTAGCAAACCTGACCACGTATGTGTTGGATAAAGTGTCTAAGTCCATAACTATTTCTAGTATGTACTTGACCCGACCCGGCATGGTCCATTTGGGTTGCATGGCACCAAGCAATTGGATAGACTAAATGAGAGAAATAACACTTGTGGTTTATTAATATATTATAAGTTCTAATATATTAATAATATTATTTAATTAGTTTGATCAAGAATTAATTTAGAATTAATTAAGTTATCAAAAGATAACTAATTAAATATATGGGTTGATTATGTAAATCATCCATACTTGTATAGTAGGCTAAGAGGCTCCATGGGAGTTACAAACCCATAGGTCATGGAAATGAAGAGTCATGACACACTAGGGTTTATATGGTGTAACCCTAGATGTGTGAACACTATATAAGGATCATATTCTCCACCAAAATCGGCTACACATGAACAAGCGAGGGCTAGGCCGATTTTTGCAAGTGTAAGATTCTCTCAAAAGTTTACTCCTTTGCATTTGGTGTTGTGTGAAGCATTTGAGGCATCACACTTGGGGTGCTAGGCTCACAAGGTTTCAAGGATCACAAGCAACAACAAGGTAAGTTATTCTATCTTCCATTCAAGTTAAATATTGTTCCCCATGTATTCTAGATAGGAATATAACCTTGGAATTCAACTTTGCATGATAATTAAATAAAAACAGATCCAAGGTTATTAGGGTTGCATGTACACTTAGGAAGTGTTAGAATACTCAAAACCCATCAGTGGTACAGAGACTAGGATTGTTTGTTATTTTTTGTGCAAACTGTTGAAAAATAATCGTTTTTCTTTTTTCTGCGCGTATGAACTCGCTGAGTCCTTGGGGGGACTCGACAAGTCCATGTGCAAATGCAAGCTACTCGTCGAGTTTGTTCTTGCACTCGACTAGTAGAGGCTGTAGTTTTCAGAAATTCGACCTTTGTTGCTAGAAATGGACTAGATACATTACCCTAAACTGTTTTGGTACTTCAAAACTTGTTTTAGATGGTGTAATGTTTATACGAATCCATTTGCAATGGCAATTATCAAAATTACAAGTTTATAAGTGTAATTTTTTATTCTTGAAATGTTCATATTCATGTTCTTGAACTTATAAAATTTAGATGATCATAGGAATTGCTTGTAACCTTCATGGTAATTTAATTCATGATCATAATGTGTTTTAATGGAGTCCATAACTTGTCCTCAAGTTATGGAAAACCAAAAGTCACACTTTTATTAAATCAATTAAAAGAACACAAGAGTTATAAAAAATGAAGAGTCTTCATTCTTATGACTCAATTAATTCATAAGTTATAAGAAATGAAAAGTTTTGAAAGTTTACAAAACTTGCCCTCAAGTTTTGGAACAAGTAAAATCTTGATTAAAACTTTAGTTCCAACCCTTAGAATTTTAAAAGTTAAAATTCAACCCTTATACTCTATAATATTATAAGTTAATAATATATATATATATATATATATATGTGTGTGTGTGTGTGTGTGTGTGTGTGTGTGTGTGTATGTATAAGATCAAGTCGTCTTACCGCTAGTACGCCTCATTCACGAAGCTGATCTATAAGGGGGTATAATGTTGTTGCCTATAAAATGGCAACTTAATGGGTGTCCACTCTCACCCACTGCTTCCTTGATTAGTGGAGGGTCGTTAGCCGAACGGGTAAGACAAGGACTTACAAATTCTCATTAAAAGTATTATGAATATTATAAAGTAACTAAATGTTTTATTAAATTCCCAATCTTAGTTACTTTAGAAAAAATGTGAATAAGGTGCTAATCCATGAAATTACACTTTACACTTTGTTTAAGTCGTTGGTGGAGCGTGTGTGGTTTACCGGCACATCGATTGAGTGATTAACTTTAAGGGTACCAAGTGATTTGCATGGTTACTTCACACCTTGTTTTGTGATCCTCGGTATCCCAGTCACAAAACCTGGAGGGCACACTCGAGATTGAAACATGCCACTGAAAAGTTCAATGAATCTCAAAGAATCTAGGAATTTCTAATAACCAATTAAAAACCTAATATAGATATTTCGTTTTTCATGGTGGAAATTGGTGAATCGTCATTCATTACCTTTCAAATATGTTATAGCTTGGATTACAACATACCTCTTCTAAGTAATAATATATTGTGATTGGATCCTAGCCTTAATATTACATTTGGTTGTTTTATTAAGGAATCTCTTAATATCTAAACTAATATTGTTCTCTTCATTCAGATGTCTTCAAACAACACTGCTTCTAGCTCTAATCCTAATAACTCCTTTACCCTTATGAACTTGTGTAGGAAAGTCACTTTTGATGGATCCAACTTCAATGAATGGATCAGAAACATCAGATTGATTACCCGCTACGAGGATAAAGAATATGTCATTGATAAGGAGCTTAAGGAGATTGATGAGACCACTGCAACTCCTCAGGAGATCGCTGACTTCCAGGCACATGAGAGGGATGCTACCAAAGTAGCATGCATCATGATGGCCACCATGACAGCAGAATTCCAAAAGTCCTATGAGGACTTTTACCCTTTTGAAATGCACCAAGATCTGATGGAAAGATACCATCAAAGTGCACGAAAAGAGAGGTATGAAATTATTTGCTCCATGATAACAACCTTGATGAAGGACAGAGAGTCCATCACGAGCCACATGCAGAAAATGTAAAGGTATGTGGATCGGTTGCTGAAGCTTAATGTGAACTTCCCTGAGGAGCTATGATCAATTCCGCATGGTATCATTTTGCACTCCTTACCATCGTGCTATGATCAATTCCGCATGACATATCACATGAATAAGGAAGAGGTCACACTCAGCAAACTTCAGGGACTTCTCAACACCGCAGAAACAGGTCTTAAGGGGAAGTCAGTTGTTAACACTCCTACTCCAAACTCCACCTCGATTTTGGCAATCGGGAAAAGTCGAGGGAAGAAGAGGAAGAGCTCTTCGAAGGGTACCAAGGCTAGGACCCTTGATGGCTTCTCTTCAAGTGGAACCAAGAAAGGTTTCATCACTCCTTCTGACCCAAAAGAGGCTGAATGCTTCTATTGCCATGAAAAGTCACATTGGAAGCGGAACTGCCCAAAGTACCAACAAGATGTGAAGGATAGGAAAGTTAAACCCAACCATGCAAGTATTTACACTATCTTATCTAATAACTCACCCCATTCTAAGTCTTGGGTCCTTGATACCAGTTGTGGTATTCAAATATGTTCTTATTTGCAGGGACTAAGAAGAAGTGAGAATATGGAGCAAGGAAGAATGAACTTAACCATGGGGAATAGGAAAGCTTTACCTGTCACCAGATTAGAGTTTACACTTTATCGCTAAGTAATGGGTTTAATTTAGATTTGAATAAATGTTGTTATTCACTAGAAATGGCAAGAAATATTATTTCCTTTCATGCATTGTATAAACAAGGTTTCACCTTTTCATTTGATAATGAAGTTTGTTCGATTAATGCTTTCTTTAATAATGTTCTTTATTTTAAAGCATTACCTTGTGATGGTGTGTATGAAACTGTATCTGTGGTTGATAACTTAGGAAATAATGTTTTGTGTATTGATTATGTTAATGATAATAACTTGGATAAAGCATCATTATGGCATTGTCATCTTGGACATATAAGAGAGAAATGCATAGGCCAACTCGAAAAGGATGCATTCTTGGAGTCATTTGACCTAAAGTCAGATGGTAGTTGCGAATCACGCTTACTTGGAAAAATGACAAAGTCACCCTTCACAGGTTCTTGTGAGAGGGGTGAAGGTTTGTTGGATCTTGTACACATGGATGTGTGTGGGCCCTTCAAACATGCCACAAGGCATGCTAATCAATTGGGCAGTAGATATGGATATGTCTACTTAATCAAGCAGAAGTCAGAGACTTTCGAAAGGTTTAAAGAGTTTAAACAGGAAGTCTAGAATCAATTGGGCAGAACATTAAGATGCTTTGATCCGATTGAGGTAGTGAGTATCTCAGTTCCGAGTTCCTCGACTATCTTAGGGAATGTGGAATTGTCTCACAATTGACACCTCCCAGGACACCGCAGTTGAATGGTGTGGCTAAGAGGCGTAATTGGACCTTGTTGGATATGGTTCGTTCCATGATGAGTCAAGCTTCGCTACCAATCTCATTGTGGGGGTATGCCTTAGAGACTACCGCCCATATCCTTAATCTGGTCCCTACAAAGAAAGTTGCCAAAACTCTTCATGAGATGTGGACTGGTAAAGTACCCAAACTATACCACATCAAGATTTGGGGTTGCGAGGCTTTCGTGAGACGTGAGACTCATGATAAGCTCGAACCTCGAAGCGAGAGGTGTATTTTCATCATCTATCGACAACAATCCTTTGGTTACCTATTCTATAGACCTAGTGAAATTTTGGTCTTTGTAGCTAGGAGGGCGTTCTTGAGAGAGAGAGAGAGATAGAGAGAGAGAGAGAGAGAGTTCATAAGCCAAGGAAACAGTGGGAGGCAAGTTGACCTTGAATAAATTCAAGAGTCAAGCGGTGAAGGAACTTCAAACTCTAGCACACAACTTGAGGAGGAAACTCTTGTTGAGCCAATTGACAAGTATGTACCTCTAAGGCGTTCCACAAGGGTTAGGAATGCACCTGAGCATTACTATGGATTCCATATTATTGCGGAAGGTGATACACTTATCAGTGATGAGACACTGATAGGTCTGGATGAACCTAACAGTTACGCGGAAGCCATGACAAGCCCTGAGTCAACCAAATGGAAAGAGGCAATGGACAGCGAGATACAATCCATGTATAACAATCATGTTTGGAACTTGGTTGAGAATCTACCAGGTTGTAAGACTGTAGGGTGCAAATGGATCTTCAAAAAAAAGACCGACATGGATGGTAATGTGCACACTTATAAGGAACGACTGGTTGCAAAGGGTTTCTCACAAACTTCGGGAGTTGATTATGATGAGACCTTTTCTCCAGTGGCCAAGATTAACTCTATTAGAGTTCTGTTAGCCATAGCTGCATTTCATGACTATGAAATTTGGCAAATGGATGTGAAAACTGCTTTCCTTAATGGAAAGTTCGATGAGGATGTTTACATGAGTCAGCGAGAGGGTTTTATCAATACAGAGTACCCTAATAGAGTGTGTAATCTTGAGAAATCCATTTATGGATTAAAGCAAGCACCTCGCAGATGGAATCTTTGCTTTGATTTGAAAGTCAAAGAGTTTGGCTTTTCTAGGAGTGAAAATGAATCTTGTGTATATGTCAAGGCTAGTGGGATTATAGTTAGCTTTTTGGTGTTGTATGTGGATGACATACTACTCATAGGAAATGACATACCAACTCCGCAAGAAGTTAAGTCCTGGCTTGGGAAGTGTTTCTCTATGAAGGACCTAGGAGAAGCTGCCTATATTCTAGGGATAAGGATCTTGAGAGACCGAAGTAAACGACTAATTGTACTTAGTCAGAGTACCCTACTTGGATAAGGTGTTGAAGAGATTCATCATGTAGTACTCCAAGAAAGGAGAGTTACCCATCCAGAGTAACGCCAGATTGAGTAAGACACAAACCACTAGTACTGAGGCTGAGATAGCAGAAATGAGTCAAATACATTATGCTTCTTCTGTAGGATCGATCATGTATGTTTTGTCGTGTACTCGACCTCATGTAGCCTTTGCCTTGAGCATGGTTAGCAGGTTTCAGGGGAACCCTGGCAAGGCACACTAGACTGCGGTAAAGAATATTTTCAAGTACCTACGGAGGACTAAGGACTGGGTTCTAACCCTCGGTGGGAGTGAAGACTTGAGAGTTGTAGGGTATAGTTGTCACACCCCCAAACCAGAACGGCGGAAACGTTCGGGGGCAGAGGACGTCATATTCAGTATCATAACAATTCATAGAAAGGAAAGTACACACCACCATATATATTAAAGTTTCCAAGATGTTTACATAATTGTATTCATTACATATTCAAATGATAAATACATAAACATCTTTCAAAAGAAGTAATTAACGCCAGCGCGTTAATCCCGTAAGTTGATTTCCAAACCTGCTTAGCGGTTCCCTGAGAATACAAGTTATTTCAAAGAGAAAGTGTCAACAATTAAGTTGGTGAGCTCGTAAGTAGTTTAGAAAAATTTAATGCCATTCCCAAATGGGTATATGTTTTCCAGAAAACTCAGTATTTCAAATGTGAAGAGTTATGACTGGTTGTGTTGAAAATGAATGTATTAGATCCAGAAAATCCCATATTTTCCCTAATGGTTGTGATATGAATTGTTGTGTTTTCCAAGAAAATCCCTTATTTTCTTATAAAAGTATGAAATGCATATCAATGTTCGTGTTATAAGTTGTAAATAATTGCACCAGGAAAATCCCTTATTTTCCTATTGCTTGTTTGGTTTGTATACAGGAAAAACCCTTATTTTCCTAACATGACTGGCAGTCTCTAAGAACGAAAGTTGCAAGAAAACGACGTTCTTAAAAGTTGTATCATAGTTTTATATAATAAAGCTATACGAGGATCGCATTTGTTAGATGAAGAATAGTTTTAACAGTTACTTGTTCATAAAAGCATAATACCATAATAATTGTATATCCGATGAGTTTTATAACCATACTAAACATAATATGCCTGTAACGACATTCTTCAGGCGTCGCAGCGTTATGACAACTGTCACCCCAAAGGACGGACTGTAGCTAACAGTCAGGGCGCGGGATCATGACTTCCCGTATAGATCTATACACATTTGACATGTTCTCCGAACGAGAGACTCTGGTTATAGACAGGACTTGCAGCATTACTTTCTAATAAAGAAAAGTAAGTTTGAAGATATACACGTCTCATGGATTCTCAACTAAGCCTGTGTTAAAGTGATAGTTTTTGTATGCAAAGTTTATCCTTTTTCACAATGTTTGACGAAACATGAATCATAAGTTTTTTTAGAATGTATAAAACGACTTAACAATGAAAGGTACTTTGCAATCATTAGATACTTTTCATAAGTCTAATGCACACAAAGTATGACAAGATTTTTCCATAATAGTAATGAGTTCCAAGTGATTTATTCGGTAAAACAAGTGAAGTGAAACTTTATAAAATACACAATAATAACCGTATGTTTACTTGTATTCCCCCCCTAAAAGAGTATAAAAGCATTTAAAATGTATTTAAATTGTGTTTGAAAGGGGTATGAACTCACTTGAAAGTTTGAAGATAGCAAGATGGAAAACCGGGCAGAGTTTCGTCTCGGGAAATGGATTTTCCTCGGGATTCTCGGGATTTTTCGGGAGTAAAATCGACCTTCGGGACTTGCACAAAATGACCAGGGCTTCGGGGTAGTGCAAGCACGGAAAACGAGGCAAAACGCAAGAAAAGAGAGAGATAATGAGCAATTTTTCCGGGAACCCTCGCATCCCTTTTATAGGAGGCTGGAACCGCCTCGGTACGCGGGGCGTATGCGTACGTCACGCGTAACCGAGTCCTCGACTGCCTCGCACGTCGGACGGGACGCGGGGGGGGGATAAGGCTAGCATAGGGGCGACGTGGACGATCCGAGGCCGTGGCCCCACGTACGCTGGGCGTACTCGTGTACGCTGGGCGTACTCGCGTGACTCAGGCTTCAGATAATACCGAATTTTTGAATAAAAATATATATTAATTATTTATCAAACTTCAAAAATTCATATCTCCTTCATACGAACTCCGTTTTCGACGTTCTTTATATCCACTCGTAGGTGAGATTAAGATCTACATCTTTCGTTTAGATTTCGTGGGAAAATTCCGAAATTATTTTTATTATTTATTTATTAAAATGATGTGATTAAGGAATTTCTTTAAAAATTCATAACTTTTTCATACGATGTCTGATTTGGGCGTTTTTTTATGCACGTTTGTACTTTAGCGATATCTATGACTTTCATTTAAACACCTAAGGTCAAAAAGCGTTTTATTGAAACTTTGCGTTTTTACATAACTTCGCATTGCCGGTTTTTGTTGGAAAACTTAGAATGGTCATAACTTCTTCGTTATAACTCGGATTTTTGTGTTATTTATATGTTTGGAAACCTTGAAACGATACCTACCACATAGCGTACTCCAAACAGAGCTTTTGAATGCTTCATTTTTCTATGATATTCTAATCCATTTTTCAAAGAGGTTACAAGACTCGATCTATGAGACTTGAAATGATGGGTTGTTACATCATCCCCCTGTTAGAGGGAATTTCGTCCCGAAATTTTAATACAAAAGAAAAGTCTTAGGGGTTAAGGAAGAGGTGTGGATACTTTTGTTGCATTTGATCTTCTCGTTCCCACGTGAACTCAGGTCCCCTCTTAGCATTCCATCAGACCTTTACTATTGGAATGTGACTCTGTTTAGTTCGTTTAACTTCCCTATCCATGATCTCGACGGGTTCTTCCACAAAGTTAAGATTTTCATTTAGTTCGATCTCATCGAGTGGAATTACAAGTGTTTCGTCGGACAAACACTTCTTTAGGTTTGATACATGGAATACTGGATGTACTTTGTTAAGCTCGGTTGGAAGTCGGAGTTTGTAGGCCACTGGACCAACTCTTGAAATGATTTCGAAGGGTCCAATGTACCTAGGATTTAGCTTCCCACGTTTTCCAAAGTGTATCATGCCCTTCCAGGGTGAGACCGTCAGTAGTACATGATCGCCAATCTGAAATTCCAAGGGTTTACGTCTTTTGTCGGCATAGCTCTTTTGCCTATCCCTCGAGGATTTCAGTCGTTCTCGTATTTGCACGATCTTTTCAGTAGTTTCTCTGATGATCTCTGGACCAGTGAGGGTGCTATCAGGGACTAGACCTTTTGCTAATTGTGTGTCTCCCACTTTCGTCCAACACAGAGGTGATCTGCACTTACGCCCGTAAAGGGCTTCAAATGGAGCAATATTGATACTAGTATGATAACTATTGTTATAAGAGAACTCGACCAAAGGTAAGTGAACATCCCATGCCTTACCAAAGTCGATTACACATGCTCGCAACATGTCTTCCAAGGTTTGGATCGTCCTTTCACTCTGTCCGTCAGTTTAGGGGTGATAGGCTGTACTCATATCCAAGCTTGTTCCCATGGATTTTTGCAATGATTGCCAGAATCTGGACGTGAATCTGCTGTCTCTGTCTGAGATGATAGACATTGGCACTCCATGGAGTCGTACGATCTCTCAGATGTAGATTCTCGATAGCTTTTCCATTTTATCAGTTTCCTTGATCGGTAGGAAATGAGCGGACTTGGTTAATCTATCGACGATTACCCAAATAGTATCTTGGCCACCCTGAGTTTTGGGCAGTTTTGTTATGAAGTCCATGGAAATCTGCTCCCATTTCCACTCAGGAATTTCAGGTTGTTGGAGTAGTCCTGAGGGTTTCTGGTGTTCTATTTAGATCTTGGCGCAAGTCAAACACTTGCTCACATATGTAGCGATCTCTGCTTTCATGTTTGGCCACCAGTAGAGTTGCTTGAGATCTTGATACATCTTGTCTGACCCGGGGTGTACGGAGTATGGAGTCTTGTGTGCCTCGCTCATAACTACCTCTCTAAATCCACCAAACTTGGGTGTCCATATTCGGTTCATGAGGTAGCGTGCTCCGTCACTCTTGATTTCTAAGTTCTTGTCCATTCCCCTAAGGGTCTCACCTGTCACATTTTCGGGTTTCAAGGCCTCTATTTGAGCTTCCTTGACTTGTGCTGATAGGTGCGAATGGATCGACATGGCTAATGACTTCACTCTTCGGCCATAGTACTCCTTACGACTAAGGGCATCTGCCACGACGTTTGCCTTTCCTAGATGATAGTGAATCTCACATTCGTAGTCGTTGAGCAATTCGACCCAACGTCACTGTCTCATGTTCAACTCCTTCTGGTCGAAGATGTGTTGTAGGCTCTTGTGGTCTGTAAAGATTGTGCACTTGGTACCATATAGGTAGTGTCTCCAAATTTTAAGAGTGAAGACCACCACCCCAAGTTCTAAATCGTGAGTGGTGTAGTTGACCTCATGTGTTTTCAGTTGTCGTGAGGCATATGCAATAACCTTTCCCCTCTGCATTAGTACACAGCCCAGCCCTTGCTTCGAAGCGTCGCAATACACCACAAAATCTTTGGTCCCTTCTGGAAGAGAAAGGATGGGTGCACTGCAAAGGGCCTGTTTCAAAGTCTGAAATGCAGCATCTTGCTTTTCTCCTCAATTGTAGGTCACACCTTTCTGGGTTAAGGCGGTAAGAGGCTTTGCGATGCTGGAGAAATTCTGAATGAACCTTCGATAATAACCAGCAAGACCTAGAAATTGGCTAATTTCTGTTAGTGTAGTTGGTGCAAACCAGTTTTTGATAGCCTTGAGTTTTGATGGATCCACGTGGATTCCTTCCTTGCTGACCACGTGACCGAGGAAGTCCACCTTTCTAATCCAAAACTCACATTTTGAGAATTTTGCATACAGTCTCTCAGTTCGTAATGTCTCTAAGATTTGCCTCAGATGTTGACTATGCTCTTCTTTATTCTTTGAATAAATGAGTACGTCGTCTATGAATACTATCACAAATTTATCCAAGAATGGACGACATACCCGATTCATTAGATCCATGAATACGGCCGGGGCATTGGTTAGTCCGAACGGCATCAATACGAACTCGTAATGTCCGTATCTCGTTCGGAAGGTCGTCTTGGGAACAACACTCTCCAGGACTCGCAGCTGGTGATATCCCGACCTCAGATCGATCTTGGAGAAGTAGTTGGCTCCTTGGAGTTGGTTGAATAAGTCATCGATTCGGGGTAGGGGTATCGGTTCTTGATGGTAAGTTTCTTGAGTTCTCGGTAGTTGATGCACATTCTGAATGATCCATCCTTCTTTTTCACGAACAACACGGGTGCTCCCAATGGCGAGAAGCTCGGCCTGATGAATCCTTTTCCAAGTAGTTCATTCAGTTGGCTGGATAGCTCTTGCATCTCTGCCGGGGCTAATCGATAGGGTGCTTTGGCTACCGGGGTAGCCCCGTGAACCAGATCGATTCTGAACTCAACTTGTCTCGCGGGAGGTATTCCCGGAAGGTCCTCGGGAAAAACGTTGGGAAAACCGCATACGTCGGGCACATTCTTGATGTCCTGGACTTCGCGTTTCACATCTACAACATGTGCCAAAAACGCGTGACACTCCTTGCGTAGGAATTTTTGAGCTTGGATACTTGAGATGATACGAAGAGTGGTACTGGGTTTGTCGCCCAAGACAATGAAAGTTTCACCAGTTGGCAGATTAAGGAGAACAACCTTATCGTAACATAGAATGTCCGCATGATGAGAACTCAGCCAATCCATGCCAACGATAACATCGAAACTCTTAATCGAGACTGGCAAGAGGTTGATTGAAAAGGGATGATCGTTTAAAGTTAGGGTGCAGTTTAAGTATATCTCCTTAGTGACTTCGGTTTTCCCGTTGGCCATTTCTACTATGAATGGTTCACTTAATGATTGTGGTATTGATTTTAGCAGGCCTTTAAAGTCGTGACTCACAAAACTCCTTTCCGCTCCACTATCAAACAAAATGCATGCATACGAGTTGTCGATAAGAAACGTACCCGTAACAACAGTAGGGTCCGCAATGGCTTCATCTTGTCCCATTGCGAAAACTCGGCCCCTTCCGCCGGTATTCCGATTGTTTGCCTTTGGGCAGTCCCTGCGGTAGTGCCATGTGTCTCCGCACTCAAAGAAGGCGCGGCTTACCCTGGTATTAGCAGTGGGGACGGATGGTTGGGTTGGCTCTTTGCAATAGCGGGCTGTATGTCCCTTCTTATTGCACTTGGTGCATTGAAGATCATGACAAGGACCGTGGTGGTGGAAGTTGCGTCAGTTGCACTTAGGAAGTTTCCCATTATATGAGCTTGTGGGGACAGGGTTGGCAGGTACAGTCATAGCGTGGGTCGCTATTACTTGTTGTTTCTTGGGGTTTTCCTGGAGGGTTTGTCCCCTCCTTTTGTTCCAAGGCCTACTCTGGCCCTGAGCCTCCTTAGATGGATTTGCGGTTGTTGCAATGGTACCCTGTTTAACTCCGTGGTCGATGAGTCGCTGAGCCAGGAATTTAGCGATGTTGTAGGTAACAGGGTTGGAAGCTAGGACATGCCCTTGAATCTGGGGTGACAACCCCCAAATGTACCTTTCAACCTTCTTTGATTCTGGGTTGACCATGGTAGGGCACAATGCAGCGAGGTCGTTGAACCTAGCTGTGTAGGTGACTAGGTCAGACCCAGTCATTTTCAGATTCCAGAGCTCCTGCTCAAGCTTTTGCACTTCGCCCCTTGGGCAGTATTCTTCCAGTAGTAGAACCTTCAGATCCTCCCAACTCATGGCATTGGCGACAGTGAGCGTCACCGAATTCACATGGCTTTTCCACCAAGTGAGGGCTCGATCTATGAAAGTGCAAGCAGCGAACTTGACTTTGCTTGCTTCCAGGCATAAGCAGATCTCGAAGACCATTTCGGTCTTCTCGAACCATTGCATTAGTGCAATGACTCCCCCAATTCCATTAAAAGTTTTTGGCTTAGCATTAGAGAAATCCTTGTAAGTACATTCTCTTACTTGGCCATGACTAGCGCCATGATTTGGATGATTCGTGCTGCTTCCTGCCCCTCCATTTCCGTGGGAGTTTATTTGCGAGAGGGCTGCAGTTACTGCTGCTGTGATAGCAGCCTGGACCATGGCTGGATCATAAGTCGGTGGTGGAGGTGGTGGTGGTGCCGTGCCCGGCCTGGGCCTTAGGTTTGGACGAGGAGGCATCGTGCTGCTAAAAGAAAATGAAAGATTTATAAGTTTTTGTAGTTCAGAGTTGAATGATATTGAGTTAACTTCTAATAGTTCTAAAAAATTGGGTTTGACCAACGCAAGGTTTTGAGCTTGAAAATAAAGTTTGAATAGATGTACTTATGAATTGAACGAACTACGCATGATTACCAGCAAGAAAAGGGGTATACCCTTATATATATATATATATATATATATATATATATATATATATATATATTAAACATATAGTTGTGTTATAGCGGGGTCTAGACAAAAGTTCTTGACCTTTCTAAAGGTCTCCGATTACAGAACAATTTAAAGAAAATAATACTTTTATCCGAAGTCCTAATTTATAACAAAATTTGAGAGTCAGGCAAGTACTACTTGCGGCGCACTTTGCGTTTGGAGCTCGACTCCATGTCAGACTGCTTCGACTACATGAGGCGCCTATCAAACGCAGCTTGTTGTTCCCTCAATTCTGCGAAGGTTGCATTTGCTTGTGCTTGAAATGCTTCGACGCGAATGTGGATGTCGTTCTGCAACATCTCTAGGCGGTTGATATCGGCCGTGTGGATTTGTACTTCCACATTAACCTCTCGGATTCGGTTGGCTTGCACTCCGGATTGATAGCACTGGTTGGCGAGTTTGCTAACCATGACCGGAAGTGCTCGGTCAGCTGATCCCCCGCCTCTGACATCATAGAAGTCTCGGCACATGTCGTAGGGAGGGCGTAAGCTTTGTTGTTGGCTCCAATGATGGAGGTGACTTCCCCACACAGGAGTGGGTCCTTGGAAGTTCCTCACGTGAACGGGAGGTTGTGGGATTGGTGGATTGATAATTTATGGCTCCGAATCTGTGCCAGAGTCATCCCCTTCCTCCAACTCTATAGGCTCTTCGTCTTCTTCAGGATCTTCTTCGATCCATCCTCTATTCCCTTGGTTGGGGTAGTAGGGGTCATTGGGGTGATGGAATCCTGCCATTTAGACTATACGAGAATAGGGTTAAAAAATTACTATAAGCTAGAGCACATGAAACTTACCCTTAAGTTTAATGGTTGATGACAACACAAAAACTCCCTTAGTATTATGTAATGATGTGCTTTTGGTAAGTTTTAAAATCATTGTCCACTGCAGACACTCCTTGGCATACGTTAGTCGGCTCTCGGACAAATATAGTTGATCAGGCTATATTCTTCCCAGTTCCGATTACATGTCCCAAGGCGTACCTGTACTGCACAACTTATTTATAATACTTATAGAGTTATTCGATATGAAACTGTTATTAGTATGAAATGAGTGCATGCTTACCTTAAAACTAAATAAATTTAATTTCAAAAGTATGACTCTTCTCAGAGTGTTTTTGCCCAGTTGAGTTTATAGTTGTATACCAAAAAGAAATGGTTTTGATATACTTATTTCACTATAAACAAAGCTTTGATACCAATATGTCACACCCCCAAACCAGAATGGCAGAAACGTTCGAGGGCGGAGGACGTCATATTCAGTATCATAACAGTTCATAGAAAGGAAAGTACACACCACCATATATATTAAAGTTTCCAAGATGTTTACATAATTGTATTCATTACATATTCAAATGATAAATACATAAACATCTTTCAAAAGAAGTAATTAACGCCAGCGCGTTAATCCCGTAAGTTGATTTCCAAACCTGCTTAGCGGTTCCCTGAGAATACAAGTTATTTCAAAGAGAAAGTGTCAACAATTAAGTTGGTGAGCTCGTAAGTAGTTTAGAAAAATTTAATGCCATTCCCAAATGGGTATATGTTTTCCAGAAAACTCAGTATTTCAAATGTGAAGAGTTATGACTGGTTGTGTTGAAAATGAATGTATTAGATCCAGAAAATCCCATATTTTCCCTAATGGTTGTGATATGAATTGTTGTGTTTTCCAAGAAAATCCCTTATTTTCTTATAAAAGTATGAAATGCATATCAATGTTCGTGTTATAAGTTGTAAATAATTGCACCAGGAAAATCCCTTATTTTCCTATTGCTTGTTTGGTTTGTATACAGGAAAAACCTTTATTTTCCTAACATGACTGGCAGTCTCTAAGACCGAAAGTTGCAAGAAAACGACGTTCTTAAAAGTTGTATCATAGTTATATATAATAAAGCTATACGAAGATCGCATTTGTTATATGAAGAATAGTTTTAACAGTTACTTGTTCATAAAAGCATAATACCATAATAATTGTATATCCGATGAGTTTTATAACCATACTAAACATAATATGCCTGTAATGACGTTCTTCAGGCGTCGCAACGTTATGACAACTGTCACCCCAAAGGACGGACTATAGCTAACAGTCAGGGCGCGGGATCATGACTTCCCGTATAGATCTATACACATTTGACACGTTCTCCGAACGGGAGACTGTGGTTATAGACAGGACTTGCAGCATTACTTTCTAATAAAGAAAAGTAACGTTTGAAGATATACACGTCTCATGGATTCTCAACTAAGCCTGTATTAAAGTGATAGTTTTTATATGCAAAGTTTATCCTTTTTCACAATGTTTGACGAAACATGAATCATAAGTTTTTTTAGAATGTATAAAACGACTTAACAATGAAAGGTACTTTGAAATCATTATATACTTTGCGTAAGTCTAATGCACACAAAGTATGACAAGAGTTTTCCATAATAGTAATGAGTTCCAAGTGATTTATTCGGTAAAACAAGTGAAGTGAAACTTTATAAAATACACAATAATAACCGTATGTTTACTTGTATTCCCCCCTAAAAGAGTATAAAAGCATTTAAAATGTATTTAAATTGTGTTTGAAAGGGGTATGAACTCACTAGAAAGTTTGAAGATAGCAAGATGGAAAACCGGGTAGAGTTTCGTCTCGGGAAATGGATTTTCCTCGGGATTCTCGGGATTTTTCGGGAGTAAAATCAACCTTCGGGATTTGCACAAAATGACCAGGGCTTCGGGGTAGTGCGAGCACGGAAAACGAGGCAAAACGCAAGAAAAGAGAGAGAGAATGAGCAATTTTTTCGGGAACCCTCGCATCCCTTTTATAGGGGGCTGGAACCGCCTCGGTACGCTGGACGTACGCTCATACGCAGGGCGTACGCGTACGTCACGCGTGACCGAGTCCTCGACTGCCTCGCACGTCGGACGGGACCAGGGGGTAGGCTCGCATAGGGGCGACGTGGACGATCCGAGGCTGTGGCCTTGCGTACGCTGGGCGTACTCGTGTACGGTGGGCGTACTCGCGTGACTCAGGCTTCGGATAATACCGAATTTTTGAATAAAAATATATATTAATTATTTATCAAACTTCAAAAATTCATATTTCCTTCATACAAACTCCGTTTTCGATGTTCTTTATATCCACGCATAGGTGAGACTAAGATCTACAACTTTCGTTTAGATTTCTTCGGCAAATTCTGAAATTATTTTTATTATTTATTTATTAAAATGACGTGATTAAGGAATTTCTTTAAAAATTCATAACTTTTTCATACGATGTCTGATTTGGGTGTTCTTTTTATGCACGTTTGTAGTTTAGCGATATCTATGATTTTCATTTAGACACCTAAGGTCAAAAAGTGTTTTATTGAAACTTTGCGTTTTTCCGTAACTTCACATTGCCGGTTTTTGTCGGAAAACTTAGAATGGTCATAACTTCTTCGTTATAACTCGGATTTTTGTGTTATTTATATGTTTGGAAACCTTGAGACGATACCTACCACATAGCGTACTCCAAACAGAGCTTTTGAATGCTTCATTTTTCGATGATATTCTAATCCCTTTTTTAAAAAGGTTACAAGACTCGATCTTTGATGACTTGAAATGACGGGTTGTTACAATAGTGATGCTAGCTTTCAGACTGATAGGGATAATTTCCGTTCTCAGTCAGGATGGTCTTTACCCTAAACGGAGGAGCAATTTCTTGGAAGAGTTCCAAGCAAGAGGCAGTGGCTGATTCAACTTGCAAATCAGAGTATATAGCAGCTAGCAAGGCAGCAATGGAGGCGATATGGTTGAAGAACTTCATTGGAGATCTTGGAGTTGTACCAGCTATTAAGGAGCCAATGGAAATTTTCTGTGATTGTGAAAATGTTGTTGTCTTAGCCAAGTAACCAAGGGATCACGGGAGATCCAGACACTTCGACAGAAAATAACATTTCATCAGACATCGAATAGAAGTAGGACTCCTCTTGGCAAAGAGGGTATCATCGGATGAAAATCCAGCAGATCCCCTCACGAAGGGACTGACACGGGTTAAGCATCTCCAGCATGCTCGGAGCATTGGGCTGAAGGATGATATTAGATTTAGTAGTTAGATAACCTTGAAATTTGTAAAGTGTAATTGACATTAGATGATGAATAAAAGGTGTTTTATTTATGAGTAAAGTGTTGATATCTCTTGTCGATCGTTTACTATATTTATTTTGCATGTTTTGACTTCCAGAATAATTATGTTTGGTATATCATATTATTCGAACCTCCACAGTCGGTCATATGTCAGGAAGTAGGTATGAATCAAGACTGTCATTATTGGTTGCAGAGGTCTAAGGTGTTGGACATGGCTACAACAATTATAAGTGCTCATAAGGTCTGAGCATTGGACTCAACCCACGCTCACTGGAATCACTTCATGGAATTCATATCGAGTGATCGTGAGACGGTAATATCATATAAGTCTTCAAACCTAGAGATATGATCTGTTACTTATGAGTTGGTTATGCATTGATTGTACGTAAATGTATTGCTAACTCGATGTTATAAAACGTGCTTTTGTGTATAATTCAATGAGTGGTAGAACAAACATATGAGTTAAAGTTTATCTATTCCTTCTTGGATTAGAAGCTGATATCTGGGCCCCTCGATGATTTTGTTTTGACCTATGTACCGGGCCCCATCAGAACTAAGTTGATGTGTTCAATTAAGTTCTTTGTCAAACAAATCGGATCTCGAGAAACCAACTGCTAGACAATAAGTAAGACATTGTTCCATGTATATTTCTGGATGATATCTCGAACAAAGGATTATATGATCACTTATCTTAAATGGCGTATCATCATCTTCTCAGTTTCGAGAGACCTTGAAAGAGCTACGATTGTTGATCGGTTCCTGAAGTCATACTTCTAGTTATAATTATTAGACTTATCCAAGTGGGAGACTGTTGGATAAGGTGTCTAAGTCAATAACTATTTCTAGTATGTACTTGATCCGACCCGGCATGGTCCATTTGGGTTGCATGGCACCAAGCAATTGGATAGACTAAATGAGAGAAATAACACTTGTGGTTTATCAATATATTATGAGTTCTGATATATTAATAATATTATTTAATTAGCTTGATCAAGAATTAATTTAGAATTAATTAAGTGATCAAAAGATAACTAATTAAATATATGGGTTGATTATGTAGATCAATCATACTTGTAGAGTCGGCTAAGAGGCTCCATGGATTATCAACTTGGGTTCCACCCATAGGATGCTCCATGGATGCTCCATGGGAGTTACAAACCCATGGGTCATGGAAATGAAGAGTCATGACACATTAGGGTTTACATGATGTAACCCTAGATGTGTCAACACTATATAAGGATCATATTCTCCACCAAAATCGGCTACACATGAACAACTGAGGGCTAGGACGATTTTTGCAAGTGTAAGATTCTGTCAAAAGTTTAATCCTTTTCATTTGGTGTTGTGTGAAGCATTTGAGGCATCACACTTGGGGTGCTAGGCTCACAAGGTTTCAAGGATCACAAGCAACAATAAGGTAAGTTATTCTATCTTCCATTCAAGTTAAATATTGTTCCCCATGTATGCTAGATAGGAATATAACCTTGAAATTCAAATTTGCATGATAATTAGACAAACATTGATCCAAGGTTATTAGGGTTGCATCTACACTTAGGAAGTGTTAGAATGATCAAAACCCATCATTATGATAGTGCAAGGAGGCTAGCCAAGAAATTGTACGATCATGGCAACAAAAAGTGCGCCAAAACAGGAGAAGCAGAAGTTAAGAAAGAAGGTGGGAACAAGAAGGGGAAAAAACAAGCAGAAGTGAAATAAAAATTATGAATTATCGAAGAAACAACAAACCGTGATTGTCCATGATGCTACTCAAGTTGTCACCACACTACATGCTCCAACCTCATCCACACAAAATAACTCGAAGCAATACTCAGCAAAACTCCCCAAATGTTACAAATGAAACTACCATCATCATGGGGAATGCCGAGAGATGGTTTGCATAACGTGCAATCGAAAAGGTCATATAGCAAAGTACTGTAGGATTCAACTTCCACAAAACCAGACGCTAAAAAACAACAACAACAACAACACCAATGTTGGGGCCAGTCATACATGTTATGGATGCGTGAGAACTGGGCATTTCAGGCGCAATAACCCCAATGTTAACAATCAAGGAACTGGAGGATCAGGAAGAGTTTTGATTATAGGAGAAGGTGAATTCGTCCGGGACCCTACTGTTGTCACCGGTACGTTCCTACTTAACAACACATACACATGCATCTTATTCGATAGTGGGGCAGAGCGAAGTTTTGTTAGTAACAAGTTTAAACATATACTAAAACAACGACCCCAAAAGCTTAATGAAGCCTTCCCAGTAGAAATGGCTAATGGGAAGACTGAATCAACTAAAGGTATCTATATAGGATGCACATTAACACTAAACAACCACTATTTCCAAATAGATTTGATGCCTATAAATGTTAGGAGTTTTGATGTGATAATTGGCATGGATTGGTTAAGCTCCCATCATGCTGATATTATGTGTCACGAGAAGGTTGTTCGCCTTCATCTTCCCAATTAGAAAACCCTAATAATATATGGAGATAAACCTTGTAAAAATCTTCATCTTATCTCGTGCATCAAGGCATAGAATTGCTCACACAAGAAGAACTATGCATTCCTCGCTCACGTTGTGGACAAGACCAAAGAAGAAGTAAACATACAAGATATCTAGTGGCATGCAACTTTACGGATGTATTTCCTGAAGAGCTTCCAGGAATACCCCTAGATAGGTAAGTCGAATTTTGAATTGACCTCGTGCCTAGAGCTACTTGTCATAACTAGGAATTCTAATGCTTTTGTAAACATTAACAATGACAACATTTGTGACTAAAACTTGAAAACATGCATGATATTTATTCAATGACCACAAAATTCCATAAAACACTCTATGCAAACACTACAAATGGTCAACAAAAGATTGGAAACCCTAAAAATCCTAGTTTAAGTCCATTATGGGCTAGGATTTCCTTATTGGGCCTAATGGACCAATAAGCTTCTAATTTGACTATTTTGGGCTTAGGATCCTTAAATGGGCCCTAATTGAACTGACCCTCATAAAACTTAACATTTTGGGCCACAATGAATCCAAAACGAATTGGTCTACCTTAATCGGCCTTATTGGGACATAAAAAATCCAATAAGCCCTAATGGGACATAAAACTCATTCTTTTATGCAAATTGGGTCGTAAACTACCCTAAACGCCCAATAGGCCGAAAACTTCTTTATGCACCTAATAATTTCGAACCAAGATAAGAAGTGTGCCAAATCAAATTACCTCCTTCCTCCTAGCCCAAATATCGGCCCAAGTATAAAAAAAAGAATGAAAGATTTATCCATCCTCCTTCCTCCTAGCCCAAATTACCTCCTTCACTTTTGTCCCTCCTTTCCCCTCTCTTATTCTTGGCCGAAATAAGAAACACACACACACACACTCACACAGTGCACTTGAATTTTCTCTCAAACACTCACAACAACAACTCATCCTTCCTCTAAAATATTTCGAGATCTTGGGCATTTTCAAGAAGGTTCTTCCATCAAAATCATCATCTTTGGTAAGTTGTTGCTTAAATCCATGTCTTAGCTTCTTGATAACTTCAAAAATCTCCTCTTAACTCATACAAAATTCGTGATCTTGATTTTTAGAACCCATCTAAGCCAAATATCTCTTCAAGGAGCTTGTTAGGACCAAAAACAACACCATCTTCTTCCATTTCTTCTTCAAAACCGTGAGCAAACAAGCAAGGTGAGTTCATACACCCTTGTTTTTTAGTTTTTACTTGTTTTTGGGGGGAGAATACAAGTATTATGTGATGATCTGTGTGTTTGCATGCTATATGTGATTTCTTTAGTTTTTGGTTGTGATAATATGTAATATTTGTTATATTTCGAGATCTATAGCAAGAAGGGTGAAAGAATCATAAACAAAAACATAATAAACAACATACATCGTAGATCTAAGGGTCCTTAAGTTTAAAATATGAAAAACAAAACCAAAGAACCTTAGAAGTGTTATTTTTGCAAAAATAACAAAGATTGGGTGTAAATTGTAAATTGTCGGTTTTATGAGGGTTATAAGTTTTTTATTTGTATAAAATCTGATTTTTATGAAAATGATACTTTTCAAATGTTTAAAAACAGAAATTTTAGCTTAATGGGCTTAAAATTGGGCCTAACGAGTTTTGGGCCCAAGGTTGCGAAAAAAAAAAGGTTTTGAGGGGCTGATGTGGAAACTCAAAAAACTATGGGTCTAAACTGTATATAAACTTTTTTTGCGGTTAAAAATGAGTTTATTACCAAATTTGGACTAAAAATGCAAAGTTTTTGATTTTGGGGTCAAAATTGTAAAACTTACGGAAATTGGGCTAAAAATGTAAACTTTTTACAAATAAAGGCTGGAAATGACAAATACAATAGTTTTGGGTTGAAATTATCATTTAAATAAATTTTGGGTCAAAATGTCAAGAAAAATGGTTTAAGGACCAAAAATGTCAATTTTCATAAAAAGGGACTAAAAGTGTCATTTTTATAGAAAAAGAGGCTGCAATGGTCAAACTAAATGTTTTTGGACCAAATAAACAATTATAAATCTTTGGGTTAAAAATATCAAGTTTATAACACATGGTTATATATATATATATATATATATATATATATATATATATATATATACACACACACATATATATATACACATATATATATATATATATATATATATATATATATATATATATATATATATATATATATATATATATATTGTAACATCCGGACTTTTATCAGGTATCTTGTTAATTGCATTTTTGTTGATTTGTGAGGGGGACTCGGCGAGTTGGAGCTCAGACTCGCCGAGTAGGGACGCGGATTTGGACGCAGGATCGCGCCTGGACTCGGCGAGTCCAGGGTATGGACTCGACGAGTCTACGCTGTGTAATGAAACCCTGATTTCTCGGGTTTGAGACTTATTTAAAGGGCCTAATGGCCGTCATTTGTGCCCACCAGCCCTTTGAGTGAAACCCTAATCGTGTGTGAGCACTTGGAGCTAAGTAGGAGGCCATTATTGACCTTGAAGGTGCCATTTTTGCAAGGAAGAGAAGCGCTAGCCAAGGGAGAGCAAGAAGGAGCCATTTCTGTGGGTTAGGAGTCCAGAGCATCATTTTGTGGTAATAAATCCGAATTATCTTCTTGTTTGTTACTGTTTATTTAGATTTAGGGTTGTTGAACCCTTTCATGGCTAGGTTTGGTGTCCTTTTTGTTCCCTTATGAGGTTGGAACCATAGATCTGGACCCTTAGGTGTCCAGAGTGTCCCTTTACCCAAGCTTTTCTGGGATCAATGGAGGCTTTGGATTGGAATCCTCATGCCTTAGGTCAAAAACTCCATTATGGAGCTATAGTGGGTGTTATGGGCACCAAGATGGGAACTTTACGTGATGAATCAGTCGAGGGAGGCCAGATCTATAGTTTTGGAAGCAGATCTGACCTTAGAAGCGAGATTGGAGTGATTGCATGGCATGGACTCGCCGAGTCTGTTCATCCGACTCGGCGAGTATCTTGAAGATTGCCTTGGGACTGTTCAGCGAGTGGTCCAATCGAGTCATGGGTAGACTCAGTGAGTCAGGGTGAGTTGGAGAGGGGTGACGGGTGGACTGAGTCAACCGTGGACTCGCCGAGTTGTCCTAGAAGACTCGGCGAGTTGAGTCGGGGTAGCCCCACGATTCATGCAGGTGAAACTCGTCGAGTAAGGGGGGTGATACTCGACGTGTAGTAAGAAGATTTTAGAGGGTTGGTGAAAACGACTAGACTCGCCGAGTCGCTATGGTACTCGCCGAGTCCGGTCAGACTTGACCGTTGAACGTTGACCAGAGTTGACTTGTGTTGACTTCTTATAGATAGTCAACCTTAGAGATATAAAGTATTAATTAGAAACATATAATGCTATAGGAGGATTAGAGCTCGGAGGATCGAGCACGAGGGATTCCCAGGATTCGTGAGATACCGAGATACGCGAGGTGAGTCTTCTCACTATACTATATTACCTTGAGTAGGTAACCCGAGCTATATGATAGAGCATTTGTATGCTATGTATGTTATGTGTTGTACTGCATTAGTTCTATGTGATTTATGTAGTGCATGTTTATCAGAGCTAGAACCTGAGGGTTCACAGAGTTTGGGTGCACGGACCCACAGAGTTATAGCCTCGAGTGGCTAATACGTGTTATATGTGGTATTTTGGGGAACTCACTAAGCCTTGTGCTTACAGTGTTTGATGTTATTATTTCAGGTACTAGTGACGACCGCGGGAAGGCGCCGGCTTGATCCGTACACACACACTCGGAGTTTGTACATTGTGATCTTGGGATCTTGTATTGACCTAATTTGGATAATTAATATGGTTGTTTGATGAATAGAAATGGAATTATGTTTTATAAGAAAATTGAAAATTTTGTTTTGAAATTTACGGTGTTACGAATTGGTATCAGAGCCTTGGTTTGAGGGATTCGGGTACACCTTCGGGGGTATTTGAACTCAAACTGAGGAATTGGAAAGGTATTTTCAAAAGAAAACCTAACTTTTCTAAGAGTAAAAGATTTTCTTGAAAAGGAAACAAATTCCAGGAAGAAACGTGTGTACGATCCGTCAGCGCCCGAACGGTGAATTCCCAAAATACCTTTGTATTACGTGATATTAATATTGAGATGATGTATCTGCATGCTAGAGTAGGCTAGGTATTACTAATAGGACTAGAGTGGCCTGAATTGTGATGCCTTAGCCTAGGGAGGGGTAAGCTGCTATGAGATGCTGAGAGTGAGTAGATAGCAGTAAGGAGTTTATGAGAGATCTATTAGAGAGTGGTTCACGCATGATAGAGTACTTGGGAATTGGAATCCGAAGAGGAAGGTTTGGGGTGTGTACTGAGACGGTAAGGACAGTAGTATTGGGCCCGTACTACTGAAAGCACCGGGGCAGTACACAGTCCAAATAAGAATCTTGGGATACCAAGAATCAAGAAGGAGTGGATTGTTGAGTGTGAGAATGTTCGAGTGAATTCTAATTTATCGCATGTTGTATTTCAGAGGTTGATCATGGTGAGGACACGTCATATGCCGGAGGATGCCGTAGCTAGTGATGAGGAGATCCGACAGATCATTCATGAGGAGGTGGCTGCGGTCATCAGAGCTGAGATACCAGAGATGTTCGGGTCTATCAAGACCGCGCTGATTGAGACATTTGACAAGCATTACGCCGCTCTTTCTGAGGCTGCTGTTGCAGCGGCTACCGCAGCAATCGCTGCGACGAGACCCCAGGGAGGTGATACGTCACTATTTCGGGAGTTCAGCAACACCAAACCACCAGAGTTTGATGGTACACAGGATCCGGTGGCAGCTATGAGGTGGATATCTGATATGGAGGGGTGCTTCTTCACTTGCTCGTCCCCTGAGCATTTGAAGGTTCGGTTCGCACTGAACCAGCTTCGCTTGGGAGCGAAGGACTGGTGGAAGTTTGTGACGGCGCATTTCACGCCTGCTGAGCTCTCGGCAGTGACCTGGGAGAGGTTCACTACCATGTTCCGAGATGAGTACGTTCCCCAGGTGGAGAGGGAGCGTCTGGCACAGGAGTTTCTGACCCTCAAGCAGGGTACTGAGTCAGTTACAGCAATCACGAGGATGTTCCATGAGAGGGCGATGTTTTGCCCTGAGCACGTGTCCACTGAGCAGGCACGTATGAGCCGCTACCTGAGCATTTTGAGACGGGATATTCGGGAGTTCGCTGCGAACTCCTCGTATCGGACATTTGCTAAGCTTCAGGCAAATGCCCGGAAGAGGGAGATTGAGCTTGAGACTCAGGCCAGGGAGGAGGCGGAGTCTCTGGGGAGGGATCGGCGGTCGGCACAGCTTCAGCCGGCAGCCAAGCGGGCCAAGCCCGCTGATCCCAAACCCGGGAGCCAGAAGGGCTGCACTTGCGGGAAGTGCGGCAAGGGTCACGATGGAGTCTGTCGAGCACGATCTTGCTACAAATGTGGCAAGGAGGGGCATATGGCCAAGGACTGCCCCAAGGGGTTTGCAGTGTGTTTTCACTACAATCAGACCGGACACCGGAAGGCGGAGTGTCCGCTGCTGCGTGGAGCATCTCAGGGATCTGCTCTTGCCGCCATCAGAGCTACTGAGAGTCGGCCCGTGAAGGCCGAGGCACCGAGAGCTCGAGGGAGAGCCTTTCAGCTGACTGCGGAAGAGGTCCGCGCTGCACCCGACGTTGTGGCTGGTACGTTTCCTTTTATATATCTATTTTTGGTGTTGAGATATTATGCTTATATCATGCTATGCATAGGTACCTTCCTTGTGAACTCTGTGCCTGCTTTAGTGTTATTTGACTCGGGTGCGAGTCGGTCTTTTGTATCTTTGGCCTTTAGTCAGCATATCAGTGTTAGTCGTGAGGCATTGAGTCGGCCTCTGCGGGTTTCCATAGCCGCCGACAGAGTGATTTGTGCCACGGAGGTCCTCCGGGGATGTGTGTTAGAGATTTTTAGGGTTGAGTTTCCGATCGATCTGGTTCCTATTGCGATGGGTGATGTCTGTGTCATAGTGGGCATGGACTGGTTGAGCCGATTCGACGCGGTTATCGACTGCGAGCGTCAGCTGGTGACCATACGAGATCCTGGTGGGGGAGTTCTTTCGGTATACGGTGAGGGTACACGTCTGGATCAGCCTTTTGTTCGGCCGCTAGGGCGAGGCAGTGTTTACAGCAGGGCTGTAAAGGTTTTGTGGCGTATGTGATGGATACGCGAGTGATCTCCGAGAAACCAAGTTCAGTGGATAAAGTTCCGGTGGTGCGTGAGTTTCCAGATGTTTTTCCCAAAGAGTTACCAGGTGTGCCTCCCGTGAGGCAAGTGGAGTTCGGTATCGATTTGGTTCCGGGAGCCGCGCCTATCGCTAAGGTGCCTTATCGCCTTGCACCTCCAGAGATGCAAGAGTTATCCTCGCAGCTTCAGGAGCTGCTGGGGAAGGGTTTTATTCGGCCGAGTAGCTCGCCGTGGGGAGCACCCATTCTGTTTGTGAAGAAGAAGGACGGCTCGCATCGAATGTGTATTGATTAACGAGAATTGAATAAGCTGACGGTCAAGAACCGTTACCCGTTGCCAAGGATCGACGATTTATTCGATTAGTTGCAGGGAGCATCTTGGTTCTCCAAGATCGATTTGAGGTCAGGCTATCATCAGGTGAGAGTGCGGGACGAGGAAGTCCAGAAGACAGCATTCAAGACGCGTTATGGGCATTATGAGTTCGTGGTGATGCCTTTTGGGCTCACCAATGCCCCGGCTGTGTTCATGGACCTCATGAACCGGGTATGTAGGCCGATGTTGGATCGGTCGGTGATTATGTTCATCGATAATATTCTGGTGTATTCGAGATCTAGAGAGCAGCACGAGGAGCATTTGAGGGAGGTTCTTGGAGTTTTGAGATCGGAGAAACTTTATGCAAAGTTTTCCAAGTGCGATTTCTGGTTGCGGGAGGTCCAGTTTCTGGGGCACCTCGTTAATCAGAAGGGGATATTGGTCGATCCGGCCAAGGTTGACGCGGTGATGAGGTGGGAGGTGCCAAAATCACCTTCTGAGATCAGGAGCTTCCTTAGGTTGGCAGGGTACTATCGGAGGTTTATCAAGGATTTCTCCAAGATTGCAGTGCCACTCACCAGATTGACCCGGAAGGGTGTTACATTTTTATGGGGCCCCGAGCAGCAGACCTCCTTTGAGACGCTTCGCCAAAGGTTGTGTGAAGCTCCGGTTTTAGCTCTTTCGGAAGGGATGGAAGATTTTGTGGTATTCTGTGATGCATCAATTTTAGGGCTGGGAGCGGTGCTGATGCAGAAGGGACATGTGATAGCATATGCATCGAGGCAGTTGAAGCCTCATGAGACGAGGTACCCCACACATGATTTGGAGTTGGGGGCGGTGGTGTTCGCTCTCAAGATTTGGCGCCACTACTTGTATGGGGTTCGTTGTACGATATACACGGACCATAAGAGCTTGAAGTACTTGATGGATCAGCCTAACCTAAATATGCGGCAAAGGAGGTGGTTAGATGTAGTCAAGGATTATGATTGCGAGATTTTGTACCACCCGGGCAAGGCTAATGTGGTAGCCGACGCATTGAGTCGCAGGGCGAAGAGTACTCCACTGCGAAATGTATGTTTGAGATTGACCGTGATAGCTCCAGTTCTGGACGCCATTCGTGGGGCACAGGCCGAGGCTGTGCATCCGGAGATGCAGAAGAGAGAACGGGTCGTTGGTTTGGTTTCTGAGTTTGTGTCGGATAGTCGAGGGCTTATGACCTATCAGGGCCGGATTTGGGTACCGTTTGTGGGTGGTACGCGTACTACGTTGATGGAGGAAGCTCATAGATCGAAATTTTCGATCCATCCCGGGGCTACAAAGATGTACTTAGATCTGAGGAAAGAATATTGGTGGCCTTGTATGAAGAGGGATGTCGCGTGGTTTTGTCGAGAGGTGCTTGACCTGTCGAAGGGTGAAGGTCGAGCACCAAAGACCGCATGGTAAGTTGCAGCCATTGGAGATTCCCGAGTGGAAGTGGGAACAGATCGCTATGGATTTCATCACCAAATTGCCGAGGACTGCCAGAGGAGTTGATGCAATTTGGGTGATTGTGGATAGGTTGACGAAGAGCGCTCACTTTCTCGCCATCAGTGAGAGTTCTTCGGCGGAAAAGTTGGCGGAGGTTTATGTGAGAGAAGTAGTATCTCGGCATGGGGTGCCGATCTCGATTGTTTCGGATCGTGATGTGCGCTTCACTTCCCGATTCTGGAAGAAGTTTCATGAGGAGTTGGGTACTAAGCTGCATTTTAGTACCGTATATCACCCCCAGACAGACGGCCAGAGTGAGCGGACAATTCAGACGCTTGAGGACATGCTTCAAGCATGTGTATTGGATTTTGGGGGTAGTTGGGATACGTATTTACCCTTTCCAGAGTTTTCCTATAATAACAACCATCATTCTAGCATCGGTATGCCGCCCTTTGAGCTGTTTTATGGTAGGAGGTGTCGGACTCCCATATGTTGGGGTGAGGTTGGGCAGAGAGTGATGGGCAGTACAGAGATTGTGATACAGACGACAGAGCAGATACAACGGGTTAGACAGAGGTTATTGACCGCCCAGAGCCGACAAAAGAGCTATGCGGACAGGCGCCGGTCCAAGCTTGAATTTCAGGTCGGCGACTTCGTTCTCCTGAAGGTTTCTCCTTGGAAAGGGGTGATTCGGTTCAGGAAGAGAGGCAAGTTGGGGCCTCGATTTATAGGTCCATTTCGTGTGATTGCGAGGGTAGGCCGGGTAGCCTATCGGTTGGAATTGCCAGCAGATTTGGGTCAGATTCACGACACATTTCATGTGTCGCAGTTGAGGAAGTGTATAGCCGATGAATTGGCAGTGGTTCCGTTAGAGGACATTCAGCTAGATGCAAGCCTGAATTATGCCGAGAGACCAGTGGCCATCAGGGATCGGAAGATCAAGGTTTTGAGAAATAAGGAGGTACCGCTGGTGTTGGTTCAGTGGCAACACCGGAGGGGATCAGAGATGACCTGGGAGCCAGAGCGTATGATGCAGGAGCAGCACCCGGAGCTGTTTTTAGAGCGAGACTTCGAGGGCGAAGTCTAGTTCTAGTGGGGGAGAGTTGTAACCTCCGGACTTTTATCAGGTATCTTGTTAATTGCATTTTTGTTGATTTGTGAGGGGGACTCGGCGAGTTGGAGCTCAGACTCGCCGAGTAGGGACGCGGATTTGGACGCAGGATCGCACCTGGACTCGGCGAGTCCAGGGTATGGACTCGGCGAGTCTGCGCTGTGTAATGAAACCCTGATTTCTCGGGTTTGAGACTTATTTAAAGGGCCTAATGGCCGTCATTTGTGCCCACCAGCCCTTTGAGTGAAACCCTAATCGTGTGTGAGCACTTGGAGCTAAGTAGGAGGCCATTATTGACCTTGAAGGTGCCATTTTTGCAAGGAAGAGAAGCGCTAGCCAAGGGAGAGCAAGAAGGAGCCATTTCTGTGGGTTAGGAGTCCAGAGCATCATTTTGTGGTAATAAATCCGAATTATCTTCTTGTTTGTTACTGTTTATTTAGATTTAGGGTTGTTGAACCCTTTCATGGCTAGGTTTGGTGTCCTTTTTGGTCCCTTATGAGGTTGGAACCATAGATCTGGACCCTTAGGGGTCCAGAGTGTCCCTTTACCCAAGCTTTTCTGGGATCAATGGAGGCTTTGGATTGGAATCCTCATGCCTTAGGTCAAAAACTCCATTATGGAGCTATAGTGGGTGTTATGGGCACCAAGATGGGAACTTTACGTGATGAATCAGTCGAGGGAGGCCAGATCTATAGTTTTGGAAGCAGATCTGACCTTAGAAGCGAGATTGGAGTGATTGCATGGCACGGACTCGCCGAGTCTGTTCATCCGACTCGGCGAGTATCTTGAAGATTGCCTTGGGACTGTTCAGCGAGTGGTCCAATCGAGTCATGGGTAGACTCAGTGAGTCAGGGTGAGTTGGAGAGGGGTGACGGGTGGACTGAGTCAACCGTGGACTCACCGAGTTGTCCTAAAAGACTCGGCGAGTTGAGTCGGGGTAGCCCCACGATTCATGCAAGTGAAACTCGTCGAGTAAGGGGGGGGGGGATACTCGACGTGTAGTAAGAAGATTTTAGAGGGTTGGTGAAAACGACTAGACTCGCCGAGTCGCTATGGTACTCGCCGAGTCCGGTCAGACTTGACCATTGACCGTTGACCAGAGTTGACTTGTGTTGACTTCTTATAGATAGTCAACCTTAGAGATATAAAGTATTAATTAGAAACATATAATGCTATAGGAGGATTAGAGCTCGGAGGATCGAGCACAAGGGATTCCCAGGATTCGTGAGATACCGAGATACGCGAGGTGAGTCTTCTCACTATACTATATTACCTTGAGTAGGTAACCCGAGCTATATGATAGAGTATTTGTATGCTACGTATGTTATGTGTTGTACTGCATTAGTACTATGTGATTTATGTAGTGCATGTTTATCAGAGCTAGAACCTGAGGGTTCACAGAGTTTGGGTGCACGGACCCACAGAGTTATAGCCTCGAGTGGCTAATACGTGTTATATGTGGTGTTTTGGGGAATTCACTAAGCCTTGTGCTTACAGTGTTTGATGTTATTATTTCAGGTACTAGTGACGACCGCAGGAAGGTGCCGGCTTGATCCGTACACACACACTCGGAGTTTGTACATTGTGATCTTGGGATCTTGTATTGACCTAATTTGGATAATTAATATGGTTGTTTGATGAATAGAAATGGAATTATGTTTTATAAGAAAATTGAAAATTTTGTTTTGAAATTTACGGTGTTACATATATATATATATATATACATACATACATATATATATATACACACACACACACACACACACACACACATATATATATATATATATATATATATATATATATATATATATAACTAAAACTTCGTTATAAATAAAACGTTAAGATATTTTTGTTTTAACATTGCGAATAAACATTTAGCATATAACAAATATCAACACTATCAACTTAAACTCGACAACCCATTAATGATTCAATGATTGGGCCCAAAATCTTTTGTTCGTGCTATTGGGTCTTTGTGGCGCAATACCATGATTCTTGTGCCCAATATAATCACACATGTTTATTGGGACTCCGGTGACCCAATTACATGCCCAATGGACCCTCAATGGCTTTTACATGCTATTGGGCCTTAGTGGCTCATTTGCATTACTAGTAAGGTCCAAATCAATCATATGCGTGATGGGCTAACGTGTCTGTCGTATACTCGACAGTCTATAATAACACACATGATTAGTGGGTCTCTGTTGCCCTCTTCTCTTCGTCTGTTAGGCTTACCCTTTTATTCAAGAAAACATAAATCAGGTTGTTAAACAAGGTTATTCAATTTCAGTTGGATTTAGTGGGAAATAAGGGGTGACATCAATAAGTGTCGGCCGTTGTCTGTAGTTATAATCAGAGTCTCCTGCAGGGAGAGCGAGAGTTTGTGTATAGATCTATATGGGGGTGACTCCCCCACACATGTGTTGTTCGCTATAGTTAGACTCGGTCAATCTAGGGTGACAAAATCTTGATCAAAATCGGCATTTGGAAAAATGTCGAGATAGGCGAATTAGTCATTATTATGCATGGTTATAACGACTCACATAGAGATCCAATACCATCTAAGTAATCATGACAAATCATATTCATTTGTGGTGATGATACAATAATACAAAAACTATCATACTATTTGTATCGGAAAACATTGGGTTTTCCGGGGGAACAACATTACTCAATCCTACATTCAACAGCTATAATACAATAATCAATTTTGTATAACAATCATTTTTACTTGTTTTGAAATCACATACACATGCACTTATGGAATCATCACATCTTTTTCGCAAAAAGTTTTTGTACAGAAAATATCGGTTTTTCTGGGTTTTACAAACAATACAAACTAATTTTATATCAAACATGCTTATGAACTTACCAACATTATATATGTTGACGTTTTCAAAACAACTTGAATTATCAGGTAATAGATAAGCTGAAGAAAGTTACCAAGTGTGTTAGAATGTTTTGTTTTGTGACTCTCAAACAATTTATGCTGCGGATATCTAATATTTAAACAATATACTTGATGTGAAAAATGACAGTTGTACTATTTAATGTTGGTGATGTATGTGTTTGTTCATGCATATTCATTCTGATGGAATTCAATTGCTAGTCACATGAGCCCTCGGACGTTTCCATCGTCTGGTTCGGGGGTGTGATACTACTATGATCGCCAAATCACCCTATAGGTTGGCTCATACAGAAATGCAAGAATTATCAAGACAACTGAGTGAACTCCTGGATAAAGGATTTATAAGACCAAGCTTCTCTCCATGGGGAGCTCCATTTCTTTTCGTTAAAAAGAAAGACGAATCCTTCAGGATGTGTATCGACTATAGGGAACTGAGCAAGCTCATTATCAAAAGCTGGTATCCACTTCCACGAATCGATGATCTATTTGACCAACTTGAAGGAGCTAGTTATTTCTCCAAGATAGATCTGAGATCTGGTTATCACCAACTCCCAGTCTGGGAGGAAGATATCCCAAAAACTTCTTTTCGAACACGGTACGGACATTAAGAATTTTTCGTGATGCCCTTCGGTCTAACAAATGCCCCCACTGCATTTACGGACCTCATGAATCGAGTTTGTCACCCATTCCTTGATAATCTCATGATCATTTTCGTCGATGATATTCTCGTATACCCTCGAAGCGAAGAAGACCATAGTCAACATCTCCGACCGATCTTAGAGACCCTGCAAGCTGAGAAGTTGTATGTGAAAGTCTCCAAGTGTGAGTTTTGGCTCGGCAGTGTAAATTTCTTAGCACATGTTGTCAGCAAGTATGGGATTCATGTAGATCCTTCCAAGATCAAAGAAATCGAAAGCTGGGCAATACCGGCAACACCAACAGAGATTCGCCAATTCTTGGGCCTCGCAAACTACTATCGAAGATTTATTCAAAAAATTTCCAAGATAGCCAAACCCCTCACCACACTAACACAAAAATGCGTGACTTTCAACTAGCCTGAAAAACAAGAAATTGCCTTCCAAACCTTGAAGCAAGCTCTCTGGAGTGCACCAGTACTATCCTTACCAAAGGGAACTGAAGACTTCATAGTCTATTATGATGCTTTGAATCAGGGTTTAGGTTGTATACTTATGAAACGAGGAAAGGTGATCGATTATGCATCCAGACAACTGAAAACACACGAAGTGAATTACACCACTCATGATCTCGAGTTGGGAGTTGTGGTCTTCGCTTTGAATATTTGGAGGCACTACCTTTATGGTACAAAGTGTACCATCTTCACCGACCACAAAAGCCTCCAACACATTCTGAATCAGAAAGAGTTAAACATGATGCAATGAAGGTGGGTTGGGAAGCTAAATGATTACGAATGCGAGATTAAGTACCACCCGAACAAGGCTAACATGGTAGCTGAAGCCTTGAGCCGAATAGAATCTTTGAGTCGTCATGTGAAATCTATCTCGATAACCATTCAATCCCACCTAACCTCGCAAATCAAGGAAGCCCAAAAGAATACGTTGAAGTCAGAGAACATCGCAAATGAAATACTGTGTGTGATGGATAAAAATCTGGAAGAAAAAGCAGACGGAGCATACTATTTCATGAATAGAATCTAGGTCCCTAGACTTGGGGGTTTCAAAGAAGTATTCATGAATGAAGCCCATAAGACACGATCCTCTATTCATCCTGGGTTAGATAAGATGTATCTAGATATCAAACAACATTATTGGTGACCAAATATGAAAGCAGAGATAGCCACTTACGTGGGCAAGTTCCTCACTTGCGCCAAGGTGAAAGTGGAATATCTAAAGCCCTCGGGACTATTACAATAGCTCGTGATACTCGAGTGGATATGGGAACAGATTACTATGGACTTTGCAACCAAATTACCCAAGACAACTGATGGGTTGGATGCCATATGGGTAATTGTCGATAGGTTAACTAAATCCGCTCATTTCCTGCCAATAAGGGAATCTTACAAGATGGAAAGATTGACTTGAATCTACATCAAGGAGATTGCAAGACTCCATGGAATGCTAGTTTCTATTATCTCGGATCGAGATAGTAGGTTCACTTCAATATTTTAGGAATCCCTTCAGAAAGCAATGCGAACACAGCTTGGTATGAGCACTACGTATCACCCTCAAACTGACAGTCGAAGTGAACGAACCATCCAGACACTTGAGGACATGCTTCGAGGTTGTGTGATTGACTTCGGCAAGTCATGGGATGCCCTCTTGCCTCTAATTGAATTTTCATATAACAACAGTTATCACGCAAACACCAATTTTGCTCCTTTCGAGACTCTTTATGGTCGCAAATGCAGATCACCTCTATGCTGGGCTGAAGTGGGTGACAGACAACTAGCAAAAGGGCAATCACCAACCAGTACTCTCACAGGACTAGAAATCATTCGTGAAACGACCGAAAAGATAATCCAAATGAAAGCTCGACTTCAAGAATCGCGAGACCGACAGAAGAGTCATGCGGATAAGCGGCGAAAGCCATTAGAATTTCAAGTCGGGGATCGAGTGTTATTAAAGGTATCTCCATGAAAACGGATGATCTACTTTGGGAAACGGGGAAAACTGAACCTGCGATACATTGGACCGTTCGAGATTCTTGCCCGGATTGGTCCAGTAGCTTATAGGCTGCAGCTACCTGCCGAGCTCAGCAACGTACACCCTGTGTTCCACGTCTCGAATATGAAAAAGTGTCTATCAGATGAAACTCTTGTCATCCCTTTGGAAGAGATCGAGATAAACGAGAATCTTATGTTCATCGAATAAATGGTCGAAGTTATGGACCGGGAAGTGAAGCGTACTAAACAAACTCGCATGTGAAGGTTCGATGGAACGCTAAGTGTGGACTGGAATTCACATGGGAATAAGAAGACCAAATGAAGCAAAAGTACCCTCACTTAGGTGCTATTTGTTTTCTTATAAAAACCTCTTCAAACCACTATCTGCTGCACGGCGTAGCACACGCGCGACACTTTTTCTCTCACGGTAGTTTGTTTTTTGTAAGGCTTTAGACTACAAAACATCTGTGCGTGTGCTGCGTGGCATAGTACTTGACTAGGCTCTTCAAACATCTTCAGCTTTCATTTTATCCAAGTATTTTTTTTTGGTATAACTTTTCTTTAAAACTTTTTTTTTTAAACTTTTATTTACGGATTTGATACAATTTCTTTTTATAGTTTCTATAAAAAATTTTAACTTGATTTTTTTAAAAAACTTTTTTTTACCTTTTTACCGTTTATGTTAATAATATTTTTCAGTTTCAGTTGCATCCTTTTTAACGTGTGTAATTTTTTACAAACATTGTAGGCATTGTTTGCAATACTTTCTTAATTTTTTTTAATTTTTTTTATGTTGTTTAAAATTAGTTTTTTTTTTCGTAAGGTTTTTTTTAATTTTTATATTTTTGTTTTTTTTACATGTTCTTTTTAGTATTTTTTCAATGTTTTAAGACTAGAATTATTAAAATTTCGGAGTTCAAAACTATTTTCATTTTATAAAATTTGTTTATTTAAATTTCAGTTTACTACAGCTGTCTGCAGATGTTAAAAAACAAACATGCTTCTTGTTATAAGTTGTAGCCGTTTGTTCCACCTTTTCAGCTACAGAGGATTGCAGAGGTGATCCCCAGACTTCATGAATTTTCGCTTCAAAAAAAACAAAGAACACCTTATTATCTCATTCATAAACCTAGCTTTCAAAAGAATTTCGGGACGAAATTCCCTCTAAGGGGGGATGATGTCATGACTAGCATTTTAGCTAGAAATTGTATATACGTGTAAACGTTATCTATGATAACACTTGTAACTCTAGCTTGATGTTATGCACTATGCTCAATCAATGTCAACTAACTGAATCAAGATTCACAAATAAAGTTCAAAACTCTATACAAAACATTTTAATACCTTACTAAGGGTTGAAAACCCTAAGAATCTCGGTTCAAGTTTATGATAGACAAGGGATTTCTTATTGGGCCTAATGTCCCAATAGGCATTCAATTTTACTATTTTGGGCTTAGAACCATTAAATAGGCTCGAAATAGACCTACATTTACAAAACTTAACATATTGGGCCATGTGGACCTAAGATGGTTCATGTTATTCCTATTGGGCCAAGTTGGGCCATAACAACTCCAATCACCCTAATGGACATTCATTTGGCCGTGAACACTCCTAAAGGCCCAATGGGCCAAGAACCTTCATTATGGGCCTCATAATCTCGAGCCAAATCAAGAAAAGGCCCAAACCCCTCCATTCTTTTCCTTTCTCGGTTTTGTAAAAAAAAAGAATTTGCATGGGAAGAGGTGGTGACACCTCATGTTTATTTAGAGGGTAACCAAGCTAATTACATGGCATACATCTAAGCAAAAATATTAGCCACGGTGTATTAACCACTAACCTCTCTCTTCTTTCACCTTATCTTCGACCGAGAACACACACACCACCACCCTCTTCATTTTCTTCAAACTCTTACAAGAAATCTCTCAAGAACTCTCCTCGTTATCTCTAAATTTTTGAGATTTGGTGTGTGTCTTCAAGAGGTTCTTATCTAGATTATCCTTCTTGGTAAGTTGTCATCATGCACTACTTGTTATCCTCCATTCCTATGCTAAAATTTCATACTTCCATAGCTTCATTTCATGATCATGTTTCCTAAAAACATTTAAGTTCAAAAGCTTCTTCAAGGAAGCAACCAAGGACTAAAATACCTTCAAATCTCGTTCATCTCTTCGTCAAAACTGATATAAACCCCAAAGTGAGTTCATACCCCCTTGTTTTCGGTTTTATTTGTTTTTTTTTTGGGAGGGGGAGAATACAAATATTTATGTGAAGATCTATATATCTATACATCTTATGCGTGATTTTCTTTGTTTATTTTGTGAATATGTGATAAAACTGGATGAATCTTGAAAGCTCTAACAAAAATGGGTGACATTCATAAACTAAATACGCTATCTATCATACTACAAAGAATAAAAGTGATATACATGCTTAAGATGTGAAAAACAAAACAAAAATCTTGTATAAGGATCATTCTTGAAAAATAAACAAAAGTTGAGATAATTGTGTCACTTTCGGTTTTATAAGGATTAAAAATGTCACATTTGCATAAAAATGAGTTTTTGTAACAATCATACTTTCCAAAGGGAAAAAAGTGTAAAATTTTACCTTATGGCCCTTAATTTGGGCCTTATGGCTTTTTGGGCACAAATTGCAAAAATGACAATTTTTATGGATTAAAATGTTAATTTTATAAAAATTGGACCAAAAATGTAATTTTCTACAAAGATGGGTTAAAAATGTCAATATATGTATTTTTGGGCAAAATCCATCAATTATAAAACATTTGGGCCGAGAATATAATTTTTTTATAAATTAATGGGCTAAAATGTTATTTTAAATTAAAATAGACCAAAAATGACATTTTATGTAAAAATAAGCCTTTAAATGTTCAAATTAGTTCTTAATGGACCTAAAGTGAAATTTTTATTAAAAGTTAGTTCAAATTATAGAATTTTGAAGTAAAAATGTGATTATAACAAAACACTGGACTTTTTATAACATTATAAATCAATGATTCGACTAAAATTACTATACTTTAACAAACAAACGAAATACAACAACGTTACGATTGTTGGGCCTAGTACTCTTTATACATGATTAGGGGGCCTTCGTGATCCAGTTGCATGTTTATTGGGCCCAATATAATCGTTTCATGTCTATTGGGCCTTCACGATCTAATTACATGCTTAATGGACCTAAATTAGCTTTCACATGTTATTGGGCCTTAGTGGCCTATTTACATGCTAATTTAGCCTAGAATAATTCAACATATGCTTAACAAGCTTTAACATGTCCATTTGCATACTATCAAGCCTGGAAATAACTTACATGTCTAATGGGCCACAATTTTCCTTTTTCATGTTTGTTGGGCCGTATCTTTTCACATTCAAGTATCATCTGGTGTTCATAAATCTAAATACAGATAACGTTATACATATTCATATGGTAAAAATTGGGATTAGTAAGACTTGTCGGTTGACACCATTGAGTGTATGGCCATAGTTTGTACTTATAATCAGACTCTCCTGGAGGGAGCGCGAGAGTTTGTGTATTGATCTATATGGGGGTGACTCCCCCACACCTGAGCTATTCGCTACAGTTAGACTAGGCCAGTCTAGGGTGACAAAACCTTGATGAAAACCAGCATTTGAAAAAATGCCAAGAAAGACAAATTAGTCACTATCATGCATGGTTATAACGACTCACATAGAGATCTATCACCATCAATACATTACGGGAATCCAAGTGTTTAAATGATATTTATGCGAAACACTTGATACGATAAGGCAATGACTACATCACTTTTATAAATCAGAAAATATCAGATTTTCTGGGGAAATTACTAGTAATCATTACCTTCAACTTACAACAGATATAACACAAGTAAATTTTGGATCATTTACTTATATATGCTTTTACAAATGGAAATCACACATACATTTATACTTGATCATTACATCATTTTCAGAGAATTTACAGAAAATATCGGATTTTCTGGGTTTCACGAACGATACAAATTCTTTCAATTAAAAATGCTTATGAACTCACCAACATTATATATGTTGACCATTTTCAAAATAACTTGTATTCTCAGGGAATTGATAAGTTGAAGAATCATCAAGAGTGTTTTGGAATTTCTTTTATGCAATGTCAACCATCGTACAATTTATGTTTTGGAATATGTAATGTAAAACAATGTACTTTATGTCAACAATACCAGTTGTACTATGTAATGTTTGGTGATGATTGTGTTATGTTTCATGTATATTCATTGTGATGATATGTCAATTTATAGTCACACGAGCCCTGAGACATTTCCGCCGTCTGGTTCGAGGGTGTGATAAAATATGAGGCTATCATGGCAATAATGTAATGTCCCGAAAAACCAAAGGTAAATTTTTTTTTCATTTTTAATTCAATAAATCATACAAAAGAGTTGTTCTGAAACCGGTCAAAGTGAATACATTATTTTAACATCAGATTAATGTCATTAATTTCCAATGCGTAAAACTTTGGGCGATGTTGTGCAGTCATGTCAGGCTCGTTCCTTTCGAATCGAGAGTACCTGAAACCATAAATATGAAACCGTAAGCAAAAATCTTAGTGAGCTCCCCGAAATACCACATTCCAAAATAAACAAGTTTCATGGGATATCCCCCTTGGTCTTTCCTTGCAATGCCAAGGGTCGGATCCTGGTCTTCCATACAATTACCAGGGGCCATATCCTAGTCTTTCATATACTTGTCATGGTCCAGATACTGGTCTTTCATGCAATCATCATAAAGACAACTACCATTCCACATAACAAGTAATAGTCCGGAATTGGTGCCTTCGATCCATGGATATAGTGAGAAAACTCACCTCATAATCTGAAATAATAGCTACATCGATCACTACTCTAAAATCTATCTCTACCTGTCACCAATACAACTAACAGGAATCCAAATGTAACATCCGGACTCCTAGGTGGATTATTTAATGTCTTTAATGTTGAGGTTTATTGAGTGACTCGGAGAGTTGTGAGTCCAACTCGTTGAGTAGAGTCAAGTTGACCGCATCGGATGAATTGACTCGATGATTTAGAGACCCAACTCGCCGAGTTGGTGCTGTGTTGTGAAACCCTAAGTTCCCGGAGTCGGGGCCTATATTAGGGAACTCATGCCCCCATTTCTGCCTTACCAGTTGCCTAACCTTTTTGTATGAAACCCTAAATGAGTGTAATGAGCTAAGAGAGTCTCGAAGCTAACCTTGAAGGATTTTAGTGCATCTTTGACGAGGAAGAGGAGTTTATTCAGCAAGGAACAAGAAGAAGTTGTTGGGGTTCACTCCTTTTTGTCTAGAGCTTCTAGAGGGAGGTAAAAACATTGAATTTTTCCCCTTTATTTGGTTAGATCTCATTAGTTGAGAAGTTAGGGTTTTCATCACATATTATTTGGGACTTAGAGAATACTAAGTTATCTACAGGTTTAAACCTCAGATCTGGACCTTGTGAGGTCACTAGAGCCCAAAAGTCCCAACTTTATTCATCTATATGAGGAGTATGGTGTTTAACACCTTATAAGAACATGTATTGGTATATCGGAGCAAAACCACCATGCATGAACGTAAAGATCGAAGCTTTACGTGACAATTATTGAGTCTTGGGATGCTAGATCTAGTGTGTGGAGTGGTAGATCTACTTAGAATCAACTGAATGAGGATTGATTTTGATTGGACTCACCGAGTCGATGAACTGACTCGACGAGTCGGTGAGGGTTTGTCACAAGGTGCTTGATCATGCGATAACTCGGTGAGTTGGGGGTCAACTCGATGAGAGGAGTTGGACCTTCACTAGACATCTAAGGAAACGAGTTGACTCGACAAGTCACATGGGTGCACTCGGCGAGTCGGGTCAAACATGGACTTTTGACTCGAGTTTGACTTTTGTTGACTTTAGGGTTGGGTCAATCATGAGTAATGGAGACCATGGAGGGGTAAAATGGTCTTTTATACACTTCAAGAGTTAGAGAGAGAAAGAATAGACTTTGGTGTATTTGAGTATGAATATAGTATTAAATAGAGATGTTTATCCTATGTGTTAGGCGGATGCTAGTTCAAGATTTCCGAGTACGAGACTGATACTTGCTAGCTTACAAGGTGGGTCTTCTCACTATACTTACCATGAGTGGTATATTTGTGTGATTAAGATGTCTTATGTGATCACATTGTGTATTGTGATATCCTGTATTATTTCTTTGTGATTTATGATGTGTATTATTTAGAGCTTACAGAGTTAGGATCGAAGAGTCCATCAGAGTTATGGGACCGGAGGGTCCCACAGAGACACATTGACTGGAGGTTTACTGTATTATAGCCTTGAGTGGCTACAGAGTTGTGTGTGGTATTTTGGGGAACTCACTAAGCTTCATGCTTAGCGTGTTGTGTGTTATGAGTTTCAGGTTTTCTCAGGATTACGAGAAGGCATCGGCTTGATTATACACACCAGTGAAAGAGTTATGTTTTGAGGATCGTAGATTTTAATCAAACAATTATGGAGTTGCAATTTGTAAATTTAATAAATGATATTTTTGTGAAATGTGTTATGAGAATTATATGATTTTAAATGAAAATTTTGTTTGAAAATTTACGGTGTGACAAGTTGGTATCAGAGCCTTGGTTTGAGGGATTCGGATGCACCTTCGGGTATGTTTGGACTTAAACTGGGGATTTGAGAGAAATTTTCAAAAGAAAAAATTTTCTTAAGACGAGCAAGAGTTTCTAAGAGAAAAACATGAAGGAATAGTGTGTACAATCAGCTAGATCCCGAACGGTGATTTCCCAAAATACCCTTACTTATTATTGTTATGAGTTATTACTGAAATATTAGTGATGCATGTTAGAATATAGGCTAAGTGTTTCATATTTTCAGGCTAGACTTTCCTGATTTGTGATTCCTTAGCCTAGGAATGTTGATATCTGGGATGTGCTTTGAGTATGTGCGGAGTAAAAGTATCCAACAGGAATCTTTTAGAAAGAGAGCTTTTAGTAGAGGAGTAATCTAGGAGAGATACTTAGACGGGCATTTGAGGAGCGTATCGAGAGAGTAGTTAGATACCCACATGGGTAGGTTGCTTGAGTTTGGTGATACCTTTTGAGTGTCAGTAGAGCAATTGCAGTTGTAACCTAAAGTGGTTTTACGTGTTGATAGAGATTATTCGATGACCGAATGCTGCTTGTTTCGTGCTTTGTGGAAATCTTGATGATGGGAGTTAGCTACTAAGTGAATATGATATTCAGGAGGTAAATGGTTGGCATCATAAGGAGTTCAGGGAGTTGAGCAATCGACTAAAAGATGAGGTGCCATCTCCTGTGGAAAGAGTTGTGCTGCCCCCATTTCTTGGGAGAAGCAATAGAGATGACGAGCTTTTGATTTTTAGAGTATGGGGGTAAACCTCGTGGGGTAGCATACGGTTGCTACCTTTTCACCATAGTATTTGGGCTGTATGTTTGCTACGAGGTATTTCTTATACCATGAGAAAGCCATTGTGTGTCTAGGATGGAAGAGAACAGGGAGGTGCCTTTTGGAGAGGCATATTTTTAGCGGCAGTTTCAAGTGGCTAAGAGGAGTATATCAGGGCGATGGCCCTCGTTGTCTTCATTGTGTATCGACTGTGAGAGTGGAGCCTCTTGCTTTTATGATGATTCCCGCGATGGTAGGTTGGTCGAGGAGCCAGAAACGAAGTGTATGATAAGTTCATTATTTCCAAACCGAGAGTCAGGACTAATTCAAAATAGTTGGGGTATCCGATAGTATATTGGTATGAGGCTTCTAGATGACTAGAGGTAGTCATGTTAGGTGGATTCTGAGATTCTTGTCTAAGTTACGGGATATTTGGAGTTGCTTGGTTCCACCGGAAAGATCATTGAAGTGATTATATGGTGCATTCCAAGAGTCAAGTGTGATATACTTGGTGAAACAGTCTATGGAGAAGATTGTTGGTATGCCGATTGGTGATGGCTCGAAACCAAGTGGGGGAGAACTGAGTATTTTATTGAGAGGATCAACGATCCAATCAAGGGAGGTTAGAGAAATGGTTATGGAGATTCGTGGTTCGGACACATGAGACCTGGGTTATTGGTGGGTGTGACGAGGTGCATGGCGAGATGAAGTATGGGTATGTGCTTAAGGAAGGATAAGTGAATCCATGGCAGGTGGCCGTTGATCAAAGAATTTATTATGGCTAGGGATTTTTTGGGATTGCAATTGTTGAGTTCAAGGTGGTTGGATCGCCGAGTTCAGGGAGCAATAGTCGAGATTTGTGGGTATAGGTATAGATTGTGTGACATCCCCGAATTCACGACCAGAAAAGACCGATTTGTTTATGCTTTAATTGAAAATCAGAGTATATTTTTAAAGAAATATTATGCGGAATTTGTTACCAAAAAATATTAAAAAAAAGAATTTATCAAAGCATTTCCGTAGAAACCTATTATATTAAAAACCTTGGGATATCATTGTTAATACAGATCAAAAGCATAAACATAAACAACATAGGCATTATAATATCTATTTATTCTCGTAGCCTATAATCCATTGATCTCTCATCGGATCATCATTCCTGTGCTCTCTTTCCACTACCTATATATGAGAAAACTGAGTTGGTCAGGCTTAGGAACCTGGTGAGCACATAGGGTTTTCAACCCGCAATAAATACGTTTTTTAATTTCATCAACCAACAATAAGCCGATTACCCATTCCCGTTATCCTCACTTTACATCCCTAAAACACCTATTGTAAGGGATCTAGCTTAAGGATTATCATCGGGGTGGACACTACTGTTAAAGGGGTTCCTTAGCAATAAATGTCCTAAAGGCAACCATGTGGGGGATAGAGTACACCAGTAAACACATCATTCATAAACACCTAAAGGTTGCTGGCCTGCTAGCGTTCCACTTGACTGTCTAGAATAGTCTGTGGTTGTCATTTATACTTTGCTAGATGACTGGATCAACAAAAACATCGAGGCCTCTCATCATTTTATTTCATCACACACCAAATATTTCATCTACCCATGTTTTACCCCCAACATATTTGTAGATATAAAATACATATACAGTTTAAAACATTTAAAACGTGTATAATAGTGTTCGTCTAACATAGATAACAAGTATACAGACAATATGCACACGTAGCATGTAATTTATATAAAATACTTCATATCTATGCGTAAGATGAAAATAAATATGCACTCACTTTAGTAGCGGGAGTAGATAGAATCCAAAAACGGTAAACGGCTCGTGATCGTCAGACTCGGGATGCGGAACGACTTCAGAAAACGAGAGAGAGATGGAAGATTTAGTGTAAGAAGTGAATGGGTTGATCTTACTATTTATAGTAAGTTTTTATGACACTCACGTCATGAGTGTCATAAGACTCACGTCGTGAATCTGATGATTCACTCCCTAGACTTGCCATTTGCGTCCCTAGCTTTGGATGGTGGCCATGACACCTCACGTCGTGAGTGTCATAAAGCTCACGTCGTGAATTGGATCTTATCCTCTCGCAGCTTCTAGATTCCGAATTATGATAGAATGTCGTGAGCGTCGTAAAACTCACGTCGTGAATTAGCTAGTTTAGGGTTTTTAAAAGCTAAATCTTCGGAATGCCATAACTTTTTCATACGAACTCCATTTTTGACGTTCTTTATATCCACGCGTAGGTGGAGACATACTCTACAAATTTCATTTAGAATCCTAAGCAGAAAAAGTAGTTTATCAAAAACTAAATTTTACGTTTCCCAGTGTCGTGCTGGTTTTGATGTGAAAGTTCGATAGGTCATATCTTCTTCGTTATAACTCGGATTTCGGTGTTCTTTATATCTTCGGAATCCTTGTCATGGCCACTAAAACTTTCTTCATAGATATTAGAACTATTTATTATTTTATTTTTTACGCCTATTTTTATTCTTAACTTATTATATCTTATAATTAAGTATAAGGCACATAAAATCATATAATATTCAAATAATTCATATTTATTATTTCAAAGTAGGTTATAAGTGTTGACCCTAACTATTACACCATTAAATTAATGCTTAACCTAGAAACACGGGCGTTACAATTCTCTCCTCCTTAGGATGCTTCCGTCTCGATATCATGCATCAACAAACAGATGTGGGTAGCGACTCATCATGTCACTCTCTGTTTCCCAGGTGAGGTTCGGCCCATTTGCATGTTTCCAATGCACAAGCACTAAGTCAAACATCTTGCGGAGCAACTTCTTAGTCTTACAGTCAACAATCGCCTCAGGCTCTTCAATTAGCCTCTTATTATTATCCATCATTAACTCTGAAATTGGAACTATATCGGGAATTTCTCCCGTAAACTTCCTCAAGTAACACACATGGAAAGTGTTATGAATACCATCTAGTTCTTCTGATAACTCTAGCTTGTAAGCTTGGTTCCCAATCCTCTAAAGAACTTTGAATGGTCCTATAAACCTTGGACTCAACTTTCCTCTCTTTCCAAATCATATAAGTCCCTTCCATGGTGAGACTTTGAGTAAAACCGAATCTCCAACTTCAAATGTCCGCGGTTGTCTTTTCTTGGCAGCATAAGTCATTTGACGATTCTAAGTTGCCAACATCCTTTCCTTGATCACTTTCAACTTTTCAGTAGTCCGATGGACTATCTCAGGGCCCATAAACTATTTTTCTCTAGCTTCAAGCCAACAAGATGGTGTACGACACTTCTGTCCATACAACGCATCATAAGTTGGCATCTTAATGCTCAAATGATAACTGTTGTTGTAGGAAAACTCCACTAGAGGTAAGTTGTCATCCCAGTTACCTTGGAATTCTAGGGTACATGCTCTCAGCATATCTTCCAGTGTTTGAATCGTTCTTTCGCTCCGACCATCAGTCTGTGGGTGGTAAGTTGTACTTAAACACAACTTCATACCCATTTCTTCCTGTAGACTTTTCCAAAACCTTGACGTGAAACAACTATCACAATCTGATACAATCGTTCATGGTACACCGTGAAGTCTTACCACTTCATTCACGTAAGCATTTGCAAGCTTATCCATAGACCATTTCTCATTGGCTGCTATGAAGTGTGCACTCTTTGTGAAACAATCCAAGACTACCCAAATCATGTCGTGACCGTTCTTCGTTCTGGGCAGTTTAGTCACAAAATCCATGGTGATATCTTCCCATTTACCCATGGGTGTAGGTGAAGGTTCTAAACTCCCATACGGGTTCTGATGTTGTGCCTTAACCCTTGCACATGTTACACATCCAGCCACATACTTTGCAATATCGAGCTTCATCGTCGGCCACCAGTAGTAGGGTTTCAAATCCCTATACATTTTAGTGCTACCTGGATGAATCGAGTACATGGTTTAGTGAGCTTCTTCCATCAGAAGATCCCTTATTCCTCTCATCTTAGGTACCAAAATTCTATCTTGGAATACCTTTAATCCTTGTTTATTTGTACTGAATACCAACGTTTTGCCTAAACGTTCTTCCTTTTAGTCATTTTTCTCCAAAGCTTCTTCTTGAGTTTTCTTGATACTTTCCACAATCTTCGAGACAACTTCAATTCGTACGATCTTGGCCTTTTTCTTTCAAAATTTACTTTTCGACTTAGAGCATCAGCTACAACATTTTCTTTACCAGGGTGGTAAAGTATCTCACGGTTGAAATCTTTGAGTAACTCTAGCCAATGTCGTTGTCTGATGTTCAATTTCTTCTGATTAAAGAGATACTGGAGACTCTTATGATCAGTGATAATTTTGCACTTCGTGCCATAGAGGTAATGCCTCCATATCTTTAGGGCAAAAACTACCGCTGCTAACTCCAGATCTTGAGTGGGGTAGTTCTTTTCATGCTCCGTCAATTGTCGAGATGCATATGCTATCACATCTTCTCTTTGAGTTAGAACACATCCTAACCCAACTCCCGACGCATCGCTATACACTGCAAAATCTTCAACTCAATCGGGTAGAGAAAGAATTGGTGCTTCACACAGTTTCTTCTTTAGCTTCTCGAATGCCTTATCGTGTTTCTCAGTCCATGCATATGTGGCACCTTTATGGGTCAAAGCTGTCAATGCAGCAGCTATCGAAGAAAAGCCTTGGATAAATCTTCAGTAATATCCAGGTAGTCCTAGAAAGCTTCGAATCTCCGTGGGACTTTTTGGTCGTTCCCACTTCATTACAGCTTCTATCTTTGTTGGGTCAACCATTATTCCCTCTTGGTTAACCACATGACCCAAAAATTCGACTTCTCGAATCCAGAATTCACATTTAGAGAACTTAACATACAACTTGTCCTTCTTCAAAACTTCTAATACTTCTCTCAGGTGCTTTCCATGCTCCTGCTGACTCTTTGAGTATATTAGAATGTCATCTATGAACACTATTATAGATTTATCGAGGAATGGTTTACAAACCCTATTCATCAAATCCATAAATGTTGCTGGAGCATTGGTCAGTCCAAATAACATATCTAAGAACTCGTAGTGTCCATATCTCGTTCTAAAGGCAGTCTTTTCGATATACTGCTCTCTTACATTCAACTAATGATATCCTGACCTAAGATCAATCTTTGAAAAGTAGCTTGAACCTTGCAGCTGATCGAATAGGTCATCAATCCTCGGTAATGGATACTTGTTCTTCACCGTTGCCTTATTTAGCTCTCGGTAGTCTATACACATTCTCATGCTTCTGTCCTTCTTTTTCATGAATAACACCGGAGCTCCCCAGGGTGATGAACTAGGTCGAATAAAACCGTTGTCCAACAGCTCCTGAAGTTGTGTCATAAGCTCCTTCATCTCCGTCAGTGCTAATCAGTAAGGTGCTTTTGCTATCGGTGTTGTACCTGGTAACAAGTCTATCCGAAACTCTACTTGTCTATGAGGTCGTAACCCGGGAAGATCTTCGGGAAAGACTTTCGGATAATCACACACAACCGGTATATTCTGCACCTCTTTATTTTCCTTCTTAGCATCGATAAAAAATGCCAAGTATAATGCACATCCCTTGGACAAACATTTTCTGGCTTTCATCAAGGAAATGATTCAATAATTTACTGTGTTTGTCCTCGTACACCATAAATGACTCTTTTCCAGATGGGTTTACTCTTACCATCTTCTTCTTGCATAGTATCTCAGCATCGTACGTACTAAGCCAATCCATTCCTAGCACAATGTCGAAACCATTCAACTCAATGGGCAGTAATTCCTCGTGGAATTTATTCCCGTTCAACTTGATGGCAATAATTTTAATGCAATTACTAATAGGTATGAACTTGCCACTGGCAACTTCTACAACTATAGTATTATTAAGTTTATCTATAAGCAATGCTAGTCTTCTACCAAAATTATGTGATATAAATGAGTAGTTTTCTCCTGAATCAGATAATATATTTGCAGGCAATCCATTTACGAGAAAGGTACCTAAAGCGACATCTGCTTCATCTCTTGCTGCTTCCAGTGTCATCTGGAAAGCTCTGGCTTTTGGTTTCAGTGGGACATTGGGCCTTGCTGCCTCTTTCTTCTTCGTACAGTCTTTCAGGACGTGCCCTTCTTCATTACACCCATAATAAACTTTCTTGTCGAGGGTGCATTCATTGGCATAGTGCCCAGACTTTCCACACTTAAAACAAGTGACTCCTCCGTCACATTTCCCTAAGTGCTTCTTCTTGCACTTCTCACACCATTTTGCTTCACCTCCTTTTCCTCTAAACTTCTTTGAATCAGAATTCGAAATTTTGCTTTTCTTGTTGGACCCTAAAGATTCATTGAACTTCCTTTTATCACCAACTTCAACCTTGCTGGCAGCTCTTCCCTTGATCATCTCCTCAACAAAATTAGCAGCCCAGATAGTTGCCACTAGAGTAGGTTCCTGACGTACTGGCATAGCATACTCCCATGGAAGTCCCTTTGTGTACTTGTCGACTTTTGTCAATTCATCTGAGACGATGCGCAAAGCAAACTCCATTTTGTCTGTGAAGGCATTGGTGTATTCATCAATGGACATGTTGTCCTTCTTTAATCTTAGGAATTGGTTTTCCAGCTCTAGCAGATTTTGGGCCTCGCAGAACTTGCGTTTAAAGTATACTAAGAACTCTGCCCATGTCAGTTGTAGTGGCTCGTTGGGGCTTATGGTCTTCCCCAGAGTGTTCCACCAGCGAACAATGCCACCTCTAAACTAAGGTACTCCATATGTGGTTTGTAGTTTGCCCTTGCAATCACATGCTATGAAAGCCAACTCCATCTCCGAGATCCAATCCATAACTCCAATTGGATCTTCTTTCCTAGTGAAAGTCGATGGCTTGCAAGTTGTGAAGTCCTTATACTTGCATCCATTCCTCTCGACTCTTTTATCTTGGTTGTTCCTCCTAACCACTAGCGGTTCAGCTTGACTAACAGTACTACTGTAATTCCCTTCTTTTGAATTTTTGTCATTCAGCTCAGGTTGTTCAACAGGTATCGTAGGTTCATCCCTATTCTATTGAAGTAAACGCCTTGTCTCCTCCATCTAGCGATCCAACATCATCTGGATCATAGCTTGTACCCCAACCATCATCATTGGCTCAGGTGCGGCTGCTACAACTGGTACTTGTTCAATCACTTGGGGTTGAGGCTATTGATTGTCATTTACATTGGAATTTTTTACTTCACTTCGGGTTCTTTCCATGATAGTCTATACACCAAATCAGACGTTCAGTGTGGAGTACCGAGAATTAAGATAGGAAAATCTTATCTATGATAGACGTATTAAATACTCCTTATTACTCCAAAACGTTTACATGCTGGTTCTAATATCGTAGTCAAACATCTAGATTCGGTCGGCAACAAACCATAGATTCGAACAAATAATAGCATATAAGGCATCTTTATAGTTATAGCTATAACACAAAGCATTTAGCACATAAAAGCATTTTAGGCATCTTTCCTAAAATAAACTAGTGCTTGTGTATAAAATATAGCAGGCACTCATCTCACAATCATCACTTAGTATTCTAAGTTTAAGTCCATAAATCGTATAATTTCGTAGTTCGCTTAAACTAGTGCTCTGATACCAACTGTGACATTTCCGAATTCACAGCCATAAAAGACCGATTTGTTTTTGCTTTAATCGAAAATCAAAGTATATTTTTAAAGAAATATAATGCGGAATTTGTTCCCAAAAAATATATATAAAAAAAAAAAGAAATTATAAAAGCATTTCCGTAGAAATGTATTATATTAAAAACCTTGGGATATCAATGTTAATACATATCAAAAGCATAAACATAAACAACATAGGCATTATAATATCTATGGATTCTAGTAGCCTATAATATATTGATCTCTCTTCAGATTTAGATCATCACTCATGTGCTCTCTTTCCACTACCGGTATATGAGAAAATTGGGTTGGTCAGGCTTGGGAGTCTGGTGAGCACATAGGGTTTTTCAACCCGCAATAAATAAGTTTATTAATTTCATCAACCAACAATAACCCGATTACCCATTCCCTTTATCCTCACTTTACATCCCTAAAACACCTATTGTAAGGGATCAAGCCTAAGGATTATCATCGGGATGGACACTACTGCTAAGGGGGTTCCTTTGCATTAAATTTCCTAAAGGCAACCATGTGGGGGATAGAGTACACCAGTGAACACATCCTTCACAAACACCTACGAGTTGCGGGCCTGCTAGCGTTCCACTTGACTATCTAGAATAGTCTGTGGTTGTCATCTATACTCTGCTAGATGACTGGATCAACAACAACATCGAGGCCTCTCATCATTTTATTTCATCACACACCAACTATTTCATCTACCCATGTTTTACCCCCAACATATTTGTAGATATAAAATACATATACAGTTTAAATCATTTAAAACATGTATAATAGTGTTCGTCTAACATAGATAACAAGTATACAGACAATATGCACACATAGTATGTAATTTATATAAAATACTTCATATCTATGTGTAAGATGAAAATAAATATGCACTCACTTTAGTAGCGGGAGTAGATAGAATCTTAAAACGGTAAACGGCTCGTGATCGTCGAACTCGGGACGCATAATGGCTTCAGAAAACGAGAGAGAGAAGGAAGATTTGGTATAAGAAGTGAATGGGTCGATCATGCTATTTATAGTAAGTTTTTATGACACTCATGTTGTGAGTGTCATAAGAATCACGTCGTGAATCTCATGACTCACTCCGTAGACTTGCCATTTGTGTCCCTAGCTTCGGATGATGGCCAAGACACCTCACGTCGTGAGTGTCATAAAGCTCACGTCGTGAATTGGATCTTATCCTCTCTCAGCTTCTAGATTCCAAATTATGACAGTATGTCATGAGCGCCATAAAACTCACATCGTGAATTAGCTAGTTTAGGGTTTTTAAAAGCTAAATCTTCAGAATGCCATAACTTTTGCATACGAACTCCGTAGGTGGACGTTCGGAATGCTAAATCTTTGGAATTAGCTAGACGTTCTTTATATCCATGCGTAGGTGGAGACGTACTCTACAACTTTCATTTAGACTCCTAAGGATAAAAAGTAGTTTATCATAAACAAAATTTTACGTTTCCTAGTGTCGTGCCGGTTTTCACGCGAAACTTCGACAGGTCATATCTTCTTCGTTATAACTCGGATTTTGGTGTTATTTATATCTCCGGAATCCTTATCCCGACCACTAAACATTTCTTCATATATATTGGACCTATTTATTATTTTATTTTTGACGCTTATTTTTATTCTTAACTTATTATACTTATAATTAAGTATAAGGCACATAAAATCACATAATATTCAAATAATTCCTATTTATTATTTCAAAGTAGGTTATAAGTGTTGAACCTAACTATTACACCATTAAATTAATGCTTAACCTAAAAACATAGGCATTACAGATTGTGATCTATACTCCAGAAGGGATAGCAGTTGATTTGTCAACCAATCTCAGAGTGGGTGTGAGTAGTTCGTATGGGCGGTGATCAGTAGAGGGTGGAGCTTCGGATTTTAATCAATGTGTTTTCAATCATTTATGTTTCCTCTATGTTTCAGTTTGTGAGATGGGAATATTCCAAAGTTATAAGTTGTGCCAGAGGAAGATCGGGTGTGAGATTCTGAAGGGGTACATTGCGATATCTAAGTATGATGTCGTGAATATGAGATTAGTGGTTGAGGCAAGACATCGCGAGGTTCTGTGATGGTGTACCGAGATATTCGAGTATGATGTCCTAAATTCCGGAATATATTTTGATTCTTGAGTATGAGATGGCATGTGGTGTATCAAGTATGTATGGTTCCGGTGTGAGCCCTTCAGCTAATTGACATTAAGCGAGATTATCTAAGAATGTGAATTGCAGCGAGAAAAGGAGTATGCCATGACGGTTTCCATCGGGAGTAGTGATGCTTATTTTAGATGGGTGTGTGCACCTATCTATGTTGGGTTGTGGATCATGAGTTAGTGAACATAGTGTGGCGTCGACTTGAGGATGAGATCATGGGTTGGTAAGAGAAAGTATTGTAAGACTACAAGGAGTTATAGCATCCATGAGTTAGTGTGAGAGAGTGTGTGATACTGCAAGAAGCCGTAGTATTCACCAGTCAGGGAGAGGGTGTGGTGATACTACAAGGAGCCGTAGTATTCACCAAACAATGAGAAAGCGTTGTTAAACTGCAGGGTGTCATAGCTTTCACCGGCCAGAAAGCACTGGTCAATGGAAGAGTAACGTGGAACTGTGGGGGAACCATAGCTTTCACTAGCCAACAAACAAGAGAGAAGCATTGTGAATCTATGAGGAGCTGTAGTATTCGCTAGTCAGATTATGACACATAGGAGTTCTTAGGCTTGGGTAGCCTTACCACTTGAGTTTTCTCGAACTTGGTTGTCGGAGCAGGGGCGAGACTAGGGTCTCTGTCTTGGTCGAGGATTGTTGTATCCTAGGTTGGAGAGATGGTGTGGGCATAAATTCACAAATCGCAAGTACGGGTCGAGTATCAGATTGGAAATGAGTGGTTCCAATTATGCGTCGAGCCAGACTCTCGAGTTTGATTTAGCTGTAGTGGTGTATTGAGAAGGTGAAATAAGATTCCAAACTTAGAGGTGTGATACATTTTGAGGGGTATTGTGTGTCATATGATGTCTTAGACCTGTGTGGGATAATTCGTTTGTATAGGAAGGACCGCGAGATGTATGAAGCTAATGAGCAGTAGACGAAAGAGGTCGAGGGTAAGATGATTTTAGTTGGGGTTGCAGTTTTTCTTGGGGTATAGCGAACTTCGTGACTAGTGTGTCGCATTGGGCCGAGATAGTTAGTGTCAGAAGGAAGTCAGTGAGACGTTTTGGGGTATGCATAGGGTAACCTTTGGAGGTTCAACTGTTGGGTCAGGAGATGACATGGTACTTAGTGTTGAAAGGGATATTTGAGAAGGGAGCTGGGGCTTATGATTGTTAGATGTCAGATTTTACTTCTGAGCAAGTATGATCATTTTTTGGTGTCTGAGGACAGGGTGTTGAAAGTTGATTGTTCAGATCGGTTTTGATTGCAGTGTAGTGGATGGGTCCCTGGTGTGATGCGATCCTTTCATTCCTTGGATTATGATCTGGATCATTTAGTATGTCTGGTAAGAGTGATCGCTAGCTAATTATTGGTCATTGAATTGTTTCTATCAGTCGCAACGAGAAAATCAGAGGGGCAGTGAGTTCTCGGGGTCTGTTATCCGAGGAGCGAAAAGCATGGTGATATCTCAAGAGGGAGGTATGGTAGTGAGACAATCCACCAGAGTTTCCATAATATGGAGAGTCAAAAGGGGTATCGTAGCAGCAGAGGGGTCTGTCTTTTTTCGGGTTTGAGAGTTCCTTTTTGGATTCAGGTGTCCATGGAGGAAGATAGTTGTGTCGTATGAGCTCCTTTCGGTTGTGCTTTTCAGGTTATAGGTTCAATCTATGTGTTTTTGAGGAGTGATTTCTTGGGAAAAATCTAATTCAAGTGGGGGAGGATTTTAACATCCAGATTCCCAGGTGTATTATTTCATGTGTTTAATGTTGACTTTTATTGAGTGACTCGGCGAGTTGTGACTCCAACTCGTTGAGTAGAGTCAAGTTAACCGCATGGGATTAATGAATGGACTCGATGAGTCAGAGACCCGACTCGTGGAGTTGGTGTTGTGTTGTGAAACCCTAATTTCCAGGAGTCGGGGCCTATATTAGGAAACTTATGCCGCCATTTCTGCCTTATCAGCTGCCTAACCTTTTTGTGTGAAACCATAAATGAGTGTAGTGAGCTAAGAGAGTATCCAAGCTAACCTTAAAGGATTTCAGTGCATCTTTGATGAGGAAGGGGATTTTATTCAGCAAGGAACAAGAAGAAGTTGTTAGGGTTCACTCCCTTTCGTCCAGAGCTTCAAGAGGAAGGTAAAAAGATTGAAACTTTCCCCTTTATTTGGTTAGATCTCATTAGTTGAGAAGTTAGGGTTTTCATCACATATTATTTGGTACTTCGAGAATACTAAGTTATCTAGAGGTTTAAACCTCATATCTGGACCTTGTGAGGTCCCTAGAGCCCAAAAGTCCCAACTTTATTCATCTATATGAGGAGTATGGTGTTTAACACCTTATGAGAACATGTATTGGTATATTGGAGCAAAACCACCATGCATGAGCATAAAGATCGAAGCTTCACGTGACAACTGAGTCTTAGGATGCTAGATCTAGTGTGTGGAGTGGTAGATCTACTTAGAATCATCTGAATGAGGATTGAGTATGATTGGAATCGCCGAGTCGATGAACTGAGTCGACGAGTCGGTGAGGGTTTGTCACAAGGTTCTTGACCATGCGATAACTCGGCGAGTTGGGGGTCAACTCGACGAGAGGAGTTTGACCTTCACTAGACTTCTAAGGAAACGAGTGGACTCGACAAGTCACATGGGTGCACTCAGTGAATTGGGTCAAACATGGACTGTTGACTCGAGTTTGACTTCTATTGACTTTAGGGTTGGGTCAATCATGAGTAATGGAGACCATGGAGGGGTAAAATGGTCTTTTATACACTTCAAGAGTTAGAGAGATAAACAATATCCTTTGGTGTATTTGAGTATGAATAGATTATTAATTAGAGATGTTTATTCTATGTGTTAGGCGCATGCTAGTTCCTGGTTTCCATGTACGAGACTGTTACTTGCTAGCGTACAACGTGAGTCTTCTCACTATACTTACCATGAGTGGTATCTTTGTGTGATTGAGATGTCTTATGTGCTTACATTGTGTATTGTGATATCCTGCATTATTTCTTTATGATTTATGTTGTGTATTATTAAGAGCTTACAGAGTTAGGACCGAAGAGTCCATCAGAGTTATGGGACCGGAGGGTCTTACTGTGTTATAGCCTCGAGTGGCTAATGAGCTGTGTGTGGTATTTTGGGGAACTCACTAAGCTTCGTGTATACCATTTTGTGTGTTATGAGTTTCATGTTTTCTCAGGATCACGGGAAGGCATCGGCTTGATTGTACACACTAGTGAAAGAGTTATGTTTTGAGGATCCTGGATTTTAATCAAACAATTATGGAGTTGCGATTTTTAAATTTAATATATGATATTTTTGTGAAATGTGTTATGAGAATTATATGATTTTAAATGAAAATTTTGCTTGAAAATTTACGTTGTTACACCAAATCTTAAACTACAAAATCAAATTACCCAAAATGCCCTTAGGTCAAACCAGGTCAAAGTCAAAATCAACGGTCAATGTCCAAAAGTCAATATTTCTTCCCAGCAAAGTACACCCTATCTACCAATAGAGTACGCCCAGAGTACTCTCTTGTTGACTAAAAGCAGGGTGGCTAATGCGTAAGCGTAGCGTACCACCACGTACGCCTAGTCTGCATAGCCTAGTCCCAAAACTCCATTGAGAGCTTATTCTATTAAACCCTTATGTCCAAAACAAATCCAAGCCAAAAATGATGTCCTAGCCATAAATTTTCCAACTTTATGGCTTTTCATGGCTATAAATTGCTTAATGTCCAAAACCTTAAGTTCTTAAGACATCACAACTCTTGTATGGAAGGGATAGAAGGGCCAAGATCACATTTTGATGGTTCATAATTGCTCCATAATGGATAAAGTTTCCAACTTTATCCATTAGAATGGTCACAATAAACAAGATCTAGTCTTTAAGTCTCAAAGGGACCCAAAAGTGCATCTTTTTAACATAATCCATTAAGTAGATGTCTCCAACCTCCAGATCTGTATCAAAATGATGTTTATATGGATAAAGTTTCCAAGTTTATCCATAACAAGGTCACTAACTTTCAAGATCTAAACATTATGCACTTAAAGTGAATAAAAGCTCATAACACCCAAAACGATATAGATCTAACAATTGGAGCATCAAGATTCAAACTTTTTACCTTTAGAAGAAAGACAAAGGTGAACAAAATCTGGATCTACAAGCTCCAATGGAACCGACACTTATTCATTAAGTTCCATCTTCTCCAAGGTGCACCAAGAACACTCCAAAGCACTTAAAAACACCTTATTTTTCTCACACGGCTCAATCTAGGTTTAAGGTTACAATCGAGGGTGTTGGAGAATTGGAGGCTGAGAATGGAATTGGTTTGGAGGAGTTCTAGAGCATAAATAGGGCTTAAACCAAAAAAAAATAGGGTTTGGTCACTGATTGTGTATGCCCAACGTATCACGTTACCCCAACATACTTAATTTATGCCCAGCATACTAGGGAAGCCCTAGTACGCCCAGCTTACACGTTGAGTATGCACAGCTTACGCGACTCAACCCAAAACCGTCCTAACTTCAAACGGTCATAATCTCTTTATTTCAACTCTGATTTCGACTATCTTTATATCCACGGAAAGATGTTGAGAAGATCTACAACCCTATGAATTCTCTTTTTCCTTAAAACTTACCGAACTTAAATCCAAAATTCATAAAAGGCTCGAAATATGACATTATGGGTATACCCTTGGGTTCTAAAGCACCAAACGAACTCTTTGATCACCTAATCTACATTACCCAACATCCAAAGGGATATAAATCTCTCTTTCCCCCAAGGACCAAATCCTTATGATAATTGATCTTCGAGTCATGACCCTAAATCATAGAATAATCACGAACAAGGTGTTACAACGTCCCCCACTTAAATTTGATTACATCCTCGAAATCATTCCTTACTATCTCCTTTACCGAACTAAGTGATCCTGACTGAACTCCCTACACGGGAGGGTCTGGGTTCCATACTGGGGAGGAGTACGGTAGATTTTGATGGATGAGGCTCACAAATCTTGGTTTTCTATCCATCCTAGGGTGACAAAGATGTATAGAGATCTTTGTCCCTATTATCGGTGGGCATGCATGAAGCGGGATATAGCCTGGTATGTCGAGAGATGCCTAACCTGCAGGAAGGTCAAGGCAGAGCACTAGACGCCTCGTGGCAAGACGTAGCCATTGGATATCCCTATATTGAAATGGGAAGATATTACCAAGGATTTCATCACAAAGCTTCCCAGGACTACATGTAGAGTGGATTCCATATGGGTCATCATGGATCGGTTTACCAAGAGTTCCCATTTCATTCCGATCCAGGAGAACATTTCGGTAGAGAAGCTGGCCGACATCTACATTCGAGAGGTAGTAGCTCGACGTGGAGTGCTAGTCTCTGTGATTTCTGACAGAGACGTACGGTTCACTTCCAGGTTCTGGAAGAAGTTCCACGATGAGTTGGGTACTTGTTTGCACTATAACACTACTTTTCACCTACAGACGGATGGTCAGAGAGAGCAGACCATTCAGAAATTGGAGGATATGATGTGAACATGTGTTTTATACTTTGGTGGTAGCTGGGATACCTACCTTCCCTTTGCATAGTTCTCCTACAATAATAGTTAGCACGCGATTATTGACCGTCCTCCCTTCGAGATGTTGTACGGGAGGAAGTGCAGGACCCCAATATGTTGGGGCGAGGTGGGACAGAGGGTCATAGGGAGTACCGAAGTGGTACTCAAGATGACGGAGAGGATAAAACAAGTTAGGAGCATACTTCAGACTACTCAAAGTCGGCAGAAAAGTTATGTCGACAAGCATCGTTCGGACCTGGAGTTGCAGGTCGGGGATATCGTCCTCCTGAAGGTGTCACCTTGGAAAGGTGTCATCTGATTCAGGAAGCGGGGTAAGTTGGGCCCCAAGTACATTGGGTATTTCAGGGTTGCAGCTTGGGTAGGCAAGGTGGCGTATAGGCTACATCTGCCACTCGAACTTCTCCAGATTCACAAAACCTTTCACGTCTCCCAACTGCGAAAGTGTCTGGTAGACGACTCGACAGTGATACCTCTACATTATATTCAAGTGGATGATAGCCTGAACTACATTGAGCGGCTAGTAGCTACCCTCGACAGGAAGTCGAAGGATCTAGTGAATGTGCAATGGCAACACCTAAAGGGCTTAGAATGGACTTGGGAGCCAGAGGATGAGACAAGAGAGCACTACCCCGAGCTTTCCCCATACACAGCAGTAGACTTCGAGGAAGAAGTCTAGAATAAGTAAGGGATATTTTTAGTGCCTGGTTCCTGGTACGTATTTTTTAAATATGAATTTTTGCATTTTACTATGGGACTCGGCGATTTGGAGGCCCTAACTCGTTGAGTCAAAGCGAACTTTGGGCATGGGTGGAAGGACCTACTCGTCGAGTCCGATGCTCGACTAGATGAGTAGTCCTGTCTGAATTAAACTCTAATTTTAAGTGTTTTCACCCTATTTAAACACCTTAAATGGCCTTCATTACAACCTACATCACATCCAAACAGTATTCACAAAACCCTATCCCATTTTGAGTATTCTTGAGCCATAATTGTGTGTTTGTGGTGATTTTGAAGCTAGAGAAGGAAGAGAAAGATTGAAGGTTCTTGAGGAAGCAAGTAGATCCAGAGATTGTGCCACTTTTCCAGCTAAGTTGAGGCATAAAGTCTATACCTTGCTTATTCTTCCTTAGATCCCTTCATGGGGTAGGTTAGGGTTTAATGGAGCATTTTATGGAACCATTCATGGGTGCAAGCTTGATTGGGAGCTATAACTTTGGATCCAGAGTTTTAAAGGGACCGCATGGCATAATGGTGCCAACTCTGTGGCCATAGGAGTCCCATGCATCATATAAACCTCTTTTTAGACCCATTTGAGCTAAATACCCTATGCATGAACGTCAAGTTCGTAACTTTACGTGTAATATGGACCCTAGGACGTCAGATCTATGTATTGGATTCATTAAGACCAACTGAAATTGCCTGAATTGTTTTGGACATGGAGGGACTCAATGAGTCGCTCATACGACTCGGCAATTCGGGTCGCAGTTTCCCCTAAACCTCTTCTGATAATGAGTAATGTATTTAGTCGGAAGAACACTCAGCCAATTGGGTTCATTGTGGACCAGAAGATCATGGAACTCGACGAGTTCAAGAATAGAACTCGATGAGTTTAAGACTAAGTCCCAACTACATGAAGAAGAACTCGACGAGTTCATAGGGAACTCGGTGAGTCCAGGACTAGATGTGCCATCTTGCATGATGAAGGACTGTGTAGCATCGCAAAATCGAGACCAGTTTTTTGTTCTTAATTATATTACTTACGAAAATAGTTTATTGAAAACATCATTGTTATCATTTCAAACTTCAAGTCACAAAGAACAAGTCTCAAAAACCATATCATTAAATAGTAAAATGTCAGGGTACAATCCTAGGGTTCTCAAAGCGGAAATCATGTGTGTTCAATGTGTTGCTACCATGCCGGCTCCTTCCCCTTAGCTGAAGAGGTACTTGAATCCAAAACAAAAAACTATAAGCACAAAGCTTAGTGCGTTCCTCCATCATATCATATCCCATACAAACATACATACTTTCAGGCAATTATGGGGTGCTCGACCTACCCATGTCAAGCCATTCTGGGCTGTTGACCTACCCATGTCAATCCATTCTGGGGTGCTGACCTACCCATGTCAGACCATTCTAAGGTGCCTGCCTACCCTCCGGTCTATCTCACCCGGTCACGGGGACTATTTCACTTCCTACTAGTATCACATAATAACGTATCATAAACATGTTGTCAAGCATATCTGGGGTGTCCGACCTACCCTTCGGTCCTAACGACCAAATCGAGGGACTATTCCCCTCCTACTACCACTCTCACATAGAACATATCATACTGGCACATAGAACACATCAAGTAATAGCACACCAGACAATTATTACAAAGACAATCATCTTAACTATAATCAACTATTAGTGGGTCGGCCTTGGTGCCTTAGACCCACTTCTTAGAAGGGTAACTCACCTCAATGTTGTGTAGTGTATGCACTGTCCTCGGTGTGAAAATCGACTATCCCCGACTCCTCAATCCCTAAATGACAACTTTTATAAGTTATCAATTCATACTCATAACCCTTATGAGAGCCACTTAAATCCCAGTCAAAGTTAAAGTTAGAGCCTTGGTCAAAGTCAACATCTAGTTGACTCGACTCGCCGAGTTGGTCCACCAACTCACCGAGTCCCCATATCCGCAAAATGCCATAATCTCATCCCTACTTGTCGAGTCTAGCAAGAGCTCGACAAGTTCGCCTTCAACAACACATCAAACTATCTTCAACCGACTCGCCAAGTTCATCCTTGAACTGGTCAAGTTCATCTTCATCCATAAGAAGGTGTTCAGTCTATGACTCATTGAGTTCCCCTTGAACTCGCTGATTCCGTCTTCATGTGGTTGGGACATTGCCTTGAACTCGTTGAGTCTGTTCATCCACTCAACGAGTTCTATGATTTCCAGGTCCCTAATGAACCTAAACAATTGGGGAACCTTCGATCTTAGCATCTGGTCCATAAACAGAAAGGATTTGGTGGAAAATACACCCCGACTCACCGAGTACCTCTTTGTACAAAACTATACAGTCAATTATAATGGGTATTAATGCATAAAAATCATAGATCTGGCCTCCCAAGGTCCATTTTATACGTAAAGCTGCAAACTTGATGTCCATGCATGTGGCCTTTGGCTCAAAAAGCCATAAAAAGAGGTCTACAAGATGGATGGGTCTCCCATGGCCATAAAGTTGGCAATTTATGCGATTGGGAACCCTCAATGATTCCAGATCTGAAGCACAAACTCACTTCTATACCCAATCCCAAATATAACTTCACTAATGCTTAGAAAAATGTACAAAATATCCCCAAATCAAGATCTAGGCAATGAATAGCCACGATTTCGGCTTTATACCTCAAATAAGCTAGAAACATGCCTAAAACATTGGATCTTCTTGCTTCCCCTTGATCTCATAAGCTTCCTTTTCCTCTTCAAACTTCAACCACACAAAAATGGCACTACAAAGCTCAAGAACACTCAACAAATGGTTAGGGTTTCGAGTTATTGTTTTCTCTGGGTCGGGAGGGATGGTGGGGGCTGGGTTGGGGTGTTATAAGTTGTTTAAATAGGGTGCAAACCCAAATATTAGGGTTTCATCCAGATAGTCCTATTCGCCGAGTCGGTCTCTTGACTCGGTGAGTAGGTCACTTAAACCCCCAATCAAAAGTCGAGTCTACTCGATAAGTTTGGCCTCCAACTCGCCAAGTCCTAAAGTAAATTACAAAATTACTTGAATTTAAATACGTACCAGGAACTGGGTGTTACAAACTCGACGAGTTCAAGGATGAACTCGGCGAGTCGGTTGTAGAAAGTCCCAATTTTGTATGAAGGAGAACTCGGCGTGTTCTTAAATGACTCGGGGAGTAGGGTTGAAGCTCTTAGTGTTATAAGGATTATGGAAATCAGTGAGTTGGTAGGTCAACTCGTCGAGTTGAGTCAACTAGTTGCTGACTTTAACCCAGAGTGGACTTTGACCAAAGTGTTGACCTTGACCTTGACTTTGACTTTGACCAAAGTTGACCCTTGAAAAGGGGTTAAGACTATGAAATGGTAATTAAGGAATATTATTATGTGTAGGAATTGAGAGGAGTTGATCCCGGCAATGAGGGCAGTTCAGAAGCTTCATGAGACTGAGGTGAGTTACCTTCCAATAGAAGTGGGTCGAAGGCACCAAGGTCGACCCACTGGTAAGAGTTATAGTAAAGATAATTGTCTCTGCGATAATTGTTTGGTATGTTGTTATCAGTTAGGATTATGTGCTAGCCTGATATGATGTTATGTGACAGTAGGTAGTACGGGAATAGTCCCCGAGTTACAATCATAAGGACCACATGGTAGGTCGGGCACCCCAGATACGTCTGACAGTATGCTTATGCTATATTATTATGTGGTAGTAGTAGGGGTGAGATAGTCCCTGAAGCCGGTTGGGATAAACCGAAGGGTAGGTCGACACCCCAAAATTTCCAAACATGGTGGGTATGTACCCCAAAATTTCTAGATAGGGTAGGTCGGCACCCCAGAATTGTCAGACAGGGTTGGTCGGCGACCCAAAATGGCCCGATAGGGTAGGTCGGGCACCCCAGAATTGCCTGGCAGTATATATGTTATGTGGTATGTGGTATGGTAGGGGAACTCACTAAGCTTCATGCTTACAGTTTTTAGTTTTTTTTCAGGTACCTCTTTAGCGAAGGGGGAAGAGTTGGCGCGGTAGCTGTGCATCACACACGCACATGTTTTTCCGCATTATGATGTGCTTACGATTGTACTCTGACGGTATTACTATTTATATGATATGCTTTTGAGACGCATGGTTGTGTTTTTATGAAAGGATGATAATCGGTGATGTTTTATTACAAATGTTTTATAAACTGCTTTATTAAAATGAAATTTTTGGTCTCGAAATTTAGGATGTTACAAGTTGGTATCAGAGCCTTGGTTTGAGGGATTTTGACACACCTTTAGGGGTTTCTAAACTCTAATCGAGGGTTTAAACATTTTTCTCAAGAATATAGTTTTTCCAAAAGTTAGAGTAAAGAATTTTGAGAAAGAAAAAGATTTGTGATGTGCACGACCAGCCGAGCTCAAGTTTCCCCAAGATACTCATACATCTTATGTTATGATATTATATGATTACACGAACTATATGATAGATTTGGGATAAGGATCTTGGAAGGATACCTTTTATTCATGTTGTATGCATATGAGAACTACATACTAGATTAGGGCTAAGGATCTAGGAAGACGCCTAATATGCCTGTTCTATGTGTTTATTGAACTGCTTGATAGTGCTGAATAGTTAGTGAAAGGATAGACTGGTTAACTATGTTCGGTTTGGGGCTACTTGATGCCCGAATGCTGGTTGGTTTGTGCTTTATTAGTCCTAGTTATCCTTAACTAATTAGTAAACGAATACATTAAGTTATATATCCTGAGGACCGAATAATTTCAGAAGGTTAGGCGTAGCCCTATTTCGTAGTTCTTGTTTGAGTCCAATTGTTGTAGGTGACGTCCTCTCATTTGAAGAATTATCTGATCTAAATAATATATAATGGTATATGCGAGCTAGTTAGGTAAAGGTAACAGGGACTTCTTACGCAGCTGATAGCGGAGAGTGGGTCGGGGAGTTACCCTTGGGTAAGCCTGGGATGAGATTAGCACAAGGTGCAACAGTAGTAAAAAGGACTTGGTGAAGTTGAAGCAATCCTTGAGGAAAGTACAGATAGATGTAGAAGGTAGTATGGGCCCGTACTACTAAAAGTAGAGGATCCGTATTTGATTCAAGGAGGGCCGAGATAGAACCAGAGAACTTGTAGAGTGTGTCAAACCTCTCAAGATTTTGTGTGACCCTAACAATTATATGTTTTGTTTCAGAATGGTGATGATTACGCGTCACAGAGCAGGAGGATCGGGATCAGGATCCGGATCAGGTTTAGGTTCAGGTTCGGCTTTCGAACCAGTTGATGAGAGGTTGTGTGATTCATCGCATCATAGATCACGAGAGGCATCCTTGAGGCAACCCCAGTGATTTTCGGGTCAATCAAGGAGGGGATTATCGAGCTGATGGAGGATCGCCTTAGAGCGTTCAGGAGCAACATGGAATCTGGCCAGATAGGGGCACGTACACTCTCCTCCCTGGACTTCATGGGATGTTGTGCGCTAGACTTCCATGGGGTGAATGAATCCAATGTTGCGAGGAGGTGGATTGCAGACATAGAGTCTGCTCTGTTAATTAGATTCTGCCCTGAGGGGTCGAAGGTCCGGTAAGCAAGATATTTGAGAGGCAGAGCCAAAGATTGGTGGGAGTCGGATGGTGATTCCTTGGGGGCCTCAGCCATTGAGGCTATGACCTGGTTAGATTTTGTGGCCCGGTTTAGGGCTGGGTCTGCACCAGCCGTGGAGCTTCAGCAATTGGCCAGGGAGTTCCTGGATATGAGACAAACGACTTAGTCGGTGGCGGAGATTACCTCCAAGTTCAGAGAGAGGGATTTGAAGGTGCAACAATATGTGGGGGATGAGAAGATGTGGAATACCTACTATCATGATATGTTAAGAGCTGACATTCGGAAACATGAAATTGGACGACATGATAGCCAGGGAGAGGGAGATTGACATAGAGCACCTATGGAAGCGGAAGACGGAGGCTGGATAGGTTAGTGGGGTTTCGAGGAAGAAATCTAAGGGGTCTGCCACTAGGTCGAAGGGCCAGTCGGGCCAGAGCTGCTGTAGGAAATGCGGCAGGTCACATGAGGGAGTTTGTATATTGGGATCATTGGGATGCTACAAGTGTGACAAGACTGTGCACTTTAGCAAGCATTGTACTACCCCCACCCATATATTATAGACATCATACCTGATTTGCTTCCACTACAATCAGAAGGGCCATAAAAAGGCCGACTGCCTGAGATTGACAGCAGCAGCAACGCCAGTGGTGGTGCCAGCTCCAGCAACCCTACAGCTTATAGATGGCCAACATGTCATGACAGATACTCCAGTTGTGAGGAGTTAAGCCTTCCAGTTGACTGATGAGGAGGCACGTGCCGCACCCGATGTGGTGACGGGTATATTTTCTTCTCCCTAGCTCTTATTTTATGTCGTTTATGATATTTATGTGTATGTTTCATGTGTGGTTTAGGATCATTCCATGTGAACGGTATCCCATTCCAGGTGTTGTTCGATTCGGGGGCTACCTAATCATTTTGCTCTCTTGCACTTAGCAAGAGGTTTTCTAAGTCTTCGAGCATGTTGGATTTCCCTCTAGAGGTCGAGATTGTCAACAACCGATCAGTACGAGCATCAGTGGTTTTTAGAGTATAACATCTTGTTCCATATGGTTTTGTGATTTAAGGCTCATGGGACTTAATCCGAGTATGATAAGTTTTTGAGGCTTTAAAGGAGTATGGTTTAGGCCCTTTTTGGGATATGGGTAAGGTAGGTTTTGTGATAAAAGAGTTTGGTTTCTGCTTTAGATCCCAAATGTATTATCAATGGCTCTGGTGCGGTCTTTTCATGAATTTTGGATCTGAGTTTGAGTGGGCTTCAGGAGAAATAAAGTTGATAAAAGTGTAGGGCTTCTCGTTACCTTTTCATGGATATAAGGATCGTCAGAAATGGATTTATAACAAAAAATTTATGGTCATCATAATTTTTGTGGTTGCAAGCTTAGTCGAGTACGATGGGCGTACACAAAGCGTATGTTGGGCGTACTAGTGAAGAAGGAAGTGCGTTGGGCGTAATTTTAGAGTACGTTGAATGTACTGACTAGGGGTGGTCGTGAATGTTCTTTATAGTACGTTGGGCGTACAATATGTACGCTGGGCATACACCAATCATACCTGAACCCTATTTTAGGGTCTTCGAACCTATTTAAGCTCCTTATCTCATAACCTAACCCTAATATCTTCAACCTCCATCCCTCTAAACCCTATAAATTGACCCTAAGCCTCAATTTGAGTGATTCTTGAGCATTTTGGTGATTTAGTGAGTTTTAGGTGCATATAGTGGAAGAAGGAGTTCCTTGAGGAAGTATTGCTTAGCTTAGAGCTTGTGGATACAAGCCGTAATCATGTTGATCTAGCTGCAGAAAGCATAAAGTTTGAATCTTGGTGTCTTTCTCATGTGGATCTAGCGGGGTGATCACTTTTTATGTTTGGCTTTTGAAGAAGAAGAAGCTTTGAAATAGAATAGCTCGAGCACCTAGCTTTTGGATCAATGTTCTTCTCTTGTTGGTGCATCTTCTAGAGGTATCAAGTTTTGAACTTGCTTATTGTTGTGCTAGTTTTTGATTTGGGTCCATTTTAGGGTTTTTGGTCCCAAAGCTTGAAGCTTTATGAGTTGTTGAACTCCAGAGTCTAATATATGTCCCGTTGAGGTAATGTCTTAGCTATTTAAGACCAAATGAGTAGAAAGAGTGAATCTAGGGAGTACGCTGAACGTAATTCCTATACGCCCCACGTACCGCCCCAGTTTCCCTGATGGCCAATATAGATTCATGAGTATGCTGAGTCTCATTTTGGGTCTTTAGTGTTGTGCATGTAGTTTGGACTTGTTGCAGTAGAGTCTTGGACTAGAGTATTATATATGTGCTTTGGGCCCTTGATTTAGGCTTTCCGTTAGATGTGAGAGAGTTGAGCCTTGAGAGAGCCTATTTATTATTGGGCCTTGGTTGGCCCAATGGGTTTTTGGTCATTGATGGGCTGGTTAGTGGACTACCTTTAGACCTAATGAGTGAGGGTTGAGACTTAGTTCCTAATTAGGATAATTGTGAATTTGGCACAGAGTTAGAGGCCGATGCGTAGCAGCAGTGTTTATAGGGGTCGTTCATCATCCGAGGTGATTCTTCGCACTATACTTTATCATGAGTGGTATTTTGTGTGATAGAGATTTCTTATGTGCTTATCTATGTATCGTGATATCGTACATTATTTCTTTGTGATTTATGTTGTGTATTACTCAGAGTTTAAAGAGTTAGGAGCGGAGGGTCCACAGAGTTACGACAAGAGGGTCCATAGAGTTAGGACTAGAGGGTCCATCAGAGTTGTGGGACTGGAGGGTCCCACTGAGACACATTGACCAGATGGTCTTACAGAGCTATAGCCTCTAGTGGCTAATTATATGTGCATGGTATTTTGGGAAATTCACTGAACTTTGTGCTTACCATGTTATGTGTTATGTGTTTCAGGTTTTTCTCAGAATCGTGGGAAGGCACCGGCTCCGTTGTACACACCAGAGAAGGAGTTATGTTTTAAGGATCCCAGATTAATATTATTAAATAATTATAAAGTTGTATTTTGTAAATGAATTAAATGGGATTTTCCTGAAACGTGTTATCAAAATAATGTGATTTTTAAATGAAAGTTTTGTTTAAAAATTTACTGTGCTACATAGAGATTGTGTTATGAGGTTGTATGAGGAGCGCTACCTGGTAGACTTGGTTCCCATTCCTTTGAGTAGGAACAAGGTTAACATAGGCATGGGTTGGTTGAGCCCTGATGGGGCAGTGATCGACTGTGCACAACAATTAGTACAGATCAGGACCGCAAGTGGGGGTGTGCTAATGATTTAAGGAGAAATGACACAGTGTAGACCAACTTTATGCTCAACAACAAGGACTAGGTGCTACTTTCAGTAGGTTTGTGCAGGGTATGTCGCCTATGTTATGGATACCTAAGAGGCTGGCATGGCGACCGTGAGTGACGTGCCAATAGTTCGAGAGTACCCAGATGTATTCCTAGAAGACTTACCTAGAATACCTCCAAAGAGACAAGTAGAGTTCAGGGTCGACCTGGTCTTTGGTGAGACTCCGATTACCAAGGCACCATATCAGCTGGACCCTCCTAAGATGTAGGAGTTGTCTACACATCTTTAGGAGCTATTAGACAAAGGGATTCATTAGGTCGAGAAGTTCACCATAAGGAACCCTGGTTCTGTTTGTGAAGAAGAAGAATGGGTCGCATCGGATGTGTATAGATTACCGGGAGCTAAACAAGGTAAAGGTGAAGAACTATTACCTACTCTCGAGGATTGATGATCTCTTTGACCATATACATGGGGCATCTTGGTTTTCCAAGATAGATTTGCATTCAGGCTCCCATCAGATGAGGGTCAGAGACGAGGATGTACAGAGGACCGCTTTCCGGACTTGTTATAGCCACTACGAGTTCGTGGTGATTCCTTTCGGGCTCACCAATGCTACTGCCGCATTCATGGACCTCATGAACCACGTATGCAGACCGAAGTTAGATCGGTCTGTGATAGTTTTCATTGATGATATCTTGGTTTATTCCAAGACATAGGAGCAGCATAAGGATCACCTGCGAGAGGTTCTAGATACCCTGAGGAGGGAGAGCTTGTACTCCAAGTTCTCTAAGTGCGATTTCTGGTTGGACGAGGTGTAGTTTCTTGGGCACCTTATCAACCAGAATGGTATTTTGGTCGACCCAACCAAAGTAGAGGCCATGATGAGATGGGAGGTTTCAAATTCTACATCTGAGATTCGGAGTTTCCTGGGATTGGCAGGCTATTATCGGAGATTCATTCAAGACTTCTCCAAGTTAGTCGTACCCTTGACCCGGTTGATAAATAAAGTCGTGGTCTTTCTTTGGGGGCCTGAGCAGCCGGTAGCGTTCGAGACATTGAGGCAGAGGCTATGTGAGGCGCTTATTATAGCCCTGCTAGAGGCCGTGGAGCATTTTATGGTATACTGTAATGCATCCATTTCAGGGTTGGGCACGGTATTGATGTAGAGAGGGCATGTTATCACCTACACTTTGAGGCAGTTGAAGCCTCATGAGGCGAACTACCCAACACACGACTTGGAGTTGGGGGTGGTTGTCTTCGAACTCAATATTTGTCGATACTACCTCTATGGGGTCCGATGTAGCATTTACATGGACTACAAAAGTTTGAGGTACTTCATGGATCAGCTGAATCTAAACATGAGGCAGCATCGGTGGCTAAATGTGGTGAAGGATTATGACTGTGAGATCCTCTACCACCCGAGGAAAGCCAACGTTGTGGCTGATGCGCTTAGTCCCAAGATGGCCCCGATCAGAGACATTTGCTTGAGGATGAAGGTAGTGACTCTGCTATTGGAGTAGATCCGAGAGGCATGGGTTGAGGGTCGAAAGGAGGAGCATCGGAAGTACGAGCACATCATAGGCCAGGTGGCCTCGTTTGATTATGACAGTCGCGGGCAGTTGGCCCTGTACGGGAGGGTCTAGGTTCCGTACTGGGAGGAGTACGGCAGATTTTGATTGATGAGGCTCACAAATCTAGGTTTTGTATCCATCCTGGGGCTACAAAGATGTACAAAGATCTTTGTCCCTATTATTGGTGGTCGTGCATGAAGCGGGACGTAGCCTAGTATGTCGAGAGATGCCTGACCTGCAGGAATTTCGAGGAAGAGCAACAGAGGCCTCACGGAAAGACGCAGTCCTTGGATATCCCTATGTGAAAATAGGAAGATATTACTATGGATTTCATCACAAAGCTTCCCAGGACTGCACATGGAGTGTATTCCATATGGGTCACCATGGATCGGTTAAACAAGATTTCCCATTTTATAACGATCCAGGAGAGCATTTCGGCAGAGAAGCTGGCCGACATCTACATTCGAGAGGTAGTAGCCCGATATGGAGTGCCAGTCTTCGTGATTTCTAACAAAGACGTGCAGTTCACCTCCAGGTTCTGGAAGAAGTTCCACAACAAGTTGGATACTTGTCTGCACTTTAGCACTACTTTTCACATACAGATAGATGGTTAGAGTAGTGGACCATTCAGACATTAGAGGATATGTTATGGGCATGTGTTTTATACTTCAGTGGTAGCTGGGATACCTAACTTCCCTTGGCAAAGTTTTCCTAAAATAATTGCTACCACATGAGTATTGACTATCCTCCCTATGAGATGTTGTACGGGAGGAAGTGCCAAACCCCGATACGCTGGGGCGAGATTGGAGAGAGGGTAATGGGGAGTATCGAAGTTGTACTCAATCTGAAGGAGAGGATCTGACAAGTTTGGAGGAGGCTTCAGATTGCTCAAAGTCGGCAGAAAATTGATGCTGACAAGCATCATTCAGACCTGGAGTTCCAGGTCGGGGATATGGTCCTCCTGAAGGTGTCACCTTGGAAAGGTGTCATCTGATTTAGGAAGCGGGGTAAGTTGGGCCCCAAGTACACTGGGTCTTTAAGGTTGCAGTCTGGGTGGGCAAGGTGGCGTATAGGCTGGATCTACCAGCCGAACATAGCCAGATTTATAGCACCTCTCAGGTCTCCCAGCTACGAAAGTGTCTGGTATACGACTCAGGAGTGGTACCTCTAGAGGATATTCAGGTGGATGATAGCCTGAACTACATCGAGCGGCCATTAGGTATCCTCGAAAGGGAGTCGAAAGATCTGAGAAACAAGAGGGTCGAGTTGATGAAGGTGCAATGGCAAGACCACAAGGGCTCAGGATGGACTTGGAGCCAGAGGACGAGATAATAGAGGACTACCCCGAGCTTTTTCCAGACGTAGTAGCAGACTTCGAGGATGAAGTCTAGAATAAGAGCGGGAGATTTGTAGTGCCCGGTTCCTGGTATGTATTTTTTAAATATGAATTCTTGCATTTTACTCTGGGACTTAGAGAGTTAGACGCCCCAACTCGTCGAGTCGAAGAAAACTTTGGACGTGGGTGGAAGGACCTACTTGTCGAGTCAGATGTCCGACTCGGCGAGTAGGCCTGTTTGGCTGAAACCCTAATTTTAAGGGTTTGCACCCTATTTAATCACCTGAACTTGCCTTCATTACAGCCTCCATCACCTCCAAACAGCATTCACGAAACCCTAACCCATTTTGAGTATTCTTGAGCCATAATTATATGTTTGTGGTGATTTTGAGGCTACAGAAGGAAGAGAAATCTTGATGGTTCTTAAGGAAGCAAGTAGATCTAGAGATTGTGCCACTTTTCCAGCTCATTTGAGGTATAAAGTCTATACATTTCTTATTCCTTACTTAGATTTTTCATGGGGTAGGTTAGGATTTTATGGAGCATTTTATGGAACCATTCATGGGTGCAAGCTTGGTTGAGAGCTACAACTTTGGATCCAGTGCTTTAAAGGGACCCCATGGCATAAACGTGCCAACTTTATGGCCATGGGAGTCCCGTGCAACATATAAACCTCTTTTTAGGACCATTTGATCCAAATACCCTATGCATGAACGTCGAGTTCGTAACTTTACATGTAATATGGACCCTAGGAGGTCAGATCTATGTTTTGGATTCATTAAGACCAACTAAAATTTCGTAAATAGCTTTGGACACGGAGGGACTCAGCAAGTCGCTCATACGACTTGGCAATTTGGGTTGTAGTTTCCCCCAACCCACTTCTGATAATGGGTAATGTGTTGTGTTGGAAGAACACTCAGCCAATTGGATTCATTGTGGACCTGAAGATCATGGAACTCAGCGAGTTCAAGAATAGAACTCAGTGAGTTTAAGAATAAGTCCTAAGTACATGAAGAAGAACTCGACCAGTTCATAGGGAACTCAGTGTCTCCAGGACTAGACATGCCATCTTGCATGATGAAGGACTCGACAAGTTCAAGGTTGAACTTGGCGAGTCAGTTGTAGAAAGTCCCAACTTTGTATGAAGGAGAACTCGACGAGTTCTTGAAAGACTCGGCGAGTTGGTGGGTCAAGTCGTCTAGTTGAGCCAACAAGATGTTGACTTTGACCCAGAGTTGACTTTGACCAAGGTGTTAACCTTGACTTTGACTTTGACCAGAGGTGACCCTCGAAAGGGGATTAAGAGTATGAAATGGCAATTAAGGAAGATTATTATGTGTAGTAATAGAGAGGAGTTCGTCCCGACAGTGAGGGCAGTTCAGATACTTCATGATACTGAGGTGAGTTACCTTCCAGTAGAAGTGGGTCGAAGGTACCAAGGTCCCCCCACTTGTAAGAGTTATAGTAAAGATAATTGTCTTTGTGATAATTGTATGGTATGCTATTATCTGTTAGGATTATGTGATAGCCTGATATAATGTTATGTGACAGTAGGTAGTAGGGGATTAGTCCCCGAGTTATGATCGTAAGGACCACAGGGTAGGTCGGGCTCCCCAGATATGTCTGACAGTATGTTTATGCTATATTATTATGTAGTAGTAGTGGGGAGTAAGATAGTCCATGTAGCCGGTTGGGATAAACCGGAGGGTAGGTCGACACCCCAAAATTGCCATATTGGGTAGGTTGACACCCCAGAATTGTCAATCAGGATAGGTGGGCACACCAGAATTGTCAGACAGGGTTCGTCGGCGCCCCAGAATGGCCAGACAGGGAAGGTCGGGCACCCTAGAATCTCCCGACAGTCTATATGTTATGTGGTATGTGGTATGGTAAGGGAACTCACTAAGCTTCATGCTTATTGTTTTCAGTTTTGTTTCAGGTACCTCTTCAACAAAGGGGAAAGAGCTGGCGCGGTAGCTGCTCATCAATTACGTACATGTTTTTCCGCATTATGATGTCCTTGGGATTGTACTCTGATGATATTACTATTTGATATGGCTTTGAGACGCATGGTTGTGTTTTTACAAAAGGATGATAATCGGTGATGTTTTATTACAAATGTTTTATAAACCGCTTTATTAAAATGAAATTTTTGGTCTCGAAATTTGGGATGTTACAGCTTTGCTGACTGCCCACCCTTACTATTGTCGAACGCAAATTAGAAGATATCACAAGCTCTAACGAAGAATGATCCTCAATTTTTTCCCCTAAGCCAATGAGTATCCAACTGCTATACCTGAAATTGGAAACCCTAAACAATGTCGGACTCCTAGACAGGCATACAAATACTCAACTTCACCACCCTAAACAATGAAATTAGAAACCTTTACAACACTTCTACCACTACCTGCCAACCTAGTGAATGCTACGGCCACCCCGTAGTCTTACAACACTTCTATTAATACATGCTAACCTAGTGAATGCTACGGCCGCCCCATAGTCTTACAACACTTCCACACTGCCATGGACCAAACCCGTGGTCTTACCATGCATCTAGCATACCAACCAAAATCATCATGACTCAAAACCGCATCCGGCTATACCTCAATTAGTTGTTTAGTTTATGCTTCGACCCCCAAAGCTTTCATCAGACAAGAATAGGCAAAGAGGCTCTAACACAATCCCTCCACCTGAAACTGGTTACATACCCTCCAAGCACGACCACTAATATGCAAGGTAACCTGAAATATCATTCCGTGTGCAATCCCTTAGCCAAAGCGGTTCTCCCCCCACTTGGATTCAATTGTGCTCTTCTAACCACAAAACTGATAGATTTCCAATCTACCTTGCAACCTGACTACTCGAAGGTGCCGATAACTAGATCCAACAAGTACTAGTGTTCCATTACTAGCCAATCCTAGCGAACACACACCTACCAAAAAGTGAATGAATACACCCTGAAATCTAAAAGAGCTCAATATTCCCAAGCACTTTCAACTGAATCCACTATAAGTGCTCGGCGACATTATCGGATGATGAAGAACAAAATCTAAACTATCGAAATAGGTACCTAACTAATTCAACAACCTACTTGCACTAAATTAATTCCCATGCAAACCTGAAACTGACCACACATCAAAGGTATGAACTAGACAATCACCAATCTTACACCCATGATCAAACCAATTCCTCATTGCCTTGTATTTCCGAATGACCCCTACAATTCCTGCATTCAAACCCAACATGCCCAACTTGCAGATTCCTTGAGTTCTTTGCTGACACCTCCAAGCATCAAACTGAATGTTGGTCATCTCTTACTTAAAGTATGCTTTAACGGTGGTCAATTCCTCCCACTTTGACATCCAAAATCAGCTCACCCTAAAATATTCTAAGCATGACTCTCGACATGCAAAATGGCATATGAAGATTCTCAAATATAATATATGTGACATCAACTAGTGGAACTCGGATGTCCTTAGCCCGTGAATATAATGCTAGGCTCCTCACCATGGGAACATCCACTCTGCCCTCTTAACCATCAGTGATCCTCAAGGTAACTTGAGTTGGTACACACACTGCTCCACCCCACAACATCGAACAATCGGCCTTCTCGTGGCCCACCTGGCTGCAGTGGAAACATAATTGACTTGTCCCTCAGGGACAATCTCTGTTGACCTGACCAAGCCTACCACATTTATAGTAACACAAACCCCTAAATCAACAAAGTCCATCTTGCTTCTTCCCGCACATTCTGCATTGACCTTGACCCCGCTAACCTCTCACTTGTTGATCAAAATTCTTGGGTCTCTTCGCAGGACCCCCAATTTTTTGCACCTGCTTTGGTTTCCTCTTACCGGGGTGCTCTAAATCAATCTCCTACTCCTGGGCTCTAGCTATCATGTCATCCAAAGTCCAACGATCTGAAAAGCTGAAAAACTCCCTTATACCATCTCGCAACATATCATGGTACGTTGTCTTCTTCATCTCTTCATTTGCGGCATACTACGAAACCAAAATATCCTTCTCCCTAAACTTGGTAGTGTTCTCTTCCATAATCTTAGTCATCTAGCGTAGGTCCTAAAACGCCCTCGCCAACCGCTTCTCCTAGATAGATGGTGCAAACTCTAACCTAAACCGAGTCCAAACATCTCTTGGGTCATCGTCTAAGTCACATCACCTCCCAAATCGAGATCCACCTCCTCCCACCAATATCAGGATCTTTCTTTTAGAAGAAAAGAAGCAATCTGACCTTCAAACAACCGCTCTGATGCCAACCTGTAACGAGCCAAAAATCATTGGTAAATATTTTATTTTTCATTATAGTCAAACACAGATGTTACTTAATCCAACCATTCAAAAACATTTCTTAATTAAAACATTTATCAGAGTTACATCAAAAAATCACATAGTGAGAAAAACACGGGTGTGTGCTGCGATCAAGTCGGGCCCTTCCTTTCAAAACCAATGATACCTGAAACCATAAACAAAATTGTAAGCATGAAGCTTTGTGAGTTCCCCAGAGCATGCCCCACATAAACCACATAATCACGTAAACCATATTAATTATATAATCCATGCATGTGAACATATAGGGAAGGCGTGGAAACCCTCTAAGGTCTTACTCATGGTTGTAACACCGAAAATTTTCAAAACAATTTTTTTAATTTTTATAAAACGTAATTCCATAGATATTCATTAAACAACCATTTTAATTATCCAAACAAGACAATACAAAATCCCTAGATCATGATATCAAGCTCCGAATGTGTGTGTGTACGGATCAAGCCGGCGCCTTCCCGCGGTCGTCACTAGTACCTGAAACAATAACATCAACACTGTAAGCACAAGGCTTAGTGAGTTCCCCAAAATACTACATATAACACGTATTAGCCACTCGAGGCTATAACTCTGTGGGTCCGTGCACCCAAACTCTGTGAACCCTCGGGTTCTAACTCTGTGAACCTTCCGGTTCTAACTCTGTAAACATGCATAGCATCAAACACATAGAAGTAATGCAGTACAACACATAACATACATAGCATACAAATACTCTATCACATAACTCTGGTTACCCACTCAAGGTAAAGTATAGTGAGAAGACTCACCTCGCGTGTCTCGGTAAATCGTAAACCTGAAATCGCTAATCACTCGACCTGTCGAGTTGTCGCCCCCTATAGCACAACACACCTCTAATTAACACTTTCCCCATTGGGGTTGACCACACTATAACAAGTCAATCTAGGTCAACGCTGGTCAACGGTCAACGGTCAACTTTGACCGGACTCGGCGAGTACCCAGGAGACTCGGCAAGTCTGGGCATGTACACCAATTTCCCTGGAATCCTCCCTTGACACGTCGAGCATTCCCTCAACTCGACGAGTTACACCTGGCACGAGTTGTGGGGCCACCACAACTCAACTCGCCGAGTCTCAAGAACAACTCGGCGAGTCCAGCTAGACTCAGTCCACCTGTCCATTCTGACTCCCCCTTGACTCACTGAGTCCACCTTTCCCAACTCGGCGAGGCCACTCACAGAGTGGTCGGGCAACATTCATGCTACTCGCCGAGTCTGTTCTTCGGACTCGGCGAGTCCATGCCATGCACTGACTCAATCTTGCTCTAAAGGTCAGATCCAGTTCATTAATCCATAGATCCAGTCCCTCCAAGCTCATTTAGCACGTAAAGTTACAATCTTGATGCACATACAACCTTTATATGACCATATATGATGTTTATGACTCAAATACTACAACACAAGGCCAAAGACTCTATTGTCACTCATAAAGCTTGATGAGTGAGGCTCTCTGGACCTCTATGGATCCAGATCCATGGCCTCAACTCAAAGAGGGAACCAATGGGCATCAAATCATTCCATAAATGACCACCACAAGCCCTAAATTGCATCATGCTTCACTAAACAGAAAATGGTCCGAGATAATACCTCTAGAGTGATGATATAAGCTCCAAATCCACGAAATAGCAACCTTCTTTGCTTCCTCTTGCCTAGGGTCTCCTTCTTCTTGCTAGATAACACACACAAGATCAAGAATGGCTCATCTCTCTTCACAAATAGCTCAAGAACACAAGGGTCACTCACTGAGGGTTGGGTGAGCACAAATGATGGCCATAAGGCCCTTTAAATAGGCCTCAAACCCGGAGATTTAGGGTTTCATTACACAGCGCAGACTCGCTGAGTCCATATCCTGGACTCGCCGAGTCCAGGCGCGCACCAATGCTCACTTCCGCGTCTCTACTCGGCGAGTCTGAGCTCCAACTCGCCGAGTCCCTCTCACAATATGACAAAATTAGATTTACAAAATACTTGGTAAAATCCGGTTGTTACAACTCTCCCCCACTAGAACTAGACTTCGCCTTTGAAGTCTCGCTCTAAAATAGCTCCGGATGCTGCTCCCGCATCATACCCTCCGGCTCCCAGGTCATTTCTGATCCCTTCCGATGTTGCCACTGTACAATACCAGAGGTATCTCCTTGTTCCTCAAAATCTTGATCTTCCGATCCCTAATAGCCACTGGTCTCTCAGCATAATTCAGGCTTGCATCTACCTGAATATCCTCTAATGGAACCACTGCCGACTCGTCGGCTATACATTTCCTCAACTGCGATACATGAAAAGTGTTGTGAATCTGCCCCAACTCTGCTGGTAACGCCAGCCGATAGGCTACCCGTCCTACCCTTTCGATCACACGAAACGGACCTATAAACCGGGGCCCCAATTTGCCCCTCTTCCTGAACCGGATCACTCCTTTCCAAGGAGAGACCTTCAGGAGAACAAAGTCGCCGACCTGAAATTCCAGCTCGGACCGGCGTCTATCCGTGTAACTCTTTTGTCGGCTCTGAGCGGTCAATAACCTCTGTCTGACCAGCTGTATCTGCTCTGTCGTCTGATTCACGATCTCCGTACTGCCCATTACCCTTTGCCCAACCTCTCCCCAACATATGGGAGTCCAACACCTCCTACCATACAACAGCTCAAAGGGCGGCATACCGATGCTCGAATGATGGCTGTTATTGTAGGAAAACTCCGCCAAAGGCAAATACGTATCCCAACTACCCCCAAAGTCCAATACACATGCCCGAAGCATGTCCTCAAGTGTCTGAATCGTCCGCTCACTCTGGCCGTCGGTCTGGGGGTGGTATGCGGTACTAAAATGCAGCTTAGTACCCAACTCCTCATGAAATTTCTTCTAGAAGCGGGAGGTGAAACGCACATCGCGGTCTGAAACGATCGAGATCGGCACCCCATGCCGAGATACAACCTCCCTCACATAAATCTCCGCCAACTTCTCCGCCGAAGAACTCTCACTGATGGCAAGGAAGTGAGCGCTCTTCGTCAACCTATCCACAATCACCCAAATTGCATCGACTCCTCTGGCAGTCCTCGGCAATTTGGTGATGAAATCCATAGTGATCTGTTCCCACTTCCATTCGGGAACCTCCAATGGCTGCAACTTGCCATGTGGTCTCTGGTGTTCGGCCTTTACCCTTCGACAGGTCAAACACCTCTCGACAAACCATGCGACATCCCTCTTCATACAAGGCCACCAATACTCCTTCCTTAGGTCCAAATACATCTTTGTAGCCCCGGGATGGATCGAAAATTTCGATCTATGAGCCTCCTCCATCAATGTAGTACGTGTACCGCCTACAAACGGTACCTAGATCCGGCCCTGATAAGTCACAAGGCCTCGACTATCCGATACGAACTCCGAAACCAACCCAACGACCCGCTCTCTCTTCTGCATCTCCGGACGCACAGCCTCGGCCTGTGCCCCACGAATGGCGTCCAGAACTGGAGCTATCACAGTCAGTCGCAAACATACATTTCGCAGTGGAGCACTCTCCGCCCTGCGACTCAATGCGTCGGCTACCACATTAGCCTTGCCCGGGTGGTACAAAATCTCGCAATCATAATCCTTGACCACATCTAACCACCTTCTTTGTCGCATGTTTAGGTTAGGCTGATCCATCAGGTACTTCAAGCTCTTATGGTCCGTGTAAATCGTACATCGAACCCCATACAAGTAGTGCCGCCAAATCTTGAGGGCGAACACCACTGCCCCTAACTCCAGATCATGTGTGGGGTACCTCGTCTCGTGAGGCTTCAACTGCCTCGATGCATATGCTATCACATGTCCCTTCTGCATCAGTACCGCTCCCAGTCCTAAAATCGATGCATCACAGAATACCACAAAACCCTCCATCCCTTCCGGAAGAGCTAATACCGGAGCTTCACACAACCTCTGGCGAAGCGTCTCAAAGGAGGTCTGCTGCTCGGGACCCCATAGAAATGTAACACCCTTCCAGGTCAATCTGGTGAGTGGAACCGCAATCTTGGAGAAATCCTTAATAAACCTCCGATAATACCCTGCCAACCCAAGGAAACTCCGGATCTCAGAAGGTGACCTTGGCACCTCCCACCTCATCATTGCGTCAACCTTGGCCGGATCGACCAATATCCCCTTTTGGTTAACGAGATGTCCCAGAAACTGGACCTCCCGCAACCAAAAATCGCACTTGGAAAACTTTGCATAAAGTTTCTCCGATCTCAAAACTCCAAGAACCTCCCTCAAATGCTCCTCGTGCAGCTCTCTAGATCTCGAATATACCAGAATATCATCAATGAACACAATTACCGACCGATCCAACATCGGCCGACATACCCTGTTCATGAGGTCCATGAATACAGCCGGGGCATTGGTGAGCCCAAAAGGCATCACCACAAACTCATAATGCCCATAACGCGTCCTGAATGCTGTCTTCTGGACGTCCTCGTCCCGTACTCTCACCTGATGATAGCCCGACCTCAAATCAATCTTGGAGAACCAAGATGCTCCCTGTAACTAATCGAATAAATCGTCGATCCTCAGCAACGGGTAACGGTTCTTGACCGTCAACTTATTCAGTTCCCGATAATCAATACACATGCGATGCGAGCCATCTTTCTTCTTCACAAACAGGATGGGTGCTCCCCACGGCGAGCTACTCGGCCGAATAAACCCCTTCCCCAGCAACTCCTGAAGTTGCGAGGATAACTCTTGCATTTCTGGAGGCACAAGGCGATACGGCACCTTAGCGATAGGCGCGGCTCCCGGAACCAAATCGATACCAAACTCCACTTGCCTCACGGGAGGCACACCTGGTAATTCTTCGGGAAAGACATCTGGAAACTCACGCACCACCAGAACTTCATCCACCGAACTCGGTCTCTCGGAGATCACTCGTGTATCCATCACATACGCCACAAAACCCTTACAGCCCTGCTGTAAACACTTCCTCGCCCTAGCAGCCGAACAAAAGGCTGATCCAGAACGGGTACCCTCGCCGTAAACCGAAAGAACTCCCCCACTAGGATCTCGTATAGTCACCAGCTGACGCTCGCAATCGATAACCGCGCCGAATCGGCTCAACCAGTCCATGCCCACTATAACACAGACATCACCCATCGCAATAGGAATCAGGTTGATCGGGAACTCAACCCCAAAAATCTCCAATACACATCCCCGGAGGACCTCCGTGGCACAAATCACTCTGTCGGCGGCTATGGAAACCCGCAGGGGCCGATTCAGTGCCCCACGACTAACACTGATATGCTGACTAAATGCCAAAGATACAAAAGATCGACTCGCACCCGAGTCAAACAACACTAAAGCAGGTATAGAATTCACAAGGAAGGTACCTATGCATAGCATAATATAAGCATAATATCTCGACACCATAAGTAAATAATAAAAGAAAGCGTACCAGCCACAACGTCGGGTGCAGCGCGGACCTCTTCCGCAGTCAGCTGAAAGGCTCTCCCTCGAGCCCTCGGTGCCTCGGCCTTCACGGGCCGACTCTCTGTAGCAGTAGCTCTGATGGCGGCGGGAGCAGACCCCTGAGATGCTCCGCGCAGCAGCGGACACTCTGCCTTCCGATGTCCGGTCTGGTTACAGTGGAAGCACACTGTAAACCCCTTGGGGCAGTCCTTGGCCATATGCCCCTCCTTGCCACATTTGTAGCAAGACCCCACTCGACAGACTCCATCGTGACCCTTGCCGCACTTTGCACAAGTGCGGCCCTTCTGGCTCCCGGGTCGGGGATCAGCGGGCTTGGCCCGCTTGGCTGCCGGCTGGGACTGTGCCGGCCGCCGATCCCTCCCCAGAGACTCCGCCTCCTCCCTGGCCTGAGTCTCAAGCTCAATCTCCCTCTTCCGAGCATTTTCCTGAAGCTCGGCAAATGTCCGATACGAGGAGTTCGCAGCGAACTCCCGAATATCCCGTCTCAGAATGCTCAGGTAACGGCTCATACGTGCCTGCTCGGTGGACACGTGCTCAGGGCAGAACATCGCCCTCTCATGAAACATCCTCGTAATAGCTGTGACTGACTCAGTACCCTGTTTGAGGGTCAAAAACTCCTGTGTCAGACGTTCCCTCTCCACCTGAGGAACGTACACATCTCGGAACATGGTAGTGAACCTCTCCCAGGTCACTGCCGAAAGCTCAGTCGGTGTGAAGTGTGCCGTCACAAACTTCCACCAGTCCTTCGCTCCCAAGCGAAGCTGGTTCAGCGCGAACCGAACCTTCAAATGCTCAGGGGACGAGCAAGTGAAGAAGCATCCCTCCATATCAGATATCCACCTCATAGCTGCCACCGGATCCTGCGTACCATCAAACTCTGGTGGCTTGGTGTTGCTGAACTCCCTAAACAATGTCGCATGACCTCCCTGGGGTCTTGCCGCAGCAATCGCTGCGGTAGTCGCTGCAACCGCAGCCTCAGAAAGAGCGGCATAGCGCTCGTCAAATGTCTCAATCAACGCGGTCTTAATGGACCCGAGCATCTCTGGTAACTCAGCTCTGATGACCACAGCCACCTCCTCATGAATGATCTGTCGAATCTCCTCATCGCTAGTTCCAGCATCCTCCGGCATGCGACGTGTCCTCACCATGATCAACCTCTGAAATACAACATGCGATAATTAGAATTTAATCGAACACTCTTACATTCGACAATCCACCCCTCCTTGATTCTTGGTATCCCAAGATTCTTATTTGGACTGTGTACCGCACCGGTGCTTTCAGTAGTACGGGCCCAATACTACTGTCTGCACCGTCTCAGTACACACCCCAAATCTTCCTCTTCGGATCCCAATCCCCAAGTACTCTATTATACTTAAATCACTCTGTAACAGGTCTCACACAAAGTCCTAGCTGCTACCTAATTACTCTCAGCATCTCATAGCAGCTCACCCTTCCCTAGGCTAAGGCATCACAAAACAAGCCACTCTAGTCCTATTAGCAATACCTAGCCTACTCTAGCATGCAAATACATCAGATTAATAATAGTTATCACATAATATAAAGGTATTTTGGGAATTCACCGTTCGGGCGCTGGCTGATCGTACACACGTTTCTTCCTGGAAAATCTTTTACTCTTAGAAAACTTTGGTTTTATTTTGAAATATCTCTTCAATTCCTCAGTTTGAGTTCAAATACCCCCGAAGGTGTACCCGAATCCCTCAAACCAAGGCTCTGATACCAATTTGTAACACCGAAAATTTTCAAAACAATTTTTTTTAATTTTTATAAAATGTAATTCCATAGATATTCACTAAACAACCATTTTAATTATCCAAACAAGACAATACAAAATCCCAAGATCATGATATCAAGCTCCGAATGTGTGTGTTTACGGATCAAGCCGGCGCCTTCCCGCGGTCGTCACTAGTACCTGAAACAATAACATCAACACTGTAAGCACAAGGCTTAGTGAGTTCCCCAAAATACTACATATAACACGTATTAGCCACTCGAGGCTATAACTCTGTGGGTTCGTGCACCCAAACTCTGTGAACCCTCGGGTTCTAACTCTGTGAACCTTCCGGTTCTAACTCTGTAAACATGCATAGCATCAAACACATAGAAGTAATGCAGTACAACACATAACATACATAGCATACAAATACTCTATCACATAACTCTGGTTACCCACTCAAGGTAAAGTATAGTGAGAAGACTCACCTCGCGTGTCTCGGTAAATCGTAAACCTGAAATCGCTAATCACTCGACCTGTCGCCCCCCTATAGCACAACACACCTCTAATTAACACTTTCCCCACTGGGGTTGACCACACTATAACAAGTCAATCTAGGTCAACGCTGGTCAACGGTCAACGGTCAACTTTGACCGGACTCGGCGAGTACCCAGGAGACTCGGCGAGTCTGGGCATGTACACCAATTTCCCTGGAATCCTCCTTTGACACGTCAAGCATTCCCTCAACTCGACGAGTTCCACCTGGCACGAGTTGTGGGGCCACCACAACTCAACTCGCCGAGTCTCAAGAACAACTCGGTGAGTCCAGCTAGACTCAGTCCACCTGTCCATTCTGACTCCCCCTTGACTCACTGAGTCCACCTTTCCCAACTCGGCGAGGCCACTCACAGAGTGGTCGGGCAACATTCATGCTACTCGCCGAGTCTGTTCTTCGGACTCGGCGAGTCCATGCCATGCACTGACTCAATCTTGCTCTAAAGGTCAGATCCAGTTCATTAATCCATAGATCCAGTCCCTCCAAGCTCATTTAGCACGTAAAGTTACAATCTTGATGCACATACAACCTTTATATGACCATATATGATGTTTATGACTCAAATACTACAACACAAGGCCAAAGACTCTATTGTCACTCATAAAGCTTGATGAGTGAGGCTCTCTGGACCTCTATGGATCCAGATCCATGGCCTCAACTCAAAGAGGGAACCAATGGGCATCATATCATTCCATAAATGACCACCACAAGCCCTAAATTGCATCATGCTTCACTAAACAGAAAATGGTCCGAGATAATACCTCTAGAGTGATGATATAAGCTCCAAATCCACGAAATAGGAACCTTCTTTGCTTCCTCTTGCCTAGGGTCTCCTTCTTCTTGCTAGATAACACACACAAGATCAAGAATGGCTCCTCTCTCTTCACAAATAGCTCAAGAACACAAGGGTCACTCACTGAGGGTTGGGTGAGCACAAATGACGGCCATAAGGCCCTTTAAATAGGCCTCAAACCCGGAGATTTAGGGTTTCATTACACAGCGCAGACTCGCCGAGTCCATATCCTGGACTCGCCGAGTCCAGGCGCGCACCAATGCTCACTTCCGCGTCTCTACTCGGCGAGTCTGAGCTCCAACTCGCCGAGTCCCTCTCACAATATGACAAAATTAGATTTACAAAATACCTGGTAAAATCCGGATGTTACAATGGTGCTATAGGAACCCCATCATGGTCTTAGCCCATTGCCATGGGAACCCCCACATGATCTTCACTAACTACCATATAAACCATAAATGCAAACATATAAGGATGCCAGGGAAACCTTTCATGGTCTTACACCGGGCACCATGGGAACTCCCCACATGGTCACAACATGCTGCCATGGGAACCCCCACATGATCTTCACTAACTACCATATAAACCATAAATGCAAACATATAAGGATGCCAGGGAAACCTTTCATGGTCTTACACCGGGCACCATGGGAACTCCCCACATGGTCACAACATGCTGCCATGGGAACCCCCACATGGTATTATATCCAACCGCCTTGGGAACCCCCCGGGGTCTTCAATAAAAGTATCACAAAGACACTAGCATACCAAATACCACATAATCAACTAGCATACCACATATAACAAATTTCCATGGGAACCCCTGCATGGTCTATGCATAAATACACAATGTATCAATAGTACAACCGTAACAATCATCACAACTAGATAAATGGGCTAGACTTGGTGCCTCAGACCCACTGGCATGGTGAGGAGACTCACCTCGAATGCAAAATCTTCCCGAATGAGACCCTTCGTTGCTACCCTACCGACTTCCCGAGCTGTCAATACTAATCAGATGACACCCAATCAGCACTCAGGTTCTAATCCATAACTATAATTTCATACCCGAGGTAAAAGACCATTTTACCCCTACATGTCCCTGACCAATACTTTGTCCCAAACTATAATCTGAAAGTACCAAAGGCCAATTAATCAACCAATGGCCTAATTTTCCAAATTGGGCCCAACCTTTATATAGGTCTTGCCATCAGGCCCAACCCTTCATTCTAGTCCAAAACTTTGGCATTCCGATGGTCCAATATTCCATAATCATCAAAGCCTAATGATGGCCTACCTATAGCCCAATAAGGCCCAACTCTATCATGGACCTAACCCAAGAAGGCCCAATATCCAAAAAGGCCTAAAATACCGAATGGTCAACCCTAGTCAATACCTGGTCAAAGTCAAATTCAAGGTCAACGCTCCAACTTGACTTAACTCGTCGAGTTACCCCTAACTCATCGTGTCCACCCCAAAGTCAAAACCATGATGTTGCTATCCAACTCATCGAGTTCTTCCGGTTCTTAATAGAATCGGGAAAATCCTTACTCAACTCGTCGAGTTCTTCATTCTTCCAACTCACTTAATGCATTAAGTCCTTTTTCTTGAATTCAAAGTTTCCGACCCTCATATCCCTATCCATAGGGACATCTAGAAGAATAATGTTTCCAGCTTTACTCTCAAGATTCATCTATGAGGCTACAAACTCAAACCCTAAGTCCTTTAAGGATGGGCTTGACCCATTAAGCCCATAAGCTCTCATTTGCATGTCCCAAAACACAAATCTGATGTCAAAAGGTGTACATATCACATAAAGTTCCTATCTTTACCGTCATGCATGCTTGAAACACCCTCTAGGGTCCATTTTAGGATTTATTATGAACATAGGGCAACCATGGGACATTGGGGCCAATAAAGCTTGCAACTTTAGGTTTCAAGAGGTCCTATAGGGGTCAAATCTATCCTATCAACCCCTTTGAATCCTCTTCTTCACGGCTAACTCGATCCAAGACCCAAAACCACACCAAAACCACAAAAAAATGAGATCGACAAACCTGACCGGCGTGCCCAAGGCACGATCTGATCCCCCTTCAGTTCTTGTGACCATCACGGATAATCTACTTCAAACCGATGAATGCTATTAGGCCTGGCAATCGTGTCGTGTTCGGGTTGGCGTGTCGCGGGTTGGCGGGTCAAAATATGTCAACCCAAACACGACCCATTTAAATATACAGGCCACAGGTTGGCGGGTCACGTGTTGGTGGGTTTGGAACATAAACACATATATGACCCGCCAACCCATTTATTTATACAGGTTCATAGGTTGGCTAGTTTGTGGGTCAAATTTGGGTTCGTGGGTCCGAATTTTAGACATTTAAGTCTTAAACATCCAAATGAAAATTATAAACATTCATAGAAACATGTTAGAGACTTAGCCTTATAGGTTACGACTTACGACCTTAGACCATTCACCACGACTCAAAATGTCAAAACAGTCAAATTGTCTATAAATCAATGGTATATATTATATAATACTTATTAAATATTCATACTTGATACATAAATACATTTAATGTTTCCAGCTTTACTCTCAAGAATAATGTTTCCAGCTTTACTCATATCCCTATCCATAGGGACATCTAGAAGAATAATGTTTCCAGCTTTACTCTCAAGATTCATCTATGAGGCTACAAACTCAAACCCTAAGTCCTTTAAGGATGGGCTTGACCCATTAAGCCCATAAGCTCTCATTTGCATGTCCCAAAACACAAATCTGATGTCAAAAGGTGTACATATCACATAAAGTTCCTATCTTTACCGTCATGCATGCTTGAAACACCCTCTAGGGTCCATTTTAGGATTTATTATGAACATAGGGCAACCATGGGACATTGGGGCCAATAAAGCTTGCAACTTTAGGTTTCAAGAGGTCCTATAGGGGTCAAATCTATCCTATCAACCCCTTTGAATCCTCTTCTTCACGGCTAACTCGATCCAAGACCCAAAACCACACCAAAACCACAAAAAAATGAGATCTAATAAACTACATGTCTAGGTTATGGCTTTATACCTCCAAAGTGCAGCCCTTAATGTAAAGTTCCTGGATCCAAGATCAATCCTTCAAGCTTGGTACTTCTCTCTTCAAGACTTCCTTCAAGAATCACTCCAAAATCACTCTTAAATTCCCTAAAACTCAATTAACAAGATGGAAACAATTCTAGGGTTTTCTCTAGGTAAGGGTGACTGGTAAAGAGGCCAGCCCCAGAAGTTAAGTTCCTTAATTAGGGTGAAATAGACGAAAAATAGGTTTTTCATTACCAGCATCAACTCATCAAGCTAGGGCTCCCGAAATCATCGAGTAGGTCCTCCAATCCACACGGCTGGAAACCTTTCTACTCAATGAAGTGGAGCCTCCTAACTCGTCGGGTTCCTTGCAAGTCTTCAAAATAAATTCATACCCTTTCGTCAAAAAACTCCAACTGAATACTCGAGCAACCAAGATACATTATCTAACTCTAACTGGGTCAAAAAACCGGCTCCTCGAGGTTCCGATTCCTGATAATACCTAACCCTTTGATCCTCAATTCAAAATGGGGGCAGGTTGAAACACGGTGTTACAACTCTCCCCCACTTGAATTATATTTCATCCTCGAAATTCATTCTAACCTTCCCCAGCACATCCAACAATCCGTTCAATACCTCCAAAACCCGAGAATAATACAACCTTCTCAACGTAATCGAAAGCAACTCTAGATGAACTTAGCAAACCTGAAGAGGAACGAACCTTAAACCCCCTTCCAAATAACCACCTTCATTTTCCAAAACTCGAACCCCAAATTGATCTAACTTTCTGTTAGGCCACCCGCACTGAACCACTAAAGAACTATTTCCATAAAAATACTAGCCTAAATTAAATACTTTCCACCCGTAGTGCCTTGAGACTACCAAAAGAACACAATCACTGATCCATTGCGGCTACAAAATGCTCAACTTGACAGGTGGATCAAATAACCCTTTGAGTAAAAGATCACCCTGAAACGGCTAGGCTCAAATAAGAGTTCTGCAACAGGGTCTAGTCAGCCCCTATAAGATTATTTAGTTTGACAGTAAACAACTCAGCATATCCCCCGAATAACAAGCAACTTCACGAACGAATCCCAAGCCACTAAACCCACTTCAACTCCTCCTGCCACCATTTGTTGTTTATTAGAAGCAATCAAGACCTCTCTGATCCCACCCTATCTGGCAACTACTCGAAACACCAAACACCCAACCGATTGTTGGGCCAAAACACACACATACACCACAGTCCCATGCTTCCCCCGAAATGAAGACCAAATGTCAAGACTGGCTTAATGCACCTCGACATCAAAACTTATGCTAACAGAACGAATGGTACATGACCCATTGTAGCCTCATCTCATACCCTGTCTCCAACAACCCATCATTTCCTCACTTCAAACACGTTGTGGCTCTTTCACAAATAAAACCATCCCTAGACACATCGCAATAACTCGAACTACCATCAACTAAGCCTATTCATTTCCCTTGAACCTTGCAATTGACTCTCTTGGTATTTAGATACCCCAATCTTATCTCCTGAAATGAAAACCCTAAACTGATCACGTGCGAACTCCGATTCGGGATCTTACCCAAAGCTAAATCTATAATCCGCTCCTACCCCGAGATCCACGAATCTGCATTTGCATAATGCACCACAACTTCATAACATCCCTTACTTGACCAATAAATAAATATCCTAGTCAATATCTGAGACTACCACCTAGTCCAACTACCAGGTTCCCAAGAGATCAAATATCATGGCTACCCAGCCTAAACCCTATTGTGTCACGTACTAATCATCCACATGATCCTGTGACTCAAGATCAAAACCATTGACCCCACGGTCTCTACCAGTTCTGTCCTGAATTCCCATAGTTATCCGTCTCACCCATGGATTCCGAAGATCCACAACCCCATCATAGAGAATAATTTCTCGACAAACCTGACCGGCGTGCCCAAGGCACGATCTGATCCCCCTTCAGTTCTTGTGACCATCACGGATAATCTACTTCAAACCGATGAATGCTATTAGGCCTGGCAATCGTGTCGTGTTCGGGTTGGCGTGTCGCGGGTTGGCGGGTCAAAATATGTCAACCCAAACACGACCCATTTAAATATACAGGCCACAGGTTGGCGGGTCACGTGTTGGTGGGTTTGGAACATAAACCCATATATGACCCGCCAACCCATTTATTTATACAGGTTCATAGGTTGGCTAGTTTGTGGGTCAAATTTGGGTTCGTGGGTCCGAATTTTAGACATTTAAGTCTTAAACATCCAAATGAAAATTATAAACATTCATAGAAACATGTTAGAGACTTAGCCTTATAGGTTACGACTTACGACCTTAGACCATTCACCACGACTCAAAATGTCAAAACAGTCAAATTGTCTATAAATCAATGGTATATATTATATAATACTTATTAAATAGTCATACTTGATACATAAATACATTTAAAAATAAAATAATTTTTTTATTAAGAATATAAACGGGTTGGCGGGTCAACCCGTTTATTTTTTGAGAAACCCATATATGATCCGTTTAATAAACAGGTTGGCGGGTTGACGGGTTAGCGAGTTGGCGGGTTCAAAAACTCAACCCAAACCCATTTATTTCGTGTCGTGTCGCGTGTCGTGTCGAGAATTGCCAGCCCTAAATGCTATGATCCTATCATAGCCTAGCACTACTTCCATCCAACCATGCTTGCCACCCACTGTTTTAGCACATTTAAACTATCACATCGGTCGAGCCGAATCCTATATCCCATCAAGAGTTCAGCTCCTACCTTTGGATTCCCATTGCTCATTATGCATGATCAATACAATGCTGACTAACGATTTGGGAGTTTCCTACACTCCCACCAAGACAACCTAGACCTAAGCAACCACTTATTTCTCCCCCCACTTAGACTCGACGATGATCTTTCACCTCTTACACCTTAGGGATCTCCGATCCATTTCCCTCAACATGCACGACCCGCCTAAATCCTACGCCGAACAATACAAGCGCCCATTGCTAGCCCATACCAAAGACTAAACTTACCGAGCCCTGACATTGTCGGACAACCGAACCACCGAATCCATAGTGGCTGACCTTCCACATAACACCGAACATCCCAAAACCACTAAAAGGGAATAGACATTTAACTAACCACTTAATGATTCATGGTATGAAAATGGCATATTGAAATATCTGAAAGTATAACTCAGACACGAGAAAGAAAATGAACTGACATGAAGCAAAAGGTACACATCTGCAACATTGTCTGTTAGAGTCCTAGCCTCCTTTTTCTGTCACTGCAAGGCCCGACTCCTCTTTGCTGGAGCTTCTGCCCTTCCCTCTCATCCGTCGATGATCCTCAAAGTAGCCAGAGTAGACTTACTCACTGCTCCTCCCATCAACATCAGTCAGTCGGCTTTCTTGTGGCCCATCTGATCACAATGAAAAGCATAACTAACTTGCACACCCCCTAAGGACAATCTTTGTTGTCGTGACCGTCCCTACCACAGTTGTAGCAGCCCAAACCCCTAGAACGAAAAACTCTATCATGCAGTTGCAAGTACGTGCGACATTGATTTCGGCCATACTGGCCTCTCAAATACTGGTCAGAAGACTTGGGTCTTTTCTTGGGACCCTCGAATATGTGTACCTGATTTGGTCCCCTCTTCCCACTGTGCCACAAATCAATCCCCTGTTCTTGGGCTCTAGAAATCATATCATTCAGGGTCTTGCACCCCGAGATACCCACAAACCCCCTGATATCATTTTGCAGTATATCATGATACCTCTCCTTCTTTATTTCCTTGTATATTGCACATTGTTGTACCAAATAAGCCCTCTCTTAAAATTTGGTAGTGATATCTGCTATAGTCTCAATAGTCTGGCGGAGATCCAGAAACTCTTGCGCCAATTGCTGCGCCTCAATCATCGAGGCAAACTCTGACCGGAATCTGGTCGAAAATTCATCCAATGACATAACATCAACCACATCATCACCCAAATCACTATCAACCTCTTCCCACCAATAATGTGCACTATCCTTCATGAGGCAGGAAACAGGTCAGCCCTTGTCCCCCTCGGATAACAGCTGGTACAAAAAGTGTTGGTGACATCTGCCAACCACCTGCTGCTAGCAATGGGGTCCTCAGCCCCATAATGATCTGGAGCTCCACAAGCTCTGAACTCCCGAAACATCAACTCACGCGTCCCCATAATGTTCGACATCTTAGTGTGGAAAGTGCTCAGCCTCTCATCAAGAATCTCCAAAATTCCCTCCTTGACCGCACCAAAGATCACAGTAGTATAGTAAATGATATTGCGTGTAATCTCAGATGAACTGAGCTCCTTCATCTGATCATCAAGTTATCCGGCTACAGAGTCCGAGCCTTATCCCTCGTCGACACCAAAACTGCCATGTAGCGTCACCATACTCGAAGATATACTATAACAGTCATCTGAATACTAATCATAAATCGAGGGATCACACACACCACAAGTTCCCTGGTTTTATCTCAGCCCACCTTGACTCGAGTATTGATCCTCTGCTTTTATTCGTGCGGTCCCATACTACCTTCCACATATATCCGTACTTTCCTCAAGGATTGCATTGACTCCACCAAGTCCCTTTCACTAATACCGCTCCCAACACTAATCTCATCCTAGGCTTGCCCTAGCGTAATTTCCAACCCACTCTCCTCTATCAGCTGAATAAGAAGTCCTGCCATCCCTCTCTAACTTGTCGGTGAATACCATTACATATTACTCAAACACGATAATTCTTTGAATGATAGGTATCTCCTTACAATGGTTGGACTCAGACAAGAGCTGCATAATAGGGCTAAACCTAACCTTCTGAAAATTTTTAGACCTCACAATATGTAACTTAGCGTATCCATGCACTAGTTAGCTAAGGATAACTACAACTCCCAAAAGCACAAAGCAAGCAGCATTCAAGTATTGAGTAACCAAAATCAAGCATATCTTAATCAGGTCATCATATCACTGACTAATCAGTACTAGCATGCAGTTAAATAAGCTCTTACCATAGGCATACAAGGCATCCTTCCTAGATCCTTAGCCCTGATCTAGCATGTAGTTTTCATACACATACAGTAGGCGTACAAGACATCCTTCCTTGATCCTTATCCCTAATCTAACATGTAGTTCTCATAATCAAATTATATTATAAAAAACAATGTATGGGTAATTTAGGAGAACTTACTTGAGCTCGGCTGATTACATGCACCACACCCTTTTTATAAAAATGATTTTCTTTTGAAAATTTTCATACCAAGTCCTCATTTTGAGTTCAGATACACCCAAAAGTGTGCCCGAATCTCTTAAACCAAGGCTTTGATACCAATTTCTAACGAACCAAAAATCAAGGGTAAAAAATTCATTTTTCATTATAGTCAAACACAGGTGTTACTTAATCCAACCATTCAAAAACATTTCTTAACTAAAACATTTATTAGAGTTACATCCCAAAAACCCACATAGTGCGAAAAACACAAGTGTGTGTGCAGCGATGAAGCCGGGCCCATCCTTTCAAAACGAATGATACCTGAAACCATAAACAAAATTGTTAGCATGAAGCTTAGTGAGTTTCCCAGAGCATACCCCACATAAACAACATAATCACATAAACCATATCAATCACATAAGCCATGCATGTAAGCATATAGGGAAGTCGTGGAAACCCTCCAATGTCTTACTCCAGTTGCCATAGGAACCCCCACATGGTCTTCACTAACTACCATATAAACCATACATGCAAACATATAAGGATGCTAGGAAACCTTCCAAGGTCCTACACCGGGCGCCATGGGAACCCCCACATGGTTTCAACCCACTGTCATGGGAACCCCAATATGGTCTTAGCTGAAAGGCCGTGGGAACCCCCACATGGTCTTATATACAACTGCTCCGGGAACCCTCCAGGGTCTTCCATACAAGTATCACAAACACTAGCATAACAAATGCCACGCAATCAACTAGCATGCTACATATAACTAGTTTCCTTGGGAATCACCACATGATCTTCGTATAAATACATAATGTATCGATAACACTTCTGCAATAATCATCACAACTAGATAAATGGGTCAGACTTGGTGCCTTAGACCCATTGGTATGGTGATGAGACTCACCTCGAATGCAGAAGCTTCCCAAATGAAATCCTTAGCTGTTGCCCCGCCGACTTCCCGAGCTGTCACTACCAATCAGATGACACCCAATCAATAATTGGGTTCTAATCCATAACTATTACTTCATACCCGAGGTAAAAGACCATTTTACCCCAACATGTACCTAACCAATACTTTGGCCTAAACTATAATCTAAATAGCCTAAAGGCCAAGTAATCAACTATTGGCCCAATTTTCCTAAATTGGGCCCTAACTCTACATGGGTCTTGCGATGAGGCCCAACCCTTCATTCTAGTCCATACACTTGGCATTCCGATGGTCCAATTATAATCATCAAAGCCTAATTATTTCCTACTTATGGCCCAATAAGGCCCACCTCTATCATGGACCTAAATCAAGAAGGCCCAATATCCAAAAAGGCCTAAAATACCAAATGGTCAACCCTAGTTAACACCTGTTTAAAGTCAAAGTCAAGGTCAACTCTCTGACTTGACTTAACACGTCGAGTTACCCCTCAACTCGTTGAGTCCACCCCAAAGTCAGAATCATGATGTTGCGTTCCAACTCGTCGAGTTTTCCTATAACTCGTCGAGTTCTTCCGGTTGTTAATAGAATCGGGAAAATCCTTTCAACTCACCGAGTTCACTTAAGAACTCATCGAGTTGTTCAGTCTGCCAACTCACTTAATGCATTAAGTCCTTTTTCTTGAATTCAAAGGTTCCAACCGTCAGATCCCTATCCATAGGGATGTCTAGAATAATAAAGTTTCCAAATTTACTCTCAAGATTCATCCATGAGGCTACAAACTCAAAGCCTAAGTCCTTTAAGGAAGGTCATGACCCATTAAGCCCTTAAGCTCTCATTTCCACATCCTAAAACACAGATATGATGTCCAAAGGTGGACATATCACATAAAGTTCCTATCTTAACGGTCATGCATTCTTGAAACACCCTCTACGGTCCATTTTAGGCTTTATTATGAACATAAGGAAAACATGGGACATAGGGACCAATAAAGCTTGCAACTTTAGGCTTCATGAGGTCCTTTAGGGGTCAAATTTATCCTATCACCCCCTGGAATCCTCTTCTTCATGGCTAACTCGATCCTAAACCCAAAACCACACCAAAACTATAAAAAATGAGATCTAATAAACTACATCTCAAGGTAGCTTTATACCTCCAAGGTGCAGCCCTTGATGTAGATTTCCTAGATCCAAGATAACTCCTTTATGCTTGCTACTTCTCTCTTCAAACTTCTTTCCAAAATCACTCCAAAATCCCTCTTAAACTCCCCAAAACTCAATAAACAACATGGAAACTGTTGGATTAGTGTCTAAGCCCATAACCATAGTTGGTAAGTACTTGACCTGGTTGTGCATGGTCCTTTTGGGTTACCTTCGCCAAAGCAACTTAATTGGAGAAATAATAGAGAAAGAGGTTATTATGATTTATTAATATATTACAATACTAATATATTAAAGGAGAAATCATATTTGTTTAATTAATATTGGTCAATAATTAATTAAGAATTAAATTTGTGATCAAATGTAATTAATTAAACTACAGGGGCTGAATTGTAATTATGTGATAGTTGCAAATTAGGGCAATGGATTCCCCAAGGAAGGGGTGGACGAATTCAACGGGATAAGGCCCTAGAATTCGTCCAAGGATAAGTTTATAGTCTTATCTTATTGATTGCTTGGTGGGAAAGCAACTAAATAAGGATAAGGACTAAAACCCTAATCTCTACCCTATATAAAGACCCCTTGGCTAAAGGAAATCAGACACATGAACCTAAGAAGGATTAGAGCCGAATTTCCTGCCTCTCCTCTCTCTCTCTCTCTCTCTCTCTTGCCTCTCCATTTGCTTGTGGTGTTTGTGAGCCATTATAGGTACTACACTTGTGGTACTTGCTCTCAAGACTAAGAGATTGAAGATTAGTGTTGTTATTGCAATATAACAACAAGAGGTATGTGATCTACTCTTCTATACAAATTTCGAAATATATACCTGCTAGCTAGGGTTCTTATTGTGTTCATAAAGTTTTGTATCTAATAGAGAAACATAGATCCAAATCTAGGGTTGCATGCACACATAGGATTGTTTGTACAAAACCCATCAGTGGTATCAGAGCTTATGGTTTAATTGTTTTCAATTAGAATTATACAATTGTATGAATTTGACACTTTATGGTTTATGGCCAATAAACCCTAGGAGGCAAGGATTTTGAATTTAGGGTTCTTGAACCCTAGTGTTCGAAATTTTGAGAAGGATTTCAAACCCTTTTACTTGTTGCCCAAGATTTCGAGATCTAGGTTTTGCAAACCCTAGATTTTCGAGATATGCCTCCTCCCTAAGATAGGTTCCTAAAATTAAGGGATTTGGATAATCCCATATCTTCTAATTATCCTTTAATGGTTAAATGTGGTAATTAAATATTTTTGAATTATCCCATCACGTATTTTCGAAATCTACAGAGATTTAAGGGATTAGGATAAAATTAATTGTTTAATTTAAGATAATCCTTTATGATTTAGTAATTCAAATTAATTGTTTGACTTAGATAATTATTAAATCAAGAGTTTTAATATTTAAAATTTTAATTTAAAGGTTAGAAATTTCAAAAATTTTAAATTGAAATTAAAACCCTAGTATTTTAAAAATGTTTAAAATACACCCTATATTATTATATTATTACAAGATTAATGTGTGTGTGTGTGTGTGTATATATATATATATATATATATATATATGTGTGTGTGTGTGTAACTAAAATGCTAGTCTTACCGTTAGTAGGCCTCATTCACGAAGCCGATCTATAAGGGGGTATAAGGTTATGGCCTATAAAATGACCATTTAATGGGTATCCACTCTTACCCAGAGCTTCCTACATTGGTGGAGGGTCGTCAGCCGAACGAGTAGCATAGGGCAATCGTCTCTTCGTTAATAAGTATAATGAAACTATATAAAGTAACTAAATGTTTTTCAGAAATTCCCAATCCTAGTTACTTTAGGCAAAAGTGAATTGATGCAATCCCATGAAATTACACTTTGCACCCTTGCTAAGAAGTTAGTGGAGTGTGTGTGGTTAACCGGCACACTAATTGGTTCTATGCAATGGTGGCAAAGGGTGACTCATTGTTTGTCATAGTTCTATGGAGCGTGTGTGGTTAACCGACACATCGAATAGGTGACTGTAACAATGAGGGCACCATGTACATTTGCATGGTTATTCACACCCGCTTTGTGATCCTCGGCATCCCAGTCAAAAACGAGAGGGGCATATCGAGATTTTAACATGCCATTGAAAAGTTCAATGAATCTCAAAAGGAAACCTAAGCCTTATGTTTTTCATGGTGAAGAATTAGTGAACCGTCATTCACTTACCTCCAAATTATTTGCATGTTGGATTACGGCATCCCTTTTCTAATGTGTAAATAATGTTGTTGGATCCTAGCCCTAATTTCTCATTTTGGGTGTTTAATTAGGGATTCAATTCTAATCAAACATTGTTCCTTTCTATTAAGAGATGTCTAACATAAACGCCAACAACGCTGCTGCTAGTTCATTTTCGCTAATGAGCCTATGTTAAAACGTGACATTCGACGGATCGAATTTCAACGAATGGATAAGTTACATTCGCTTGATTGCTCGCTACGAGGACAACGAATATGTCTTCGACGAGAAGCTTGAAAAGATCAATCCGGAAATCGCTACTCCCGAAGAAATGGCCGTATTTAAGACCCATTAGCATGATGCAATGAAAGTCTATTGCATTATGTTGGCCACTATGAATCTTGAACTCCAAAAGTCCTATGAGGACATGTATCCCAATGAAATGCACCAAGATTTTCTGGAGAGGTACCAACAAAGCGCAAGGTAAGAGCGTTACGAGATCATCACCAACATGATCACCACTAAGATGGGAAGTGGAGAGTCCCTAACCTTGCATTTGCAAAAGATGCAAAGGTATGTTGATGGTCTTCGCAAGTTAAATGTTAACTTTTGGGAAGACTTTGCTATCGACATCATTCTCCACTCCTTGCCCTCGTGCTACAACCAATTTAGGATGACCTACCACATGAACAAATAAGAAGTCACCCTAAGCAAACTGCAAGGACTCCTAAGGTTTGCTAAGAGCAACCTCAAGGACAAATCTGTTGCACCAACTCCCACTCCACCCGCTGCTCCTGTTTTGGCCATTAGGCAAGGGAAGGGCAAGAAGAGGAAGACTCCATCAAAGAGCCACCACAAGGGAAAGCCCTAAGATGGTATCTCTTCTAGTGGAACCAAAGTTGGTCCTGCTAAGCCCAACTAAAACCCTAAGGAGGCAGAGTGTCACCACTGCCACAAAATAGGACACTGGAAGAGAAGCTGCCCGGAATATCTGCAAGCCATCAAGGATGGGAAGATCAAGCTGGCTTTCGCAGGGACTAAGAAGAGATAGAGATGTGGAGCATGGAAGAATAAATCTAGTCATGGGGAATAGAAGATCGTCGCCAGTCACCAAGATTAGAGTGTATTCTTTAGCGTTTAGTAATGGATTAGGTTTAGATTTAAATAATTGTTGCTATTCGCCAAATATGGCAAGAGACATCATTTCATTTCATGGTTTGTTTAGATAAGGATTTAGACATTCGTTTAATAATGAGAAAGGTTCAATTTATGCATATCTAAATGGTGTTTTATATTTTGAAGCATTGCCTTGTAATGGAATTTATGAAACTATTATGGTTGTAGATAACTTAGGAAATGATGTATTATGTGTGGATTCTTCCAATGGTTTGGATAAAGCATGTTTTTGGCATTGTCGTCTTGGACATGTCAACAAGAAACGCATAGCCCAACTCCAAAAGGATGGAGTGTTGGAATCATTCGACCTTAGGGACAATGACGTGTGCGAGTCTTGTTTACTTGGAAATATAACCAAGTTACCCTTCACTAGCACTTGTGAAAGGGGTGAGGGTTTATTGGATCTCATACATACCGATGTGTGTGGTCCCTTTAGATCCACCACAAGGGATGCAAACCGCTTCTATGTGACTTTCACCGATGATTATAGTAGATATGGGTATATTTAATTAATCAAGCACAAGTCAGAAACCTTTGAAAAGTTCAAAGAGTTTAAACAAGAAGTGGAGAATCAATTGGGCAGGAAAATCAAGATGCTTCGATCCGATCGAGGAGGAGAGTACCTAAGTCTTGAATTCCACGACTATCTCAAGTAATGCAGAATAGTTTTGCAATTCATGCCGCCTAGGACACCGCAGTTGAATGGTGTGGCTGAGAGGCGTAATCGAACCTTGTTGGACATGGTTCATTCCTTGATGAGTCGTGCTTCACTACCTATCTCATTCTGGGGGTATGTCTTAGAGTCTACCACCCATACCCTGAACTTAGTCCCTACAAAGAAGGTTACCAAAACACCTCACGAGATGTGGATAGGGAAAGCTCCCTCGTTGGCACATATCAAGGTTTGGGGTTGCGAGGCTTTCGTAAGACGAGAGACTCATGACAAGCTCGAACTGCATAGTGAGGCATGTATTTTCATCGGCTACTCGCAGAAATCCTTTGGATATCTCTTCTATAGACCGAGTGAGAATGTTGTCTTCGTTGCGAGGAGAGGGGTTTTCCGAGAGCGAGAAATCATAAACGAAGGAGACAGTGGGAGGCAGATCGATCTTGAAGAGATTCAAGAGTTGAGTGATGAAGGAACCTCTAACGCTGGCGCTCAACCCGAGGAGGAAACTCTGGTTGAACCGATTGATGAATCCTTACCTCTTAGACGTTCCGAAAGAGTTAGAGTTCAACCCCAGTTGTATGGTTTCATATTACTACCGAAGGGGACACGTATATTAGTGATAGTACACTAGTAAATCTAGATGAACCTAACAGCTATAAGGAAGCCATGGAACGCCCAGAGTCTGGAAAATGGAAATAGGCAATGAACAACGAGATTCAGTCCATGTATGACAACCTAGTTTGGAACTTGGTTGACAATGTGCCCGGACGTACGACAGTTGGGTGCAAGTGGATCTTTAAGAAGAAGACGGACATGGATGGAAATGTGCACACGTATAAGGCGCGATTGGTAGCAAAGGGCTTTACTCAAACTCCTAGAGTTGACTATGATGACACCTTCTCACCAGTTGCTAAAATTAAGTCTATTAGGGTGATGCTAGCCATTGTTGCATTTCATGATTATAAAATATCGCAAATGGATGTCAAAACTGCTTTCCTTAATAGGAAGTTGGTTGAGGATGTGTACATGGCTCATCTAGAGGGTTTTGTGGACATGAAGCATCCCAATAGAGTGTGCAAGCTTGAGAAGTCTATTTATGGACTTAAACAAGCGTCTCGCAGATGGAATCTTTGCTTTGATGAGAAAGTCAAAGAGTTTGGATTTGTATGAAGCGATGATGAATCATGTGTATATCTCAAAGCCAGTGGGAGTATAGTTAGTTTTCTCGTGTTATATATCGATGACATACTACTCATAGGAAACGACATCCTGACACTGCAGGAAGTTAAGTCCTTTCTCGGGAAGTGTTTCGCTATGAAGGACCTTGGAGAGGCTTCCTATATTTTGGGAATAAGGATAGTGAGAGACCGAAGTAAGCGACTAATAAGACTTAGTCAGAATACTTACTTGGACAAGGTACTAAAATGTTTTAGTATGGAGAACTCGAAGAAGGGAGACTTACCGATCCAAAGTAATGCCAAGTTGAGTAAGACTCAAAGTCCGAGTACCGAAGCTGAGATAGCAGAGATGAGCCGAGTACCTTACGCTTCCGCAGTTGGCTCAAACATGTATTCTATGACTTGTACTCGCCCTGATGTGGCCTTCGCTTTGAGCATGGTCAGTAGATATAAAGGGAACCCTGGCAGAGCACATTGGACCGCAGTCAAAAATATCCTTAAGTACCTTTGGAGGACCAAGGAATGGTTTCTAGTCCTAGGAGGGAGCGATGACTTAAAGGTACGAGGGTATAGTGATGCCAGTTTCCAGACCGACAGGGACAACTACCGTTCACAGTCGGGCTGGGTCTTTACCCTTAATGGAGGAGCAGTGATTTGGAAAAGTTCCAAGAAAGAAACCGTAGCTGATTCAACGTGCGAATCAGAGTACATTGCAGCAAGCGAAGCATCAAAGGAGGCAATATGGTTGAAGAACTTCATTAGAGGCCATGGAGTTGTACCTGCCATAAAGGAGCCTATGGAAATTTTATGTGATAATGAACGAGCGGTTGCCTTGACCAAGGAACCAAGGGATCATGGTAGATCTCGACATATCGACAAAAAATATCACTTTATTAGACATCGGGTAGAAGAAGGACTCCTCGTAGTTAAGAGGATATCGTCAGAGGATAACACAGCAGATCGGCTTATGAAGGGACTGAGTAGGGTTAAGCATTTGCAGCATGCTAGAAGCATTGTGCTGAAAGACAATGTTTGTTTTGGATTAGATAGTTTAGAAATGTGTAATAGATCATTTTAATTGACATTTGATGATTAATTAAAGGAGTGTTATGTATTTAGTATAATTACTGTCTTATGTTAATTGGCTGAATATTATTTTTCTTTGCATGTTTTGACTTCCTGAATAATTGAGTTAATTAAGAATAATCGAATTATTCAAATGGTCCACATTCGTTCATATGTTGGAAGTAGGTATGAATGAAGACTGTCATGAATTGGTATGTAGATTGTCTAAAGGGTATTAGACATAACAAAGGTTTTTTAAAACATTCATGATTTCTTATAAATAAGTTTTGAGCATTGGAATAAACCTGCGCTTGCTGGAATCACTTCATGGAATCTATCACGAGTGATCGCAAGATGATAATATCATCTGGTCTTAAAACCAAGATATATGGTTTATTGTTTGCTAATTGATAGTACATTAATAATGCGAAATAAATTGATTTCATAAAACGCATTGTTGTGTATAATATGATTAGTGAGTAGTAAATTCATATATGTCGAAGTTTATCTGTTTCTTTTATCCTAAGAGGATAAAAGCAATATCAGGGCCCCTCGATGATTTGATTTGACTTATGTGTCGGGCCCGGTCAGGACTGAATTGGTGTGTTCAAATATGTTCTATGTCAAATGAATCATAGATCGAGAAACAAACTGTTGGACAATAAGTATGATTCCGTTCCATGAGATTGTCTGCACGATATCTAAAACAGAGGACTATACGATCCCTTATCTAAAGGAAAGGTTATTGATAAGGTCAGAGTTCGACAGCATCTTTGAGAGCTACGATTGCTAATCAGATTGTATTTACATTTGTAGTTACCAGACTTATCCAAGTAGGAGACTGTTGGATTAGTGTCTAAGCCCGTAACCATATTTGGTAAGTACTTGACCCGGTTGTGCATGGTCCTTTTGGGTTGCCTTCACCAAAGCAACATGATCGGAGAAATAATAGAGAAAGAGGTTATTATGATTTATTAATATATTATATGAATAATATATTAAAGGAGAAATCATATTTTTTTTAATTAATATTGGTCAATAATTAATTAAGAATTAATTTTGTGATCAAATGTAATTAATTAAACTACAGGGGCTGAATTGTAATTATGTGATAGTTGCAAATTAGGGCAATGGATGCCCCAAGGAAGGGGTGGACAAATTCAAGGGGATAAGGCCCTAGAATTCATCCAAGGATAATGTTATAGGCTTATCTTATGGATTTCTTGGTGGGCAAGCAACTAGATAAGGATAAGGACTAAAACCCTAATCTCTACCCTATATAAAGACCCCTTGGCTAAGGGAAATCAGCCACTTGATCCTAAGAAGGCTTAGAGCCAAATTTCCTGCCTCTCCGATCTCTCTCTCTTGCCTCTCCATTTGCTTGTGGTGTTTGTGAGCCATTAGAGGTACTACACTTGTGGTACTTCCTTTCAAGACCAAGAGATTGAAGATTAGTGTTGTTATTGCAATATAACAACAAGACGTATGGGATCTACTCTTCTATACAAATTTCGAAATATATACCTGCTAGCTAGGGTTCTTATTGTGTTCATAAAGTTTTGTATCTAATAGAGAAAACATAGATCCAAATCTAGGATTGCATGCACACAAAGGATTGTTTGTACAAAACCCATCAGAAACGATTCTAGGGTTTTCTCTAGGTAAAGGTGGCTGGTAAGGAGGCCAACCCTAGAAGTTAAGTTCCTTAATTACGGTGCAATGGTCAAAAATTAGGGTTTTCATTCCTATCATCAACTCGTCGAGTTGGGGCTCCCTAACTTGTCAAGTAGGTCGTCCAATCCACACGGTTGGAAAGCTTTCTACTCGAGGAGTTGGAGCCTCCCAACTCGTCTACTTCCTTGTAATTCTTCAAAATAAATTCATACGCTTTGGTCCAAAAACTCCAACTGAATACTCGAGCAACCAAGATACATTATCTGACTCCAACTGGGTCAAAAACCTAGCACCTCGAGGTTCCATATCCTGATAATACCCAACCCTTTGATCCTTAATTCAAAATGGGGACAATTCGAAGCACGGTGTTACACAGGCGCTCCTCCAAAATCTACATAATTCCTTCCTTGACTTAACAAAAGATCATAAGAGTTTGTTCCAAAATGTTACGGGTGATCTCCGACGAGATGAAGTCCCGCGTCCGCTCATCCATCGGTTATATTCATGTACCTAAGCCTAAAACAGAGCCTGACCTCTTCTAATAGTTCCCACACCATACTGAAAAGAAACCATACAATAATCGGAAGATACTCCAAGAATCCTCTTCCCATAGGCTTCCTAGATTATCTGTGACTCCCCTCGATTTGAGTATGGATCTTGTGTTTTCAGTAGTACGGTCCCAATACTACCTTCCACACCTACCCATACTTTCCTCAGGATTTATCCTGAATCCTCCTAGTCACCTTCTCAAATTGGTACTCAAAGTACCTGCTAAATAGCAAAACCCAACCTGCTAAAGCACTCTCTAGGCTCTCTTAGGTTTCCAACCTCACACTGTCATCAGCTGCTAAAAAACTCCCAATAATGTCAGCTAACCACTTCATGAATACAATCACATGCAAAAAAGCTTAGATAATCCTTTGAGTTAAAGACTCAACCTTACAACGGTTGGACTCAGACAAGAGCTTTGCAATAGACTCAAATCCATCACTCTAATATTATTTAACCTTTACAATATTTGGCTTAACATATTCGCTTAATAGTTAACTCATATCACTAAGAGTTCCACAAAGCAAAATGCAAGCAACATTCGTGTAGTAACATTTCAATCCATAAAACAAACAGAGGACATCGCACACTCGCCTGCTACTATGATGCTAGGAACTTCTACTCTCACTTCCAGTTGCCTTATGAATGAAAATTATACACAAACCATGATCAAATAGACTATTGAACAAAAGACTCTACCCTCGGACCATAACCTGGCAAGGAACAGGAAATAAGGCCAAATCAGTCATTCTATGGCTTTATGATCCTAACCGTATACAAATTTTAAAGCATAAACTTAGCAATAACTGTTACCAATACATATTCCTAATCATAGCATCCAACGCTTCCTACACTACGAGGTATCACATATCTGACAGATCTATCATGTAATTCCTGAAAGTATCCCTAACCTTATCCTAGCATGTTAACATTCATATTATATATCGTATGAACATGTATGGGTATTCTCAAAATCACTTACTTGAGCTCAGATGATTACACAAATCACACCCCCTTTTTCTTTATAAAAAGCTTTTCAGAAACTTATTTTCTGTACAAAAATCTTTTTAAAAAATTATTTTTTTTACAAAAATCTTTTTAAAAAATTATTTTCTTACAAAAGATTACCAATTCTTCAGTTTGAGTTCATACATACCTAAGAGTGTGCCCGAATCACTCAAACCAATGATCTGATATCGACTTGTAATGTCTCGAAAACCCAAGATAATTTTTTTCATTTTTAAATAATAAATCATAGAAACGAGTTGTTCCAAAACCGGTCAAAGTGAATATATTATTTAAACATAAGAGTAATATCATTAATTACCAATGCAGAAAACTCTGGGGGGTGATGTGCAGTCACCTCAAGCACATGGACAAGAAAGCAATGCAAGGCAACAACAAGAAAAAGAAACAAGTGTCAGCAAATGCTAAGTGAGTCACCTCAAGCACATGGATATGAAAGTAACATACATCATATATCATGTCCCAAACATATAAACAATCCATGACAAACAAACATCAAACATCGATAGAATTTTCATATATTAATTATATATTAATCCAAACATTCTTTCATCACAATAATTATTTATTTATGTTCATCAGTGTAATTACTTTTAGTGGCCCCCATCTTCCATCACTTATTAATATTAATATATAATACATTTATTAATCTAGACATTCTTTCATTGCAGTAGTTATTTATTTATGTTCATCAGTGTGATTACTTTTAATGTCCCTCACTAAATGGTTCCACCCACCATTAACTTCCCACCGAAGTAAGACCCTGTTCGCTACTAATGTGACCTCGCGACCCAATGCACAAAATGGGGTGTGACTCCCACCCGCAACACTATCTGTGGTTTTGTGCCTTCACTACTCTGACTTTGCATGGATGTAACCAATACACTGTCGTTCGAGGGTGGTATCAACACCTCAACAAACATGTCTACACCCAAACTTGATGTTTGTATATGGCATTCAAGATCACCAAAATCACTCCAGTCCTATGCACCTTAGTGCACTCGAACCATGTCTCGATATGGTTGTCTAGAAAACACTCAACATCATCTTGTCTTAAGCTCGTTCACCTCGATATCCTATTACCGCGATATCCCAAAAGGCACTCATCAAAAGTAAGGTTTCTACCTTTTTATCATGCGCACTTGTGTTCCCATTAATATTAATTAATTACTTAACTCACATGGGTAACACACACCTCACCATTATCTTGTAATCATGCATGTAGATTAAAAGGTATTATCTAAGGTAAATTACAACTACAACTCATCACAACAGTCAAGGCACTTTCCCACATTTAACATATATCATTAAAATAGAGAATTACACCTTTTAGCATGCTACTTAGGTTCATTCAAATGTGACAAAACAACAAGTAGCATACCACTATCATTTTTCAAAGCAACATGCACATACTCGTCACTACCATTAACCTAATCTCACATAGTTACACCATTTAATTCAAAAATTAATCTCTTGCATACCAAGAGTCCTACATTCATTGTTATTGCACGTACATCATGTAACTACCCAATTTTTCAAGAAAAAATTTTCAATTTTGATTAACCAAACACATCTCCATAAAACATAAAATCCAAACATAATTGTTTTCAAAACTCATATCAATTACAACTTTTATTTAAAAACATAAGAGTGTCCCATAAAACTCCTGTGAGAGTGCATGTCATGCCATCAAGCCTTGCCCTTGCCCTTGGGATCCGATGTACCTGAAACAAATCCACAAACTGTAATCTAATGCTTGGTGAGACCTCCAGAGCATACCCCACACACAATGCACATAACACATATCATATTAGCTATAAAAGCTACATATACCACCTAAGCCATGCATACTAACATATAAGGATGTCATGGGCTCCCACCAGTGTCTTATACCTTCATGCCATGGGCTCCCCCAAGCTCTTTACCTAGGAATGTAAAGGGCTCCCCTAAATGGTCTTATATATATCCAACTACCACAGGCTCCCCCTGGGTCTTCCATGCAATAATATACATAATCAACAAGCATATCATATATCACAAAAGTATCTATCATACTACATACAAAAACATATAAGGATGCCATGGGCGCCCCTAGGGCCTTATATCATCATTCCATGGGCTACCCCACATGGTCTTTACCTAGGAATGCCATGGGCTCCCCCACATGGTCTTATATTCAATTGCCACGGGCTCCCCCTGGGGTCTTCCATGCAAATATTATATAATTACTAGCATACCACTTACCATAAATCTAACTATCATACCACATATCTCTACTACAGCTAGTGTACCACAAAACATAAAATGGGCCGGCCTTGGTGCCTTAGACCCATTGGTTTGGTGAGAAGACTCGCCTCACTCGAATGCTGAATGGACAAGCTAGAACCAGATATGTCCCATGTGTTGCTCGAACTCAACTACCTATAAGCGTCATAAGATAGACTTTTCGAAATACCAGAATTACCCTCAAGGCTAACCCTAGTCAAAATTGGTCAAAGTCAAGGTCAACAGTCAAAGTCAACAGTCCATGTTGACCTCAACTCGTCGAGTGCATCTAGCGACTCGTTGAGTTCCTACCGAGTCCAGACAACCTGATTAAACCCTAGCCAACTCACTGAGTTGTTTCATCAACTCGACAAGTTCACTTGATATTCAGAATGCGGGGAAACCCTATCCGACTCGTCGAGTTGCTAGGGCAACTCGTCGAGTCTCCCTTCTTATTTTCTTGGTGTGATGATACACTGAATGCAGGGACTCCAGGGCTTAGATCTGAAACCCTAAGGTGTCTAGGACGATAAAGTTTCCAACTTTACTCTCTAGAACTGCTCCAAATGCTCTAAGACCCTTATCAAAGGTTAGAAAGCTCTAAAGCTTTCCCATATGGTCCAAAACTCAAGGGATCTAGAATCCCTCCTTTCCAGAAGAGTTTCTAGTTCTCAAAACATTCCAAAGATGGAGGCTTTATGGACATTCATGTCCAATGCATGTCCTTAGGTCAAAAGGGCCAAAAAGAGGGAAATATGCCCTAAAAGTCCTTGCATGGCGTCCTTGCTTGACTAAAGACTAGATTTAGCCCACATTGGGACTATTTTGCTCCAGAGATCCATAAAGTTGTAAACTTTACGATGCCCATGCATGAAATCAACAAGAAGTATAGGAAATGAAGAGTAAACTCACTATCTAGCCATATTGTAAGATAAAAATCGAATCTTGAGAATTACATCAATCCACAAGGTGGTCAAGCTCGAGAGTGAGGGCTTCGTTTGCTGGATCTTCTCCTTCTTCTCACTATCTCCTTCTTCTTACGCTTCAAAAGTCACTCTAGCTCACAAAATGACAGAGAGTGGCGATTGTGGTTTAACACAGACGTTCTTAGGGTTTGGAGGCTGATAGAAGCTCAGCCTAAAGGCTCTTAAGGAGATTATATAGGGTGCAAACCCTAAAATTAGGGTTTTAATTTTAGAGCACCTGCTCGTCGAGTTGGCCTTCCAACTCATTGAGTAGGGTGTAGATCCTGTGTCTGCGAAATATCCTCTACTCAATGAGTTGGGATCCCAACTCACCAAGTCCACGCACCAAAACCCTAAAATTAAACAATTAAATTAATACGTGGAATAGGTGTTACAAATCTCCCCCACTTGAACTAGACTTCGTCCTCAAAGTCTACTGATCCAAACAAATTCAGGTAGTGATCTCGCATCTCGTCCTCCGGCTCCCAGATCCACTCGGATCCCCTGCGGTGCTGCCATTGCTCCTTCTCCAACTCCACTTCATTGTTCTGAAAAACCTTAGTCTTCCTATCTAAGATGGTAACAGGCCTCTCAATGTAGTTCATGCTCTCATCCACCCAGATGTCGTCCAGCGAAACGACTACGGACTCATCAGTGACACGCTTTCGAATTTGTGACACATGGATGGTGTTGTGAATCTGGCTAAGCTCATCCGACAGGTCTAGTTGATATGCTATCTTGCCCACTCGGGCCGAAATCCTAAATGGGATGATATATCGGGGTCCTAGCATGCCCCTCTTTCGAAATCCAATGACCCCATTGATGGGTTTTGAGCATTCTAACACTTCCTAAGTGTACATGCAACCCTAATAACCTTGGATCTATGTTTGTCTAATTGTCATGCAAAGTTGAATTCCAAGGTTATATTCCTATCTAGCATACATGGGGAACAATTTTAACATAAAGTATAGATAGAATAACTTACCTTGTTGTTGTTTGTGTTCCTTGATACCTTGTGAGCCTAGCACCCCAAGTGTGATGCCTCAAATGCTTCACACAACACCAAATGCTCTTGGAAGAACTTATGAGAGAATACTCACTTCTCAAAATCGGCCAAGCCCTCTTATTTCTTAGTGTAGCCGATTTTGGGTGGAGGATATGTTACTTATATAGTGTTGACACATCTAGGGTTAAACCCTAATGTGTCATGACTCTTCATTTCCATGATCCATGGGTTTGTAACTCCCATGGAGCATCCTATGGGTGGAACCCAACTTGATAGTCCATGGAGCCTTTTAGCCCACTATACAAGATATGGATGATTTACATAATCAACCCATATATTTAATTAGTTATCTTTTGATCACTTAATTAATTCTAAATTAATTCTTGATCAAACTAATCAAATAATATTATTAATATATTAGAACTTATAATATATTAATAATCTCCAAGTGTTATTTCTCTCATTTAGTCTATCCAATTGCATGGTGCCATGCAACCCAAATGGACCATGCCGGGTCGGGTCAAGTACATACCAGAAATAGTTATGGACTTAGACACCTTATCCAACAGTCTCCCACTTGGATAAGTCTAATAACTATTACTGCAAGTATGACTTCAGGAACCGATCGGCAATCGTAGCTCTTTACAAGGTTTCTCGAAACTGAGAAGATGATGGTACGCCATTTAAGATAAGTGATCATATAATCCTATGTTCTAGATATCAGCCGGACAAATACATGGAACAATGTCTTACTTATTGTCCAACATTTTGTTTCCCGATTTCTGATTTATTTGACAAAGAACTTCATTGAACACATCAATTTAGTTCTGACCGGGCCTGGTACATAGGTCAAAACAAAATCATCGAGGGGCCCAGATATCAGCTTCTAATCCAAGAAGGAACAGATAAACTTCGACTCATATGTTTGTTCTACTACTCATTGAATTACACACAAGAGCACGATTTTATAACATCGAGTTACCAATGCGTTTTTCGTACAATCAATGCATAACCAACTTGTAAGTAACAAATCATATCTCTAGGTTTAAAGACTTATATGATATTACCGTCTCACGATCACTCGAGATAGAATTCCATGAAGTGATTCCAGTGAGCGTGGGTTGAGTCCAATGCTCAGAACTTATGAGCACTCATGATCGTTGTAGCCTTGTACCAGACCTCTACAACCAAACATGACAGTCTTGATTCATACCTACTTCCGACATATGACCGACTGTGGAGGTTTGAATAATATGTTATACCAAACAAAATTATTCTGGAAGTCAAAACATGCAAAAGAAATATAGTAAACGATCGACAAGAGATAGCAACACTTTACTCATAAATAAAACACTTTTATTCATCATCAAATGTCAATTACACTTTACAAATTTCGAGGTTATCTAACTACTAAATCTAATATCATCCTTCAGCCCTATGCTCCGAGCATGCTGGAGATGCTTAACCCGAGTCAGTCCCTTCGTGAGGGGATCTACCGGATTCTCATCTGATGATACCCTCTTTGCCTCGAGTTCCAAACTTGATTGTCATACATGGATTGCATCTCGCTATCCATAGCCTCTTTCCATTTGGCAGACTCGGGGCCCGCCATGGCTTCCTCGTAGCTGTTAGGGTCATCTTGACTTACTAGTGTCTCATCACTAATAAGTGTCTCACCTTCTGCAGTAATATGGAATCCATAGTAATGCTCAGGTGCACTCCTAACTCTCGTGGAACGCCTCAGAGGTACAGATTCATCAATTGGCTCAACAGGAGTTTCCTCCTCAAGTTGAGGGCTAGAGTTTGAAGTTCCTTCACCACTTGACTCTTGAATTTCTTCAAGATCAACTTTCCTCCCACTGTCTCCTTGTCTTATAAACTCTCTTTCTCGAAAGACTCCTCTTCTTGCTACAAAGACCACATTGTCACTAGGTCTGTAGAAGAGGTAACCAAAGGATTGCTGTGGGTAGCCGATGAAAATACACCTCTCGCTTCGGGGTTCGAGCTTATCATGAGTCTCGCGTCTCGTGAAAGCCTCGCAGCCCCAAATCTTGATGTGGTCTAGTTTAGGTACTTTACCAGTCCACATCTCGTGAGGAGTTTTGGCAACTTTCTTTGTAGGGACTAGATTAAGGATATGGGCGGCAGTCTCTAAGGCATACCCCCAGAATGAGATTGGTAGCGAAGCTCGACTCATCATGGAACGAACCATGTCCAACAAGGTTCGATTACGCCTCTCAGCCACACCATTCAACTGTGGTGTCCTGGGAGGTGTCAATTGTGAGATAATCCCACATTCCTTTAGATAGTCGAGGAACTCTGAACTAAGATACTCACCACCTCGATCGGATCGAAGCATCTTAATGTTCCTGCCCAATTGATTCTCGACTTCCTGTTTAAATTCCTTAAACTTCTCGAAAGTCTCTGACTTATGCTTGATTAAGTAGACATATCCATATCTACTGTAATCATCCGTAAAAGTCAAATAATAACGATTAGCATCCTTTGTGGCATGTTTGAATGGTCCACACACATCCATGTGTATAAGGTCCAACAAACCTTCACCCCTTTCACACGAGCCTGTGAAGGGTGACTTTGTCATTTTTCTAAGTAAGCATGATTCGCAACTATCATTTGACTTTAGGTCAAACGACTCCAAGACTCCATCCTTTTGGAGTTGGCCTATGCGTTTCTTGCTTATATGTCCAAGACGACAATGCCATAATGATGCTTTATCCAAGTTATTATTATTAGTAGAATCAATACACAAAACATTATTTCCTATCTACAACAGATACAGCTTCATACACACCATCACAAGGTAATGCTTTAAAATAAAGTACATTATTAAATAAAGCATTAATCGAACCAACTTCATTATCAAACGAAAAGGTGAAACCTTGTTTGTACAATGCATGAAAGGAAATAATATTTCTTGCCATTTCTGGCGAATAACAACATTTATTCAAATCTAATTTTAACCCACTACTTAGCGATAAAGTACAAACTCCAATCTTGGTGACAGGTGTAACTTTCCTATTCCCCATGATTAAGTTTATTCTTCCTTGCTCCACATTCTCACTTCTTCCTAGTCCCTGCAAGTCACAACAAATATGAATACCGCAACCGGTATCAAGGACCCAAGATTTCGAATGGGGTGAGTTATTAGAAATGATAGTGTAAATACCTGCATGGTTGGGTTTGACTTTCCCATCCTTCACATCCTGCTGGTACTTTGGGCAGTTTCGCTTCCAATGAGCTTTTTCATGGCAATAGAAGCATTCAGCCTCTTTTGGGTCAGAAGAAGGAGTAATGAAACCTTTCTTGGTTCCACTTGAAGAAGAGCCATCAAGGGTCCGAGCCTTGGTACCCTTCAATGATCTCTTTCTCTTCCTCCCTCGACTTTGCCCGATTGCCAAGACCGGAGTTGATTCTGGAGTAGGAGTGATAGCAACCGACTTCCCCTTAAGACCTGTTTCTGCGGTCTTGAGAAGTCCCTGAAGTTTACTGAGGGTGACCTCTTCCTTGTTCATGTGATATGTCATGCGGAATTGATCATAGCACGATGGTAAGGAGTGCAAAATGATATCTATTGCAAGCTCCTCAGGAAAGTTCACATTGAGCTTCAGCAAACGATCCACATACCTTTGCATTTTCTGCATGTGGCTCGTGACGGACTCTCCGTCCTTCATCATGGTTGTTATCATGGAGCAGATGACTTCGTACCTCTCTTGTCGTGCACTTTGATGGTATCTTTCCATCAAATCTTGGTGCATTTCATAAGGGTAGAAGTCTTCATAAGACTTTTGGAGTTCAGCTGTCATGGTGGCCAACATGATGCAAGCCACCTTGGTTGCATCTCTTTCATGAGTATGAAAGTCAGCGATCTCCTGTGGAGTTGCAGTGGACTCATCAATTTCCTTAAGCTCCTTGTCAAGGACATATTCTTTGTCCTCGTAGCGGGTAATCATCCTGATGTTTCTGATCCATTTATTGAAGTTGGATCCATCAAAGGTGACTTTCCCACACAAACTCATAAGAGTAAAGGAGCCATTAGGATTCGAGCCAGAAGCATTGTTTGAAGACATCTGAAAAAGAAGAACAAGTTTAGTTTAGATTTAAGAGAGTCCTTAGTAAAACACCCAAATGTAATATTAAGGCTAGGATCCAATCACAATATAATATAACTTAGAAGAGGTATGCCGTAATCTAAGCTATACCATATTTGAAAGGTAGGTGAATGACGATTCACCAATTTCCATCACGAAAACTGAAATATTAGATATTTAGTTTTTATTGGTTTTAGAAATTCCTAGATTCTTTGAGATCCAATGAACTTTTCAAAGGCATGTTTCAATCTCGGGAGTGCCCTCCAGGTTTTGTGACTGGGATGCCGAGGATCACAAAACGAGGTGTGAAGTAACCATGCAAATCACTTGGTACCCTTAAAGTTTATCACTCAATCGATGTGCCGGTAAACCACACACGCTCCACCGATACTATAATAAACCTTAAGTCACCCTTTACCTACCTTGTTAAGTCCAAGTTAGTGTGCCGGTTAACCACACACGCTCCACCAACGACTTAGACAAAGTGTAAAGTGTAATTTCATGGATTAGCACCTTATTCACATTTTTCCTAAAGTAACTAAGATTGGGAATTTAATAAACATTTAGTTACTTTATTATATTCATCATACTTTGAATGAGAATTTATAAGTCCTTGTCTTACCCGTTCGGCTAACGACCCTCCACCAGTCAAGCAAGCGGTGGGTGAGAATATACACCCATTAAGCCACCATTTTATAGGCAACAACCTTATACCCACCTTATAGACCGGCTTCGTGAATGAGGCGTACTAGCGGTAAGACGACTTTATTCTTATACATATATATATATATATATATATATATATATATATATATATATATATATATATAATTATTAAATCATCATAATATAAGTATAAGGGTTGAATTTTAACTTTTAAAATTCTAGGGGTTGGAACTTAAAGTTTTAACTTAACTTTACTTGTTCCAAAACTTGAGGGCATGTTTTGTAACTTTCAAAACTTTTCATTTCTTGTAACTTATGAGTTTAATAGAGTAATAAAAATGAAGACTCTTCATTTTTCTAACTCTTGTGTTTTCTTAATGGTTTTAACTCAAGTGTGACTCTTGGTTTTCCATAACTTAAGGATAAGTTATGGACTCCATTAAAACACATTATGATCAAGAATTAAACTACCAAATAGGTTACAAATAATTCCTATGATCATCTAAAACATCATAAGAACAAGAACATGAATATGAACATAATCAAAAATTACATAAAACTTTGTAATTTTGATAACTAGTTGTTGTAAATGAATTAGCAAAGTCATTACACCACCAAAAACAAGTTTTCAATTACCAAAACAGTTTAGGGTAATGTTTCTAATTCATTTTCCAGCAACTGAATTGAAAATCTGCACTCAGTCGACCCTACTCGCCGAGTGCATAAACTGACTCGCCGAGTTGGTTGAAGATACTCATGGACTCGACGAGTCCATTCGCAGACAGCAAAATTTCCGATTCTGTTTTCAACTTTTAAGCACAAATAAGAACAAACAAGCCTAGGCTCTGATACCACTGATGGGTTTTGAGCATTCTAACACTTCCTAAGTGTACATGCAACCCTAATAACCTTGGATCTATGTTTGTCTAATTGTCATGCAAAGTTGAATTCCAAGGTTATATTCCTATCTAGCATACATGGGGAACAATTTTAACATAAAGTATAGATAGAATAACTTACCTTGTTGTTGTTTGTGTTCCTTGATACCTTGTGAGCCTAGCACCCCAAGTGTGATGCCTCAAATGCTTCACACAACACCAAATGCTCTTGGAAGAACTTATGAGAGAATACTCACTTCTCAAAATCGGCCAAGCCCTCTTATTTCTTAGTGTAGCCGATTTTGGGTGGAGGATATGTTACTTATATAGTGTTGACACATCTAGGGTTAAACCCTAATGTGTCATGACTCTTCATTTCCATGATCCATGGGTTTGTAACTCCCATGGAGCATCCTATGGGTGGAACCCAACTTGATAGTCCATGGAGCCTTTTAGCCCACTATACAAGATATGGATGATTTACATAATCAACCCATATATTTAATTAGTTATCTTTTGATCACTTAATTAATTCTAAATTAATTCTTGATCAAACTAATCAAATAATATTATTAATATATTAGAACTTATAATATATTAATAATCTCCAAGTGTTATTTCTCTCATTTAGTCTATCCAATTGCATGGTGCCATGCAACCCAAATGGACCATGCCGGGTCGGGTCAAGTACATACCAGAAATAGTTATGGACTTAGACACCTTATCCAACACCCATTCCATGGTGACACCTTCAATAATACAAATTCCCCCACTTGGAATTCGAGATCCGATCGCCGTCGGTCAGCATAACTTTTCTGACGGCTCTGTGCGACCTGCAGCCGGTCGCACACTTGCTGAATCAGTCCGGTTGTGTTGAGCACTACCTCGGTGCTCCCCATGAATCGGTGTCTAACCTCACCCAACAGACCGGGGTTTTGCACCTATGTCCATACAACATCTTGAATGGTGCCCGGTCAATATTGGCATTATAATTGTTATCAGCGGGAGGTATGTATCCCAGCTACCCCGAAAATCCAACACACAAGCTCGTAGCATATCCTCTAGTGTCTGGATCGTCCTCTCACTGTAGCCATCTGTCTGGGGGTGGTATGTCGTACTAAAATTCAGTTGAGTGCCTAGTTCCTCGTGGAACTTCTTCCAGAATGTAGATGTAAAATGAATGTCCCTGTCAGACACTACCAACAATGTCACACCGTGCCTTGCCACCACCTCCCGTACATATATATCTGCCAACCTCTCAGCGGATATACTCTCAGAAATCGGAATAAAGTGGGCACTCTTCGTTAATCTGTCCATGATCACCCATATTGCATCCACACCCCTTGCCATCCTCAGTAATTTATGATGAAGTTCATAGTGATCTCTTCCCATTTCCACACGAGAATGGGTAGCAGCTGAACCTTGCCATGAGGCCGCTGATGCTCGGTCTTGACCTTCCTGCAGGTCAAGCACCGCTCCACAAACCAAGCGATCTCGCACTTCATGCTAGGTCACTAATAGCTTAGTCTCAAGTCTCTATACATTTTTGTAGCCCCTATATATGAAGAGAACTTGGACTTACATGCCTCCTCTAATATCCTCTGTCTCACTCCTCCAGTCACCGGTACCCACACTCGGCCACACTGTGTCAAAAGGCCACGACTATCATTTACAAACAAAGGATACTATCCCTGAATCTGCTTTATCTTCCAATTCTCTTTCTTCACTCCCTCGACCTATGCCTCCTTGATGATATCCAACTATGGAGAGATCATCATCATCCTCATACAAATGTTCCCAATCAGGGGCCCCGCTGTCTTGCAACTCAAAGCATCGGCCGCTACGTTGGCCTTCCCTGGATGGTATAGGATCTCACAATCATAATCCTTCAGCATGTGCAACCACCTCCTCTGTTGCATGTTGAGGTTCTGCTGATCCATCAAATACTTTAAACTCTTGTGATCAGTATAGATGGTGCACCACACTACATACAAGTAGTGCCTCCAGATCTTGAGGACGAACACCACTACCCCTAATTCCAAGTCATGAGTGGGGTAATTCATCTCATGAGGCTTCAACTACCACGAGGCATAAGCTATTACATGCCCCTTCTGCATCAGTACCAAACCTAACCCTAAAATCGATGTGTCACAGTACATCACAAAAATCGTCTAACCCTCGGGTAGTACTAGGATCGGAGCCTCGCATAACCTCCGTCTTAGGGTCTCAAAAGCCAATTGTTGATTCGTGCCCCACCAAAATGTCACATTCTTCTTGGTAAAGTGGGTCAATGGCACAACAATCTTGGAGAAAGCCTGCATAAGTCTCCAATAATATCCCGCTGAACGCAAGAAGCTATGGATCTCAGACGCATTCTCCGGTACTTCCCACAGCATCACTGCCTCAACCTTGGCTAGATCAACTGAAATGCCCTTCTGGTTGATGATGTGCCCCAAAAACTATACCTCTCGCAGCAAAAAACCACACTTGAAGAACTTGGCATACAGCCTCTCTGAAACATCCCAAAATTCAAGACTAAAATTTTCATTTTTAGTTTAATAATTCAAAAACCAACAGTAATAAAGCATCCCATGTCAAAACCAAAGTGTCAATAATCAAAGCATGTTATCATAAAACAATATCAGAGTGCAATCCCAAAGATCTCATGTGCGGAAAATATAGTGTGATGCGCTGCGATCAAGCCGACTCCTTTCCTTTGAACACAAGGTACCTGAAACCAAAACTGAAAACTGTAAGCATGAAGCTTAGTGAGTTCCCCAAATACCACATACCATACATATCAACATACTGCTTAGCATATCTGCATGCTAGCCTACACCTTCGGTCTCTTTTAATTGGATACTATCTAGCATATAAGCATATAACTCGCGTACTGTCATACATAACCATGAGCCATACATATATCATAATCAATAAAGATGCTATGTGCCAAACATAGTCTTGCCATTATGCCATGGGTCGCCACGTGGTATTTCTTGCCAAGTCGGGGACCACCCCCTCGGTCTTACAGACAAGTGCCAAGATCCACCTCCTAGTCTTCCATGCAAGCATCACAAAGACAACTACCATACAAACTACTCTACTTAGTCATTTATCATACAGTGTGCCAAGAGCCACCTCTTGGTTTTTCATATATATTGCCTAGGGCTAACCCCGAGTCTTCCTACCATACATAATAGCATACAGTGTGCTAGGAGCCACCTCCTGGTCTTTCATACATATTGCCTAGGGCTACCATAGGTCTTTCTACCATACATAAACCAAATGGTCGACATTTGTGCCTTCGACCCAAAAAAAGAGTAAGGGGACCCACTCACAGTGTTAAAGTCCTGCGGATAATGTTATGGAGGTGGCTGACAAATTCCCGAATCTGTCAACATCAAAATAACACCCAATTAATAATTGGGTTCTAACCCATAACCATAAGTCCATGCTTGGGGTAAAAGGCTGCTTTACCCCTATATTAGCTTGATTCAAGCCCAAGGTCCAATCCAAAGGCCCAAAATTCAACTATGAGTCAAAGCCCAACATATGGCCCAATTTTCCAAATTGGGCCCAAACTTTTACATGGTCTTATTCTAAGGCCCAATCATTCATTCCAATCCAAACATTTGGCATTCAAATGGCCCAATATCTCCTAATCATCAAGGCCCGAGTTATGGACCATCTATGGCCTAATTTTCCAAATCAATCCCAAACCCTCATATGGGCCTTACCCTAAAGCTCATCCAATTATTCTAGTCCAAATTATTATTCTTGAATGGCCTATTATTGGCCCAATCACCACAGCCTAATAGAAAGGCCCAACTCAAGGCCCAATGAAATTAGGGTTTTCACATAAAATGACAATTAGGGTTAAGTGTTCCTCACTTAACCCATTAAAGACTTAATCCATTAAGTCCATCACTCTACTAGATAAGTCATATGGTGTGATTGGGTGTAATTCACAATTCCATTCCAATGACCCAAATGTGGGTCCCAATAAGTCTAAAGCCCATATATCCAAAATTAGGGTTTTCGAAACCCTAATTAGGGTTTCCAACCCAATCATAGCCCAATAGGCCCAATAGATAGGTCTTTTGATCAATTAGGGTTCATTAGGCCCATTAGGGTTTCACTAGGCCCATTAGGGTTTCGCTAGTCGAGCACCACCCACTACCACCTCGGATAGCGGTGGCCAATGGCAGCTCATGGCGGTGGCCACCACCTCACAGTGGTGGTTATGGTTCTAGTCCAATTTGTCCAAGAATCCCAAATGAATCAAAACACAAACAACGCTCATCGCCACCCAACAAGATAGCTGGTGGCGGCAGGAGGCGAAAGCCACCACCTCACGGTGGTGGTTATGAGTTTCTTTCCATTATTCTAATCTCTATTACAATATACAAAGACTTAATCCTAGAAATAAATACACACTAAAAGATAAACACACACAACCACCTTGTGGCGGCCGGCGGTGGCACATAGTGGCAACTACCACCTCACGATGGTGGTGGTGACTTTTCTCATGAATTTCGGCCAAACAAACCCTTACTTATTAAAACACATGCACACAATCACTAAATATCACACATATCCACCATCACATGGCGATGGGTGGTGGCAGATGTCACAGCCCGAAACCGATGGCGGAAACGTTCTGGGGCGGAGGACGTCATGTAAAGTATCACAACCAATGTACATAGCAGGCATAGTAAACACAAAACATTACATTACATAGGAATATTTACATTTGTTTGAAAGCAAGGAAATACATGTTTGACATATATATCAATATAACAAAAGTACAGAAGAGACTTCTATATGCACCGTCTTCGCCAAAAGAACGCGGGATACCTGTCTAACGAGAACCTGAGAATGCAAGCAGTTTTAAAAATATCAGCATAAAGCTGGTGAGTTCATAAGTGGTTTGTTTCTGGTAAAAGACCAAGTTTCCTTTGGTTTTCTGAAAAAGTTGTTATCCAAGAAAATCCCATATTTTCTTATAAGATAAGTTTAGTTATCAATTTGTTAAACAACCTGGTTAAAAAAGTTTAAGTTATCCCAGGAAAAACCCTTATTTTCCTTAAAAGTTGGTGGTTGGTTATCGATCCGGAATGAAGTGTACAAGTATCTACCATACTTGTAGCGTTAATGAAGTATCCTGAAAGCCTGGTTATCCTTGTAAAGTGCAATAGTTTTTACACATATATAAAACTAATAAGTAGGTAGTAAACTAATTCTTAAGGTTATTAATTCACTAAGTTCTTTGTTACTTAAAAGTAAATCTCCATTAACTAAGTTGCGAGTTCTATAACCATACTATAAACTAGATATGGCAAGAAGAAGGCAAGTATCATTTTATGACTTTTGTCACCTGTAAACCTATCGGTCCCACTGTTGCTAGCAGCAAGGTGCGGGGTAGTCAGCCCCGTATAGATCTATACACTCATGTCACGCTCTCCTTCTAGGAGATTCTGGTTACAGGGTCGGTCCTCCACTCGCGTATCTATATGGAGTGTTTCAGATGATGTGTCTCCAATCTTAAGAATAACGAATTTACAAGTAATATTACGGAAAATCCTATTTTATGAATGACATGAAATTCTTTGTGAAACATAAAATATAACATTTTATAATGAGTTTTGCAATTAGTTTGAAAATTAACTCTGCAAGTTAAACGGTTCGTTAATACTCTTTTCAATGTTAAAAGCACACTGAACATGAAACATTTCATACGGAATAATAAGTTTGAGTATAAGATTTCCTTGTACTTTTGCTTGTCTTCCCCCCCCCCCCCTCCCCCTGAAAACATGAAAAACACGGAAATGGGTGTAGGGGTATGAACTCACCAGATGATAAATTGTATCTAATTAGACATTGAACTACTAATTAAGTAAGATAATACACTGCGAAGCATAAAAACACTTTATTTCAAGTGTTAGGATTGATACGGGTTGCATCTAAGGGGGTGTAGGGCCTAGATATGGAGTTTACTCTTCAAGAGTAAACTCTTAGAGGAGATTACAGTCCATAGACCATATCCCCATGAGTTTATGGCCGTAAACTCATGGGTGGTGTGTTCTTGGTTGCTCAAAAGTCTTATAACACTTGGGGAAGGTTCTAGGGCTGATTCAAGGGCTTAGGAAGAGACTAGATCTTGAATTGGACACACTTAGGGGATTTTATGGTTGTATACATGAGTTTACGGCCGTAAACTCTTACTTGGCCCTTCATTTCATGATTTAAGGTCTCAAATGAAAGGATACAAGGTTCTATGCATTATTCCAAGTCATAGGGGGAAGTTAGGGCATCATTCGACCTCCTTATGGGAGTTTACAGCCAGAGGACCATTACCTTGGGTTTTACGTCCGTAATCCATTTATGTTCATGTTTTCTTTGAAGTTTAAGGTCCCTACTTTGATGGTGGTTGGTTCTAGACATTAACCCAAGCCATAGGAGGTGTTTAAGGGGCAATTTAACACCTTAAATGGTGTTTATGGTCTAAGAATGAGTGTTTACGGTCCAAGAATGTTCTTGGGCTATAAAATCATGTTTACTCCCCAAATGACAAGATTTTGGTGTTCCAAAATCGTACATGCAAGTCCTTAAGTCATAGCTAAGCACTAGAAGTGATTTGGAAGGGTTTTGAGGCTTCAAAACCCCATTTAAGGGTGTTTTTGGTTTGGGGTTGTTCCTGGGCCATAAACACAAGTTTTTGATCCTTTTGGATGATTTAACCATGGATTTTCATGCTAAACAAGCTAAACTACAAGCTAGGATAGATCACTTACCAATTTGGAGCTTGAAAGGGTGTTTTAGGATCAAAATTTGAATTGTAGAGACAGACTAGTGAGAGAGAGAGAGAGAGAGAGAGGGTATTTAGAGTGGAAAAGCTTCAAACGGAGGTCCACTCACCCTTATATAGGGTTTAAGTTTGTGGCTCGGTGGAAATCTACCTGATACCAATGTTAAACGGAGCTTATGGTCGTACCCGATTAACTGTTCGTAATCCGACATGGTTGTAAACTAGAAATCTTTTTAAAAGAATCCGAGGGTGTTTCACATTTTTCTAATCCGTTTGGACACTCATGAAGTCATAATAAAAGTCTTAATTCAATTAACCTAATTCAAAATGTTAATGAAAAATTTAAATACAAATGAGTTTTATTAACGGAAACGGGTTACAGTGATGGAATAAATTTCAGGTTGTTAAATCGTCCCCCCGTTAGAGGGAATTTCGTTCCGAAATTTAGAATTAAGATACAAATCATGGATTTGGAAAGAGATGCGGATATTTCTGTTTCATCGAGTCTTCGAGCTCCCAAGTGAATTCGGGTCCCCGCTTGGTATTCCAGCGAACCTTCACTATCGGAATACGGCTTTGTTTCATACGTTTGATCTCTCGATCCATGATTTCGATTGGTTCTTCCACAAAGTTTAGGTTTTTGTTGATCTTGATCTCATCAAGAGGGATCACGAGGGTTTCATTGGATAGGCATTTCTTAAGGTTAGAGATGTGGAATACAGGATGGATGTTGCCAAGTTCTTGAGGTAATCGGAGTTTATAGACTACGGGACCGATCCTAGCAAGGATCTCGGAAGGTCCTATGTACCTCGGGTTAAGTTTCCTGCACTTTCCAAAGCGTATCATGCCTTTCTAGGGTGAGACCTTCAACATGACACAATCTCCAACCTAGAATTCCAAAGGTTTCCATCGCTTATCGGCCTAACTCTTTTGTCTGTCTCGTGAAGCTTTTAGTCGTTCTCGGATTTGGATGATCTTTTTGGTGGTTTCGTGGATGATTTCAGGACCAGTGAGAGAACTATCGAGGACTCGACTCTTGGCTAGCTGTGTGTCCCCTACCTCGGCCCAGCACTTAGGGGATTTGTATTTGCGACCGTAGAGTGCTTCGAACGGGGCAGCCTTGATAGTGGTGTGGTAGTTGTTGTTATACGAGAACTCGATCAAGGGTAAATGGGTGTCCCACAACTTTCCAAAATCAATAACACATGCTCTCAACATGTCTTCCAGGGTCTGGATAGTTCTCTCACTCTGCCCGTTAGTCTGAGGATGATAAGCGGTACTCATATCCAGCTTAGTTCTAAGAGCTTTCTGAAGGGATTGCCAAAACTTTGAGGTAAACCTGCTATCTCGATCGGAGATAATGGACACAGGAACATCGTGCAGTTAGACTATCTCTTGGATGTAGATTCATGTGAGTCTTTCCATCTTGAATGATTCTTTAATCAGAAGGAAATGAGCGGATTTCGTCAATCGGTCGACTATTACCCAAATGGTATTGTACTGGAGATCTGGGTAACTTGGTGATGAAATCCATAGTAATCATCTCCCATTTCCACTCAGGTATCTCGGGCTGCTGGAGTAGACCCAAGGGCTTATGATACTCGACCTTTACCTTGGCGCAAGTCAGACACTTTCCCACGAAGGTAGCGATTTCAGCTTTCATGTTTGGCCACCAGTATAGTTTCTTGAGATCCAGATACATCTTATCCGAACCTGGGTGAACAGAGTATCTGGTCTTGTGATCTTCGTTCATGACAACTTCCCTAGAACCTCCGAACTTTAGGGTAGAAATTCGATCCATGAAATAGTAGACTCTATCACCTCTGATCTCAAGTTTCTTATCCATTCCCCTTAAGGATTCATTCAACACGCTCTCTAGTTTTAGGGCTTCCAACTGGGCTTCTCGAATCTGTGCGGATAAGTGGGAATGGATGGTCATTGTCGATGTCTTCACCTTGTTGCTTGAGCTTTCCTTTCGGCTAAGGGCATCTGCCACCACATTCTTCTTGCTAGGATGGTAGCGGATTTCACACTCATAGTCATTGAGTAGTTCTACACATCGTCGTTGCCTCATATTTAAGTCCTTCTGATTGAAGATGTGTTGTAGGCTTTTATGGTCGGTGAAGATCGTGCACTTGATTCCGTAGAGATAATGTCTCCAAATCTTCAGTACGAAGACCACTGCTCCTAGCTCCAGGACGTGAGTCATATAGTTAACTTTGTGTGCCTTTAGTTGTCTCGAGGCATAAGCAATAACTTTTCCTCTCTGCATAAGCACACAGCCTAAACCCTAATTAGACGCATCGCAATAGACAACAAAATCCTTTATCCCTTCAGGTAGGGATAGGATAGGTGCGCTGCACAAGGCTCGCTTTAACGTTTGGAATGTTGTCTCTTGCTTTTCACTCCAATAGAAAGGTACACCTTTCGGTGTTGGAGTGGTTAGGGGTTTGGCAATTCTGGAAAAATTCTGGATGAACCTGCGATAGTAGCCGGCGAGACCGAAGAATTGACGGATTTCTGTGGGTGTCTTCGGTGTCGACCAATTCTCTATCGCCTTGATTTTGGATGGGTCCATGTGTATACCCTCCTTGCTTACCACGTGACCAAGGAAAGCTACCTTCCGAATCCAGAATTCGCACTTGGAGAATTTCGCGTACAACTTTTCCGATCTAAGATTTTCCAACACTATCCTCAAGTGTTGTTTGCGATCTTCTTTGCTTCTGGAATAGACAAGTATGTCGACATGAACACGATAACAAACTTGTCCAAAAAGGGGCAACACACCCGGTTCATCATGTCCATGAACACTGCCGGTGCATTGGTTAGACCGAAGGGCATCACTACGAACTCGTAGTGACCATATCGAGTCCTGAATGCTGTCTTGGAAACATCATTCTCATGAACTCGTAGTTGCTGGTACCCTGATCTAAGGTCTATTTTTTAGAAGTAACTGGCTCCCTGAAGTTGATCGAAAAGGCCGTCTATTCGAGGAAGAGGATAACGGTTTTTTACGGTTAGCTTGTTCAATTCGCGGTAGTCTATACACATCCGAAAGGATTCTTCTTTCTTATTCACAAATAATATCGGGGCTCCCTAGGGTGAGGAACTCGGTCTGATGAACCCTTTACTTAGTAGCTCGTTGAGTTGGCTGGATAACTCCTGTATTTCTATTGGCGCTAAGCGATAAGGAGATTTGGCTACAGGATTTGCTCCAGGAATTAGGTCGATGCGAAACTCGACTTAGCGTTCGGGAGGAATTCCCGGGAGCTCTTTGGGAAAGACATCAGGAAAGTTACAGACTTCGTGGATGCTCTTGAGGTTTTTAACTTCCTGTTTCTCATTGATCACATGGGCTAGGAATGCGCAACACTCCTTTCGCAGATGTTTTTGAGCTTTGATGCAGAATATGATGCGAAGATTGGAACTAAGTTTATCATCGTACATCATGAGAGTCTGGCCAAAGGGGAGATTGAGACGGATGGCTTTTTCATAACAAAGGATATCAGCATGATTGGGACTCAACCAATCCATGCCAATGATAACATCACAACTCTTTATGGAAACTAGCATTAGGTCAATGGGAAAGGAATGATCATTCAGGGTAAGGGTACAGCCTATAAATATATCGTTAGCATTCTCTTTCTCACCATTAGCCATCTCGACGGTAAATGTTTCGGTTAATGGTTGAGGACTATGTTTAAGGAGATGTTTGAATGAATGGCTAACAAAACTTCTTTCAGCACCATAATCGAAAAGGATACAAGCATAAGATTTGTCGAGAAGCAACGTACCCGAGGCAACGGTGGGATCGGTGACTGCCTCCTCCTGCTTTATATTTAGAACTCGCTCAGCGTTGTTGGTTTTTTTTCTTTTGGGCAGTTTCATTTGAAATTCCCGACTTCACCGCACCTGTAGCAGGCCGAACCGACACCCGCTCCGAAAGCTTAATTGGTTGGTCGGCCTGGTGTTTTGCAGTTTCGAGCAGTGTGGCCCTTTTTCCCACAGTTATTGCAGATCATCTCACTGCATGGGCCAGGGATACGACTGTGGTAACTGCACCTGTTGCACCAAGGGAGGTCACCAGCATACCTATCGGTAGATGCTTGAGCTGTAGGAGCAGCAACAAGAGTAGTAGCAGCTTGGACTGCCACAGTTTTATGCTTCTTGGAGGGCCCTTACGAACTCTGACCCTTTCGCTTTTTCCAGAATATCTTCTTACTTTTACTACACTCAATCCGGTGCCCCTGTTCACCTTCATGATCTTAAGGATGGGTGTTACTTCCTGGTCCGCCAGACCCGCCGGGGTTCAAGTGTGACATTGTAGTCGTCACTGCGGCAGTAATAGTTGCCTGAAATATGACAAGTTCGAATTGAGAAGGATGTGGTGGCAGAGGATTGTTGTTCCTTGAGCTGGGTCCTTTCTTTGGATGCATATTGATCTAAAATGATCAGGAAAGAGAGGATGGTAAGCCCTCCAAATTGAATCAAGAGATATGGAACAAGAGATATCTCATTATGGCAGACTATGAGATAACATATAGGAAAGCTACTAAAGCAAGGGAATTTATCGCTAAGGGGAATGAGTAGCAACACTTGAACGAGGATTTCTATAACGAAGTTGACTCTAGAAAATACTCCCATGGTATTTTATGTTTCGTGGAGACGATGACTCATTGCTTGGATATTAGGTATGTTTTAGGTCTGCCGCACACCACAGTCACTCCCAGGCACATGTTGGCCGTGTCTCGAATGAATATAGTTGATCGGGCTATATTGACCCTAGACATGACTACATAACTGCCCAGGTTTAACTGCAATGTACAACACCCAATTACTTATGGTTTTTTTCTACTCGTGGTTATGATTTCTGGCGTTTAGATATTCTTGTATACTTTTGAAAAATACTTATACCTTAAAGTATATATTTAGTTGAGAGCACTTCGGCCCCTTAGTGTTTATAGTTATATACCATGTAAGGTTCGGTATACTTAGTTCACTATAAACAAGGCTCTGATACCAATCTGTCACACCCCGAAACCGATGGCGGAAACGTTCCGGGGCGGAGGACGTCATGTAAAGTATCCCAACCAATGTACATAGCAAGAATAGTAAACACAAAACATTACATTACATAGGAATATTTACATTTGTTTGAATGCAAGGCAATACATGTTTTACATATATATCAGTATAACAAAAGTATAGACGAGACTTCTATATCAACCCTCTTCTCCAAAAGAATGCGGGATACCTGTCTAACGAGAACCTGAGAATACAAGTAGTTTTAAAAGTAGCAGCATAAAGCTGGTGAGTTCATAAGCGGTTTGTTTCTGGTAAAAGAACAAGTTTCCTTTGGTTTTCTGAAAAAGTTGTTATCCAAGAAAATCCCATATTTTCTTATAAGAGAAGTTTAGTTATCCATTTGTTAAACAGCCTGGTTAAGAAAAGTTTAAGTTATCCCAGGAAAAACCCTTATTCTCCTTAAAAGTTGGTGGTTGGTTATCGATCTGGAATGAAGTGTACAAGTATCTACCATACTTGTAGCACTGATGAAGTATCCTAAAAGCCTGGTTATACTTGTAAAGTGCATTAGTTTTAACATGTATATAAAACTAATAAGTAGGTAGTAAACTAATTCTTAAGGTTATTAATTCACTAAGTTCTTTATTACTTAAAAGTAAATCTCCTTTATCTAAATTGCGAGTTCTATAACCATACGATAAACTAGATATGGCAAGAAGAAGGCAAGTATCATTTTATGACTTTTGTCACCCGTAGACCTACCGGTCCCACTGTAGCTAGCAGCAAGGTGCGGGGTAGTCAGCCCCATAGAGATCTATAAACTCAAGTCACCCTCTCCTTCTAGGAGATTCTGGTTACAGGGGCGGTCCTCCACTCGCGTATCTCTGTGGAGTGTTTCAGAGGACGTGTCTGCAGTCTTAAAAATAACGAATTCACAAGTAATATTACGGAAAATCCTATTTTATGAATGACATGAAATCCTTTGTGAAACATAAAATATAACATTTTATAATGAGTTTTGCAATTAGTTTGAAAACTAACTCTGCAAGTTAAACGGTTGGTTAATACGGTTTTCAATGTTAAAAGCATACTGAACATAAAACATTTCGTACGAAATAATAAGTTTGAGTACAAGATTTCCTTGTACTTTTGCTTGTCTTCCCCCACCCCCCCCCCCCCCCCCCACCCCCTGAAAACATGAAAAACACGGAAAAGGGTGTAGGTGTATGAACTCACCAGACGAGAAATGTGCCGGTTAGGATGCATTTTATATATATATATATATATATATATATATATATATATATATATATATATATATATATATATATATATATATGTATATAATGTTAGACTTTTAATGTTATATATAATATAGGGTGTATTTTACACTTTTAAAATACTAGGTTGTCAAATTTAACAATTATACGTTTAATTCAATTAAATTGTAAACCAAAACTATTATGAATTTATTAAACCTCTTTTTATTATACACCTTAATTAATTAATAAAACCTATAGAGGTGTGATTTGAACTTTGCAAAACAATAGTAGGGTTTAAGAATTTAACATTTCTAAATTAACTTTTAATCAACATTTAAATTCAAAAACCTGAGGACAAGTTTTGAAACATTTCAAAACTTTAGGGTTTACAATTTAAATATACATCAAAATTAAACTTTTAATCAAAATTTAAATTCCAAAACATGAGGGCAAGTTTTGAAACTATTCAAAACATTTGGGTTTTAACTATTTAAATTTCAAAAACAAACCTTTGAGTTCGAATTTAAACTATAAAACCTAAAGGGGAAAATTGAAATTTTTTTCATAACCCAAGGATCAAATAACAAATAATATAAATTAAACAATTAATTTCATCATTATCTATATTTGACCTAATTTCGATTACTTGCAAAGTAAGTTACTCAATTAATACAAATAATTCAATCTTCATCATATAAGGAAGTTATTATCTAATCAATTGGTAATTATCTTGCGTTTTGGCAAGGATATTCATTAACAAACAATAAAATTCGTATTTTATAGGTTTAAAACGAATATGGTAATTATCCTTAAGCAAAACAGCAGCAAAATCCGAAAATCCCTCTGTCTGATGCTCCGACTCGCCGAGTCACACTCTAGAACTCGCCGAGTAGGTCTGACTCGCCGAGTCCAGGTAGTGACTCGCCGAGTCAAGTTGAACGGAAGGCCAAAAAACGATTTTCGGCAACATATAGCATCAATACGATAGAAACCAATCTAGGCTCTGATACACTGATGGGTTTTAGTCATAAGAACATCCAATGTGCTCATACAAACCCTAATGCTTGCAATTTATCCAAGACTATAAACACTAGATCTAGCATATGATAATCAATATAACATATAATTAGGGTTTAGATCATACCTTGATTGTTATGTAGCAATAACAATCACAATTCTTCTTGTAATGACTTTAGAAATCTTAGAGTCACAAATGTCACTCCTCTAACGGTTCACAAACTCCAAAAGCAAGAGGATGAAGAGGAGAAGAGAAGGAGGCTGCCCAAAACCATCCAAAACCTTAGAAGGAATCTTGTACACGTTTTTGAGGCATAAGGGTTCTATATATAGAGAGAGGCTATTAGGGTTATCTAACAAGGAAACCTTAATTCGGATGCTTAAGCCCTAAGCAACTCATTGACTCCTTTAAATAAAGGCCTTGGACGATTTCTTATGGGTTTCCCCATAGAATTCGTCCAACCTTATATAATAAGCTAATCCATAGCCCAATTGCAATTATCTTATAATTACAATTCTAGTCCCTTAAGTTTAATTAATCTCTTTTAGTCACAAACTTAATTCTTATTAATTCTTGACTAATATTAATTAAACAATATGATCTCTCCTTTAATATATTATTCCCATAATATATTAATAAATCATATTTAATCCTTTCTCTCCATAATTCATCCTATCAAGTTGCTTTGGTGAAGGCAACCCAAAAGGACCATGCACCATCGGCTCAAGTACATACCAAAATAGTTATGGACTTCGACACTAATCCAACAAATGTATGCTACAGCCCCTTCAATATACTTGATGCCTGGAAACTTTTTGAACTTCCCACCATGATGAAGTTCAATACTGAACATGGTGGGATGTCCAGCTTAAAAGACAAAATAAAAAAAAATTAGATTTCAAAAGTGTAAGAACATGATCAAATATTGTGACATCCCCAAAATCACGGCCAGATAAGACCGATTTCATTTATGCTTTTTGAAATAATTTTAGAGTAAATCATTTTGATTTAAAAGAGTTGCGGAATTTGTTCCCAAAACAAAATATGATAAAATAATATTTACCAAAGCATTTCATCAAGTGATGCATTTTCATTATATAATCAAAACTCGGGATGTCATATTCCGATACAGACCATAAAGCATAAACTATAACATTACAAGTCATTCAACAAATATATATATACAGACTTGTAAACAAAACAACTTGATGATTCATCCATCTTATGCCCTCGCGCCACTTCCTGTAATGCAAATAAGACTGAGTGGGTTAGGCTTGAGAGCCTGGTGAGCATATAGGGTTTTCAACCCACAATAAATAAATTATATTTAATTTCACCAACCAACAATAACCCAATTACCCATTCCCGTTATCCTCACTTTACATCCCTAAATCAACATTTATCTCAAGGGACCTAATCTAGGATTTTCATCGGGATGGACATTACTGCTAAGGGGTTTCCTCAACAATAGATATCCTAAAGTCAACCATGAGGGGGATAGAGTACACCGGTGAACACATCGTTCACAACACCTACATGTTATGAACCTGCTAGCGTTCCACAAGACTGTCTAGAAAGAGTCTGTGGTCGTTATCCATACTCCGCTGAATAACTAGATCAACAATAACAACATCCGTTTATCACACATCAACTATCTATCCATGTTCTACCCAACATATTAGTAGATTAAAATATATATTTTTATACATAGTTTAAAACCTGTATAGCATATTCAATCAATACATATTCCACATAACAGATGAGGCACACACATATAACACACATTTCATAGAGAATAAATCAGATCTATGAGATAGAAGAAAGTAAATATATATTCACACATATAACAACAAAATATGCACATAACACATATATCGTATAAAATACTTCATAGTTATGCGTTAGAAGAAAGTAACTACACACTCGCTTGATTAGAAGATGATCGGACAGCACTATGACTTGCAGAAGTAGTATTCTTCAGTAGATCTGGAAGATCTTCACAAAAATTGGGCTCCTCGCGGGCAGAGCTTCGGCTCGGGAATTGCACTTCTTGGGATCTTTGGGGCTTCGGGACTCGGGAATGATACCGACGCTTCGGGGTACTTCTTTGCACGTAAATTGATGCAATACAGGTGACAGATGAGAGAATGAGCAACCAAACTCAGTCGGCCCTTCAAATCTATTTATAGGGCAAATCTGGCCCTCGCCATGTCGTGGCACCCTTTTCCACGCCGTGGGATTGGTTGTCACTGCATGCGTCATCGCAAGTTGCGTCTGGGGGACTCCCAAAGGTGTCAAAAGACTGGCCACGTTGTGGCACTACTTGCCACATCGTGGTATCTGAGAGTTTTGGGGTTTCGCGCCCCAAACTTCAGAAATTCATAACATTTGTATACGAACTCTGTTTTCGACGTTCTTTATATCGATGCGAAGGTGAGATTATGCTCTACAACTCTCGTTTAGAATCCATTGGCTAATTTTGACTTGATTTTTAATATATTATAAGTATATTACTTATATATTATTTTTAGTAGGTCGGGACAGGAAAACTCTGTTCGAAATTCATAACTCCTTCATCTGAACTCCGTTTTCATGTGTCTTTTTATCGTTGGACTACTATCGATGAGATTTTCAACTCTCATTTAGAAATTTTTCGCTAAATATCACTCGATCTCTATTTCTAGTATTCTGGCTGCATACCACTAAGTCGAAAGTTCGAAAAATCATAACTTCCTCATACGAAGTCAGATTTGGGCGTTCTTTTCATGCACGCTCTCGGTTTAACGAACTCTACAACTTTCGTTTAGATCACTAAGGCTAAATATCGCTCTAACATAAATTTTACTTTTTACATCATTCAGCATTGTCGGTTCTGTCGCGAAACTTCGACAGGTCATAACTTCTTCGTTATAACTTGGATTTCGGCATTCTTTATATATTCAGAAACCTCGTTGCAACTACTACAACATTATCCTTAGATATCAGCTTTATATAAAATTTCATTTTGATGCTTATTTTTATTCTTAATTAAATTAAGACACACAATTAAGCACATAACACATAATACTCAAATAATACACTTTTATTATTTCAAAACGGGTTACAAAGGTTAACCTAGACTATTATATCAACATTAATAACAAGCCCAGAAACACAGGCGTTACAATTCTCTCCGCCTTAGAATGATTCTATCCCCGGAATCACACATCAACAAACAAATGCGGGTAGAGACTCATCATGCTACTCTCCGTTTCCCATGTGAGATTTGTCCCATTTGTGTGTTTCCATCGGACAAGCACTAACTCGGCCATCTTGCTTCGCAACTTCTTAGTCTTTCGGTCAACGATTGCCTCTGGTTCTTCAATCAACCTTTTGTTCTCATCGATTCTTAACTCTGAAAGTGGAATCATATCGGGAACTTCTCCCGTGAACTTCCTCAAATAACACACATGGAAAGTGTTATGAATTTCATTCAGTTCTTCTGGCAGTTCAAGCTTGTAAGCTTGGTTCCCAACCATTTGAATAAATTTAAACGGTCCAATAAACCTTGGACTTAATTTTCCCCTTTTACCAAATCTTATAAGTCCCTTCCACGGCGAGACTTTAAGCAAAACCAAATCTCCAACTTCAAAGGTCATCGGTCTTCGCTTTTTGTCAGCATAGCTCTTTTGACAATCCTGAGCAGCTAACATTCTTTCCCTAATTATTTTCAACTTTTTAGTGGTCTAATGAACCATCTCGGGTCCCATAAAATGCTTTTCCCTAGCCTCAAGCCAACAAGATAGCATACGACACTTCTGTCCGTACAAAGCTTGATAAGGTGCCATCTTAATGCTCAAGTGGAAACTATTATTGTAGGAAAATTCTAACAAAGGTAAATGTTCATCCCAATTACCTAGGAATTCCAGGGTACATGCTCTCAACATATCCTCAAGTGTTTGTATCTTTCATTCGCTCTGACAATCAGTCTACGGATGGTAAGTTGTACTTAAACACAACTTGGTACCCATTTCCTCTTGTACAATTTTCCAAACCTCGAGGTGAAATGGCTATCACAATCTGATACAATCGTTAATGGAACACCATGAAGCCTCACAATTTCCTTCATGTAAGAATTCACAAGCTTTTCCATAGACCATTTCTCATTGGCTGCTATGAAATGGGCACTCTTAGTGAATCCATCAATGACCACCCAAATCATGTCGTGACCACTTTTTGTTTGTGCAGGTTAGTGACAAAATCCATACCAATGTCTTCCCACTTACCCATAGGCACAGGTAAAGGTTCTAAACTCCCATACGGTTTCTGATGTTGTGTCTTGACTCTAGCACAAGTCACACACTCGGCCACATACTTTGCAATATCAAGCTTCATCGTCGGCCACCAGTAGTCGGGTTTCAGGTCCCTATACATTTTAGTGTTGCCAGAATGAAGTGAGTACATGGTTTTGTGAGCTTCTTCCATCAGAAGATGTCTTATTCCTCCTAACTTAGGTACCCAAATACGATCTTGGAACACCTTCAGTCCATGACTATTTATACCGAACACCAACGTTTTGCCCAAACGTTCCTTCTTTCGGTCATTCTTCTCAGAAGTTTCCTCTTGAGCTTTCTTTAAACTCTCCACAATTTTCGAGACAACTTCTATTCTCAACGCTCTTATCCTTTTTCTTTCAAGATTGACTTTCCGACATAGAGCATCAGCAACAACATTTGCTTTACTGGGGTGCTAAACTATCTCACAGTCGTAGTCCTTAAGTAATTCTAGCTAGCTTCGTTGCCTCATATTCAATTCCTTCTGACCAAAGAGATATTGGAGACTCTTATGATCAGTGAAAAGTTTGCACTTCGTGCCATAGAGGTAATGCCTCCATATCTTTAGAGCGAAAACTACCGCTGCCAACTCCAAATCATGAGTCAGGTAGTTCTTTTCATGCTCTTTCAATTGTCGAGACGCATATGTGATCACCTTATCTCTTTGGGTCAATACACAACCCAATCCAACCCCAGACGCATCATTATAAATAGCAAAGTCTTCAATTCCATCAGGCAAAGAAAGTATCGGTGCCTCGCATAGTTTCTTCCTTAGCTTCTCGAATGCTTCTTTATTTTTATCATTCCAAGCATAAGTAGCTCCTTTATGGGTCAAAGCTGTTAATGGACTAGCGATTGAAAAAAAGCCTTGGATAAACCTTCGGTAATATCCGGCTAATCCCAAAAAGCTTCGGATCTCCGTGGGACTTTTTGGTTGTTCCCACTTCATCACAGCTCCAATCTTTGCTGGATCAACCATTATCCCTTCTTGGTTGACCACGTGACCCAAGAATTGGACCTCTAGAATCCAAAAATCACATTTGGAGAACTTTGCATACAGCTTATCCTTCTTCAAAACTTCTAACACTTCTCGCAAGTGTCTGCCATGCTCCTCTTGTCTTTTCGAATAAATCAGAATGTCATCAATGAACACTATCATAGATTTATCTACGAACGGATTACAAACCTTGTTCATTAAATCCATGAATTCCACTGGAGCATTAGTTAGTCCAAACGACATAACCAAAAACTCGTAGTGCCCATATCGTGTTCTGAATGAAGTCTTCTTTATATCCTGCTCTCTTACTTTCAGCTGATGATATCCTGACCTAAGATCGATCTTCGAGAAATAGCTCGAACCTTGAAGTTGATCGAACAGGTCATCAATCCTCGGCAACGGATATCTATTCTTTATCATTGCTTTATTCAGTTCTCTGTAATCAATGCACATTCTCATACTTCCATCTTTCTTCTTCGCGAATAACATGCTCGGAGCATATCTGATAAGATTTGAAATCGAGTTTAAAGATCAATTTATGTAAGAATTAAGAAAGATGAATCACGATGAACAAGAGAGTAAATATAATCTTTGATCAGCTCATATTATGCTTTCTTATTTACAGAGTATTACAGAATTCTCTGTAAAGTGTGTGAAAGTCTCTACTTCTCACATTGTACAAACTCCTATTTATAGGCGTACAAAAGCATAATAAAATACTAAGGACTAGACATTAAAGCTTAGATAAAATGCCTTAGTAATTATAACATTACATTTGAAGACACAACTTATGAAGACTAACAACCCTTCGTAACAAAAACAATACTTCGACATATTACAATACAAACCCTAACAATCTCCCCCTTTGGAATAAAGGTCGAAGTCTTCATGAAGTAAGTAGTTGTATAGCATACATCAGTACCCTTCGAATTTCCATGTACCAAGAGATAACTTTCTTTATCTCCTTCTTGTCTCCTTCTCAATTCTTCTTGCAATGATTCATACGAACAATTAAGTTCGTATATTGCGATTTTGTATATCTTTCTACTTCAGAGGTTTGAAACAAGAATCTCTTGGCCTTTCCAGCTTTGTCTTTTCCAGCGAAGACTATCCCCAACGGCTTTAAACAAATTTCTCCGTCTTCGTATTTCTTCAAATCCACCTGCTTCTTTGTAGGAGCCATTGGAACAGTGATGTCGATGCCTTTGACAGTAGCAAGCTCGATATCAGTTTGAGCTAGGCATTCGAAATAATTTTCCAAGAAAACATTTATATGCCTACACCCAAGACTGAAGACATCAGGTTCTGTTTCTTGAAGATAAGAAAAGGACTTGTCTTTGAGAATCAATGCAGTATTGATGAGATCGTAAGTGTTCATCAACGGAAAGTCAGCTATTGTAAATTCTTGTATCTTCCCACCTGCTCTTGACAAAACATACTTCAAGTTCTCAAACTTTCCTTCGAAAATGACATCCCTTTTTATGGATATCACCTTTTTAATCTTCTCCGAATACCAGACTTCTTCTTGAGCTTTAGCTAACACAGCATGAAATCGAATTTTCATCTTCTTTCCTTCTTCGACATCCATATTCTTTGACTCTGCTTTAAACTGTGGCATGATGAACATCATCTCATTAATTGGAAAGTCGATTTGCCCATAATCACTGTTTGTCACCACATAACTCTTCTTAGGAATCTTCTCAAAAGAATACATATGGTCAAACATCACTCTTGATTCGATAGTTTCATAGTTGAAAACTTTCGAAGGATCTCCCTTGTTGACATTCGAACCTTCAAGAGCTCTTTGTCGCATAATGCTCTCCGCATGCCTCATTCGTTCCAATTCAGCTGCCACCTCAGCTTTCTTTTCTTTGTTTGTCTTCTCAATCAAGACTTCTTTTCCTTTGTCTTTCACATTCGAAGGAGCAGCACCCTTTCAAGAAGAAACATTCGAAGAAACAACATTCCCAATTACAATACCTTTTGTACTAGGTCTTGAAATCGGTACCGTTGTAGTCACAGTCGAAATGACTGGAGCGGCTAAAACAATTGTTGGTTTGACTGGAGCCTTCAAATCTTTTGGTTTCATCTCATGCTCCCCAGCCTTTGCTTGAACACTCTTTTCTCCCCCTTGCACCACTGTGACAGCAGGTGGGGCATCTGATACACTTGGCAAAAGGCTTGAGATTCGAAGTAGCGGAGTAAGATGCTTTTGAAGAATGGCTTCAAAATGAATAAATTTCTGAGATAGATACACTTGAGAGATAATCGAAGAAGACGATTTCGAAGAGATTTCTTTGAGTTCCTTCAGGAGATTCACCAACTCTCCGAAATGTTGAACTTCAGTTGCTGATAGAGAAGTCATTTGTGAGTTGAGCGGTTCAAACCTCTTGACACACTGAACAACTGCATCACAAATGATGTCAATCTTCTGATGTGCAGAATCATACCCCTGGTTAAGAGTTTGAACTTCCTTCGTCATTTCTTCACGAGGTTCTCTAATCTGCATATTCACATCCTCTCTAACCTTCTTCACTTCCTGTACGAAGAGCACATGACGCTCCTTCGTAACCATCTTCAAATCTTTAACTTCCTTCAGGAAATCAATTCTAAGAAACTTGATTCTATTCTCAGTAGAACTATCAGACTGATCAATCTTCTCTAAAATCCAGCTTTCTGAATCATGAATGAGCCCTGAATTCTTCAATAGCATCCTGTTTTCCATCTCCTTCATCAATGAATCAACTTGCAAAAGATTGATTCCAGCATTTCCGACATCTGCTTGAGATTGCAAGATTGAATTCAATTTGGAATTCAAAATCTTGAACTGCTTCATCGTCGTTAGCATATGATCCGGAAAATATTCTTCTGATTTATCAAAAGAAAGGTCTTCGAAAGTTCCCCCAAACCCTTCGTTGTCAGTTTCTTCATCAATTGCCATTGTTTCAACAATAGGTGATGAAGATTGTGGTGGTTCAGAGGACTGTGTTGAGAAAATGGTGGTGAAGGGTTGATTCATGATAGATTGGAATGTAGGAGAATCGATGGTAGAAGTAGCCTGTGGTAGAGTCGTTGATTCTAGAATCTTGACGTTAGTAGGTTTTGAAATCTCAGTAGATTGAAAGATTTCGACTTCTTTTGGAATATCAGCTTCAGGGGTTTCAGGCACAGGTTCTTCATCTTCGACAAGTTTGGGTTTCTTCAAGAACTTAGCCATTTCTTCAGCCCTTCTCTTTTTCGAAGATGGAGACACAGGAGCTAGAACTTCACGAACTGTAACCCCTTGGTGAGTAACCTGCGTTTTCTTCACCAACTGAGACTTTCGCTTGATCTTGATTCTTCGAAAAACCCCCGTCTTCGAAGGAATCATTTCCTTTGATGGGGAGGCTTCAATTACTGGTGTATCAGCAACTGATGTCAAGACCGGAGACACCTTTTCGACACTTGTGGAAGGAACAATGAGTGCCTGATTCTGGTCATCTTTTAACCCTTTTTCCGAAGAGTCCCCTTCCGTCTTCTTAGACTTCTTCGACTTTTTGGTGACTTCATGTTGTAACATCCCAGTCACAACTGTTGTGTCAATTGATTGTAAGTATGACACCAACACTTTGTTCGTAGGATCCACCTTCTTTAACATTGCATCTGGAATTCTGGCTATTGAGGTAAAAATTGCCGGATCTTCATGTACTTCCTTCGGACTCCCGTACATGTGGAATACAGCTTTTTCTTCGTATTCCGGTACCACGATCTTTTCCTTCTGATATACATATTGGACAATCAAACTCCAATATCTGGCACAAGAAATTCCCTGTTTGGCATTCGTCTTCGAAATGCTTGTAATAAACTCTATCCACAACTGCTCAGAGTAATTCATCTGTAAGTCATAGTAAAGCCCTGCAACCATTGCGTATACCTCCATTCTACCTTTGTCTAACCCCACCGTTCTTCCAGTAAGACATCTGAGGAAGATGCCAAATAAAAAATTCCAAATGGTTGGTAGACCTGACTTCTTGAAATCACTTATACGTGTCAATGGAGGTTGGTGACCCATCTCATTGAACATGTATACTACTTGCGAAGACGTGAGTTCATCGTATGGACCAGAATTTGGAATTCCCAAAATCTTGCAAAACAATCTTTTGGAAACCCTAATTCGCGTATCAGTAACCATGGTGAATTCCACGCACCCGGTTTCTTTGTTGTAGGAAGCTGTAGAACCTGCCTTTGATAACCATGACAATGGTGCAGCAAATGATTGGAACATGGCTTTAGACAGAACAGAGTTCTGTAAAGCAACCACCAGCATCTTTAGTTCTTCCGGATATTTTGACAAATCCGATTCTACTTGATAGTTTGAACCCTGGATCTTCAAGATTGGAACACTGATGATCTCGTCAGTGGTTAGTGATGAAGTAGCTGCCATTGTAGATGAGTTGAAGAAAAGAACTGTGTGAAGAAGATGATTTGCAGAGAAAGTTTTTGTTTTTCTGAAGAAGATGATTTGCGTAAAGGATTATGAAGTTGTAACGTTCCCTTTTATATGTAACCCTAGAATTTTTGAATTTGAAGCGGGATGCATTAAATGCTTGCTGACATGGCACCTTGAAACCCGGAATGAACTCATCAAAAAGTAACAATTGTAACTGTCAATACGCCTTTCACGCTTATCCTACATCATACGTCATCAAGAGATAGGACCGTTTGGTGTTCCCCAAAAAAATTGTAATCGTCGAATGCCTTCGGAATTGAGGTCAGGCTCTTTCACTTTGGGGTTTAAAAAGCGAAGTCATTTGCCAGAGTATCGAAATCATCAGTTTAAGTTGGTGTTACTCAAACCTCAAGGATTTCGTGTGTGTTGTGTGCCAACAGAAATTAGATGAGAAGCAAAAAAAAAAAAAAAAAAAAAAAAAAAAAAAAAAAAAAAAAAAAAAAAAACTTTTGAAAACTCGTGATGTCAATAATTTCTTTGACATAAAAGCAATGTTATCCCAGGCAAAGATATCTTCCAAAATTATCAAGAGAGATAATTGACAGCTTGTGTGGTTTCCCGTGAAATACAATCGATAACTTGTAAAGAAGTTTCGAAGGGTTTCTTTTATTGGACACATTGGGTGGCTTCGAAAATTTTGTTACATATCAACCTTAAAATAAGGTGAGTAATTGTAAACAAAATTAGTTGTATGACCAGTGTAGTCAGTGACAACTTGGTTGCAAATGATATTCAAAGTAACAAAGATTTTGAAAATATACTCACACGGAAATCATATTCATAAAAAAATTATGCTGGATCTAGTTGGGAACAAACATCGTAGTTTTAGAATGTTTGATTAATATCACTCAAAAGAAATGAATATGATTTAGAGTATAAAAGGTACTGAAGCAAAAGCTTCATAAGATCTGGAACATAGTCCCCCGTCAATTCCTTAAAGGTGTATGAATTTTGGGTTTCACTTTCATCACGGACTCATGATGTTAGATCTTAAACACAGAACTATAATTTGTCTAGGTTTTGATTGGTTTGACCAAAGACCTCAAGGACAAATCTTTTTCAAAAAAAATTTTGGATTGAAAGAATTGTTTGGTTTAAAAAGATTGGATAAGAATCGAAGTGTACCTCTGTTATAATGGACAAAACAGAAAACTCTTAACTCATTTGAGAAGAGTAAGGTAGCTCATTTTGACTTATGCGAATATAAGCCTTTTTGGGAAGAAATTTTCTTGAGATAATTTCATTAAGGCTTTCTTGACACACATAGAGTCATGTTGAGGCTTTCGGTCTACATACAGCAGCATGCTTCTAGGGACATCCTAACTAGTTTGTAAAAGAAATTTAATATCTTCCCACATAAACACAAATGTATGACCTCTTCGCATTGTTGCCCTGTATTAAATTCTCAGCACACACAGTTTGATGAACAAAGAAAACAAAAATATTTTTGTGATTTTTGAATTTTTCGAAACGAAAGAACAAAAATTAAAATATTTTTCAAAATTAAAGAACAAAAATAAAATCTTTATGGATTTTTGATTTTTCAAAATTAAAGAACAAAAATAAAATCTTTTTTTTTTCAATAAAAGAAAATATTTTTGATTTTTCAGATTTTTCAAAAAAAATTAAAAACAAATCTAACCTTAGTTGAAGTGTGTTGAAAATATCCCGAATACGAAGCATTCGAAGCGTTGACTTGAACAGTAACCTCTGATGATTTGTTAGAAACTTCCGAATGCGAAGCGTTCGAAACGTTGACCATCAACAGTAGCCTCTGAACACTTAATCATTCTTTCCACTCATTCACCAAATGACTCAGACTATCACTCTTCGTTTTTAGTGGTCTGAAGAGAATTTCCATCAATCATTCCCAAACCGTCTAATATCCGAAGAAACGCTTTTTCATCCAAAGCCTTTGTAAAAATATCTGCTAATTGATCCGTTGTTTTCACAAAATGAACTTCAATATTACCTTCTTCAACATGATCTTTGATGAAATGATATCGAAGAGAAATGTGCTTTGTCTTTGAATGCTGCACAGGATTATGACAAATTCTTATTGCACTTTGTGAATCACAATATAAAGGAATCTTTTTCATATTAATTGCATAATCTCTTAATTGACTTTGAATCCAAATTATTTGTGATGTACACGCAGCTGCAGCAACATATTCAGCTTCAGCGGTTGATATTGACACACATGTTTGCTTCTTCGATTGCCAGCTGACCAGCTTTCCATCTAGCAATTGACACCCACTAGTTGTGCTTTTACGATCAAGACTACATCCTCTAAGATCCGCATCTGAATAAGCTTGTACAAAGAACCCTGTTTTCGAAGGATACCACAATCCCAACGAAGTAGTGCCTTTCAAGTATCTGAAAATATTCTTTACTGCTGTGAGATGTGGTTCTCGTGGATTTGATTGATACCTAGAACAATTACAAACCGAGTACATAATATTAGGTCTACTTGCAGTTAAATACAATAAAGACCCAATCATGCTTCGATATAAAGTAATATCAACAGCAGATTTATCTAACGAAGGAGTTAGCTTTATGCTCGTTGCCATTGGTATTCGTAACCTTGTGCTATTCGTCATTCCAAACTTTTCCAACAGATTCTTCGTATATTTCTCTTGATTGATGAATATGCCTTCCCTGTTTTGTCTAATATTTAAACCCAAAAAATTATTAATTTTGCCCATCATACTCATTTCAAATTTGCTTTTCATCAAATCTTCGAATTCTTTAGATAAAGCAGGATCAGTTGAGCCAAAAATTATATCATGAACATAAATTTGAACAAGCATCAGATGATTCCCAATTTTCTTTCTACATAAAGTGGGATCAACTAAACCTTGTTTAGATTTAGATTGCTTCAAAAATGATGTAAGAGTTGCATACCATGCTCTTGGTGCTTGTTTTAACCCATATACAGCTTTATTTAAAATATAAACATGATCGGATGCTCAGAATTTATAAAACCTAGAGGTTGTTCAACATATACTATTTCTTCGAGTTCTCCATTTAAAAATGCACATTTGACGTCCATTTGATAGACATCAAAATCTTTATGAGCTGCAAAATCCAAAAAAATATGAAGAGCCTCGAGTCTTGCAACAGGGGTAAATGTTTCTTCGTAATCAATTCCTTCTTGTTGAGAATATCCTTTAACAACAAGTTTGGCCTTATTTCGAATAATGTTTCCATCTTTGTCTATTTTGTTTTTATAAATCCATTTAAGTCCAACAACTGACACATCATTAGGCTTTGGAATTAATCTCCAAACCTTGTTTCTTTCGAATTCAGACAATTCAGCTTGCATAGCAACAACCCAATCAGAGTGTTCCATTGCATTCTTAACTGTCTTTGGTTCAATTTTGGAAATAAATACATTAAACATGCAATACTCTTGATGATTTTTCAGTACCTCATTTCGTGCATGAAGTTGTGCTCTCGTCATGATTCCTGCTTGTGGATCACTAATAATTTGATCCTTTTGATGATTTCTTGTCCATTTATCCAATGGTGGATAATTAGGATCAAAATCCAAAAGTGCATCTTCGAACATTACATTTGTTTCTGATCCATTTATAGAAATAGAATCATCAGCATCATCAAAATGTTCTTCAAGAATTGGATCATTCTCTCGTATATGCTCCCCCTCGATGATTGACTCTGTTTCGATATTTTTCTCTGGTTCATTGATCGGTTCTTCTTCAATAATTTGCTCCTCTTCGACACTAACATTTGTTGACATTTTATCTCTTTCACTATAACGCTCCCCCTCAACAAAAGTATTTGATTCCAAGTGCTCACCTTCCATTGGATCATCTGTTTGGTTATTTGTGTTTTGATTCAAATTCGAAGTTGAATCATTGTTATACTTCGAATTTTCTGATGTTTGATCATCAGTTGCCTTTCTTTCTGCATCAATTGCTTGATCTGAAATACCAAAAATTGAATCATAATCAACATCATTCATTTCAATTGAATCATTTATATTTGAAGAATTTTGCAAAATAGGATAATTCACAAATTTATGATTTGACTTTTTAATATAATGATCATCAAATGTCAAATTAAAAGTTTCTTCCATTTTGTGAGTTCGCTTATTTAGTACTCTATAAGCAACTGAATTGTGTGAATATCCCAAGAAAATTCCTTCATCCGCTTTGGTTTGAAACTTCGAAAGATTATCCTTGAGATTCATTATAAAACACTTGCATCCAAAAACATGGAAAATTTTGACATTAGGTTTTCGATTATTGATGATTTCATAAGGAGTAACATTAAACCGTCGATGAATGAATGATCGATTTTTAGTAAAACATGCTGTTGAAACAGCTTCAGCCCAAAGATATTGAGGTAGATTCGAAAAAGCCAACATTGTTCTTGCAGCTTCACATAATGATCGATTTTTTCTTTCAACTACACCATTTTGTTGTGGTGTATAAGGAGATGAAAAATTATGTGAAATTCCTTTTTCCACCAGAAATGTATCGAAGACATGATTTTTGAATTCAGTTCCATGATCACTTTTAATTTTTCGAACTGTTTTTCTCAATGAAACTTCCATCTTTTTGATAAAATCAATCATCACTTGTGGAACTTCGGATTTTAACCTGAGAAAATAAACCCACGTGAATCTTGAAAAATCATCTACGATTACCAAAATGTACCTTTTCTTGTTAAGAGTAGCAACTGTTGAAGGACCACATAAATCTATATGTAGGAGTTCAAGAGGTTCAACAATCTTTGAATCTATTGTGATTGGATGACCTTGTTTATGTTGTTTTCCTACTTCGCAAGCTGCACACAAACTGTCATTATCATATATAAGAATGGGTAAACCTCTTACCAGATCTTGTGTGACAAGTTTGTTGATGTTTCGAAAATTAAGATGTGATAATCTCCTGTGCCATAACCAGCTAATATCAGCAGCAGCCTTCGAAAGTAGACACACAGCAGGTTTGCCTACAATAGGAACAATATCCAATGTAAACATGTCACCTTTTCTTTTTGACTTTAGTAACACTTCCTTAGTTTTGATATTCGAAATAACACTTCCTTCTTCATTAAAAAGAACTTGATTGCCAGTACCCACAACAAGTTGTGAAACACTTATCAAGTTGTGTTGCAAACCTTCAACAAATGCAACTCTGTTGATAGTAAAATTTCCATTTGTTATTTTCCCATAACCCTTGAATTTGCATTTGTGATTATTACCAAACTTAACCACTCCTCCATTTTCTAGGCTTCGAAAATCACGCAAGTTTTCCTTCTACCCAGTCATGTGACGTGAGCAACCGCTATCAATGTACCATTTGTTATCATATTGCTCGTCACAAAGTACCTGCAATTATTGGAAAATTTTAGGTACCCAAGCTTTGTTGGGTCCATTCATATTAGGTTTATGATTCAGTTGTAAGTTACAACCATTAACCCAATCATATACTTTGTTTTTGAAACTATCAATAAATCTAACATTTTCATTCGAAGGGTCAGATATATGAGTTTTTATTATTTTCATATTGTGACTAACTTCACCCTTCGCATCTTGAGTTTGTGATTCTTCTCTTTTTGCTTTTGAAACCGGTTGCCAAACTTTAACTAATATATTTGACTCTTTGGATGATGAACTTCCATTTGTTGAAGGATTGGCATATTTTTCATATGCTTCTTTTATCTGTTCTTTCGAATATTTGCTTGATTGATACATTTTTCCTTTTCCTTCCAACCAATGATCAATATTTCTCTTTGTTGTTATACCCTTTGCATATGAAACTTTGTCAGCTTGTTTCTTTAAAGGATTATAACATTTTTCTGAATTTGGAACATAATCAACTTTTGGTTTTGAAAGATATGATTCATGATAAGATGTATTGCTTTGGACCTTTGAAGTTTGATTTTCAACCTTTTTCTGAAAAAAATTTCTTGGTATTGTAGATTTTATTTCTTTGAAAACTTTTGAATTTTTTATTTAAAAACGAAGCACTTTTCTCTTCAAAATTTTGAGATTTTTCTTTAAAAACTTTTCTTCTTTTTGAAAAATTTGTTGATCTCATTTTTGATGGTTCAACAATTTGCTAAAAAAATATTTTTCTCGCTTGACGTTTCGAAATATTATTCTCCTTTGAAAAATTTTCAACTTGATCTTTAAATTCTTTAGAATTTAGTTTTATTGCTTTGTTAATTGTTTTAACATCATTTTTAACATCTTGTTTTGAAAACATATTTGCATTTGGAACAACTTCTTTCTTTTCAACTTTTGACTTTTCAATCCAAACTCTTTTATGTTTATGATGTTGAAATTTATATGAATTCTTTGTAAGATTATTCTCAACTGTACTTTGATTTGAAAAGAATCCTTCATTTGACGTTTGCTTATTGTCTTCTTCCACCATCTTTTTGAATTCAGGTTTTACATTTTCAACATTCCCTGTTGTTACGAAGACTTGATTTGGAAACACAACATCATCAGTGCATTTGAAGATTGGATAAACAACAGTGTTCGATTCAAGAAAATGAGCACCTTTTTCACTAAGAATTTTCTCAAATTCTTGTGTATCCAAATAGACTTGATCAACAACCACTCGAGGAATTTCAATTTCTTTCATCTTTTGAATTGACTTTGCATTTAAATTTTCCTCCTCATTGTCACTATCATCCGTTTGACTCTCACGTATTTCCACAAACTCCATATCACAAACTTTCGAAGTTGAGGGTTTATTACTTTCAATTTTCATTAATAAATCTTCACATTTTTCTTTCCCTTTAAATGAATTTGAAACATTTATGACAGACAACTGTGAACAATCTACATCTTCTAAATCACTAATTTCACTAATATTATCAGAATTATCTTCAATATTAGCAATATTACTTTCACTATTGGATGTAGAATTCTCAGTCTTTTTCAAAATTCGAAGTTGTTCTGATTTAGTTAAGGTTTCATTTACAATTTTTACTAAATCAGCAGCATCAAGATAATCTTCGAATTTTGCAATTCCATATCTAAATCTATCATCTGGGATTTTGTTAAAATCAGAGATTTCTTTTTCACAATCATATGAAATACTATCAACCTTAGCTCTATCATAAGCTAAAAAAGGTAGTAAGTTTCTATGTTGTTCCTTACTAATTTCACATGAATGATGTAACTCAGTTAATTTTCCATATAATCTTTTTGCTTAATTACAAAAGATATTTCTCTGGGCTAACAACAAATTTATCTCTTTTCCTAACTTTTCTCTATCTTCCATGATATTTGAAACTTGTAATTCTAAGTAATCAATTCTAGTGATTTTTGAATCCATCATTTTTCTTGTCTCTAGTAATTGATCACTTAACTTTTTGGCTTCACTGCTAGCAGACACAACGATTGAATCAAAGTAAATAACAGTTTCATCAAAAGATACTAACTCAGAATTATATGCAAAAACTGGAATGTTAAAAGATTCAAGAATGTTACGTACCTTAGTAGTCATAGGCGATTTCTCAGTAGACTTCGAAACGAAGCATCGCCCACATACTTCGTCAGTATGTTCATCATCTGAATCTTCTTCCATTTTTGCATACATGGCTCCATGAGTTGGATTTTTCATTTCTCCATCATCTGAACCTGAAGACCATATTTGATATGTGCCGTCTGATTCAGTTTCTCCATGAGCCATCAATGACAAATTATTTGCTTTCTTCTTGACTTCCTCCAGTTTCTCTGTGTAGTAAGCTTCATCTTTTGTTTTACTCTTCTTTTCTTCCTTCTTTCTCAACAGACAATCCACAACCAAATGATTTGCTCCATAACAATAATGACAATTGATCCCTGTATCGCCTTTCAATTGCATCTTCATTTTCTCCATCTCATTCTTCGAATCTGTTTTCATTTCTATTTTCTTCTCATCCAGTTTGTTTTTGTTCTCAAAGCTTCCCTTCGAATCTGATGACTTCTTTGGATTAAAAGGTTTCTTAAAAAATTTCTTTACCCTATTGTTTGAGTAAAAAGCAACTACCTCATCATCAGAATTCATCAAAAAAACCTTCTTCTTCATCAGACTTCGTTTTATCATTTTCTCTTTCTGAGACCTTCGAAACTAGAGCCAAAGGACCACCAAGACTTGCTACAGCTTCTTCAGCTATTTCATTAACTTCATTTTCATGAGATTTCAATTGATTGTATAAGTCATTCAAAGTCGAAGTATCAAAACTTTGTTGATTTTTCTCCATCATACTCACACTCCTCCACTCCTTTCGAAGTCCCATAACAAATATCAAATTGTACTCCATTGATGACCTGATTATACTATAACGATTACAACGATAGATTAACTCATTGAACCTATCATAGTATGCTTCAATTGACTCATTTTCTTTTTGTTTAAAATCTTTGAGTTCCACCATACATTGTTTTACAGATGTGATTTTCGTCTTTTCACTTCCTTGAAATTTATCTTTGAGATTGTTCCAGATGTCTTTAGCTGTTTTGCAAGTTCTGACATAATTGTACACAACAGGAGGTAATGCACCTCTTAATTCCCTCATGCATCTCTTCTCCAGACGTTTTAAACGTTCAGTTTGATTATCAACTTCTGAACTGCTTGAAGACACACCGATTGGCTGAACTTGTGCAGGTTGATTAACATCTCCTGTGATACACTTCCATAATTCTTCATCCAAACCGTTCAAGTAATCTTCCATATGATCTGCCCATTGATCATAATATTCTGGAATAAGCATTGGAATTTTTGTGGATGATCCAAGCAAATGAGAAAATGAAGTCATCGAATTAAGATTGAATGACGCCATTGTTGTACGGACAAAAACTTCAAGATGAAACTTGACTGTTGAGAATTTTGAAAATCAAATTGTATAATTCAATTCAGAATTCCACAAAGAACACTCGATTAACAAAAAATTTTGCAAAATCAACTCCTAGATTGAGATCTAGATGAAAATTTCAAATTCAAAAAGGACGGAAACTTTTTGAATCAATCAGTGGATTCAAAAAACTTTTTGATCGAATGAAAATCAGATCACAGAAAGGATTCATGCTCTGATACCAATTGATAAGATTTGAAATCGAGTTTAAAGATCAATTTATGTAAGAATTAAGAAAGATGAATCACGATGAACAAGAGAGTAAATATAATCTTTGATCAGCTCATATTATGCTTTCTTATTTACAGAGTATTACAGAATTCTCTGTAAAGTGTGTGAAAGTCTCTACTTCTCACATTGTACAGACTCCTATTTATAGGCGTACAAAAGCATAATAAAATACTAAGGACTAGACATTAAAGCTTAGATAAAATGCCTTAGTAATTATAACGTTACATTCGAAGACACAACTTACGAAGACTAAAAACCCTTCGTAACAAAAACAATACTTCGACATATTACAATACAAACCCTAACAATATCCTCAAGCATTTGAATCGTCTGCTCCCTCCAAAATCCAAAACACAAGCTCGGAGAATATCCTCAAGCGTTTGAATCGTCTGTCCGCTCTGTCCGTCCGTCTGTGGGTGGTATGCGGTACTGAAATGCAGTCTCGTACCCAACTCCTCATGAAACTTCTTCCAAAACCTGGAAGTAAAACGCACATCTCGATCTGAAACAATCGACATCGGAACCCAATGCCGCGATACCACCTCTCTCACATATAATTCCACCAACTTCTCCGCAGAAGAGCTCTCGCTGATGGCTAGAAAATGAGCGCTCTTCGTCAGTCTATCCACGATCACCCAAATCGCATCAACTCCCCTCACAGTCCGTGGCAATTTGGTGATAAAGTCCATGGTAATCTGTTCCCACTTCCAATCGGGAATCTCCAGCGGCTGCAATTTGCTGTGCGGATCCTGGTGCTCGGCCTTAACCTGACGACAAGTCAGGCACCTCTCGACGAACCATGCAACATCCCTCTTCATACAGGGCCACCAATACTCTTTCCTTAGGTCCAAATACATCCTAGTAGCCCCGGGATGAATCGAGAATTTTGATCGATGTGCTTCCTCCATCAAGATAGTACGCGCACCGCCCACAAACGGTACCCAAATCCGACCCTGAAAAGTCATAAGTCCCCGACCATCCGTAACGAATTCCGATACCTGACCGACAACCCGCTCCCTCTTTTGATTTTCTGATCTTGCAGCCTCAGTCTGTCGGATGGTGTCCAAAATCGGGGTCATCACCATCAACCTCAAACAGATATCTCGCGTCAGGGCACCCTCTTCCCTACGACTCAGGGGGTCGGCTACCTCATTAGCCTTGCCCGGGTGGTACAGGATCTCGCAATCATAATCCTTTACCACATCCAGCCATCTTTTCTGACGCATATTTAGATTTGGCTGATCCATCAAGTACTTCAAGCTCTTATGGTCCGTATATATCGTACACTGAACCCCATACAGATAGTGATGCCAGATCTTGAGGGTGAAAACCACAGCCCCTAACTCCAGATCATGGGTGGGATATCTCGACTCATGAGGCTTTAACTGCCTCAACGCATACGCAATCACATGCCCTCTCTGCATCAACACCGCTCCCAACCCTGATATCGATGCATCACAGTACACCACGAAATCCTCCATCCCTTCCGGTAATGCAAGCACGGGAGCTTCGCACAATCTCTGGCGAAGGGTCTCAAATGAGGTCTGCTGCTCCGGACCCCATGAGAAAGTAACACCCTTCCGGGTTAACTTGGTAAGTGGCACATCAATTTTGGAGAAGTCCCTGATAAATCTCCGATAGTAGCCTGCCAGCCCTAAGAAGCTCTGCATCTCCGTAGGTGACCTCGGCACCTCCCAACTCATCACAGCCTCGATCTTGTCCGGGTCAACCGATATCCCATTCTGGTTAACGAGATGCCCTAAGAACTAGACCTCCCGTAACCAAAAATCGCACTTGGAGAATTTGGCGAATAGCCTCTCCGATCTCAGAACTCCGAGAAGCTCTCTCAAATGCTCCTCGTGCTGCTCTCTGGTCCTCGAATACACCAGGATGTCAACAATGAATACAATTACCGATCGATCCAACATCGGCCTACACACCCTATTCATGAGGTCCATGAATGTCGCTGGTGCATTGGTGAGCCCGAATGGCATCACCACGAACTCGTAATGCCCGTAACGAGTCCTAAACGCCGTTTTCTGGATATCCTCATCCCGAACTCTCATCTGGTGATATCCCGACCTCAGGTCTATCTTGGAGAACCAAGACGCCCCCTGCAACTGATCAAATAGATCATCGATCCTCGGTAGTGGATAACGGTTCTTGACCGTCAACTTGTTCAGCTCCAAGTAATCAATGCACATTCGGTGTGAACCATCCTTTTTCTTGACAAAAAGGATCGGCGCTCCCCAAGGAGAGCTACTGGGACAGATGAACCCTTTCCCCAACAGCTCCTGCAGCTGTGAGGATAACTCCTGCATCTCTGGCGGCGCTAGGCGATATGGCGCCTTAGCGATAGGCGCGGCCCCGGGAATCAAATCGATACAAAACTCCACTTGCCATTCGGGAGGTACACCCAGCAACTCCTCGGGGAACACGTCCCAAAACTCACGCACTATAGGCACATCATCCACTGAACTAGGCCTCCCAACAGCCTCTCGTACATCCGTCACATAGGCCACGAATCCCTTGCAGCCTTGCTGCAAGCTCCGCCTCGCTCTGGCAGCCGAACAGAATACCGAACCACCACGAGTCCCCTCGCCATAAACTGTCAGCACTCCCCCACTAGGATCTCGGATCATCACCAACTGACGCTCACAATCTATGACAGCCCCGAAACGGCTCAACCAATCCATGCCCACTATAACACAAACATCCCTCATGGCAATCGGTATCAAGTCAATCGGAAACTCCACTCCAAAGATCTCCAGTACGCATCCACGTATCACCTCGGTAGCACATACCTCACGCTCATCGGCTATGGAAACCTATAGAGGTCGACTCAACGCCTCCCTCAAAATACTAATGTGCCGACTAAAAGTCACAGATACAAACGACCGACTCGCACTCGAGTCAAACAACACTAATGCAGGTACATAATTCACAAGAAAAGTACCTACACATAACATATAATCATCACAATATAAACTCAGCATAAATAAATAAAGAATATGTACCTGCCACGACGTCAGGTGCTGCGCGGACCTCTTCCGCTGTCAACTGAAAGGCTCTCCCCCTAGCCTTCGGTGTTTCGGCCTTTTCTGGCCGGGTCTCAGTAGCTCGAACTGCAGGTACGAATCCCTGCACTATCCTCTGAAGCTGGGGGCACTCGGCCTTTCGATGGCCAGTTTGGTTGCAATGGAAGCAAACCGAGAACCCCTTAGAACAATCCCTCACGAAATTCCCTTCACTCCCACACTTCTAGCATACCCCAGACTTGCATGACCACTCACGGCTCTTGCTGCACTTCCCACAAGTACGGCCCCTCGAACTACCCGTCCTCGAATCAGCGGGCTTTGCCCGCTTGGAGGCTGGCTGCGATTGTGCCGGTCGCTGATCACCCCTCTGAGACTCAGCTTCCTCCCTCGCCTGCGTCTCAAGCTCAATCTCCCTCTTCCGGGCATTTGCCTGGAGCTCGGCAAATGTCCGGTAAGTCGAGTTCGCCACGAACTCATGAATGTCCCTCCTCAGTATACTCAGATATTTGCTCATGTGAGCCTGCTCAGTGGACACCTGTTCTGGGCAAAACAATGCCCGCTCATGAAATATCCTCGTAATCACTGTCACCAACTCAGTCCCCTGCTTGAGGGTCAGAAACTCCTGGGCTAAGCATTCCCTCTCCACCTGGGGAACATACTCGTCACGAAACATTGCAGTAAACCTCTCCCAGGTCACTGCAGTCAGCTCAGCTGTCGAATAGCTCGTGGTCACAACTTCCACCAGTCCTTCACCCCCAAGCGAAGCGGGTTGAGTGCAAACGGCACCCTCAAGTGCTCCGGACACGAGCACATATAGAAACACCCTTCCATGTCTGAGATCCACCACATGGTGGCAATCGGATCCTGTGTACCATCGAACTCTGTTGGTTTCGTGTTGCTGAACTCTCGGTACAGCAACGAATCACCACCCTGGGGTCTCACAGCAGCAACAGCTGTTGTGGCTGCAGCAACAGTAGCATCAGTCAAAGCAGCGTAATGCTCATCAAACATCTCGATCAGTGTGGTCTTAATAGACCCAAACATCTCCGGAATCTCGGCTCTGATGGCAGTAGCCACCTCCTCATGGATGATCTGACAGATCTCCACATCACTCACCCCACTACCCTCGATGTTATGGCGTGTCCTGACCATGATCAATCTCTGAAATACAACATAAGAACTATTAGGGACACTTTCGAGCATACTCACACTCGACAAATTAATCATCCTCAACTTCTGGTACCCCAAGGCTTCTTACTTGGACTGCGCACCAATCCGTTGTCTTCAATAGTACGGGCCCAATACTATCACCCACACCGAATCAATATACAACCCAAGTCCTCATCTTAGGATCCCAAGTCGTAAATACTCTACTCTCGCTATACATTAGCTACCCTCAGCAGACCTCTCACGAGCTCCTCACTGCTACCTACTCACTCTCAAAGTATCTCATAGCAACAGCAATCTCCTAGGCTAAAGCATCACAAATCAGGCCACTCTAGTCCTAATAGGAATACCTAACCTCTCTACCATGCACAACATAATATCTCATAACTCATAACATATAATGTAAGGGTATTTTGGGGATTCACCGTTCGGGTGCTGGCTGACCATACACACCTTCCACCCTGCTTGGTTCAAAAACCTCTTTTTCTTTTTAGAAAATTTTAGTTTTGTTTGAAAATTTCTCAAATCCTCGGTTTGAGTTCAAATACGCCCAAAGGTGCATCTGAATCCCTCAAACCAAGGCTCTGATACCAACTTGTAACAACGTAAAATTTCCAATTTAATTTTTCATTTTCAAACCACAAATGTATATCATATCATAATCTCAAAACCATAACAACAGTGTTTTCAAACAAATCCCAAGATCTCTCTAACATGAACTCCATCGGTGTGGGTGTGTACAAGTCAAGCCTTCGCCTTCCCACGGTCCTCGCTGGTACCTGAGACATCAAACACAACAACTGTAAGCATAAATGCTTAGTGAGTTCCCCAAAATTCCACATATCACAAATACGCCACTCAAGGCTAAACCCGACCCTCCGGTCAAGATGTCTCAGCGGGACCCTCCAGTCCCGCAGCTCGTCGGACCCTCCGGTCCAATCATAGCTCGTTGGGCCCTCCAGACCGGTCAGAATCGTTGGACCCTCCGGCCCGGTCTATATAACCATACAGCATACATATAACACATAGCATGAATCTCTAAGACAACACATAAACTCATACATAGCACATGAGACCCTCTGGTCAACTCGAAATACCTACTCAAGGTAATGAATAGTGAGAAGACTCACCTCGCATATCTCGGTAACTCGTAAATCTTGTAACTACTAGTGCTCGATCTCCTGAGCTGTCTTCCTCCTCAGTTGTGATATCCTGGACCTCAATTCTTCAAGAATCCACCCCTCTCTTGCTTCCTCTTGGCTAGATCTCCTCTTCCTTTGCTAGAAAATAACTCCAAGATCAACAATGGCTCCTTCCCTCACTTGAATCACTCAAATGCTCTAGTATCTCACTCTGGGGACTGATGAGCGCAAATGACGGCCATAAGGCCCTTTAAATAGGCCTCAAACCCAAGAAATTAGGGTTTCATTAAACAGTGTAGACTCGCCGAGTCCACCAAGGCGACTCGCCGAGTCCGGGCATCAATCCCGATGAAAAATCGCGTCTCAACTCGGTGAGTCTACGCACCAACTCGCCGAGTCCTTCCACAAAACTCAAAAATAAAAAGAATAATTAGTATACCTGAAATCCCGGATGTTACATATATGCTAGCTTGATGGGTTATAGTAGTAGACTTCGGTTGCTAGGACCGAAGGGTAGTCAGACATCCCATATACGTCTGACAGTATGTGATGTCATGATTATATGCTAGCATGATCTGAGATATGTGTTAGGGGTAGTAGGAGGGGAACAGTCCCCGAGTTCGGTTGTTAGGACTGAAGGGTGGTCGGCACCCTAGAATGGCCGCACGGGTAGGTCGGCACCCCAGAATGGCCATACCGGGTAGGTCGGGCACCCCAGAAATGCCCGATAAGTATGTTATGGTATATCATTGTCCTGTATGTTATATGACTGTATGGTATGTGGTATGTTGGGGGAACTCACAAAGCTTTGTGCTTACAGTTTTTAGTTTGGTTTCAAGTACCTCTTCATCAAAGGGGAAGGAGCCGGCGCGGTAGCGACACATCATACACATACACCATTTTCCGCCTTACGAGATTGTTCTGGGATTTTTACTATGATATTCAGTTAATTTCGTATTTTGGTTTTCAAACACGATATATGACTGTGAGATGATTTGATCAGACAATGTTTTGTTTACAAATGTTTTCCCAAGTATTGATTTAAAAATGAAATTTTTGGATGTAAAAAATTGGGTTGTTACATAGAAAGACTTTCTAAGGCTATTTTGAAGACCTTTTGGGTGGCTCAAAACGTGGACCTTTTATAGAAATTTATCCCCATGAAAAATCACTAGAACTGACATAGAAAAAATATAAATCTAGTAACAAAAGAAAGGCATTGATTCCATGATCTTGACCAATTCTTGAACATAATTGATAATAAATTAAGGAGTGTTCATAACAAGATTTTGACAGCCAAAAATCACCAAAAAACAATCAAATATGGCTGGGGTTTTGGTTACGTAAAAACCATAAGGTTGAAGGTAGAAAGAAAAAAAAAGATTGGCTAAATCAAATTACTAGCAAATGAGACATCAACACAAGAGGAATAATGAAATTGAGAAGCATACCAAGTGAAATCGACTTTTCCCGCTTCAATTTCACACCAAATCAAACCCGTCGACTCTCTATCTATCCCGATTGCAAACACTTGTTGAACCCTTGGCTTACAACCGAGATATTCATCCACTTTTACTCCTTACGAGCGACACACACAAGAACGATTGGAATGAGATTTCCCTCCTTGATTGCATGATACTTATTCCTCCATTCCTTTAGGTTTTGAATTTGTTCCTTCTTCTCTAATACTTGATCGACGACAATAAGTCCAATGGATAATCGATCGTTTTTTTTTTGTTTCTTATCCGTGAAACGACACTGAAAGCAGTCCCAAAGATATCAGTTTTGAGGTGCATGTAAAAGCCACATAAAAATAATGCACGATGCCTTCAATAAAGAAAAACATCGATTCCTTTGATATTGACTGGTATGGACGAAATTTCCATACCGGTCCCTACACTTTCAACTTTATTCCTTTTCCGCTAACCCTAAATAACCTAATAGTTTAAGTTTCTCTAAATTACTTCTTGTAGATAATAATTAATATGTTTTTTATTCCTTTCTAATACTCGTAGAATCAAAGTAGATTTATTATAATCAATTCTTGAGTAACGGAAGTTTAGTGTCGTATGCTAGTGCAATCCATGTTATGAGAATATAGTTGCAAGAGAGTTGTTCCCTTTTGTTCAAATGTTGCTTGCTTTGTGCTTTGTGGGACTCTAAGCAATGAGAGTTAGCCATTAGGTGAATACGTCACATCACATGTGATCAGGATTGAATAATCTCAGAGTGCTGGAATTGGCCCTATTGCGCAGCTCTCATTTGAGTCTAACTACTATGGGGACGAGTCTTTTACTCGAAAGATTATCTGAGCCTCACCCCATGTGATGGTATTCAGGTAATGGATAATTAGCATTGCAAGGAGGCCTTCAGCAGCTGAGGACCGGATAGGGTGGAGTCAGAGGTTTTTCCTAGCGTAAGCCTGGGATGAGGATAGCAGTGATCAGCAGTGGAAAAGGGATATGGTGGAGTCAAGGCAGTCCTTGAAGAAGGTACGGACAGATGTGGAAGGTAGTATGGGCCCGTACTACTGAAAGCAAAGGAACCGTACCTGAACTGAGGAAGCCCGAGATAAGACCAGGGAACTTGTAGTAAATGTGAGCCCTCAAGAGGTATCAGTATCGCTAACGGTTGTTATTATGTATTGCAGAATGGTGGTACTACGTTCGAGGCCAGCAGTTGGCAGCTCAGGAGAGGGATTGGGTTCAGGATTAGGTTCTGAGCCAATAGATGAGAGGCTATGTGAGTTCATAGCGTCAAAGATCACCATTGGGTATCCTTGAGTCGACCCCCATCATTTTCGGGTCGATCAAGGAGGGATAGTTGAGCTGATGGAGGACCGCCTCAGGGCGTTCAGGAGTGACCTGGCATCTGGCCAGTCAGGATCTCACATAAGGACTTCAGGGGTAGTGGTGCGCCAGATTTCCATGGGGCGAAGGACCCCATTGCTGCCAGACGATGGATCGCAATCATTGAGTCTGTGCAGTTGACTAGCTTCTGCCCCGAGGGTCGAAGGTGAGGTTCGCAGCAGGGTGTTTGAGGGACAGAGCTAGAGACTGGTATGAATCTATTGGTCACTCATTGGGAGCCCTTGATGTTGAGGCTATGACATGGCCGAACTTTGTGACCCAGTTCAGAGCGGAGTTCGCACCTACGGTGGAGCTCCAGTAGTTAGCTAGAGAGTTTTTGGACATGAGACAGATGATGGAGACAGTGGCGGAGATCACTGCCAAGTTCTGAGAGAGGGCGTTGCTGGTGCCCCAGTATGCAAGAGATAAGGATATGAAAAGGACCCGCTACCACGACATGCTGCGAGCCGACATTCAAGAGCATGTCACTTTTTCGACTTGCCCTACCTTGGACTCTATGATAGCCAGGGCAAGTAAGAGGGAGATAGATCTGGAGCACATCAGAAAGAGGAAGTCAGAGGAGGGACAGACAGGAGGGGCCTTGGCGAAGAAGCCTAAGGCATCAGATGGTAGGCCGAAAGGCCATATAGGACCGCGTCGCTGTAGGAAATACGATAGGCCACATGAGGGAGCATGTAGAGTGGGATCACCGGGGTGCTATAAGTGCGGAAAGATAGGGCACTTCAGCAGGGATTGTACTGCCCCTGCAGCTGTGATATAGACGTCAGAGTTGATGTGTTTCCACTGCAACCAGAGGGGCCACAAGAAGGCCAATTGCCCCCAGTTGACAGCAGCCATGCCAGTGAAGGCGCCAGCTCCAGCGACCCTACGGATTACCGATAGCCGGCAGGGCAAGGCAGAGGCTCCAATGGTGAGGAGCCGAACATTTCAGCTGACTACCGAGGAGCAACGCACTGTACCCAATGTGGTGACGGGTATGATACTTTCCCTCTAATTTGTTTATATGATGTTATGATGTTGATATGTGCTCTATGTATATGCGTTTAGGATCATTCCATGTGAACAGTATCCCAGTACAGGTGTTGTTCGACTCGGGTGCCACCCGATCGTTTGTTTCTCTTGCGCTTAGCATGAAATTCACTAAGTCTCCGGGGTTATTGGATTGCCCTTTAGAGGTAGAGATTGTCGATGATCGGTCAGTGCGAGCATCAGCAGTGTTCAGAGATTGCGTTCTGAGGCTATTTGAGGAGCGCTACTTGGTAGACTTGGTTCCCATTCCATTGCGTGGGAACAAGGTGATTATATGCATGGATTGGCTCAGCCCCAATGGGGCAGTGATATATTGCACTCAGCAGCTGGTGCAGATCAGGACCCCAAGTGGGGGATAGTTGGTAGTTCAGGGCGAGAGGCCACAACGAGGGCCAGCAGTATGTTCGGCAGCGAGAGCTAGGCGCTACCTTCAATAGGGTTGCATAGGATATGTCGCGTATGTTATGGACACCCGTGAGGCGGGTAAGGCGATGGTGAGCGAGGTTCTAGTGGTGCGAGATTATGCAGATGTGTTCCCAAAGGAGCTTCTTGGGATACCTCCAGAGCGACAAGTAGAGTTCAGGATCAACCTAGTCCCTAATGCGGCTCCGATAGCCAAGGCACCGTATCGATTGGCTCCACCTGAGATGCAGGAGCTGTCTATACAGCTGCAGGAGCTGTTAGACAAAGGATTCATTAGACCGAGTAGTTCACCCTGGGGAGCCCCGACTCTATTTGTGAAGAAGAAGGACGGGTCATATCATATGTGTATAGATTATCGGGAGTTGAACAAGGTAACGGTGAAGAACCATTACCCACTCCCGAGGATTGATGACCTCTTTGACCAGCTTCAGGGAGCATCTTGGCTCTCCAAGATCGACCTGCATTCAGGATACCATCAGATGAGGGTTAGGGAGGAGGATGCGCAGAATACCATGTTTCAGACGCGTTATGGCCATTACAAGTTCGTGGTGATGCCCTTCGGGCTCACCAATGCTCCTGCCGCGTTCATGGACCTCATGAAACGCGTGTGTAGACCGATGTGAGACAGGTCTGTGATAGTGTTTATTAATGACATCTTGGTTTACTCCAAGATGTAGGAGGAGCACGAGGAGCATCTACGAGAAGTTATAAAGACTTTGAGGAGGGAGAACTTGTATGCTAAGTTCTCCAAGTGTGAGTTCTGGTTGCGCAAGGTGCAGTTCCTCGGACACCTCGTCAACCAGAACGGGATCTCAGTGGACCATGCCAAGGTAGATGCGTGATGAGATAGGAAGTTCCGAAGTCTCCATCTGAGATTCAGAGTTTCCTGAGATTAGCAGGCTACTACAGAGATTCATTCAGGATTTCTCCAAGATAGCCATACCCCTGACGTGGCTGATGAAGAAAGCCGTGGTCTTTCAATTGGGGCCTGAGCAGCAGGTAGCATTTGAGACTTTGAGACAGAGATTGTGCGAAGCGCCAATCTTATCCCTTCCAGAGGGCGTAGAGGATCTTGTTGTATACTATGACGCGTCCATTTCAGGGTTGGTCACGGTGCTAATGTAGAGAGGGCATGTCATTGCCTACGCCTCAAGGCAGCTAAAGTCTCACGAGGCGAACTACCCGACGCATGATTTAGAGTTGGGGGCGGTTGTCTTCGCCCTCAAGATTTGGCGGAATTACATCTATGGAGTCTCGTGTACCATTTACATGGACCATAAGAGTTTGAGAAACCTCATGGACCAGCCGAATCTAAACATGAGGCAGCGACGGTGGTTGGATGTAGTAAAGGATTATGAATGCGAGATCCTTTATCACCTAGGGAACGCCAATGTGGTGGCCGATGTGCTTAGTCGTAAGGCAGCATCGATCAAAGATGTGTGTATGAGGATGACAGTAGTGACTCCACTGTTAGAACAGATAAGGGAGGCTCAGCAAGAGGCTATAAAGGAGGAACATCGGAAGAGAGAACGTGTAGTGGTTTAGGTTTCCTCCTTCGGTTATGATAGCTGAGGATTATTGACACTATACCGTAGGGTGTGGGTACCATATCACGGGGGTGTGCATCAGGTTCTGCTGGAGGACGCGCACAAATCCCGATTCTCCATTCATCCCGGGACGATGAAGATGTATAAAGATCTTCGTCTAGACTATTAGTGGCCCTGCATGAAGCGTGATGTGGCATGGTACGTAGAACGATGCTTGACCTACATGAAGGTCAAGCCCGAGCATTAGAGACCACACGGCAAGATGCAGCCGTTGGATATCCCGCTATGGAAATGGGAAGATATCACGATGGATTTTATCACCAAGCTTCCCAGGACCACACGGGGAGTGGATTCTATATGGGTCATCGTGGATCAGTTGACCAAGAGCGCCCACTTCATACCGATCCAGGAGAGTATCTCGGCAAAGAACCTAGCTGATATCTTCATCCAGCAGGTATTGGTGCGGCACGGAGTGCCAGTCTCCGTGATTTCAGATAGAGACGTACGGTTTACTTCCAGGTTTTGGAAGAAGTTCCATGACGAGTTGGGTACTCGTCTGCATTTTAGCACAACTTTTCACCCGCAGATATATGGTCAGAGTGAGAGGACCATCCAGATGTTGGAAAATATGTTATGGGCGTGCGTGTTAGATTTCAGTAGCTGGGATACTTATCTTCCTTTGGCTGAGTTCTCATACAACAACAGCTACCACGCGAGTATTGACCGTCCTCCCTTCGAGATGTTGTATGGGAGAAGTTGCAGGACCCCGATATGTTGGGGTGAAGTTGGCCAGAGGGTCATGGGGAGCACCGAAGTGGTGCTCAAGACGACCTAGAGGATTTAGCAGGTGCGGAGTAGGCTTCAGACTGCTCAGAGTCGGCAGAAAAGCTATGTCGACAAGCGCCGATCAGACCTAAAGTTCCAGGTCGAAGACATGGTTCTCCTGAAGGTGTCACCATGGAAGGGCGTCATCCGATTCATGAAGCGGGGCAAGTTGGGCCCCAGGTACATTGGACCCTTTAGGGTTCTAGCCCGGGTGGGCAAGGTGGCATACCGGCTAGATCTGCCAGCCGAACTCAGTCAGATCCACGGCACCTTCCACGTCTCACAGCTGCGGAAATGCCTAGTGGACGACTCAGCGGTGGTGCCTTTAGAGGATATTCAGGTTGATGACAGCCTGAATGACATTGAGCTGCCAGTAGCAATCCTCGACCGGAAGTCGAAGGATCTGAGGAACAAGAGGATGGAGCTAGTAAAGGTGCAATGGCAGCACCAATGGGTTCAGAGTGGACTTGGGAACCAGTAAAAGAGATGAGGGAGCATTATCCCGAGCTTTTCCAGGAGCGAGCAGCAGACTTCGAGGATGAAGTCTAAAATAAGTGGGGGGGATTTGTAGCACCTGGTTCCTGGTATGTATTTTTAATCTAAGTATTTTTGGCATTTTAGCTGGAACTCGGCGAGTTGTAGGCCCGACTCGCCGAGTAGAGACGAGATAGTGAGCATGTTTAAGTTGGGGACTCGACGAGTCCATATCCTGGACTCGGCGAGTCCGCCTCTCTGGATGAAACCCTAATTTCAAAGGTTTGCACCCTATTTAAACATTTTTGTGCCCCATAACAGCCCCATTACGTCCAGAACACTCCCTCACGAAGCCCTAACTCTTCTTCTAGTAATTTGAGTGCTTTTGGTGCAATTCCTTGAAGTTTTGTAGAAAATAAAAGGTAGATCAAGAGGAAAGGAAGAAGATCTAGAATCTTGTGCCATTTCAGAGCTTCTAGAGGTATTAGACTAGAGACCCTCTCTGTTCCTTCATTATTATCTCCTTAAGAGCTTAAGATAGTCATTTTTAGGCCTCTTTTAGTCTTGATCTTTGAGTAATGAGCTTATAGTGTTAAGGGACTTCAGATCTAGGCATAATTGAGCTCTAGGAGCTTGGATCTATTGCCTTTATGAGCCTAACTTGTGTATAAGTCCTAGATCTACTCTTCTAGTCCTTGTTAAGCCTCTTATTCCCCTTTTGGTGCATGAATACACGTAAAGTTGGAAACTTTATGTGTAAATCCTACCCTAAGAACCCAGATCTATGAATGGAATGCATTAGATTCAAGCAAAATCGAGTATATAGTAATTGCATGCATCCGACTCGGTGAGTCGTTCTTCGGACTCGACGAGTCGAGTCGCGAGTCCCCATTTTTCCCCTTTTTAGTTACGCAGAGTGGGATCAGTGAGCTATAAGTGGACTCAGTGAGTCGGAAGTCAAACCCAGTAATGGAGGGACTCGGTGAGTCAATACCCTGACTCGATGAGTCCAAGGCAATCTTCTTGCCTCAAGAACTGACTCGATGAGTTGTTCATACAACTCGGCAAGTCACAGACCAGAGTATTCATTGGATGAAGATGAACTCGACGAGTTGTTCATACAACTCTGTGAGTCGACTGAAGGACTATTAGATATCTGTTTTGAAGGAGAACTCGTCGAGTTAATGCCTAACTCAACAAGTAGGGACGAGAGTGAGGACAAATGATTGGATAAGGACTCGATGAGTTAGCGAGCCAACTCAGCGAGTCGGGTCAATTGGAAGTTGACTTTGACTTTGACTTTTGCCTTGGCTAGGGGTAAAATGGTCATTTTACCCTAAGGACAGTTAGCAATGTGTCATACCCCAAAACCAAGAACGGCAGAAACGTTCAGGGGTGGAGGGCGTCATGTACAGTATCACAACAATGCAAAGTAGTAAACAAGCAACAACAACATCCATTGCATTAAAAGTAAATATTTAATACATATGTCTTCTTTAAAAGTAATAAGACACCAAAATATGAAATCAAAATAAAAGACGAGTCTTGTCTGTGCTCCGTCTTCTAAAAACCTGGCCATTGTACCTGTATACAGGTGACCTGAGAATACAAGTTATTTTGAAAGCGAGTATCAGCATAAAGCTGGTGAATTCATAACTATTTAAGTGTTATTGTCTTATTTTGGAAAGTTGTTGAGTGTCATGTGAATCTTTGAATGAAACAATTAATATAAGTATGAAAAACCCTACAAAATCCCATATTTCCTATCAGTATAAGAGAAGTCTTCTACCAACACCCGAATGTTTTGAAAGTAGTCTTCTACCAAGACCTGTATGTTTTGTTGTAACAAAGATGATTTTCCCTTTTATGAATACTATTAACAATATATAGTCTACCTCCTCGTTTATGTGAATGTAACACAAAATAAAAGTAGTAGGGAAAATATAACCATAAAAGTATTATCCTTTTGCATTAGGATAACACAACATCACGACTGCCGAAATGTATAACCTAGAACATCCGTAGATTGTACATTTTCCTCTATAGCTAGCAGCAGGTTTAAGGAATGGTTAGTCCCGTAAAGGTACTCCTAATATAAGTATTAACCATAGGCATCCGTAGATGTTCATTACCTCTGTTGCTAACTGGTGGGTTCCAGAATGGTTAGTCCCATCAAGTTATCCTTTTGAACTAGGATAGGCAGAACAATTTACACATAATGTACTAGTAACTCATCATACTAAATCTAGGTACAAGTATTCATGTAAGTGTATATAAATAAATGTATATATGTAAATGTATTCATGTAAGTGTATCGATGCAGACGTATTCATGTAACATGTAATGTATACTATAGACTCATGAATGAACTGACTCTGGTGTAATTCCTTGTAATAGGAATAATGTTTTGTATCTCATAACTATCCCTATAATAGTTAACTGGAAGGTAATTGATTGTCCAAGCAAGTTTATACACCCTTGCTACCACAAGAGTGTGGGAAACTAAATGAAGGATGAAAGCTATCATATCATTACATATATAAGAACATAAGTGTATAGATATAGTTTTGTTCAGGAAGATGAAAATGGTTTTGTAAGACATTTAAGAGTTTTGAGCAACAACTAACAATGAAATGATGTCATTTTAATAAACATTTAAAAAGTAATACATTTGATAACAAAGTATTTTTAAGATAGAAAACCATTTCATACATCACATTTTGAAGCATGTGAAATCAGTTGGATGAAAACACAGTTATAAATCACATGTGATTGATTCTATAGCATGATGTTTCCTACTTGTATTCCCCCACCCCCCCCCCCCATTAAAGTATTTATAAACATTTGAAAACATTTAAAAGGTTAATTTAGGGGTATGAACTCACCGGTAGTGAGTGGATTGGATTGAAGTGTCGGATACGATGTTAAGTGACAAGTGGAGACTTGTACACACACAATGAGCCTAGTTATCATATAACCAATATATATATATATATATATATATATATATATATATATATAACATATAACCAATATATATATATATATATATATATATATATATAACTAATTAGGCACTTTATCTCTATTAACTTAAGTTAGGACACCTAGAACATGGTAATACTTTGATTCAAGTGTTTAAATATCACAAGGGTTGCATCCAAGTGTTTGTAGGGCAAGGCTAGAGTGTTTGGGGTTTAAGGGTAAACTCCTTTGGAGTTTACAGTTTTCGTGACCATTACCCATGGAGTTTAAGGCAGTAGACTGAAGGGTTTACAGTCGTAAACTCTACACTTTATGACCATATGTTGTTTTGAGGTTTTACAAGTCCTTTGAAGCATTTTTTACTTGGTGGTTAGGCCTTTGGAAGGATATAGGGCAGCATTTCACTCCTAAATAAGTTTACGGTCCCTTTACCATTTTCCTTTGAGTTTAATACCTTAAACTCATGAGTTTACTACCTTAAACTCATGAGTTTACTACCATTTCCCCAAACCGTAAACACATAAAAATGTAAGGTTGTGGTGCTTTTTGTGTGATAAACTCATCAAGGATGAATCTAGACAAGTCCCTAAGGCATTGTGAAGCATCTAGGCACCCTAAGGCACCACTTTGCACTATATTTGGTGTTTACGGTTTTGGGAGCCTCCCAAAACCGTGAACACCTTGTTCTTGGTGTTCATGGGACATTTCCTTGGTATTAATATGTATAGAACGCTTTAAATGACTCATGGATTGAAGTACTTACTTTGTGGAAGCTTGTAATGAACTAAAAGTCCAAGAACAGTAGTATGTGTTCTTGGTGTTCTTAGTGTTTTGGAAAACTAGTCAAAACACATAAATGGATGTATTAAAGGATGTATAATCACTAGATGTTACGTTATATCAACTAATCAAGTCGAGAAACACTTACGTTTTCGGGAAATTGGGCGAAAACCGGGATGATACTTGATAGAGTTTGGAGTTTACTCTTTTAGGGTGAAAATGAGAAGTGATGCACTTTGGGGAGTAAACTCATGATTAAGCATGAGTTTACGTTTTTGAAGGTAGTTTACGGCCCAAACATTAAAGTTTGGCCGTGAACTTCTAATCTACGTGGTATTCGCGGTTTAGAAATTTCAAGACCCGAGATGGCACATTCTTGCACCCGTTCATTTAAAGAATAATTATTATAATAGTCAAACGAACTTTAAATTTGTTAAAAAAATAGAACTGAAATGGACTTATAACATGAAGTGATTGACTTTTAGGGCTTGACCGATTGAAAATTTCGGGTTGTCACATCATCCCCCCGTTAAAGGAAATTTCTTCCCGAAATTAAAGTCGAAGCAAATAAAGTATTTACAGATAGCTAAGCGAACAGATGAGGATATTTCAATTTCATTTGATCCTCGCACTCCCAAGTGAATTTCGGACCTCGCTTGGCGTTCCAGCGAACCTTCACAATCGGGATGCAGCTTTGTTTCGTTTGCTTGACCTCTCGGTCCATGATCTCTATTGGTTCCTCCACGAAGTTGAGGCTCTCGTTGATCTCGATCTCGTCGAGTGGGATTACAAGAGTCACGTTGGACAGACACTTTTTCAAGTTCGATACCTGGAAGGTAGAATGTACGTTACTGAGTTCGCGCGGTAAGTTAAGTTTGTAAGCTTCAGGGCCGATTCTTGCGAGAATCTCGAAAGGCCCAATGTACCTTGGATTTAGCTTTCCACGCTTTCCGAAGCGTATCAAGCCCTTCCAGGGTGAGACCTTCAATAGAACACGGTCACCCACCTGGAATTATAACGGCTTCCTACGTTTATCAGCGTATCTTTTCTGTTGGTCTCTAGAGGCTTTCAATCGTTCACAAATTTGAACGATCTTCTCTGTCATTTCCTGAATTATCCCCGGACCCGTGAGAATGTTGTCAAGAAATCGTCCGTTAGCTAACTGGGTATCGCCCACCTCAGCCCAGCACAGAGGGGATCTGCACTTTCGGCCATTCAGGGCCTCGAATGGAGCAGCCTTTATGCTCGTGTGATAACTGTTGTTGGAGGAAAATTCGACAAGGGATAAATGAGTATCCCAAGCTTTCCCAAAGTCAATCACACAAGCTCGCAACATATCTTCTAAGGTTTGGATAGTTCTCTCACTTTGTCCATCGTTCTGTAGATGGTAGGCTGTACTCATGTCCAGCCTAGTTCCTAGAGAATTTTGTAGCGTCTGCCAGAACCTAGAAGTGAATATACTATCTCTATCTGAGATAATGGATATGGGAACACCGTGCAGTCGTACAATCTCCCTAATGTAGGTTCTCGTAAGTTTCTCTATTTTTTCGGTTTCTTTGATGGGTAAGAAGTGTGCAGACTTGGTCAATCTGTCGACGATGACCCATATGGTATCAAGTCCACCCGTTGTCTTGGGCAACTTGGTTATGAAGTCCATAGTGATCTGCTCCCACTTCCATTCTGGTATCTCCGGTTGCTGTAGAAGACCGGAGGGTTTCTGGTATTCGACCTTTACCTTCGCGCAAGTAAGGCATTTACTTATGAAGGTAGCAATTTCTACTTTCATGTTAGGCCACCAGTATAACCTTTTAAGATCCAGATACATCTTATCTGAACCTAGGTGGACGGAATAATGAGTGTTGTGTGCCTTGGTCATGACCAAGTCTCTGAAGCCACCGTGTTTCGGTGTCCAGATCCGATCCATGAGGTATAAGACTCCACCACCCTTGACTTCCAAGTTCTTATCAATCCCTCTCAGGGATTCACCTACCACATTTTCAGGTTTCAAAGCATCAAGTTGAGCCTCCTTAATTTGCGTGGACAAGTGTGAATGGATAGTTAGAGTCAAAGATTTGACTCTACAACCAGAGTATTCCTTCCGACTTAGGGCGTCAGCTGCTACGTTGGCTTTACCCAGATGATAACGAATTTCGCACTCGTAATCACTGAGTAGCTCGACCCACCGTCATTGTCTCATATTGAGCTCCTTCTGGTCAAAATGTGTTAAAGACTTTTGTGGTCTGTAAAGATCGTGCTTTTTGTACCATACAGGTAGTGTCTCCAGATCTACAGAGCAAACACAACTACTCCTAGTTCAAGATCGTGGGTGGTGTAGTTAACCTCATGTGTCTTCAGCTGTCTTGAGGCATAGGCAATGACTTTACCTTACTGCATCAGAACACATCCGAGTCCTTGATTTGATGCATCGCAATAGACAACGAAGTCTTCTATCCCTTTGGGGAGGGATAGTATTGGTGCGGTGCACAAGGCTCGCTTGAGCGTTTGGAATGCTTTCTCCTGTTTCTCTTCCAAGTTAAAGGCCATGCCTTTCTGGGTCAGTGTTGTAAGAGGTTTCGCTATGCAGGAGAAGTTCTGAATGAACCTGCGATAGTAGCCAGCGAGACCTAGAAATTGACAAATTTTTGTAGGTGTCTTCGGTGCTGACCAGTTCTCAATAGCCTTGATTTTGGAAGGGTCCACGTGGTGAGTAGCTCGATGCACATACGAAACGATCCATCTTTCTTCTTAACGAACAAGACTGGTGCTCCCCATGGTGAGAAGCTTGGCCTAAAAAATCCCTTCTTGAGAAGTTCGTTGAGTTGACTAGAAAGTTCCTGCATCTCCGCCAGTGCCAGACGATAAGGAGATTTGGCTACGGGAGTAGCTCCTGGCACTAAGTCGATTCTGAACTCGACTTGGCGTTGTGGTGGTAATCCTGGGAGTTCTTCTGGAAAGATGTCGGTAAAGTCGCGTACTTCTGGGATGTTCTGAATGTCTTTCATTTCCCGACTCGTATCGACGATGTGTGCGAGGAATGCATGATATTCCTTTCGTAAGAATTTTTGGGCTTGGATGCACAAAATCATGTGAAGACTCGTACTCGGTTTGTCGCTGTAGATAATTAAGGTTTCGTTGTTAGGAAGGTTATGACGAACTGCTTTCTTAAAGCACATGATATCAGCGTGAAGAAGACTCAACCAATCCATGTCGATGATAACATCGAAACATTTGATTGGAACCGGCATGAGGTCTATCTTGAAAGTATGGCCATCTAAAGTTAGAGTATAACCTACGCATATGCAGTTAGTACTTTTCGTTTTCCCATTTTCCATCTCTACAATGAATGATTTATCTAAGGCACTGGGTTTTTGTTTAAGTAGGTATGCAAATTTATGGCTTACAAAACTCTTCTCCGCTCCACTGTCGAAAAGTATGCAAGCATATGAGTTATCAAGGAGAAACGTGCCAGTAACTATCGTAGGATCGGCTATTGCTTCCTCGTGGCCCATGGCCATAACTCTTCCTACTCCGTCAGCCATCCCTGCCTTTGGGCAGTTCCTCTTGTAGTGGCCCACCTCACCACAACCATAGCAAGCTTGGCCCACACCGACGTTAGGAACTTGGGTGGTCGGTGCTGCTAGAACCTTGCAGAAACGGATTGTATGGCCCTTCCTATTGCTGTTAGAGCACTGCATGTCCTTGCAAGGTCCGTGATGGTGGAAGTTGCATTTGTTGCACTTCGGAAGAGTTCCAGCATAAGTTCTGGCTGGTAAGGGGTTCGCAGGGACAACGGGAGTTACCTTGGCAGCATTGATTGCCACAAGTTGTTGTCTCTTGGAGGATTCTTGTGAAGCCCCTCTTTTCCTCTTGTTCCACCCCTTCTTGTTTTTTTTTGTCCTTTTGTGGCTGGGGTGTAGGGATTGTTGGGTTCCGGTGTTTCCCGTGGTCTATGAGAGACTGTGCTAGCTCCTTGGTGCTGTCAAAAGTGATAGGATTGGAAGCTAACACACTTGACTGGATCTGGGGCGACAGTCCCCAGATGTACCTCTCTATTGTTTTTCTCTCTAGAGCAACCATGTTAGGGCATAGGATTGCCAGATCACAGAACCTATTTGTGTAGGTTAATATGTCGGATCCAACCATTTGTAGACCCCAGAGTTCCTGCTCGAGTTTTTGTATTTCCCCTCGAGGGCAATACTCTCTCATCAGCATGGCTTTTAAGTTTTCCCAGCTGATCAAATTTCCCACCACAATAGTCAGAGACTTAACATGGCCATTCCACCATGTTAGTGCTCTATCAAAGAAGGTACAAGTAGCAAACTTGACCTTGTTTCCCTCCGGGCAGGCGCAGATTTCAAAGACCGCTTCCGTCTTTTCAATCCACTGCCTTAGAACCATAACCCCACCAATTCCATTGAAGTTTCGGGGTTTGGAATTCATGAATTCCTTGTAGGTGCATTCCCAAGGATGCCCATGGCCCTCGTTGTGGTTGGAAGGTTGTGCACCTATTCCCGATCCACTAGGGGCAGGTGTATTGATGGCTGATACAGCAGCTGCTATGGCTGCTGTGAAGGCTTCCTGGAACATAGTGGCATCGAAAGGAGGAGGTGGTTGAGGAGGTTGATGTGGTGGAGGAGGTGGTGGTATCGGTGCTTTGTTATTTTCGTTACACCTGGGATTCCTACGTGGCGGCATCTTTTAACTATACGTTTAAAAAGATGACAACATTGATAAGAATAATCAAATAATGAGATTGACTCATGGACTAACCCTCCATAGTCCAACAGCACAATGAATAGTATGATTGAATGAAGATGATAGCATTTGGATAATAATTTCCATATGATTAGATATCTGTCACTAATATTGGAATTATGGATGTAACAAGTTCGGGAAAATTAGCCTGGAAGTAGGCCTTAAATCAACCAAGATAGGAAAATTTTGATAGAACTATGAGTAGATCAAGACCTAACATGTCTAAGATTTACAAAGATAGGGAAATTAGACCAAAGTTTTTACATAAACTAGGTTATATCCAAAAGATGAGTCAGTGAGATTCTATCGGCGACAAGAACTGCTAGCATGAGTTCTTGATCCCGACAGTATGCCTTCCATGTCCCTTATATGCCTGTCAGCTCTTGCTTGCTGGGCACGAAGTTCCCTAACCTCAGCTTGGGTTTCAGCAAGTTCTCTTTGCAGAGCTGCATTTCGGGCCATAGTCCTTTCCTGAGCAGACTCCAATTGGCGAATGCGGACAGTGTTAACGCCAGAGTTGGCGTCGATCTCCAAGACTCGATTGATAGTTGATTGAACCAGTATCGTGTTCCGAGAAATCCTACGAACCATGATGGGTAGGACCCTGTCAGCAGAACCTCCTTCAGTGAGGTTGTAGAAGCTTATGTCTCCATTGTAGGGGATATTTTGACCCTGTTCCTGACTCCATGTATTCAAGTCTGTGGCCCACAGAGGCGTGGGTCCTTGAAATGCAGGACGAGGGTTCAGGTTTGGGTTTTGAGCAGCTGGAGGTAGCTTGTTGACTTCAGGCTCTGAGTCAGAACTATCAGAAAAGCCCTCAGCATGGTGATCATTCAAAGGGATTGGGTGATCTGTTGGGTTTTGAGCAATCTAACACTTCCTAAGTGTGCATGCAACCCTAATAAACCTTGGATCTATGTTTGTCTAAATACATGCAAAATAATAATTTTCCAAGGTTTATAACCTATCTAACATGGCATGGGGAACATTTCAACATAAAAGAGTTAGAAGAGATTACATACCTTTTGGCGAGTTTGGTTCTAAGGAGTTTGAGGGCCAAGCACCAATAGTGTGAATGCCTCAAATGGAATCACAAACACCACAAACTTTTGGAAAATTTTGAGAGAGTATACACCCTTGTATAAAATCGGCCACACACATGCACACACACACTAGTTCACTAGTTTTCTCTTAGGCTCCATTTCATGCTCCATAAGCATGCTTATATAGTATGCATGGTTAGGGTGAAACCCTAATAACCCATGTCGTTTCCTTTTCCAAGGATCCATGGGTTAAAAGCTCCATGGATCATCCATGGACTTCCACATAAGCCTAGCCCATTAACAAATGAGTATTAGCCCACACTATATAAAACAAATATCCCATAATTTAATTAGTCTTCCTTTTAATCTCTAAATTAATTCATAATTAATTTAAGACTAAAACTAATTAAATAACGTAACTTCATATTAATATATTATAACTCATAATATATTAATAAACATATGTGTATAACTCTCATAAAATTATCCATAATAGTTTGGATGAGATGCAACCCAAATGGACCATGCCGGTCGGGTCAAGTATATACCAAATAAGTTATGGACTTAGACACCTTATCCAACAGACTCCCACTTGGATAAGTCTAATAACTATATTTACCTATAACTTCAGGAACCAACCAACAATCGTAGCTCTCGAAAACTCCCACGAACAATGAAGACTCTGTCGAACTATGAAGCGCCATTTTAGATAAGTGATCACATAATCCTCTGTTCTCATGATATCAGCCGGACAAACACATGGAACTATGTCTTGCTTATTGTCTAGCAGTTGTTTCTCGATTTTCCGATTTGTTTGACGAAGAACTTCACTGAACACATCGGTTTAGTTCTGACCAGGCCTGGTACATGGGTCAACACAAAATCATCGAGGGGCCCAGATATCGCTTCTATTTCTAGAAGGAACAGATAAACTTCGACTGATATGCTTGTTCTACTACTTATTGAATTGTACACAAAGGCATGTTTTATAACATCAAGTTACTGATGCGTTTACGTGCAATCAATGCACAACCAACTCATAGGTAACAACTCATATCTCTAGGTTTAAAGATTTATATGATGTTATCGTCTCACGATCACTCGAGATAAATTCCATAAAGTGATACAAGTGAGCGTGGGTTTATACCAATACTCATAACTTATGAGTACTCATGAATGTTGCAGCAACCATTGCCATGTCTAAACACCTTTAAGGCATCTACAAACCCAATTCATGACAATCTTGATTCATACCTACTTCCGACGTATGATCGATTGTGGAGGTTTGAATAAATTAATTATTCTGGAAGTCAAAACATGCAAAACTGAAACAATAGTAAATAATTGACAATGATAGTAACACTTTACTCATAAATAAATCACAAATTTTATTCATCATCAAACGTCGATTACATTTTACAAGTTTCAGGAAAACTATCTAATCTGTAAAACTAATATCGTCCCTCAGCCCGATACGTCTCGCATGCTGAAAATGCTTAACCCTCGTCAGTCCCTTCGTAAGGGGATCTGCAGGATTCTCATCCGACGATATCCTCCTTGTCACAAGGAGTCCTTCTTCAATCTTGTGTCTTATGAAGTGATATTTTCTGTCAATGTGTCGGGATCTGCCATGATCTCTTGGTTCCTTGGCTAAGGTAACCGCACTATTATTGTCACAGAAAATCTCTATAGGTTCCTTAATAGCTGGTACAACTCCAAGGTCTCCGATGAAGTTCTTTAGCCATATCGCCTCCTTCGCTGCTTCACTCGCTGCTATATACTCTGATTCACAAGTCGAATCAGCCACCGTCTCCTGCTTGGAACTCTTCCAAGAAATTGCCCCTCCATTTAAGGTAAAGATCCAGCCCGACTGAGAGCGGAAATTATCCCTATTAGTCTGAAAACCAGCATCACTATACCCTAATACTTTCAAGTCATCACAGCCACCAAGGGTAAGGATCCAATCCTTAGTCCTCCGTAGGTACTTGAGAATGTTCTTTACCGCGGTCCAATGAGCCTTGCCAGGGTTCCCCTGAAACCTGCTGACCATGCTCAAAGCAAATGCCACATCAGGACGGGTACAAGTCATGGCATACATGATCGAGCCAACTACGGAAGCATATGGTAATTGGCTCATCTCAGCTATCTCTGCCTCTGTACTCGGACTCTGAGTCTTACTCAGTTTGGTATTGCTTTGGATCGGTAAATCTCCTTTCTTGGAATTCTCCATGTTGAACCTTTTCAACACCTTATCCAAGTAGATACTCTAACTAAGTCCAATTAGTCTTCTACTCCTTTCTCTTAATATCCTTATCCCTAGGATATAGGTATCCTCCCCTAGGTCCTTCATAGCAAAGCACTTCCCAAGCCAGGACTTAACCTCCTGCAAGGTTGGGATGTCATTTCCTATGAGTAGTATGTCATCCACATACAGTACCAAGAAGCTAACTATACTCCCACTAGCTCTGACATACACGCAAGACTCATCTTCGCTTCTCAAGAAGCCAAACTCTTTTACCTTCTAATCAAAACAAAGATTCCAGCTACGAGATGCTTGTTTTAATCCATAAATGGATTTCTCAAGCTTGCATACTCTATTAGGGTACTCTGCATTGACAAAACCCTCTGGCTGATTCATGTACACATCCTCAGCCAACTTTCCATTAAGGAAAGCGGTTTTGACATCCATTTGCCATATTTCATAATCATGAAATGCTGCAATGGCTAACATAACCCTAATAGACTTAATCTTTGCTACCGGCGAAAAGGTTTCATCATAATCATCACCTTGAGTTTGAGTAAAACCCTTCGCAACCAGTCGAGCCTTATAAGTATGCACTTTTCCTTCCATGTCTGTCTTCTTCTTGAAGATCCATTTGCACCCGACTGTTTTATGGCCTGTTACATTGTCAACCAAGTTCCAAACTTGATTGTCATACATGGACTGTATCTCGCTGTCCGTAGCCTCCTTCCATTTAGCAGACTCCGGGCCTGCCATGGCTTCCTTAACACTGCTAGGTTCATCCAAATTTACTAGTGTACTATCACTAATAAACGTATCACCTTCCATAGTAATATGAAAACCATAATAAAACGAAGGTGTGTTCCTAACCCGTGTGGAACGCCTCGGAGGTACAGACTCGTCAGCTGGATCAACAGGAGTTTCCTCCTCAGGTTGATTGCTAGTGTCTGAGGTTCCTTCACCAATTGATTCTTGAATTTCTTCAAGATCAATCTGCCTCCCACTGTCTCCTTGGCTTATAAATTCTTTCTCGCGAAACATCCATCTTCGTGCTACAAAGACCACATTCTCACTGGGTCTGTAGAAGAGGTAACCAAAGGATTTCTGTGGGTAGCCGATGAAAATACACCTTTCACTTTGGGGTTCAAGCTTATCATGAGTTTCACGCCTCACGAAGACTTCGCAACCCCAAATTTTGATGTGGTCCAAATTGGGAACCTTCCCAGTCCACATCTCATGAGGTGTTTTGGTAACCTTCTTTGTAGGGACTAGATTAAGGATATGGGCAGCAGTTTCTAAGGCATACCCCCAAAAAGAGATTGGTAACAAAACTCGACTCATCATAGAGCGAACCATGTCCAACAAGGTTCGATTACGCCTCTCAGCTACACCATTCAGCTGTGGTGTCCTGGGAGGAGTCAATTGTGAGACAATCCCACACTCCTTAAGATAGTCAAGGAACTCGGTACTAAGATACTCACCACCTCGATCGGATCGAAGCATCTTAATGTTCCTGCCCAATTGATTTTCTACTTCCTATTTGAATTCCTTAAACCTTTCAAAGGTTTCGGACTTATGTTTGATTAAGTAGACATACCCATATCTACTAAAATCATCAATAAAAGTCACATAATACCGATTAGCATCCCTTGTGGTGGTTTTGAATGGCCCACATACATCAGTATGTATTAGGTCCAACAAACCTTCACCCCTCTCACAAGTTCCAGTGAAGGGTGATTTTGTCATTTTTCCAAGTAGACAAGATTCACAACTATCATCTGATTTGAGGTCAAATGATTCCAAGACTCCACTCTTTTGGAGTTGGCCTATGCGTTTCTTGTTTACATGTCCAAGACGACAATGCCACAATGATGCTTTATCTAGGCTAGTAGAAGAATCAATATACAACACATTATTTCCTAAGTTGTCTACAATCGACACAGTTTCATACACACCATCACAAGGTAATGCTTTAAAATAAAACACATTATTAAAGAAAGCATTAATACCACCACATTCATTATCAAACGAAAAGGTAAAACCTTGTTTGTACAAAGCAAGAAAAGAAATAATATTCCTCGCCATTTCAGACGAGTACACACATTTATTCAAATCTAATTTTAACCCATTATTAAGCAACAAAGTATAAACTCCAATCTTGGAAACAGGTGAAGCCTTCCTATTCCCCATGATTAAGTTTATCTTTCCGTTCTCCACATCCTCACTTCTTCTTAGGCCCTGCAAATCAGAACATGTGTGAATACCACATCCTGTATCAAGCACCCAAGAGTTAGAGTATGTTGAGTAATTAGACAATATAGTGTAAATACCTGCATAGGTGGGTTTCACTTTCCCATCCTTTAGATCCTGCAAGTACTTAGGGCAGTTTCGCTTCCAGTGTGCCTTTTCATGGCAATAAAAGCATTCAGCATCCTTGGGAATGGCAGAAGGAGTGACAGAACCGTTCTTAGTCTTTGATGAGGAGCCTTCAAGAGACTTTCCCTTGGTACCCTTCGAAGGGTGCTTCCTCTTCTTCCCTTTGCCTTGCCCAATAGCTAAAACAGGGGTAGATGTTGGAGTAGGAGTAGTAGAGGTAACAACCGCTTTACCCTTAAGACCGGTTTCACCGGTCTTCAAGAGTCCTTGAAGCTTGCTGAGGGTAACTTCCTCCTTGTTCATAACAAGAAGGCAAGGAGTGCAAAATGATGTCAATTGCCAACTCCTCGGGGATGTTAACATTCAGCTTCAGCAGACGGTCCACATACCTTTGCATCTTTTATATGTGGCCCGTAACGGATTCACCGTCCTTCATGCGGGTAGTTATTATGGAGGAGATTATTTCATACTGCTCCTGACGAGCACTCTGATGGTACCTTTCCATCAGGTCTTGGTGCATCTCAAAAGGGTAGAAATCTTCATACGACTTTTGGAGCTCGGCTGTCATCGTGACCATCATGATACATGCCACCTTAGTAGCATCTCTCTCATGAGTCCTGAATTCAGCGATCTCCTCAGGAGTAGCAGTAGACTCATCAAGTTCTTTTAACTCCTTATCGAGGACATATTCCTTGTCCTCGTAACGAGTAACCATCCTGATGTTCCTAATCCAATCCATGAAGTTGGAACCATCAAAGATGACCCTCCCACAAAGATTCATGAGAGAGAAAGAACCAGTTGGGTTAGAGCCTGAAGCATTAGTGTTGGAAGACATCTGAAAGAGAGTAAGTTTAGATTAGATATATATAGGATCCTTAATAAGACACCCAAATGTAATATTAAGGCTAGGATCCAATCACAATATATTACACTTAGAAGAGGGATGCCGTAATCTAAGTAATAATATATTTGAAAGGTAGGTGAATGACGATTCACCAATTTCCACCATGAAAACGAAATGATTTATTAGGTTTAATTGGATTTGAAATTCCTAGATTCTTTTGAGATTCATTGAACTTTTCAATGGCATGTTTCAATCTCGATTGTGCCCTTCAAGTTTTGTGACTGGGATGTCGAGGATCACAAAACAAGGTGTGAATAACCATGCTAATTCACTTGGTACTCTTAATATTATCACCTAATCAATGTGCCGGTTAACCACACACGCTCCATTGATCTATGACAAACATTAAGTCACCCTTCGTGATCCTTACTAGTCCTAGTTAGTGTGTCGGTTAACCACACACGTTCCACCAACGACTTGGTAAGGTACAAAGTGTGAATTCCATGGACTAGCACCATGTTCACATTTTCCTAAAATAACTAAGATTGGGAATTAAAAGAGTTTAGTTACTTTATAATATTCATTATACTTTTAATGAGGATTTAAAGTCATTGTTCTACCCGTTCGGCTAACGACCCTCCACCGATCAAGCAAGCGGTGGGTGAGAGTATACACCCATTAAGTCGCCATTTTATAGGCAACAACCTTATACCCACCTTATAGACCGGCTTCGTGAATGAGGCCTACTAACGGTAAAACGACTTATTCTTATACATATATATAATAATTAACCATTAATGTTATAAATAGTATAAGGGTTGAATTTTAACTATTAAAACTCTAAGGTTTGGAATTAAAGTTTATTAAAGTGTGTGAAACTTTACAAATTCCAAAACTTGAGGGCAAGTTTTGTAACTTTGCAAAACTCTTCATTTCATAACTTATGAATTAAAGGTTCATAAAAATGAAGACTCTTCATTTTCATGTAACTTATGTGTTTTAAGTGTGTGTTAAATGAAAGTGACCTTTGGTAATCCATAACTTGAGGACAAATTATGGACTCCATTAAAACACATAAATGATAAAGAATTAATCCTAAACAATTCAGCAAATAATTCCTATCATTTTCTAAATTCATAAGAACATGAACATGATCATTAAAAATTCAAGAATTATATGAACACATAAAATCATGGAATTTTGATATATGCTATTGTAAATGGATTAGAACAACCATTACACCAACTAAAATAAGTCTTATAACACCAAAACAATTTAGGGTAATGTTTCTAGTCCATTTCCAGCAGCAAAAGTCGAGAATCTCCACTCTTTCGATCCTACTCGTCGAGTGCATGAACTTACTCGCCGAGTAGGTTGAAGTTTGCCTTGGACTCGTCGAGTCCCCCCAATGGACTCGGCGAGTACACCATGCTGACAGCAACGATTTCGACTTTTTTCACTATTTTGCATCAAGTATCAAACAAGCAAGCCTAGGCTCTGATACCACTGTTGGGTTTTGAGTAATCTAACACTTCCTAAATGTGCATGCAACCCTAATAAACCTTGGATCTATGTTTGTCTAAATACATGCAAAATAATAATTTTTCAAGGTTTATAACCTATCTAACATGGCATGGGGAACATTTCAACATAAAAGAGTTAGAAGAGATTACATACCTTTTGGCGAGTTTGGTTCTAAGGAGTTTGAGGGCCAAGCACCAATAGTGTGAATGCCTCAAATGGAATCACAAACACCACAAACTCTTGGAAAACTTTGAGAGAGTATACACCCTTGTATAAAATCGGCCACACACATGCACACACACACTAGTTCACTAGTTTTCTCTTAGGCTCCATTTCATGCTCCATAAGCATGCTTATATAGTATGCATGGTTAGGGTGAAACCCTAATAACCCATGTCTTTTCCTTTTCCAAGGATCCATGGGTTAAAAGCTCCATGGATCATCCATGGACTTCCACATAAGCCTAGCCCATTAACAAATGAGTATTAACCCACACTATATAAAACAAATAGCCCATAATTTAATTAGTCTTCCTTTTAATCTCTAAATTATTTCATAATTAATTTAAGACTAAAACTAATTAAATAACGTAACTTCATATTAATATATTATAACTCATAATATATTAATAAACATATATGTATAACTCTCATAAAATTATCCATAATAGTTTGGATGAGATGCAACCCAAATGGACCATGCCGGTCGGGTCAAGTATATACCAAATAAGTTATGCACTTAGACACCTTATCCAACATGATCATCTTCTGGTTCTTCTTCTAGCCATCCAGCGTTGCCTTGGTTTGGGAAGTACGGATCACCGTGATGATATCCCGCCATGATATCTACACAAGAAAAGGGATATAAGAAATAACTGTCTAGACAAACTAACTAAGATAATTACAGTAAGACCAAATACCCCTATGGTATTTCTTTGTGGTTGTGTTGGTATGTTTTTAAACTTGTTTCCACATCACAACTATTCTTGGGCATATGCTAATCACTCCTTGGACCAGCATAGTTGATCAGGCTATGCCACTCCCAAGACTGACCATATATCCCCAGGCTCACTTGTGATATTCAACAATCGTAATACTTTTGTTCTTGTCATTGTGACACCGATTTTAGTATGAATGCAGGCACGTATACTTTCTTAAATATTTTCTTATTTAAAAGTATAAACCCTTAGTCAGAGTATTTTAATCCCAATGTATTTATTATTAGTATATCTTTTATGGGTTGATATATTATATTCACTATAAACAATGCTCTGATACTAATCTATCACACCCCAAAACCAAGAACGGAGGAAACGTTCATGGGTAGAGGACGTCATGTACAGTATCACAACAATGCAAAGTAGTAAAAAAGCAACAACATCATCCACTGCATTAAAAGTAAATATTTAATACATGTGTGTTATTTAAAAGTAATAAGACACCAAAATATGAAATCAAAATAAAAGATGAGTCTTGTATGTGCTCCGTCTTCTCAAAACCTGGCCATCGTACCTGTCTATGGGCAACCTGAGAATACAAGTTATTTTGAAAGCGAGTCTCAGCATAAAGCTAGTGAATTCATAAGTATTTAAGTGTCATTGTCTTATTTTGGAAAGCTTATATGAATTCCATGTAAATCTTTGAATGAAACAATTGATATAAGTATGAAAAACCCTAGAAAATCCCATATTTCCTATCAGTATAAGAGACGTCTTCTACCAAAACCCGAATGTTTTGAAAGTAGTCTTCTACCAAGACTTGTATGTTTTGCTGTAACAAAGATGGTTTTCCCTTTTATGACTACTATTAACAATATATAGTCTACCTACTTGTTTATGTGAATGTAATATAAAATAAAAGTAGTAGGGAAAATATAACCATAAAAGTATTATCCTTTTGCATTAGGATAACGCGACATCGCGACTGCCGAAATGTATAACCTAGAACATCCGTAGATTGTTCATTTTCCTCTGTAGCTAGCAGCAGGTTTAAGGAATGGTTAGTCCCATAAAGGTACTCCTAATATAATTATTAACCATTGGGCATCCGTAGATGTTCATTACCTCTGTTGCTAACTGGTGGGTTCCAGGATGATTAGTCCCGTCAAGTTATCCTTTTGAACTAGGATAGGCAGAACAATTTACACATAATGTACTAGTAACTCATCATACTAAATCTAGGTACAAGTATTCATGTAAGTGTATATAAATAAATGTATATATGTAAATGTATTCATGTAAGTGTATCGATGCAGATGTATTCATGTAACATGTAATGTATACTATAGACTCATGAATGAATTGACTCTGGTGTAATTCCTTGTAATAGGAATAATGTTTTGTATCTCCTAACTATCCCTATAATAGTTAACTGGAAGGTAATTGATTGTCCAAGCAAGTTTGTACACCCTTGCTACCACAAGAGTATGGGAAACTGAATGAAGGATGAAAGATATCATATCATTACATATATAAGAACATAAGTGTATAGATATAGTTTTGTTCATGAAGATGAAAATGGTTTTGTAAGACATTTAAGAGTTTTGAGCAACAATTAACAATGAAATGATGTCATTTTAATAAACATTTTAAAAGTAATACATTTGATAACAAAGTATTTTTAAGATAGAAAACCATTTCATACATCACATTTTGAAGCATGTGAAATCAGTTGGATGAAAACACAGTTATAAATCACATGTGATTGATTCTATAGCATGTTGTTTCCTACTTGTATTCCCCCACCCTCCCTCCCCCCCCCCCCCCCTAATTAAAGTATTTATAAACATTTGAAACATTTAAAAGGTTAATTTAGGGGTATGAACTCACTTGTAGTGAGTGGATTGGATTAAAGTGTCGGATACAATGCTAGGTGACAAGTGGAGACTTGTACACACACAACGAGCCTAGATATCATATAATCAATATATATATATATATATATATATATATATATATATATATATATATATATATATATATAACTAATTAGGCACTTTATCTCTATTAATATAAGTTAGGACACTCTAGAACATGGTAATACTTTGATTTAAGTGTTTAAAGATCACAAGGGTTGCATCCAAGTGTTTGTAGGGCAAGGCTAGAGTGTTTGGGTTTTAAGGGTAAACTCCTTTGGAGTTTATGATTTTCATGACCTTTACCCATGGAGTTTATGGCATTAAACTCAAGGGTTTAGGGTCGTAAACTCTACACTTTATGACCATATGTTGTTTTGAGGTTTTACAAGTCCTTTGAAGCATTTCTAATAGGTGGTTAGGCCTTTGGAAGGATCTAGGGCACCATTTCACTCCTAAATAAGTTTACGGTCCCTTTACCATTTTCCTTTGATTTTACTACCTTAAACTCATAAGTTTATGGTATTTGGGGGTTTTCAAGTCCTTAACTCAATCATGGCAATAGTCTAGGTTAGATTTAGACATAAGGAATAACTATGGGACTTTTATGGGACTTTTATGCACCCTTTTGGGGTGTTTACGGTTTTGGGAGATCCCCAAACCGTAAACACATAAAAATGTAAGGTTTTGGTGCTTTTTGTGTGATAAACTCATCAAGGATGAATCTAGACAAGTCCCTAAGGCATTGTGAAGCATCTAGGCACCCTAAGGCACCAGTTTGCACTTTATTTGGTGTTTACGGTTTTGGGAGCCTCCCAAAACTATGAACACCTTGTTCTTGGTGTTCTTGGGACATTTCCTTGATATTAATATGTATAGCAAGCTTTAAATGACTCATGGATTGAAGTACTTACTTTGTGGAAGCTTGTAATGAACTAAAAGTCCAAGAACAGTAGTGTGTGTTCTTGGTGTTTTGGAAAACTAGTCAAAACACATAAATGGATGTATTAAAGGATGTATAATCACTAGATGTTACGTTATATCAACTAATCAAGTCGAGAAACACTTACGTTTTTGGGAAATCGGGCGAAAATCGGGATGATACTTGAGAGAGTTTGGAGTTTACTCTTTTAGGGTAAAAATGAGAAGTGATGGACTTTGGGGAGTAAACCCATGCTTAAGCATGAGTTTACGTTTTTTAAGGTAGTTTATGGCCCAAACATTAAATTTTGGTCGTGAACTTCTAAGCTACGTGGTATTCGCGGTTTAGAAATTTCAAGACCCGAGACGACACATTCTTTCACTCGTTCATTTAAAGAATAATTATTATAATAGTCCAACGAACTTTAAATTTGTTAAAAACAAATAGAACTGAAATTGACTTATAACATGAAGTGATTGACTTTTAGGGTTTGACCGGTTGAAAATTCCGGGTTGTCACACAATGTTTTATTGAGTGTTTCGTGGGAATTACAGCAGGAAGATTTTCGGAGTAGCAGTAGCAGACTGATAGTTACCGAGCAGATCAGCAGCTAATTCGAGGTGAGTTACCTTCTAGTATCGGTGGGTCTACGGCCACAATGTTGGCCCACCAGTAGGAGTTGTGTGTTAGATGATTGTCTTTGTGATATCTTCTAGTTTTGCTACTACCTGATATGTTATATGCTAGATTGATGTGTTATAGTAGTAGAGTTCGGTTGCTAGAACCGAAGGGTAGTCAGACATCCCATATACGTCTAACAGTATATGATGTCATGATTATATGCTAGCATGTTCTGAGATATGTGTTAGGGGTAGTATGAGGGGAATAGTCCCCGAGTTTGGTTGTTAGGACCGAAGGGTGGTCGACACCCCAGAACGGCCGCACAGGTAGGTCGGCACCCCATAATGGCCGCACGGGTAGGTCGGGCACCCCAGAAATGCCCGACAAGTATGGTATGTTATATGATTGTCCTGTATGTTATATGACTGTATGGTATGTGGTATGTTTGGGGAACTCACTAAGCTTTGTGCTTACAGTTTTCAGTTTGGTTTCAAGTACCTCTTCATCAAAGGGGAAGGAGCCGGCGCGGTAGCGACACATCATACACATACACCATTTTCCGCCTTACGAGATTGTTCTGGGATTTTTACTATGATATTCAGTTAATTTCGTATTTTGGTTTTCAAACACGATATATGACTGTGAGATGATTTGATCAGACAATGTTTTGTTTACAAATGTTTTCCCAAGTATTGATTTAAAAATGAAATTTTTGGATGTAAAAAATTGGGTTGTTACATAGAAAGACTTTCTAAGGCTGTTTTGAAGACCTTTTGGGTGGCTCAAAACATGGACCTTTTACAGAAATTTATCCCCATGAAAAATCACTAGAACTGACATAAAAAAGTATAAATCTAGTAACAAAAGAAAGGCATTGATTCCATGATCTTGAGCAATTCTTGAACATAATTGACAATAAATTAAGGAGTGTTCATAACAAGATTTTGACAGCCAAAAATCACCAAAAAACAATCAAATATGGATGGGGTTTGGTTACGTAAAAACCATAAGGTTGAAGGTAGAAAGAAAAAAAAGATTGGCTGAATCAAATTACTAGCAAATGAGACATCAACACAAGAGGAATAATGAAATTGAGAAGCATACCAAGTGAAATCAACTTTTCCCGCTTCAATTTCACACCAAATCAAACCCATCGACTCTATCTATCCCGATTGCAAACACTTGTTGAACCCTTGGCTTACAACCGAGATATTCATCCACTTTTACTCCTTACGAGCGACACACACAAGAACGATTGGAATGAGATTTCCCTCCTTGATTGCATGATACTTATCCCTCCATTCCTTTAGGTTTTGAATTTGTTCCTTCTTCTCTAATACTTGATCGACGACAACAAGTCCAATGGATAATCGATCGTTTTTTTTGTTTCTTATCCGTGAATCGACGCCGAAAGCAGTCCCAAAGATATCGGTTTTGAGGTGCATGTAAAAGCCACACAAAAATAATGCACGATGCCTTCAATAAAGAAAAACGTCGATTCCTTTGATATTGACTGGTATGGACGAAATTTCCATACCGGTCCCTACACTTTCAACTTTATTCCTTTTCCGCTAACCCTAAATAACCTAACAGTTTAAGTTTCTCTAAATTACTTCTTGTAGATAATAATTAATATATTTTTTATTCTTTTCTAATACTTGTAGAATGAAAATAGATTTATTATAATCAATTCTTGAGTAACAGAAGTTTAGCGTCGTTAACGAAAGGGAAATCAGGTCGTTATAGATTTCGTGAGAAAACTCACCTCACAGTCTGAAAGAATAATTGCACCAATCACTACTCTAAAAGCTATCTCTACCGGTCACCTATACAATTAACAATAACCTAAATCTCAAACTATAAATCAAATTACCCAAAATGCCCATAGGTCATACTTAGTCAACCGTGATCAAAGTTAAAGTCAACGGTTAAGGTCCAAAAGCCAATATTTCTTCCCAGCAGAGTATACCCTGTATACCAAGAGAGTACCATGTATTTGCAACATACCACCAGATACACCCAGCGAAGAGAATATGCCCAACACAATCTAATGTTGATCAAAAGCGAGGCGCTTACCCTATACGTGCAGCGTACCACCAGGTACGCCCAACATACTCTACCCACTCCCAAAACTTCATTAAGGTCTTATTCCATCAAGGCCTTACGTCCAAAACTCAGATCCAATCCCAAAATGATGTCATAAGTCATAAAGTTTCCAACTTTATGACCTTGCATGGTTGCAAAGTGCTTAGTATTCAAAACCCTAAGTTCTTACCCAATAAGATATCACAACTCTTGTATGGAAGGGGTAGAAGGGCCAATATCACATTTTTATGCTTCATATTAGCTCCATAATGGATAAAGTGTCCAACTTTATCCTTAAGAATGGTCCTAACAAAAAATATATAGTCTTTAAGTCTTAGAGGGACCCAAAAGTACATCTTTTTCAACTTAATCCATTAAGTGCAAGTCTCTAACCTTCAGACTAGAATCAAAATGATGTTTAGATGGATAAAGTTTCCTACTTTATCCATAACAAGGTCACAAACTATCAAGATCTAAACTTTATGCACTTAAAGTGACCAAAAGCTCATAACACCCAAAACTAGCTAGATCTAGCAATTCCATTATAAAGATTCAAACTTTTTACCTATAGAAGAAAGACCAAGGTGAAAAATCTTTAGATCTACAAGATCCAATGCAACCAACACTTCCTCAACGAGTTACTTCTTCTCCAAGGTGCACCAAGAACACTACAAAACACATAAAAATACATTCTTTTTGCTCATAAGGCTCAATCTAGGGTTAGGGTTACAAGAGAGGGTGTTGGAGAGGTAGAGGCTGAGAATGTAATGGATTTGGGGGAGTTAAGGAGCTTAAATAGGGATCAAGCTACGAAAATAGGGTTTGGGCACTGATCACGTATGCCTAACGTACTCAATTTAAGCCCAGCATACTAGGGATGCCCTAGTACGTCCAACAAACATGTTGACTACGCCCAACGTACACAACTTAACCTAAAACCTCCCTAGCTTCAAACAGTCATAAATTCTTCATTTTAACTCCGATTTCGATGATCTTTATATCCACGAAAAGGTAATGAGAAGCTCTACAATCTTATCAACTCTCCTTTTCCTTAAAACTTTCGGAAATTAAATCCAAAATTCATAAAAGGCTCGAACTATCACTTTATGGTTATACCATTGGGCTCCAAAGCACCAACCGAACTCTTGGATTACCTAATCTACATTACCCACATCCATATGTCTCTAAATATCTCTTTCCCCCAAGGCCCAAAGCCTTATGATATCTGATCTTCGGGTCACGGCCCCAAATCATAGAATGATCCCAAACAACGTTATACTAATAACCCTAATATAAGAGTTACACTAATTAAAAAAACACATGATAAATACAATTAACATGACTTGTGTTGATTTGTTCTAAGGAGTGCATTTCTAGGCCATGTATATCATGGAGCTCTATTTAGGAAATGTATTTTGATAATATCTTTATAATTGGAGTAATGATATTTATTAAAGAGAACCACAAAAATCCCAAAAATGATATATAAATTATCGTTGTTGTGTTTTTAATAAAAAAAATATATGATTACTTAAAAAATATGAGTTTTTTTAGTGAAAGAGATGTAGATGGTACATTTATTTTATGTTTTTTAATAGATAAATATAAATTTTCTTCAAATAGATTTAGTACATATAAAAAAATCTCCAGAAAAATCTTTAAAGTTTAAACCATATACTGTTAAATGAATTGTTAACTGTTGTATGAAAATATATATTTTTATTTTATAAAATAATTTTGGTAGGATCTTAGTATCATTGGATATTATTATAACCATAAGTTTGCAAAGAGAAAAAGGATCTTATATACAATCCTCAAACTACCAATTACCATAATTTATAACAAATAATCGGCATGAAAAAATTATTAAATAAATTTAAATTAAATAAACTAAATTTGCTAGTTAAGAACATGTGTATGTTGTCGTGTATGTAAGTGTGAGTGTACCTCAAAGAAAGCATTAGAACCTGCCATTGAAGAAGGTTTATGTTCGATACCATTAACATGTCCACTACGAGCACTCAAGACCTTTTCAAATACGACTACCTGGGTCCACATAGGTTGTATTGTTGAGATTGTATTGCTGGAGGACACTAAGACTGGAACTCATTTAGATGAGCTCTTGAACTAAACCATTTTGTATTTTATAAAGTTGACTAATATACTTTAAGTTTTGTACAAAAACATCAATATACTTCACTTTAAGCATTAAACAACAATATACTTCTAATTTTATGCATTTAACACTTACATATTGTTCTTTAACTAATGGATCGTCAAACATCCCATCTTTATTATCATGAATTAGCTTACGAGATACAAAAATGAAATAAACTATACATTCATATATTTCCAATGACACTAGAATCACCAAAAATGGAATTATGACTGATTTTATATAATTTTTACAAAACAACAACAAACTAAACATCATTCAATCATTTAGGCATAAGACTACACATGGATTTCTCAAGTACTTAGGCGTAAGACCACACATGGATTTTTCAAATATTTAGACATACTACACATGGATGTTTCAAACAATAAGGGAAAACTAAACATCATCAACCATTTTTTATTTATATCACAAATCAGGAAAGCATATTTAGTAACACAAGAAACAAAGAGTCACAATACATACAGTGCTATGCAATTGACACATACATTACACATGGTCACAATCTCATGTATTTTACAAAACTAGTTACCAAATCGCTGGAAGAGAGGAGATGTACCTTCATAATGGATATATCAGGCTTGAGAGAAATGGAGAGTACAAATTGCAAAACTGGATTGGAGTGCATATTGGCTTTAATGAAATTTTTTTACATAATTGTGCTTTTGAGTTTTTACTTTTTATGCATCAGTAGTAAAAGGTTGGACTTGTTTTGTTACTGGAAATTCAAATATGTCAAAAACTTTGTATTCATGAGAAACATTTATAATGTGTAATAATTTTTTTATCCTCTATCTTGATTTTACATAATTATGTTGTGTATGACATGATCATTTATAAATTAAATGGTATATTATAAAAGAATTATCTCAAAAAATATTTTTTGAGAGTAATATAATTATTTTGTACAGTTAGATACATACAAAATCAAACACTAAGTTTTAGTCAGAAGTTAACTCAATCAAAACTCATTGTTTAACTTAATTATGAATACCCGAATAGATTGAGATTTAGGAGAATCAAATAATATCTTCAAAAAAATATTTGCATGGATTTAGTCTCTTAAACTTCTTGACCGGTTCCGATTTTTTAACCGGTTTTTTGTGGACCTGAACCGGTTTTAAAACCGAGACCGGTTTCTCTATAGCTCGAGAACCACTAACCGAACAGTTATATTAAATCGTGACCGGTTCGATCCAGTTTCGATTGTCTTGGTTCCAAAGATCATCCCTACTTTGGACCGAGCCCAATGCTTTTGAACCCGGTCCCCCGTTGGACCCGATTAGAACCAATAATCAAAGAGGCACCAAGCCATTCCTACATTTTAGAATCGACCATTATACCTTCTAACGTAGGTTTCGCCGGTTGCGACACAAGAAGAACTCCATTCTCGTCGGCTCCTCAAGCGATTCCTCCCTGCTGGCCACCGATTGCAATCGCCGCCACTGGCCGGAGAACGTATCGCCCAACAGAAGACCTGCGACCTTGGCATCCTACACATTCGATATAGGTTTGATTTTCATCAATTTCCCTGCTTTGGTTCATCTGGATATCTGTTTTCCTTATTCCCCTGATGAGTTTTATTAATAAAAGTCGAAGTTTGTGTGATGTCTGCAACTTTTAGATACACCTTGCTACTGTTATGAAATTAATACGAACATACACGTTGTTTTGAATAATGCTGTTAACTCTAGTGGAGTTTGGATACCTGATCACGAAAAAGAAGGTATGATGAGTGATAAATTGTACCATATCCATTTCTTGTGTTGTGTGTGAAAAGACATAAATGCCCATATCAAAGATTGAAAGCGTGTAGTTATGGAAGTTAAACTTATATAATTAATTGTGTGTTTTTGTTGCAGCTGGAAAATGAAGAGGATATTGTTCCAGTGGCGAACAAGGATACAAAGAAAGAGGTTGGGGGAGTTGGGGATTCAAACATGAGAAGACTGAAGCGTGGAGACATATTGTAGTTGGAGAGGAAAGGCTACTTCAGATGCGATGTTCCTTTCATTACACCTTCAAACCCAATTGTCCTCTTTGCTATTCCAGATGGCAGGCACACTGCAACCAAATAATAATAATAATAATAATAATAATAATAATAATAATAATAATAATAATAATATCATCATTTCCATTTCAAAACTTCCGTGTTTGGGATGTATTTGAAATCATCCGTTCGTAAATATTTTTTCTGGTAGTACATGTTTTCTGCAAATTTGGTTTAGTCCTTTGTCTGTTGGAATATCCGGCAAGCTTGATTTTCATTACAACTCGTGAATTGCATGTTCTCCTTTGTTTCATGAATGAGATCAGCTGGCTTTTTAAATTTTAAAAAGAGCACATGCTTGCTTCTTGGTTAACATTCTCATCTTCTAATCCTGTAATAAAACAACTTAATGCATCACCTAGTAAGAGCTGCAAAATACAATTCATACCATTCAATGCATCTAAATCATGGTTTTGAAAACCAACCTTCATAATGAACAAGTAAAAACAAGTCAAGCCTGTTCATAAAATAACCGGATTTAACCAGCAAAAAACTCGCTCAATATATTAAAACTAATTTTTTATTACTAAATCTGGTTCCTTTAAACTTGAAAACCGGAATATGTATTATAGGGAGAGGCACTCCTCAATGTTTCTCTTTTGAGCGATGTGAGATTTTTCCGACAAAAAATACTAAGGTGTTGTTTGTTTTTTCGAAACAAAAATATCTGAAGTCTGCGAACCACCTCTGCAACCCTCAGTAGTAGAAGAGGTGGAACAAACGACTGCAACATTTAAAAAAAAAAAAAGTTTGTTTGTTTTTTAACGTTTGCAGACTGTTGCAGTAAGTTAAAGTAAGACGTGAAAAAGTTTAAAGCAACTGGTTTAATGTTGCGCCACACAGCACATGCGCAACAGTTTTTAAGTCAGAAGTCTTCTGAAAAACAAACAGCTGCGAAGGATCAAGTGTTGAACGTATGCTGCGCGGCGCAGCAATAAGAGGTCAGAAGAGGTTTTTTAGAAAAAACAAACAGCACCTAAGCAACCATCTTACATTTAGTGCATCTCTTTCATTTCTTTTGAATTTTCTAATTATATTATTATTATTTTTAATTAATTATTTACATAAATGAATAGACGTTTAATCATTAATGGCTATTTTACAAAACATTTTTTTTCACCTCAATTATAAAGTAAAAAGTGATAATCCTACATAAATTTTTTATTTAAATTTCATTGGTATTTTAATTTTAGATGTTTTTATATAACAGTTATATATTTAATTAGGATGTAATAATGATGTCATCCAGTTTTTTGGTACGGTCCTACCGATTGAACCATCGAACCAGTAAGACGATCGGTCCGTTTTTTACAACATTGGTCTAAACGATACTCGTTTAAGGCTTTAACTGAGAACAGTTGTTTTAACTCCATTAATTTTGCCATCTGGTCATCGAATATGAGTTGATTTGTACACAACAATTTTTCTCAATACATAACAATTTATGTTTTATAAGATTGTATTGTACACTCATATAAAACATAAATAAATTGTTATGTATTGAGAAAAACTTTAGTGTCCAAATCACTTCATTGAATTCCCCCCTCCCAATCTACATGTAATATCGATCTCAAACTTACTCTAGATGGAATTAATAACTCTCTTCCCTTAGAATATGGTGTGTTATGATTAAGGTGACAATGAATTAAGTTTGAGTTCAAACCTATTCTGAACATGTTGAAAATTATAATCCAACCTGATCTGTCTAACTAAACGAATTTAGCATTTTTCCAATCCAATCTAACATATTAAATAAAGTTCGGGCTGAAATAATACCATATTTTCTATTCTATGTAGTTAGAAAAGTATGTTTCCTAAGTGAAAAGTGAAAACATGAAGTAATGTTATGACATGATGGTAAAGAGGATGAAGCTCGGACTATCACGAAATGAAGATAGCAAAATTTTAACAGGTCATAACTTATTTGTTATAAGTCGGATTTTAGTGTTCCTTATATATCTGAAATCCTTGTCACGACCACTACAACTTTATTTATAGATATTGGTTCTATCTGTTATTTTATTCTTAATGCTTATTTTTATTTTTAATTTATTATATCGTTAATAGAAAATATAATGCACATAAATCACATAATTCACATAATACTCAAATAATTATTTCTTATTATTTCAAAATAGGTTACAATTGTTGATCCTAACTATTACATCATCATTCTAATTTTTAGCCAGAAACACTGGTGCTACACTAGGGTGGGAAGGGTGGCCTACCGGTTGGATTTGTTGAGTGAGCTCAGCCAGATCCACAACACTTTCCTCGTTTCCCAGTTGTGGAAGTGCGTGTTCAATGATGAGGCAGTGGTCCCTTTGGATGGCATTCAGGTCGAAGAACGCATGAATTATATTGGAAGGCCGGTAGCGATAATGGAGAGAAAGATGAAGGTTATGTGCAACAAGGAGATACCTTTGGTAAAGGTTCAGTGGCAACATCGGATAGGCTCCGAGTGAATCTGGGAGCCGGAGGCGGAGATGCGTGAGCATTATCCTAAGTTATTCGCGACAGCCGACTTCGAGCACGAAGTCTAGTTTAAGTGGGGGAGAATTGTAACATCCCGATGATGAGGTATTTTCAATTTTAACCCTAAGTATGAAAGAATATTACATTTTGACCCCTGGGTTTGAGAAAGATTGCAAGAATGGCCTATAGTGGCATTTTGGTAATTTTAGCCAGGGATTAGTATGCTGAGCGTATGTTGTGTATGCTAGCCGTACTACGGCGGACCCTAGTAAGCTGGGGATACACCGCGTATGTAGGGCGTACGTGGTAAGTCCTCAAACCCTAACTTTTAGGATTTTTTCCATATATAAGCATCGTTATATCTCATTAATCATTCCCTTACCAACCTCCATTTGAGAAAAGCGAGCCCCAAGCTAACCCTAAGTGAGAAGAGTGCATCTTGAGCTTATCTTTGTGTTTTGGTTGCATTCTTGAAGAAGAAGAAGGTGGTGAGAAGAACATGGAGCTTGGAAGCAACTTGGATATGAGACTATTTCCTTGTTTGCAACCTCCATGAGGTAAAAATTTCTTAACTTGATCACCCTATCTTGTAGATCTAGCCATTTCTTCATTTAGAGCACTTTTGGTCCCAAATATGATAATTCTTGAGCATGACATGCTCTTAACCAAATAAGTCATCCTTTCAGACCTTATGAGGGGTCTTGAGTCATAAAAATATGGTCTTGATGCTTAGTTTCTCTCCATGCATATTTTTGTATTAAGCACTTTATGGACATGCAAAGTCATAAAGTTGGAAACTTTATGACTCTTAGTGCTATTTTAGCCTTGGATCTGAAGTTTGGACGTGAGAGATTGATGCATTAAGCTCTTATTGAGAAAAAGAGGTTCTGAGCGTATGACATGTGTACCTCAGCGTACTGCGCGCGTACGCAATCAATCTCCCATCTCCGGTTAAAGGTCGAGTATGCCTAATGTAGGAGCTGAGTACGCCCCGCGTACTCGGCTGAGTGGACCAAGTTGGCTCCTTGACCCATTAACTTTGACTGTGACTTTGACCAGGGCTGACTAAGTTTAACTTAAGGGTATTTTGAGCTATAGTTAAGCCTTAGCCTATATCTGTTGAATAGGTGACCTGTATAGCCGGTATCTGGGGCAGTGTATTGTTCAACTATTCGTTAGACCGTGAGGTGAGTTTTCCTCACTGTATCCGTGGGTCAAAGGCACCAAGGCCTGCCCACTAGATTGTTTATGTTGGTCAGGATAGTGATATTATATTTGTAATTGTTTAGTAGATTCGTATGGTTATCTGTGTTGTTGGCTCTGTGTTCATGTTTGTTTGTTACATATGTCGACATGTTGTGTTGGGTTGTGGTGTTCCTTCTTTGTGTTGTAGGCCAAGACACTCGGGGACAACCAGATAAGCTATAGGCCCTATGAGGTGGTCCAATCAGGCCGTTGGCCCATGGAGCGGTCTGGATAGGCTGTAGGACCTGTGAGACGATCCAGTCATGTCGAAGGATCTTAGAGCGATCCCAATAGGCTAAGGCCCTGCGAGGCGGTCCAGTTAGGTTGGTTGGTCATATTGCATGTTTTTCTGTTGTGGTGTGCTGGTACTTTGGTGGGAGTCACTAAGCTTTGACTTACAGCTTTAGTTTATGGTTTCAGGTACTTCCAAGGATCGTGGGAAGGCAAATGTGTGACCGTACACAACTTCCAATTTTTATGTATTCGCGTCTTGGAAAAACTCTAATTTGAAGTGATGCTTTTGAAACAATGACTATTTTTGTAAAAAATATTGATTCATGGTTGGTTTTAAAAGTTTTAAATTTCTTGTGATTTTTTGAGTGTTACATGTGAAATATGATGAATTTGTCCGAATGAAGAAATTTAAAAATGGAAACTTAATTTTCACCAAATCATTTTGTTTTTCATGTTAGTTTTATGGTTTATTTACAACTTTTACATTTAGTAATGTCATTACAACTTTGACAATCAATGAATTTTAATATACGGTATGAATTAAGTATTAGAATAGGTTTCATATAACTCCTCTAAAAATATTATAATATAATTAGAATTTAAATTTGAATAGAAACATGGATAAAACAAGGGATATAAAAAGGGTAAATGGCACAAAAAACACTCTTTTTACACAGAAACTCGATTTTGACATTGTGTTTTTTTTGTGTCAATTTTGACATCGTGTTATTAATTTTTTACTAAATGTAACCATATGACCTACTAGAGTCGGTTAACCGGTTACCTGCCCCTAATACATCTTCGTGGTATCGTCCATGTCACCCTTTTTCCCCAAACTTAACATGTCATCCCCCTCATCCCCTCATTTATTATCCTACGCAAAAAAGGAGAAAAAGTTTCTACCCTCGTTAACTAGGGTTTCTACCGTCTGTAAGTTCGAAGAAAGGTGAAAGCTTACCATGAGGAACCCACAACGTAAGATAAGGAGAGCACAACCGTTCAATGAAATGGAAAAGGGACCATATTACGACTCTGATTTTGAAGAAAGTGAATTAGAGTCGGAATCGGAGAGTGAATCAGAAAGGGCATTTGTTGTCGATGAAGAATTGGGTGACTATGATGCAAATGAACACACCGCTTTTCCACAGTTCAAGGTACCTTTTGATGACTTTCTTTATGATTTCTGTAATGTTCCTGTTTACAATAAGAGGGAAAATGTTGATGATGAAGTCATTAGAGAAGAAGGTCATTCTGATAATGAAATTGAAGATGACAAGGATGAGATTGATCAAAAACCAACCAAATATAGTGTTCATGACCCTTCTGTTCACTGGAAGAAAATGAAACCACATTTTAGTGAAAAGTATGCTAATCATACTAAGTTAAGGTTCTGCCTGACTAACTATGCAGTTCACAATGGTTATCCAATTAAGGCCACCAAATCTTCTAGTACAAGGCTTCAAGCAAAATGTGGTTTAGACAATAAAGGCAAGAGATGTACCTTCAAGCTGTGGCCATCCTGGATGAACAAAAGAAATCATTTCAAATTAAGGGACTTAATAATAAGCATACTTGTGTTAGGGAGTACAAGCATGCCACATTGGTTAATCCTAACTGGATAGCCAAACAATTCTTGAAAAAATTGTGTGTTAGACCAAAAATGAAAGCCAGGGAGATGAAAGAAGAAATTAAGAAGAAATTTTTATGCATTGTGTCTAAGGGACAATGCTATAGGGCTAAGAGGAAAGCACAAGAGATTTTAACTGGAAAGTTATCAGAGCATTATGCTCGTATATGGGAATATGGAGGAGAGATCATCAGATCAAACCCTGGTAGTACAACAAAGGTTGGAGTTGATATCAAAGAAGATGGTAGCAGTGTTTTTAAAAGATTCTATGTATGTTTTAAGGCTATAAAGGATGGTTGGATTAGGGGTTGCAGGAGAGTCATTGGACTAGATGGTTGTTTTCTAAAAGGGCAATGCAAAGGGGAGTTACTCACTGCAATAGGTAGGGATGGGAACAACCAGGTATATCCAATAGCCTGGGTTGTGGTTGATGTTGAAAACAAGGACAACTGGGAGTGGTTTATTAAGTTGCTTGTGAAAGACCTTGGCTTAGAGTTAGGTGAATGGTTGACAGTTATTTCTGATCAACATAAGGTATGCTTACTCATTTTTGTTTGTTTACTCTTTTATATATGGTTAGTCTTTTTTGTATCTTAATTGTTTTTTGTATGAATGTAGGGATTAGTAGAGGCTGTAAAGGAGAATTTACCATTAGTTGAGCATACGCAGTGTGCCAGACATGTGTATGTCAACTTTAAAAAGGTGTACAATGGGATTGATTACAAGAGACATTTTTGGGCAGCTTCAATGTCAACCACAAAGTCATCTTTTCTTGAGACAATGGAGGAACTCAAAGAAATGAATGGGGGTGCTTATGACCATCTCATGGCAAGGAACCCATAGAGTTGGAGCAGAGCATTTTATAAGGAAGGTAGAGCATGTGAAGCAGTAGAAAATGGTATATCAGAGAGCTTCAATTCATTAATTTTGGAGGCAAGGACTAAGCCACTACTTACTATGTTGGAGGAGATCAGAATGTATGTTATGGAGAGCTTTTATAGGATGTCTACAATACACTTAACATGGAGGGGAGATGTATGCCCTACAATATTGACAAAGCTGGATGACTGGTGTACAGATATGAGGTAAGATTATTGACTAAAATTATTCAATATTCATTAAGATTATTCACTAACATGTATTGCATGAATTACAGGTTGTGGAGTGTTGTAGCTAGTGACACAAATGTATTTGAAGTAAAACTAGGATTTGAGTCTTTTCAGGTGGACTTAGGAGAAAAAATCTGCACTTGTAGATTATGGGAAATATTTGGGATTCCATGTATCCATGCATGTGCAGCTATGAACCACACACAACAACAACCTGAAACATTGATCAGCTCATGGTTTTCCAAAGAAAAGTTTGCAGAGACTTACAAAGGAAATATCAAGCCTCTAAATGGTAGTAGAATGTGGGCCAGGACACCATATGCCAAGCCACTGCCACCACCTGCAAGGAGGATGCCAGGAAGACCTAAAACCAGAAGAAGGAAACATGTCACAGAGAAGGATGGAGAGTACAGGAAGTTAAAGTCTGTTGGAGGTACAAAGATATGCCAGAACTGTTGGGAGGAAGGGCATAACAAAAGAACCTGCAAGAATCCAACTAAGCCCCAACCTCAACATGAAAAGAAAAGAAAGGGTAGGCTAGTGACTAGGGATGTGGCAATGAAGAAAACAACAGCATCCACAAGTCAAAAGATCCAACACACTCAGGAAATGGATGGGAAAATGGATGGACAGGCAAGGTGTAACAGTCAAAAAAAGGTAAGCTTTATGATTTTCAAAGTCAAATCTTTAGTGTCTACTATTGTTAACACAATTACTGTTTTATTAACAGGGTAAAGCAAAGGCATCTCAATCTGTTAAAGGGATACATGAAGGTAGTAGCAAGTATTTTGAAGATGAAAGGCTGCAAGATGTTATGTTGGTACAGGATTTGAAGGTAGATGCACATGCTACAGAGTTGCTTGCATCAGGATACTCAGAGGATGAGGTGTATCATCTACTATATGAACAAGATTTAGATGTTGAAGTTTTGGTTGAAGTTCCACCTGTTCTTGAAACTGTGCATGAAGAAGTTCCACATGTTGAAGTTTTGGCTGAAGTTGACATTGTACCAGAAACAGAGGATGAAGGCATTGTTGAGACACCACCATCCCAAAGGTTGATGAGAACAAGGAGACCTTCAGAGAGAATTACTAAAATTCATACTAGAATGAAGGCTGTTGGAAAGAAGGTTGTTGGACCAGGTCGAAGTAGGTTGGACCCTGTTTCTTTGGAGTAGATTAGGGTGCAGAAGGTTAGGGTTGATGGGATTGGTTTGTGTTATCCTTTTTTGTATTATGTAATGGACCCTTAAGTAATCCCCTTGACTGTAATTATCTTTTGTATATGGTATACCCAAACATTACTACCCCTTTTGTAAATGGGATGAGTAAATATTGCCAAAATGATCAATTATCTTTTGTAAATGTTATCCTTGTTATGGTGTTTTTTGTTACATAAGTAAAGGGTATTGTTAGTATAGTGTTTATGGTCAAGCATTATTATCTTTTATAATCCCAACTGTTACATAAGGTAAGGGTATTTAGGTCCTTTCTTTTTTGCTTACTGGTTTGTTCAATAAGTAAAGGGTAGTTTGTGTAACAACCCGAAATTCATATCCTTAATTGTAACCCTTTTCGCGACTCGTTCCGATCATCCAATCGCCGTTTCCGATTTCATTTCTGTTTCCGACCTTTTATTAAGTCGTTAATGTGAATTTTATTTTATGACTTAATAAGTGTCTTAATACCCTTAGAACTCAATCTAACGTCTCATATTAATGATCGGAACATTTTTAGAACCAACCATATAGGGTTACGGCAAATTGGCCGGGTGCGACCAAAAGCCCCGTCTAACGCCGGTATCGGGTAGAATTCTACCATGTCCCGAACTTGGAAACTATTTAAAGTGAATCAAGTCTCCATTTTGAAGCTTTTGCTCCATTTTACAACTATCACTCCAACCTCTCTCCTCAAACTAGATTTTAGGGTCAAAATCTCAAGTTTAAGGCTTCAAATCACCAAGGTACCTTCCCTAATTTGTTATGCAACATCTTTAGCCCTCAAATTCGAGTTCAAACCATGGGATAGGACCATTAACATGATTTTATGGCCCTAGAACAGTCCTAGGCCGTAAACTCACATAAAGAGGGTTTTTGGAGCAACAAAACCCTTCCAAATCTCAATTGGACCTTGTATATGGCTACAGGACTTTATGAAATGGAATTAGAATGCCTCAAACCAAGATTTGAAGCTTTGTATATGAGTTTACGTCCTTGGAAGGTGCCATGGCCGTAAACACATATTATGAGGGTTTTTAAGCCATTTAACCCTTCCAAAACACAAACAAGACTTAGATATGATTTTTAGAATATTAGAATTGGACTTAGAACACTTCAAACACAAATTTTGAGAGGTTTATATGAGTTTACAGCCAAGGCATGTGCTTGGGCCGTAAACTCCTCAAAAAGGGGTATAAAATCAATTCTAAGGTGTTAGAAAGCCATCCAACACCACCAAAAGCCTTGGAATAAATCATAGAACCAACCAAAAATAGTTTAAGGACTTTAAACACATCAAAATCCCAAATTTGAGAGTTTATGGCCATAGAACATGCCCCATGGCCATAAACTCCTAAATGGATGTCAAATGGTGCCCAAAAATTGATTTCTAGACTTGTTGGAATTTTTAGAATCACATGTGATTAATTTTGGGACCTTAACAACACTTATTCTATGAGATATGTGAGTTTACGGCCATAGAACCCATGCCTAGGCCGTAAACTCCCTTAAGTGTTGTATTTGATGATTTTAATTCAATCCAAGCCTTAGTTAAAATTATTCCAAGCATTTCCAAGTGTCCATATCCATTTGTGAGCCATTAAACACCATAAATCACCCCTCCATGAGTTTACGGCCGTAAACTCATGGGGAATGGGTGTTTAGGCTGTAAACATCATTAGGGAGTTTACTCTTGGGGAGTAAACTCAAATCCCAAGTCCCTCGCTTCAATTCCCATCCGTAAATGTCACCCGGGTCACTCCAAACACCCGTTTTGAGGTGTTTTCGTTCGTTGGAGTGTAACTTCATATCTAATTAGAGTTTGTAAATCTAATTAGATATAATTGTATTCCATTTCATTTTACATAGGAACCTCGCATGTTATCAGGCCTCGATTCGACATTTAGCATCCGAAATCGACACATATCCGCGTCCGGTGAGTTCATACCCCTACCCTTTTTCAATGGTTTTTCAATGTTTTCAGGGGGGAATACAAGCAAAAGTACAAGTATATTTTGTACTCAATCACATGATTTCAATTAAATGGCTTCATAATTGTACACTTTAAGAATTCAAAACCTTTTAAACAAACTGTTTTAACTTGCAAAGTTGTTTGTTTTTAACCCGATTTTCAATTCTTATAATACACTGTTATATTGTGTACTTTGTAATTGATTGTTCACATTTAAACTGATAGAATACATAAACCACTGTAGTGTCTGTAATAAAACACTAAGGTTCGAGTGTAAAAGACAGACTCCATTAGAAAACATAAAACATCTATATGTCCTTAACAATACACCTAGGAACGAGTGTAAAGGACTATAATCATTAAACGACACCTAGGTTCGAGTGTAATGTCCTTAATAATACACCTAGGGTCGAGTGTAAAAGGACAGATATCATTAAATGACACCTAGGCTCGAGTGTAATGTCCTTAATAAAACACCTAGGCTCGAGTGTAAATGACAGGTACGTAGAGTATAGTCAGTCGTAAATACTACTTTCCTAGTCGAAAAGTAAAGAGTAATCTTAATGATTGGAGACACGTCCTTGTAACACTTCCATGGCACGAGATAGTGGGGGACTAACCCTGTAACCAGAATCTTCGTTCGTAGGAGAGCGTGGCTTGAGTGTATAGATCTATACGGGACTGACAATCCCACACCTGGCTGCTAGCTACAGCCGAATCGAATGGTTCAAGGGTGACAAAAGTCATAAAAAGGATACTGACCATGGTCCGAGTCATATCCAGTCTAAGTATGGTTAAGGACTCGCAATCTAGATTATTAACGTTTCAGACTGATTTACTAGCTTTATGTACGTAGTAAAGCTAATGTACATTTAGGGATTGCAGATACACACACAGTCAGGAAAACATGGGGTTTTCCTGGGAAGAACACTGAACACAACTATAACCAGTAAAGGCACACACACACACACAGTCAGGGAAACATGGGGTTTTCCTAGGGAGAACACTGAACATAACCATAACCAGTAAAGACACACACACACAATCAGGGAAACATGGGGTTTTCCTGGGGAGAACACTGAACATAAACAAAACCGGTAAAGATATACACACAGTCAGGGAAACATGGGGTTTTCCTGGGAAGGACACCGAACATAGTCAGAAACTAGTAACAGTTCACACACACACAGTCAGGAGAACATGGGGTTCTTCCTGAGTAATAGTAGTACGAAATTAGAGAAGTGTAATAAGTTAAACAATTGAATTACATTTCACAAGAACAATCATGTTTTAATTAAACACCGTTTACCTTACTTTCGGATTTGGAAACTAACTTTACATAAGAAAATATGGGAGTTTCTTGGATAACCACTTTTCAGGAAAACAAAGGAACTCGTACATTTTCAGAAAAACTAACCGCTTATGAACTCGCCAGCTTTATGCTGATTTTCAAACCGCTTGTATTCTCAGGTCCATGTTAGACAGGTACCCGAAGATCCTTTTGTGTGAAGACGGAGTTCTCAGAAGACTCATTTTGTATTATTCATATATACTATGTATCACTTGTATAACTTATGCTTTTGAAACAAATGTAAAACTTTCATATATGTAATGTAATGGTTGATTTACTTTACTTACTATGTACATTGGATTTGATACTCTACGTGGAGTCAACCCCGGAAATGTTTCCGCCTTCGGTTTTCGGGGTGTGACAGTTTGGTCCACTTCTAACATATACCATCATACTTCCATAAGTAAAGGGTATTTAGGTCCTTTCTTTTTTGCTTACTATTTTGTTCAATAAGTAAAGGGTAGTTTGGTCCACTTCTAACATATACCATCATACTTCCATAAGTAAAGGGTATTTAGGTCCACTTCCAACATATACCATCCTTTCTTTTTTTCTTACTGGTTTGTTCAATAAGTAAAGGGTATTTTGGTCCACTTCCAACATATACCATCCTTTCTTTTTTGCTTATTGGTTTGTTCAATAAGTAAAGGGTAGTTTGGTCCACTTCCAACATATACTATCATAATTCCATAAGTAAAGGGTAGTTTGGTTCACTAGCATCAGACTTCCAATTCACAATCACAAACATATACACTTCACCATATATATCAATATTAGTCAACATTGGAACATACAAACTTAAAGGTAGTACATCAATACATCCAGACACAAAAATGGTCAATATTGGACCTTAATTGGCATTAATTCATACCGAAAGACCTACCACAACCTCTTCCTACTTAACCCTTGTACACCATCCACATCAAAATCCCTACCATGACTACCAAAATAACAAGCAAACCAATCACAACCCTAACAAGATCCATCAAAATTATTTCATCATGATGAGGGTTCCCTTTTCCGTGTCCAGTGCTTTTTTTTCTTCTTTGCCATAACTTCAAACAGAAGTTCCTTATACCATGGACTTACTTCACCGTCATACCATTCAAAGTAGCCACAGTCTTCAACTTCATCGGGCCAGTACCTTGTCACACCCCAAAACCACGAACGGCGGAAACGTTCAGGGGTGGAGGACGTCATATACAATATCACAACAGTGTAAAATAGTAAACAAGCAACAACATCATCCATTGCATTATAAGTAAAGTTTAATACATGTGTGTTCTTTCATTGTAATAAGACACCAAAGTAAAGTTTTAATACCTGTCTACTGATGACCTGAGAATACAAGTTATTTTGAAAGAGAGTATCAGCTTTAAAGCTGGTGAATTCATTAGAATTTAAGTGTCCTTGTCTTGTTTTGAAAAACTGTTATGAATGTCATGTAAACCTTTAAGTAAGACAGTTGATATAAGTATGAAAACCCTAAGAAATCCCTTATTTCCTACTAGTATGAAATGTAGTCTTCTACCAAGACCCGAATGTTTTGTTATGACAATATAGTCTTCTACCAAGACCCGAATGTTTTTGTAAGTAAAAATGATAGCTTTTCCTTTCTGTTGAATAGTACTAAAAGTACTTAGTCTAACTCCTCGTTTATGTGAATGTATCACATAATAAAGTAAATAGGAAAATGCACTAATATAAGTGTTATCACTGGGTACTAGGACTAACACAACATCGCAATAAGTGAAATATATAACCTAATGAACATTCGAAGATTGTCCAATTGTCCTCTGTAGCAACAGCAGGGAGTAGGAAGGGTTAGTCCCAAAATCGATCTACCTAGTATAAGTAGTAACCTTAGACCTCCGTAGATGGTCATCGACCACTGGTGCTAATCAGTGGGATTCGGAATAGTTAGTCCCGCCTAGATATCCCATTGAACCGGGATAGGAAAGATAATTTACACAGAAAGTACTAATAAATCATCTTCGCAAGTCAAGATACGAGTATCCAGGTAAGTGAATACAGGATGATGCATCTATGTAACAGTGTTCATGTATGGTATTCATGTAAGTGTGTTCATGTATTAGGTAAGTATATGTAAACATGTTCATGTATCAGGTAAGCATATGTATGTGTACTCATGTATCAGGTGATGTACTTGTTGGGTTTTGAGCATTCTAACACTCCTAAGTGTACATGCAACCCTAAATACCTTGGATCTATGTTTTCTCTATTATACATGCAAATAAGAATATCCAAGGTATTATCCTAATCTAGCATACAAAACAATGAGTGTAACAAGATAGAATACATACCACTTTGATGTAGAAAGTCTTCATGAAGCTTGAGTGCCTAGCCCCAATAGTGTGGAAGCCTCAAATGGAATCACAATCATCAAAACACTTAGAATAACTTGAGAGAGTTCTACACTTCATGAAATCGGCTAGCCCTTTGTTACTCTCACTAGTGGCCGATTTTTGTCAAGAATAAGATCTTTATATAGTGTTACAATTAGGGTAAATCCTTAATTGTCATGGCTTTCCATTTCCTTGGATCCATGGGTTCAAATACACCATGGATCATCCTATGGGTTTTAGCCCAACTTGATTATCCATGGAGCATTAGCCCACTATATAAGTATGGATGATTTACACAATCAACCCATATATTTAATTAGTCTTCTTTTGATCACTTAATTAATCGTAGATTAATTCTTGATCAATACTAATTAAATAATCTTATTACTCTTATTATTAATATACTAGAACTTATAATATATTAATAACCATAAGTGTCTTATTTCTCTCATTATAGTCTATCCAAGTGCATGATGGTATGCAACCCAAATGGACCATGCCGGGTCGGGTCAAGTCTTACCAATTATAGTTATGGACTTAGACATTAATCCAACAGTCTCCCACTTGGATAAGTCTAAAACTATTATTGCGTATGACTTCAGGAAACAACTGGAAATCGTAGCACTCAAAAGCTTCTGTCGAACTCTGACCTTGTAGATGAACTCTGACCTTGTCAATGACTTGTCCATTAGATAAGGGATCATATAATCCTCTGTTCTCATGATATCAGCCGGACAAATACATGGAACAACGTCGTACTTATTGTCCAGCAGTTTGTTTCCCGATTTTCGATTTGTTTGACAAAGAACTTAATCGAACACATCAATTCAGTTCTGACCGGCCGGTACATAGGTCACAACAAAATCATCGAGGGGCCCAGATATCGCTTCTATTTCTAGAAGGAACAGATAAACTTCGACTCATATACTTGTTCTACTACTTGTTGAATTGTACACAAAGGCACGTTTTATAACATCAAGTTACTGATGCGTTTACGTGCAATCAATGCACAACCAACTCATAGGTAACAACTCATATCTCTAGGTTTGAAAATTTATATGATATTACCGTCTCACGATCACTCGAGATAAATTCCATGAAGTGATACAAGTGAGCGTGGGTTTATTCCAATACTCATAACTTATGAGCACTCATGAATTTTGTAGCAACCATTGCCATGACTAAACCCATTTAGCCATCTACAAACCCGATTCATGACAGTCTTGATTCATACCTACTTCCAACATATGAACGAATGTGGAGTGTTTAAATAACTTAGTCATTCGAAAAGAATAACCTAGCTATTTTGGAAGTCAAAACATGCAAAGTGAAACACAATAATAATCGAATCTAATATGGTCTCAGAACCCTTTTGAATATAAATAAAACCACCTTTTATTTATCACCATATTGATTACACATTATTCAATGTTTCAAATAATCAACTTCAGACTTGAATAAAAACAACAGTCGTCCCATGCTCCTAGCATGTACACTTTGTTTTTCTAAACAATAGTTATGCCATACTCCAAGTATGCACACTATGTTTGTCTATGATCCTTACATTGTGATGTAGATCAATTGAACATGATTCCAATGATACTCGTTTCACAATCCCAAATCCTTATTGTAAATGTGAGAATCCCCGATTTCTATCATTTACCAAAAAACTGTTATATTTTAAACTTTTATGCAATGTTCCTCTTGTAATGATTATGCGCAAGGTCACCAAAACCTTGTCATCAGTCATTACAGAGAATTCCAAAGAAGGTCAACTTCTATGGAACGGAAGTCTCATATTCAAAGTACATTGCTCTGAACCTCCTTCTTGCATTAAGGTTTTCTAATCTTACATAGATTGAATAACTTCCACCTATGGAGACATTTCCATAGTCTTATTTTGACTATCACTTCCGAACAAGAGTTACCTCTTTTCAGAAAATGTCAATATGGTCCTTCCAGAATTATCACTATACTTCCAATTGTCCTTGAGAAACCAATCTTTGGTAAACCTTAGATTGTCCTCGACAATTGTTTAATCACTTTAGTCATATCCAGTTCTAGACTTTTCCCTTATAAATGCCTTAAGCATTTGGAAAATTTAGAAAGGATGAATATTATAGCACGTGAAATCGATCCTATATCCGAAGCATATGGGACACGATTCATGATGTTTGACATAAAGACATGATACAAGACCAGTCTTTTGCTACAATATTTTTTATTTGCCATGTTTTTCAAAATTTAACTATGAAGAGGGATGCCGTAATCATAATCGAATTTTGAAAATGCAATATATATAGAATTTCTTCAAGTTGAACCATTCCAACACAAAATTCATATATATTCTTGACTAAAGATGATTAAAATCTCAATCTAAGCTTTAGAATTGAAATGAAGTATAATTTCCTCTCCCTTAATTATAGCAAAACAACTTTTCAACCCCTGCAACTTCACGGATTGAAACTTTGTTTTCTATAATTAACATTGCTAGCTTGCAATACTAATCACAATAATCATGCTCCCACTAACATGATGATTATCAGCATAACACTTATGCTCCCACTAGCTCTGACATATTTTCAGAAATCTGCTAGACTTCTGAAATTTAGATTCATACATCCTTTCTTAGATAGCTCACATGTGTGTCTAAACAATTTTCAGAACTATGAAAAGGGATGTCGTAATCATAGTATCAATTGCTTAGGCATTTGCCATTTCTCACAAGTCCATGTTAGCGTGTCGGTTAACCACACGCGCTCCACTAACGACTTTTGAAAATGCAAATAACACAATTGCTATCTACGTAAAATCTACTTAGTGAAAGCGTTTCCTCACCATCATTTTCATGAATCGGAGAGAAACCTTATGACACTTAGATTTAATAGTGTATGAGTTCCTACCCATGCGAATTTGTCAAAACCATAATCACAAGATAAGGTTAGTGACAAATTCAGCCTTACATGGATTAAACTTATTCAATCTTACTTTCTTGTCACCTTGGTAGCACAAGGCCCACCAATGCTTCCAAGTTGAACTCTGATAACTCACATGCAAATCCAACTTATTTGAAGTAGTTACAGAAATGAGAATTATGTCAACACGATAGGTTGCAAACCTTAAGTCGTGTGCTAGTGATAAATTACAGGTTTCACTCTTGATTAAATCTTGAAACTCTTTCAGGATCTTTAAGGCTCCCACTGTCCCCTTGACATATAAGTTTCCCAAGTCAAGAACCATTCCTTGACAAAACAAATATTCAAGTGATAGTGCGGATTCTTATCAAGACTGACACTTCACACAATTGGTCTTAGTTGGTCTTTGTCTCATCCAAGACATCACAACTTACCAATCTCAAATGTACAAGAGTAGAAAACATTTTACTCTTACATTTGACTAGTGTTAATAAATCTTCCTTTATGTCACTCAAGGTTACAATCTTGGAGTATGACTCTAAGAATTGTTTTGGAACGAAGTATGACTCATCTTCTTGATTTTAACCAATCCAACAATTCATGACCTCTCTTCTTATCCATAACAATGCACTAAGACGTCCTTAGAGTATGAATTTGTGATATGGTTTCTATATCATTAAGATGATCATAAAACTGATACTAAAGTACTCTCCCATCTTTTCAGATTTGAGAAACTTTTATCCTTCTACCTAATTTGATTCTTCTTATTCGCTCTGCCATACATTTGAACCTTTCCAATGTTACAGAATTATACTTAACCTTATAAGTATAATCATATTTACTAATCTTTAGTAAATCATGACAAATCAATCTTTGTGGTGGACCTTGACCAGTGCACACCCAGTGTACCTAATTCCTTAGTCCTTCAATTGACTCACATATACATGTGATCAAAGAATTTGTCTTAATTTTTCAAAGATGAAAAATTCTCATTCATCATACAATACAACTTGTATGATTCCAAGTTTCTGTCCAATTGAAACTTGGGTGATGAAAAAACTTTCTTCATTTGGTAAATTCAGACACTACCACAAATGAAAGAATCAAATCCACTTTCCAATATTGCTATTACTGGAAACATATAAGCAACAATTTTCCACAGATGCCATTATAAAGATATTTTTTAAAATAAATAAAATTAAAACCCTTTTTTTCTTTTATTTTAAAACTTTGCGGAAAAACTTATCCTTACAATCCAAATGAAAACCTTGTTGTTATCTATTCACAAGCAATATATTATAACTCCTAAGAAGTAGCTCAAGAATCTGATCTTCAAACTACGTGATAGAAATCCATCTACGCGATCAGATTCAGCATATTCTTTCTTTAAGTTTCTTTACCTTTTCTTTGATTCTTAAAACATCACCATGTGACCCAGTCACATCATGTATCAAGAATCTCAGAATAGAAACTTAGCAGAGTTAGATAGTGGACTTTACCTGAAGTAGAGTCAAACTTATCGACTTTAACACCCTTAGGTAAATTATGGCAGCTTTGCAACCAATGCCCCTTTCTTTGGCAATATAAACATATGGACCCTTTGATAATGGTACACGGGACTATCACAGACTTAGTTTTTCTCTTTACCATTTGATCAACCGAGTTGACTATGGCCGGTCCCTTTCCATTGGGAAGAGAATGCTTTTCTGGATTTCCTGTGTCACTATTGTCAATGTCCATCAAGTTTTGAGGAAGTTGATCTTAACAAATAGATAAAATCATTAAGGGTATTGTCATAATCTTGTTCATAGGTGTTCCAAAAGAACTCACTATGTGACTTAGAAAGTGATTGAACCACCAACTTTCTCAAGACTTTGACACCCAGCTCTCCCGGCTTGTCAATATGTGACTACATCTCCAAGATGTGACCACACCAAGACCTTTACTTGCCAATAGGGCTCCAGTGACCTTAAACTTTTCAAGAACTTGTAGGTGAGGGAGAATAATTGGAGGAGATAGAGGAAGTGAAGCATGATGTTGAGGAACATCATCTTCAAGAGATTTGGGAAGATCATAAATGTCTAAACCAGACATGTTTTGGGAGATATTCAAGATAGTTGATTTAAAGTCCTTAATATGACACCCAATATGAAATATTAAGGCCAGGACCCAACACAATATTTTATAATTTGGAAGATGGATGCCGTAATCCAAGCTATAAAATATTTGAAGGTAGACGAATGACGATTCACCAATTTCCACCATGAAAAACGAAATAATTTATTAGGTTTTAATTGGATTTGAAATTCCTAGATCTTTTGAGATTCATTGAACTTTTCAATGGCATGTTTCAATCTCGAGTGTGCCCTCTCAAATTTTGTGATTGGGATGCCGAGGATCACAAAACAAGGTGTGAATAACCATACCAATTCACTTGGTACCCTTAATATTATCACCTAATCAATGTGTCGGTTAACCACACACGCTCCATTGATCTATGACAAACATTAAGTCACCATTCGTGGTCCTTACTAGTCCAAGTTAGTGTGTCGGTTAACCACACACGCTCCACCAATGACTTGGTAAGGTACAAAGTGTGAATTCCATGGGCTAGCACCAAATTCACATTTTTCGTAAAGTAACTAAGATTGGGAATTATTAAGATTTTAGTTACTTAGTATTTATCATTAATACTTTTAATGAAGGGAGAATTTAAAGTCATTATCCTACCCGTTTGGCTAACAACCCTCCACCAGTCAAGCAAGCGGTGGGTGAGAGTATACACCCATTAAGTCGCCATTTTATAGGCAACAACCTTATACCCACCTTATAGACCGGCTTCGTGAATGAGGCCTACTAACGGTAAAACGACTTGTTCTTATACATATATATAATAATTAACCATTAATGTTATAAATAGTATAAGTGTTGAATTTTAACTCTTTAGAATTCTAAGGGCTAACTCAGAATTAAAGTATTCATAAGTGAAAACTTTTCAAATTCCAAAACTTGAGGGCAAGTTTTGAAACTATTCAAAACTAATTAATTCCATAACTTATGTGTTTAAAGTAGTTTTAATCCAAAAAACTCTTCAAGTTCCATAACTTATGGAAGACTTTAAACTAATAAGAGAATTAACTTTTCTTTATTTTTTATAACTTATGGAATTAATTAAGGTTACACTTTATTTATTTATTTATTTATTAATGAAGTGACTCTTGAATTTCCATAACTTGAGGACAAGTTATGGAGTCATAAAAAAAAATTCAATGACACAAGACTCTTCATTTTGTAACTGTTACCAACTTTTATGAGTTTTATGAGTCTTTAATGTGACTCTTCATGTAACTTGAGGACAAGTTACACAAACACATTTTATACTCAACTCTTAGATTAAAATGGATTGAAAGCAACTATTTCAATTAACTTTTCTATTAATCTAAGCAACTCATAAGAACAAGATAATTCAAATCAAACTTTCTCATGTAATTAGTCTAAACCTTAAACTAATACAAAACATGAATCTATTGACAATTATCTTTGAAAAATGGATTAGCATGAACATTACCACATTAAAAAACAAGTTTATAAGTTCAAAAACAACTTAGGGTAATGTTCCTAGTCCATTTCTAGCCAAAAACCTCGAAAATATGTTGTCTGGGGGTCCAACTCGTCGAGTGCATGAACCAACTCGACGAGTTGGATCGTTTTGATCAATTTTTAGGCATGGACTTGCCGAGTCCCTTGATGGACTCGCCGAGTCTGATGATCAAACAGCAACACTTTCGATTTTTTAAGCAGTTTTGCAGGTATAATAAGAAAACAAGCCTAGGCTCTGATACCACTATTGGGTTTTGAGCATTCTAACACTCCTAAGGGTACATGAAACCCTAAATACCTTGGATCTATGTTTTCTCTATTATACATGCAAATAAGAACATCCAAGGTATTATCCTAATCTAGCATACAAAACAATGAGTGTAACAAGATAGAATACTTACCTCTTTGATGTAGAAAGTCTTCATGAAGCTTGACTACCTAGCCCCAATAGTGTGGAAGCCTCAAATGGAATCACAATCATCAAAACACTTAGAATAACTTGAGAGAGTTCTACACTTCATGAAATCGGCTAGCCCTTTGTTACTCTCACTAGTGGCCGATTTTTGTCAAGAATAAGATCTTTATATAGTGTTACAATTAGGGTAAATCTTTAATTGTCATGGCTTTCCATTTCCTTGGATCCATGGGTTCAAATACACCATGGAGCATCCATGGATCATCCTATGGGTTTTATCCCAACTTGATTATCCATGGAGCATTAGCCCACTATATAAGTAGTTGGTTGTTCAAGAAGGTAAACGTAATGGTTTTGCAAGGTATCTAAGAGTTTTGAATAATAATTAAGAACGACTTGATGTCATGTTAATAAACATTTCAAAACTAATACTTTTATTATAAAGGTATTTTAAGATGGAAAACCATTTCATGCATCACATTTTGTAGTATGTGAAATCTGCTGGATGAAAACACAGTTATAAAATATTATGAGTGATTTAATAACATGTTGTTCTCTACTTGTATCCCTCCCCCCCCCCCCCCCATTAAAGCATTTAAAAACCTTTAAAATATTCATTTAGGGGTATGAACTCACCTGTAGATGGTGGTTTGGATGAACTGAATGATGTAGGATTGCTAGGTGACAAGTGAAAACTTGTTCACACTCAATGATACTAGTTAACATATAATCACACATATATGTATCCAATTAGACTTTACACCACTAATTGACAAAGTTAAGACATCCTAAGGCATGTAAAACACCTTATATAAGTGCTACAAGCCATAAGGACTGCATCTAAGTGCTAAAGGACCTCGCCATTGATTTTAGGGCTCAAGGGTAAACTCTCTTGGAGTTTACGGTTTTGATGGTCAAGACCTAGGGAGTTTACGGCAGTAAACTCTAGTCTTAAGGTCCAAGTGTTGTTTTGTGGTTTAGCAAGCCTTTTAAAGCAATTCTACTAAGTGGTTTAGCCTTTGGAATGGACTAGGGCCACAAAACACCCTCTTTGAGGAGTTTACGGCCTAAGGGAATTTTCCTTTGGGTTTACTACCGTAAACCCTTATGGAGAAGTGTATTGCCATGTTTTCAAGTCCCTAACACAAGTAGGTAAATGTATGTGCTAGTTTCTAAGCCTAAGGAAGGAAAATGACCAACTTATACATACTTTAGGGTGTTTACGGTTTTGGGAGATCCCCAAACCGTAAACACCTATATTTGTTGGTTTTATCAAGGCTTAGACACATCCAAGGAAGGTTTAATCAATTCAATTAATGCTTAAACATCAAACTAGGGCTTAGATAAAGACTTAGGCACACTTTGGTGCACTTTATGGTGTTTACGGCCCAAGTATCTCCTTGGACCGTGAACACATCAAGCCCTGTGTTCTTGACACATTTTCTTGGTGCTAACTTGTAATACTATCTCAATAAGACTCAAGGAGTGATGTACTTACAATAAGGATGCTTGAAGTATTGCTGGGTCAAAATATGGTTTATACTTTACTTTTCTGGGCAATTGTATTTTTCTGTAATATTTATAAGTTTGTGGTCATGTTTACGGTTGAGTTTACGGCCGTAAACCCATATACGGCCCATGTGTTATCCGGCCCATGTTCCCCTAGTATAAATATAGGTATTAGGGTGTGAGGAATAGATTGATAAACCCTAGAGAGTTGACGGCCAGAGAGAGAGAAAGGAACGTTTGTGTGGGTGAATCTTGTGTAAGGAACTTAATTTATATTATCAATTCATACATAGATTCATATTCTTCTTCTTCTTCTTCTTCTTCTTCTTCTTCTCTTCTATGTGATCTGACATCATCCGTTTGATTGGGATTTTGCACCATCAAACGGATTTGATTGATACATTGGCAAATTAGGGACTTACAATTGGTATCAGAGCCAAGTTGTATCAGTCAATTTGGTCAGATTTGGGACATTATTTGATCTTATTTTCGAAATATTTTTGCGTGTTTGGATAGATCTCGCAAAAATAAGAGGGGGTTTGTTCTTCGTGTTTTTCATAAAAAAGGGTTTTTGATCGAGTTTTTGAGCTTCAAAGTCGAAAAATCGGTGTTTTTGGTCGGAGTTTGCGGCCGGCGGCCAGGGTTTCGGAGGTTCACGGCCCGGAGTTTACGGCCCGAAGTTCGCAGAAGTTCAGACCTCGTCTTCGCAGCAGATCGAATCCTCGCCTCGCCTCGTCATCGCATCAGCGCCTTGCAGCCTCGCATCAGAAATCGAAACAGAATTAGGGGGTGCCGGGATTCGAACCCGGGTTCCTCCATAGAAGACCAGCGCCTTACCAGTTGATCTACATTTCCACATGCATCTTCCCTCTCATTTTTTTTTCATAAACACTCCCTGTCGCGCCACTTTTCCTATTTTGACACTTTTAACCCAAAACTCAAATCCTTTTAATTCTAAATTTTTTTTTCATCCAAAATAAAAATAATAATAATAATAAATAAATAAATAAAATTAAAATTAATAAATAAAATTATATTTTATTTTTTTTTACTTTTATTTTTCTACTTTTGACCTTAAATTTTGACTTTGACTTCCAAGTTTGACCTTTGACTTTAAACTTTGACTTTCTTGTTTGACTTTTAAATTTTCAAATTTAGATTTTCGGTTTGACTTTTTCTAGTTTGACTTTTGAGTTTAATTTTTTTAAATTTGACTTTTGAGGTTTATAATCAAAGGGTTTGACTTTTAAGTTTTATTTTAGCTTCTAGTTGTGCTTTTAATTGATTTTAAGGTCTACGAGGGAGTTGAAAACATGAAAGAGAGGCGTCAGGATATGTTAAGACAAAATTTCAACATTTTCGATTATATCCCTGGAGAAACCCTCGAAACTCAGTTGCAGTGATTCACTACACTCACTACTGAGATGAATATAGCCGGGATCTTCTTGACAAAGTCCGAGCTAAACAAAAAGCTGCTAAATTCACTTCCGAAATCGTGGGATATGAACGTGGCCATCATCAAGAAGACAAAAGATCTCAATCATCTTAGTCTTGCTGATATAATTCAAGAACTTGATTCTTTGAAGTGTAGAGAAATAATGAGTTCTGAAAACATTTCGGTCACTGAAGTTACATGTACTCCAGCTTGTGAAGCCACGATTAAATTTCTTCGAGAACAAATTGATATATTTAAAAGAGAAGTTGAATTCCTGAGATATGAAGGATATCAACTCAGGAAAGGACAGAAACCCCTGAAGGCTGAGTTAGAAGCAAAAACCAAGGACTTTAGGAAACTTCAGGAAGAGTATAGCAACAAGTGTGAAAATTATGATTATGTTAAGAGTCAACTTGCTGCTGTAACTGAAGAACTTGACGCTTTAAAAATTAAGTGTGGAAAAACTGATGTCAGTTTCAAAAATTATACTGCGTCAAGTTAGACAGTCGAGTCCTTATATGAAACCTAGTTAAAATTCAAAGAAAATCAAAACAAGGGTCTAGGGTATGATAGTGTACCTCCTCCTTATAATCATAACTACACATCCATCCCTATGACATAGGACGAAACTGACAGGGAACCACATCTTCGATATGGCAAACGAGCTGGATTTGTGTCAGGAGGAGTTATTAATATTGAAGATACTAATGTTGCTACTTCTTGTGCAGGCAAAGTAACAGAGGATGAGAACAAGGAGAGTTCTTCTGAACAAACAAACATCTCCTTAAACTCTGAATCTATTGCTTTGAACTCAGCTGTTTCTGATCAACCCGTTCTTGAGAAATACAGGCCACCAATTCCAACGCAACATAGTTCTTATGGCAAGTGTGCATGTGGGAACAATAAGAGACAAGGCAATGATACGCCACCAGGGGCAGGAAGAAACAATTTCTCAGTGAAGAAAAAGACATGTTTTCACTGTGGAACACCTGGACATATTGCTAGAAATTGTCCTAATCGCGCATATGTTCCTTACTATGCTCAAGGCCGGCAGAACACGCCAAGTGGGAGATACTTCAAAAGAAATCCTTCCAGTTCACGTTCAAACAATGTTGACTGGAACGCACAGAAGGCAAAGAATCAAACCCACAAGGCCAAGAATTCGAATGTCAAGGGCAAGAAGGGAGTGTCGGCCAAGAAGCCCAATCCAAGAGATGCTCCAGTGAAACAAAGACCAGCTAAGTCAAAGTCATCTTGAAGATCGGCTTCAAGTTCCAAAGCAAGTGCCGAGGCACCCATCGGATCGAACAAGAAATGGGTTAAACCTGAATATAGATGGGTATCAAAGGTGAAAACTCCCAAATCTTCTAATGACTCTAATATTTCATCGTCTTTTGTTTGTGATAAACATGATATGTAATGGGAGAGAGTACCTTTCACTGATGACAAAGGTCGACCCAGTTTCAAAATGGACTGGGTTCCAAAGACCAACTGATCCCACTTTGTGTCGGAGCAGATATGGAGGCATATCATTAGACTTCGGTTTGTTGGTAGTGGCTGCTCCTGTCATATGATTGGGGACATCTCTCAATTGTACAACACTCAGAACATTATTTTAGAGTATGTGTCCTTTGCGGGAAGGGAAGAAAAAAAGGGATCACATGGGGTTAGTGCTTAATGATATGAAGAATTTTCGGATCTGTTCTGAGATTATGCTTGTTGTTCTCAGACCTTCTAAATGCAGATTCAATCGGTGAATTACGGTTTGCGTTTTCTTCTCTATACTCCTGAGTTTATCTTAAGCTGATTCGCTTTAAAGACTAATTTTTGTTTTAGGATAGTTTAAATTTGCGCATTTACTTTCGTTTCTCTCCTATGCACAAATTTAGGGGGAGAAATAAAAACAAAACAAAAAATTTAAAATTTTAAAAAATCCAAAAACATCAGAAAATAAATAATATATGGTGTAAATGAAATGTGTTTGAGGGAGATGTTTTGGGAAGTGATATTATCAAGTGATAACAGGCAACCTGAGTCTGCGTCACGTACCCAAAGTTGAAGGGTCTATGCTCTGGTTTGATGCGTCGGTAGGCACGAAAATTTTTAAATGGACTTGACTAGGGAGATTTTAACTTAGGAAATTTATAGACTTGACAAATATTGACCTAGTTAGATACGTTCAGCCTGACAATACGACGCTCGGATAGGTTGAGCAGGGAGATATATATGGGAATCTACTCGTCACATTAAATGAACCCGTACTTGGAACCGTGGTTTAACTTTTCCTCGATGTGCGGATTCTGTCCTTAATTCCGGTTGGATGGGGAGATTGGTAAATTCCGATAAATTAGGTCTGTAGAATATCATTTTCTTTCTTTCCGTCTATTAGTCATATGTTGTCTCCTTTGCGTGACTTCCAATCCGACCTGGTACACAACATATGCAACTCTATTTCTCTGCAGGCTATATATAAATGTGTGAAATACTTCCTATCTGTTAGCCATATGTTGTCTCCTTTGCGTGACCTCAAATCCGACCTGGTACACAGTATATGCAACTTTCTACTTCTCAACCCCTCTAAAGTGATAAGTTATTAAATTCTGAATCTATCTTCTCTCTGAATGGTTGTCTGCTCACCCGGTGTAAGGAGTACTCTGGAAGTTCTTGATGGCTGGGGCATATCAGGAAGCGGGAAACACGTTCTAGTACACTTAAAATTGAACACATACAGATTGTTTGTAGATCTCGCTGCTCAATTTAGGTGGACAACAATATCCCTGGTCGTTGTCAGTTGAATGGTCATTAAGATATAGTATCTAAGAAATTAGGATCATATATAATTTTTAGGAACTTAAGTTCACCTGTCTTGTACAAATAGTATTTCCTAAATTTGTCACAATTTTTTGTGTTTAAGTGGACAACAATACCGACGATCGACCAGACAAAGATATGAATATGAAAGGTACCGACAAGTGGATTGTAACACCCAAAGTTTCAAAGGCCAAGAAAGGAAAGAAAAGCCCTAATTTAAGGGTCGACTCGGCGAGTCCAAGGAGGGACTCGGCGAGTCCGAGCGGGATCCGGGTCAAGGTGTAAGTGACCAACTCGGCGAGTCGGCCAAGTGGACTCGGCGAGTCTGGTCTGTGCGAGGAAAACCCTAAATCCGGGACTTTGGGCACTATTTAAGCTCCTTATTCTCTCCATTAGGGTTCCTTAGAGCCCCCCTTGTTCAGAAAACGAAGCCTAAGCCTCCATTGTTGTGCATTCAAGCTTCCAAACCATTTTTGGGTGATTTGAAGGAAGAAGAAGGAGAGGAATCAGTGAAGCTTCAAGGATTTGCTTCAGATCTGGAGTTTGTGGAACCTTTCTGAAGTATTGAAGGTATTAAGGCATTTCCTTCTCTTGGATCTAACTTTGGTTGTGAGTTTTGGGGCTTTTAAGCCATGATTAGCCACCCTTATGGGTTAGAAGCCGGATCTGGAGTTGCTACTTCAGATCCAAGTGTGTTATGGCCTGGAAAAGCATAAAGTATCAGCCATTAAGTCGATTTTGAAGCCCCTTGGCCTTAAACCCTAGTTTATGGCATATTTTGCCTAGATCTCCTTCTCTACACGTAAAGTTTGCAACTTTACGTGTGGAATAGGCTTGGGAAGGGTAGATCTACAGTTTGGAGTCCATGCATGACTGTAAAATCCTCTGCATGTAAGGAGAACTGAAGGGACTCGGCGAGTCCTTTGAGTGGAGTCGGCGAGTAGCATGAAGTTGTGGAGAAACTCGACGAGTGGGATGAACAACTCGTCGAGTCGTATGAAGATTGCCTTGGACTCGACGAGTCTGTTCTTGGACTCTGCGAGTCAGGTCGCGAAACCCCAAACCCTTCGAGTTGTGACTCGAATCAGTGAGTCGGGTGGAGACTCAGTGAGTTGGACAGGTCTGGACTCAGAAATCGGTAGACTCGGCGAATCATGGACTGACTCGGCGAGTCGAGTCGCGAATGGAAGGAATCTGATCATTTTGAACTCGGCGAGTCAGTAGGATGACTCGGCGAGTAGGGTTGACCTGGAAGGTTGACTTTGACCAGGACTTTGACTTTGGACCAGGGTGGACTTGGTTGTCTTTCGGGGGTCAGTTAGACTCAGTGTTGCATTGATATTGGTAGTTCGGGGAGCAAGGGGAACAGGAGTTCCGTGAGTTGTCAAGCAACAACTAGTGAGATCATCAGCAAGTTCAGCCAATGCAGGTGAGTTTCCCTTTGTGTGAATGTGTCTGAGGCCACAATGTCAGCCCATGTAGTTGTGAGTAGAAGACCCGGGGGTTAACCCTAGGCACAGTATGCTAGTATTATTGTCAGGACGAGGTCCAGTAATAACGGGCGGGTGCCCAGGGAATTGTTTATATGATAGTTATACTTGTTGTCTGTGTGATACATGTATGTGACTGGTAGGGAGGTGAGTGTGGGCGAGGTCCCGTATCTCACCAATAGCAGAGTGTGGATGGGGTTCTATATCTCATTAGAAGCAGAATAAGGGTGAGGCCCGAACTAGAACAGGAGTGAGAGTGGGCTAGGCCCGTACCTCACTACCATTAGTAGCGTGGACGGGGTTCCATGACTCATCAGTAGCAGGACATGGGCGAGGCCCAGGATAGGCGAGGCCTTAGGACAGAACCAGTTGCATGTGTTAGTTATGTGTTGTGAAATGTTTATGTGTTATTATTTGTTGACGGGCGAGGCCCTGTGACAGGCGAGGCCTAAGTAAAACAGATCTGTATCTGAGCGGGGCTCGAAGCCAGGCGGGGCCTGGAGCGGCGGGGCCGTTGTAGCTGGCGAGGCCCGAGGTAGGGGGCGAGGCCCAAGATAGGGGGCGTGGCCCAGTATGTGCAGTATGTGGTTATGCATGGTATGTGGTAGGGTGGGGAAGTCACTAAGCTTCGTGCTTACGGTTTTCAGTTTTGGTTTCAGGTACTTCCGGTAGTAGAGGGAAGAGCTCGGGGTGATCGCATGGCACACACCATAGATTAGACAGCCTGAGAATGTTTACTCTGATAATGAACATGTGTTTTGAAAACTTATACTCATATTATGTTTTGGAATGATGACTTTACTTTAAGTAATGATTTATTAAAAGAAATTTTTGGTCTTAAATTTTGGGTCGTTACATGGATAAAGGTTGTCTAAAAACTTTGATCCCAAATCACTCTTAAAGTTAGATATCATTTTTATTTTTGTTAAATTTGTCATAGTTTCTTCTAATTTAAATATTAGGGGAGAATTAAAAATTAAAAATAATGAAAATAAAAAAATTCAAAAATTAAAAAAAAAAATCAGAAAAATTAAAAATCCAAAAATAGTGTTATTTCTGTTTTATTTCTTGTTCAGAAAAATCAAAAATTCAAAAATATTTTTGTTTCTATTTTAATTTGTGTGCTAAGTTTTCTTTTAGTTTTGTTTTGTCTTAAAAAGTGATTTCAGGTATAGATAAGACTCATGGAGTTTGTGTTGAAGATTTCTGATCCAATGCTTCGTCCGTGAGCATCGAAGAATTCACATTCGAAGGACCAAGAAATGAAGATTATTCTTTCGACATTCTATCCTTCAACCCCAGAAGCAAGGTGAAGCTGCAATTGAAGATTATGTGACGGATTGCATTGAAGCCTCCTCAATCAGTCTGCTGCTATTGTTGTACCTGCTGAAGTGATCCAGAAAAATATTTCTCTCTGATGTTCTCTCTAAAGATTCTCAAGCTGAAAGTGCCATATTTCAAGAATCAGTACAAGAAGCCTCCTCACCCACTGTGCATTCAATGTCAAATTCTGAAGAAAAGTCCAACTGCTCAAGGTGAAGTCATTCATTGAAGATTCATCAAGTTCATCTTGAAGTTGTGAAGTCATCGAAGATAAACGCTGAAGTCAATCTCCAATTGAAGATTGACAAGAAGAGCCAGCTACTTTTTAGGGGGAGCTTGTTGGGTCATTAAGAAAAGAAAGCTATAAACCAAGGGGGAGATTGTTGGGTCAAAATATGGTTTATACTTTACTTTTATGGGCAATTGTATTTTTCTGTAATATTTATAAGTTTGTGGTCATGTTTGCGGCTGAGTTTACGGCCGTAAACCCATATACGGCCCATGTGTTATCCGGCCCATGTTCCCCTAGTATAAATATAGGTATTAGGGTGTGAGGAATAGATTGATAAACCCTAGAGAGTTGACGGCCAGAGAGAGAGAAAGGAACGTTTGTGTGGGTGAATCTTGTGTAAGGAACTTAATTTATTTTATCAATTCATACATAGATTTATATTATTCTTCTTCTCCTTCTCTTCTATTTGATCTGACATCATCCGTTTGATTGGGATTCTGCACCATCAAACGGATTTGATTGATACATTGGCAAATTAGGGACTTACAAGTATGCTAAAAGTCCAAGAACACTTAGTGTGTGTTCTTGGTGTTTTTGGAAATCTAATAAAAAACACAAAAGTGAATGGATGAATATATGCACATACACTAGGTTAAGTGTTTAATCAACTTGGAATGGATAAAACACTTACAAGTTTGAAGATTTTGAATTGTTTCTAGCTTGCTACTTGAGAGGTTTTCTTGAGTTTACTCTTTTGGATAAATGGGGAGTAAACTCATATTGACTAGACTTAAGGAGTAAACTCATGGATAAGCATGAGTTTTCGGATTTTGGTATGATTTTTCGACTCAAACGAAATAGTTTGGCCGAGAGTTTCTAAGACGCGAGGTGTTTGCGGTTTTTAAAATTTAAAACCCGAGACAACACTTTCTTTCACCCGTTCGTTTAAAAATAATATTAATATAATCAAACGAACTTTATATTTCTTAAAATAAGAAATAATGATATTAATTTATGATACGAAATGGTTGACTTCTAGGGTTTGACCGAATGAATATTTCGGGTTGTCACATACCTGCACCCAAAGTATCTTCTTCCAGGATTCTTCTCACTCGTTGATATCTTCAAGGGGGCAATTACTCCACAGTAGCACGTCCTAGAGGGATCATTGTTTGACTTGTTTACCCCACTTGTTGATCCAACTGATCGAGACGAAGACACCATTGCACAATCCTCGTGAATAACTGAGATGAAAAAGTGAAGATCGATCTAGGGTTCTAAAGGGTTGAAGCCGTTATGGATCATTTATAAAGGCTCAACTGCCATATAGGATCTTACGTGTATGCCACATAAGCAAATGACCCACTCATCAATATTCAAACCGGTTTACCTGAAGGCAACCAATCATATGGTTACATTTAGTAAAAAATTAATAACACAGTGTCAAAATTGATAATAAAAAAAAAAAAAAAAGTGTCAAAATCGAATTTCGGTGTAAAAAAAGTGTTTTTTGTAACATTTACCCGATATAAAAACATAGCAAAATAAGTTTTAATGGAAATAGTTAATAATAAATTTGGAATTATTTTTGTGGTTTCCTATATGAAGGTTAAAAGGTTATATATGTCATTTTTTTAACAAATGGTGGTTTTTCCAATATGAATTAAGTATTGGAAGAGATTTTCCCACATAACCTCCATGAAAAATATTAGAATATAATTAATACTTACATTTGAATAGAAATATTATATAAAAATATAGCAAAATAAATTGTGTATATATTAAAACACTTTAAACTTACAAACACGTTAATGTACATAATTAATAATAAATTTGACATTAGTTTTGTGGTTTATTATATTGAGGTTTAAAGGTTATGTATATCATCATGTACCAATAGATGATTGAATTTTGACTTTTACCTCCCCTTTACTATTAAAACACTTTAAATATATTTTCTTAAGATGTTAATTATTAAAGGAAAAATCATAAAAACATTATTACACATATCAAATCTCTTATCCATGTTTGAAAAACACATACCATACACAAATGAGTTTTCGCAAATTAACCATACTCTAAAGTTTTAGAAATTTCATCGCTATAACACGAAATCTAAGAATTGTATTTGGAATTAATAGGCAGTGTTTTAAGTTTATTAAAAAAGTTGATATAATAGTTAAAATATGTAGTAAATCACATCTTATAAAAAGTTATTTTTTTTATTCATTTAATATGAACTATCATAAGGTATTGTTGTTTCTTTTCTAGAAAATATACTACGTATTTAATATTTAAATTTGAATAAAATATTATGGGTGTGTTTATTAAAGTAGCTATTAACTGGAAGCGGATAGCGGGTAGCTGATAGCGTGTAGCTGGTAGCATGAAACTGTAACTTTTATTTGTTATATGAATATTTGGCAAAAATAGCTGGAAGCTTTTGAAATATATAAAATTATATAAAATGACCATTGATTAAAAATAAATAAATATATAAATATATTTTTAAAGGTAATTATAGAAATTAATTTTAAAAGCTCAGCAACGTTTTGTTAAATGCTACATGAAGTAGCTTTTAGAATTGGAACGTTTTGTTTAAACTAAAAGTTAAACGCTCGTATTGCCAAACGAAACTTTTTGTTTCAACTGGAACGTTTTGTCAAAAGCTAAAAGTTAGAAGTTCTCAAACATTTTCAAAATCTTCATGTCAAACACACCCCATATATTATATACTCAAAAGCCCTTTGAATAAATATTAAAATAGAAAGATGATATCTTAATTACCCGCATATCTTTTTCACTAAATCTCATTTAGTATAAATAAAAATGTTTTTTTTTACTGATACTTAATTTGTAGTTTAAATGTCATGTTAATTTCATAGGTGAAAATTTTAGTTTCATTTACCTCCTATAATATAAACCTGTTTAATTAGTTTAAATGTGGTTATAATTTTATTGGTGGAAATATTATTGCTTTTCTAATAAAAATATAATTTTTAATAATTAATACTTAAATTTGAGTTTAGTATATATTTTATATATAAATTATACAATATAAACGGTTTATAAAATCATAAAAAGTTATAGTATTTATTATTTCATACTAATTTTTTATTTGTTATATATAGAAATTAAGATATGTTTATCTTAAAATAGTTTATAAAATCATTAATTAATAAAAAAAATAACTAATAATAATAAACTCTAAAGTATGAAGGTTATTTTGCCAAGTTTCACTTTTGCTTTGTATACAAAAATATTCAAATATTTGGTCTTTCACCCTAATTTCGTTTCTCAACAAGTAGGCCTCCATCCCCAAATCAAATAGACCCGCTCCCAATTTCCTTTTGATCTTCAATCCCCACTGCGTGTTTTTGCGAAAGATCTAGGGAGATGGTGACTTCATCAGTTGTAAACACATACCCTCTTTCGAGTTACTCCTTCGGCACAAAAGAACCCAAAATGGAGAAAGACACTTCTGTTGCTGATCGACTTGCTCGCATGAAACTCAAGTACGCGTTTTTTTTTTCTTTTCTTCTCTTTTTCTCTATGTAGCATGTATCTATATATTTATGTAATTTTATGCTTGTTTTGGGTGCTTGAAGCAATGTGGAAAGAAACCCTAGAAGCTATTTTTGAGTATTTGGTGATATAGTGTTCTTCGTAATCGTGTTCTAGGGTTTTTGGGCGATCTTGTGATTGAGTTTATTTTCGTTACGATAAACGCCTATGTGTTATTGCTTTGTTCATAGGTAAAATTAAAATTTAACCAATGTTAATGATCGATAATGTCACCTTACGCAAGCTAATAAACACGAAAATTGATAATCCAACTGTGTTTGGATATGCGTAATAGCAGTGATTGTGACCACTTGAAGAATCGGAATTTGATAAAAGCTATGGCTTTACAAGTTGTTTCTATGTTTATATCAATAATAAGCTTTTCTTATGGAACTTGTTTGCATCTACATGTACCTCTAATTCTCATTATTTTGACACAAGCTAACAAGAAATTCAAAATCAAAGTCGGATTTTGCCAGTTATTACAACTTCAATTTGCAATAATCATTATAGATGTCATCAATTTGAGTTTGAACTCTAATAATGTACTTGGTGTCTCTTATTCTAAACAATTTGGCTTCACCAGCTATATGAAGGAAGGTATGAGGACCAGTGTTGAAGCAATCTTACTGGTTAGTATTCAACTCTTCTGTTGTTTCTTTTTTCTCTACTTACTGAAGAGAGGGACTTTAATCAAGAAAGCTATATATGATTGTTTCTTTTTTACTTAATACAGAAACAACAGAATGAAAGGTTTTGGACATAATATTGAACATGATATTGAATATTTCTAATCTACATCTAAAATTTGTCAGCTTTATTTGAAAATGAGTCTAATATCATCAACTATGATTGAGATCTTTAGTTTGTTTGATGAACATGAAGGTGCAAGAGCATAATCATCCTCACATTCTTCTACTACAAATTGGCAACACATTTTGTAAACTTCCTGGTGGACGACTTAAGCCTGGTGAAAATGGTATTGTATTTTACACAATCATCATTAAGATTAGTTTCACCATTTGATGATGTGTATATTTATGTGTTCCTTTTTCATTTTGCAGAAGTTGAAGGGTTGAAAAGGAAATTGTCAAGCAAACTTGCTGCTAATTCGCCTAATATGCAACCTAATTGGCAGGTTTGTTTGTTCTACTTCTTCTCATGTCTGCATGTTGGTGTTGAAGAAATAGTTGTATAATAATATCTCTAGTTTGATCTTTGATGTGACATTTGTTGAGGGGTATTTTAGATATTATACTAACATTGACTCATGGTTTTGCAGATTGGTGAGTGTGTTGCTGTATGGTGGAGGCCAAACTTTGAAACTATCATGTACCCATATTGCCCTCCACACATCTCAAAACCAAAGGTTAAAGAATCCTCCACTTGATTTTCGTAATTAATTTTGTTCCTTTATTCTCATGTCTCATCAATTATTGCCCCCAATAAATAATGATTTATAAGAGAGAAAATGGAAGGAAAAAGAAACGAGGGCAAATTCGTCATTTTACTCTTTTGTTGGGCTGACTTGATTACATTTTTTGTGGTTTTTAGGAATGCAAGAAACTTTATGTTGTACACTTGTCAGAAAGAGAGTACTTTGCAGTGCCCAAAAATCTCAAACTTCTTGCTGTTCCACTGTTTGAGCTTTACGATAATGTTCAGGTATGTCATGTTATAATTACGTTTTTGCCCATCGTCATATTTGCTTCAACATGTTTCCTTGTTTTTCCATCTCACAAGGGCATTTAAGACATTTGCTTAATGGTAAAGTAATTCTCACAAAACCATGTGCTTGATATAAAACGGGTGCTTGCAATTGTAATTCTAATTTCTAAGGGTTCATACCAATTTTGACTTTTGAATTTTGACTTTTTGCTTTCAATTTGCAGAGATATGGACCAGTCATATCAACTATACCGCAGCAGCTGTCAAGATTTCAGTTCAACATGATCCCTGCGTAAGCGCACACCGGATTCCAGCCATTTTATATAACGTAATATTAAATTTAGTAAAATCGTTCTCGAAAATTTTATTGGCATTTATAGAACCTCATTTAAAGATTTAGTTTAATTCATCGGCTTTATTTAGGAGGGAAAGAGACCATCGACTATTGTGACTTGTATTGTATGCATTTCAAGATGTACATTGTTGTCTATTTCCATATCGTTTTATGTATAAGAGTTTAGAAATCGTTGGTATGTGGTATTTGTACTTTATGCATTTAAGCTTGTACTTTGTCTTAGGTGTCGATAGTATATGTATTTGTGCTTTCTTGTCACTCTTTTTTGCTTTGATGATCCAAGCATGAAACCTTATTATTTGTTAGCATATAAAGATTTGATGATTTTTTTTTTTGAACCGGCAAAAAGAATTTTTTTATTAATAACCTTAACCTAACTAGCAAGAAACTAGTTAGGTGGTGATGTATATTGTTTTAGTTACGTAGAAGAGGGTTTGTAATCCGTACCCTCCATTCTATTTTATCACTACTTCCTTGATATTTTATCCAACAAAAAGTTTGAGCTTTTACCCTAGAAGAGGGTTTGTTGATCCTGGAGTTTAAATGTGAGCACCCTTGCCGTGTCATTCTGTGCATAAGTGGAAAGGAACTCTAGTGTGGGTTGTTTGTATGTGTGCACGGAAAGAGCGAGGAACTCATGCCAACCGATGTTAAAGAACAGCTGTTGCAGGCAATCGTCAAGGCCAAGGTGCGTTATGGAATCTTGATGGTAAAATTTGGTGGCTCAAATTGTACGTTTTTGGAGGTTTGACTTGAATTGTTTGATTTGAGTGTTAGTGAGGACAAGGTTACCCTCACGATCGGTATTCTCGGTTGACGCTTTTTTTGTGGATCGCGAGGATGAAGCCTAACGGGAAGAACCATGAGTTGCGTGAACGGTTTTGTCCCTTGCCATTGCACCTGTCAATATAACCTAACAAACAACAAAACTTGGCCAAAATTATCCCTCACACCCGCCTCACACCAATCAAATCAAACCAAATAACAAAAATATAAATCGGACAAATATTCCAAACTTGCAATTTGGCACAATTCAATTCAATGTAATCCAATCAATTCTAGGCAAACCAAGTCTAATTACTCTAATGCATAACATAGTTCAATGCAAATTAGAAATGGAATGTAAGAAATTAAAAAAAAACGTACCAAATTCGAGTGTCGAAACCTGCAAATAAAGCCGCTAAAACCGCACCCCAAGCTTGAATTTAACCCGTAATGTTGAATCTTTTGAAACTCCGGTGAGAACAAAAATTTGGAAAATTTTGATCAAAAGTCGTGGCGGCGGCCGGTAGCAGAGCTAGGGTTTCCGGTGATTAAATTTGGCCAAATGTATAGTAGATCGGTGTGCACAGGAGTATTTGGAAAAGAATACCCCAAGAAAAATTGGAATTTGATGGAAGGTGGCGGCGGAATGGAGGTTTTACGATTTTCCGGCGAGGTGGTGGTTGGAGGTTGCGTACAGTTTGCCGGTGGATAGTTGAGTGGGAAATGGTCGGAATTAAATGGGGAATAAGGTGGGGTGGAAGCGCCGACGAAAGAAGCAATCTGGAAGGCAGGGGCTATGATGTTCGTTTTTTCCGTTGAGTGAAGAAATCACGAGAAAAAAAAGGTTGTTGCGGTGGCTAGCAATTGTGGCGACCGGCGGCGGTTGTGTGCGATAATACCGACCGGTGGCGATGATGGACGGTGGTATCGGCTGGACGGCGGTGCTAGGGTCAGAGGTCCTTTAGGTGTTCGCTGCAAACGGGAGGGATAAGGGGACGGGAGGGGTCCGACGGGTTAAGAAGCTATAAGGGTGGGTCAGTTAGGGTACGGGTCGAATAGCGGGTATGGAGCGGGCTACCGGGTGAGCTTTTCCATTGTGGGTGACATTGGTTGGCCGCACAAAGGAAGGTAGCATTTTGTTCTTGACTGCGCAAACATCTGCGAGGGTGGATTTCGGCCGCGCGCAACTCACAGTTTGCATCCCATGTTGGTGCAATTTGGAACTCGGAATCTGCGCGGCTGGGGTCGGTCGCGCAAAAGTCAAAATTTTGCAATTTTTCAAACTTCACCAAAATCACTGGAAGACTTCTATATGCTTATTTTTAGGCCAATTTCAAGTTTAGAAATACCCAAAACTTCAAAGCGGGGATTATTTATTCACAATGCATTTATTTAACGTCTTTGCCAAGACATAGCCCCACCTCCGTCAATCTTCGTAATTCGGGTTTTCCAATGTTACTTTGTCGAATTCTCCCGTGTCGAAGCCTTCATAGAATGGTTTCAAGCGGTGTCCATTCACTTTGAATATTTGATTTGTGTTCAAACTCTTTATTTCAACCGCACCGTAATCAAACACTTTTATAACAATAAAAGGTTTGTGCCATCGAGATCGCAACTTTCCTGGGAATAGCTTTAAGCGTGAATAATAAAGAAGAGCTTTTTGGCCCGGAATAAAATGCTTTCGAGTGATGTGCTTGTCGTGAAACGCTTTTGTCTTGTCTCTGTAGATGCTTGCATTTTCATAAGACTCGTTCCTCAACTCCTCGATTTCTTGAAGTTGCATTTTTCGGTGCTTTCCACTTTCTTCAAGATTGAAATTGCACTTTTTAACCGCCCAATACGCTTTGTGTTCCAATTCCACCGGTAAATAACAAGACTTTCCATAGACGAGGCGGAATGGAGACATACCAATTGGAGTTTAGTAGGCGGTCCGATACGCCCACAATGCATCTTCCAACTTCAAGCTCCAATCTTTTTCGTGTAGTGTTGACCGTCTTCTCAAGAATTTGTTTGACTTCTCGATTTGACACTTCGGGTTGGCCGTTTGTTTGCAGATGATAAGCGGTTGATATCCGGTGTGTGACACCATATCTTTTCATCATGACTTCCATCATTTTATTGCAAAAATGAGTGCCCCTATCACTCACCAAAGCTCTCGGTACACCATATCGTGCGAAAATGTTTGACTTCAAGAAGTCAATTACAGTTTTAGAATCGTCATGCCTTGTAGCCTTTGCTTCCACCCACTTTGAGATGTAATCAACCGCCAAGAGGATATAAGTATAACCGAAAGAAACGGGGAATGGGCCCATGAAGTCGATTCCCCATACATCAAAGATCTCACAAATGAGGATGGGGCTTTGAATCATTTCGTTTTTCATGGATATGGTGCCCATTCTTTGACATCTATCACAACTCTTGCAAAATATATAAGTATCTCTTGACATTGTTGGCCAATAAAGTCCACATTCTAGCACCTTTCGCATGGTTTTGTTTTGACCAAAATGTCCTCCGCATGCATACTCATGGCAAAACTTCAAGATAGACTCGACCTCATTTTGATGAACACACCTCCGTATTAGTTGATCCGTACAATGTTTCCAAAGATAAGGGTCGTCCCATACGTAGTATTTGGAATCACTCTTTAACTTGGCCTTTTGGTGCTTGCTAAACGCATGGGGAATTTCTTTCGTAACCAAGTAATTCACAATATTCGCACACCATGGAATAGTGTTTGAAATATAGAAGAGGTGTTCATCCGGGAATTCATCAAGGATGGGAGAAGAAGAATCACCAATATTCAACCGACTTAAGTGATCCACAACTAGGTTTTCGGCACCACTTTTGTCTTTTATCTCAAGATCGAATTCTTGTAAGACAAGAATCCACTGAATCAACCGTGGCTTGGCATCTTTCTTGGTCATGAGATATTTCAAGGCGGCATGGTCGGAGTACACAATCACTTTTGTCCCGAGAAGGTATTTCCAGAATTTCTCCAATGCGAATATAATTACTAGAAGTTCTTTTTCGGTGGTGGAATAATTGACTCGAGCATTATCTAAAGGTTTTGGAGGCATAGTAGATAACATGTGATGCTTTGCCCTCCTTTTGACCTAAAACTGCTCCAATAGCAAAGTTGCTTGCATCACACATAATTTCAAAAGGAAGTTCCCAACTTGGAGGTTGGATTATTGGATCGGATGTGAGCAAGTCTTTGAGTTTGTCAAAGGATTCTTGGCATGCAACATTGAAGTCGAAGTCAACATCTTTTTGAAGAAGGAGGCACATTGGTCGCGTGATCTTCGAGAAATCTTTGATAAATCTTCTGTAGAATCCCGCATGGTCCAAGAAAGATCGCACTTCTCTAACACATGTTGGGTAAGGAAGGGTTTGGATGACATAAATTTTTGCTTTATCAACTTCAATTCCATTTTTGGAGACAATATGACCCACGATGATGCCTTGATTGACCATAAAGTGACACTTCTCAAAGTTTAACACCAACTTTTCTCAATGCAACTTTTCAAAATCTTTTTAAGATTATCCAAGCATTCGTCAAATGAATTGCCATACACTGTGAAGTCGTCCATGAATACCTCAATTATATTCTCTACATACTCGGAAAAAATGCTCACCATGCATATTTGGAATGTGGCGGGGGCATTGCATAATCCAAATGGCATCCGCTTGTAGGCAAACGTGCCTAAGGGGCATGTGAAGGTCGTCTTGTCTTGATCTTCGGGGGCAACGGGTATTTGATGAAAACCCAAGTAGCCATCGAGGCAACAACAATGCGACTTGCCCGCCAATCGCTCAAGCATTAGGTCGATGAAAGGAAGAGGGGAATGATCTTTTCGTGTGCTTGAATTTAACTTTCGATAATCAATGCATACCCTCCATCCATTTTGAACTCGAGTGGGTATCATTACTCCTTTGTTATTCTCAATAACTGTGATTCCCGTTTTCTTGGGAACCACTTGGACCGGACTAACCCATTTGGAGTCGAAAATCGGGTAAATCATGTCCGCATCAAGGAGTTTGATTATTTCTTTCTTAACAACTTCCATCATGGGAGGATTTAATCTTCTTTGAGCTTCTCTTCTAGGTTTACAATCATCTTCCATGAGGATCTTGTGAGTGCATACATTAGGACTTATCCCGTTAATGTCCGCTATTGTCCATCCCATTGCCTCTTTATATTCTTTCAAGACTTCAACCAATTGATCTTCTTCAAAGTATTTCAATTGAGATGAGATAATTACCTGAAAAGTTTCGTCTTGACCTAGATAAACGTACTTCAAATGGCTAGGCAAGACCTTCAATTCAAGTGTAGGTGGTTGGATTATTAAACGGGGCATCTTGATTGGAGAATGAGATAAGGAAACTTGAGAAACATCCTTCTTTGTGGAATTTTTAACTTCTAAAGTCTTCATAATCTCTTCAACTTCGGAGTCCAATATGTACATATCCGATTTTTTCTTTAAACTTTCACAATCAAGACTCAAGTTGAGCACCATTTCAAAAATATCTCCATGTGATAACTCGAATAGTTCTTGGGTGATTGGTTCAATCACATCGACCCGATACAATGGAGAAATATTGCTAGGATACTTCATTACTTCAAAGATGTTGAAGTTAATGGTCTCTCCATCGAACTCCATGGTGATCTTCCCATTGTGGACATCGATTATCGTATAAGCGGTATTCATGAAAGATCTTCCAAGAAGGATCATATAAGACTTGGAAGGGGTTTTCTCTTCAAGGTCAATGACATAGAAGTCTGCGGGAAACACTAGTTGATTGACTTGCACTACTACATCTTCCAACACACCCCTTGGAAATACACTTGATTTATCCGCTAATTGAATGATGACTCCGGTTTCTTCCAAAGGTCCAACATTGAGAGATTGAAAAACTGAGTATGGCATGGCATTGATTGATGCTCCAAGATCTAGCATTGCACTTTCGACGTGCAAATCACCAATGGTACAAGGGATTGCAAACATGCCCGAGTCTTTGCACATAGGTGGTAATTTCTTTTGGATAATCACGGATACATTTGCATTGACTTGGATCTTTTCATTTGCCATAAACTTCCTCTTATTGGTGCATAAATCCTTAGAAATTTGGCATAGCGTGAAATTTGCTTTATGGCATCCAATAATGAAATGTTGATTTGAACTTTGCGGAAAGTCTCAAGAATTTCTTTTTCTTCCTCTTGTTTCTTTGAAGAAGCCAACCGGGATGGAAAATGTGGTGGTATGACCAATGGTTTGATGGGTTTGTTGGAAGAGTCGGGTTGATCAACGTTTGGCACAACCAGTTCCTTTGGAGGTACTACTTTTGAAGGTTCAACAATGATGACTTCATCTTCTTCTTCTCTTGAAACTCTTTTAGGGTTGCTTTCTCCAAGTGTTTTCCTACTTCTCAAAGTTATTGCACTCACATTGGGGTTCTTCTCGGTTTGAGATGGAAGTTTGCCCCTTTGTTCCATCTTGTTGAGAGCGGTTGCCAAGTCTCCAATTTGTGCTTGAATGTTTGAGAATGTATTCTTGATCTCTTGTTGAAATTGGCTTTGACTTTGCGCAAGAGAAGTAACGAGTTCTTGAAGGCTCATTTGATGGTTACCACTTGATTGGCCTTGTTGTGGAGATTGTTGGTGATTTGGAGGGTTGAAAGAAGTTTGTGGATATGGAGGTTTTTGGGAGGGGTATTGTAGATGTTGAGGTCTCATCAAAATGTTTGGTGGATTTTGCTTTGGTGGGTATGGGTTGTTTGGGTTATTCCTCCAATTTAAGTTGAAATTGTTTTGAAATCCCATGGGTCTTGGTTGACCTTGATACCCTCCCATTGCATTCACATCTTCCGGTTCACTTCCAAGTATGGGACATTTATCCGTATAATGCCCCGTCATTGCACAAATACCACACACCATCAATTATTGACCACTTCCCACCACCATTTGACTTAGCATATTAGTCAAATCTAAGAGTTTTGATTCCAAGTGTTGAGTGTTGTTAACTTCACCAACCACTTGTGGAGAACTTCTCTTCATTTCATTTCGAGTCCCAAAGTTCCTTTGATTTAGAGAAATGGTGCCAAAAAGTGATCGGATTTCGTGAAGTGTCTTGTTAAAGATGTCACCACCACTTGAAGCATCAATCATCCTTCGATCTTTTTCATTCATACCCTTATAAAATTGTTGAAGAAGTAATTGTTCGGGTATGTTGTGTTGAGGACAACTTGTACACAAATTATTGAATCGCTCCCAAAAATCATGAAAAGTCTCATTCTCCCCTTGACGAATCCCCAAAATGTCACTTCGTTGGCTTGATATCCGTGAAGTGGGATAGAACTTGCTATTGAAGGCCTTGAGTAACTCTTCCCATGTGTGAATAGATACCGGTGGTAAGTTGAATAACCACTCTCTAGCTTTATCTTCCAAGGTGAGCAGGAAGGCCGTTAGCTTGAAATCATCCAATGTCACATTTTCGAGCAACATGCTAACACATATCATATGGAATGACTTCAAATGCTTTTGAGGGTTTTCTCTATCCAAACCATGGAACTTGGTAAGTTGATGTATGAAACATGACTTCAATTCAATTCCTCGACGGTTTGCGGGATAAACAATAGCAAGAGGTGTATGACCCCAAAAGGGAAATAAACAGGGATGGGCGTATGTATAAGAATTTCTTGTGTGCCAAACCGCCAAGTCTTTCTGGGAGCCCAAAGCCTGTAGAGATTGTGGACTGGATCTCTGAAATGGAGATGGTGTTTGAAAGTTGCGACTGTAGCAATAAACAAAAGACTGTCTTTGCAGTTAGACAACTGAAGGCTGGAGTCTTGAGCTGGTAGAAGTTACTGGCAGATATGATGCCTCGAAGGGAAGCCCTGAGGATATCTTGGGAATCATTCCTGGAGCAGTTAAAGATGCAGTACTACTCAGATATAGATCTGATTGATCTGAACAATAAGTTCCAGAACTTGAAAAAGGGGAAAATGAGCATTGGTGATGATGCTACTACGTTTATCGAAAAGATGAAATTGTTTCCATACTTGGTGCCGACTGAGCTCGCCAAGATCGAAAAATTTGCTAACGGATTGTCATCAGACTTTAGCCCAACGGTCAAAATAGCAAGTACGTTGAAGGCGGCGGTTAGAGCTGCTAAGAATGCCGAGACTCAAATAAGAGAGAAGGGTCTAGAGAAGGTTGAAGTTGGAGAAAAGAGGAAGCTTGAAGGATCCTCAAGACCTGATAATAAGGGAAAGTTCACAAAGTCTAACCTAGATGACCAAAGGTATGGACCCAAGTGGTGTGAAAAGTGCAAGAAGAAGCACTTTGGAGCATGCAATGAAGAAGTAACGTATTACAAATGTCGAAGGATCGGCCACTACTCCAAGAACTGTACACACAATGATAAGGTGTGCTACGGTTGCAGAGGCAAGGGGCACATGTCTAGAGACTGCTCAAAGAAAAATGAAGCAGCAAGGCTAGAAGCACCGCCAAAGCCAAGGGTATTCCACATGATCCTTGATGAAGCAGAAAACAACGCGAGGATAAAAGGATGAAGACTTCATATATCTATATAAAGCATGTATCAAGAAGTGTGGCCTATTAAAGGCGTAGTATAGGGTGAACTTGAACTTTTGTGTAATCATTTCAAGGAATTAATATAAACCATAGTTTTGCTAACTGATGTGTTGAATGATTGTCTGATTTTCTTGTATGGTGACTTGGTCGACTGCGGGACAATACTTGGGACGAGTATGAGTAGGTGTGAAAGGTAGTAGATGCATATACTACCGGAAGCACAGGACTCGCACTTGGATCAGGGAAAGTCACAAGGTTACCAAGAAGCTGGTGATTGATTCCATTTTATTCTGGTATGTCATTACCATTGTTTCGGTAATGACTATTAAGATGGTTCTTGTTTCGACCCTAGTTGTCATATTTAAATTTGAGTTCGACTACGAGGAGTATGTTACGTGGTATAGAGGACCAAGTTAGATGTAACATCTGACTTAAGTCAGAAGGTTGAAGTTAATGCGATTGATAGTGCCAAGCTCGTTGTTAAAAGAAGTTTGCAGGTAGAAATGCTACATGCTGAAATGTGATTATATCACATTAGAATATGAATAAAGTTATATTCCATTTTGGAATTTAACTTTATTAAAGACCGAGTCTAAGCGTCGCATCATGCGATGAGAGGTCAATAGAGCACGACCCATCGGTTTGTTACAATAGATAAATGAAATTATTTATCCTGAGAAGAAGGAGTCCACAATAAGGACTTATTTGGTAACTTGAAGGTTACGATTGAAAGTACAATATAGTACGATAAGTAGATGCAAGATTGGGCATCTTCTACGGTCAAGAAAGCCATATAGCTAAATACTCTTTCGAGGGAACATAGAAGTTACGGTTATTACCTAGGATGAAGAAATAACGTGTGGAATCATTATGCAAGTCCTATTTCGTTGATGATTCCGGGACGTAATCATCCTAAGGGGGAGATAATTGTAATGCCCGTAGATCCGGGCTAGTCAAATTAGAGACGATAAACATCAAAAATGACTTTTTGATGGAAGATTATTTAGAAGGATTAATCTTAACCAAGTTGTATTATATGTCACAAGGTTTTCGTGCATATAAAGAACGCTAAAATCCGAGTTATAACGAAGAAGTTATGACGTGTCGAAGTTACGCGATAGAACCGGCATGACCCAGCGCGATGTAAATAGTGAATTGAAGGTAGATAGATATCTATCCTTAGTGATCTAAACGAGATTCGAATATTTCTTTGATAGTAGTCCAACGATAAAAATACAGACGAAAACGGAGTTCAGATGAAGGAGTTATGAATTTCGAATGGAGTTTTCATGTCCCGGCCTACTAAAGATAATATATAAGTAATATACTTATAATATATTAAATATAAATTCAAAATTAGCCAACGGAGTCTAAATGAGAGTTGTAGATCATAATCTAACCTACGCGTCGATATAAAGAACATCGAAAACGGAGTTCGTATGCGAAAGTTATGAATTTCTGAATTTCGGGGTGCGAAACCCCAAAATTGTCAGATACCACGATGTGGCAGGTCTTCTGACACCTCCGGGAGTCCCCCAGATGCATTGAGATGATGCATGCAGTGACGACCAAGCCCAAGACGTGGCAAAAGGTGTCACGACATGGCAAGGGCCAATTTTGCCTTATAAATATATTTTAAGGGCCAGCCAAGTTTGGTTGCTCATTCTCTCATCTCTCACCCATATTACCTCAATTTACGTGCAAAGAAGTATCCCCGAAGCCCCGGTATCAAGCCCGAGACCCGAAGCAAGTCCCGAAGCTCGAAGATCCCGAGAAGAAAAGAGTTTCCTAGCCGAAGCTCTGCCCGCGAGAAACCCGATGTGTGAAGTGATCTCGGTTTCATCGAAGAATACTACTTCTACAAGCCGTAATGCTGTCCGATCATCTTCTGATCAAGTGAGTGTGTGGTCACTTTCTTCTAACACATAAATATTAAGTATTTTCTATGAAATACATGCTATGTGTATAATATAAATTTGTTTATATGCGTGGGTGTATAGTCCCTTTCATAAACACGATTTTAATACAAATATTGTTTGAATGTATTAAGTATATGTTTGGTGTGAGTGTATAGTTACTTTCTTCTAACACATAAGTATTAAGTATTTGCTACGATATACGTGTTATTTGTTTATATATTGTCGTTTATTTGAGATAAGCGTGGAATGGATGTTTTATATAGGTTTTAAATAGTTAAACTGTATATGTATGTTATATCTAAAAATATGATGGGTAGAACATGGGTAGATGAATTAGTTGGTGTGTGATGACGGATGAGTTTGAGTATGAGACGAAGGATGAACCTAGGTAGCTATGGATTTAGTACTGTATAGATAAACCTTGGTAGCTATGGATTTAGTACTGTATAGATGAACCTTGGTAGCTATGGATTTAGTACCGTATAGACAAACATTGGTAGCTATGGATTTAGTACTATCAGATAAATGTTGGTAGATATGGACTTAGTACCTACACCGGTAGCTATAGATTTAGTACTGTTAGATAAACGTTGGTAGCTATGGACTTAGTACCTACACTGGTAGCTATGGATTTAGTACACGATGAATGAACCATAGCAACTATGGAATTAGTGCCCTATGAAGGAGCCTTGGCAGCTATTGTCTTAGTGCCTAATAAAGAATCATGGCAGCTATTGTCTTAGTGCCTAATACGGAGTGAACGAATAGATGATTCTTTGGGTAGACCCTTAAGAGTAAGGAAGATAATGGGGATGGGTAATTGGGTTGATTGTTTGATAATTAAATATAATAATTATATTATTGTGGGTTGAAAACCCTATATGCTCACCAGGCTCCCAAGCCTGACCCACTCAGTTTAATTGTATCACAGATATCGATACGAAGCTACTTTGCACTGAGATTAAAGGAGATGTAAATCACTAGAGTAAATGAATGTATGTTCTGTTCATGGTTATGTGTCTGTATCGGAACATGACATCCCGAGGTTTTATTATTTAATGAAAATACATTCTCTTTGAGAAATGTTTTGATAAGTTTTTATCATATCTTGTTTTGGGAACAAATTCCGCAACTGTTTTCTTTAAAAGATTACTCTGATTTTAAAAACAAAGCATAAACAAATCGGTCTTTTCTGGCCGAGAAATTGGGTATGTCACAACTCTTAAGGCCCAAATCTTCTTTTATGGATCCGCCAAGCCCAACAATTCCTCAAGAGCCCACTAAGTCCGACTCCAATCAACCCGCAACCGCAATGAACGCCGAAAACCTGCAAAATACCTTATGCAAAATAAAAAGCACCCGGTATGATCCATAATAAAGAAAATAAAGAATATACAATGCAAAACTAATTAAAAAGAGCTAAAAATATAAAATAAACTAATAAAAATAAGGAAATAAAATAAGCTATCACTTTTACTGTAGAAATTATTCTCTCCAATTCACATTCAATTTTGTTAAAAGTTCTTTCATTTCTAGCTCTCCACAAACACCATAAGGTTCCGAATAGGATCGTAGTTAATGTTTTTCTCTTTTTGGGGCAGGTCCCCCATTTGGAGGCAAACTTGATGATGCTTGTGACTGTTTGGAACTCAGTCGCTTGGACCTTACACCATTGGAGAATCGAACATAAAACACCTTTTGCAGTGAGCATAATACAAGGATATGATCTCCTGTTTCTTCTGTTGCTTGACAAAACCCACACAATGTCGATCCCATTTCTACTCCCCTGTTCCAAAGAGTTCCAGCCGAGGGTATCTTATTTTGTTTAGCCCGCCATACAAATCCCAAGACTTTTATTGGTATTGTTTTTATCCACGGGAAATCACCGTCAGTGTTTCAATCCTACATATATCACATGTGCATGTAGACTTCCTTGGATTTTTCAATCATGTGATTTTTCGTCAAGTAAACTAAAATTTGAACTAAATTAAATTCCAAAATTAATTAAATTCAAGTAATTAAATATCTTTGAAATTGGGAGTTGAATTTTCAATCATGGGAGTTAAGTATGAATTTTAACCTAATCAGTTTAATTATGTTTTGGATTCAAAATGTAAGAATATTAACATTCTAGGATTAAATTTGAAGATATAAGACTAAAGATGTTAACTAGAATGTCCTCTTGGAGTTGAATTAAAAATTAGAAAGTTACTTTGCCAAATAATGAGAGATTGAACCCTAAGAACCCTTGATTTCTCTTCATTTCAAATGTTTGAGAGCATGGGGAAGAGAGGGAAATAAGAACTTTGAGTGTGATTCGAAATTGATGGTGGAATTTGAGCTTCCTTAGAGTCTTAATACCTAATCATTGAAGATTAAGTTTTATAAGGGAGTAATTCCTACTATCTTTTAGTTGATTAAGCTTCTATTAATAGTGAAATACTTTATGATTTCATCATATTCTAATTTAGGGATTAGTTTCATGAATAAATGAGTTTACTGTTAAATTATATGTTATTAACACTAATCTAGTGATGTAAGATCATCCTCATGGTCACAACTGAAATTTTTATAATGGTTTTGAAACCCTAGTTCCATGATCTATTAAAATCTGAATTTGAACATGAATTAGGCTTAGGAACTGTTTGATTTGGTGCTGACCGGGTCCGATCAGACGCTTTTGTCCGATTTAGTCCGGTCAGAGTGTTTGATTTGTTTAGAGTAGGGCAGCTGACCCGGTATCGGTCCTTAAAATTTATCTGATTCGGTCCTTCATAAAATGTTAGTTGACTCAGTCCTTCATAAAATGTTAGTTGACTCGATCCTAGATGGTTATGTTACGATATTGCCCTTTCTCTTATACCATCACATCTGAAAATCACAGTGATAGGAACCATCATTTCCATCAATTAAACGCCCTCCTCAGTGGTCGCGCCTTGTCGTTTCCTTCTGTTGGAAAATTTAGTACAAATATTTATATTTTTACTAACTTTGGACATATATAAATATATACATATGTTGTATATATATATATATATATATATATATATATATATATATAATTAACTCTAAGTGGATTTGTGTTCTCCTTCGTGAGAACTTCGAAACGATACATTCTATGTCCAAAATTAAGTATATGTGAATGAAATATCGATACTCAAAGATGGGTATTTAAGAATAAATTTAGCAAAAGAGATGAATACGAAAATGAGTCCCACATTGGTAGAAATACTAAACTCAACAAGGTTTATAAGCTTGAATGCATGAAAGGCTTACAAGCTTGTGTCTATGGTTTTACTATAATTCCTACCCGCGTGTAAGAAGGGGGGGGGGGGGTGCAATTCTTGGATTTCGTATACCAAAAACACCGAACTTATTGATTTGTTTCCATTACCCGATTCAACTATAAATAGAGACCTTTGTTGTCTCATTCAACTCGAGCCTCAGCCACCCCGTTTTGCTACTAATCCTTAATCCTTTCTTTACAGGAAACTTTCAAGAGGAAAACAAAGTTGTTTACACTAACACCTTCCTCCACCAATGCCATTCCCTCCCACCTCGCCGTCATCTTATCATAGTGACGCCTTCAACACACGGCCTTCCACACAGTGCCTTCAGCTCTTCCTCGTTCAAAAAAGAAGTTGACTGATTAAGGCCAATGCCAGTCCCTCCCGCCTCGTCGTCATCTTCTCATAGTGACGCCTTCAACATACGGCCTTCCACACAGTGCCTTCAGCTCTTCCTCGTTCAAAAAAGAAGTTGACTGATTAAGGTTAATTTTTCAATCTCCACCATCACCTTCCTCATCCATCTACCAACGCTTCCTCCATCATTTAAGTCGGCCATCTCGTCATCTCCGGCCGGTAAGGTTAATTTTTTTTTCTAATACGTGATGTGAAGAATGGAGAAGTTTATTTGAATGTCCTTTTACAAAGTTTCATGATGATGAAACTGGTAATTGGCAGCCAATCGGATGGAATGATAATTGCTCATAGAAGTTATCTGATTATGAGGTATATATATCCTTCACCTCTCCTTTTTACTAATCCTTTTATCTTCATTCTCACCACATGTTTGTGAAAAAACCTTGTTAGGAATTGGAAGATTTTACAGCTCCTGTTATCAAATTCATTTTTACTGGACTAAAAGTTTGAGTAACTTGATTATTGTATTACAGTGGTTCTTCAAAAAATTTTGAAATTTGATACATTGCACGTGAACTGGAACATGAGAGAAGTTTGACAAATTTGTTAAGAATTGGAAGATTTGATCATTTGTATGCTTATCTTAACTATATGATTTTGTTTGGTAGATTTCTAGGGAAAGTAAAGGCCCAAAAAGGCAGAAAGGAAGCACAAAGACATTGGAGGGAGATCGGAACCAATTTACCAAAATTGATGTTCATGCTAGTGTGTGATTCTTTATTCCTTATGTATGGAGATTGTGAATTTTATTATCATATAATCAATTGTTTGGACTTGGGAGAGCCAGTTATCCCTTTTTAATTCAAATTGTATTCATTGTTCATTGTTTCAAAGATAGAAAGAAAAAAATTGAGAGTTCAATATTTTTAATTGAAAATGTAATGCTATAATAGAAAATTTTAAAATAATATTTTTTTTATAAAATGGTATTTTGTGATGGTACTTAGTCATACGAAATAGAACAAAAGGTTAAAATGGTCATTTTCAGTAGTCGGCATGGCCAGTGAGATGCATAATCAAACAACATAGTTTCAATCAGAGGCAAATACAGTCAGAGCTTCAGACCCAGTCAGACCTTGACAGTCAGATCTAACTGAGTCAGCAACTATCAAACAGTCCATTATTAATGTGTTTCATATGTAAGTTTAAAAATTCTAAATCTCAATCAAGTGTTGAATACTTTAGTTTCGGTTAAAAGCAATTTGTAGTGTTTTAATGGAGTAATATGCTTAATTTTGACAAAACACCCATAAAATCATTGGATTTCGAAGTTAAGCATGTTAATATGTTTAGAAGTTAAGTTTTAATATACTTACTGTAAATCATAAGTAAAAAATAAATTTAGTGACCATCTTTGAAAATTTAAAACTTAATTTGAAAATATTAAGATGATCTTTGATTCATAATTTGATAAGGTTTATGATGTTATTAGAATGTTATTTTATAATTAAACTAAGTTTATGATGTGTTAAAATGAGAGCACAATGTTAAAATTGGTTTTATCAAAGCAGTTTTTTTTCCACATAAAATAGTCTATTTATGCAAGTCGTGTAATTTTTTTGTTAAGTTATAGGGGACATGTAACTACATTTACACGGGAATTGCACTCCTTTGCAAACCCTAGGCATGTAACTATTTGCCTTGTACATACGTAGTGACTTCCTTGGTTTTGATCAAGGTTCTTGTGACACCCCCATTTTTACGGCCAGAATAGACCGATTTGTTTATGCTATGTTTTATAAAATCAAAGTAATCTTAAAAAAAAATGGTTGCGGGATTTGTTCCCAAAACAAGATATGATAATAACTTATCAAAACATTTCTCAAAGAGAATGTATTTTCATTTAATAATAAAACCTCGGGATGTCATGTTCCGATACAGACATATAAGCATAAACAGAACTTACATTCAATTACACTAATGATTTATATCTCCTTTAAATCTCTCTGTGAAATATGTCTTCGTATCGATACCTGTGATACAAAGAAAACTGAGTGGGTCAGGCTTGGGAGCCTGGTGAGCATGTAGGGTTTGCATCCCACAATGTTATATCATATATTTATAAATATAGAACATTCAAACTTGTAAAATTTCACCATATAAAGGCAATTCTTATCCCACCCCATCGATCCTCACAACGACACGATCTAAACTCTCATATCTAAAATTTTCCTCTTTACCTGATCCCTACTCACGGATCTAAAACTAACCTTTTTCACCTGATCCATACTCACGGATCTAAAACTACCTGATCCATACTCACGGATCTAAAACTAACCTCCTGATCTGATCCATACTCCCAGATCAATAATTGTACCCAATCCATACTCCCGGAATAAGGACAATTAATTATACCTTAATCCTGATCTGATCCATACTCCCGGATCAATAACTGTGCCCAATCCATACTCCCGGACTAGGGACAATTAACTTAGTCTTAATCCATACTCTCGGACTAATAACAAGTTTTATCTCTTTACCTGATCCATACTCTCGGATCTAAAACTAACCTCTTGGTCTAATCCATACTCGCTGAATAACTAGATCAACAACAACAACATCGGGCCTCTCATCTGTTTATCACACATCACCTATCTACCCATGTTCTACCCAACATATTAGTAGATAAAAATATATATTTTTATACATAATATAAAACCTGTATAACATTCTCATTCAATACCTATTCCACATAACAGATGAGGCATACCCACATAACACGTATTTCATAGAGAATAAATCAGATCTATGAGATAGAAGAAAGTTAATATACATTCACGCATATAACAACAAAATATACACATAACACGTATTTTATACTAAATAATTAATAATTATGCGTTAGAAGAAAGTAACCACACATTCACTTGATTAGAAGATGATCGGACAGCACTACGACTTGTAGAAGTAGTATTCTTCGGCAGATCTGGAAGATCTTTACAAAAACCGGACTCCTCACGGGCAGAGCTTCGGCTCGGGAATCGCACTTCTCGGGATCTTCGGGGCCTCGGGACTTGCTTCGGGGCTCGGGAATGATACCGGGGCTTCAGGATAATTCTTGCACGAAAAACGATGCAAAAACGCGAGAAAACGGGAAGAAATGAGCAAAGAAGTCGGTTGCCCTCGACACCCTTTTATAGGGGGCTGGAACATGAATTACGCTGGGCGTAATTCTAAATTACGCTGGGCGTAACGGGGATAAGAACGCTGACTCCCCCCCCCCCCCCCCCTTCCGGATAATATCGAATTTATATTTAAATTAAATATCAAAAAATATTTAATAAACTTCAAAAATTCATATCTTCTTCATACGAACTCCGTTTTTGACGTTCTTTATATCTCCGCGTAGGTGAGACTACGCTCTACAACTTTCGTTTAGACTCCGTCGGCTAACTCTGACTTTATTTTTATTATTTATTTTTAGTAGGCCAGGACAGGAAAACTCCGTTATAAAATCATAACTTCTTTATCCAACGTCCGTTTTCACCTATCTTTTTATCGTTTTACTCCTATTAATGAGACCTTCGATTCTCATTTAGATTGTTTCGGCTAAAAACAACTCGATCTCAAATCGAGTATTCGGGCTGCATACCGCTAAGTCGAAACTTAGAAAAATCATAACTTCCTCATACGAAGTCAGATTTGGACGTTCTTTTTATGCACGCTTATGGTTTAACGTATTCTACGACTTTCATTTAGATTGCTAAGGCTAAATATCGCTCTAACATAAATTCACTTTTTACGTCGCGCTATGTCGTGCCGGTTCTGTCGCGAAACTTCGACAAGTCATAACTTCTTCGTTATAACTCGGATTTCAGCGTTCTTTATATGCACGGAAACCTTGTAACATATACTATAACTTAATTAAGATTATTCCTTCAAAATAATCTTCCATCAAAAAGTCATTTTTGGCGCTTAACGTCTCTAATTGACTAGCCTGGATCTACGGGCGTTACAATTATCTCCCCCTTAGGATGATTACGTCCCGGAATCATCAACGAAATAGGACTTGCATATTGATTCCACACGTTATTTACTCATCCTAGGTAATAACCGTAACTTCTATGTTTCATCGAAAGAGTATTTAACTCTATTGCTTTCTTGATCGCAGAAGATGCCCAATCTTGCATATACTTATCGTACTATATTATACTTTCAATCGTAACCTTCAAGTTACTAGATAAGTCCTTATTGTGGACTCCTTCTTCTTAAGTGTAACGACCCGTTCCCGGTATGTTAATTTATTAGTAATTGTTTTAAAGATTTGCAAGAGGGACTCGGCGAGTTCATAGCCTGACTCGCCGAGTAAGGTCGCGACTTCGAGCACGTGTTAGCTGGAGACTCGGCGAGTCCATATCCCGGACTCAGTGAGTCCATCCGTCTGGGTGAAACCCTAAATCCCCGGGTTGCCCACTATTTAAGTCACCTTATAGCCCCATTCTTGCCTCCTTCACCCTGAGAACACTGTGAGAAAAACCCTAGTTCATCCTTGAGAGTTTATAAGTGATTTTGTGTGATTTGTGAAGGCTTGAAGAAGGAGAAGAAGAAAGGAGCAAGGAGAAGAAGAGTTGTGCAAGATCCAAGGGAAAATCTGAGTTATTTGGAGGTATTTTCGGATTCCCCTCTTGTTTTATGCTTTAAACCTCCATTAGAACTCTTCTAAGAACTAGTTGATGCTTGTTCCAAGCCTTGTGCTTTCATGAACGCCCTAATAAGCCGAGATAACCTTGGATCTATTCATTGAGAAGTCCCATAGTCCAGATCTATTGCCTTTATGAGGATACTTTGCATATTAACCCTAGATCTATCCCTTTTATGCATCTTTTAGCCTTATTTTCCCTTATTCATGTGTTGTACACATAAAGTTGGAAACTTTACGTGGTAAACCAGCTTATTGGACTCAGATCTATCATTTGTATGTGTTGGATTCAAGCAAAATCGGGTGAAAAACAGTTACATGGCGGCAACTCGGCGAGTCGGGAAGAACGACTCGGCGAGTTGAGTCGCGAGTCCCCGATTCCTTCATTTTTAGCAGTGTTGAGTGGAACCAGTGAGTTAGAGAGTGGACTCTGCGAGTTGAAGGTAGACTCAGTAATGGAGGGACTCGGCGAGTTGTTCATACAACTCGGCGAGTCCAAGGCAATCTTCTTAAGATCAAGAACAACTCGTCGAGTATGTTCATACGGCTCGTCGAGTCGGATGAAGATTGTCTGAGTTCTTGGATCAAGAGGGTACTCGTCGAGTCGATGCCATACTCGACGAGTAGCAGCGAGTAGGATTGAAAAGTGAGAGTAGGACTCGGCGAGTTGAGTGGCCCAACTCGGCGAGTCAGTCCAAATGAGAGTAACTTTGACCAAGGGTAAAAGAGTCATTTTACCCAAGTGCAGTGTTTAGTATTTGATTGAGTGTGTTTATGGACTTGTAGCCGGGGAGATACAGGAGCAGCAGCCGTTAGCTTCCAGAGCCACACACTCAGCAGCCAGTTTACGAGGTGAGTTTCCTTCCAGTAGGGATGGGTCTAAGGCCACAATGTCGGCCCGTTCAGTTAGCAGTAGTTTCCGGACTTTGGTCCGATGCAGTAGCTAGTATGTTTGATGCCTTTGTGGCTCAGACAGGATTTGTATGCTATGTTTTATGTGTTAAGTGTTATGTGTTCCGGGCTACGGCCCGATGTAGTATGCAGTATATGTGTTCATGCTAGATGATGTGTTATGTTATGCCATGTTCAGTCAGTCAGTTCCGGACTTCGGTCCGATGCAGGGGACAAAGGTTCCGGACTTCGGTCCGATGCAGATAGTTCCGGACTTCGGTCCGATGCAGTTAGTTCCGGACTTTGGTCCGATGCAGTTAGTTCCAGACTTCGATCCGATGCAGTTAGTTCCGGACTTCGGTCCGATGCAGGGGACAAGGTCCCAGTCAGTTCCGGACTTCGGTCCGATGCAGTTTCCGGGCTTCGGCCCGATGCAGTGGGCCAGGCCCAATATGTGTTTATATGTTACTGTATGGTATGTGGTAGTTTGGGGGAGCTCACTAAGCTTCGTGCTTACAGTTTCAGTTTTGGTTTCAGGTACTTCCGCAAGCAAAGGGAAGAGCTCGGGGTGATAGCATCGCACACACCACAACTTAGCTTTTATCCTGGGGATGGTTTTAGTTGTCTTGATTTGATATAGTATGATACAGTTTTTCCGCACAGTATTTTATTATGATTTGGGATACATCGCGTATGTTTTTATGTTATGATACTCAGATTATGGTTTTGATTACATTGAAAAACAAAATTTTTGGGTCGTATTTTTGGGTCATTTCATCAAGATAATTACTTTCATTTATTTATTGTAACAAATCGATGGGTCGTGCTCTATTGACCTCTCATCGCACGATGCGACGCTTAGACTCGGTCTTTAATGAAGTTAAATTCCAGGATGGAATATACCTTTCTTCATATTCTAATGTGATATAATCCTATTTCAGCATGTAGCATTTCTACCTGCAAACTTCTTTTAACAATGAGCGCGACACTATCAATCGCATTAACTTCAACTTTCTGACTTAAGTCAGATGTTACATCAAACTTGGTCCTCTAGACCACGTAACATTCTCCTCGTAGTCAAACTCAAATTTAAACATGACCACTAGGGTCGGAACAAGAACCATCTTACTAGTCATTACCGAAACAATGGTAATGACATACCAGAATAAAGTGGAATCAATTACTAGCTTCTTGGTAACCTTGTGACTTTCCCTGATCCAAGTGCGAGTCCTGTGCTTCCGGTAGTATATGCATCTACTACCTTTCACACCTACTCATACTCGTCCCAAGTATTGTCCCGCAGTCGACCAAGTCACCATACAAGAAAACCAGACAATCATTCAATACATCAGTTAGCAAAACTAGGGTTTATATTAATTCCTTGAAATGATTACACAAAAGTTCAAGTTCACCCTATACTACGCCTCTAGTAGGCCACACTTCCTGATACAGACTTTATATAGATATATGAAGTCTTCATCCTTTGATCCTCGCATTGTTTTCTGCTTCATCGAGGATCATGTGGAATACTCTTGGCTTTGGTGGTGCATTTGGCTTTATAGCCTTTTCTCTTCTTGGGCAGTTTTGCTTGAAGTGTCCTTCTTCACCACACTTAAAGCAGGCTTCTCTTTTGTTTGGGCATTTGCTGGCGTAATGACTAGTCTTCCCGCATTTGAAGCAGGTTATTTCTTTAGAGCATTCCCCACTGTGCTTCCTTTTGCACTTGTCACACCATTGTGCTCCTTCTTCGAATCAGACTTTGAAAATTTTCTTTTCTCATTAGAACCTGAAGTTCCTTCTAACTTTCTCTTCTCGCCAACTTCAACCTTACTGTCAGTCCTCCCCTTGATCATATTCTCAACAGACTTGGCAGCCCAAATAGCTGCCTCTAGAGTAGGTTCCTGACGCACTGGCACCGCATACTCCCAAGGGAGTCCCTTTGCGTAGGTGGTCGACTTTTGTCAGTTCGTCTAGGACGATGCATAAAGAAAACTCCATCTTGTCTGTGAAGGCATTCGTGTATTCATCCACTGACATGCTGCCTTTCTTCAATATCAAAAATTTGTTCTCTAACTCTAGCAGGTTTTGGGCCGAGCGGAACTTGCGCTTGAATTGCACCAAGAACTCTGCCCAAGACAGTTGCAGTGGCTCGTTAGGGTTTAGGATCTTCCCTAGAGTGTTCCACCATCGAACGGCTCCACCTCGGAACTGACGCACTGCATAGATAGTCTGCAACCTGCCTCTGCAGCCACAAGTCATGAAGGCTAGCTCCATTTCCGATATCCAATCCATAACTCCGATCGGATCTTCCTTTCCAGTGAAGGTCGATGGTTTGCAAGTCAGAAAATCCTTATACTTGCATCCCATTCCATCATTCCTTCCATTCTGGTTGTTTTGCCTAACTATCGGTGGGTTGGCTTGACCAACAGATCCACTAAAGTTTCCACCTTCCGAGTGCCCTTCATTCACTTCGGGCTCCTCCACTTGAATTAACAGTTCTTCCCGATTCTGTTGAAGCAAGCATCTCGTCTCATCCATCTGACGATCCAACATCGTCTGAATCATCAATTGTACACCGACCATTGTTATCGGCTCAGGTGCTGTCACACCCCCGAACCGGACGGCGGAAACGTCCGAGGGCTATCGTGACTCATTGAATACCATCACAATGCATATACATGAAACATAACATTATACATCACCAACATTTGGAATGATACAACTGGTAGCGTTTACATTCATTACATTGTTCAAAACATTACATTCTCAAAAAAATAACTGTTTGATACTACTTAAACCACAGCAAAACGTCATAGAGTACAACTCATCCTTCACCTTATCTGTTACCTGAGAATACAAGTATTTTGAAAAACGTCAACATATGAAATGTTGGTGAGTTCATAAGTAGTGTTTGAAATCCAATGTATTGTTTGAAAACCATCAGAAAATCCGATATTTTCTAAAAATATAATAGTGTAAAAATATGCGAAGATCCATGAGTATGCTTGTTTGAATTCTATAGATGTAAGCGTAAGAGTTGTGAAATTCGACCGGTAATTCATAATTGTACTTGTTGAAAACCCTAGGAAAACCCGACGTTTTCCTATCACTTTGCTTTACTTAGTTTGTATACTGTTGTTTCGTTGCGTTAGAGGTAATCTTTGAGCTCCGGAGGCATTGCGAGTACAGTGGGTGGTGAAGTGTTGTGACGTGCGTTAATGAAAACGTCCCATCGACAACCTTACAAGCGATCCCTTAGGCGTCACTCGTAATTATTCACACAACTCAATCCTCCCGGACTTGTGTAGTCCCACGACCGGAGGGAAGGAGAGAAGGTGCGAAACCCTCGGTATTTCCCCGCATCGTTCAAGACTATTGCAATTGCGAAGGGCCTGAAGCCCAATCCCGCAATCGTGAGTTCCCGACTTTACTAGCAGCACTGAAGGACCCTTGGGGACCAGCAGCTTGTTTGCCATTGAAAGTCCTTTTACGTTATGTCGGATCGGTAAAACCCAACACTTCGTAAGAGAGAGAGATCTTCGGGCCTTAAGATCAGGTCATTGGGCTAGCTAGGCTCAACAAACAAGATTTTACACTTTTGGGGCCCAAAGGTGGTGCGTAGACGTCTGTGCACACTCGCATGTATATTGACTTCCCAATCGTTATTAGTTATGAATCGTAATGTCGTAATGTCATAGTGTCGTCGTGTTAGTAGTTTCGGATTTTTATTGGTTCGAGACCGAACCAATTCGTTTGACAACGACTTTTGGTGTTGTAATGTATTGTATTTCGTCGATAGTCGTGGTACCATCATTTGATCGAATTGCATGTATTGAACTAGTCTTGAGAATTTTTCTGTTTTCAGCCCCTCATTATTTGTAAAAATTTACTTTTTCAATTCTTTATTTAAAACTTTCCGGTTTGGTCCTTAAATCGATTTTCTTGACATTTTAATACCAAAAATTATTGAATTTAATATTTTTCAGCATATTTTTCATTGAAGACAGTTTGAGTCCTTGAAATTTCAGTTTTCTCGGTTATAACCCATCTTTTCGCAAGTTTGACAATTTTGGCCCAAATTGAAATTTTTTTGCAACTTTAGTCCCCTTTAAATTTAAAAAGCATTCTAAACCTTTGAAAAGGACTTGGATCACTTATAGTCCACTGTTTTACAGAAAAATGCAGTTTTGGCCCTCCAAAACAGAAAATTTCGCATATTGGGCCTCATTGGGCCGAAAATGTCATCTTTAGCCCATTAAGCTTGGAATTTATGTTTTTAACCCTCCAAATAGTATATTTTCAGAAAATACATTATGTAAACTGTTTTGACTCATCTCACCCATCAGATTTCGAATTAATTCATTTTAGGCCCTTCAACTTTGTATTTTCAACATTTTATGTCAAAAAAAATGAGTTTTTTTAGCCCAAATTAAGTGTTGTCAAGCCATTTGGCTATTTTTCTTAGTATACTTTGCATGTAGTAGTATATTTTATGCTATAATAAAATACATATCTCGGTTTTTAGCATTTCATAACTAGATCTAGCATCAAAATCATACAAAACATACATATAAGCATAGAAATCAACCACAACATACACATAATGATGGATCTACACCTTTGCTTGTATTCTCCCCCACAAAAACTTATGAAAACTGAAAATAAGGGGGTATGAAACTCACCTTGGGTGTTGATTCGGTTTTTGAAGAAAGAATGGAAGAAATGAAGTGATTTTTGGCCTTTGCACTCCTTGATGAAGTTTTCGAGTTTATGGAGTTTTCTAGAGTGCAAGATCACGATTTTTGCATGGATTAGGAAGGGATTTTGATAAAACAAGGAATACAAGTCATAGATCCAAGCAAAACCTTACCTTAGATGATGATTTTTGTGGAAGAACTTCCTTGAATGCTCCCTAAATCTCGAGATTTTGGATGGAGAAGAAGAAAGAAGCCTTAAGTGATCTAGAGAGTGTTTGTGAGAGATGTGTGTGTGTGTGGGTGTTGCTCGGCCGAGAGTGAGAGAGAGAGGAAGAAGAAATGATGTTTGAGGTGAGGTTTGCATGGAGACATGAGTCTCTTGCATGGAAGTCCAAAAGATAAAAGTGATGTGGCATGATAAAGTCAAACCCTTCTCTTGGGCTTGCTTTGGGCCGAGAACATGGAAGGAGGAAGGAAAAATTTGGGCTTTTTGCTCCTAAGCCCAATATTAGAGTTAGTCTTAGGTATTTATTGGCCTTATTAAATAAAATTGTGATTTTTATGTTTTAATAAGCTAGATTGGGTTAATCATGGATCAAAGCTTTCAATTTATTTCATTATAGGCCCAATATGGCCCATAATATTGAAATAAATGAATGTGGGTCCAATTAGAGCCCAATTAGGGTTCTAAACCCATGATAGTCCAATTGGAAGCTTATTGGTCCATTTGGATCCAATAAGGAAGTTCTAGTCCAAAATGGACTTAACAAGAACTTCTAGGGTTTTCCAATTGCTTGATGTAGTGAATTGGGGTTTAGTTTTCCATTGAGTAAGCATCATACATGCTTTTGAGTTTTTGATTTTAACATTTACTTGAGTATAGTGATTACAAGACATAAAATTTCTAGTTGTGACAGGTGCTGCTGCTATGACAGGTATTTTCTCAATCACTGGTGGTTGATTCCTGTTTTCATCAGCATTTCCAACTCCACTTCTTGTTCTCACCATTTTTGATCTATACACCGAATAAGGTGAAATTAGATCCTTATTCACGATAGATATTCAAATCATCCTTATCACTCCGAAACGTTTACATGCTAGCTCTAATATCGTAGCCATACGCTTAGAATCCTAAACACATAAGGTTTCCAGATCCGGTCGGCAACAGACCATAGATCCGAACAAATAATAGCATCAATATAGCTATCACACAAAACATTTAGCACATAAAAGCTTTTTAGGCATCATTCCTAAAATAAACTAGTGCTTGTGTCAATTTAGGTGTACTACCTAACATATTTTAGACACACTCCTCACAATCATTACTTAGCATTCTAAGTTTAAGTCTAGAAATTTCCTACAAATTCCTAGTTCGCTTAAACTAATGCTCTGATACCAACTGTGACATCCCTATTTTTACGGCCAGAAAAGACCGATTTGTTTATGCTTTGTTTTATAAAACCAGAGTAATCTTTTAAAGAAAATGGTTGCGGAATTTGTTCCCAAAACAAGATATGATAATAACTTATCAAAACATTTCTCAAAGAGAATGTATTTTCATTTAATAATAAAACCGCGGGATGTCATGTTCCGATACAGACATATAAGCATAAACAGAACTTACATTCAATTACACTAATGATTTATATCTCCTTTAAATCTCTCTGTGAAATATGTCTTCGTATCGATACCTGTGATACAAAGAAAACTGAGTGGGTCAGGCTTGGGAGCCTGGTGAGCATGTAGGGTTTTCATCCCACAATGTTATATCATATATTTATAAATATAGAACATTCAAACTTGTAAAATTTCACCATATAAAGGCAATTCTTATCCCACCCCATCGATCCTCACAACGACACGATCTAAACTCTCGTATCTAAAATTTTCCTCTTTACCTGATCCCTATTCACGAATCTAAAACTAACCTTTTTCACCTGATCCATACTCACGGATCTAAAACTACCTGATCCATACTCACGGATCTAAAACTAACCTCCTGATCTGATCCATACTCCCGGATCAATAATTGTACCCAATCCATACTCCCGGAATAAGGACAATTAACTATACCTTAATCCTGATCTGATCCATACTCCCGGATCAATAACTGTGCCCAATCCATACTCCCGGACTAGGGACAATTAACTTAGTCTTAATCCATACTCTCGGACTAATAACAAGTTTTATCTCTTTACCTGATCCATACTCTCGGATCTAAAACTAACCTCTTGGTCTAATCCATACTCGCTGAATAACTAGATCAACAACAACAACATCGGGGCCTCTCATCTGTTTATCACACATTACCTATCTACCCATGTTCTACCCAACATATTAGTAGATAAAAATATATATTTTTATACATAATATAAAACCTGTATAACATTCTCATTCAATACCTATTCCACATAACAGATGAGGCATACCCACATAACACGTATTTCATAGAGAATAAATCAGATCTATGAGATAGAAGAAAATGAATATACATTCACGCATATAACAACAAAATATACACATAACACGTATTTTATACTAAATACTTAATAATTATGCGTTAGAAGAAAGTAACCACACACTCACTTGATTAGAAGATGATCGGACAGCACTACGACTTGTAGAAGTAGTATTCTTCGGCAGATCTGGAAGATCTTTACAAAAACCGGACTCCTCACGGGCAGAGCTTCAGCTTGGGAATCGCACTTCTCGGGATCTTCGGGGCCTCGGGACTTGCTTCCGGGCTCGGGAATGATACCGGGGCTTCGGGATAATTCTTGCACGAAAAACGATGCAAAAACGCGAGAAAACAGGAAGAAATGAGCAAAGAAGTCGGTTGCCCTCGACACCCTTTTATAGGGGGCTGGAACATGAATTACGCTGGGTGTAATTCTAAATTACGCTGGGCGTAACGGGGATAAGAACGCTGACTCCCCCCCTTCCGGATAATATCGAATTTATATTTAAATTAAATATCGAAAAATATTTAATAAACTTCAAAAATTCATATCTTCTTCATATGAACTCCATTTTCGACGTTCTTTATATCCCCGCGTAGGTGAGACTACGCTCTACAACTTTTGTTTAGACTCCGTTGGCTAACTCTGACTTTATTTTTATTATTTATTTTTAGTAGGCCAGGATAGGAAAACTCCGTTATAAAATCATAACTTCTTTATCCAACGTCCGTTTTCACCTATCTTTTTATCGTTTTACTCCTATTAACGAGACCTTCGATTCTCATTTAGATTGTTTCGGCTAAAAACCGCTCGATCTCAAATCGAGTATTCGGGCTGCATACCGCTAAGTCGAAACTTAGAAAAATCATAACTTCCTCATACGAAGTCAAATTTGGACGTTCTTTTTATGCACGCTCATGGTTTAACGTATTCTACGACTTTCATTTAGATTGCTAAGGCTAAATATCGTTCTAACGTAAATTCACTTTTTACGTCGCGCTGTGTCGTGTCGGTTCTGTCGCGAAACTTCGACAAGTCATAACTTCTTCGTTATAACTCGGATTTCAGCGTTCTTTATATGCACGGAAACCTTGTAACATATACTATAACTTAATTAAGATTATTCCTTCAAAATAATCTTCCATCAAAAAGTCATTTTTGGCGCTTAACGTCTCTAATTGACTAGCCCGGATCTACGGGCGTTACAGTTCTAAATAACGTAAGACGTGACTTGGCGGCAATGTCAAGCCTCAAGCTTTTCCGAGCCTTGGCGAGTCACATCATTTGTAAGGTGTGACTTAAGGCGGAAAATTTGTATATAATTCATATTTTTATATGTATTTTCAACTATTATTTATTTTTATATACATATATGAGTTAATGCGGCGTTTTGGTAAAGTTTAGCGGCACATACAAACCTTTGAGCCATGGCGCGTCGTGGTGGAGCCACGAAGAGCTTTTTAGAACATTACTTTTGATCCATTTAAATTGGAAATAATATATAAATAATAAAATTAAGTAATTAAGTTTAGAAAACTTAACTTGGATAATTAGGGGTTATTTAGAGATCACATACATACTTGAGGTGGATACTTTACCATATAGCACATGTCCCTTTATCATGACATTGTACTTTGATTTGTGTTCTATGTGCTATATTACATGTATTCACTTGTTTAATCTATTATATGTAATCTTTGTTGCATCCATATCGCAAGTGTTTTAAAATATGAACACTAGAATGACTTGAATATCTATTTACGATGATCATGAACGGATACACATTAGGTAGTATTAGGTTTGTGGTGTATGGACACTATAATGACTTGGATATCTATTTACAATGAACGATATTGTGAACATCATTCTAGAAAGTCCTTAGCACGCGGGTTAGACCTTACAAACCCTTCTCATATATACATAGTACTACAATGTGGTGTTATGGTGATGAGGCATTGGTGTTAGGGTATGTGTTTTGTGCTAACTTCCTATAACATGCTTCATTTAACATCATGTCTTATAGTCAAAGAGAGACCCTTAAGATAAACAAAGGAACAAAAAAATATGAATATATTTAGGGGAATTTACGCCCAATTATCTTTTCAAAACAAAGTTTTTCCAGTTACTCACCATTTTTGTGAAGATATGAATGAAGTTTAGATTTTTGTTTAGTTTTTTAGAAGAAAAAGGGTTATAACCTTTCTTTGAAATGTGTTTTTTCCATTTTTTTTTTATCTAACTCGATATTATTTATTACTTATTAGGCCTTTTCATGTCTATCTATTATTTTGACATGTACTCAGGTTAGTATCAATTTCATAGTGACTTTGTAGATTGATGAGTTGGATGATACCATAGAAGACTATATACATGTTATGTTTGGAATAGTTAAATACTTTGCTTTTTTTTTTTAATTGTTATGCCCTTATATACTCTTCTACGATATACTTATTGGTTTTTAGACACCTTTTCAGAACTTTTAATCTACAATGGTTTTTAAACTATTTTTAATGAGTTTCAAAATAGATATTTCAAACTACCCATATATGGGATGTTTCCAAAAAGAAGTGTTATACTTTTTCACCTCTTATTATATGAGGGGATATAATCCGGGTTGAAGTTGGACCATCTTTCGGCTATCTTATTCGATAATGAGATGCTATTAAAAGACAATCTCCAAATAAACTAGTAAGCCAAATTTTACTTTGTGCGATTTTGGTTAATATTATTGAAGTCAAATAACTTATTAAACTGAACCATACAAACCGATGACCAATTAAATCAACCAAATAACACATGTATCGGCATATATTCGAATTCCTTAAGTTCTTCACCTAGTTTAAGTTGTCTTTTCCAGCCCCAAAACCATTAAATGAGCTAACATTTGAGGTTATCTCACTTTGTAAAATTAAACAAATTTTGGAAGACTCTAGTACAAACAATCTCGAGGTCCAGAGATATTTAGGGGAATTTGTAGCCAAATTATATTTTCAATACCGTTATTCACCACTCTTGTGAATAGATCGTTTAAGGAAATGCCCACACTATCTATATCCTAAATGTTTTTTTTTGAGATATTATACAAAGTTCCATGGATGTTCTTTTGGCATGGAGACAATTTTCGTGGCCGCTAATTTTTTGAATCGCCCAAACGACATTGGACCAAAGCACGTCATCTTCAAATTTCAACATCCACTACCACTTGACTAAAAATCATTGTTACCAACTTCTAATCTACACTTATCGTTTCTTGGGGTTCTTGGGGATGATGGGCATGCTGAACCTTCTTTACTGAAGTGGGACGACCTCCAAAAGAGCTCGAGCTAACCAAAAGTTCTGTTTATTTCGTAATTTTTAATAATGAAACACTATTTTTTTTGTAAAGTCCATAAAGACCTTAAGGGGGTGTTTGATTAAGTTTATGATTTTTTATAAGCACTTTTTAACTTATAACTTATAAGCTAATAAGTTAGGGAATAGTTACTTATAGATTTTGATTTATTTCTGGCATAATACATTGATAAATTATCTCTATCCAAACATTTATTGTAATTTATACCGGAACCGGTAATAAATTAAAAAATGAGTTTAAATAAGTTTAACCAAACACCTACTAAATATGTCAAAATGTAAAGAAATCTTAATATTTTCAAGGAACCTCATTTTTATAAAAAATTGATGTTTAAACTCTAAGCAAAAACACACCAAAATATTTTAGAACATTTCAAACATGTAATTTCGGACCATTCACCCTTGATTTGAATTTAAAATCTAAAAATCATAAAACCCCGTCAAAAATCCAAACTACAAAAATACACAAATTTCAATTTTTTCATATATTTGGGGCCAAGTTCTTTTGTGAGGAGCCCTATGTTGAAAAGTTTGGATCCCCATTTTTGTTCCCCAAATACAAACCTGTCACGTCCATTTCTTCCTCGCTTGACTTCAGGTCAAAAATACCAAGAATCATCAAAATTCGGTCCATCGGATCTTTCTTTATTCCTTATTCAATTACTGAAGTCATTTTCAATCTCAATCACACAACAAATTTGCATAGACATGCTTTTTCGATTTTGTTTCGAATTATTAGCCAAAGAAATGCGCAATTTCCCTCGCTTCTTGTGAGTTGTGATCCATCGTCATTTTTAAAAATCATCTTCTGTAGATTTCGTTTGTTTTTGTTCTCCGTTAAGAATTTGGGTTTCGGGTCGGAGGAGAATTGGCTGATTGGTTTAATTAGGGTTTTTGGTGATTTCTTGATTGATTTTCTGAGATGAATAACTATGGACGCGGAGGAGGAAGATATCCACCGGGAATTGGGCGTGGCGGTGGTGGCAATTATCAGGGAAACACCAACCCTAGTTTCCAGCAACAGAGAAATTATCAACAACAGTATGCACAGAGGAATCCGATACAAAACCAACAGTTTCAACAGCAACAACAACAGCAACAACAGTGGTTAAGAAGAAACTCATTGGGAAACCATTCAAGCGCCACGGTTGAAGTGGAAAAGACCATGCAGTCAGAAGGGAATGATTCTAGGTACAATTCACCGGCTCATGATTATTATCGTTTTATTTTTGCATTAATGTTTCCTCAGCTATCGCTTCAAGTCTAAATCCATCAATAAAGTTACCAACATTACCAAAGCCATAAACTCATAAAATAATATTTCCTTGTATCAAAATACTCTAACAAGACACAACAATCTCATGAATAAAAGCTGTCTTTCGATCAGTAATCTTCTATAACCTCAGAATATCTGTTCAATTCGGAAATTAGTTTTAGGCTAGAAGCCTCCTAAGTGGGTGAAGGGTTTATAACTAGCAACATCATTCTAAAATGTCTGATAGAAACGTCCCCAACATCATTTTTTCCCAAAGTACTTGATATACAAAGTAATTTCGTATTTACCTTTTCCTTATTATAGAAAAATGAGTGTTGTAAGTTGTAACTTTCTCCAAGAATTAGTTAGGAAAGTACCATAAAAATCTTTCTCATGATTTTCTTCAAATATAACCTTACTCATGATTAGTTATAAAACCACTGCATTAACCTTTACCCTCAAAAACTTTCTAAACTGATAATACGTCTTTTCCTGCAAATTGTTATAAATCATTAATGACAACTTTCCCCATTGTATCATGCAACTCACTCTAAACATAGAGTATACTTCAGTGTGATTTCCTATCAAACATCATACATAGCATGTAAATCGTCATGTATGCATGCAACCCATGCAAATCCTTTCCAAAATAGTGACTCGTTATGCATAAACGATGTTATCTTTGATAAATCATGCAACATCCACTTTTCTTTAAAGTGTTGGAACATCAATAAACAACCACCAAAAGTTCGTAAATCCTTTTTCTCCATTTGCACATTCAAACTTCATATAAAATGATATTAACCATTATTCAATCTACTTTAAATCCTCAGATAACATGATTGTATGGAATGCATATAACATCAAACCCATAGAACCTAAGATTGGAAAGCACAGTTCCCAAGATTATTCATACTAATAATTATTATTATTCATTTATTTGCCTCTCATAGCTCCCAAGATTGGAAAGCACAGTTAAGACTCCCACCAGCAGACACTCGATACAAAACAGAGGTATGCTTTCATATATGTCATCATTTTGCAAAGTTTGTATATAGATGAATTATGCATTTTGCCTCTTGTATATGGGCATATATAGGATATGATTTTTTTTTTTTTTTTAAATCTACAAAATACAAATCTGTTATTCAGTTTTAAATTGTTGTTTTTCAGGATGTAACAGCCACTAAAGGAAATGAGTTTGAAGACTACTTTCTTAAGCGTGATCTTCTTATGGGGATATATGAAAAGGGTTTTGAAAGGCCTTCTCCAGTTCAAGAGGAAAGTATTCCAATTGCTCTCACTGGAAGCGATATTCTTGCAAGAGCTAAAAATGGGACAGGAAAAACAGCCGCCTTTTGCATTCCTGCTTTAGAAAAAATCGATCAAGATAAAAATGTTATTCAAGGTTTCTATAACACATTAACTCTTCAGATGACATAACGCAGTTTGGAGATCTCTAAGTTTTATTTATTTATTTATTTATTCTGTGGCAGTTGTTATACTTGTTCCAACACGAGAATTAGCTCTTCAGACATCACAAGTCTGCAAAGAACTTGGAAAACACTTAAATATTCAAGTAATGGTTACGACAGGTGGAACCAGTTTAAAAGATGACATAATGAGATTGTATCAACCCGTTCATTTGCTTGTTGGTACCCCTGGAAGGATTCTAGATCTTACCAAAAAAGGAATCTGTATTTTGAAAGATTGTGCAATGCTTGTCATGGATGAGGTATGAATTCACATCCTTTGGTGCTAATGGGACACACAATAAACTTGGAACAATTTGGGAGTGAATATTATTTCATTTGTGAAAAAGACGTAAATGCCCCCCTTTTCTTTTTTTATTAATCTGTGTTGTGTAGGCGGATAAGCTGTTGTCGCAGGAGTTCCAGCCTTCGATCGAGCAGCTGATTCAGTTTATGGCACCAAATCGCCAAATTTTAATGTTTTCAGCAACTTTTCCGGTGACTGTTAAAGATTTTAGAGATAGATACTTAAGGAATCCGTATGTTATCAACCTCATGGATGAGCTCACTCTTAAGGGAATCACACAGTTTTATGCTTTTGTTGAGGAAAGACAGAAAGTTCACTGCCTTAACACTCTTTTCTCTAAGGTTCTCATTACACCTCATGGTTTCTAAATCAACCATCTCATTTTGACGTATGTTAGGCGAAAAGTTCTGAAAGAAAAAATAAATGATAAAAGTGTTGTTTCTTTTTGCAGCTTCAAATCAACCAATCAATCATTTTCTGCAATTCTGTGAATCGGGTGGAGCTTTTGGCGAAGAAGATTACTGAACTTGGTTATTCTTGTTTCTACATTCATGCAAAAATGCTTCAAGATCATCGGAATAGGGTTTTTCATGATTTCCGTAATGGTGCATGCAGGAATCTTGTTTGTACTGGTATGACTTTGAATGTATCATCATCTCTCTGTGATTGGCATAATGAATGCAGTAATCCAAAGAGGGAATGGAATTGATCATTCCGTTCCACTATTATACCAAAGATACCCTATTAATGAAGCAATCAGTCATCATTCTCACTTGCATTTCCTTTGGGTTTTTTTTTTCAGATTTATTTACAAGGGGTATTGATATACAAGCAGTAAATGTTGTTATCAATTTTGACTTCCCAAGAAATTCAGAAACATATTTACACAGAGTATGATCAAATAAAAATCTATTTCATACTTCTTGACATGACATGACATAACAAGTTGTGCTGTGTTTGGTATGCATTGGACTAGGACTAACATCATGATATGACATGACCAAAATTGCAATTTTTTCGTCACATCAAACTTGCTTTTGATATCTTGTCTGTGCAAAAGACGAAAATGCCCTTGTCATCCTCATCATCATTAATAACTAACACTAGAGAGCTTATTTGCATTTTTTTTCAATATGTATATGTATAGGTTGGTCGATCTGGGAGATTTGGACACCTTGGATTAGCTGTAAATCTAATCACATATGAAGATCGCTTCAATTTGTATGCATACTGTTCTTTTCTTTATATGTGACAAAAGACGTTAATGCCCTTCTGATCCTTTTAATCTAAAACAGCCCTAGAAGGCTTGTTGGGTTCTGTCCCTTGTAAAAAAAAAGATGGGAATGCCGTCCTCGTCCTTCATTTGTTTCAAAGGGCATTTTCGTCATTTGATGGATTAGTTTTGTTGTTTTGTCTTTTAGGTATAGGATTGAACAAGAGCTTGGAACTGAGATTAAGCAAATTCCTCCATTCATTGATCAAGCTATTTATTGTCGTTGATTGACTCAACTAATTGGAGTCTTGAGGTCTTGATATATGGTCAACATGGGTATCTATATCTAGGTGGTGAGTATTCTAAATGTATATATATTGAAAGTACAACAAGGATCTTTTTGTCATTTTGCCACCTTAAAAATTTATAAAGAATGATATAAGTAACTGTTTTTATTCTTTTTAATAAATCTTTTTTTTTTTTGGTTTACTTTTATAGAATGTGGAGGGGCAAGCGATATGAAGACACAGTCACAGTTGTTTCTTTAAGAAATCCATCATCTTGAAACTAGAATGCCTTATCGGAAACCTTTGATTGTTTTTAAATGGAAGATTTAGGTCATTTTTCTTTAAAAAGAATCCATCATATTCACTAGCAATCTTGGTTGCAAAAAAGTTATGTTTTGAGTTCTTTGGTGGTTTTTTAGGGTGGGCAATATGGTTGACTCTATACCAATATAAAAATAAATAATTCATTTTCACAATTTTATTAATAGGACATTTGTGCATATAATGATTTAAATACAAACTCTGGTGAAGTTCATACAACTCCTTAATTCTTCTCCAACAAAATCTATTTTTTTTTAAATGTTTAACAGTTTTCGGGTTTAGGGACTCCTTTCACAAACTTTCAGCTTCAAATACTGTGTTTTCTACAGGGTTGAATAAATAATATTAAATCCGTTTGTTTGAGTAACGCAGGAAAATACATTTTATTGGTTAAAGATTCTAGTTTGTTAAAAGTCTCATGTATAGACCAGCCTCATAATCCCAGAACTTTAATTAAGACAATAATTGGTACCCATCCATAACATATCTCATGGGGGTGTCTTTGTTACCTTCTGTGTTGGAACCATAACCATATTGACAATACATGCAACTAGAGGTGCATAAAGGGAGAATCCGATCCAATCAGCTTTGGCTTACATCACTCAAAATCCAACCTGAATTAGGCCAAAATCCAAATCCATTTCTAATCGGACCTCAAACCGGTTTGATATGATTTTCTTTTTGTGGTTTTACCGAATTTTTGGATGGATTTGGATTCAGTTTTTAGTAAAATTTTCGTATGTATTTATGTTCTTAAAAAAACATTATGAATGATCCTATTTAAGTTTTCATTTGATCCTCTCTCTCTTTTTATATATATATATATATATATATATATATATATATATATATATATATATATATATATATATATATATATATATATATACCCTCTTCCTTTGTTTGTACTTAATATACCATCGAATTTGTTGTTTATGTTCATCATAACCCTTTGATCGGTTATCACAGGTCAAAAGCCGGTCAAAAAGGTTATTGTGAACACAAACAACAAGTTCAATGGTATGTTGAATATAAAAAAAGGAAAATGACCAAATGAGTACAAACGTAAAAGTTAATTACCCTCAAGAGTCATTTTCCCATTTAAAAAAGACTGCGCCATGCGTGTTTGTATCGAGAAAAATAGTGCCTCGCATAATAATCTACAACAAATGTGCTAATTTATAAAGAATTAAATTTTAAAAACTTTGATTTTTTTTAAAGAAAAAAAAGTTATGGGCAAAAAACGGTAGAAGTTTGATTATGTTCGTTTATTTAATAAATAAATGAACATGAACACAAATTCTTGTTTGTTTAGTTAAATAAATGAAATGAATAATAGTCTTGTTCGTTCAATTATGTTCGTTAACGTTCGTTTATATTGCTCGTTTATGTTCGTTCATTGAAGTACCTTTTATGTTTTTATATGTTCATATTTGTAAACAAATGAAATGAATAATAGTTTTGTTCGTTCAATAATGTTCGTTAACGTTCGTTTATATTGTTCGTTTATGTTCGTTCATTTAAGTACCTTTTATGTTTTTATATGTTCATATTTGTTTGATTACATTAGTATATTATACGCTTTTTTTATGTTCATATATGTTTGTTTATCTGCATTCGTTTATGTTACTTTAGCATATTTATGAGCATGAACAAACAAACATGAACAATGTTATGAGCCAAATCTGTGACATCCCAATTTCACGGCCAGAAAAGATCGATTTTTTTATGTTTTATTTGAAAATCAGAGTATCATTTCGAAGAAATATGTTGCGGAGTTTGTTCCCAAAAATATGATAAAGATATTATCAAATCATTTCCAAATAAATGTATTTTAATTATATTAAAAACGTTGGGATGTCATTGTTAATACAGTACATAAACATAAACAAATATAGTACATACCTTACAAATATCTATTATTCTAATGACCTATAATCCATAGATCTTTCATCATATCAACACTCAAGTGCTCTTTTGCCACTACATGTAATACAAAAAACTGAGTGTGTCAAGTTTGGAAGCCTGGTGAGCAGACAAGGTTTTCAACCCACAATAATTAAGTTCTTTAATTTCATCAAATCATTCAACCTGATTACCCATTCTCGTTATCCTCACTTTTTGTCCCTAAGACATCTAATTTAAGGGACCTAGCTTAAGGATTATCATCGGGAAGACAATACTGCTAAGGGGATTCCTCAGCAATATATGCCAGTAAGGCAATCATGATGGGGATGGAGTACACCGACTGAATACATCGTTCACAAACACCTACAAGTTGCGAGCATGCTAGCGTTCCACTAGACTGTCTAGAATAGTCCGTAGTCGTCATCTATACTCCGCTAGATGACTAAATCAGCTTAAACATCGAGGTCTCTCATTATTTATTTCATCATCTATATAATTTACCCATCTTTACCCATCATAATTATAGGTATAAAATACATATATAGTTTAAATCGAATAAAATATGTATATTTTGTACATTTAGCATAGATATCAAAAACACAGATAATATGCACACATAACACGTAATTTATAGTAAATACTTCGTATCTATGTGTAAGATGAAATTAAATATGCACTTGTTAAAGTGATGACTCGAAATTCGAACAGCGCTTCGCTTCTAACAATTTTCTTTTCCTCCGACGAAACCTTATATTATCATTACTAGATTTTAGTATAATATTTAGTGCGACTAATTATTAATCTAGATTTATCATTAACTTAAAGTCTACTTTCATGATCTATCAATTAAGGAACAACCAAGTAGGATCATATAGGAGGTAGGGTCCGTTTGGTAATACGTAATATACTATTTTGGAAAGCCCACTTGTAACATCCCGACTCCCAGGTATAATATTTATATAATTTTCATGATTTTGACTAAGTAACTCGACGAGTTGGAGGCCCCAACTCGTCGAGTAAAGAAGGATTTGGCCGCGTGGGTTTTACAACCAACTCGGCGAGTTGGAGGGACTAACTCGATGAGTTGGTGTTGTGAGAGGAAACCCTAATTTTCCGGGGTTGTGTCCTATTTAAAGGACCTTAAGTCCTCATTTCCGCCTCCTATGTCACCTTACTCCCCTGTGTAAAACCCTAATCGTTCAGATTGATTTAAGAGAGAAAGAATAGCTAACTTTGGGCATTTTAGTGCATCTTTAGAAGAGAAGAGAAGAGTATCAAGGCTTAGAACGAGAAGGGACTATTGGATCCAGTGTTTATCCATACTTAGCTTTTGTTTGAAGGTAAAAGTCACCACCTTGCTTATTATTTTGCCTAGATCTCGTGTTTAGGAAGTTTTAGGGCTTTTTCCATCTTTCCTTAAGACTTTGAGTATTTTGAGCTTGCCAAGAGATTGAGACCACAAATCCGGACCTTATGAGGTCCCTTAAGCCCAAAAGTCCAAGCTCTATCAAGCTAGAGGAGAGCTTTTATGCTTGGGACTCTAAATGGAACTTGTTGTGGCATTTCAAGCCCTAAGTGCCATGCATGGACGTAAAGCTTGCAGCTTTACGTGGTATCTTAGCCTTGGGAGTCTAGATATAGAGTTTGGGGTTGTAACTCTGCCTTAAAACGTTTGAATGAGAAAACAGACTTAAGAGACTCGACGTGTTGATGAGCCAACTCGATGAGTCGGTTAGGGTTTCCCCCGACGAGTCTGGACATGTGTAACTCGACGAGTTGATGAGACAAATCAACGAGGTAAGTTGGATTTTTGCGACATTGTTGAAGAAACGAAAGAACTCGTCGAGTTACATAGATGCACTCGACGGGTAGGGTCAACATGGACTGTTGGCTCGAGTGCTGAATTCTGTTGACTTTTAGGGTTTGGTCAAGACTGGGTTTATGGAGACCATGGGAGGGGTAAAATGATCTTTTACCCATCCCAAGAGTTAGAGAGAGAGGATTGCTTGGTTTATTTAGAGTTGTGATTTTAAGTGTTAATTAGAGATCCTTGTGATATATAGGTAGGGATTAGACCGTTTGAGGGGTACAAGATTTCTTTGCTTACTTACTAGGTGAGTCTTCTCACTATCCTTACCATGAGTGGTTACTTTGAGTGGCCGGAGGGTCTTGTATGCTATTTATTGAGCATTATGGTATCCTGCATTATGACTTTGTGATTTATGTTGTGTATTATGCTGACCTTTACTGAGTTAGGACCGAAGGGTCCACCCGAGTTGTGGGACCGAAGGGTTCCACAGGGACACATCGACCAGAGGGTCTTATTTGAGATATAGCCATGATAGGCTAATGAGTTATGTGTGGTATTTTAGGGAACTCACTAAGCTTTGTGTTTACTGTGTTATGTGATATATGTTTTAGGTACTTCTCAAGATCGCGGGAAGGCGCCATCTTGATTGTACACACGAGATGGAGTTATGTTTTTGAGGATCCTAGGTTTCATGGTTGTCAAAATCGCAATCCTAATCGTAGGATCGTACGATCCTACGATCCTAGGTATGAAAAATGATCCGGATCGTAAAATGATCGTATTTGGGGTAGGATCGTAAGATCGTAGGTAGGATCATAGAATCGAGATCCGATCCGATCCTACCTTCCCTTGATTTTTTTTGTAAATTTATTTTTTTACCACTTTATGTCTTTTACCCTTTACCAAATTACCATTTATCATTTTGTATTGTGGTTTATGACTAATATTTTCAAGTTTTTTTAACTTTTGAATGAAAAATTTAATGATCTTGCAAACTCAAAAACGATCCTAGGTAAGATCACGATCTTGACAACCTTGCTAGGTTTTATTCAAACAATTATGAATATGTTTTTTTGATAATTTGACATTTTAGGGATTTTGTGACATGTTTTGATGAGATTTATGTGATTTTAAAAATGAAAATTTGTTTGAAAATTTACGGCATTACAAGTTGGTATCAGAGCCTTGGTTTGAGGGATTCGGATATACTCTCGGGTATGTCTAGACTCAAACTGAGGATTTGAGAAAAAATTTCAAAGAAACGATTTTTCTAAAATGAGGAAGAATTTTAAGAGAAAAAAACGAGTTGGAGCAGTGTGTACAACTAGTCAGAGCCTGAACGGTGATTTCCTAAAATACCCTTATTTATTTGTGTTATGAGATATTCATGAGATATTTGGGATACATTCTAGAGGATAGGCTAGGTATTTCATATTTTAGGGATAGATTTGTCTAATTTGTGATGCTTTAGCCTAGGAGATGCTATTGATCGATGTTATTTGTTATCTGCCTTGAGTATGTGCTGAGTAAGAGTATCTAACAGGAATCACTTACAACAGTTCTGAGTCGAGGGATAATCTAGGAGAGATACCTAGATGAGCAAATAAGGGTCTACTGAGAGTAGTCTGATATTCGTGAGAGATAGAATACTTGTGAATTTAGTATAAGAATGGAGGTAATTCAAATAATATAATTTTATCCCTAAAGTATGTTGTTACTTTTGTGATTTATAGTTCTAGGGTTTCATCCACAATGGTTTATTGTAATTCTTTATATGAAGCAGGTAATAGGTATGAATCCTACATTTTTTTCCTTTTAATTTTAGGGTTAATTTGTAATTTACTAAAATTTTGGGTTCAATAAAATCTTGGAGGGAATAATGACCATACAAGAGAGGTGGAACAAATGGTGTTGAGACTTGAAAGGCAGAAGAAGGGGTATTTTCAAACTATATATGATAGAAAGGATGAAAAATAAATAACATTGTACTCACGATTTTTTTATTGTACTATTTCTATATTTTGTTATTATGCAATGATTCATATCAAGCAACGGGTTGCAATAAGGTATCATTTTAATATTAAAAAAAACAACATAACAATGTTTGAAATAACCTGTTTTGGCATTTTAAATGGGAAGCGTTTCCGAAAATGACATGTTTGTTAAGATGTAGTAAACTATTTTTGCAAAAAAAATCGCTTTTAGAAACTAATTTTTAAAAAGACAATTCGCATCGGTTGTTTGGCGCGGGTAAACGGCGTGTGTGTGTGTGTGTGTGTGTGTGTGTGTGTATATATATATATATATATATATATATATATGAAAAAACATCATAAATTGTAACGTCCGTCTCTCGAGGCATTAATTATTTAATTTTTTTCTTAAATTATAGTTGGGCCTAGTATGGAAGAAAAAGAGTATTGGATTTGGAATTATGCACTTGGGCCAAGTATTGGGCAGCCCATAAGACGTATGCTAGGCGTAGCCTGGACGTACGTGGGGGGTAATGGACTAGGATGGAAGCGGGGACGTGCACACTTACGCGCAGCGTACCACTAGGTACATGCAGCGTAAGTGAGCAGATAAGAAAACCCTAATCCAAGGGTTTAAGACCTAAATAAACCCCATTATAGCCTCCCTATGGATTCTTACCAGCCTCCTCACCCCCATAGAAACCCTAATACGTCCTTACTTTCTCTTTTGTGTAATTTTGCTCCTTGTGAGAGTTTTTAGTGAGAAGGAAGTTGTGAAGAAGGAAAGCAAAGGTTGGAGAAGAAGATTGAGCTCAGAGATCTGGACTCGACTCACTCTTTGTCACCAAAAGAAGGTATAAAGCACCGAACTTTCTTCCTCATATGCTAGATCTAGAGTTATTGAAGTTTTGGACCTTTTTAGGTCCAAAGGTTGGACCTTGATCATGGAGTTTTGTTTTGAGCTTGGGATTGCCATCCTTGGAGCTCAAAGCACCTCATTAGCAATAAAGTTTCGATCTTGGAGGTTTTCATGAGGCCATGCAAGAGATCTAGTCTTTTCCTTGGAGTTAGGATATTGTTTTTTGAAGTTTGAGCCTTTATGAGTTACCCAAGCCATCAAGTAAGCAACTTTATGGCGTATGACAGAGAATAAGACATGGCTCTGAATTTGTAGCTTCTGAATCGAATGATTAAGCATTTAATAAGAAGGTGGCTTAACTGGGTTGTACGCTGGGCGTAGAAGGAGGTACGCACGGTGTACAAGCCAGCAACTAGTACGCCCAACGTACTTTGGGGTGGCCCCGCGTATGCGATCAGTTTGGGCTTCGAGATTTTGGGCCTCGGTGTGGGTTGTGCTTTGGATTTAGAATCTTTGGGCCTTAGGAGTCATCAGAAGTCAGTGATTATGAGCCTTGTTCAGGTGTTGGGCCTAGAGTAAGGACCAATAAAGAGATTTGGGCCCAATGTAGAAAATAGGTGCCATTAGTGGGCCATTGGAGGACTTAGAAGGAATTGAGGGTTTGGGCCATGTTTGTGACCCACACCATAGCAAGAGTAAAATGGTCATTTTACCCCAAGATTTGTTATCAGCATTTTATTTTGTATTTATGGGATTTGTAGCCGAAGAATTTCGGAGCGGCAGTCAGACAATTTCAGATTTAGCATCTCAGCAGCTAGCGTTACGAGGTGAGTTTCCTTCCAGTAGTAACGGGTCTACGGCCACAATGCCAACCTGTTTATTTAGCAATAGTTCCGGACTGCGGTCCGGTGCAGTAGTTAGAGTGCTTGATGTCTGTAACGACCCAAATTTCAAGTCCAAAAATTTCATTGTTAGTTAATTGATTTATAAAAACGTTTATAAGAAAACACCAGCTAATAGTAACTTTCCATAAATCCACAACTCATGTCTGAAAACCACTCGCAAAATAAAACAATTTCAGGTTACAATCCCAAGAAACTCTAATGCGGAAAACCAACATGTGTGTGTATGATATGCCGCCACCGTGCCAGCTCCATCCCCGTCGCTAAAAAGGTACCTAAAACCAAAACTGCAAACTGTAAACACGAAGCTTAGTGAGTTCCCCCATCGTACCACATACCATACAATCACGTAACATACATATTATCGGGAAATTTTTTGGTGCCCGACCTACCCGGTACGACCATTCTGGGGTGCCGACCTACCCGTGTCAAGCTATTCTAGGGTACTGGCCTACCCATGTCAAGCCATTATGGGGTGCTGACCTACCCGTCGGTCCTAACAACCAACCCTCGGGGGCTATTCCACCCCCTACTGCTACTATCACATATATCATAACATAAACATACTATCAGACATATCTGGGGTGTCCGAACTACCCTTCGGTCCTAACAACCGAACATGGGGACTATTCCCTCCTACTACCGCTATCACACATAACATATCATGCCAGCATATAAACATATAATTACATACTGTCAGACATATCTGGGGTGCCTGACCTACCCTTCGGTCCTAACAATCGAACTCTACTACTATCACATATAACATATCATGCCAGCATTTAACATATCAGGTAGTAGCAACCCCAGATGATATCACAAAGACAATCATCTAACATACAACTCCTATGGGCAGGCCGACATTGTGGCCGTAGACCCACCGCTACTGGAAGGTAACTTACCTCGATCAAGTAGCTGCTATCAAACTGAGTGAGAAGTATCTTCCTGTTGCCGCTCCGGAAATCCTCCGGCTACAATCCCCACAAAACACTCAGTCATAACTGATATCTACTCTTAGGGTAAAATAACTATTTTACCCCCAAACAGGTCCAAGTCAAAGTCAACTTCAAGTTGACCCGACTCGCCGAGTCCCTCATCCTTTACTCATCCTTCTACACGTCCCGACTCGTCGAGTTTGGCTTCGCCTCGACGAGTTCCTCTCTTATATGAACATTGCATGAAACTCATCCGACTCGCCGAGTTGTATGAACAACTCGTCAAGTTCACCTTCATCCGAAGAACAAGTCTGTCCTCGACTCACCGAGTTGTATGAACAACTCGTCGAGTTCATCTGAAATCTTGAGGAGATTGTCTTGGACTCGTCGAGTCTGTTCTAGCACTCTTCGAGTCCCATGAACTCCAGGTTTAAAACCAAGTCCAATGCGTTGGGTCACTCTCTGACCTTCTACAGTTCTTCTAACACCCAGCTAAGTTATTTAGACTCTTATCAGATATGGGACTTTATGCCTTGGACTCGTTGAGTCCAGTCTTGACCAATTCCATACAGTTGATTTAAATGAGATCTAACACACCAAAACCATAGATCTGGCATCCTAATGTCCACTTTATACGTAAAGTTCCAAACTTGATGCACATGCATGGGATTTTTAGCTAAAAAATCCACATAAAGTGTCCTTCGCCGAGTCCAGTCTTGACCAATTCCATACAGTCGATTTAAATGAGATCTAACACACCAAAACCATAGATCTGGCCTCTTAATGTCCACTTTATACGTAAAGTTCCAAACTTGATGCACATGCATGGGGTTTTTAGCTCAAAAATCCACATAAAGTGTCCTACAATGTGCATGGGGCTCTCATGGCCCTACAGTTGGCACCTTTATGCCATGAGACCCCTTTTAAGGTCCAGATCTGAAGTCAAAACCCACTCAATACTTCCTATTCCGAAACATGAATTAGCAATCCAAAGAGATCCCAAGTTAAAGATGAATAAACACATAGATGAGTCAAGACAGGGGCATTATACCTTAAAGCTGCTGAAAATGAAGTAAAATCGCTGGATCTACTGGCCCCAACTCAAGTTCCAAGCTCCTTCCTTCCTTCCAAGCTTTATAACCACACAAGAACACCAAAAATGGCCTCAACAAAGCACAATCGGCTAGGGTTTCAATGAGAAGTGTTTTGGGAGCATAAGGGACAATATGGTCATCATATCATTGCTTAAATAGGGTGCAAACCCTCGGATTAGGGTTTTTGTTCGAACAATACCTACTCGCCAAGTCCGGGACCCGACTCGCCGAGTTCATCACTTAAGTCCCGCGTTCCGTCCCACTTCTACTCGGCGAGTTGGTCCTTCAACTCGCCGAGTCCAAGGCCAAAATGCGAAAAATATATAAATAGCTGAAGAAGGAATACGTACCAAGAACCAGGTGCTACATTGTCTTTGTGATTCAATCCTGTTTTATGTATGTGTTCCAGATTCTGGTCTGATGCAGTATGCAGTATATGTGTTCATGCTAATTGATATGTTTATGCTATGCTATGTTCAGTCAGTTTCCGGACTTCGGTCCAATGCAGGGGACAAGGTCCCAGTCAGTTCTGGACTTCGGTCCGATGCAGAGGGCAAGGCCCTGGTCAGTTTCGGACTTCGGTTTGATGCAGTTTCCGGAATTCGATCCGATGCATAGGGCAAGGCCCTGGTTAGTTATGAACTTTGGTCCAATGCAGTTTCCGGACTTCGGTCCGATACAGAGGGAAAGACCCTGGTTAGTTCTGGACTTTGGTCCGATGCAGAGGGCAAGGCCCAATAGTTGTTTATTTGTTATTGTATGGTATGTGGTAGTTTGGCGGAGCTCACTAAGCTTTGTGCTTACAGTTTCAGTTTTGGTTTTAGGTACTTACGCAAGCAAAGGGGAGAGCTTGTGTTAATGGCATTGCACACACCACGACTTCAGTTTTATCCTGGGAGTTTTATTCAGCTATTTTGATATGATTGATACAGTTTTGTTTTGACACAGTTACTATGAATTTTGAGTTATTCATTCCATGGTTTTATTATATATGACATTCGATGATGTGATTTTTAGTAATATTAAAACAAAAAAAAATGGATCGTATTTCGGGTCGTTACATAAATGGTCTCTGTGGTTACCCAAAATTTGAAGTTTAGTCCTCGTTGTTTAAAAGCCTCATAGATGGTCTCTGTTTATTCAAACTTTTGATGTTTGGTTCTTTTTGCTAACTCCGTTAGCTTTCTACCGTTAAATGAAGGGTATTTCCGTCATTTAACTATCCAGGGACCTTTTATGAGGTTTTCTTTTCTTTTATTTTTTTAAAAATAAAAAAATAATTAGATTTAATATCCAATGGGTCTCTCTCTCTCTCTCTCTCTCTCTCTCTCAAACAGACAATAAGATAAACAATCATAAAATTGTAGATCGTTTCTATCCAAATGAAATGTCAGAGTTCATCAAAGAAGAAGACCCACCTCCACCTGAAACCACCACAAATCCCCTAACAAAGACTCTATCTCTTCCTTACAACCTATTTTTCGATCAACTCAAACGAGCAACCTTTGACCTCAAACAAATTGTATTTTCTACTTCTTTATTCCCTTAATTTATGTTTTCTCCCTTTCTTCCTTGTGTTGATTTTTGATTTACACATGTTCCCAATTATAGATTGTATCGGAGACTTGGGAAACACAGGGAAATGTTTAGACGATTACACACTGTACACAAGTGCCCTAGGCACTACTTTGATGGTTTTCAAAGTTTACAAAGTTACACACAGAGAAGAAACAGAGAAGAACATGAAACCAAGATCTACAAAGAACATGAAAGACCTACCCCTTTTCGTCTCTTTACCTGAATCAAACTTTATTTCCATTCTATCCTCTCTTCATTCACACAACCACAACCGATTTCAGTTTGATTCAAATTTAAGGTTCCAATTCAGACTTCCCCTCTGCCGCCACCGGAGAAAACATAATCTGTAAAAGAGGTCACAATTAGCTATTCTTCTTAGATGCATGCGTCTTATACGTGTCCCGACAAGAAGAAGAAACCGCTACCCTTTTCTACGACTTGTTCTTAATCGAATCAGGCAGCAAAAATCACACCTCCCTTCAATCTCTTTTCTCATCGATCTCTCATCTATTTCTATATTTCCCAAATTACACAAGGATTGGTCCTCCTTATCTAATCGATCACAATCCTTCCCTCTTCTCTCGAATTTGATGTTGCAGATCTATCAGGGTCAGATTTGGTGTTGTAAATGTAGACAATGGACCTTGATTCAAGATTTGTGTGTAAGAATGGTCATCAGTGGTAGTGGTATGAAGGTGGTTGTCGGTGGTGGTAGACATGGCGTTCGTCGGAGGTGGTGTGTAAGAAGCCAATCACAAAATATAGGCTATGATGGTTGATTCAAAGCTTTCCAGTTCCCACATTCTTGGGGAGAGAGAGAGAGAGAGAGATATTTTTTATATATTTAATTATGTTTAATTTTTTCTTTTTTTAAAAAATACGAGAAAACATCATAAATGGTCCCTATGGTGGTGAAATGATGAAAATACCCTTCAGTTAACGGACAAACTTAACAAAGTTAGCAAAAATGACCAAACATCAAAAGTTTGAAAACACATGGATCATCTATGAGGTTTTTAAACCATGAGGACTAAACTTCAGATTTTAGGTAACCATAGGGACCATTTATGATGTTTTCTCTCTCTCTCTCTCTCTCTCTCTATATATATATATATATATATATATATATATATATATATATATATATATATACATACATATATATGTATGTATATATATATATATACATATATATATATATGTATATATATGTATATAGATATAGATATATATAGATCCGGTAAAAAAAAAATTCGACTTATTTTTTTGGCGAAAAAAACAAATGAATCAATAATAACATGATTCACAAAAAAAAAATCCCGAAAAAACATTTCGATGATTCATTTTTATGATGATTTTGATAATATTCATTAAAATTGTCACAAAAGTGAATTTTTTTCTTGATTTACCTAAAAATGAATCATGAAAGTGTTTTTTTCGAAATTTTTTCTTGTAAATCATCTTACTTTCGAATAATCTAATTATTCATTTCAATTTTTGCTAAGAAAATATGCATATAAAAAAATTTCATACCTTCCTACCAAAATTTCTTTTTTATTTGATATTGACTCTCTCTCTCTCTCTCTCTCTCTCTCTCTCTATATATATATATATATATATATATATATATATATATATATATATATATATAACTTGCTTTTAATTGGTTTTATTATAAGTTATCAAATTTCAATCGGTTGAAACACGAAACCCACACAATAACTGAAAAACGTCTTGATAAGAACATTTTAATTCACAAGCTTTTTCAAAAAAGCTTGTGTTTGAAGAAACTACCACTATGGCTTTTAATATTTTAATAAGCTCCTATTGTTGATGCTTTAATAATAATAATAATAATAATAATAATAATAATAATAATAGAAAAGATAACATAAAAGACAATAAAACAATAAAAGATCATAAAATCAAATAAAAAAAGTTACAAAGGGTATATGAATAAAATTAAAAATTAAAATTAAAACGTGATTTAATAAAACTTTATTGATTTAACTAATTTTAGGAGGTATAATAAGCAATAGAGACTATGAACGCATCATTTTTCTTTTTAATTTGCATATGTACTTATTTTTCCATTTTCATTCTTTCCTTGTGAATATGCAAATTAGAGATGTGAAAATGTACCAAAATTTCTTATCCGAATGAATACCAACATTGATTATGCTAATATGAGATGCGATAGTACTTGGAATTCAAAAATCATGAAATTCAAGATTCAGTAATTGTCGGTACCGTTGTTAGTATCGAAAATCGGTTCCATTTCTTGTATCAGTATCGATAATATTAGTTCGGTTAAGTACTCAGTATCTTTTTCATCCACTTTCATACTCGACATTTCGATCGATTCGGTAACATACCAAACAAGAAAACAATAAAAGATCACAAAATCAAATAAAAAAAGTTACAATAAATAATAAGAAGGGTACATAAATAAAATAAAAAATTAAAAGTAAAACGTGATTTAATAAAACTTAATTGATTTAACTAATTTTAGGAGGTATAATAAGCAATAAGGACTATGAACGCATCATTTTTCTTTTTAATTTGGATATGTACTTATTTTTCTATTGTTTCCATGTGAATATGCAAATTAGAGGTGTGAAAATGTACTGGAATTTCTAATATGAATCATTACCGAATGTTGTTGTTTATACAAACATGATCGGTTCTAAATAATAAAATATTCTTAAAGATCCAGGACGAACAAAAAAATGATCCTTATTTTATTATAATTTTATATTTTTAAATAAAAATATATAATAAAAAAAATTTGATCCTATGTAGCTGCTCATTTTACCCCTTTAAGCCCCATGTATACTAGATAGTACTTCGAATTCTAAAATCAAGAAATTCAGGATTCAATAATCATCAGTACAAATATCGAAAATCGGTTCCATTTCTTATATTAGTATCGATAATATTAGTTCGGTTGAGTAGTCAGGTATCTTTTTTTCATCCGCTTCCATTCTCGACATTTCGATCGATTCCGTATTGTTGACCCTTACTGCTAATAATGTAAATTTACACGTATGCACGAAAGTTATTGTCTTTATTGGAAAACATGCTATGCATTATCCATAGGTTCATGGACACGTAATAATGATGGTTTGACTCTTTGACTACATTAAATATTTCGGTGGGTTCCACGCGGTGAATTATAGTTTCCCGTTTGACGTCATTGACTTATGTGGTTCCCTGTTATTCAAATCCCCAAATATAGACAAAAGTTAAAAAATAGTGATAAATGTATTCTTTTTCAGTTTTTTGTAATGTTGAAATAGAATTGTATTTATTTTTAATTATTTAAGTCGTTTTTAATAGAGCAAAAAGACTATAAGAGTAATTTTTTATTAAATAAAATTACCACAAGATAGCAAAAAGAAAAAAGAAACATATAGCCATAATTTTCGAAGATTACATCCTTTGTAGATTTTTTTTTCCGTCTAAAACGACATCATTTTGGGGACATTGACCACAAAAATCCAGGGTTGATCAGAAACTATTGGCATTAGAAAAAAATTGTCATTTTAAGTATTTTTTTTTATATATTTTTATGATTTTTAAGGCTTTTTTGTTTTCCTTAGAATCTAAGCCTATATATATATATATATATATATATATATATATATATATATATATATATATATATATATATATATATATATATATATATATATTGTTTTTTAAAGGATTTTATCGTCTTGCCATTTTTGTTAAAATATGTGCATTGTTTGGATATATTTCTATATATTACACTTACAAAATTCAAGTTTTTATTCATTTATTATTTTTTTTATTCGAACCTTCATAACTATTCAATACGAACTCTTTTTGAGGTGAAATGTTTTTGTTTGTGTTCTACTTAATAAAGGTTATTCATGGACATATCAAACTCCAAGTTTGGATTACGGGAATACATACTTTTTTTTAGGTCCAAATTAGGCTACAAAGTGAAAAATATGTTAAAAAACCCAATTTTGAAGAAGACATACTTCATAATTCCATATCCAAATATAATTATTTCCGATAAAACATAAATTATTCGATTACTTAGGGTTTAAAACAACCATTTTTGGTACCGGTGTTTTCTGTTAAGAAGGAGACGACAGAGGATGCACAGTTTTCGTTTGGTATGCAACTCGGTATACATAGACCTCCAATACAGTTGCACCATATGGTAAAAGTCATTGTAGGTTAAATAATGTGTTGCGGTATGAACATAAGATCATGTTATACCACGACTACACCATTTTCCACATGTAAACATATGAAGTTGCAGATCTACAACACAAGTTTTCCTAAAATTTGTTACTTGAAAAATGTCAGACGACATCTCAGACGACATCCTTCTTTACTTCCACTTAACAGTCTTGTGCATCCTCCTGCGAAGCACCATATCTGCATACGGTGTGAGTACACCAATGACCCCCCTGAAAAAGAAATATTATGATTTCAATCATTTTACAACTAGAAACTATATATAGTATTTTGCCTCCTTAGTCACCGTGTTGAATATAAATTTGTTGAGTGTACTCACAAACAACCTCAATGAGCGTTGTTATCGGTAAATTGTGTTTATGAACCGATAACATGTTGATGGACTCTAGAGAAGCAATGTTAAGTACATTCCAATGGATGTTAGTGAAATAGGTTCTAGTGATGTTGGCAAGACACTCACATGCAACATTGCATAGTCAACGGAAGTTTTCTTGAAAATCACTTGTATATGATTTGTATGTATGACAAAACAAAGGTTTAAATGTATTGTTTCGACCAACTCTCGAGTGCACAATCATCATTTTCACACTTTTACAACAATACTCATGATATGAAATAAGGAATACATGACCTTAGGAAAAAGTTATCAATCCTCTATATTGGTTATGAATAATAATTCCTCAACATCCCCAAGAGCTTCCTTCAATCTCATCGAGAACCACGTACAAGAGTCGACACTATTTGTCACGCCCAGAATAAAATGTTATACGCAGGTTCTAGTTGTATCTGTCCATAGCAACTATTATAAACATTGTCTATAGGTAGTCCTTTCTTAAAGGGACACTACTTATAAAGATGACAGGTAGCATGCACACTATGAATGTATGAAGCGACATTCTTTTTTTTTTTTTTTTGAAAAATAAAAGAATTAATTATAAAAACATTAGAAAAATTAAATAAACAATTAAAATTTATAACAAGATTATCTTACCACATATCGAATAACCACAAAGCATAGTTGAAAATGATTCGTTCCAATTTTTATGATGTTGTTGTGAGTATGGGGAAGATCATCTTCACCTTTATCAAAATGTGGAAGATCATCTTCAAAAGAACGAGGAAAAACATTTCTATAAGAAAGAGGAAGACAATCGTTGTCTTGTCTTGACATATAGAATTCGGGAGAAGAGAGAATTCATGTTAGTTGATTTTAATCCTTAATTATTAACCATAATTTAAATTAAGGTTAGGATCCATATTTTATATTCGGCTTTTGAAGAAGGATGTCGTAATCAAGTTCGAATCTAATTTAGGTAGGTAGAATCATCTCACCAATTTAAATCATATGAAACTCCTAGATCTTTAAGATTCATTAAATCTTATCAATGGCATATTTAATATCTATTATGCTCTTACCAGGATGCCGAGTATCATAATTAAGATGTGAACAACCATGCAAACCTGTCTGACAACCTCGAGGTCGTTTATCATCTCGAATTAATGTGTCGGCTAACCACACACGCTCCATCAATAATGATAATTTTCTATTTGTCAATCACCTCAACTTTATAGCCACAAATTAGTGTGTCGGTTAGCCATGCACGCTCCACTAATGACATATAAAGAGTGGTGTGTGTTTTCATGGATTAGCATACAATTTCACATTTTTCTAAAGTAACTAGAGTGTGATTTATAAAAGGTTTAGTTACTTTATAGTATCATACTTTTAGAAGTTATGTCATATCAAACCCGTTCGGATAACGACGATCCACTATACAAAGGAGCAATGGGTGAGGGTGGACACCCAATGACTGTTATTGTATAGGTCGTTTCTTTATCCCCCTAAGAGTATGGCTTCGTGAATGAGGTCTACTATTGATTTGACTGATTTGTCTTATACATATAGTATACTAAACTTTTAATCATATATAGTATAAGGTGTATTTTAAATCCTTTTAAAATACAAAGTTTAAATATTAATTATCTAAATTATCATATAATTAATTAATCAATTTAAACATATAATGAATTTATAATTATCTTTAATTGCATTACAATTAAATTAATTATAAAATTCATAAAGGGTAATTCAATTTCATTTATCTAATTAAAAATTATCTAATAAGGATATCTCCTAATATTTAGGGTTTTATGGATTATCACGCAAGACATTCAAAATTCAAAATGTAACAAAATCAATACTAGATAATTACCAAAAATAATACCATAAATCATATTAGGAAGATAATTACCAAAAATCTGGAAAAAAAAAATCGAGCTCACGTCGTGAGCACTATACTCTCACGTCGTGAGATCAGTATTTTGCGAAAAAAAAAAAAAAAAAAAAAGTTTAGTTCGATTCAACTCATGTGCAATCAATGTTTGAAAAACCTAAACTCGGATACCAATAATGTGTTTTATAGGAAACAAAATTTGTACAATGCGGAAAACAATTAACATTTAATAGAGTACATGCATCCTGTAAAAAATCTATGTCATACACCTTAATAGCAACATACAATGAACAACTAAACTTGTATAACCCTAATATAAATCGAAATAATGGGATTAAGGTTACAAAACTTTGATTTTTTGTAGTAACAAATCACTTCAATCTCCTTGTAGTGTAGGTCTTAGAAAGCTTGGTACCAAAAGGATGATGCCTCTAATGGCTCACATCCAAACCTTAGAACTAAAAGACAAGAGGAGAGGGGAGATTTTCAGTCAAGGTATCTTCCAAGGAAGAGTATGAATAAATTTGAGGTCCCAAGAGGTCCTATATAGTTTAGGTAACTTAGTGACAAAGTAAGATTTAAATGATTAAATAATAGATTTAATCTCAATTCAAATCATTTTCTTATATACAAACATGAGACTTCTAGAAACCTAAAAAAACCCTCCTAATTTCGTTCACCCCTATATGGGTTCTAGAATTTTCTTTTCTTGCTCAATTATGAATAGTTACAATTTAACCCTTAGAACTTTAATTAATTCCAATTAATCCCGAATTAATTCCTTATTAATTCTGATTAATTAATTAATTCTAATTTATTTCATATTAATTTATTAATCATAATAAACTAACGAATCAATTTTCTATTTCCAATTAATATATTAATCATATAATATATTAACAAATTATTTCCTCGCAATTTTCAATTAATTTATTAATCATATAATAATCTAATAAATCGTCATCTCTCTATAAATATCATTCTAATCAAGTTCTAATTATGAGGACAACCCAAAAAGAACTTTGTTTTTAATTGCAAGAATATACCAATTTAATTATTGGCTTATACACCTTATTCAACAGATTCAAACATGTCCCGATTCGTGGTGTGCTTTCAACTAGGTGGTTTTAGTCTTGACGTTTGTATCTTGTGTGAGATAATAACATAGGGATTCTATGTTGGGTCATCTTAGTCCAATCAACTAGCAAAATCAAAAAAACCGAAGAACACAAGTATATGTATTCTATATTTCTAGTTTTCGCTTTATGTATCAGTTGCCTAGATCTGGTGAATAAAGGTCCTTAATCGGTTATGATTTTAATGTTGTTTTTGTTGTACCTTTCGTTGTCTAAGGACTCTCATAACCCAACAGACTCACTTAGCCATAACTTACACTCACCCCTGATCTTGAGTGCTACAAAGGGAGAAACAACGGAGAAATAATACATATGTTGTTGATAATCCTAATGTGCACTTGTTACAGATAGTCATGTTAGTCACATAGTTAAAGCAAATCACAATGCATCATTCTCTTTGGCATTTGAACTAACAACTTGTAAACATTATGAAGATTATCCTATCTAGCCTAATTAAGACATGTGTAACCTAGAATTTCAGGAAAACTATTTGACAAGTTCATGATCATGAGCTCCTTCATAAACAAATCAAATTTTTATAATTAGTGATCTGATGCAAGATAGTATAATACATCAGGACGGGGGGATCAAAACCACAATAGTTGAAAACTACAATGATTATATCTGGATTTGTATTTCGATTGTAATTCTGATAAAAGTTTACATCTTCGATAGTTCATTAGGTACCAAATGTATAAAAACATCCAACTGCAACATCCCGAAAATCATAGGGTAAAATTTTCACTTTTATTATAATCCAAACATTCATTTAACCTTTATTCAAACATTTAGAAGTGTTTCAAAATAAAACAATTATCAGAATTCATTCCTAAAATCACATATTGCAGAAAACACGGGTGTATACGCTGCGATTAAGTCGGACCATTCCCTTCTGAACCGGAAGTACCTGAAACCACAAACTACAAACTGTAAGCACAAATCTTAGTAACTTCCCCAAATACGACATACCATACATAACAAACATAGTTCTAAACATATAAGGGTGCTGGCTACCCATTCGATCTATTTACACCGGATACTACCGAGCATATCTGGGTGCTCGACCTGCCCCTTCGGTTTATCTCAACCGGATACTGCCGAGCATATATAGGTGCTCGACCTGACCCTTCGGTCTATCTCAATTGGATACTTTCGAGCATACATGGGTGCTCGACATGCCCCCTTAGGTTTATTTCAACCGGATAACGGGTCTATTTCACCTCCATCTGTCACACCCCCGAACCAGACGGCGGAAACGTCCGAGGGATCTTGTGAATTAAATTGAATACCATCACAATGAATATACATGAATCATAACATAATTCATCACCATACATTGAAATATTACAACTGATATTGTTTACATTCAATACATTGTTTTAGACATTACAATTTCATAACATAAACTGTCTGGCAGATAATCTAAGCAAAACACCATGACATTACTTGGTACTTATTCTTCAGCTTACCTATTACCTGAGAATACAAGTTATTTTGAAAAATGTCAACATATGAAATGTTGGTCAGTTCTTAAGTATTGTTGTGATAAAATGATTTTTGTAGTTTGTAAAACCCAGAAAATCCGATATTTTTTGAAAACTGTTTGTTTATAAAAAGTGTGAAGATCCGTGAATATATGCTTGTTGATTTTCAAAACATGTATAATTGTTGAACCTTTGTATACATCACACAAGTGAAAATGTTGAACTTCCCAGGAAAACCCGATGTTTTCCCAATACATAAAATACATGACTTGTCTATTGTTATACCGATACGTCGAATGATTTTGATTACCCGGGTGGCGTTGGATTAATTAGGGTTTGTGAGTTGTTATAATCACACATTAAAGAAAATGACTAGTTTATAACTACAAATTACGAACGATCCTTAAAGACGTCGGCCGTTACTACTCACTTAATCCGCCCACCCTGATTACTCTTGTTTATCGTCTTGAATCTGTTTACTTTGATTTCTCATAAGCCCAACAACCGAGGAGATAGGAGAGTACGAAGTCCCTTTATTTCCATGAGTTATTCAAGGCTATAGGGAATGCGAAAGACACTTGGCCCAACTCGCATTTGACTTTTCGACCTCACTAGCAGTACTAATGGGCCACTAGGGCCCAATAGCACATTAGAGCAATTGAAAGTCCTTTTACATGGAATTGGGACATAGGAGACCCAATAACACGTAAGCATATTCCCTTTGGGCCCAAAGATCATGTTAATGGGCTAGCAAGGCCCAACAAGCATGATTTGAAACTTCCAAGCCCAAAGTTTGTAAGTTAGCTCATCATAATTAACGCGTGTTTATTGAAATGCTTTGGTTTTATGATTTTGTGTTGTTATTGATTCGAGACCGAATCAATTCGTTTTGTAACGATATTTGTTGTTGAGAGTGTATTTGTTTTCCGTTTCGTCGGTAGTAGTGGATCTTGTATTTTGTATTAATGACTTAACTTGTTTGAAAGTGGAATTTGACCCTTTTTACTACCCTTCTTTTATAAAAATAACACTTTTAGTCCTTTTTATATAAAAGAATTTCATTTTTAGTCCTTAAAACCCTTTTCTTGACACTTTTGTATTATTTATTTGATGAAAACATGATTTTAACCCAAGATTTACTTTATTGACAGCTTCAGCCTCTCCAGAATAGTGTTTCACGGTTAGGGACCCATTTTTCAAAACTTTTATAGTTTTGGCCCAAAATCTAAAAAGTTTTACATTTTTGGTCCTTTTTGTTAGTGAAAAGCATTTTTTACCTTTATAAACATTTTGTTATGGTGATTACCCCCAATTTTATAGGAAGCTACATTTCCAGCTCCTCAACTTATCATTTTCGCATTTTTGAGGCTTATTAGGCCGAAAAGCCCATAAATAGCCCATTAGGCCAAAAATTTACATTTTAAGTCCCTTGAAATTCCTAAAGTTCAGAAAAATAATTGTAGGAACTTTTTTGACCCTTTTAACCTTCAAGAAACCGTGACTTGTTGATTTGTACCCCTAGTTTTGTATTTTTGACAATTTAAGCCCAAAAATGGGTTTTATGTTAGAATATGTTCATCATGACCTTATAAACCATTTTTCTTGACTTGTTTAGTGTAAGATAGCTTAGATTATGCTTTTTTCCTTTCTCATGTCATAGATCTTGGGTTTACACCCCTTTTTGGTATCATATTCATCACAAAACACATGATAACACACACACACATACATGCATCAAATCACACATAGCATACATATACACATAGATCTACACATTTTCTTGTATTCTCCCCCATAAAACTCATAAAAACCGAAAATCAAGGGGTATGAAACTCACCTTTGCTTGTTGTTTTTGATTTGAAGAAGAAAAGAGAAGAGTTTGTTGTTATTTTCGGCCCTAGCAAGCTCCTTGGATGGATCTTGAACTTAGTGGGTTCTAAGATGCAAGATCATGAATTTGAATGGATTAAGAGGTGATTTTTGATGAAAAGAAGTGAGTTAGATCATAGATTTGTCATCAACTTACCTTAGATGATGAATTACTTGGTGAAAACCTCTTGAAACACAAGAAATTTCGAGATTTTTGGATGAAGGAGAGTGGATGATTCTTCAGTGGTTTAGAGAGAATTTTGTTGTGAAGTGTGTGTGTTTCTCTTGCTCTCGGCCGAAGAAAAGAGAGAGAGGGGAAGAGAGAATATTGATGAGATGTTTACTTGGATGTAAGGGAATTGCATGGAAAACCATTAAGTAAAAATGAGGTGGCAATGAGAAAGTCAACTCCTCTTTCTCTTGTGGGTTTGGGCTGAAAATGGAGAGGGAAAGAGAGGAGATTTGAGCTTTGAATGATTAAGCCCATTTCATGGTTAAGTTAGGAGATTTTTGGCCCAAATAAATAAAAATATGATTTTTATGACCTATTAGGGCTAAATTAAATTGATTATGGCCCCATAAGGTCCATTTAGGTATTTTATTTCATCCTAGGCCCAATATGGCCCAAAATATTTGAAATATATGGAAGTGGGTCCAATTAGAGCCCATTTAAGAGTTCTAATCCTACAATAGTCAAATTGGAAGCTTATTGGCCCATTGGGCCCAATAAGGAAATCCTAGTCTAAAATAGACTTAAACAAGGACTTTTAAGGGTTTCCAATTATTTGTTGACTATTTATAGTGCTTGTATGAAGTGTTTGATTGAAATTTTGTTGTTATTGAATAAGTATCCTACATGCTTTCACATTGTTGGTTCACATTTGTTATCATTGTTAAATGTTTACTAGGAATCGAATTTCCTGGTTGCGACATCATTCCCTCGTTAGAGGGAATTTCATCCCGAAATTCTTTTGAAAGCTAGATTTGAGAATGCTAGAATAGATGAGGGTACTTTTTCTTTATTTGATCTTTGTATTCCCATGTGAATTCTGGCCCACGCTTCGCGTTCCACCGTACCTTCACAATCGGAATGCGACTTTGCTTGGTACGCTTCACCTCCCTATCCATGATTTCGACTAGTTCTTCGACGAACAGGAGATTCCCGTTTATTTCAATTTGATCAAAGGGAATGACGAGGGTTTCATCGGATAGATACTTCTTTAGGTTGGAAACATGGAACACGGGGTGTACGCTGCTGAGTTCAGCGGGTAACTGCAATCTGTACGCTACTGGACCAATTTGAGCAAGAATCTCGAAAGGTCCAATGTATCGTGGATTCAATTTTCCCCGTTTTCAAAAACAAATAACCCCTTTCCAGGGAGAAACTTTTAACAGCACTCGATCCTCGACCTGAAACTCCAAGGGATTTCGCCGTTTATCAGCGTAGCTCTTTTGTCGGTCGCGTGATATTTGTAGTCGAGCTCTAATTTGAACTATCTTTTCCGTGGTTTCACGTATGATCTCCGGTCCCGTTAACATCTTGTCTGATGCTAGTTCCCTTACTAGCTGGGTGTCGCTCACCTCAGCCCAACACAACGGTGATCTACACTTACGTCCATATAGTACCTCGAAAGGAGTAACTTTGATGCTCGAATGGTAACTGTTGTTGTATGAGAATTCAACTAAGGGTAAGTGGGTATCCCAAGACTTCCCAAAGTCTATCACACATGCACAAAGCATGTCTTCAAGCGTCTGAATGGTTCCTTCACTTTGACCATCCGTTTGTGGGTGATAAGCAGTGCTCATGTCTAGATGGGTTCCCAGTGCTTTCTGAAGTGATTGCCAAAAACGTGAAGTGAATCTACTATCTCTATCTGAGATGATAGACACTGGCACTCCGTGAAGTCTCACGATTTCTCGAATGTATATTCTTGTCAATCTCTCCATCTTGTAGGATTCTTTTATTGGCAGGAAATGAGCGGATTTCGTCAGTCTGTCAACTATTACCCATATAGTGTCCAATCCATCTGACGTCTTGGGCAGCTTGGTCACAAAATCCATAGTAATCCTTTCCCATTTCCACTCGGGAATTGCTGGTTGCTGTGATAACCCCGAGGGCTTCTGGTATTCCACCTTTACTTTAGCTCAAGTAAGGCATTTGCTAACATAGATGGCAATCTCTGCCTTCATGTTAGGCCACCAATAATGTTATTTAATATCCAAGTACATTTTGTCCGAACCCGGATGGACGGAGTATCGCGTCTTGTGAGCTTCATTCATGACTACTTCCCTAAATCCTCCAAGTTTAGGGACCCAAATACGGTTCATGAAATAATATACTCCGCCCTCTTTCACCTCGAGATTCTTCTCCATTCGGCGTAACGCTTCGCTTGTTTTGTTTTCCGCCTTCATGGCATCTGACTGGGCTGCCCTAATCTGATTGGTTAGATGAGCTTGGATGGTTATTGAGAGAGTTTTCACATGATGATTAGAGTACTCTTTCCGGCTCAAAGCATCAGCTACCACATTAGCCTTGCCTGGGTGGTACTTGATTTCACACTCATAATCATTTAATAGTTCAACCCATCTTCGTTGCCTCATATTCAGCTCTTTTTGATTCAAGATGTGCTGGAGACTCTTGTGGTCCGTGAAGATGGTGCACTTCGTACCATAAAGGTAGTGCCTCCAAATCCTCAGGGAGAAGACCACTGCTCCTAATTCCAAATCGTGGGTTGTATAATTCACTTCATGCGTATTTAGTTGCCATGACGCGTAAGCTATCACTTTTCCACGCTGCATGAGAACGCAACCTAAACCCTGATTTGACGCGTCACAATAGACTATGAAATCTTCCGTTCCCTCTAGTAGTGATAGTACTGGGGCACTGCAGAGTGCTTGCTTCAGAGTTTGAAATGCAGCTTCTTGTTTGTCTGTCCATTTGAATGGTACGCCCTTTTGTGTAAGCAAGGTAAGTGGTTTGGCGATCTTAGAGAAGTTTTGAATGAACCTCCTGTAGTAACCTGCTAGACCTAAGAATTGGCGAATTTATGTGGGTTTCGTCGGGACTGCCCATCCTTCGATGGCTTTGACCTTAGAAGGATCCACATGTATTCCTTCCTGACTAACAACATGACCCAAAAAGTTCACGCTACGAAGCCAGAACTCACACTTGGAGAGTTTTGCGTATAGCTTCTCAGTTCGCAGGGTTTCCAGGATTTGTCGGAGATGTTGGCCATGCTTTTCTTCGCTTCGAGAATAAACTATAATGTCATCAATGAAAACAATAACAAAGTTGTCAAGGAATGGTCGGAAGATTCAATTCATTAGGTCCATGAATGCAGCAGGGGCATTCGTTAGACCGAAGGGCATTACGACAAATTCATAATGTCCGTAACGAGTTCGGAAAGAGGTTTTGGGAATATCCTATTCCTGGACCTTGAGTTGATGGTACCCGGATCATAGATCTATCTTAGAGAAGTAACTAGCTCCTTGGAGCTGGTCAAATAGATCGTCGATTCGTGGGAGTGGATAGCGATTTTTGACAGTGAGCTTATTCAGTTCTCTGTAATCAATGCATGTCCTAAAAGATCCGTCCTTCTTCTTGACAAAGAGGACTGGAGCTCCCCATGGTGAGAAGCTGGTCGGATGAATCCCTTGTCCATGAGTTCATTGAGTTGGCTGGACAATTCCTGCATCTCAGCAGGAGCCAATCGGTAAGGTGATTTAGCGATGGGAGTAGCTCTTGGAACAAGATCAATTCGAAATTCGACTTGTCTTTCTGGGGGTACTCCAGGAAGATCTTCAGGAAATATGTCTGGGAATTCACATGCTACAAGAATGTCTTGAACGTTAACCACTTCCTTGGTTTTCACCACTATGTGCGCCAGGAACGTCAAATCATTCTTTCTCAGATGCTATTATGCCTGGACGCACGAGATGAGACGAAGGTTCGTGATGGGTTTGTCTCCGTAAATAACTAGGTTTTCATGATTTGGAAGGCGAAGGCGAACGGCCTTCTCGTGGCACATAATTTGAGCATGATGGGGGCTTAACCAGTCCATGCCAATAATCACATCAAAACTCCTAATGGAAATAGGCATTAAATTTATTAGAAAGACGTGTTGATTCAGGGCTAGGGTACATCTTATATAGATTTCCCCAGTGGATTATGTTTTCCCATTGGCCATTGCCACCGTAAAGGTTTCATTGAGCTTCTGGGGTGGTTGTTTTAACAAATGCTTAAACTTATTGCTCACAAAACTTCGTTCTGCTCCGCTATCAAATAGGATGCATGCATAAGTGTGGTTTAGGAGGAACGTACCGGTAACGACAACGGGATCCTGAACCGCTTCTCCCTGACCCATGGTCAGCACCCTTCCTGTTCCCCCATTTCCGGGATTGTTGTTGTTGGGTCAGTTTCGACGGAAATGCCCAGTACTTCCACATCCATAGCAGGTGTGGCTAGGTCCTGCATTGTTGCCGCCATTGTTGGTGTTGTTGTTTTTGGGTTATTGTTGTTGTTGTTTCCCTGTTGTTGGTTCTGAGGAGGGTAGGTCTTGCAGTACTTCGTCGTATGCCCCTTCCGATTGCAATTGGTGCACTGCATCTCTCTGCATTCTCCATTGTGATGGAGGCTAAACTTGTTGCACTTAGGAAGATTACCAGAATAAGGTCTAGGAGCACTTGGAGCAGCTGAGGCTGGAGCATGTGGTGTGGGTGGAACTTAAGTGGTTGCAGCATTAACTGTCACTGGTTGCTGCTTCTTGGATGATTTAGAGCCTTGACGTCCCTTCCTCTTGTTGTTCTTCCCCTTTTTGTTGTCGTTTTCCTTCTTACCTTCAACCTCCACTAGCTTCTCACCCTTCTTGTTGTTGTGGTCGTACAACTTCTTGGCCAATCTCTTGGCATTGTCGAAAGTTTCGGGATTTGCAGCTATCACGTTTCCTTGGATCGGGGAGGTTAGTCCCCAGATGAATCGTTCGATCTTCTTTCCCTCTTAGGTGATCATGTCGGGGCAAGCAGAGACAGTTCGCTAAACCTTGATATGTATGCATCTATATCAACGTTCCGGACAGTGAGATTCCACAACTCTTGTTCCATTTTCAGAATTTCGCCACGAGGGCAGTACTCGGCCATCAGCATTTCTTTCATCTCTGCCCATGGCATGGAATTGGCTACGAGGAGTGTCATCGCTTCCACGTGTCCGTTCCACCAAGTGAGCGCTTGGTCAACGAATGTGCATGCGGCAAACTTCACCTTCATCTCCTCAGGGCAATCGCATATCTCGAATATCGATTCCACCTTCTCGATCCATCGTTTCAGGGTGATCATTCCTACAGTGTCGTTAAAGGTCCGTGGTTTGGCGTTGGTGAAGTCTTTGTAGGAACATGTTTTGGTAGGTCCTTGATTCATCTCGTTGTTTGAACTTCCAGCCCCTTGCCCGTTGACTCCTCCATTGTTCCCTTGGTGAATTTGTGTCATCGATGCGGTGACCGCAGCAGATACAACTACTTGGAATGCAGCTGAGTCGACTTCGGGTGGGGTTGGTCCAGGGTTTCCGCGAGTGGGTCGTTGAGGCATCTTTCTATCATGGAACGAAAAGATGTTGAGTGTATGTGGTTTTTGTGAGGTTGTGATCCTATAAACTAGGTGTGTGGCACAAACTTAAGTAATTTCACAATTTAGCATACAATCATAGGTGTGTGGCACAGTATAAGTTCGGCAGCGTAACGGCTCTATGAGTAGTGTAATCACTTAAACATAGAGTCGGGATACATAGCATAGATCATAGTACTAGTAAGATAAGTCTATTCTTAACACCTTATGGAGCGCCCTACGACAGTAGCGAGATCATATGCCGAAATGTTGAGCCAACAACTGAGCCATCTCAGTCATTTCTCCAATGACCTCATCCCTCTCATGCTCAGCTCGCACTGCACGTGCTTCCATGGAGAATAGTTGTTGCCGCAAGGCGGCAATCTCAGCTTCGGGGGAGCGATTCTCCCTTGCGGGATTCACTGGTGAGGTGGGATGGTCTTGTTGCGCCTTGCTGTCAGGTGAGGTGGTGGAGTCCTCACCTGAGTCTTGTCCTTCCTCCATATCATCCTCGGCCTCATCGAACTCGTAGTCAGTGTCTGTGTACTCGTCAGGCCCAACGTCGTGTGCTCCCTCTTGACCTTCTTCAGGCTCATCTTCAATCATACTGTGAGCCACTAAGACCTGATGAAACTGAATACCCTGTTTCTCCCCTTCCATAGCGACTGAGAGGAGGTATACGAATAACTATCATTACTCCTATGACTCTACAATTATTGTATAGATTGAGCTGATGTTCTCTTCTTGGTGATAAAGGAGTATGTTTTTAGGTTCCCTAACCATCACGATTTCCTCAGGACATGTAATAGTTGTACCTTGGAGGGAATGTAGTTGATCAGGCTACATTCACTCCTTGATACGACCATGAACAGTCCTAGCTTAACCGAGATGCTAGTATTATCTTGTTTGGTTCGGTATTATGTTCTGTTTCCTAATTCACACAAGCAAAGATGTTTGTATCGTTATGTTTTACTTGTTTTGTTCAGAGTTGTTTTAGTCCCTCTTTTTGGTTTATAGTTGCATATCAATGTGTGGTTAGATATGCTAGTTCACTATAAACCTGGCTCTGATACCAACCTGTCATACCCCCGAACCAGACGGCGGAAACGTCCGAGGGTTCTTGTGACTTAAATTGAATACCATCACAATGAATATACATGAATCATAACATAATTCATCACCATGCATTGAAATATTACAACTGATATTGTTTACATTTAGTACATTGTTTTAGACATTACAATTTCATAACATAAACTGTCTGGCAGATAATCTAAGCAAAACACCATGACATTACTTGGTACTTATTCTTCGGCTTACCTGTTACCTGAGAATACAAGTTATTTTGAAAAACGTCAACATATGAAATGTTGGTGAATTCATAAGTATTGTTGTGGTAAAATTATTTGGTGTAGTTTGTAAAACCCAGGAAATCCGATATTTTCTAAAAAGATTGTTTGTTTATAAAAAGTGTGAAGATCCGTGAATATATGCTTGTTGATTTTCAAAACATGTATAATTGTTGAACCTTTGTATACATCACGCAAGTGAAAATGTTGAACTTCCCAGGAAAACCCGATGTTTTCCCAATACATGACTTGTCTATTGTTATACCGATACGTCGAATGATTTTGATTACCCGGGTGGCGTTGGATTAATTAGGGTTTGTGAGTTGTTATAATCACGCATTAAAGAAAATGACTAGTTTATAACTACAAATTACGAACGATCCTTAAAGGCATCAGCCGTTACTACTCACTTAATCCACCCACCCTGATTACTCTTGTTTATCATCTTGAATCTGTTTACTTTGATTTCTCATAAGCCCAACAACCGAGGAGATAGGAGAGTACGAAGTCCCTTTATTTCCATGAGTTATTCAAGGCTATCGGGAATGCGAAAGATACTTGGCCCAACTCGCATTTGACTTCTCGACCTCCCTAGCAGTACTAATGGGCCACTAGGGCCCAATAGCACATTAGAGCTATTGAAAGTCCTTTTACATGGAATTGGGGTCATAGGAGACCAAATAACACGTAAGCATATTCCTTTTGGGCCCAAAGATCATGTTAATGGGCTAGCAAGGCCCAACAAGCATGATTTGAAACTTCCAAGCCCAAAGTTTGTAAGTTAGCTCATCATAATTAACGCGTGTTTATTGAAATGCTTTGGTTTTATGATTTTGTGTTGTTATTGATTCGAGACTGAATTAATTCGTTTTGTAACGATATTTGTTGTTGAGAGTGTATTTGTTTTCCGTTTCGTTGGTAGTAATGGATCTTGTATTTTGTATTAATGAATTAATTTGTTTGAAAGTGGAATTTAACCCTTTTTACTACCCTTCTTTTATAAAAATAACACTTTGAGTCCTTTTTATATAAAAGAATTTCACTTTTAGTCCTTAAAACCTTTTTCTTGACACTTTTGTATTATTTATTTGATGAAAACACGATTTCAACACAAGATTTACTTTATTGACAGCTTCAGCCCCTCCAGAATAGTGTTTCTCGGTTAGTGACCCATTTTTCACAACTTTTACTGTTTTGGCCCAAAATCTAAAAAGTTTACATTTTTGGTCCTTTTTGTTAGTGAAAAGCATTTTTGACCTTTATAAACATTTTGTTATGGTAATTACCCCTTATTTTACAGGAAATTACATTTCCAGCCCCTCAACTTATCATTTTCGCATTTTTAAGGCTTATTGGGCCGAAAAGCCCATAAATAGCCCATTAGGCCAAAAATTTACATTTTAAGTCCCTTGAAATTCCTAAAGTTCAGAAAAATAATTGTAGGAACTGTTTTGACCCTTTTAACCTTCAAGAAACCATGACTTGTTGATTTGTACCCCTAGTTTTGTATTTTTGACAATTTAAGCCCAAAAATGGGTTTTATGTTAGAATATGTTCATCATGACCTTATAAACCATTTTTCTTGACTTGTTTAGTGTAAGATAGCTTAGATTATGCTTTTTTCCTTTCTCATGTCATAGATCTTGGGTTTACACCCCTTTTTGGTATCATATTCATCACAAAACACATGATAACACACACACACACATACATGCATCAAATCACACATAGCATACATATACACATAGATCTACACATTTTCTTGTATTCTCCCCCATAAAACTCATAAAAACCGAAAAGCAAGGGGTATGAAACTCACCTTTGCTTGTTGTTTTTTATTTGAAGAAGAAAAGAGAAGAGTTTGTTGTTATTTTCGGCCCTAGCAAGCTCCTTGGATGGATCTTGAACTTAGTGGGTTCTAAGATGCAAGATCATGAATTTGAATGGATTAAGAGGTGATTTTTGATGAAAAGAAGTGAGTTAGATCATAGATTTGTCATCAACTTACCTTAGATGATGAATTACTTGGTGAAAACCTCTTGAAACACAAGAAATTTCGAGATTTTTGGATGAAGGAGAGTGGATGATTCTTCAGTGGTTTAGAGAGAATTTTGTTGTGAAGTGTGTGTGTTTCTCTTGCTCTCGGCCGAAGAAAAGAGAGAGAGGGGAAGAGAGAAGATTGATGCATGTTTACTTGGATGTATGGGAATTGCATGGAAAACCATTAAGTAAAAATGAGGTGGCAATGAGAAAGTCAACTCCTCTTTCTCTTGTGGGTTTGGGCCGAAAATGGAGAGGGAAAGAGAGGAGATTTGGGATTTGAATGATTAAGCCCATTTCATGGTTAAGTTAGGTGATTTTTGGCCCAAATAAATAAAAATATGATTTTTATGACCTATCAGGGCTAAATTAAATTGGTTATGGCCCCATAAGATCCATTTAGGTATTTTATTTCATCCATGGCCCAAAATATTTGAAATATATGGAAGTGAGTCCAATTAGAGCCCATTTGAGATTTCTAAGCCTAAGATAGTCAAATTGGAAGCTTATTGGCCCATTGGGCCCAATAAGGAAATCCGAGTCCAAAATGGACTTAAACAAGGACTTCTCGGGTTTCCAATTATTTGTTGACTATTTGTAGTGCTTATATGAAGTGTTTGATTGAAATTATGTTGTTATTGAATAAGCATACTACATGCTTTCACATTGTTGGTTCACATTTGTTATCATTGTTAAATGTTTACTAGGAATTAAATTTCCTGGTTGCGACACTATCACTACCACATAATATCACACAAAAATCATCAAGCAATACATGCACAACTGATAATTATCACAAAGACAATCATCATACTATAACATAACTAGTGGGCCGGCCTTGGTGCCTTCGACCCACAAATTCTACGAAGGGAGACTCACCTCGAAAAGCTGAATCTCTCAGAAAGAAATCTCTTAATGCTGCCCTGATGACTCCCAAGATATCAATGCAAAATAACAATCAATCAAAATCTAATAACCCATCTTAGGGTAAAATGACCATTTTGCCCCTGGCCTAATTTGGATAATGACTAAGCCCCAAAACCATAACATAAAAGTCCATCACTAGATAATCTTCTAAAGCCCACCAGTGGCCTTCTTATGGCCTAATTTTCCAAATTGGACACAAATTCCTCTAATGGGCTTTACCCTAAAGCCCAAACATAAACATAGCCTAAAACCTGATTTCATATGGTCCACTATAGCCCAAAGCAACAAGGTCCAAGAAAATGGCCCAAGAAAAGCCCACTGTTTGGTCGAACGTTGGGCGTTCCCTTGTGGAACGTTGGGTGTTCGTTACCAGTGAACAGATCACGAGCCCCAGCCAGAACGTTGGGCGTTCCTCGACCCAATGCTAGGTTGAAACATCCCAAAAATACAGTCCAAAATTTTCGTTTTTAAATCATTATTAAAACCATAAATATCATCATTATAGTATAAAATCATGAACCATGTATCTCAAAATATCATAATGTCTTTCAACATATCAAAATCTCATATCAATTATCAGAGTAAATCTCCTAGGCTAGAAAACTGTGGTGTGTGTCAAGCGATCATCCTGAGCTCTTCCCTTTGCTAGCTGAAGTACCTGAAACCAAATTGAAAACTGTAAGCATGAAGATTAGTGAGCTCCCCTAAACTACCACATACCATACACATATATCATATAATAGATAACACAACTATGGGACACCGCCCAGCTGCATCGGGACGAGCCCGGCATCGGGCTCACCCCGGCATCAGACCACATCTGGCATCGGGCTCACCCCAGCATTGGGCTTGCCCTAGAATCAAGCATAACCCGACACATACACAATATATCATATATCATAAACACATAACATAAGCATATAACATACATCGGGCTTACCCCGATATCGGACTTACCCCGATATCGGACCGAAGCCCGGAATACATAACAGATATCATATAAACTAACATGCATCGGGCTTGCCACGGAACACATAACACATAACATGCATGAATCACAAAGACATCAAGCATACATATACTCTTCTCGAGACCGCCCCAGCATCAGACCGTAGTCCGGAACTACTAACAACTAAACGGGCTGGCATTGTGGCCTTAGACCCGTTCCTACTGGAAGATGACTCACCTCTCAAACTGGATGTTGAACTCGTGCATGAGGAATCTCTGTTGGCTACTCCCTTGACTCTCCGGCTACCTCTATACAATATTACTTAGTCAGAAAACTAAAAATCCATCTAAGGGTAAAATGACCATTCTACCCCCAGTCAAAGTCCATACTTTGCTCAAAGTCAACATTCTGGGTTGACTAACTCGCCGGGTTCTATAACTCAGAAATCCTGGAATTGCCACTCAACTCACCGAGTCGCTCCACCGACTCGTCGAGTCCTATCGAGCTGCTCAGTCGCGACTTGGCTAATCCACCCGTCGAGTCCCTCTACAGACTCGTCGAGTTCTACTATAAACTAGAATTAGGACAACACGACTCGACTCGTCGAGTTCCCTCATGGACTCAACGAGTCCTTATGTCTGATTGGCCATCTTAATAGAATAAGCCCGTGTTCTCTAGATCTATAGTCCATACTTCACTTGTTCACTGGGAATGACCTTTCTAAGGGTGAATTTTCCAACTTTACCCGTTGATAACTCTTTTTGAAGGGTTTAGCTAAAACCCTAATTCCTTTAGCACATAGATCTTGTCCAAAAAGCCTTAGAGTCTCAAATCCACGCATGAAAACCTAGATCTAGGGCCTAGCTATCAGATAACCACGAAAAGTCTCAAGCTTGCTTCCATGCATGGCCTTTTTGAGCTCAAAAGGCCATAAATACGTCTTTAGCACTTGCATGGGGGCTCTAAGGACATAAAGTTACACCTTTATGTCTTCACATCCCCTCTAGGCGCTAGATCTGGAAAAGTAACTCTTGGGTCGATCCTTACCCACAAGCTAGAAAATCTTGGACCAAAACCCACATAAAGTGGTCATAAATAGATCTAAGAAGAGAGTGATCAAGTTTAAAGCTTTATTACTAGAAAATGCAGCTAAAGGGATGAAACTTTTGGATCTACTATTTCTATCTTGAGTCCTCTAACTTCTTCTTCTTCCACAAGCTTCAAAAGGCACAAATAACACTCAAAATGACAAGAAATAGCTCAAGATCACTCAAGGTGGATTAGGGTTTCGAGATTAGGGTTTGGAGGTGATAGAGGTTGGAGTGGAGGCCAGATATGATGCTTAAATAGGGTGCAAGCCCTAAAGATTAGGGTTTCATCCAGATTGTCCTACTCTCCGAGCTAAGACCCCGACTTGTCGAGTAGCTCACTTAAAATCCCCGCATATACTTGATGGGTTTTGAGCAATACATCAATCCTATGGTGTACATGCAAACCCTAATACTTTTGGATCTAGTTTGTCTAATGAACATGCAATTGAATACCCAAAGCTATAAACCCTAGATCTATCAAATAAGAACTGAAATAAGGGTTTAGTAATTACCTTTGATTGTTATATTGCAATAACAATCAATTCCTTGCTTTGATTGGCTTCCAAAGCTTAGTGCCTCAAGTGTTGCACCTCTAATGGAGTCACAAACACCACTAAGCAACTTGGATGAAGAGGAGAATAGAGGAGGCTGCCCAAAACATCTAGAAACCTTAATCTAAGAGTTCACTATGTTTTGGGGGCCATAAGGGTCCTTTATATACTTAGGCAATTAGGGTTGTCAAGCTAGTAAACCCTAATTTGACTGCTTAAGCCCTAAGCAGCCCATGGACCATTCTAGAAGGCCCTTGGACGATTTCTTTATGGATCTCCATATAGAATTCGTCCATTGCCATCTAATGGATCCTAAGCCCAACTTTGTAACTATCTTATAATTACAATATCAGTCTCCTAAGTTTAATTAATCTCTTTTAGCCACAAAATTAATTATCAACTAATTCTTGACTAATATTAATTAAACAATATAATTTCTCTTTTAATATATTATTCTCATAATATATTAATAAATCATATTTAAACATTTCTCTCCTTAATTCATCCTACATATTGTTATGGTGAAGGCAACCCAAAAGGATCATGCTCATAATCGGGTCAAGTACATACCAAAATAGTTATGGACTTAGACACTAATCCAACAATATTGCCTTCTACTCGACGAGTTAGGGCCACCAACTCGTCGAGTAGCCCTTCTAAGATGCATAAATGATTAAGTTAAATACGTACCAGGAAACCGGGCGTTACATAGGCGTTCGCACACTGATGCCCAAAAGTGCTTATTAAGCACTTAATGTCTAAAGCCACATGACCATAACCTAGATCCAAGTCCTAAAGATCATATAGAATCATAAAGTCGCTGACTTGGTGGCTTTGCATGCCCCAAAAGGTCCCAACTTCAAGGTATAGCATTCAACTTCCATAAAAAGGGCTTAATCTCATGCATGACACGTATACAACTCTAAAGATGTAAACTTTATGAATCTAAAACATCATAAACACCAAGAGAAGCAACTCAAAGCTTCTTGAGTGACCATAACTACAAGATCTCAACCATGGGACCAAAATCCATAAAAACTTAGATCTAAGCTTCTAATGAGCAAGGTTAGAGCTTTATACCTTAAATGTGTTGGAATTGGAGCAGAGAACCAAGATCTAAAAGCTCTTACTTTAATCACCAACTTGCACCAAGCTTCTCTTCCTTGAATGAGCATAAAACACACACCAAAACACACACAATGAGCTCACAACTCACAAGGAGGCTCTAGGGTTTCGAGATTAAGGCGTGTGGCTGGAAATGAGGCCAACACCAGCTGAGACTTAAGGTGTTTAAATAGGGTCCAAGACCCTAAATTAGGGTTTCCATCTGATCATACGAATGCCCTATGTTCCCATATCTTCTCGCATCCGCATTTCCCATGTTCGCCCTGTGTACCTCCCTTGTGCGCCATGCGTATCCGTTTTGGCCCAACACCCCTCTAACTTCAAATGGTCATAACTTTTGCATCCCTTATCCGTTTTCGACGTTCTATATATCCACTGAAAGGTGGCGAGAAGCTTTACACTTCTAACAACCTACCTTCATCTTAAAACCTCCCGAACAAAACCCAAAATCCATAAAAGACCGAAATATCAAATTATGGTTATACCCTTGGCCTCCGAAGACACAATCTAACACTTGGATCATTTGGATCATAACACCCACACTCGAGAAGGGCCAAATTCTTCATTTCCCAAGGCCCTAAGCCTCATGACCATTGAAGATTGGACTGCAGCCCCGAATGAAAAAGCAAATTTGAAACCTAGTGTTACACCAACTTATCGATGAATATTCTTGAGAACTATAAAAATGTTGAGAATTGATCTAATTATTTATCAAACAAATGAAAGGTTAAAAAAAAGGAGTTTGTATGTATAAATATGCTCATCATAGAAAAAAATGTTAATTAAAGAAAATTACATGAAAGCATGATATTTTAACCATTTTTTATCTTAGTATTCGTGAATCAAAATATTTCACAGATCCAATCAACTTCAACAATTTTATTCTAGTATGACTACTTTAACCTGTTATAGTAAATAAAACTAACCAATATAGTTTTAGTTTGTTAAGCTTGAATTAGTGGCGGATACAAAAAAAAATATAAATGTTAGAACAATTTTTTTAAGGGTTGCACTACTAAAAAAAACTCATTTTCCAATAGCAGTTTCCGTCAGAAAAAAGTTACACCGACATATTTACAATATATTTACACTTATTTCTAACGGATTTTCAAATGATTCGTGACGGATTTTAACGAATTTACATTAAATTTTACACTTAACGATAAAATTTAAGAGATTATCCGTGCTACCCATAACACCAAATAGGTATGTCCCTGACTTATTAGAATTTCTTTGATTTATAATCGTTAGACCATAAAAAAGAACCAAAATGTATTAATGTTTTTTTGTTATATTCTCTTAAAACTTATACATTTAGTTATTTGCTCTACATGTGCCTACATGTGTATACGGAATGTATGTTTAGGTGTAGAATGTAGATGGCTGATGGCCCCCTTGGTCCTTCCCTTCTGCTCAGTCTCCAATTAAATGCTATCATCGCCTTTAATGCTCTCTTTCCCTCCTCTGCAACCTCTACTTACAATATCTTTACATACACATATACATACAATACATACATGTATGTATATGTATGATTTGAAGCGACAACACAACTGACGTACACACACACACACAATAATATATATTGTGTCTTTTTGGTTTTCGAATCCAATCTCCGCTATTAATGCTTCCTTCCTGCAAAATTTCTCCTCGTTGCTTTGCGTATTCAGCTCTTACCACCTATTATCACTATTATAACTTCAAGTAAGTTTCTCTCTCTCTCTCTCTCTCTCTCTCTCTCTCTCTCTAGATATCGTTGTTTTCTCTCTCTACTGCATTTAATTTTGCAATTATTATCAAGTGCTATTCATGAATTTAATGGCGATTTGTAAGAACTGATGGGGGCGGAAGCTTGTAAAAGAGGAAGCAACACATTAAATTCAGTTTTTCAATGCTTTTTATTTGCAAAAAGTATTGGATCAACATGTCTATCTCCTAGGGTTTTTCAAAAGAACAATTAATTGATCTCGAAAAATAATAACCAAAAATTATTTAGCCATTATTGTTCTTCTGCATTTAGAGAAAAAAAAAAAACAAGTTGAGTTATTATTTTAAGTTGTAATAATTAGTTTTTATTGTTTGATAATTTTATTTTATCATCAAGTATTTAAGGATCATATAATTTATTTTGTGTCGATTAATAATAAAACTGGTCAATGTTTAAGGATCATATAACTAGATTTGTGTCATTGTAAATAATACCATAAAGAAAAATGATAACGGTAAAATTATTAGGTTAAAATTGTATTAAAAAATCAACTATTTTTAACGTTTGACATTAAGTTGCCTACAAATCTAACTTACTATAAATAAAAAATAATTCTTTTCATTTCCACCTCTACTATACCGGTAAAGCGTGTCATAGTTTAATTTTAAATTTTTTACATAAGTATTAAATTTTGTTATGAATTTTGTCTAACATCTCAATTTGTTCAAAAAAAAAAAAGCATGTCATTGTATAAGAATCTACAAACGAAAAAAATTACGAAAAATGTAAGTCTCATAAGAAACCTACAGTGTATAAACAATCCATACATGTTTTTATGCATTAAGTAATTGTACACCATAAGTATTTTACGAAGCATAAAGTTTTGTTTTTATTTTTTCGATTTTTTCCAAAATAATAAATCATATGTATTGAATCTCATGGTAAACAAGAAAAAAAAGTCCGAGATTCCAAGAAATACTTCGTTCTTTGAAGCTTCATTGATAGAGTTATTTTAAGTTCGAAAACACAAAAAATGAGCAAAATTAAAATTTTCAACTTCATATTGTGTCTAACAAGCCCTAAAGACCCAAGAAATAATAGTTCATTGCCGGGAAGAGTAGTCAACTTAGTGTTGACCGTAGTCAACCATGCATTGACCATAGGTTTCTTAATCACCCACGATTTCAGCGGCTAATTTGAGATAAATGCTAATTTTTGACTAAAAACTAAAAAATAATTAAGAAAAATTGTTAGTTTTGTAATTTTCTCTAAAAGACACCAAATCATTGTTGAGATGCATTCATAGTTTAAATTGTTGTGAATTAACTTAGTTTACAATTTAATAACTGCAATGATCTAGTGTTATTTACGATTATGACACACATTCAGTTTCAGTTTAACAGGTTGTACATATTTTCACAGTTTAATAACTACGAATTTGATTACTAAGTGGTTTCTAACTTTTTTTTTTTTTGTTTCTACTTGGACATTTTATAAATATAGTCCAAACATTTTCTAAATAAAAAAATCGTCAAAAATTAGTTTTCCTTCATAAATTATTTGGTTACAAGTTTTTAATACGACCTCCTAAATTATTTAACCGGTTTGTCGTCGTTGTAATGAAGGCCGATTACCAAATATGCTGATACATAGTTTCTGTATCGTGTTTTGCAAAACTCTTGAAGATAATATGATAATAGAGATAGAGAGAGAGAGAGAGATATAAATACGATCAATAAATGCAAATAGTGTCGGCATGTAATTCGCCGGTCGTCGTACCTGAGATTTTGATTCTTCTCTTGACATGTCTTTTCCCCCACACACACCAACACACATTTTCTTTTCAAATTCATTCTCAAATCTCCATCTCTCACTCTCTCTCCATAATTATTGCTCAAATCATATATACTCTTCTTCTTAGTTCTTCCCCTACATATATACATTGATTCGGTTTAAATTTCTAGGGTTTTGATTCAGAGTCGTTGAAAATGGGGAGAGCGCCTTGTTGTGAGAAGACGGGATTGAAGAGAGGGCCATGGACTCAAGAAGAAGACGAACTGTTGATTGAGTATATCAAGAAGAACGGCCATGGAAGCTGGCGATCTCTACCTAAACTCGCTGGTGTGTTTCTGTTTATCTCTTTCGCTGATTTATCCATGAAATCTAGGTTAAACTTGTTTTGATCGAAGATAATAGCATTCTACTCGATTTTGATTTCAAAATCTTTAAAAGAATCAAATGATCGAAATATATGATATTCAGTTATTCACCTCCATTTTTTGCTTCGATTTTGGTTTCAAAATTTCTCCCTCTGAATTTTATCTTCAAAAAATCAACGATCGTTTTATTTTTGTGATTATGCAAAAAAGAATGCTTATTTTGTTTTGTAGAGGTCACAAAAATTCAGTTTTGTGAATATTGGACATTTTAACTCGTAAGAACTAATTTTGTAGTAGATAAATTTGATCATTTTGCAACTAAAAACGAAAAAAATATATATACCCATAATGTGAAGCAGATAAAATCTTATACATAAAAGTCCCAATACTTAGTTTTGGAATTTTTTTTTTTTTTTAAAATAAATATGTATTTATTATAGCTCTAGAATGTCAGAAAACCCATTTTTGTGGAGCAGATTGCTAGTGGTTAATATTCATTAAAGTCGTGATAATTAATTTTTACCTTTATTTTCAAAAATCATTCTATCTTATATACTTTTATTAATCCTTAATTATTTTGGTTAAGAAATTAGAAAATCTACAATTTAAATCAATATTTTTAAATAATACTACGTACCCATTAATCTTTTTCTAATATAATAATTACATGTTTGTAATCTTCCTATTAAGTTAACTATTGTATATATCAAAAGTTTTCAAAAACAAAATCATGAAATAAGTTAGAAGATTGTTTATTTGTATGTATGGATTATGTTGAAGAGAGTAATCATTGATTCATATTCTCTTTGTGTCATCAACAAAACAGACAAATAAATGTGTGGGGTCCATGCATATCTCTTATTATATATTATTATAACATAATATCAAGACTTGGATTTAAATGCAACTTATTGACATCACATGGATGAAAGTACACTTTTGTTGTATTGTCCATTCTATCACTATTTCCACATCAAAATTAGAACCGATATATTTTATATCAAAAAAATTCATTAATTATTTAAACAATTTTCCAGGTTTGCTCCGGTGCGGTAAGAGTTGTCGGCTCCGGTGGACAAACTACCTTCGACCGGACATCAAGCGCGGTCCCTTTAGCCCCGAAGAAGAAAAACTCGTCATCCAACTGCATGCCATTCTCGGCAATCGGTACTGCTAATACTCGAACCCTTTGTTTCTTTTTTGTAAAAGGGACACAGTGTTGAGAATCTTAATCCCAACGTGGGTTGGGATTTTTATTTCCACTGCGCAAATGGATTTTATAATCAATTACTAACCCTCAGCTCACGCTGGCCCACACTATCAGAAAAGGACTTGTGACAATGTGGGTGGGATTCTCGGTCCCGAGGGTTAGTAATTGATTATGGTTTTTATCTGGGGAATGAAATTTTTTTAATTTATGATTTTATGTTGACATTTTATTTGTATTTTTCAGATGGGCTGCAATTGCAGCCCAAATACCAGGAAGAACGGATAACGAGATCAAGAATTTATGGAACACTCACTTGCGAAAACGTCTTCTTTCCATCGGAATCGACCCACAAACCCACGAGCCGACCGCCGTATCGGGCCCGCTAAAACGACCGCCGGCCTCCCCGTCCACCCGCCACATGGCGCAATGGGAGAGCGCCAGGCTGGAGGCCGAAGCACGTCTTTCGATGGAATCATCTCTACTTTTAAGCTCATCGATAACAAACAAAAGAATCAACAACACCGCTAACGCCGACTATTTTCTCCGAATTTGGCATTCCGAAGTTGGGAACTCGTTTAGAAGCATGAATAAGGTTGTGTGCTCTAGTCCGGCTTCACAAGCCTCGGTTTCCGGGACGACTATGGAAACGGTACACAAACCGGAATTGGAATCGGAATTGAAATTCGAGGGTAAAAACGGACATTTCTACACCGGAATCACACATTCCTCGAGCTCGGATGAAGTTGAAGATTCGTCGGATACCGCATTACAGTTGTTTTTTGATTTCCCTGGTCAAAATGATATGAGCTTCTTAGAAGCTCATTTCAATTAAAGTTGAACTAGAAGAGAAACTGTCTGACAGACAGCTTGTTTCAGACAGGTTCTCTTCTGGTATTAGTTTTTATGAAAGAAGACAAAGATATTTGAGTACGAGGTCTTCGTTGTATTGTAATTTTATATATATAATCATGACGCTTTTATGAGCTTAGGTGTGAAACAACTAACTGTTATGAACTTAGCTATGAAAGTAGATGACTGTTTTGGAACAATGATGTTGACGAATGATATTTAGCAATTTTTCAATCTACGTTTTGGCATTTCTTTGGCTTTGTTTGTGTTCACCAGGGCTTTTTTTTTTTGGATATATATATAAATCATATGGATTTTTGTTAAATTATGTGTTCGATTAACTTAATAACTTATATGAAGACAGGAGGAGTTAGCTTGTTTCATCACTCATGTATCATGACCTTGTTTCATCCCTCGTATCCTTATGTAAGACATCACTAGCGAAAACTTATATAGAATCGCCAACGTCCTCAATAGACCTTAAAAACCTCATAAATGTATGGGCCACAGAGGCAAGCTTAGGGACATAAGGGATAAAACAGGTCCCGAAACATGCAAAAGTGTCTAAGAGATGAAGCTACAAAAACATCGGAAAGAGTCTGCACCACACAATCGTCTCACCCATAAACTTCATACATAAGATGCAACATGTACGTAAAATGCCAAACACCATTTAGCAATCAAACTTTACCATCTAAGCGTGAAAAGCATCTTAATCAGGATTATCACCATAAACTCATCATCAAATCACAATATAATAGCAACTAGGTTTAAACTGAAAAAAATGACAATAGACCTCTCTGAAAATAATATATTGGGTATGTTGTGAAAAAAAATTCAAAATGGAAACCAGCTAAATTTATCAAACCGATAAAGGTATCACTCTTGAGGGATTTCTTGAATTCTTTTTTAAATTTTAGGTTTAAACCTGAAAAAAAAAAATTGACTTGGATAAAAAAAAATCTTTTTTTTGTATGTAACTAATCAAAAGTATAAAGTAACAAGTAAGTGGTCGTGGTGGGGAGGTTTGGTGCATGTTGGTTGGGGCAAATTGAATTGAATAGCACTTGTACTGGATTAGTTATTGCATGAAATTTGAATGTTAAAAGTTTGTTCGAATAAAAAGAGACAATAGTTACCATACTATTATTCGAAAGACTATATAGCTTAATTTGGTATATAACCAAAATGGAACTCCCCATTTCACAGCTTTTATAGTTGTATATTTTCCTTGAAATATTATAAATTTTAAATAACCTTCTTGTATCAGTATTACTATAATTTTATATCACAAAAAAAAAAAAAAAAAAAAAAAAACCGTCAATATTCTTTTTTAAACGGCAGCAAGATTTATATAAAATGAAACTAATAAGAAGCTAGGAGACAAGAGTTATGGAAATACAAAAACAAATGAGCATTACATTCTAGAACATGATTCGAACACAATTTTTGCCATCTTAAGTGTCCACCGGTGGTGGATGTGAAAGTTGTACCTAACTTGCCAGTGTTGTGTGATTTTGAAGCGTGGTTGAAGATTTTCTCGTTTATAAAGCCCATTTGAATATCAGAGAAATAGCTATATGCAGTTATGCACATCGCTAATTTTTTTTTAGTCATTAGGCCTAATAAATTTATGAGAACCCATCGAGTGAATATGTGATCTTCATCTTTCAGTAGCAAAATTACAGAGTTGCACAAAGATCGAGTGAATATGTGATCTTCATCTTCGGTAGCAAAATTACAGAATTGCACAAAGAGGTAGTCCCAATACCAATTTTATGTAGATTTGCAAGAATTTACGACTTTCAAGGGTGCTTTTGTATAACAGAGAAAAAAAGCGTCAAGGTTTTCGATGACTGATTTGCATAAGAGTAGACGGTATGGGCCTCAACGAGCGATAACGAGGCTCAGGTGGCACACAGAAACACCGTCCTAACGGGGAAACCCACCCTACTCGTTGCATCTCGTCGAGCAAGTCTCGTGAGTCGTGACCATCACAACGACTTGAAACGGGAAAAAAAATAACCGTCGGGGCTTATAACCGTTTGCAATGGTCAATATTCAAAAAACAAAATTACCTTTTTACCTATATATTTACTCATTTTAATTCAATTTTTACATCTTTTTATCAATCTCTCTATATTTTATACACTTTCTAAATCAAAAAATGGAGCAAAATCCAATCCCCCCCCCCCTCCATCATCAAACTCAGGGCCGGCCCATGGGCGAGCGCACCGGGCCCCCAAAAGCCAAAGGGCCCCTATTTTGGACTTACAATATGGATTATATAATAACATCATTAAATTTAAGCATGGTGGATTGGTTTTTTAAAGTCCAATACTGTAACATCCGTAGGGTCGGTCCAAACATATATGGGGCCCGGAGCGAAAAGAAAAAAATAGTCCCTCAAATACAAATATAATAAAGATTGAAAAAAATATCATTACTCTTCAATATAGGCGTTTTCAATTAGAAATAAAAATCAAACTAAATTGTTTATATTTTGAGCTAAATTGAGTTTTAACCAACTTTAGGTCCTAAAAATCATTTAAGTAATAATTTATATATATATATATATAGATATATATATATATATATATATATATATATATATATATATATATATATATATAAACTACATAGCCCATAAATTTTGGGCCCCCTGGAATCGTGGGCCCTGGGCGGTCGCCCGGGTGGCGCATCGTCTGGACCGGCCCTGAACATCCGGAATTACGGGTATGCTATTTTGATTATTTAATCATTTAATTTTTTTGGGGAGTTATTGGAGGGACTCGACGAGTTGGTGCTTCAACTCGTCGAGTAGGGTCGTGACTTTTGATGCGTTTTAGCGACTGGACTCGACGAGTCGGTGCTGACGAGGAAAACCCTAATTTCTCGGGTTTAGGACCTATTTAAAGGTTCTTATGGCCTTCATTTGTGGCCACTTACACCCCTGAGAAACCCTAGAGAGCGAAGAGAGCTTAGAGAGTAAAGGAAAGGCTAATTCATCATCCTTTTTGGTGTGTTCTTGCAAGAAGGAGTGGGAAAGTCCAAGCTAGATCGATTGTGAAGCTTGGATTTGTGTTATTCATTCTGAGATTCGCTTCTGGAGGTACAAATCCTTTCCCATTTCATGTATTTGATAGATTTCTTGAATCTAGGGTTTCTTTGCATCATTTTGAGTTGGATTATGAAGCATGTGATGTCCCAAAGTGGTGTAGATGTTGGATCTAGACCATGAGAGGTCCAAAAAGTCCCAACCTTCCAACATTTATGTTGTTTCATGAGAGTTTTGAGAGTAGGTTGCCATTTTAAAGGTTATTTCTCCATTTATGGCTTTGTATGTGTTGCATGAATGTAAAGTTTGAACCTTTTCGTGACTTTTGAGTGCTAGAAGGTTAGATCTACTAGTTAGAGAAGCAGATCTGACCTCAGAAGTTCGTTTTAGTGTTGCCATGGAAGGAACTCGCCGAGTCCATAAGGGGACTCGACAAGTCGAGTTGGGTTGCCCCGCGATTCATGACCAGTAGTAGCCCGTCGAGTGGAAGGTTCACTCGACGAGTCGAGTGAGGTTTAGAAAGATCCAGAGGACACGCTTGGACTCGCCGAGTCACCTATGTGCACTCGACGAGTCTGGTCAAAGTTTGACCGTTGACTTTTAGGGTTGAGTCAACACTTGGACTTTTGGACCATTAGAAGGGTAAATTGGTCTTCTAGCCTTCTGAGAGAACATTGGAACGAACTAGTCTAGCCTGGAGAGTCGTTATTGATTTGAGATGATTGCTTATATGTTTAAGCGGGGCTAGGTCATTGTTACGAGGTTCAGTGATACCGAACACGTGAGTTACTAGACAGCATATGAGATGAGTCTTCTCACTATACTTTACCTAGAGTGGTAACTATGTGTGACCGGAAGGTCTTATATGTTATGCAGAGTATGTGATATATGTTGCTATGTGATATGTATGTGTTATGCTATGTTATGAGTACTATGATATGGACCGGAAGGTCAACAGTGTATGGACCGGAAGGTTAAGATGATGAAGACCGGAAGGTCTTACGGGTAGGGTCGGAAGGTCTACCAGAGTCGGGACGGAAGTCCCCTGAGACACATGGATCGGAAGATCCCATAGAGTTATGGCCTTGAGTGGCGTATGTGTTGTATGTGGTATTTTGGGGAACTCACTAAGCATTTATGCTTACAGTGTTATGTGTTATGTGTTTCAGGTACTAGCGATAATCGCAGGAATGCGCCGGCATGATCTGTACACACTGGCAGGAGATTTGTTTTATGATCTTGGGATATGTTTTTATCGTGATGGCATTTGTTAAACTTGAGAATTTGAGAATATTGAATGAGTTTTATGTTATTTGAAAAATGAAAGTTGTTTTGAAAATTCACTTTGTTACAAATACTCTAATCATTTGTAATCCGGGAGCGGGAGCAGGTACATGCAAGCGTGCATCCGAGTTTCGATTTCCAAGGCTTCATAACTCTTCAAAATCAATTTTCATGGAGAATACAAACGACACAGTCCACTTCTCTAGAAGCCAACAATTATATCTTATTCTATTTCTTATTAAAGATCTAAGTCAATCGATCGTCTCATACTTCTTCTTTTCATGATTTCACAAAAGTGAAACTTGATCTTTTCCTTCTTATTTTTGTTTTCCTTTTTCTAAAATATCACGATTGAATCTATGAATGAATGCGAAATTATTTGATTTATATCTTAATTCAAACCTTTTAGAGACTGGAATCGAGAGTTACAGTAATTGTGTCACTTCTATTTCTTTATCAATCGCTGGAAATTTCAAGTTGCAGTCATTCGGAATTGAGGTCTAGAGACAAAATCGACTTTTGTATGTTCTAGCCTTTTTGAAAAATCTGTATCGCAAAAATGACATGTTGAGCAACAAATTTGGGTCAAAGAACTAAGCGGTACAACAAATTCAACGGTAATTACAATCGGCTTCAGGCGCAACAGCAAAGCGGAACCAACGACTTTGATTTGTTCAACTCTGCTAAGGAACAGTATCGGGTCGAAATGGGACATATTTTCGACTTTGAAAAATCATGGGAGTTGTTGCGAGCGAATCCAAGGTGGAATAAAATGCCTACATCGTCAGAGGTTCAATCTAAAAGGTCTTGCAATTCGAGTTCGATCGACGTGTCGGACGCACGGACTCACATCGACGAGCACAATTTATTAATAAAAGAAAAAAATGAGTTGAAACATCGTCATTTGGAGTTTCTAGAAAAAAAGCAAACGCAAAAAAAGATGGAACTAATGACACATCAGTTGTCAATTCTTCGGACAAACGATGAGGTTTAACATCTGTTGATCTGACGGTGCTACAAGCGATAAATAAACAAATTATGAAGCAATATTTGGATTAATTAGGATTGTTGTGTGGTTTTAGAAGTAATTTAAATGATATTTATTTTAGGTTTAAAATTATGTTTTTTTTTAATTGTAATCATAATTTTAGATTTTAAATATTATATCTTTTTTTGTTTTTAAAATATTATGTTTTATAAAAATATATTCATTTTAGTGATTAAAAAAAACATAAAAAGAAAAAAAAAACAAAAAGAAAAAGAAAAAAGGAAAAAAAATAAAAAATAAAACATATTTATTTTCAAAAAAATTGGTGTTGTATCTTATTATCTATTTTCCCACTTGGTGTTGTAACCCCATTTACTTATGTGACATTTAAATGACACAACTTGATATTGCATCTTGTTACCCATACCCCATACCCAATGCTCTAAGGTTAGGCAACCCGTAGGAGAGATTAGAGGTTTTCCATAATTTCCCAGTGTTTTTGATCCATCCACTTATAAAATGTGTTTTGAATTTTATATCTTAATTATGAGTTTCTATCTTTAATTAAAATTAAGGGTATATAAGTCAAAAGCCATTGTTTTTATAATCTATATCTCATAAAATTACATCAGTTATCCAAGTGTTTGATCATAATATCACATTATAAACCATTGACCACGTATTTTGAATATTACCAAATTCAAAAGTCTTCAACAAATTAAAACATATCAGCAAATCCAAAATTTCGTCATTCAACTATTATCAAGTTTGGCCCCCACAAAATCAAGTCACAGTCCAAAATAACCCTAAAAATATGGGTAGATGGTGAGAATAGAAAATCTTTACCTGTACAGTTTGTATTTAAGGGGCGAAATTTACTATAAACATCTAGAAATTTCAGTTTTTTTTTTCTTTTCTTTATTTATGCTGCGAGTGTTCCTTCATTGACTTGGCTATCATCGATAAAATCTGAAGTTTGGGATTTAGGTTTTATAACAACACGAGAAAACCCGTATCCAAGAGAGTTTCCACTAGTTTCACATAGCTGAAAAAAAGAGTGTTTATTAAAAATAAATCATTTTATTTATAGAGAAAAGATGAAAAATAAAAGTATGATTTGATACCTCGGTTAGTTCTGAGAGGTGACGTGTTCTAAACTCATTGATTGTGGCAGCTATTTCGGACATTGGTAATTTAGCCTATCAAAAATAAGTTTGAGAAAATGTTTCTGAATTCTGATCTATTTATTGCAGAAATAAACAATACTTTTATTTACTTAAATAAAATCAAACATTAAGTACCAACTTTTTAGAAATTTGCCCTTATAGGTCTAGATGCAAGAAAAGAAATAACAATGCTTTTATTTATTTGTGTTATAGCATCCAGCATCCAACTTCTTTTTTTTTTCTATTCAGCATTGTGCTTTTTTTCTTACCAAGTCTAAGGCATTGTACTTTCTTTTTTATACTTTGAAAAGGTCGAACAATTATAGCAATGAAAATTGGTATAATCAATTTTTAAAGTATGATGCTATAATAAGAAGCAATGAAAGTAGAGTGCTATAAAAAAAAAAGGGCAAAAATAAATAAAAACAAATTGTATTTTCATTGTTTTATACATTTAGACACTTTGACTATTTTAGATAGTGATTAAACCATTAATATTTTTTTGATTTTGGATTTTTATAAAAGCATAATGTATGTATACCATTTTATCGATTTAGTCACTGAATTATCATCATAGTTTTCAATAAAAAAGCAGATAATAACCTGAAATTGAAAACCGGATAGCATTTAATGGAATATATAAAACAAGGCCTTACTTGTGCAAGAACAGCAGCTGCTAGCTGTAAACTTGGCTCTAAAGTCTCTGGCACAACCTGCATTGTGTTTTTTTACTCAAAGTTAATATGGTGTGAGGGATTTATATGAAAAGGAAGAGTAAAACAATATTGATACAAAACCCAAATTAAGACAAGTGTCAAGATCAAGGAAGGAAAGGAATGCTTCATTCCATTGTAAAGAAAAATGTTGTTTCTTGAAGCAATGTGATTCTTCCCATTTTGTTAATTTTCATTCCTCAAACAGCAGAGTGTTTTTTTTTTCATTTCATCATGGAATGGAACTCAAAAAAATAAAATGAAAAATAAATTTTGGAAATCGTCATGATTTTAATTAAATTACAATTTTGATTTTTTAATGACCTTGTATCATGTTATTTTTTTAATTTTGTAAACAGCAACGCCATTTTATTTATTTGTGTATTATAGCATACTACTTTATTTCTTTCTGTTACACTTTACATTTTTTTTCTTATTAAGGCATCATACTTCAAAAAATCTACCCAGTTATAACTTATAACAGCAAAATTTGCTTTGTATTTCAATGACATTGCCATTATTGAGTGGATTTTTCAAAGTATAACGATGGATGTTATATTAAAAAAATCAATAAAAATGTTTTGCTATTTCTTGCATTATTACTCTTTGTAAATAAAATAACTTTAAGGGTAAATGCAAGAAACAGCAATGTAGTTTCATTGATTTGTTTATTAGGGCGTCCAGCTTTCATTTTTCCTATTATGACATTGAACTTTAAAACTCTACCCAATTATAGCAATGCCATCAAAATACAAACCAATTTCACCACCATAACAAGGTACATTTTTCAAAGTATAACATCTTAATAATAAAATTTCAAAATACAATTCTATAATTGGATAGAAAATTTTGAAGTACAATGCTATAATATAAAAGAACTGTAAGTAAGATGTAATAAAATAATAAATTAAAGTAGACTGATACTTCTTGCATTTAGCCCAAATAACTAAACAACGAATAAAGTAGAGTAATATAAAAAACTCATGAAAAATAGAGGCTATAATTTAAGCAGTTAGTACAACATATTTTAAAACTTGTATCGAATTATAGCAATGAAAATTGGTTTATATTTGAAAAACTTTGCTAGATTTTTCAAAAAGTTTGATGCGCCGATAATAAACAAAAGTAGGTTGGTATTTGCTGTAAAGAGAAAAATACCGCTGTTGCTCCAGCTTTCTCCAAATTGAGTCCATGATCAACATCATGAGCACGTACAAAAGTCTTCACATTGGGGAAGTATTTGCTGAGAGCCCAAACAGTTCTATAATTTGCACCAGGTGTATCCAAAGTTATTGCTGCAGCACAGGCCCTTTCTGCCCCAATTTTATGAAGAACCTGAAAAATCAATCAATAAACATTAAATAAATCAATGAAAGTACAGTGCTATCTCTTACAAATGTGTTTGTTTTGTGTTGGTGTTGTGATAGAAATTGAAATTGGGTGGGGGTGGGGGTGGGGTTCACCTCTCGACTACCAGCATCACCAAAGTATACAGGAAGGTCAAGTGCGCGTCCCACTGCTACTCGATCACTGGTGATCATGGAAATTTTAGATGCCAATTCACTACTTATCATATAATTCATAAAAAGTAAGGGATGAATGGAAAAGAAACAACCATGTACTTTCATATATTTGTGTGTATTACAGCGTCTTACTTTCTTTCTATTACAACAACTTTTTTTTTCTTATTAAAGCCATTGTTATACTTTGAGAAGTCCACCCAACCATATATGGTATCGCACTTGTTTTTTTTCTTATTATACAAGTGAAAACGGTTTTGTATTTAAGTGGCATTTGTGTAGCAGCCTATAACTAGGTAGATTTTCCAAATTACAATGTACTTTCATATATTTGTCTTTTCATTCTATTACAGAATTGTACTTTCAATTTTTTTTTCTTATTAGGCCATTGTAATTTAGAAAATCAACCCAATTACAGCATTTTATTTTTAATTTCTTTTTCTTATCATAGCAGTGAAAAGTGCTTTGTACTTGGATGACATTGCCATAATTGGGTAGATTTGCTAAAGTACATTGCTGTAATAAGGAAAAATGAAAGTAAGATGCAATCATTGAAAGTGCATTGCTATTTCTTGCATAAGAATTTATAAAAAAGCAAGAGATGTGGATAAGTGTAAAAGTTAGGTGAGAGAAACAGTATAGGCTAGTTATTATACACTTCACAAACAGTAAGGGCTAAATGCAAGTAACAACAATGTACATTCATATATTTGTGTATTATAGCATCCAATTTTCATTTCTTTCTATTACAGCATTGTACTATCAGGTTTTTTCTTATTAAATATCTACCCAATTATAGCATTGTACTTTTATTTATTGTTTCTTATTATAGCAGTGAAAATTGCTTTGTATTCAGATGACATTGCTATAACTGTGTATATTATTTTCTAAAGGTACAATGCTGTAACGAAGAGATGTGATAAGTGTGTGAGAAGACACTTAAGGAACATAAAAGTAAAATAACTCCATACCTCCTCACGTCAAGAGCAACAAATGGAATAAGTCTTTCAGAAAGCAGCTGGGCAATGATCTGAAAGAACCAAAAAAGTTAAAATAAAAATATTTAAACATCACATAAAAATAGCCACCAACATCATGTTCATGTCCATCTTATTAACCTTAGTTAAATTCAATAATACAACACAATTTTAAGATTAGAATATACCTGGCCTACACGTCCAAAACCACATATAATGATATGATCCTGCAAATCATCCGTCTGAAAATAGGATACATCAAATTACAAGAAATTAGAAATGAACAGAATACTTGATCCATGTAGTTTCCAAAATCACATTATTAAATAAATCTACAGATGTGATGCTATTTTCTGAAACCTTCTTTTCTTGACATATAGCAACTAGATTCACTCAAAAAAAAAAGCACTTTACATACTAAATTCCATGTCCAATGCTTTCCCTCCAACTTTTTGTGTCATTTTCTAATTTCCCCCTAAAAGATATACATTTGGGAAAAGTAATTTTTGGGATATTATATATTACCTCACTTTCTACAGGTAATAGACTACGAACATCTTGCTGTTCGAAGCGAGATGCTATTAACTGCCCTCCAGCAGCTAACCATGGTGTGATAGCCATTGAAATCCCCACCACAAGAAATAGCAAAGAAGACAGCTGAGAAGTCATTATACCCTGAAATAAAACCATAAAATTATAAATTATAAACATAGTAACTGTACTAAAATACATAATATAATTTCGCCCGGTTCCATGGCTTAAAGAAAAGGAATAGACGTTTGGTTCATAGGATGTTTTGGAAGGAATGGAATCTGTCAAAGGAATTGGAATCAGATAGAATCATAATCTGAAAAGCGTTTGGCTGGCAAGAAACGAGATGGAAATAAATTCAATAATAATAAAAAAAATTATTGATTTTGGAATTTTTCTTTTTATTTAGATTATTTTTTGTTTCTGTAAATATAAATACTTAAATTTCTTAATTTTATTAATGTCAAAATATAATGAGGGTATTTTGGTCATTTGATAAAAAGAGAAGAATGGAACCGAATTCCTTCCACCCTCCCTAATGAATCATGAAATCCACCAACCACAGAATTCGAAGATTCCGATGGAGTTGAATACTTGAATCCCATCCATTCGTCAAACTTACACATCACCAGAGCCAGAGAGTGTTTTTTTGCAGAATATTTTTGGAAGGAATGAAATCCATCAAAGGAATTGGAACATGAAAGAATCCTAATCTGTCATGTGCTTGGTTGGCAGAAAATGAGAAGGAATTTAATAACAAAATAACTAAATCATTTTTTTATTTTTTATCTATTACAAATAATATCCAATCAAAAATTTTATTATCGATATATAACGAGCGTATTTTGGTCTTTTAACCAAAAAAAAAAAGAATGGAACTGCATTCCTTTTAGCCTCCCCTAGGAATAGTGAAATCCATCAAACATGGAATTTGCATACCTGATTGACAGCTTCACCAAAGGCCACAAATGCAAATTCTCCACCAGGTGCAAGTAGAAGACCAACTCTGATTGCAGATATCAATGAGACACCAAAAAGCCTACCAACTACAGCCACAAGTATGGTCTTCCCAACAAGCAGAAGCCCTAAAGTCCCCATAATAACAGGAAAGTTTGAAACTAGAAGTTTTGGATCAATTGACATTCCAACCTGAAAAAAAATAAAAAAATCAAGTCCTTTGAAATCCCCTTCTTTTGTAAATGGTACAATTCTAGATGAGAGCATCCACAATAGGGAGCTTATTGGGTCATATTAAGCTACCAAATAGTCAACTCTCCTATTGTGGAGTTTTTTGGAATACATGTGCAAGTACAAGCTTAATTATAGAGTTTTTCATTCATTGGGACTGAATGCCACGTCATCAGTCACTTTGTTAATTCCTTGTTTGTATATCACTATATTGTATGAATCCTGAGATGTCGAGTTCAGGATTTTTATACAAGATACAAACAAGGGAACTAACTAACTGATGACATGGCATTCAGTCCCACAACTGATGATGTGGCATTCAGTTCAATAGAAGGTATACCGTCATGAAGAAGAGGCCTAATAGAAGGCCACGATATGGAGCAATATCTGATTCAACTTGCAAAGAGAATTCAGTTTCTGCAAGTAGCAAACCAGCCAAAAATGCTCCTAGTGCCATGGAAAGCCCAGCCTGAGAAAATAAATATGAATGACAAAATGATTTTTTAAATATTTATATAAAGATAGTTAAATTAAGTGTGCTCACCCTCGCAGTAAGGAGACTAGTTCCCAGGATAACCAGGAGAGTATTTGCAGAGAATATTTCTGCATTCTGCATCTCGGCAATTTGCTTGTAAATTGGCCGAAGTAACTGCAAGTTCCAAGAGGGGAAATAAGCTAACAATTGCCCATAAAATGCATCAAAACTTCTATCATTATACTCTGAGCATGTTTTATTATAATGAATTAAATGCATGAAATAGCAATTTACTTTAATATATTTGTTTATTATAGCATCATACTTCCATTTTTATCCTATTACAGCATTTTACTTTGAAAAATCCACCCAATGATAGCAATATCATCCAAATACAATGCAATTTACATTGCTATAATTAGGTAGATTTTTCAAAAGGACAATATCGTAATATGAAAAAGATACAATGCTACAATTGGATAGATTTTTCAAAGTAAAATACTGTAATGAGAAAAAAAATGAAAATACAATGTTGTAGTCGAAAAAGATGGAAGTTAGATGCTATGTAAACAAATAAAAGGAAGTACATTGTTATTTCTTGCATTTAACTTTAACCCTTATACTTGGAGATGGGATCTTATAGGGAGCTTGCAACAGTTTTTTTGGGTCTCGATCAGGGTGTAGGAACTATGCCGTGTCTGGTTTGCAGACTTATTCTGATGGAATCTGTCAGAATTGGAATTCAAGATTCCATTCCATGTTTGGTTCATTAGTTGTTAAATGGATGGAAATCAATTCCGTTGGAATCCTTTAAATTCCATGTTCGATGGATTTCACTATTCCTAGGGATGGCGGAAGGAAATTTAATTTCATTCATTAGTTTTTTGAAAAGACCAAAGTACCTTCATTATTGTTTAATGTAAAAGATTCAATTATATATATATATATATATACACACACACACACACACATTAAACAATAGATATTTAAATGTAAATATATATTAATTTTTATTATTGAATTCCATTCCATTTCCTGCCAACCAAACACATGACAGATTATGGATCCTTCAAATTCCAATTCGTTTAACAGATTCCATTCCTTCCAAAAACATTCTAACCAAACACCCCTAAGAGAGTAAAGGTTATGACGTTATGCACCCAAATGAAATTATTAAAGAAGGGTACAAGTTGGATCATGTTAAGAATCAAATGCAGATGTTGTAATTAATTTCATAAATTGTATAGAAAGTTTACCAAGCGTCCTCCAGCAATAATGGCGCTAATAGCAACAAGTGCCTTCACAGCAGCCAATCCAAGAGCTTCAGCAATTGCTTGGAAGCCAATCTGAGAGCATAAAAGGATTGTTCATTGATGAGGGGAGTTAGAACTATCAAATCAGGTTACAAGCAAAACAACATCTTAGGCTTTGTAACATATATAAGGTTTGGCTTTTGTATCTATAAAAAACAACATATTAGTTACGGGGTTTTGTTTCAAAACCAAACCCAACAGTATCTTAATATGACATGATTATCATAACATATATAAATTCTCAATGGAAACCGTAAATGCATGTTACTTATTTTAATTTTTAACATACTTATTCAATTCAACACAGACGTTTTGAATATTTAATATTTCTGATCAGTTTGGGTTTTTTTTTGGTTTTCATAATTTCTCATTTTTGGTTAGGTTTCAACTTTTTTTGCATGCCCATATGAAAAACAGATCCAGTTGAACCGGGCTAGAAACTGGTTATTTAGGTTTGGTTTTGGTTTTGACTTAAAGAACATAGTCATTAAATGAATGGTGTGTGTTGATAAAAATACTTACCCCTCCTTTTGATGAATTTGGTGAAATAAGAGGTATGAGAATCAGCAAAACAACAACAGCCAAGTCCTGACAAAAAAGAGACATATCAGAAAAATAAAAATAAAAAGTAGCATGATTTCTGAAGATAGAGAGAATGAGCAAGAAAACATACCTGAAAAAGTAAAACAGAGAATGTAGCTCGTCCATGACGTGATGTGCTCTCACCTCGTTCCTGCAATACCTGTACAAGTAGAAGATTGATATCAACTTAATGGGATAAGTGCAAGAAATAGCAATCTCTTTTATTTATTTTTAGTTATAGCATTCTCTTTTCATTTCTTTCTTCCAATTACAGCATTGTACTTTTATTTTTTTCTTTTCTTATTAAGCCATTGTACTTTGAAAAACCTACCCCATTATAACTGTGAAAATGTTTTTATATTTGATTTAATGGGCTAAGTGCTAGAAACAGCAACTTACTCTAATTTACTTGTTTATTATAGCATTCTATTTGCATTTCTTCCAATTACAACTTCCTACTTACAAAAGAAATTCATAATAAAACATTATTTTTTGAAAAATCTACCATATTACAGCATCATCCTTTCAAAAAGAATTTATTATTAGGGCATTGTCTGTGAAAATCTCAGTGAAAATGATCTGTATTTGGATGACATTCTACTAATTGGGTAGATTTTTAAAAGTACAAGGCTATAATAGAAAGAAAAAAATGATTGTAAGATGCTATAATAAATAAACAAATCAATGAAAGTACTGGTGATTACCTGGAGGACAACAGCAGTGGAAGATAGTGCCAGGCCATTACCAATGACAATTGCAGCAGGCCCTAGCTGTCCACAAACAAAATGGGCAACCATTCCAACAACAACAGCTGTCGCCAAGACCTGTGTAACAAGGATTTAAATATTGGGAGTAATGCAAAAAAATAATAATAATAATGATTTAGGCTTGTTAATAGTTATAAAAACCAAATGATTGCAATTTACCTGAGCAGAACCTAATCCAAAAACATATTTCTTCATGGAACTCAGCCTTTCAACAGAAAGCTGCAGAGAGTTTACAGTTTTAATCAACTTTCTTCTGATACAGATGCACAAACTTAAGATAAACTAAGGGCTAAATGCAAGAGCTAGCAACGCACATCCATTTATTTGTTTATTATACCATTTCATTTTTCATTTCATATTGTTACTGCATTGTACTTTGAAAAATATAGACAATTATAGCAATGCCATTCAAATATAAAGCAATTTTAATTGCTATAATTGAGTATATTTTTCAAAGTGCAATGCCTCAATAAGAAAAGATTGAAAATACAATGTTGTAGCAGAAAAAATGCTGTACTAACAAATAAATGATGGTATGTTGTTATTTCTTGTATTTAGCCCCAAACTAAAATCAGACTTAGGTATACTAACCTCGAGGCCAATATTGAAAAGCAAGAAAACAACTCCAAATTCAGCTATTGCTTTTGTAGCATGTACATTGCGTATAATTGAAAGACCATATGGTCCAATCAAGATGCCAGCAGTCAGATACCCAAGAACAGGACTGCCTGGAGACACAATCAGATGAAAGAATCAAAAGATTAGGTCATGACAAACTGTATTCCTATAACCATAGAATGCTGTAAACTTAAAAATATAAATGATCGAGATTTATTTAAAAAAAAAAAAAAAAAAAAAAAAAAACATAATAACTAATAAACAAGATTTTAGGGACATGATCATTTGATATTTTGACATGCAATTTCAAAGATAAAGCATATAACAATGTTAGCATAAATATACCTCCAGGAAGTTTCTGGAATATAGGAACAAAGATAACACTGGCAAGTAATAACCATAGAATGTCCAACAGGGAAGCTTCTTCTTCATTCATCTGAATAGATTAAGCATGAGATCAGTAAGCATAAAGCACTAAACTAAATAGCATTCATTGCCCAACTTGAGACAAATGGTAAACAGCAGCATACCTCTTGATGAGGAAGCATTGCAATAAGCTTTTTGACTCTCATTGGTAATTTCCTTATTTGTTTGACCAATGGCTTAGCATTTGATGAAACTTCATCAATACTTGTGGTGATAATGTCAGGTTGTTGAAATAGTTGATGGATCCTTTCTTCCCGTTTAGCATAAAAAGCAAAACTGACATGTATATAGTCATCACATGATAAGAGGAAAAGAATTTCAGGACCAAATATTAGTAAGTGACTAGTTCTTTTTTTCTTTTAAATTACCGAATTAGAAAGAAATTTATACCCTGCCGCAAGAAGCATAGAGCCAAGCACAAGTTTAGGTATTTGTGATCTTGTGGAATCGATTAGCCATTGAAAAAATGAAGTAGGAGTAAACTCGGTATCATCCTCTGCAGAAGAGAAAAACGATGCTGAAAAGAAACGGGAGGACTTCTTCAACAATGTTTTAGAAGAATTTAATGGTGAAGTGTCTTTGGTCAAATCCTTCTGCGTTTCTGGCTTTTTTGTTTGACTTTTCGTCTTTTCTGCATCATATTCCACCTCTTTAGATGGTAAACTTGGTTTCCCATTCTCTTGTTCACTGTCATCAGAAAATCTCGACTCTTCAAACATTTGGCTATCTATTACATCTTCAGTGGTGGAAGAACCCTCAATAGATCCATCAACAATTATCTCCACAGAATTTCCTTGAATGCCCTTATCATCCTCACCCATTGAATCCTCATTTAAACTTTCAGAGGTATCCACAGGGGAGATGGGAAGCAATTTCTCAGCTTTCTGCAATGCAATTTCAGCATCATTAACACGTTTCGTAGCCTCCAGTTCAAAAGCAACAGCTTCCTCGGCTAAAAGCATTATATTTGCCACATCCTCTTCAGCTCTCAAAGCTTCCATCTCTGCTTTCTTTGCAAGATCTTTAAGCGTTTCCACTTCTCTTTCCAACCCATCTTTCCTATTCTGCAACTGAGTCAATGTTCCTTGACAATTAGCCAAAGTCAAAAGACACTCTCTTATATCTTCCTGAGCGATAAAGACAGCTTCCTCTTCTTCTCTCAATGGATTTAAATTTTTTTCTTCACTTTCATTTTCCATACTTGTTCTTTCTTTAGCAACTTCTAGCGAATCAAGAGCCAATGTAAGCCTAGCCTCAGATAATGATAGTGCCATTGCAGCTCTCTGAACAGCTTCATTAGCAGCAACCTCTTCATTTGTAATCTCTTCAATCAAAAGCAAAGTTGAATTGACACTATCTTGAACACTTGAAGCTTCATCTTTTAGTGCTATTGCTGCTTCTGATACCCTTTGAGCCTTTTCTTCAAACATGGTACTGTTAAGTTGAGCAATCTCCAATTCCTTAAGTGCCTTCTGCAACACTTTCTTTAATTCATCTACACTTGGGTTCTCTGTTTCCTCATCTTCCCCCTCGTCATTTAACTTTTCTGGACCAAAATTAGTGTCCCCTGTTGGGTTCTCTTCACTACTACTCTCAATAAAATCAACATCCCTCTCCGTCCCATCTATATATGCAATTGAATCATTTCCTTGACATGCTACTTTAACTCCTCTTGATGTCTTAAGTATACAGAGAGTGGATTTCGGTTTACTATAACTCCACAAACAACTTTTCAACTCACCTCCACTATGACTAGACAAAATCAATTTCTTTAACTTCTTTCTAGGCCCAACAAACACGAGCCTTGTGTTGCCAAACAATTTGTAATCATACCTTGAGCGCACAGTTAGCTGCTTTAATGCTCTATAACTAGTACCTTCACTGCCACGGATTTGAAAACTACATGAAATATCCATATTTACCTCGCTTTCACTTTCTAACTATAAACTACTGATAGAACCAACTCTCCTTTTTGTGTCGTCATTCACCTGTTGAAGCAAATTGATTTCACACATACTTCAGAAAAGAATCAAACATGCATGCTATATACATGTGCTTAATAATCCAAATTTCAGTCATCCAAAGTCTAATTTGTATAATATGTGTAGTTAATTTCAAGCATAATTCACAGTTTCTATAGTTGTTGAATCTCTTATTGATGTCAAATTTGCCACCAAAAAAAATTAAAAAAACAAACTGGATTACAACTCAGATGTACCTAAAAACTCTACTACTGTAACTTAAGCAAAATTCACTTCAAAATAAACAAAAACACACAATCAGAAATTACTTAATATTAATATATATCCATTCAGAAATCATGCTCAAGTATAGTACATATACTCTATCTCAATGTCTATATAAAAACAAGCATCATTCCTACATACAAACTCAAAAATAACAAAACAACCACTTTTTTTCTGCATGTGTGAATGTCGATATGCAGATAGGTTCGACATGTCAAATTTCAAGTCAATTCTTGATAGCTCGACTTCAAAATTCATTATAAGTACCCTACAGAACATCACAACCATGTCCTACTCAAAGCTAATCAATTATTAAGCTATCTTCGTACATTCCAGTTCAAATTTTTGTATATGTATCGATCGGACGACATCTGTATAAAATGTCTATATAAATTCGAAATAATTATGTACAGATGACAGCTCATTCGTGTTCGAATAACAAAAGTTTCGATCATCCAATGTCTAGTTTCTAACAAGTTGACTTCAATATTGGCTAAATATGCTCTAGAAAACACTAAAATAATCAACAAATTAACCGCAATCAAGCTTCCGTTCTACATTCTACTTCGATTTCCAAACTTAAAAGAGCATGTATATGTGTGTAGTTAGAACTGTATACGCGTGTGCAGATGAAGTGAAAACTTACTGATCGATCGTTACATGTGGACTAAGACCGGAAGGTTGAGCTCGAAAAATATCAATGGCGGATTTTCTCAGGAAAAAATTAGGTTAAAAATGGAAATGATGAAGGGATGATGACGTCAGTGGCCCAGGGGAAGGGGAGGAGAGTGTTGTGTCTAAAAAGAAAGAATATACTAAAAGAGTAAAAGATGCCTTAAAAATCTGGGCTGAGCTTGTTAATCGGGTCGGACATAAACGGATTACAGCAGTGATCGTTGGATACAAGATTAATATAATGGGAAATTGAGTAACGTAACTCGTATAAATTTGATAAGAATTTGATAACAATAATTATTTTTTTATAAATTTTAGAGTAAATTACATGAATGGTCCTTTAAGTTTGCATTTTTTTTCTCGAAGTAGTCCTTACAAAAGGTTTTTCCCCTAAATGGTACCTACGGACGTAACATTAATGTTAACGGTCCTTGTGTTGGATGTCCGTCTAAAGCAACGTTAACATGCTCCCATGTGTTTGCACATGAGGATATTTTAGTCATTTCTCCTAATGATACCTACGGACGTAACATTGACGTGAACGGTCCTTGTGTTGAATGTCCGTCTAAAGCAACGTTAACATGCTCCCATGTGCTTGCACATGAGGATATTTTAGTCATTTCTCCTAAAAGGATCGTTTGTGAACAATTATCCGAAGAGGTATATTACCCTCTTCTTCCCCCCAATGTGATCGACCACTGTAACCTATAAAGAACGAAGTAAACGCAATAGAATGCCAATATGCGCATGTGGAAATTGCAATCTTGTTATTGTCACATCGTGGTCTGATTGCAACCCTGTAAGGTGATTTTGGTCCTATATTCGTAATGAGAGGAGGTACGATCAGATTGGGTGGTTTGATGAGCCCATATGCCTTAGATCGGTGGAAGTGATACTTGGGTTACTCAGGTCTATGAACAAGCTCCAAAGAATCCTTTCAACCGGTTACAATGCAAGCAAGGATGTATAAGTTAATACTTGTATTCAGTTGGGGTCTTTTTGCAATTTTTTACCTGAAGCATGCTTGATTAGAGTTTGATGTGGTAAAAGACTATGACAACCCGAAATTTCTTTCTTGTACAAACCATTCAAATCAATCAAGTTCAAACTTGTTTTTGCTATCTTCTAGCATTGTTTAGAGTCAGTTAAAGTGTTCTAAGCCTTGTATCTTCAAAGTTAGGGTTTAGAAAGGAGTCCCGCAAGTTCAACACTTCAAAAATCGGCCAAACACTCCAACTTAAGGAGTGTACGGCTGTACACATGGAGTGTACGACCGTACACCCCCTTCTGGTTGTACACTCTCATGTATAAATGAGAGTGTTAGCCTCCTTTCACCTCTTTTCCCACTCTTAAGCCGAAAATTCAACTTCTCTCTCAAGTATCATCCGATTTTGCTTCTAGATCTTCAAGTTGTAAGTGTTTTCTTCCTTCTATTTGATGATTCGTTACACTATCTAGTAAGGATCTACCATTTCATCCATGAAATTACTCATTTTGATTAGATCTTCAAGTGTTCTCCAAGAACACCAAGCACATCTACTAAGTTTTGGACATCAAACACCCCTAAAGGCTTCTCTATTGTAAGTACCACTCCTTGTGCTTGTTTCTTACTGACTTTACTCCTTAGAAAACATATAGAACATGATCAATAAGAAGTGTATGGTCGTACACCCCTTTATTTGGTGCTTAATGGCCTTAAAACTCATGTTCTAGGCTAGCACTTGATCAAGAACACTTAGAGAATGAAAGATAGAACCTTGGAATACCCTTTTGACCATTTTTACATGATTATCAAGGGTGTACGGCATACACTCCTTGTATGGTCGTACACACCCTTTTTAGGGCCCAAAATGGCATTTAACTCTCAATAAGGTTAAGTATTGGTCAAGACACACTACCTAGATGCTTAAGAGGACTTTAAAACACTCAATGACATGTTTCACCATGAGTGTACGGCTGTACACTCACTTGGATCGTACACTCTGGCCGTACACACACATGAAACACAACATCTTGGTCGTAAACACTAATGTGTGGCCATATACCCATTATATGCAACCCTTAGTACTTCTAGCACTTGAATCGAAGTGTTTTCTATAACCTAGGGTGTCTTTCCTTACATAATTAGTTGTTTAAACACTAATTGTAAACGTGTATGTATGTATGTATGTATATATATATATATATATATATATATATATATATATATATATATATCATTATATGATAAATAGGATCCGTGTGTGTACTTAAGTCTTCACTTGGCACTTAGCATCTTATACCACTCGTTCATCCAAACCACTCACTACAGGTGAGTTCATACCCCTTAATCTACCTTTTAAATGATTTTAAATGCTTTTATGGGGGGGGGGGGGGGAGTACAAGTTGAAACATTATAGTTATTATATCATTCACATGTGATTAATAACTATCAAACAAATGGATTTACTATACTTTTAACTGTTTTATCAAGCAAACCACTTCAAAATGTTTATTAAACTTGTTCTTATATGCCAAACCTTTTCTTTTAACTCTTTTAAACTTATATATAGTCAAAACCATGTCTAATGCATATATAGTTATATAAGTAAGGTTGGGAGGACTTAGGACTAACAACTCACTTTATTTCATGTTCTTTGTTTAGTTGTTGACTTAGAGTAGCCTGTTGTTTGTTCGAGTGTTGTTTGATCTTTAGTTATATATTATGTATAGATGTATAGACATAAAACCTTTTATCTCAGTTCAATACCTTTGGGTAGCAAAGGTGTTCAAACATGTTCATTATACAAACAACTCTACAAGTAAACTATAATAGGTATAGTTTAGGAAGTCACTACTCACTATTTCTAGTACAATGAAACATACAAAGAGTCAGTTCATACATGAGTCAATAGATACTATAAAGAGAAACAGGTAGAGAATACTATAACAAGAAACAATACTCAATATAAAGAGAAACAGATAGAGAATACTATAGTGAGAAACAATACATACTATATACTATACAAGAGAACATATTATGATGAGAAACAAAGAGAACATACTACATACTAGACAGATAGAACATACACTACACTAGTACATACAATACATATACAATAATACTATAACATAAATGTGAGTCACTACTTCGGGGCATGGCATCACCGTTATCTCTCGTTTTGTAACCAGAGTCTCCTGTAAGGAGAGCGTGAATTTATGTATAGATCTATACGGGACTGATCATCCTACACCTTGCTGCTAGCTACAGTGGGACCTGCAGGTCTACGGGTGACGAATGTCATACCATTTCGACGTCTTCGAGCGTCGTGTTTTACTAAGTCGATCAAGTATGGTTACAATTATATCACATTATACCTTAATTAACAATTGGTTTAAGGTGGTTAGTACAACATTAGTCATTATAATACAACACTACAATACTTTATTATTTCTCATTGCATTCACATTGTGATCTTCTCACATAAACAGTAATGTAAAAACTATATTTTGTTAATCATAGTCACACTTGGGAAAAATACACACTTTTACAAGAAACAAACACTCAGAACATTTGATGCCTTGGTAGAAGGCTACTTTTAGTAGAAAATATAGGATTTTCTAGGAGATACAAACATTTACTACAAACTTTTACAAACTTATACATTAAACACTTACAAACATTTTCATACAAACAATGACACTAAAATGCTTATGAACTCCCTAGCTTTAAAGCTGATAAACTCTTTCAAAATAACTTGTATTCTCATGTCATCGGTAGATAGGTACCAATGCCAGGTTTTGAGAAGATGGAGCACGTTCAAGACTCATCTCTTATTTTGATTCATATTTTTGGTGTCTTATAACTATACAGAACACACTTGTATTAAATTATATTATTAATGTAATGGATGATGTTGTTGCTTGTTTACTATTATGCTTTGTTGTGATATTGTACATGATGTCCTCCGCCCCAGAACGTTTCCGCCGTTCCGGTTTTGGGGTGTGACAAAGACTGTCTTACCCCTATCTTAGCTTGATTTAACTCAAGGCCCAATCCAAAGGTCCAAAAGTTAAACTATGAATCAAAGCCCAACATATGGCCCAATTTTCCGAATTGGGCCCAAACCTTTACATGGTCTTATTCAAAGGCCCAACCATTTAGTCCAGTCCAAACATTTGGCATTTCTAATGGCCTAATATCTCATAATCATAAAGTGTGACAACCCGAAATTTCCATTCTGAACAAACCATACCAAGCCAATAGAAGTTAGAACAGTTACAGTAAAATTTTAGACTTTGGGTATAAGTTTGAGTATTTCATGTTTATCACTTAAGGAGATATTAGGAGAGTGGATGCACTAGGGTTTTGTGCAACACTGTTATTCCAATACTCTATGACATTAGAGTTCATTATGGGAATAAAATATTTTCTGCCAAAAATCTCAGGACTATATATAGAAATCTGAACCATATTCATTCATTAGTTGCATTTCCAACTAGAGAAAAGCCGAATTCTCTCTCACGGATCTTCATGTTTTATCCCAAATCGTGAGTACCTTTCTCTAGTTGTATTATATGGCTTATAATGTGCTTAATAACATTAATTTCATAACAAAACAACTAGATTCGTGAGTTTACCGCCCAAGAACACCTTGGGGAGTAAACTCCTAAAAAGATGCCTAGTCCTTCCCCCGTGATTTGTAACTACCTTAGGCTTGTATGTTAGTGTGTATATGACTAGAAAACATCAAAATCGGATCAAGACCCCGAGATTTGGGAGTTTACCGCCCAAGAACACTTGGAGAGTAAACTCCATTTTAAGGGCCAAAGGTGTGCCCAATGTCCCTCAAAGCCTTGGAACTCAACATAGGGACTACCATTACATGTTTAGACCACCAAAACAATTAAAAATCAAAGCTAGAAGTGAGTTCACAGCCAAGAAGGTTCTAGGGCCGTGAACTCCATGTTTTTGTGCCAAAATGCCCTAAAAACACCCCTTAAGCCAAGAGGCTAATTTGGGCATGTACCTAAATGATTTTAGGACTAGCTAACACACTTAGAACACCAAGAGTAAGGTGTTCACGGCCCAAAAGGTTCTAGGGCCGTGAACTCCATAAAATGGTGCCAAATGGTGCCATAAACTCTTCTAAAGCCAAGTACAAAAGCCTAGTTTTATTCCTAGTGAAATTAAGGACTTGAAAACACCATAAACATCCTCCCAAGGGAGATTACGACCGTAATCTCCAAGGGATATGGTCCCGGGGCTGTAAACTCCTCAAAGGAGTTAAAAGGAAGCCCAAACACTTGTTTAAGCCTTGAAGCAATTCACCATTTGAGTTGTAATAAAGTTAAGCCTCATTTAGTGACCCAAGATAGAGTTTACGGCCAAGAGTTTATTTATTTCTCAAGTCAAGTTGCTTTGGTGAAGGCAACCCAAAAGGACCATGCACAACCGGGTCAAGTACTTGCCTAATATAGTTGCAGCCTTAGACACTATTCCAACACACATATCTGCACACTCACGAACGACCTATAGTAGACGACGGGGCACGAACGAAGACAATGATTGTGCCTACAGCCGGCATCGTCGGTGGCAGTTCTTCTTCAACGAGATCGACGGTTCTCGACTGTGGTGGGTGGCGGATGAGAGCTTTACGTGGCGGCCGCTAGCTGATCGGAAAACGAATGGAGAATGGTGGCGACAACGATAGAGACGAAAGGGGGTATAAGGATGGAGAGGTGGCGGCTGAACGATGACACTTAGGGTTAGGGTTATGGAGGAGTCGAAGAGTTATATACCCAGTTCATACAACTTCAGCCCATAATGACGAAAAAGGCCTCTCCTTCTCCATTTTCTTTCAAATTTAATCCAAATGTTATCAAACGACCCTTCCTATACAAAACCCTTTTCAATTTAAATCCAGAATTTAGCATTTAGTCCCTGCTCCCAATAATCTATTCAATGTAAGTCTAGATAATACCATACACCCCCTAACTACTGAAAATCTTTACAAAATAAGTCCCGAACTACACTTTTAACCCCCATCTTCTAAAATTGTAACAATTAACCCTCGAGACCAACACTTTGCTACATAATTATTGATTTTAGGGCTACTATACATTCATTAATTAATTAATTTATTTAATAAACAAGGTGTTACATTATAAAGTATTCTTAAACATCATAGTGAATCAAATAAATAGTGTCGAAAGAACTCCAGGGGATGTTGTGCAATCATGTCGGGCCCTTCCCTTAGGAACCAGAAGTACCTAAAACATTTAAACCGCAAAACCATAAACACAAAGCTTAGTGAGTTCGCCCAAAATACCACATAACCATACAGGCCCCACACACAATATATTGGGCTCCACCCATTCTGTAACGACGTAAAAGTTCAACCAAAATTTAAAATTTCAAAAACACATTAATTTTAACAATTAACCATAAAATGCCACAATGTCAATCCCCCAAAACCCAGGTACAAAATAAAATAGTGTATAAAACTCCAGGATCCTCTCAAACATAAAACAATCTCCGGTGTGTGTGTCTACAATCAAGCCGACGCCTTCCGGTGATCCTGAGAAGTACCTGAAACACATAACACATAACACGATAAGCATAAATCTTAGTGAGTTCCCCAAAATACTATGCACAACTCATTAGCTACTCTAGTCCATAACTCAATAAGACCTTCCAGTCAATGTGTCTCAGTGGAACCCTCCAGTCCTAACTCAGTAAACTCATAGCAACAATATTCAACAATAATTCACAATAGACAATGCAGAATACCACAATACACAGATAAACACATAAAACAGCTCAATCACATAAAGATACCACTCTTGGTAAGTATAGTGAGAAGACTCACCTCGTAAGTAAGCTAAGTGAATGAATACTCTAGCACACAAATCCCCAAGTCTAGCCTCCTCCTAATCACACAAGATAGTTATCTAATTAACTCTTTAAATTACACATTTACTTAGTCATCTCTCTCACTCTCTTGAAGTGGGGAAAAGACCAATTTACCCCTCCATGGTTTCCCAAAGACATGGTTGACCAAACCCTAAGTCAACAGAAGTCAAACTCGAGTCAACAGTCCATGTTAACCCTACTCGTCGAGTGCACTCATGGGAATCGACGAGTCTGCTCGTCATCCACAAAATCATTCAAAAGTCTAGCTCAACTCGCCGAGGTTACCCATCAACTCGCCAAGTTGTTGCGCAATCAAAACCATCAGGACAACCCCATCCGACTCGGCGAGTCCATTCAGACCCATATCTCATTCAATCGTTTTCAAGGTAGAGAACCTCCCCAAACTCTAGATCTATACTTCTAAGGCTCATCAACCACGCAAAGTCACAAGCTTTACGCCCATGCATGGCATTTTGAGCTTAAAATGCCAAAACACACCCTAAAAGGGGTTTTCACTCAAGATCTCTATTATGGTTGAAAAAAGCATGGACTTTTGGACTCTATGGATCTCACATGGTCCATATCTGAAGTTCAACCCTCTCACTGAACACAAAACACTCAAGGTCCTCATATTTGGGTGGAAAAATCCTAAATTCACAAAACCAAGTGATCTATACGAAATAATGAGAAAGGTGCAAGCTTTATACCTTTCCCAGAAGCTGTGAAGTGAAATAACCACAGATCCAACAACACTCTTTTTTCCCTTGGCTTGGAAATATTCTTTTCTATTCACAAGATGCACCAAACACTCACAATTAGCAAAGTACTCTCTCTCTCTCTAAGCTCAAAGGTCGGTTAGGGTTTGCTCTCCAAGAAGGGTAGCCGCAAATGAGGCTATAAGTGCCTTTAAATAGGCCCCAAACCTGGGGATTTAGGGTTTCTCATCCCGGTTCCTACTCGGTGAGTCGACTCCTCGGACTCATCGAGTAGGTCATTAAACCCTCATGGCACTTCGTGACTCTACTCGACGAGTTGGGGCACCGACTCGTCGAGTAGCTCAAGAAATAAATAAATAAATAATATAGCTGGATGTCCAGATGTTACAATTCTCCCCCACTAGAATCAGACTTCTCCCCCGAAATCATCATCTGAAAATAACTCTGGATATTGCTCTCGCGTCTCGGACTCCGACTCCCACATCAACTCGGACCCTCTCCAATGTTGCCACTGGCCCTGAACCAGGGTTACCTCCTTGTTCCTCAGAACCTTCACCTTTTGATCCATGATTGCAATCATTCGCTCAATGTAATTCAAGCTCACATCCACCTGAATGTCCTCTCGTGGTACCATTACCATCTCATTGGCTACACACTTCCTCAGCTGAGATACGTGGAAGGTGTTATAAATCTGACTCAAATTTGCAGATAGATCCAAAATGTATGCTACCCTACCCACCCTGACAGTCACCCTGAAAGGCCCGATGTATCGGGAACCAAGCTTGCCCCGATTCCTGATTCGGATTTGTAACGCCTATATATTCGGGCTAGTCAATTTAGAGATAATAGGGGTCGAAAATGACATTTTAATAAATAACCTTAACCAAGCTTTAGAATATGTCTCAAGGGTTCTGTACATATAAAGAATGCCGAAATCCGAGTTATAACGAAGAAGTTATGGCCCGTCGAAGTTTTACAGCAAAATCAGCACAACACCGGGAGACGTAAATAGTGAATTTTTTATAAAGGACTTTTTAGCCTTGGTGACCCAAAAAAAAGTTGTAGTATACGTTAAATTGAGAGCGTCCATAAAAAGAATGCCCAAATCTGACTTCGTATGAGGAAGTTATGAATTTTCTAAGATTTGACATAGTAGTGCACGGTCCGAAACTCGAATTTTAGTTCGAGCGGTTTTTGGACTACACGACCTAAATAAGAGTTGAAGATATCATTAATATAAGCTCAACGATAAAAAGATAGACGAAAATGGAGTCCATATGTAGAAGTTATGAATTTTACGCAGACATTTAACAGTATAATCACCTCCTACTATTAAATTTAATATCGGTCGAGAATTAGCCGATAGAGTCTAAATGAAAGTTGTAGATCTTGTTTTCACCTACGCGTGGATATAAAGAACATCAAAAAAAGATCTTGTATGCGAAAGTTATGGGGTTTAGAAGTCGGCAGGGTAAATTATGTTACATTAAAAATAGTGGTTGATAATTTAAATAATATATATGATGAAATTAAAACATTATCAAAAGAATTTAAATTTCATAAATTATAACAATAGTTAATTAAAATAGTGAGTAATATAATTATTTTATTCTGGAAAGAAAACTTCCTTAACGAGGGTCCCATACCCGAATAATCTCTCGATGCAAATATATGGTTATGCATCATGCACTGGAGTAGTGTGATAATTTGAATATGAATTAATAGTTTATTCATCATATTTTCCACATGTCTTAGTAAGTCACCACAATTAATTTTATACACATGTAAAACGTGAGCAGAGACCATTAAATGATTTAATTTTCATAAGTGTTATATTATTTATTGTTCAAATTAATTATAGTTTTACATCAACTAAATGTAATTATTATTATTATATAGTTAATAAAAATGACATAAATATTTTCAATAACGTATGATTACCAAAAATTTAACCATATAATTTTATTCTGCGGATATTTGTCTAGTTGTATTAATATATATTCCAGTTTTCAAGTTTAAAGGAAGCTTCTACTCGGTAATTCAAGTCTGGTTCATGCTACTTACCCCTGGTGTAAACCGGATTTAGTCATACAAATTCAGTTTTTACTAGGGGTGAGTAAACCCAAACCGAGAAACCGACGAAACCGAAACCGAATCAAAACCAACGATGTGGGTTTTAAATTTGTAAAAAGCGACTTTCCGGGTTCGGTTTCGGTTTTGCCCCCAGAAACCGACCCAACAACCCGAGAAACCGACCCCTCTTTAAAACCGAGAAACCGACCCAACAAACCCGCAAACCCGATGTTTTTTACTGATTATTTTATATATATATATATATATATATATTAAAAAAATAAAAAAATAAATAAAAGAAGCTTAGGTGCTTTTTTAATTATTTAACTAATTGTTACATTTCTGGAAAATGGGTTTAAACCCAAAGTCCATGGGTTTAAACCCAGAAACCGTAAGTGTATGGGTTGAACCTAAGAAACCGAGAAACCGCCCAAACCGATATCAGAAATTGAGAAACCGAACCGACCAGAAACTGTGACATCCCCAAAATCACGGCCAGAAAAGACCGATTTTGTTTATGCTTTATAAAAATCAGAGTACTTCATTTTATAAAAAGGTTGCGGAATTTGTTCCCAGAAAAACATGGTAAATACGTTATTAAAACATTTTCGAAGAAACGTATTTATTTCATTTTAAAACGTTTGGGATGTCATCGTTAATACATGAACATAAGCATAAACAGAACTTAGAATTATTCACACTAGTGGTCTACATCTCTTTAAATCTCTCAGTGTAATGTCACTTCATATCAACACCTGTGATATAAATAAACTGAGTGGGTCAGGTTGGGAAACCTGGTGAGCACATAGGGATTTCAATCCCACAATGTTATACCATATATATAGTTTAAAATTCACAAAATATACAATTTCACCATACATATATATAAACAACTCTTATCCCACCCCGTCGATCCTCGCAACGAGGCTATCCATACTCTCGGACCTAAGATTAGTCGTTTTACCTACTCCATACTCTCGGATCAGAAATGAACGAATTTACCAAATCCATACTCTCGGACTAGGGACGAATGACTAATCCATACTCTCGGATTAAAGATGAATGATTATGCCTAATCCATACTCTCGGACTAGGGACAATAGCTAATCCATACTCTCGGATTAACGACGAATGATTATGCCTAATCCATATTCTCGGACTAGGGACAATGACTATGTCTAATCCATACTCCCGGATAAGTGACATATACTAACTTCTATTCTCTGAGTTTAACTCACTTGTACTCGTAAGAATATACTACCCAATATTCCTCATATTTAATTTAGGTCTACTCTTTATCCTAAATTATCAAATATAATCAGGTATGTTGTTTAACACGAATTTCAAGCAACATCAATTAACTCGCACATAAACATATAATCAATACTTCAATCAATACTTGTATTAAAATCATGTTCATGAAAGGGACTATGCACTCACCTGAGAAGGTGGTGACTCGGTACTCGGACAGCGCTTCATTTACTTTAAAATAATTTCCTTCGACGAAACCTAGTATTATCACCAATAGACTTTAGTCTATTATTCACCGAGACTAATTAATAGTCTAGATATTATTACTATTATATAAGCGTTAAAAAAAAATACTTATATAACCCATAATAATAGCCCAAGTATTTATTATATGTTCTTAATAACGTTAATATAATTAAATAAAAACTATATTAAAAATAGTGTAGGCGTAGCTCACTTACAACGTGTTTTATAGAAAACCAGGCTTTGCTTGGAGCAGTGTTTCCAAGCCGAAAAGCTCTTCTTCTCGGAGCCGTTGAGCACTCCGGGGCTTCCACCTCGTGCTAGGGAGGTTCCCTAGGCTTTTCGGGGGATTTCGGGGCTAGAGAGAGGTTCTAGAGAGAGAGTAAAGAGAAGAAAGAATGGGAAAGGTGTGAAGAAAATGAGGGTGGGAGAGGTGATATTTATAGGGTGAAAATGGCTGAACTTGGTGCCACATGTCACCATCTAGTGGCAAGACTTGGGGAGAAAGCAATGATCAAGATTGTGCCACATCACCCCAACACACTTCCGACTTCTAAAATCCATAACTTTCACATACGACCTCCGTTTTTGACGTTCTTTATATCCACGCGTAGGTAAAAATAATATCTCCGTCGGCTAATTCTCGACCGATCTTAAATTTAACAGTACGAGGCGTTTAGACTGTTAAATGACCGCGAAGAATTCGTAACTCCTTCATACGGACTCCGTTTTCGTCTGTCTTTTTACCATTGAGTTCCTATTAATGAGATCTTCAACTCTCATTTATTTCACGTAAGCCAAAAACCTCTCAAACTAAAATTCGAGTTTCGGGCTGTATACTGCTAAGCCGAATCTTAGAAAAATCATAACTTCCTCATACGAAGTCAGATTTGGGCGTTCTTTTTATCGACGCTCTTAGTTTAAGATATTCTACGACTTTTGTTTAGATTGCTAAGGCTAAAAAGTCTTCTATCGTAAATTCACTATTTACATCTTCCGGTGCCGTGCCGGTTTTGCCGTAAAACTTCGGCGGGCCATAAGTTCTTCGTTATAACTTGGATTTCGGCGTTCTTTATATGTACGGAAACCTTGTGACATATTATAAAACTTGGTTAAGACTATTCATTCTAAATAATCTTTTGTCGAAAAGTCATTTTTGACCCTTATTGCCTCTAAATTGACTAGCCCGGATCTGCGGGCGTTACAGAAACCGACCCTATTAGGTTCTGAAAACCAGAAACCGATCATTTACGGGTTGGGTTAGGGTTCAAAACCGACCCATGCACAACCCTAGTTTTCACATATTGAGCCGATTTTTACTGGTTCATTAACAAGCGGTTTTTGGGTATAATAAACCATGACTTATGCATTTAATGGTATCAAATGTATGTTGCAGTTCTTTACTCGGTGATGCATAAAGTTGTTTTATTACAGGATTAGAAGATGAGAATGTTTATCCAATAAGCAAGTAAATCTCATGAAACAAAACCATTCGAAAACATCTACTACCAGAAAAAACTTTAACCCACGACTTTTAGTAGGAGGGACCAATATCGGAAGTTATAGACAAATGGGATTTAACACACAAATAGGATTTGGTTAGGTCGCTCCAACATTTTGTAATATATACATGAGGTTAAGAACTAATTTGAAGAAAGAATAAACATAGCAAAAGTGAGTAACTACAGGTAACTATAATATCAAATGAAAACACAATTAGTCCCAAAATCTTGTAATCCATGTTTATTAACTAACAAATTATTTTTATTATTTGGTGGTTGCAGTTTGCCTGCTATCTGGAACAGCAAAGAGAACAATGGGTTTTGAAGGTGTTATGAAAGGAACATCGCATCTGAAGTAGCCTTTCCTCTCCAACTGCAATATGTCTCCACACTTCAGTCTTCTCATGTTTGAATCCCCAACTCCCCCAATCTCTTTCTTTGTATCCCTGTTCAACACCGGAATAAAATCCTTTTCTTTTTTCATCTGCATAAAAAACACACAATTAATTAATTAATTAATTATAAGTAAGTTAAGGGGCATTTATGACTTTTCACACACACACACAAGATATGGATATGCTACTATTAATCAATTATCATTCATACCTTCTTTTTCGTGATCAGGTATCCAAACTCCACTAGAGTTAAAGGAACAAGCTCGTTAGTGTGAGGCAACCACGTGAGTTTCAGTTTAGTTGTCTTAAACGATCCCTCAGGATGCAAAACCCCGATTAAGTCGGTCACATTTCTGTTTTTGTCCTTTTTGATTTCTCTAACAATTGCATTTCCCCAGTCCATTAACGTAATTTCCTCGTTAGGGGATATGGCCTTAGCATCGGCTTGTTCTATCCAAATCTTTTTGGTAAAAGCGATGGATTTATCCCCTGCAGCGACGTATTTCTTGTGCTTTGGTATGACACGCACAAATGGCTTGTGGGGCCCATCTAATAATGTCAACAAGACCCGGTTCTCTTCAAGGACTGCAGTGTGTCTGGGCAAACAGGGTCGATCATTTTTTTGTTAATGCTCCAGAGTTTGTCCCATTCCATAACATTCAGATTCATTGATGCTCCCTGTGAAAAAAGAATATTAAGATTTTGTTGTTATTTTTAGAAAATGAAAACGTAAGTTAACTGAAAACATCAAATTTTGTTAAAAAAAATGTATTGCAAATTTCCATTCCGTTCAATGATTAAGGGGTAAAAAATTAACAAAACAGAAGGAAACTTTGTTTAGGATTGGTCCATTCCATTCCAACACGAAACAAACATTCCATTCCATTCCTTCTCAGTTCCATCATTAAAAAAAAAAACTACCGAAACTAAGTTAGTAATTTAGATTGTAGAATATACTTACTTGGTCAAGTATAAAGTGTATTAAAGCCTGAATTTGTAAGCCTCTGCGCACAATTCCTTGGACAGTTGGAAAACAAGCATCATCCCATCCATTAACCTTGTTCTTTTCAACAAACCAAAGCAACTTCCGTTTACTTAAAACTGTATAAACCATATTCAACCTGCTAAATTCATACAAATGAACTTTCCTAACCCCAATTTCCTCTTGAATCCTTGAATAATGAGGATTTCTATCATGATACTCGCTGGATCTCAACGCGTGTGTAATCCCTTCAATAGAATCAACAAAAGGACATGCAAAATCATAAGTTGGATATATTTTATACTTTGATCCGACTCGGTGATGTGGAATCGGATTACACCGATAATAAGTCGGGTCCCGCATTGATCCATTGTTATCGGTTATGTCCAATTTTCCTCTTAAACAACATTGAACTCCCTTTTCCGTTCCAAGAACCATCTCGTTCCATAGTTTGAGGTTTTCATCTACACTCTGATTCCGACACTTTGATTCTATTTTCTTCTCTCGCTCGTATCTCATCTGTTCTTTGGGGGTGTCGTCGACGCATGTTTTCCCTTTTTTGATCAACTTTTCAGCCATTTCCATGAGATTCGGAAAGTAATCGGAAGTATAAGTGATTTTTTCATATTTGATTCCCAATGTCGCGATATCCATTAAAATATTATCAACAAATTCGTTGCTTTCCTTTGCAGGATTTGTGTCATCAAACCGTAGGAATAGTTTCCCTTTGTATTTCTAAGCAAAATATTGGTTCAATAAAACGGCTTTTGCATGGCCTATGTGGAGATAGCCACTTGGTTCAGGTGCAAATCTCAACAAAACTTTTCCCATTTCAGCATATGAAAGATCCACTTTAGGGCGATTGGAATTAACAAGATGCATCATTACCTTGTTCACCGAGATAAAAGAAAACAGAAGAACAGGAGTGTAGAAGAAGGGACGAACACAGGGGAATAACAGAAAACAGAGGAGAGAAAAAAAATTACTTGCGAAATCTTATTAAAACTTGATTCGATCAATGAATTAAAAAGACGACGATTACATCTTATATATATACTAATTAGAAGGAAACTTAGGCAACAAGATTTCTTAGACAACAAGGCAATAAGTTGGATTTCCTTATATAGGTTTTTAGTATTCTAGTCTAATATAGTGATTTCTAAACTGCCTTATGCTAATATAAATCTAGAAAAAATAATTCTGATTATCTAAATCTTTTATAGAAACTATAGCTGTATATATCCGGTCCAATAAAACTTACCTTTATACCCTGGTGACTCATTAAATATCCGACCATAATTAAATTCAAATCCCTTTAAAATAAAATCGGCATCTAATATCAATATTTTTGTTATTTTTTTCAAAATTTCAACTTACTTTGATACAATTACTAGGTGGGAGACGCGTGTATTACATGGATTGATTTATAAAAAGATTATGCATTAAAATATAAACATAAAATATTTTTTAATGTACAATTTTAATATAAAAAAGGAAGAAATGTATTTATTGCAATTTAATATCATATATATGATACTTAATACTTTACATATATAAGTATACGATTTTAATTTTAAAATTGAAACAAACCAAAAATTAACAAGTGGATAATATTTAATTCAAAAATATTACAAAATAGGTGTGAGACCCGTATATTATACGGTTTGATTTTAAAAAAAAATTAAACATTAAAGTGTAAACAGAAAATATTTTTTAATGTATAACTTTAAAATTAGAAATGAAGAAATGTATTTATTGTAATTTAATATCATATATATGATATTTAATACTTTACATATATAAATATATGATTTTAATTTAAAAATTGAAACAAACAAAAAATTGATAAATGGATAATATTTATTTCAAAATTACTACAAAATAACAAGTGTCAAAACTCATGAAAGATTGACATGTGGCAAAAAAACCTTCATTTATTAAGGAGGATGATAAGTGTTAAAACTCATGAGAGATTGACAGGTAACAAAAATACCTTTATTTATTAAGGAGGATAAGAATTTTAAGGATTACACGAAAGTTTATACCATTTAATTTTTGAATTTCTTAATCATTACTGTTGTATTTATTTATTTATTTTAATATTTCTGTTAATGTTTTTAAACATCGACCAGTTATTGCTATCCTTTTATATAAAGGGTTTTTTTTAATCTTTTTAAACACGAACCAGTTATGTTATTTTTGTTCAAACAATGTCCATTATATCAGTTTTATAAACTGTTTCCAGACTTCTTTTAATCCTTTTAAACACTCATCATTTATTTATATTTTTTATTTAAAGGACCATTTTTTGCTATTTCTCTAATACATAGGGACCACTTATGTTAATATTTTTAAACACTTACCGTTTATTGCTCTTTTTATATTTAAAGGATCATTTTTGTAAATCTATTTATACAGGTACCAGTTATATTATTTTTGTTCAAACATGGACTATTATACCAGTTTATAAACTGTTTCTGTTTCTGTTAATCTTGGATGAACACCGACTATTTATTGTTATTTTTTATTTAAAGGACCATTATTTTTAATGTTTTTAAACACTGGCAATTTATTGATCTTTTTATATTTAAAGAACAATTTTGTAATCTTTTTATACAAGGACCAATTATGTTAATTTTGTTCAACCGACGATCATTATACCAGATTAAATTTAAAAGCTGTTTATATTTCTGTTAATCATTTTGAACGAGGAACCTTTTTTCTATGGCAATATACTTCCTTTTTTCAATAGTTATATCATCATTGTTTTCATTTTTTTTCCTTATTTTTGATTTTTTTATTTATTTCTAACTTATTTCTTAGGGACCTTATATGTAAAATTTTACGTTATAACGACCTTACATTTCAAATTTTAAGTCATAACATCCCACTTTCATTTTAACATGTAATGCCAATATACTTTTATTTGTCTCCCACTATAATTGATATTAAGGGTCTGTTTGGGATACCTTTTTAAACCATCTTTTGATTTTATCTTTTTCAAAAAGCCAAAAAGTCGTTTGGCAAAATGAAAATGTCTTTTTATTTTAACTCTTAGGCAAGAGTAAATGAGGGTCGGCAAAAAGAAGCAGATTCATGTATTTTACACAAAGTCCTTTTCCAACAAGGACTTTTAAGGTTTAAAAGAAATCCCATTATAGCCTAAAAAAACAACAAAATGAAATTCTTCTCATGATTAACAAACGTTAAAGATTCTGTATTCGTTCCTGTTGTGATGATTCCAATCAATATTTATATTTGAAAACTAAAAACTCTCCTTATAAATATTTCTTTACATATGAGTAACTCCTTACCTTATTTCTCATTCATATGGTACAAAAAGTTTGCATAACCTTTAACTAAAGTTCACAAAGAGATATTTAAACCTAATCAACTTAGAAACCTGAAAACCCAATCACATACTAATCAATTCAATTCATCAAATTCAACATATTAATCATGCCAACACAAATTCAAACATACAGGGGATACTCATGAAATGTATAACACAAAATTTCTTGAATATTTTGAATATGGATACCGATGATTTATGTAACATCCCAAAAACACAGTCTAAAAATTTCGTTTAATTTAATGATAAAACCATAGTTAATAAACCTCATATAGAAATCATAAGCAATGTATCTCAAAATATTATAACAACTGTCAAAAATATCAGAGTACAAACATCCCAGGCTGAATAAATGGTGTGTGCACTGGAATCATCCCGATCTCCTTTTTTGAAAACTAAGTACCTAAAACCAAAACTGAAACTGTAAGCACGAAGCTTAGTGAGCTCCCCCAAACTACCACATACCATACAATAACATATAAACACATATTGGGCCTTGCCCACTGCATCGGACCAAAGTCCGGAAACTGCATCAGACCGAAGTCCGGAACTAACTAGGACCTTGTCCCCTGCATCGGACCGAAGTCCGGAAATAACTACATCGGACCGAAGTCCGGAACTAACTACATCGGACCAAAGTCCGGAACTGAGTGGGACCTTGTACCCTGCATTGGACCGAAGTCCGGAACTAACTGCATCGGACCGAAGTCCAGAAACTAATTGAGCATAACATAGCATAACATAAACATATCAACTAGCATACACACATAAACTGCATACTGCATCGGGTCGTAGCCCGGAACACATAACACATAAACACCACCTGAGCCACGAAGGCATCAAACATTCTAACTACTGCATCGGACCGAGGTCCGGAAACTACTACTAATTAAACGGGCCAGCATTGTGGCCTTAGACCCATTCCTACTGGAAGGAAACTCACCTCACACTGTTGAAGTCCCGCAGGCTCAATCCCACACTGCTGAAGTCCCACAGACTCGACCCCAGTTGCTAGATGACAGATTCCCGATCTGTCAACATCAAAATATCACCCAATTAATAATTGGGTTCCTGTAACATCCAAAAAATACGAGCCAAAAATTTCATTTTTAAATACACATACTTAGCAAAACATTAGAAATAAAACATTCACCGATCATATCATTTCATAAAAGATGGGCGTGTCTGGAAACCAGTTTATAAGAACATAACAAAGTCAAAGTACAAATCCACAGGAAGATCTCATAGTGCGGAATACAAGCGTGTGTGTGATGTGCTGCTACCACGCCAGCTCCTTCCCCTTCGAAGAAGAGGTACCTGAAACCAAAACTAAAAACTGTAAGCACGAAGCTTAGTGAGTTCCCCCATCATACCACATACCATACAATCACATATCATACATATTTCCAGGCATTTCTGGGGTGCCCGACCTACCCGGTACGACCATTCTGGGATGCCGACCTACCCGTGTCAAGCCATTCTGGGGTGCTGACTACCCATGTCAAGCCATTATGGGGTGCTGACTACCCTTCGGTCCTAACGACCGAACCTCGGGGACTATTTCACCCCTACTACTACTACTATCACATATTATAACGTAACAGATTATCAGACCTATCTGGCGTGTCTGAACTACCCTTCGGTCCTAATAACCGAACTCGGGGACTGCTCCCCTCCTACTACCTCTAACTCATATAACAGATCACGCTAGCATATAAACATAACATCACATACTGTCAGACGTATCTGGGGTGTCTGACTACCCTCCGGTCCTAACAACCGAACTCTACTACTATCACATATAACATATCATGCTAGCATATAACGTATCAGGTAATAGCAAACCTAGATGATATCACAAAGACCATCATCTATCATACGTCTCCTACTGGTGGGCCGGCATTGTGGCCTTATACCCACCGCTACTGGAAGGTAACTCAACTCGAAAGTAGCTGTTGAAGTCTGCTTGCTGAGCGTCTGACTGCTGGATCGCAAATCCTCCGGCTATAAACCATAAACATCAGTTAGACACCCATAAATACTCTTAGGTCAAAAGACTGAACCTCCCTTGGTCCAAGGTCAACTCCTTGGTCAAAGTCAATGTCCATTTGACTGGACTCGCCGAGTCCTTTTCCTACTAACCCGATCCTACTCAACCAGTCCTTCTTCCCACTCACTGAATCACCCTTAACTCATGACTTGGGATGATTGAACCAACTCGTGACCCGACTCGCCGAGTTTGAATAACAACTCGCCGAGTTCCAGGAAATCTTCATAGGACTCGCCGAGTTGTTCATCCAACTCGCTGAGTCTAAGGCCATCTTCATGGAACTCGCTGAGTTCCTCCTTGGGACTCGCCGAGTCCCTATGACCCATTTCCCATAGATCCATGTTCATTGAGCATGCTTATCACGTAAAGTTACAAATTTTACGTGCATACATGGCCTCATAAGCTCATAAGGCCAAAACCAAACTCTTAATGAGGCCATACACTCAATGGGGACCTCAATCACTTCAACCACAGAACTTTATGCTACTAATTCATCTAATAAGTCCAGATCTAAAGTCCTTTCGGATCATTAAGCACCACACATGGAGTTTGGTGTTTTAGGGGTTGAAAACCACCAATTTTGGATAAAAATGGTAACTAATGATCTAAAGATCAAGGTAGAGACTTTTCTACCTTAATGGAAGCTTCTCCCTGAGTAGAGTTCGGATCTACTCCTTTCCTTGCACTCTCCAACCACCTCTTTCTTCTTTTAAGCTCCAACCTCCTTCACAAAGCCAAAAACACTCTCAAGAACAATATGGGGGGCTAGGGTCTCGCTCTACTGCTCTCTGGAAGTGTTAGGGACAAAGGAGGCCAAGTTAGAGTGTTTAAATAGGGTGCAAACACCCGGATTAGGGTTTTTGCCCAACCAGGGCCTACTCGCCGAGTCCAAAGTCCAACTCTCATACCTTGTCCCACTCCTACTCGGTGAGTTGGCCCATCAACTCGCCGAGTCCAAGGCAAGATGCATTATTATCATTTATTTTTAAAAAGGTAATTAGCAAGGAGTACGTATCGAGAACCAGGTGCTACAGTTCCACTACATAACTATAATTACATACTTTGGATAATTACTACATTACCCCAAGCTTGGCTTACCCAAGCCTAAGGTCCAAACCATAGGCCCAAAGTCAACTAGGGATCAAGGCCCAACATATGACCCAATTTTCTAAATTGGGCCCAAACCTCTACATGGACTTCCCTTAAGGCCTAATTGCTCAGTCCGGTCCAACATGTCTCATTCTAAGGGCCCAATATCATAAAACCATCTAGGCCCAAACTATGGCCCATCTATGGCCTAATTTTCCAAATTGGGCCTAATCCTTCATTAGGGCCTTACCCTAAAGCCCAAATAAATATTCTAGTCCATAATCATTCTTGGATGGCCCATTATTGGCCTAATTACCAATTACCCAATTGAAAAGCCCAACTCAAGGCCCATGTGACGTTAGGGTTTCACATAAAATGACAATTAGGGTCAAGTGTTTCTCACTTAACCCATTAAGGGCTTAACCCACTAAGGACTTAATCCATTAGGTCCATTATTGCTTAGATTAATTTCTGCCAATGATTATTATTTAATATTTCACTTATTAAATAATTCTTGTGTGTGTCCTGATAATTTCTCAAATATTAGTATTTTCTCAATTAGCCCATTAAGGACTTAGTCCATTAAGTCCTTTATTCTGCTAGATAAATGACATGAAATAGTTTAGGCTTAATTCACAATACAATCCCAATGGCCCAAAAGTGGGTCCAAATAAGTCCAAGGCCCAAATACTCATAATTAAGGTTTTCCACCCAAACATGGCCCAATAGGCCCAAAACTAATCTCTAAGCCCGTTAGGGTTTGCTAGCGGGGCACCACCCACTACAACCTCGAGTAGTGGTGGTCAATGGCAACTCACGGAGGCAGCCACCGCCTTACGGTGGTGGCTTTGAGTTTCTTTTTATTATTCATTTTGCTAATTACAATTACAGAGATTAAACCAAAACTAAACACACACACTAACACAAACACACAAACACAAACACAAACACAACCGCCCTAGTGGTGGCCGGCGGTGGTTGTTCATGATTTTACGGAAAAATAAAACACACACCATAAAATACATCTCTTGCTCAGGAATGCACATGACCACCCACTTCACGATGGCATACGGAGGTCCATTAGTCAACAGCAACGGCACAGCGGCGACAACCACCATTTCCAACGGTGGCGGCAGTGGTTCCTGCCCAAAATCACACATACTACATCATAATTAATAAGCACACACACACACACACAGCCACCTCCTACGGTGGCTAGTGGCGACAAATGGGGCAGAAAACGGTGGTAGCCACCACCATGAGGTGGTGGCGGTGGATTTCAAGCCAAATGACATCCGGCTTATGCATACAACTCATGGAAGCAATCCATGCCCAAAAACATTACAAGACTAAGACTCCCAACCACCGACTAGGAGGCTAGGGTCGTCGGAGTGAGCAGAATTGGCGGTTCAAGGACCGCCGGTGTTCACAGCCTTCAAACACAGTGTCAAAACACCAAAAAAAATGAGGACATGCGAAAATAAGCGGCATAAGACCTTACCAAGAACCTCCCGGTCACGCAGAACCAACACAGCAACGACGTAGCTGTAGTTGCCGGTCTCGGTGGCTCTTGCGGCTTCCCTTATGTCACCGGCAACAGCAAGGAGGTGGTGTGTCACACCCCGAAAACCATGGCGGAAACATTTCCAGGGCGGACTCCACGTTAAGTATCAAATCCAGTGCACATAGTAAGCAAAGTAAACAACCATTACATTACATATAGAAATTTAGATTTGTTCTAAAGTAAAGTTGTACATTGTTATAAATATGTATATATAAACAAAAGAAAGACGTGTCTTCGATGCACTCCATCTTCGTCAAAAAAGGATCATCAGGTACCTGTCTAATGCGGACCTGAGAATACAAGCAATTTGAAAATCAGCATAAAGCTTGTGATTTCATAAGTGGTTTTGTTTTGTGAAAATGTATGAGTTTCCTTTTGGTTTCTGAAAATGTTACGACCCAAGAAAATCCCATATTTTCTTAAAAGTAATGTTTGGTTAACTGTTAGGTTACACGGTTCTGGTTATGTTTAACTATGATCCCAGGAAAATCCCAAATTTTCCTAATGTGAAAGATGTATACTGAAAACCTGGTTATCCTTGTAAAGTGCATGTTAGTTTACCAACCCGAAATGTAATGTGAAAGATGTACACTGAATATGTATTAGTTTTAACACGTTTATAAAACTAATAATGTGACAACCCAAAATTTCCATTTGTACGAACATTATCTATTCAATAGGAGCTAGTCCAATTTCTATAAATTTCAGACTTGTCCGAACAAGTTTGTGTACATTAGGGTTTACGTTTCTGGATGTATCCGGAGAATGGATGCTCCTGTAATCGTGAAACTTGAACATTGTAAGTTTCACAATGTGATAGTCCGACTTCCAGAATAAAAATATTTTCTGTCAAAATATTCCAGGACTATAAATAGTTTTCTGAACTAAATTAATTCATTATTTACAATTCCAACTAGAGAAAAGCCAATTCTCTCTGACGGATCTTCGGGTTTTCACCCCGGATTGTGAGTCTACTTTCCTAAACATGTTTTAATACTTGCTATATGCTTTATAACATCATTTATATGTCCAAAATCAACAAGTTAGAGGAGTTTACGGCCAAAGAACTCTTAGGCCGTAAACCCCTTTTTAATGGACAAACATGCCCTAACTTGCCTCCTTGAGCCTTAAGACTTTAACCACTAGTACTTGTGCTTGTTTTGGACTTGAAAACACTTCAAAATGATAGAGTTTTAGGAGTTTACGGCCAAGGAAAGGATCTTGGGCCGTAAACCCCTCTTTCTTAAGTAAAAATCATTCCAAGCACACCTTAGGCCTTAAGACAATTTACCTTGCATACTTGGGCCTAGAATGGAGAGTAGAACACATCAAAACCACTCCTTGAAAGGAGTTTACGGCCAATGAACATATCTTGGGCCGTAAACTCCAAGTGATGCCCTAAATGTGTGCATCTTGTCCCCATTAGCCTTAGATAAATTCAAGGAAGCCATCCTTGATGTTTAAGAGCCTCAAATCAATTAAAATCCAAGAGTTTACGGCCGTAAACTCTAGGGTGAGAGGACTTTAGGCCGAAAACTCCACTATGGAGTATACTAGAGCCTTAAACTAATTCATGTGTTATTCCAACAAAGCTAGGAGTGTTCTAGGATCAAGATAGCACCCTAAAACAACCAAAACCACCCTTTGAGGAGTTCACGGCCATAAACCCATGAGTTTACGGCCGTAAACTCCAAGGTGTGGGGTTTGTTGGGTGGTGAACTCCTATGCAAGGCCATTTGATGTTTCAAACCCTTTTGCCTTGTCCCGTAGCAACTTAGATGCAACCATTTGAACCTTAAACACTCATAAGAGTGTTTACATGTTCCTAATTGTATTAACTTACTTTGTTAAGTTATTATGTGGCTAATTAGTTATATATATGCTTATTATATGATAACTAGGCTCGAACGTGTGAACAAGTCTCCGTTTGACACTTAGCATGGTACCCGATACCTCAAGTCAAACGACTCACCACAAGTGAGTTCATACCCCTTGAATCAACCTTTGAAATGATTTTAAATGATGGGGGGGGGATACAAGTCAAATACTTATAGTTATTGCTTCAATCACATGTGATTGCATTTAATCACATGTGATTAATAACTAGGAAAACAACGATTTTTACCAATGTTCAAACTGTTTATCAAACTGTTTCACTTCAAATGTTTTACAAACTCTTTTTACTTATCAAATGCTTTTATATAACTTTGTTTTACTTCTTATAAATTGCATGCCCATATATGTATATATATATAAGTAATGTTTAAAGGGCTTAGGAAGGCCATCCGCCCTATTTCCTTTTCGCGCACTGAGATGTGGTCTGGTGGGACTTCGGGTGACCATCCGAAGGTCGTTTCAACATTAGTTATATATCATATATACATGTATAGACATAAAAGTACTTCCATATTCATATTTATCAGTACATCAATAGTTAGTTACCATCGGGGTAACACAATACATATACATATACTAGAAACAATACATATACATATACTAGAAACAATACATATACAATGATACTAGAAACAATACATATACAATGATGCTAGAAACAATACATATACAATGATGCTAGAAACAATACATATACATATACTAGAAACAATACATATACATATACTACAAACAATACATATACAATGATGCTAGAAACAATACATATACATATACTAGAAACAATACATATACAATGATGCTAGAAACAATACATATACATATACTAGAACAAGAAACAGTACATATACATGAATACTTTATTATTGTGATTTAAATCGGAGCATGACTTAACTGTCATGGCTCGAGTTGTAGCCAGAATTCTCTTGAAGGGAGAGCGTGAGTTTGCGTATAGATCTATACTGGATTGACAATCCTACACCTTGCTGCTAGCTACAGCCGGACCTGCAGGTCTGCGGGTGCCAAACGTCATTCCATTATTACGACCATTCATTTGTCGTTGTTACTAGTCGATAGTATGGTGCAATTTATCACGTAATGCCTTAATATAAATCCGGTTTAAGGTAGTTAGTACCACAGTAGTTCTTATAATACAAGGCTACAGTACTACAATAATTTACCCATTACATATTTTTAGTGATAACCTCACTTAAACGTTTATGTACAAACTATATTTTGTTAAATGATAGTTACATTTGGGAAATTACACACTTTTACATCAAACGAACATACCAAAACAGTTAAGCCTTGGTAGAAGGCTTCTTTAATAGAAAATATAGGTTTTTCTGAGAGATTCAAACTTTTACAAACAATTGCAAACTTTTACATACATTTTACAAACTTATACTTGATACATGTTCAAACATTTTTTAATGACAAATACAGACACTAAAATACTTATGAACTCACCAGCTTAATGCTGATAAACTCTTTCAAAATAACTTGTATTCTCAGGTCGTCAGTAGACAGGTACCGAGGCCAGCTTTTGAGAAGATGGAGCGCATTCAAGACTCATCTTATTATTTTGATATATGTTATTTTTGGTGTATACAATGTACATAACACACTTGTATTAAAATTATATATTTAATGCAATGGATGATGTTGTTTGCTTATTTACATTTACTGTGTTGTGATACTTACATGACATCCTCCGCCCCAGAACGTTTCCGCCGTTCTTGGTTTTGGGGTGCGACAGATTGGTATCAGAGCATTGTTTATAGTGAATCAAGTATATCAACCCATAAAAGATATACTAAACTATAAACCCATTTGGGATTAAAACACTCTGACCAAGAGTCTATACTTAAAATACTAAAATATTTAATTAAGTATACTAGTCTACATTCATACTAAAACCAGTGTCACAACGACAAGAACAGAAGTATTACGATTGTTAAATATCACAGGTAAGCTCGGGGATATATGGTCAGTCCTGGGAATGGCATAGCCTGATCAACTATGCTGGTCCGAGGAGTGATTAACATATGCCCTAGAATGGTTGTGATGTGTTAACAAGTCTAAAAACTTACCAACAATACCACAAGAAGATTCAATAGAACCTAAACTTAAAATACTATAGGTGTATTCTGTACTACCAACTACTTGTAGACTATATCTTTATACCTCTCTTCTCGCGTAGATTTAGATGGCTGGATTCCATCACGGCGACCCGTACTTTCCAAATGAAGGCAACGCAGGATGGCTCGAAGCAGAGTCTGACGATGAACACCCAATTCCATTAGATGATCATCAAGCTGAAGGCTTCTCAGATGGATCAGACTCTGAGCCTGAAGTCAACAACCTACCTCCCGTAGGTCAAGCCCCGAACAACAACCCTCGACCAGCTTTTCTAGGTCCCACTCCCTTGTGGCTAGATAACTTGAATCGCTGGAGTGACGAACAGGGTCAACCCTTACCATACTTTGGGGACCGAACCTTTTACAACGTCAGCGATGGCGGCTCTGCTGACCGAACTCTACCTGTCCTTATCCGTAGGATATCTCGTAATGTCGAGCAAGGTCGAGCAGCCATCGACCGGGTCGTGGAGATTGATGCCAACTCTGGTGTCAACACAGTCCGCATTCGCCGTCTCGAAGAAGATATGGAACGGACCCGGAGAACCAATGAAACTCTGCAACAACGTCTGGTTGCCTCTCAAGCTGAGGTCATGGAACTTCGGGCTCGTCAAAGGGCTCATGAACGACACCTTCAAGAGGTGGTACATCAAATGAGAGACCTCAGGGTTCTCCCGAGGAATACTCATCGCTGTTAGATGATGTCTAGTACATCATTATCTTTTGGGTTAAGGATTAGTCTTTTAACATCTGTGCTCTAAGTAGCACTTATCTGTAAAATATTCCTAACTTTCAGTACTCTAATTAGGAATCTAGGAACTGTCAAACTTTCCGTATGGTATGATGTAAGACCTACTGTTAGGTCAATTTTCATTGAACTCGTTACATCAGTAATACCAGTATTATTGACAACTACCTACTCTGTGGGATAAATCTTTACATTTGGATTTCCCTACACATCTTTCTAGTTGTGAACACAAACACTTATTCAATTGTTGGGCTATGGTTAGTTAGTCCATGTGTCATTCGCACATTACTCACAAATTGATTCTTACCACTTTTCTCATCTTTATAAACTTATAGTTGAAAGATGCCTCCTCGTAAATCTCCCAGGACTAGGAATAATCCTGTACCTCCACCGCCTCCTCCACCTGCGGTCATCGATACTGCAGCTCTGAACGCTGCCGTAGCTGCAACAGTGGCAACTGCCATGGCTCAGTATCACTCATCAGATGCTAGCAGAGGTGGAACCCCGGTTAACTCCATTCCGGTTGAAACTCCTGTGCGCTCGAGAGAGTGCTCTTACAAGGATTTCACCAATTGTAAGCCGAAACCCTTTCATGGGACCGGCGGAGTCATTGCTCTTTCGCAATGGTTCGAGAAGACTGAATCGGTCTTCAAAATTTGTTCTTGCCCTGCTGCGTGCAAAGTCAAATATGCCGCATGCACCTTCGAAGGGAAGGCACTGACGTGGTGGAACAGCCACGTTAAATCTCTAACTCTCGTCGTGGCCAACGTCATAGGCTGGGATACGATGAAAGACCTCATGATTGAGGAATACTGCCCGAGGGGCGAGATCCAGAAATTGGAACAGGAGCTTTGGAGCCTGACCATGAAGGGCACCAACATTATCGCTTACACTGCCCGGTTTAGAGAACTGGTGGCCCTCTGCCCTAACATGGTTCCCACAGAAGGGAAGAAGATTGAAAGGTATGTATGGGGACTAGTGCCTCCTTACCAGGGGAATGTCTTAGCATCCAACCCTGCTACCTTCGACAGTGCCAAGCGACTGGCACAGCGGCTCATTGACCATGGTGTCAAAACCCCTACAACCACAACAACCCTAGCCATCTCAGAACCATCCAAACCCGCTGACTCCAAGCGGAAGTTCTGGGATGACAAGAAAAGGAAGCGAGCTGCCAAGAAGCAGCAAACTGTGGCTGTACATGTCGTAGTAACCCCTGCTGCTACTGCACCAACGAAGCAGTATGCTGGAAGTTTGCCGAAGTGCAACAAATGCAACTTCCACCACAACGGCCCCTGCCGTGAAATGCAGTGCTCAAACTGCAACAGAAAAGGACACACCGTCCGTTTCTGTAAATTCCCAGTGCAACTGATCACGCAAGTCCCTGGCTCTGGCGCGATCCCAACTTGCTATGGATGTGGCGAAACAGGCCACTATAAGAGGGACTGCCCCAAAGCGAGAAATGCTGGAGGAGCAGGGAGGGTACTAGCTATAGGCCACGGGGAAGCAGTCACTGACCCGACAGTGGTGACTGGTACGTTCCTCCTCGATAACTCCTATGCATGCATTCTATTCGATAGTGGAGCGGAGCGAAGCTTCGTGAACCACAAATTTGCTCGCATGCTTAAACCACAACCACACGCACTTAAAGAACAATTCACAGTAGAAATGGCTAACGGCAAAACAGAAAACACCAGTAGCATATACTTAGGATGTATCCTAACCCTAGATAACCATTCATTCCCAATCGACCTCATGCCGGTCTCAATAAAAAGTTTCGACGTCATCATCGGCATGGATTGGTTGAGCCTTCATCGCGCCGACATCATGTGCTTCGAGAACACAGTCCGACTAAACCTTCCGCCTAACGAAACTCTTATAGTCTACGGCGACAAACCTGGTGCGAGTCTTCGCATTATATCAAGTATTCAAGCACAGAAATATCTGCGCAAAGAATACCACGCATTCCTTGCTCACGTCGTCGACACAAACCTCGAAACGTAAGAACTCAAGAACATTCCAGTAGTGAGCGACTTTCCCGAAATTTTCCCAGAAGAACTACCTGGATTACCTCCGCAACGACAGGTCGAGTTCCGTATCGACTTAGTTCCAGGAGCTACCCTAGTAGCCAAGTCGCCCTACCGATTAGCACCAGCAGAGATGCATGAATTATCTGGTCAACTTAACGAACTACTCAGCAAGGGCTTCATAAGACCAAGCTTCTCGCCTTGGGGAGCACCGGTCTTGTTCGTTAAGAAGAAAGACGGATCATTCCGTATGTGTATCGACTACAGAGAACTCAACAAACTGACGGTCAAAAATCGTTATCCTCTACCTCGCATAGACGATCTATTTGACCAACTGCAAGGGGCGAACTACTTCTCCAAAATTGATCTAAGATCCGGATATCACCAGTTACGAGTGCTAGAGGAGGATGTTCCAAAGACAGCCTTCCGAACTCGTTACGGACACTACGAGTTCGTGGTGATGCCATTCGGATTGACCAACGCGCCAGCAATTTTCATGGACCTGATGAATAGAGTATGCCGACCTTACTTGGATCAGTTCGTCATCGTTTTCATTGACGACATCCTGATCTACTCCCGAAGTAAGGAAGAGCATGGCGATCACCTCCGACTAGTTTTAGGAACTTTACGAATGGAGAAACTCTATGCGAAGTTCTCGAAATGTGAATTTTGGATCCGAAGAGTCGAATTCTTAGGACACGTGGTAAGCGAAGAGGGAATCCACGTGGACCCATCCAAAATTAAAGCCATTGAGAACTGGTCAGCACCGAAGACGCCGACAGAAATTCGTCAATTTCTAGGTCTTGCTGGTTACTACCGCAGATTCATTCAAAACTTTTCCCGAATAGCGAAACCTCTTACAACCTTGACCCAGAAAGGCGTGGCCTTTGACTGGGAAGAGAAACAAGAAAGAGCGTTCCAAACGCTCAAACGAGCCTTGTGCACCGCGCCAATACTATCTCTCCCCGAAGGGATAGAAGACTTCGTGGTCTATTGCGATGCATCGAACCAAGGGCTCAGGTGTGTTCTGATGGAACGAGGTAAGGTCATCGCCTACGCCTCCCGACAGTTGAAGACACACGAAGTTAACTATACGACACATGATCTTGAACTGGGAGCAGTGGTGTTTGCTCTGAAGATCTGGAGACATTACTTGTATGGAACGAAGAGCACTATCTTTACCGACCACAAGAGTTTACAACACATATTCGATCAGAAGGAGCTCAACATGAGACAACGACGGTGGGTCGAGCTACTCAGTGATTACGAATGCGATATTCGTTATCATCCGGGTAAAGCCAACGTAGTAGCAGACACCCTGAGTCGGAAAGAATATTCTGGTCGCAAGGTCAAGTCATTATCAGTAACCATCCATTCACACTTGTCTAACCAAATTCAGGCGGCCCAACTTGAAGCCATGAAACCTGAAAATGTGACGAGTGAATCCCTTAGAGGAATGGACAAGAGTTTAGAAGCCAAGGGTGACGGAGCCTTATACTTCATGGATCGGATCTGGACACCGAAACACGGTGGTTTCCGAGACTTAGTCATGACCGAGGCGCACAACACTCGGTATTCCGTCCACCCAGGTTCAGATAAGATGTATCTGGATCTTAAAAAGCTATACTGGTGGCCTAATATGAAAGCAGAGATTGCTACCTTCGTAAGTAAATGCCTTACTTGCGCGAAGGTAAAGGTCGAGTAGCAGAAGCTCTCTGGTTTACTGCAACAACCAGAGATTCCAGAATGGAAGTGGGAGCGGATCACTATGGATTTCATAACCAAGTTGCCCAAGACAACGGGTGGACTTGATACCATATGGGTCATCGTTGATAGATTGACCAAGTCTGCACACTTCCTGCCTATCAAAGAAACCGACAAGATGGAGAAACTTACGAGAACATACATTAGGGAAATCGTACGACTACATGGTGTACCTATATCCATTATCTCCGATCGAGATAGTAGGTTCACCTCAAGATTCTGGCAATCACTGCAACATTCCCTAGGAACAAGGCTAGACATGAGCACAGCCTACCATCCACAAACTGACGGACAGAGTGAGAGGACGATCCAGACTTTAGAAGATATGTTGCGTGCTTGTGTAATTGACTTTGGAAAAGCGTGGGATACTCATTTACCCCTTGTCGAATTTTCCTACAACAACAGTTATCACACGAGCATAAAAGCAGCACCATTTGAAGCTCTCTACGGCCGAAAGTGCAGATCCCCTCTGTGTTGGGCTGAGGTGGGTGATACCCAATTAGCTAGAGGGCAAGCTTCCGACAGTACTCTCACTGGTCCGGAAATCATTCGGGAAACGACAGAGAAGATCGTTCAGATTCGTGAACGGTTGAAAGCCTCTAGAGACCGACAAAAGAGCTACGCTGATAAACGCAGAAAACCTTTGGAATTTCAGGTGGGAGACCGAGTCCTTCTCAAAGTCTCACCCTGGAAAGGCTTGATACGCTTCGGTAAGCGTGGGAAGCTTAATCCTAGGTACATAGGGCCTTTCAAGATTCTCGCAAGAGTCGGCCCCGTAGCTTACAAACTTGATCTACCCAGCACACTTCGTAACGTACATCCTACATTCCACGTATCTAACTTGAAAAAGTGTCTGTCCGACGAGACTCTCGTAATCCCACTTGACGAGATCGAGATCAACGAGAGCCTCAACTTCGTGGAAGAACCTGTAGAGATCATGGATCGTGAGGTCAAGCAGACGAAGCAAAGCCGTATCCCTATCGTGAAGGTTCGCTGGAACGCCAAGCGAGGACCAGAATTCACTTGGGAACGCGAGGATCAGATGAAACTGAAATATCCCCATCTTTTCGCTTAGTTATTTGTAACTTCTTATTTGCTTAAATTCTAATTTCGGGACGAAATTCCTTCTAACGGGGGGATGATGTGACAACCCGAAATTTCCATTTGTACGAACATTATCTATTCAATAGGAGCTAGTCCAATTTCTATAAATTTCAGACTTGTCCGAACAAGTTTGTGTACATTAGGGTTTACGTTTCTGGATGTATCCGGAGAATGGATGCTCCTGTAATCGTGAAACTTGAACATTGTAAGTTTCACAATGTGATAGTTCAACTTCCGGAATAAAAATATTTTCTGTCAAAATATTCCAGGACTATAAATAGTTTTCTGAACTAAATTAATTCATTATTTACAATTCCAACTAGAGAAAAGCCAATTCTCTCTGACGGATCTTCGGGTTTTCACCCCGGATTGTGAGTCTACTTTCCTAAACATGTTTCAATACTTGCTATATGCTTTATAACATCATTTATATGTCCAAAATCAACAAGTTAGAGGAGTTTACGGCCAAAGAACTCTTAGGCCGTAAACCCCTTTTTAATGGACAAACATGCCCTAACTTGCCTCCTTGAGCCTTAAGACTTTAACCACTAGTACTTGTGCTTGTTTTGGACTTGAAAACACTTCATAATGATAGAGTTTTAGGAGTTTACGGCCAAGGAAAGGATCTTGGGCCGTAAACCCCTCTTTCTTAAGTAAAAATCATTCCAAGCACACCTTAGGCCTTAAGACAATTTACCTTGCATACTTGGGACTAGAATGGAGAGTAGAACACATCAAAACCACTCCTTGAAAGGAGTTTACGGCCAATGAACATATCTTGGGCCGTAAACTCCAAGTGATGCCCTAAATGTGTGCATCTTGTCCCCATTAGCCTTAGATAAATTCAAGGAAGCCATCCTTGATGTTTAAGAGCCTCAAATCAATTAAAATCCAAGAGTTTACGGCCGTAAACTCTAGGGTGAGAGGACTTTAGGCCGAAAACTCCACTATGGAGTATACTAGAGCCTTAAACTAATTCATGTGTTATTCCAACAAAGCTAGGAGTGTTCTAGGATCAAGATAGCACCCTAACACAACCAAAACCACCCTTTGAGGAGTTCACGGCCATAAACCCATGAGTTTACGGCCGTAAACTCCAAGGTGTGGGGTTTGTTGGGTGGTGAACTCCTATGCAAGGCTATTTGATGTTTCAAACCCTTTTGCCTTGTCCCGTAGCAACTTAGATGCAACCATTTGAACCTTAAACACTCATAAGAGTGTTTACATGTTCCTAATTGTATTAACTTACTTTGTTAAGTTATTATGTGGCTAATTAGTTATATATATGCTTATTATATGATAACTAGGCTCGAACGTGTGAACAAGTCTCCGTTTGACACTTAGCACGGTACCCGATACCTCAAGTCAAACGACTCACCACAAGTGAGTTCATACCCCTTGAATCAACCTTTGAAATGATTTTAAATGTTTTAAATACTTTATGGGGGGGGGGGGGGATACAAGTCAAATACTTATAGTTATTGCTTCAATCACATGTGATTGCATTTAATCACATGTGATTAATAACTAGGAAAACAACGATTTTTACCAATGTTCAAACTGTTTATCAAACTGTTTCACTTCAAATGTTTTACAAACTCTTTTTACTTATCAAATGCTTTTATATAACTTTGTTTTACTTCTTATAAATTGCATGCCCATATATGTATATATATATATAAGTAATGTTTAAAGGGCTTAGGAAGGCCATCCGCCCTATTTCCTTTTCGCGCACTGAGATGTGGTCTGGTGGGACTTCGGGTGACCATCCGAAGGTCGTTTCAACATTAGTTATATATCATATATACATGTATAGACATAAAAGTACTTCCATATTCATATTTATCAGTACATCAATAGTTAGTTACCATCGGGGTAACACAATACATATACATATACTAGAAACAATACATATACATATACTAGAAACAATACATATACAATGATACTAGAAACAATACATATACAATGATGCTAGAAACAATACATATACAATGATGCTAGAAACAATACATATACATATACTAGAAACAATACATATACATATACTACAAACAATACATATACAATGATGCTAGAAACAATACATATACATATACTAGAAACAATACATATACAATGATGCTAGAAACAATACATATACATATACTAGAACAAGAAACAGTACATATACATGAATACTTTATTATTGTGATTTAAATCGGAGCATGACTTAACTGTCATGGCTCGAGTTGTAGCCAGAATTCTCTTGAAGGGAGAGCGTGAGTTTGCGTATAGATCTATACTGGATTGACAATCCTACACCTTGCTGCTAGCTACAGCCGGACCTGCAGGTCTGCGGGTGCCAAACGTCATTCCATTATTACGACCATTCATTTGTCGTTGTTACTAGTCGATAGTATGGTGCAATTTATCACGTAATGCCTTAATATAAATCCGGTTTAAGGTAGTTAGTACCACAGTAGTTCTTATAATACAAGGCTACAGTACTACATTAATCTACCCATTACATATTTTTAGTGATAACCTCACTTAAACGTTTATGTACAAACTATATTTTGTTAAATGATAGTTACATTTGGGAAATTACACACTTTTACATCAAACGAACATACCAAAACAGTTAAGCCTTGGTAGAAGGCTTCGTTAATAGAAAATATAGGTTTTTCTGAGAGATTCAAACTTTTACAAACAATTGCAAACTTTTACATACATTTTACAAACTTATACTTGATACATGTTCAAACATTTTTTAATGACAAATACAGACACTAAAATACTTATGAACTCACCAGCTTAATGCTGATAAACTCTTTCAAAATAACTTGTATTCTCAGGTCGTCAGTAGACAGGTACCGAGGCCAGCTTTTGAGAAGATGGAGCGCATTCAAGACTCATCTTATTATTTTGATATATGTTATTTTTGGTGTATACAATGTACATAACACACTTGTATTAAAATTATATATTTAATGCAATGGATGATGTTGTTTGCTTATTTACATTTACTGTGTTGTGATACTTACATGACGTCCTCCGCCCCAGAACGTTTCCGCCGTTCTTGGTTTTGGGGTGCGACAAATAAACACCAAGTAAATTGGTTACTAAACCCATTATTACTAAAATGTAAATCTCTGTTATCCAAATTGCGAGTTCTATAACCATACTACAGACTAGATATGACTCGAGACGAGGCCAATATCTTTTATGACTTTTGTCACCCTTGAACCTTTCGGTTTGGCTGTAGCTAGCAGCCAAATTCGGGATAGTCAGTCCCGTATAGATCTATACACTCAAGTCACGCTCCCTATATAAGAGATTCTGGTTACAGGGGCGGTCCTCCACTCACGTATCTTTGTGGAGTGTTCTTCGAGGACGTGTCTCCAATTTATAGAAATAACAAATTTACTAGTAATAATACTGAAAGATCAAATGACTATCCTCCATTCGCGTATCTCTGTGGAGTGTTACCGAGGACAAAATAATGTTCTAATTTCAAATGTTATGCTTTTAACTGATATAATGTGGAAAGACATTTGTGAAAATATAAATACAACAATTTAAACTGTTTTTCACAAATAATATGATAATGTATTATGTAGGTTCAAATGGTTACTTGTTACGACTGTCAGTGTTAAAAGTATATGTAATATGAAACACAACATATATAAAACAAGTTTTGAGTACAAGTATTACTTGTACTTTTCTTGTATTCCCCCCTGAAAACAGTGAAAACATTGAAAAAGGGTAGGGGTATGAACTCACCAAACGAGAAAACGCGACAATTTGAATGCTAAGCGTTGGTTCAGGGCTTGATTACACGCGAGGTTCCTATGTAATATGAAATAATATCCAAAGGTATCTAATTAGACTTTAAAACACTAATTAGATATGATAATACACTCCATTGAGCGAAAACACTTCAAATCAAGTGTTTGGAGTGACCCGGGTGACATCTACGGACGTATATGGCTTGGATAACGAGTTTGGACTTCAAGAGTAAACTCCTTAGGGATTTTACGGCCCTAAGACCATGACCACATGAGTTCACAGCCGTGAACTCATGTATGTGGGATATTATGGTGCCAAATGGTCAATTAACACATGGGAAGGGTTGCTATGATTAAATTCAAGGCATAGGAATTAGTTTTACCACCAAAGGAACCATCAAAGGGATTTTATGGCCCTAAACTAGGAGTTTACAGCCATAAGGTCCTATTCCCCTCTTATATTGATGATTTGGTGGCTTTAGATCAATCACATGTGATTCAAACCAATTTTACAAGCCTTAAAATGAAGTTTGGGCCTCATTTGACTTGTGTAGATGAGTTTACGGACCATGAACCCTTTATAGGGGGGTTTACGGCCGTGAAAACTCCAAGGTATTGTTTTCATCAAGTTTAAGGCCCCTAAATCGATTGTGGTTGGTTCTAGGATTTATTCCAAGGCTAATGGTGTGTTTACATGGCTTTTAAACACTTGAAAATGAGTTTACTCTCCATGAGGATGAGTTTACGGACCAAGCATGTTCTCGGGCAGTAAAATCATGTTTACTCCTCAAAACCATGTTTAAGGTGTTCCAAGTCCGAATTGGTAAGCCATAAAGTCATATCTAAGTCCCAAAGTTGGTTTGGAAGGGTTTAAAGGCTCAAAACCCCCTTAAATGTGTGTTTACGGCCCAAGCATGTTACAAGGCCGTAAACACATGAAAATGGTTCTAAATGATTGTTTGAACTCGGATTTGAAGGCTAGTGGGGTTATACTATGAGTTAGGGAAGTTACCTTGATGAATTTGAGCCTTAAATTGATGTTTTTAGACCTAATTCTTTGGTTTGAGGAGAGGTTAGAGAGAGAGTAGTGAGAGAGAGAGAAAAAGCTTCAAATGGAAGCTTAATCCTCTTTAAATAGGTTCTAAGTTTTGGACACGGTGGAATTCTACCCGATACCGGCATTATACGATGCTTTTGGTCGCACCCGATTAAGTTACCGTAACCCGATATGGTCGATTCTAAAATGTTTCCGATTACCAATAAGGAGTGTTAATATGAGTTCTAAACATGTTTAGACACTCATTAAGTCATAATAGAAGTCCCATAATTATGATTTAATTTAATGACATAATGGAAACGAAACCGAACACAACAAATATATTAACGAAAAGGGTTACAATTGATGAAACGAACTTTGGGTTGTCACATGGTGATCGTCGGCAAGGCAACATGCGACGACCTCGTTTGGACGGAAGAAGAAGAAAAGGAGATGGCGGCCGATGAAAGCGTTTAATGGGTAGTAGCGGCTGCATCTTATTCTCTTAGGGTTGAATATGCGATGTGGGGAAGGGATACTGGTATATCCCGTGTCCATTCAAACTTCCATTCCTTTATCCAAGATTATTCCCCATTATTTCAAAATCTTTACAATGTAAATCCTAATAATTACCAAGCATAGCCTTACTTCTAAAATCCTTCTCAAATATACTCTGTAATTTACTAAACAACCCCCAACTATCAAAATTCTTCACACATTAGTCTGGGACTCACATTTATTAAATTATTTAAATAACTAGGGCGTTACAATTTAGCAGCTAATGTGATTAACATAAAAATTGTTTCATGTTATATATAACAACAAAAAACTACTAAAATAGAAGTAAAAGTGAAAAACCCATGAAATCAAAACTTACACAAACTCTCTGGGTCAATAGAAGATTATCCGCCTTCCCCAACCTCTGTCCTCCGCCCACCGCCGGTAATTCCACATGCGTCGCAGCCAACTCCGTCGATTTCCACTCATCCTTTGTGGTCATCAGTTAGTTCAATGGTTGTGTATCCATCTCCAATGGTTCCAATCTCATTTATGCCGACTGCCATCTTTTCAATTTCTCCGGTGTGTAGTGATTTTTTCTCTAATTTCTCTATTGGACGATTTTTGATTTCTAGGGTATATGAAGGGTGAACAACAACATTTTTTGGACACATGTTAGAGTTGTAAAAATTTGAATAAAAAATATAAATTTTTTTGGACACTGACGCTGGTTTCAATGTGCCTGGATTGAAATATAATGGGTAAATTTTTTTAAAGTAAAGTGTTGTCAAAAGAATTGAAATGAAAGTATGTTGGTTAAGATTTTCAAAAACCAATAGTACTACACACTGATCTTCTTCCGTTATGCAAATACTCATCTCAGTTGCATTAGAAACTGCTAAGGATTTTTTAGGTTGTGTACGAAAACATTTGCCTCTATTCATAACATTGTCATAGCATTTAGGCAAATAACGTCTTCTTGATCTTCTTCCACTATCCTAAAACTCATCTTTAGATATGGTGGTGGTTTATCAAGAATACCTCATGAAATGAAGTTTCAGAAGATAAGAATGGAATTTATATAAAAGAAAAGAAAGAAGACGAAAGAACCCTCATGAACATCAGATCCATGGAATGCATGCAAAGCATATTTTGCACCCGCTCCAAAAGGTGGACAACCCAGATGGTCACATAGGGCAATATTTTTGTTTTTTAATATTAATAGTGGATTTTGTAACGGTGTGTCTATTTTCAACTTTAAGGGCTCATTTTTTCTTTCCGTCCTAGGCCTACTATATCTTTGGACCGACCCTGCTCTTTTAGATGAGAAGTAGAGTAACAATACTCCAAAGTATTCCAATATTCATCAATAACTTTTCTACTTCCAACAACAAAATCATGTACGACATGAGGCTACATCTTCATTTTGGCATTAGGTTGAGCTTCTTAAGGCATCCATTTCATTTTAAAAAGAAAATTACTTGAAAGCAAAGTACTTCAATATCGAATTCATTGATTGTTGTCCATTAGAGAGTCAAGAACCAAGACACCTAGACACATACCAACGACGGATAAAGGTGTACCTTTTAGAAACATATGTGTCTTCTACACATATCCTGTAAATTTTTTCTTAAAACATAGAATTGTCGGTTCTAATTTCCCAAGAAGATGTAACCTGTATCCAAAAGGACATCGAATTCATTCAAGTCATGGACAGAGAGCTGGTGTTGGAGACCCAAAATGGAAACGCAAGATCAAGTTCATGCATCAATCGTCGTAGTCAAGAATATCAGGGTAGGCGATGCTTGGCCATGAGACCAAGGGACCCGCGGAGCTTGCGGCAGTTTTGGGTTGTTGCATAGGGGTAATTGTCATGCCCATGTTTATGGGTGTTTCATATTCGGCCATGATGGTCACTAGTCACTACAGTTGGGATTGTAGTAGTTAAAGAAGGTCGATTGTATGTTTCATTTGTAGTCATCCAGACCATGGTAAGGCTGATTGTCCACAGAGAACAAATGAGATGGTTTTGGATCCAACACCTTTAGCTTGACAGTTATCGGATTGAAGACATGAGACAACTAGGGTCCCAAAGGCTAGGGTTTTAGTTACCAGTTTCTTCAGTTCGATCGGATGCAACATTCAATGGTGTCATCAGTACTTTCCATTTATGCTTTCACTATCGCAATTAAAACCCTTGATGACCTACTGAACGGTATTTATTCTAATCGGTTCTGGACCAGTATCTAATGATTATTTATGGTTTATTTCTTGTTGTTGTATGGATTGGTCTGGAATTTTGTTGGTTATGAAGTCATTGGAATCTACAAAACCATAATTGTATCTCATCCCAAGGTGATGGTCTGATATACAAAACATGAAGTCTTTTCCAAAAGATCGGACACACGATACAAACTATGACGATTCATACCAAAAGAAACAACAATTGAATAAGCAAGTAAGACAAAATCGAGCGTTAAAACATAAATAAAGGTTAATGATATCATATTCCGTATACCATGTTAGAGAAAAAAGAAAATTGGTAAATTAAAAAGCCTACCAAAGTAATATTCAAATATGCACCCGCATTTGGCCGACCCTAAACGCCCAATCCTTAGCCATGAAACCACTCATGGTGATACTGAGGGTCCTAGAGTATGAAAAAGGTTCCATGAACCAAATTTATAAGATTAAGATGTTAAATAATTAGCAAACATAATTATCTTCTTATAATAGTTTTTCCTAAAAGTACAATATTTTCACCTTATAGGGATACATAAATCCATGCACGGTATGTAAGGTCTGACCGGTTCTTGGGCAGGTTGGCTCAGATGCTCCTCGATTGTATGAAAGACAATGGACAATTGTATGTATGTGTAATCCCAACTTACTTGTAACAGCCCAGAATTTCCAAATATTTATTATTAGCATATTTTTGGGAAATTGTGAGTGGACTCGGCGAGTTGGAGCTCAAACTCGCTAAGTAGGATCGTGATTTTGGACGCGGGTTCGCGTCTGGACTCGGCGAGTCTACGCTGTGTAATGAAACTCTAATTCCCGGGGTTTAAGACCTATTTAAAGGGCCTTATGGCCGTCATTTGTGCTCACCAATCCATAGAGAGAAACCCTAGAGTGCTTGAGCGTTTTGAGAGAGAAAGGAAGCCATTCTTGACCTTTGTGGTGTTGTTTAGTAAGAAGAAGGAGGTCCTAACCAAGAGGAAGCAAAGGAGGTTGTTATACTGTGGATTTGAAGCTTAGATCATCGCACTTGAGGTATTATTTTAGCTCATCTTCTGTTTTATGAAGTATATTTGGATTTAGGGTTTCTTGTGGCCTTTGTTGGGTTGATTTGATGCCTAAATAGTCCCTTTCTAGTGATGAGGCTTTGGATCTGGATCCATAGAGGTCCATAGAGCCTCACTCATCAAGCTTTATGAAGAGCAATGGAGGTTATGACCTTGAGTTGTGGTATTGGGGGCTAAATCATCATAAATGGTCATATAGATGTTGTATGTACATCAAGATAGTGACTTTACGTGATAAATAAGCTTGGAAGGACTGGATCTATGAGTTAGTGGAACAGATCTGACCTTAGGAGTAAGTTTGAGTCATTGCATGGCATGGACTCGCCGAGTCCGAAGAACAGGCTCGACGAGTAGCATGAAGATTGCCCAACACCACTCAACGAGTGGTCTTGCCGAGTTGAGGGATTGACTCAGTGAGTCAGGGAGAGTCAGAGTGGGTTGACAGGTGAACTGAGTCAAACTGGGACTCGCCGAGTTGTTCTTGAGACTCGGCGAGTTGAGTCGTGGAGGCCCCACAACTCATGCCAGGTGGAACTCGTCGAGTTAGGAGAATACTTGATGTGTCAAGTGAGGATTCCAGGGAAATCAGTGTATGCGTTTAGACTCGCCGAGTTGCTATAGTGCACTCCCAAAGTCCGGTCAAAGTTGACCGTTGACCATTGACCAGTGTTGACCTATGTTGACTTGTTAAGGGATAGTCAACCTTAGTTGGGAAAGTGTTAATTAGAGATGTATTGTGTTATAGGAGGACTATAGCTCGGGAGATCGAGCACTAGTGATTTCAGGGATTTACGAATTACCGAGATACGCGAGGTGAGTCTTCTCACTATATTTTACCTTGAGTAGGTAAATAGAGATATGTGATTCAGTGCTTTTATGTTATATTTATATGTTACGTGTTGCGCTGCATTATTCTTTGTGATTTATGCTGTGCATGTTTACAGAGTTAGAACCTTAGGGTTCACAGAGTTTGGGTGCACGGACCCACAGAGTTATAGCCTCGAGTGGCTAATATGTGTTATATGTGGTATTTTGGGGAACTCACTAAGCTTTGTGCTTACAATGTTTGGTGTTATTTGTTTCAGGTAGTAGTGACGACCGTGGGAAGGTGCCGACTTGATCAGTACACGCGCATGAGATTTATGATTTTGAGATATTGGGATTTTTGTATTACTTGGATTGAACGTTCAAATATGGTTGTTTTATGAACATTAAGTGAATTATGTTTTATAAAATTTGAAAATTTTGTTTTGAAATTTACGGTGTTAGATTACTAGTCCCCACGAGTATCTGTGTCACCAATTGGCATTTTATAAATATTATATCAAATATGAAATCATAATTTTAATGTTAGTTACCTGTTGAATTGGCCAAAATCGTATACCAATGTAAGGTATTCGTTTTATACTAGCTGCATAGGGTATCTACCACAAAATCACCGCTCTAGCATATACACCATGGAAACTCGGACATCGTCTTCATCAAATAACTCATTACGTGAGTTATAGATGACTCATTACATGAGTTATTGAAGAAATGTTGTAATTCGGTAACTTTCATCGAGTATGATGCCAAGACAAAAGGAAACACGCGATGCCTGAAGTGTACATACGATAAACGAGCAGGAAAATACTCCTCAAACCGCAAGCTGATAACAATACAGAAAACTCTTATAAAAAAAGAGTTGATAGTCGTCTATTAATGTAGTAACTCATTAACATCAGGCCTAGATGGGTCACTACCTCCTTGCATAACAAGTAATGGCATAGTAACGAGTGACATTCTACACCCATCGACACATCAAATTGTCTGAAATAGGACGCCTTGAAAAAAGTTGCCCTTATTGGTGTAGGGTTTAACCCAACCTTTATTTTCCGACCCAATTTAGGTTTCTAGTTTGTAGTGACAACTGCTTCATATGTGCCGTAATGTTGCAAAAATATTAAATTAGCATATTGTTCCAAACTTCTACGAATTTAGGATTAGTTCTATGCATTTTGGAATGTTTCAAAATGGGTTTTCTAGGTTTTTACTATACCAATTGTTCCTAATACAAATATTAATCACACAAAAAAACCTACACACCACCTACATCTACTTTAAACAAAATATTTTCTCTAAAAAAATACTAACAACATACTATATTCTACAGAAAATCAAAAACAAAGTCATATTATTAAAATAACAACACATACCCACAAATACTCAAACTCTTTACTATCAGAAGACGTCTTTCATAAAATCGTAAGTCTGAAGTATGGTTTCCTATAACTTTGAAACATCCGATGAAGAATCATGTTAGTCCAAAATGTTGTGATGGAGTGATTGTATGTGACAAATATAGCACATAATTAATTTCCCGCCAAAAAGAACCATTGCAACTTTTGGAAAGGGAAAATGACTTAAAAGCCCAACGAAGTTTCCAAACCATTTAAAAAAACCTAATCATGTTTTGTCTGTTCAAAAAAACCCAACGAACTTAACATTTTGTCTAAAAAGTCCAACAAAGTTCCAAACCGTTCAAAAAAATCCTAATTTTGTTTTGTTTAAGTTCGTTAGTTTTTTTTTGAACAGTCAAAACATGATTGAAGTTTTTTAAACGTTTTGGAAACTTCGTTGGTCTAACAAGTCATTTTTCCGACACGGTAATAAGTCACGTCATATGTTTCTCTTATTTGACTTTCAGGAAAGTGTAACTTAGTTGGGGTTTTTAGAAAAAATGTTAAGTTTGTTGGGTTTTTTTGAACAGACAAAACATGATTGAGGTTTTTTGAACGGTTTGAAAACTTCGTTGGGCTCGTAAGTCATTTTCCCTTTTGGAAACAATTGCATTTTCCCTAAAAAACCAAATGTAATTTTCTGTTGCCTTTATAAGATAGAGATTTTCGGTGATTGCATATGTTCTTCTTTTATATCATTACTCTGCAAAAATACGGTCTCAAAGAATAAAAAACAAAAGCAGGGCATTTATGTATTTTGATATGAGATTTTGCATGAAATTCATATTCTATTTTTCTTGGATTATCCCAAATCTGAATTCCTGTAACGCCATGCAGTATGGTCGAATTACATATTTCAAAATGTATATATAACACAATTCTAAATTATCCAAGTTGTGTACTGAGATCTTGTCCCAAAAATTTAACACAACTGCTTAACTCAAAAAAAAAAAAAAAACAAAGTTTTTCTTTAATATAAAACATGATTTTCACCAACTATTGAAAACATAGAAATCAGAATATTTTAATATTATAGCGGTAATATTCATAGCTTCGAAACGATATATTACACATCCAAATGAGAGTTAAAGATGAATCAAATATCAATTCTCAAAATAAGAGATAGAACAGAATCTGGAACTTGGGACATTGAAATCGACTTATATAAGTGGGAAAACAAAGTTTTAGTGGATTTATGTAGTATTAAGGAGTTGGGAGCCATCTAGTTGAATGATAGGAGTCCAACACGCACACCTATGCATGGACACAGTTCACAAGTGGGACGCTTGTAAATGGATTAATTAGCCATTTAATTTCCAATTAATTTGTTGTGATTTCAAGTTGAAATTCCATTACTATAAATAAATTGAGAGCATGCAAGGTTGATCAGGTACGTTAGTACAAACTGTAGTAGTTGAGTAGTTGTTGTACACTGGAAAATCTTTCCAGATGCATAGATGCATATATACGAATTTGTTTCAAGGGAATGATGTCAAACACGAGTCTCAGCTATATCTTTCATTCTAACGAGTTAAATGATGCATGTTACATGTTTTACATATTTGAAAATATAATTACCTGATTCTTTATTATACATTAATTAAACATCTATAATAAAATAGGCTGCAGGAGATATACTAATAATAATAATAATAATAATAATACTTATTATACATATATCTCCTTTAGAAGAATAGCCCAACTCCAAAACGCCTTATTTCTCATGAACTAAAGGACTGTAAATGGGATACCACATGTTGCTTGTTACATATTCAACAGTCTCTTCCTGCATCCATAATAGCAATGTACTTATATTAATTTACCAATAACAGCAAATTATTTTATTTTATTTTATTTTTTACACGTAATAAAATGTTCTTATATATATTTAATTTGATACCAATATGGGCAATGTATTTTATTTGTTACATATTGTTATTTTTTTTGTTGTAAGGAAATGTAAGTAGTGTAAGAAAAAAAAAATGATACCTTTGACATGTGTGCAAGCTCTCTCGGTCCCACCTCACCATGTCCTTCCGCCAGTTCCTCAGCAACAGCTGCCCGAACCACCGCTGCCCCAACTTCAGCAGTAATATGTCGAATACTGCAAATATAAAGTATAAACCACTAATATGTCTAAAATACCCTTCCTTCCTTCAGTCAACTCAAAAACAAAGAAATCTCTACCCTTTAGAAAAATGTTTGACTCTTTATTAAATGTCTAAAATACCCTTCAGCAAAGACAAAAGTACATGTAACAAAGAAATCATGTCTGCCCTTCATTAAAGATTTAAAAAAAAAATCGTTTAACTACTAGTTAAATGTCTAAAATACCCTTCCATACAAAAATAGAGAGAGAGAGACATGATGTATGTACCTATCGATAGATGGATAAAGTCTGCCCATCTGAATTTCTTCTTCTGTCATATAAGAAGCAAGACTGTAGAGAAAGAAGAAAATTATATTATAATATAACAAATATTATGCTACCATTACTTTTAATACCAGAAAATTCATAAAAGATGAAATATAAACCTATATTAATTATTTTTAATTTTTAAATTACCATTCAGAAGCGGCTTGTAGCATTCCATCGGATATAATATGAGCACCGGATAACAGAGATCCCAAACCAACCCTGTATGTATAGGCAAAATATATTGAATAAATATAATATAATAAATTAAATCTAGAACATATTTTTGTAACAATATTATTAAAATAACTAGATGAGGACTCACCCGGGGAAGAGGTACATGTTATTTGCTTGATTCACATGACCTATTTTCCCATTTCCTGCAAGTGTTATCAATTATAATAATGACGTAAGAAACAATTAAGCAAAAAAAAAAGGCGGAATAATTTCAAATTATATTGATAGATAAAATATGAAAATAATGAAAGTTTAAGAAATAATAATACCAAGATCAACATGCTCAAAAGGGCTTCCACTTCCAAAAACTATATTTTCACCCGCATACTTGAAGGCATCGACAGCAGTGCATTCAGCTGTTTCATGAGTTATAAATGATTATTAGAAAACTTGTTGGTTGATTAGAGGATGAATCTAAGGGACCTGTTTGGTTCATGGAATTTAACGGAACTGGAATTAGAGATTCCATTCCATGGTTGCCAAATCCTTCAAATTCAGGGTTTTAACGGTTTCCACCATTCGTAGAGGAATTTGAACTCTTCCTTTATTTTTATTTTTTTGTTAAAAGACCAAAATAGGCTCGGCATATATGTTGAAATTTTATTAAAAATAGAAAATTCACTAAGGGCGTGTTTGGTTCACAGATTCAAAGGGAATTTGACAATTCATGATTCCTTTCATGGTTTGTTTGGTTGACAAAAGGAAAGAATTCAGTTTCATCAAATTCCTTCAATGTTCGATGGATTTCACCATTCCTAGGCTGGGTGGAAGGAATTCAATTTCATTCTTAATTTTTGTTTTTCCAAATGACCAAAATACCCTTGTTGTCCTTCAAAAACATTATGCAAATAATGGATTCAGAAAGACAAACCATTCAAAGTTGGATTCGACATGGCAAAAATAGCAGGTTTAGCGGAATCCGAGTCTCGCATGGCTGTAAGCACCTTTTTTATATACAACAAAAAGATAAAAGGCTCATGAGAGAATGCAACAACAACAATAAAAAAAAAAAAATAAAAAAAAATAAAAAAAAACTAATTTGCAATACAATTAGCTCATATTTTGGTAATTAGTATCTTAGGACAATTTGTAAAAATATTTCTATAAAGTTAAGGGCAAATCACAGAAAAACAATTATATTTTAAGCAATTTTGAGGTCTAATCACTTAATACTTTATTTTTTCCAATTAAACCATAAAAGCTTAAAATATTTTTCAAATTAATTATTTTAACCTGATATAACATAACATGCTAAAATGGTTAATTTGGAAAACTACTGGTCATATCTGATATATGTCAAAATGGTTAATATGGAAAAATGTCTTTTTATTTATGGTTTGATTGGAAAAAAAATACCGTATACTAGTTGTTAAACCGCAAAAATTTACCAAAATATGATAAGTATTTTGTGTAATCTAGCCTAAAATTAATGAAAAATTATACTTATTAAACGAAAAAAGACAACATACATGCTCATTGAAAACACCTCCAACTCCAGATAAACCAAGAAGAACATGAGGTTTGACCCTTTTGACCTGCAAAACACCATAAAATTAGCATCCCCATTTGCAAAGTATATAACTTTTTTTTTTCTTTCTAAAAAAGTGTTTCATATAATTAACTAAAAAAAACACAATTATTCCAAAAATAGATGTAATGTACCACTTCAACAAGATCAGATCCCTCATGGAGACCTAAACTTTCAACCTCTCCAATATCTTTGGCAAATGGTGCAGCTGCTGAGTCAATACAACCTCTCTCCTTTGTGATCAAACCCTGCATCCAATTTTTTTTTTTTTTTTTAACTTTATATCCATAATAGCAACGTACTTACGTTTCTCTTTTTTTATTTTCTATTCAAATTATTAATTGACTGAAAAATAATAGAAACAGAATAAGATGGTAAGTTGGACGAGGGCATTTTCGTAAAATCATACGTCTTTATCAAGTAGGAAAAATTGAGGTTTTGCTTCTGATCCTGCCATTCTTGCAGCCGCCTGATAGGCTACTTTAAGAACACCAAGCCCTGCACTGAAAAACGTACAGAAAGTCTAGTTAAGCTTCATATAACATATATAACATATATATATATATATATATATATATATATATATATATATATATATAAAAGGAGAAATGAGGGTGTGAAGTACCTTCCAGCACCAACAACAACAATTTTTTGTTTTGCAAAGTCTGATAAAGGGCGACCTTGTGCTCTAACAGTTCCAAGTAATCCAGCCAATGCAACACCAGCAGTTCCCTGCAAAGAAGAACATGTGGAGGAATCACCCATTCCATCATATCAGGCAAAACAAACATGAATTTTTTTTTTTTTTCATTCCGGTGGAATGAACCATTCCATTCCTTCCTTGATTTCATCATACCAAACACTAACTTGATGTTTCAAATCAAGGAGCATAAGCATTAGACAGATTCTAACCTGTATGTCATCATTGAACATGCAGATCTTCTTCCGGTATCTTTCAAGAGTTTCAAAAGCCCACTTGAATTGAAAGTCTTCAAACTAATTTAACATGGACAATCATAAAAGATTTCATATAAATTCAACATACATAAAAAAACCAAACACTTGAAAGTTTTTTAAAAAATGAACCTGGACAATAGCCTTTGGCCAACGTGCATGAAGAGCTTCCATTAATTCATCCACTACTGATATATATTCATCCCCTTCTAATCTAGGTTGTCGTAGTCCTATATCTGTCAAAGTAAATATATAGTTAAAAAAGAAATCATTTAGTTTAAATAATATTAAATTGTGTAGGCCACATGTGGGTAAAGTTAAAGATGCTATATACAATGAATTTTCGTGTACACTTATCCACTTACAAAGGGGATTATCTAGTAGCTGTTGATTGTTAGTTCCAACATCAAGCATGATAGGAAGGATCTGCAATGTAGACCAAATGTTATTAGTAAGCATGGAGACATTCAGTTCATAGAATATTATTGAAGGGAATGAATCCGTTAAAGGAATTGGAATTTGCCACATGTTTAGTTGACAAAAAGTGGAATGGAATTCAATTTCATTCCTTTGCTTCGTTCATATATAAATGAAATTTGATGTTTATTTACTTTAATATAGGGGATGGTTCAAATAAAAACAGTAATTAAAGTGAAAATGTGAAAACACTACTTTTATGTTATTATTCTGCAATGAATTTTGTATCCACAATTTTATGTCATTATTCAGCAATTATAGATCAAATAATCACACGTTAAAACTAATATTAGAATTTACGACAATAATGCATATACAAAAAATTTATAATAACATTCTAATGAATATATGAATAATCGTTAATTTTCACATTAGAATTACTTCAATAATACACATATACAACATTCAATGCAGAGTAATAACATAAACATAGTGTTTTTACGTTTTCACACTATTTAGTGTTTTTATTTGAACTTATTCCATATATATATATATATATATATATATATATATATATATATATATATATATATATATCCAATAAAAAATGAATAATCTAAAACTTTTATTTATAAATAATTACTTTTATTGATTGTAAATATTGTCCCTAGGATTGGTGAAATCCATCAAACCTAAAATATTCCAACATAAGTGAATTCCATCCATTTGGCAACCAAACATGTCTCGGAATGGAATCTTAAATTCCTATTCCGTCCAATTTCATTCACAAACCAAACACTCCATTAAACATCTTATAATTTCTTTTCATGCAGGATTTTGGAAGAGATTGTGTTTGATCAAATAGTATAGCATAAAAATTGAAGTTGTGATTTAAAAAAAAAAAAAAAAAAAAGAATCATACTCTTTGAGGATTGATACCAGCAGCAGCAACATACATATCAAGTTTTCCGATAGGTATGGCCATTCCCTGAACCCCAAGATCACCAAGCCCAAGAATACGGCTGCCATCTGTAAGAACTACCATGTCTACCTGAAATTTTTACAATAATTTACTTATATCCAAATTGGTCTATGAATAAAGTTAATTAGAATGAAAATGCTTGATGTAATAAGTTATGACAGTTTAGCACATTCTTATATATACAGAGAAGAATATTGTGAAAATTCAAACACGGGTTTTTGATTTATTCATTATACAGTATACACCAACTCATTAAATATGAAACCAAATACAGACTTGAACATAATTAGAGTAGTTGAGTAGGAATGAAGAATAAAAGATCAAAAGAAGTAGTTGAATGCAAGAAAAAGCAACGTACTTTTATTAATTTGTTAATTATAGCATCCTATTTTCACATCTTCCTACTACAACATGAATTTTGAAAAATCTACCTAATTGTAGCAATGTCATCCAAATACAAAGCAAATTTGAATGCTATAAATGGGTAGATTTTGCAAAGTATAATGTCTTAATAAGAAGAAATTTAAAAGTACTATGCTATAACTAGGTAGATTTGTCAAAGTATAATGACTTAATACGAAAAAAACATAAATTACAATGTTGTAATAGAAAGAAATGAAAGTAGGATGCCATAATACACAAATAAATGAAAGTACATTGCTATTTATTTCTTAAAAAATAATTGGGAATATTATGAAACCTGCTTAGATGGCCAGTTATAGATCATGGACATCATCTCTCCCTTATCTTTTGCACTGAAGTACATGCCACGTGGGCGTCTAAACAATCCTGAATAGTTTTGACACACCAAACCAACTGTTGGAGTGTATATTATAGGAGCAAAATCTTTGATGTTATCAATAAGTACCTGTAAAGTACACAATTAGATTACTTTAAATTATTATGATGTTCAATAGCGTAAGTTATTTATTAAAATACTTACTCGGTAATATAATGTCTCGTTTCTGTCATGTAGTCTATTTAAGATTCTCCATTTTGCCAATGATACAACACTCTGAGGTTGACCTTTTGTATTATGCTCCAATGAATGATATGATTCCACTAACAACAGACATTGGGAAAAAGAATGAGTTAATAGCTTTAGTAACATTTCCATAACTGATAGATTTTGGAAAAACTGACACCACAAAATAGGAAAAAAGAAGTCATAAAATCCTGTGTATAAACAATAGAAGTGTAGAACTCACTAAAACGATCATATTGCTGATCAAATGATATGACGCGAGGTGGGAGAAGACCACGAAGTCCAAGTCTATCTCTTTCTGTCATGGGAAATCCAGTATCCTGCTCTTGGAGAATAAGAATGAGTAAAACACAATTGAAACTAATCAGTTATCATGTTTGAACACTTAATTTTGAAAAACTTCAGATGGAATGATCAATTGGTGATAAACAGATGTCAGTTCAATGTCACAAGTTCACCACATTCAGAACTAAGATACTTCAAAACGTAAAGCTCTCATGAATTACAGACTACTGTAACTTAATCCTACTAGGATTGAAAATAGCATGGTTTTTGAACAAGTTTAACGAATCTAAATCAATTATAAAGTTAAAATTAACTTTAAACTTAAGAAACAAGCTAGAAAAACACGATCCTCCAAACATATGTTCAGTTCAATATCACAAGTTCACCACATTTAGAACTAAAATACTTCATTAAAGCTCTAATATATTACAAACTACTTGCGATTTAAACCTACTAGTACTTTGAATCAAAAACAAAAATATGTTTTTTTCACTTTCAATCCGTTTATAGCAGCAACTAACCTTGTTAAACCACGGATCATGGAGAATATCGGATCCACGCTTGTGAACAATACTAGGAGCAGGGATCGGAGTTGACGACGCGCAAATCGATAACCTCCGTGATTGCCGGAGATTCAACGCCGCCGCAGCAGCAGATCGAGCCACCGTTCTCCTCCACATTTCCCTGAATTTAACAATACCACTTCTCACAGAGTATAGCGTGGTTTGTATGCATATAGATACAGATAATCTGTATGTATTGTAATAGGTTGATCGTCTGAAACAAGAGTTGCAGTTGAAAGTTAAAAGTTGAAACTGTGCAAGAGTTGAGGACGGAGGGAGTGAGGCTGACCGAGATTTACGGGCAGGGGAATAAGAGGACGTTTGTGCAAGAATTTCTGAAATCAGATTCGGGCAAGATGTATTATTGATTTAAACTGCCCGAAGAATGATAGCGTGGTCTTTTGGCGGCCAAGGGCTTTCTTGGGATTTCACGTTCTCGATTTGTTTCCCCACATTAAGCTTTTTCTTTACAAGTCAACATTGGTTTTTAGAGAAAATTTAGTTGTAAAGGATAATGAAAATTGATGTTTTGATTGATTTATTTTATTTTTGGATAAGTTTTATTATGTATGTGATAAATATATTCTAAATCAATTTTTATTCTACGGACTTGGCATATTTTAACAATAATCTTTTAAGAGTTTACATTATACTAACTTTTTTTTTCAAATAAAAAGATCCAATTAATAAATAAGATATTCATTACTAATTGATTGAAAATAAAGTTATAACATATCTATATCGAATTTATGGTTCATTTTATGAATTATGAATCAATCTTCCCACCATGAAAGCACCTCCAAGAGGGTATTGGTCAAAAGAAAATAGGTAACATATTTATAATACAAGGACTTGTCAACAGCTCATCATTTTTATGCTAATAGTTATATAAGATAAAAGGAGTATATATTTTCTAATATGAACTTCTAAGTTATCATCAATAGTCAAAGGGTCAGATTATCATCAATAGTCAAAAGGGCAAATTACATGTAAATTTAATGTATTTTAGTTCATTTTATTCAAATTATAGATATTTTCAAAGTTAATATTTAAAACACATTATCTACTGACAATAGAATAAGAAGGCTAATAATTTAAAATAATGTTTTTTACAATGAAATGTAATTAGAATGTTAGAAAATTGGGTAGAAGAAAAAATATTGATAAACAAGATTTTGTATTGTAGAAAACATAATATTAATAAACAAGAGGTAGGAAATTTGGTGGGGATAATATTTTCTACAAGGATGTGTGGGTAAGGAATGTTCCTCATAAGATGATGTTTCATAGATTGTATAATTTGAAGAAAAAAAATCGTTATATTCCAAATCAGTGGCATAATAATGTGTGGGTATGGAAGAGGATGAAAAATGAGAACGGTGAGGCTGAAAACAATCAATGTATAAAACTTGAATCGGTAGTTCTTCAAAGTTCAACTTTCGGTTAAGAAGGGAGAGCATAGTTGGGAGATGGACAATACAAGTTTGTGAGGGTAGCATTATTATTATTATTATTATTATTTAACATGCTTTTATTTAGTTTTAGTCAAATCGCATGCAAATTTTATTTTATTTGGTAGCTATATCGGATATTTTCAAGTATTTGTAACGTCCCAAAACTCATGGAAATTATTTTTTTCATTTTAAAATAATAAAACATCCAATGCATTTTTCATAAAAGATCATCATTGTCAACAATGTTTCCAAAAGCACATCATAATATCAACAAATCATAAATGTAAATCTCCAGTGGATGTGATGCAATCATTATGGACCCTTCACTTTCGAACTAAAGCACCTGAAAATGTTAAACCACAAACCGTAAGTACAAAGTTTAAAGAGTTTTCCCCAAAATACCATATATCATATAAAAGCCCAACACATAACTAAATGGGCCCAACCCAGCATACATAAATGGACCCAACCCAACCTACACGTTAATGAGCCCAACCCAACATGTGTAAACAATTGGTGCAAGGGGACGATAAAGGGGTTTGGTCTTCGAAGGATCCCGATCAAGGAAAAGTTGTGGGGAAGGTGATGTCGATGCAAATTCCAACATCACTTCTTGTTTCTCTAACAACAACTTCTACAACAATGACTTCGAGACCAATAGCCAAAGGCAACATTATTAAAGCAATTACTGGGGGATCGAGTTCGAGTTCAAAGCCACCACCTTCTAAGGAAGATAAAGGTGACAAAGGGAAGATAATTGAGAAAGTGATTTATGAGGAGGAGAAAAAGAAAAATATGGAGAAGGAAATAGAAAGGCAAAGGCAAATAAACAACATACTACGACAAAGACAAGGTGATCCACTAGGTTTAAACAAAGGTGATCCAGGTAGCAGTGGTGTTACAAGACAATCGAACAAATTGTCTCATTTGAAAAAATGAATGATTTTGAAAAGATTCCAAAGAAAAGCTATGAGATTGAAAACACTGATTTTAATCAGCTAGATTTTCCAATCAATCATATGATGTTCGTCTCTACTCAATATCAGCTTGTTGATAAGTTCGAAGATAAGGATGGGTTTAAGAGATTGAAGATAAGGTTTCATGCTGTTTTAGGAAAGAAGGAAGAGGAAGTGTGGTCCTCTGTCAAAATTTTCAAAGTGCTGAATATATCGAGAGAAAGTGTGTTCGAAGGTTTGTTGTAGAATTTTCGATACTATGTGGTCAGAGCAAACAATGTGGCTTTCGACTTCTCAATTGCAGACTTTCCTATTATGAACCTGAACGATCTTATCAATGTGGCAAAAATTTTAAGTACAAGCGATGTGTCAAAACTTCAAGTAAACAACAAAGATAATTTTTTGATTGGTTTTGCTAATATCAAAGTTTTCATAGATAATTACTATGATTGTTTGGTTGTGACAAATATCGAGCTTGCTATGGTTGTGAATAGAACCTCAAAGGTGCCTAAGTCAATGCTGAAAGAACAAGGCAGTCTCAAGGACTATGAGGATGGGGAGATTATTCACAAACCTTTGGGTGTTGTCGTTGTTGGAAAGAACAAGAATAACAAGATAACAAAATTTTTATTCCAAGTCTGTGATGTGGAGAGGTATTTGAACTCTCAATATACGAGTCTTATGGTTCGTCTTAAGAATTTGAAAAGGAATACAACTGAAGAGAAAGCTGATAGCTTCATTTTATTTACTTCTTTTTATAGTTTATTTTAGCATATTTCATTCATAATTTAGATAATTTCCATGCATATTTTCCTTTTTGTTATTTTATGACTATTTCGGGTACTCTCGAATTTTGTGAGCATAATTGCAGGTTTTCGGGTCTAGCGGAGCGGGAGTGTTCGGGACGTATAGGAGGCGATGAGATTTGGTAGACAAAAATGACGTTGGGCTTGATGGGTAGTGGAGATGATGCATGGAGTGATCTTGATGATTATTTGAAGACTTGGAGAGAAATAAACTTTAAATTTGCAAGATGCGGGGGAACATTCAAGCGTATGAAAATTATTAATCGGGCGAGTTCACGAGCTTTGGAGGATTTGGAGAGGTCAAATTGGGCTTTAAATGAAGAAAAACTTGAAGAAAATGGGCTAGGAGGTGATTGTATTCGATCTGGGCTAGTGGGATATGCTTTAGAGGCCCAAAATCTCAAAGAAGCCCATGTCAGGCACCACCCGCGCAACCCACCCGCGCAGCAGCACGCGGGTCGCGCAAGGCCCTGCAGGGGTAGTTTCGGAAATTCTTCTTTTGAGCTATTTGAGGAAGGTTGGTGCCCATCTTTTGCATACTCTTGGACATCCGATTTTTGAAGATTCTCTCTGGAGTTTTGGAGACTTTTGAAGGCCAAGAACCCTTGAAGAACATCATATTTTTACCTCTTGATTCTTGCTTAATGTTTGGTACAAATTTCTCTAACTTTGTTTCTTTGTGTTTAGCCATGCTTGGCTAAACTAATCTTGGTTGACTTTTGGTTAATCCTTTGAACTTTTGTTGAATGTTGAAGAATCCATGAACATGTTCTTGAATCTTTATGGGAATGTTTTGTGTTTTAACATCTCATCATTACTTGTATGTTTTAGTTCATGAGTTTAAATGTGTTTGTGGTGATTAGTTGGCTAATTTCTTGATTAAGTAAAGGATCCTCAAATTAGCAAGCAACAAATGATTTTTGTGTTGTTTTTGCTTCATACAATCATAAAAACATTCCCTCCAACATGGTGGTGAAAGCATTTGACCCCTCTTGGATTTGGTGACTTTTTGGTTCTTAATGCTAGTTGACTTTCACTAATTACATGCTATTTGGAATTAGTGACTTTGACTAAGGAAATTGTTATGAGCTTCTCTAGCCATTTCAACAATTAAGAAAAGTCTAGGTAATCTCAAGCTCCTTGGATTACTATAGCCAAATTGAGGATTTAAAACAAGTATTGCACCATTGAATTCTAATGATATGTTCATCAAAAGTCAAAGTGAGAAAACTTTAAGTCAACCATCTTTCCCTTATTGATTTTACATCAAATTCTTATTTTTGTTGCAATTGTCTATTTAAATCATAGTTAATTCTAGTTAGTTTCAAGTATTTCAAAACACCAAACCCCCCCCCCCCCCCCCCAATTTTATTTTTATTGTCATTTTACAAGTATTTTTACAAAGAGATTTTTCATAGAGTTAGAAATTGAACCAATCTCCGTGGATTCGATCCCTTTACCACTATACACTATTTTAGTGTGTAACATTTAGGGTTATTATTTGTGTTGGCCTCGACAACCACCAAATTTTTGGCGCCGTTGCCGGGGAGTGGTTTATTTTTAATCAATTTGTTTCTCTATGCCCAGATCTCAGCGTATAGGTGACTTGATTTACAATCCAGAAATCGAAAAAGAAGCAAGGCGTTTGGCGAAGGAGAAGCGAATTGAACGTGGTCAAACTTCTAATCCTCACGGGGATCCGGAGGTCGAAACCGCTTCATTAAGCGACATAGAACCCGATTCTAGTCCCGACCTTCGCCAAGAAATTCCCGAAACACCACCCCTACAACAAAATCCACCCATTATTGAACCAATTGAAATGGAGGACGGAGGAGAAGTTCCCGAAAGAACTTTGAGGCAAATGATGGAGACCGATGTTACACAAACTCCAACCGGTATCAATTACCCGGTTTTGGAAGGAGGCTCGGAGTTGAAGTCAAGTTTAGTCCATCACCTACCGACTTTCCATGGATTGGAGAATGAAGACCCTCATAAGCATTTGAAGATGTTCCACATTATTTGCACTAGCATGAAGCCACAAGGGTCAACCGATGACCAAATCAAGCTAAGGGCATTCCCCTTTTCATTGGCCGATAGAGCAAAAGATTGGTTATTCTATCTTCCACCGGGGTCGATCAACTCATGGACCGACATGGCAAGAGCTTTCCTTGACAAGTTTTATCCCGACAAGTTTTATCCCGCCTCAAGAGTCTCAAGTCTTCAAAATGAGATTTGTGGAATCCGCCAAGGTCAAAATGAGACTTTCCATGATTATTGGGAGAGGTTCAACAACTTGTGCTATAGTTGCCCACAACACCAAATTCCGGAACAACTCCTCATTCAACACTTCTATGAGGGATTGTTGCCAATGGAGAGAAGATTAGTTGATGCCTCAAGTGGTGAAGATGTCTTTAGTAAAACCCCACAACAAACAAGACAACTTTTCAACACCATAGTCGCAAATTCACAACATTTTGGCCCTCGCCAAGACATGAAGAGAGACACACAACACAAAGTTAATGAAGTGGGAACATCGAATCTTGAGTCTCAAATAAAATATCTAACATCCGTCGTCCAAAAGCTAGCCATGGGACAAACTCCACAAGTGATGGTTTGTGGAATATGCGCAACCATGGGACATCCTACGGATATGTGTCCCATCCTTCAAGAAGATGCGGAGCATGTGAATGCCACGGGAGAATTCCAAAACTACCACAACAAACCATCCGGGTACCAAAATGCATATAATTCAAGTTGGAAGCCAAATCCCAACGGAAGCTACAACCCAAGACCATTTCCTCACAATGCATTGGTTAGACCGTCCTATCCACCACCACAACCTCAATACCAACATCAACAACCACACTATCAATCCAAAACGCACCCTCCAAATCATCATCAACAATCTCCTCAATCTCAACCAAGTAGCTCCGGAATGTCTCTTGAAGACATTGTCAAATCTCTAGCCACTAGTACCCAACAATTCCAAAAAGAGACAAGGACTAGTATCTCCAACCTTGAAGCACAAATGGGAGATATAGTTACGTCCATAAGCAAGTTGGAATCCCGTGGTAAACTCCCTTCTCAAACCGAAAAGAACCCAAATGTCAATGTGGTGACCTTGAGAAGTGGCAAGCAAGTCGGAGAAAGTAGTTCAAAGAAGAAGCCAAGGGAAGAAGAAGAAGAAATAGAGATCATTCCCATTGAAGAACCTACAGTCAAGAACGATGCACCAACCGGAGTTCCAAAGAAGTCCATCCCTATAGTAACACCAATAGCCACTCGACCACCATTCCCCTCTCGACTTGCAACTTCAAAGAAGAATATGGAGGAGAAAGAGATTTTGGACACCTTCCGAAAGGTGGAAGTAAACATCCCTCTACTTGATGCAATCAAGCAAATCCTAAGATATGCAAAGTTCTTGAAAGAACTTTGTACCAACAAGAGGAAGTTGAAGGGAAATGAGAAAATTTTGATGAATGAAAACGTATCCGCGGTTTTACAAAGGAAACTTCCACCCAAATGCAAAGATCCCGGAATGTTCACGGTTCCTTGCAAGATTGGAGATGTCACTTTTAGTAGTGCTATGCTTGATCTTGGTGCTTCTATCAATGTCATGCCCTATTCAGTGTATGAATCATTAAATGTTGGACCCTTAAGTGAAACCGGTGTTATAATCTCTCTTGCGGATAAATCAAGTGTCTTTCCTAGAGGTGTTTTAGAAGATGTCCTAGTGCAAGTGAACCAATTAGTCTTCCCGGCGGATTTCTATGTGATTGATCTAGATGAGCAAGTGTCCTCCAAATCGGCTCTAATCTTGCTTGGGAGACCGTTTTTGAAGACAGCTAGGACAAAAATCGATGTGTATGCGGGAAGCTTGACAATGGAGTTTGATGGTGAAACAAAAAGTTTTAATATTTATGATGCCATGAGATATCCTAGTGATGTTTCATCTTTGTACTTTGTTGATGTTGTTGAGCCAATTACTCAAGAATTGTTTGAGTTATCTAACGGTGATATGTTGGAGATGATCTTAAGCAAATGATTCGATTGTGGGAAGCTAGCCGAGCAATTAAAGTTTTATTCTTTGGATCCGGAAGTTGAGAAGTTGGTAAATAAAATGGAAATGAAAAAATCCACAAGATTAGATGTCAAGCAAATTGAATTGTCCCAAACTCATACAAAATTGTCTCCATCCCTTGTTCAACCACCCGAATTGGAATTAAAGGTATTACCTCAACACTTGAAGTATGCCTACTTGGGAAAGAATGAAACTCTTCCGGTTATCATCTCAACTCATTTAACCGAATTTGAAGAAGAGAAACTCCTCAAGGTGTTGAAGGAGCATAAAGAAGCCATGGGTTGGACGATTGCGGATATCAAGGGTTTGAGCCCCTCCACTTGTATGCACAAGATCTTAATGGAGGATGAATGCAAGCCAAGTAGAGACGCGCAAAGAAGGCTAAATCCACCAATGATGGAAGTCGTGAAGAAAGAGATATTAAAGCTTCTTGATGCGGGGATGATCTATCCAATCTCGGATAGCAAGTGGGTGAGTCCAGTGCAAGTCATTCCAAAGAAGACGGGAATCACGGTGGTCGAGAACAACAAAGGTATGATGGTCCCCACCCGTGTGCAAAACGGGTGGAGAGTATGTATTGACTACCGCAAACTCAATGCGAGCACACGAAAAGATCATTTCCCATTGCCTTTCATTGACCAAATGTTAGAAAGGTTGGCCGGGAAATCCCATTATTGTTGTCTAGACGGGTACTCTGGTTTTCACCAAATCCCGGTGGCACCAGAGGACCAAGAAAAGACAACATTTACATGCCCATTTGGTACTTTTGCATACCGGAGAATGCCATTTGGATTGTGTAACGCCCCGGCCACTTTCCAACGTTGTATGGTTAGTATCTTTTCGGATTATGTTGAAAACATAATTGAGGTTTTTATGGATGATTTCACGGTACATGGCAACTCTTTTCAAGAATGTTTGACTAATCTCACAAAAATTTTAAAAAGATGCATTGAAACAAACTTGGTTTTGAATTTTGAGAAATGTCATTTCATGGTGAGTCAAGGTCTCATTTTGGGTCACATTGTGTCTAAAAAAGGAATTGAAGTAGATAAGGCCAAAATTGATGTTATTCAAAGCTTACCTTACCCGACTTGTGTTCGGGAAGTTCGTTCTTTTTTGGGCCATGCAGGTTTCTACCGAAGGTTCATCAAGGATTTTTCAAAGATAACAAGACCAATGTGCCAACTCTTGCAAAAGGAGGTCGATTTCGAGTTCAATGAGGCGTGCAAAGAAGCTTTTGACAAGCTCAAAGAGTTGCTTACATCCGCTCCCATCATGCAAGCACCAAATTGGGATCTCCCTTTTGAGATCATGTGTGATGCAAGCAACTATGCGATTGGCGCCGTTTTGGGTCAAAAGAATGGGAGGGCCTCCCATGTGATCTATTATGCATCAAGGACACTAGACAATGCCCAAAGCAACTACTCTACCGCGGAGAAGGAGCTATTGGCCATAGTGTTCGCCTTGGAGAAATTTAGCCAATACCTACTTGGTACCAAGGTCATACTGTATTCGGATCACGCAGCTCTTAAGTACTTGATGACGAAGAAAGATGCAAAGCCGAGACTCATCTGGTGGATCCTACTGTTACAAGAATTTGACTTGGAAATCCGGGATAAGAGCGGATGCGAGAACCTCGTTGCCGATCATCTAAGTCGGATCACTTCAAATGAAACTCCTCTCCCATTGCGGGACGAGTTTCCGGATGAGCATCTCTTTTCCCTTACCCAATCTATTCCTTGGTATGCCGATATCGTTAACTTTTTGGTCACAAAAAGGTATCCCGACACATTCACGCGTGCTCAGAAAGACAAGTTGAAAAGTGATGCAAAATACTATGTGTGGGATGAACCTTATTTGTGGAAACACTGTCCCGATCAAATCATTAGGCGATGTGTGCCCCAACAAGAGCACCAATCCATTTTGCAATTCTGTCATGAATTTGCTTGTGGGGGACACTTCGGACCTAGCCGGACTTTGAGAAAAGTCCTTGAATGTGGATTATTTTGGCCAACCATGTCACGCGATTGTTATATGTTTTGCAAAAGTTGTGAGCGGTGCCAAAGGACGGGAAACATTTCGCAAAAGAACCAAATGCCCCAAAATCCAATCCTTGTTTGTGAAATTTTTGACGTATGGGGGATTGATTTTATGGGCCCATTTCCCGTGTCATTTGGCAACGTTTATATTTTACTCGCGGTTGACTATGTTTCTAAATGGGTTGAAGCCAAAGCCACAAGATCGGACGATGCCAAAACGGTTATCGAGTTTTTAAAGTCTAATGTTTTTGCGAGATTTGGTGTGCCTAGGGCTTTGATTAGTGATAGAGGCTCTATTGAAGAAGTATCACGTGACTCATCGTGTCTTCACTGCCTATCACCCTCAAACGAATGGTCAAGCGGAGGTCTCGAATCGTGAAGTGAAGTCTATTCTAGAGAAAACGGTGAATCCGACAAAGAAGGATTGGAGTTTGAGACTTGACAATGCCTTATGGGCATATCGGACCGCTTATAAGACCCCGATTGGAATGTCGCCCTTCAGATTAGTTTTCGGAAAATCTTGTCATCTTCCCGTCGAGTTAGAGCACCGAGCATTTTGGGCGGTCAAGAAATGCAACTTCGACATTGACGAGGCTGGAAGGCATAGGAAACTTCAACTCCAAGAGCTAGAAGAATTGAGAAACGAATCCTATGAAAACGCAAGGATTTATAAGGAGAAAACGAAGCTCTTCCACGACAAGTCCATCACCTGGAAGAATTTTGAACCGGGACATAGGGTCTTACTTTACCATTCACGGTTGAAGTTACTCCCGGGCAAATTAAGATCAAGGTGGATTGGCCCATTTGTTGTAATAAAGACTTTTTGACCATGGAGCGGTGGAAATCCAAAGTGAAGAAACGGGACATATTTTCAAAGTTAACGGGCACCGATTAAATCCATTCTATGAAAGTTTTAATGCAAGTGTTATTGAAGTCATCCACTTGGATGTCCCGGAGTGTTGAACCAAGCTAGAAGGACGTCTCGCCTAAGACGTTAAAGAGAGGCATTTTTGGAAAAGCTTTATGCTTTCGTGTTTCTACATCCGAATAAAGAAGTTTTGAAAATGTTTTGATGCGTCTTTTGAAGTCATTTTTGAAGAAATCAAGAGTTTCTAGGTGTTTGGGGCATTTGGGATCAAGAACTTGTGAAGAAACGGAAGAAAACAGAGAAAAATCGATTTCCGGAAGCAGGGATCTGCGCGACCCACGCACGGGTGCGCGGCTGGTATGCGCGGCCGGTCTTCAACTTGCAACAAAAACCAGGGACCAAACTGCATGATCTGCGCGACCCCGCGCCCCCTCTGCGCGACCCGCGTGCTGCCTTGACGATCATCCCATAATTTGTTGACCAGCTTTGACTTTCGTTGACCAGGTGGTTTAATGAGTTGACCAACATTGACCGGGTGTTGACCACACTTGAATATGGATTGAAAACCTCCAGCAACTCTCCTTCTTCATTTCATTCTCTCAAAACCCTCTCATTCTCTCTCAAACTCTCAAGAACACATACACCCACTTTTCACAAAAATTTGATTTCCCGGAGTTCCACCGGTCGGAATACGACGAGACCACCACCATTCTTCACCATTTTCCGTGCTCTACAAACCCCACCTGAAGTTTACTCCGATCCATCGCCGGGTCTAGGGGCGCCACCACCACCCAACTCGCCGCTTTCCGGCCATTTTCCGGCCAACTCCCACCACCTCTCGAAATTCCGACATCACCAAAGTGTTTCTTTTTCGGGGATCTTTACATCTAACCAAACAAAACCTCAAAATCTCACCAAAAATTTTCCCATAATTTTTGAGCCATCACGAGCCGCCGCCGGATTTTTCACACAAATGAAGTTGGAAATATCCCTTCAATGAACAAGTCTTGCGTTTAGGCACCCACGAATAACCAAAGCTTGGGGTGCACGGTAGCGGATTCCGGGCTCAAGTTCAATTTTGGGATAATACGGGTATTCTCTTTCCTTGGTTTTTATTACATTGCATTGTTTCAATTCGATAATTGCATCCAATTATGCTTTGGAAATTGCCTAAGATCGTTAGTTGTTGCCCGGTTTATTTGGAAACATTGATTTGAGAAAGGTTGAGATTAGTTAATTTGCTTGGGAATTTGTTCAAAAATTGTTTAAACTTTGGTTGGGATTTTCTCATTTTGTCTCGTATTGCTGCTGAATTTTTGTTGGGATTATCAAATTAACCGAGTGGTGTTGTTGAAATCATTTTACATTGTCAAAAGTTGGGTGTCACTATTTCTTGGATTTTTTTTTTGTGTTCAGTCTAAAGATAGTTGCATTAATTTGAGAGTGGTGAGGTGAGGGATTACGTTGGTGAAGTTGTTTTTGATATTGTAGGTTTCGAAAATGGGCAAAACCACGGCTCGGACACGCACCCATGGATCATCGATCGATCCTAACCCGCAACAGGATACCGCCGGTCCATCACGCAAAGCAGCCGGTAAACGAAAAAAAAGAGGAGAAGAGGGAAGCGATCCTTCCCTTACAAATGCTGAGATCAAAACCTATCGCTCCAATCTTCGGGGTCGCGCAATCCGGCCGACAAAATTCTACCATAAAAAGTCCATGAAAAAGCTTGGGGTGCATGATGGTGTATACCATTTGTTCATAAAACTCGGTTGGCGTGGTTTTCTTCGACTTTGTGAAAGAACTTACGAGGAACCCACAATGGAATTTCTTAGCACATATGCACGAGATGATGACACGGAAGTCCTCACATTCCAGTTGAAAGGGGAGCATCATAGACTCACATACGAAGAGCTTGATTCTATCATAGGTATAGACGATCCATTCCGCATCAGCCCCCAAAATCAAGAGTATCAAGATTTTCTGCGTTGCCCTGATGCAAACTTTTGGATGCAAATTTGCGGTCTCCCAACCTTCAACCCAAGCCGACAGCGAGCCAAGCACATCGTTCACCCCTGTTGGCGAATTGCTCACCGAGTCCTTACGACGAGTATTTTCGGGCGTCTCAAGCCCGGTCAAATCAACAGATGTGAGCTATTTTTCCTCCGAAGCATGAGGCGTGCACTCTCCCTCAGTTTTTCAGGCTTCTTTTTAGACAAATGTGACTCCATACGCCAACGTTCCTCAGGGGAAATTTTCATCGGGGGACTTATCACGATCATAGGTCGAGCCGTCGGCCTAGACTTCCCGGATCCCGAGTACATACCTGTCGACACCCCACCGAACTTCCTGCTAGATTGTGACACTCTCATCCGGATGGAGATGTTGCTCGATCGGGGAACCCGCACGTACAGTTGGTTAGACTCTGACAAAGCCCCGGTTTACATCCTGCCAAGTTGGATCGGTTCTTCATTCGATATAGGCGACCCCGACACTTGGCTTCCTCCAGACCAGTTAACCCAAACAGGTGTATTCCCAGAATTCGGTGATGATGAGGGTGACGACGCAGAGGAACAAGAGGAAGAAGATGACGAAGAGGACGACGAGATGCCCGAAGCTGAGGACCATTTTGACTAGCCCTCGATGCAGCAGCCGATGTTTCAGCATGATCAGTTCCAGGCCCCTCCACAACATTTTGACCAGCCGCATCAGCAGGAGGGACACGAAGTCCCACCATATTTCCCCCCCACGTTCTTTGACCAATTTGCCACAATGTTCTCCACGGTGCAGCGTATCGACGCCCAAACGCAAGAGAATTCGAGAGCCATCCTAGATGTGGCAAGCCGTGTTGATCGATTGGAGCAGTCCTCCTCTCACACTTCCCGCCAGCTCCAGGATATGTGGGACTACCACCATCGCCACGGGCATTTCCCGCCGCCCGACCCCCCGATTTAGGTCCTTTCTGCCCTTTCCTTAAGCATTGAGGACAATGCTTGTTCTTAAGCTTGGGGTGGGGCATTTCCCTTTTTTTTCTTACTCTTTTTCATGCATTTTTAGTTAGGTTGCATAACATATTAGTTTAAGTTAATTTGCATTCATTTTTTTTATTTTATTAAATTTTAAAAAGATTTTATTTTCTTCTTTTCTACTTTTTATTTTTGCATAACATTTAGCTTAAGACATTAGCATTCATGCATTTTTGTTGTCTGTTTATTCTCACCTCTCTTGGATGCCATGGAACAGGTTCATAGTTATTGTATCATTATTGGTCCAGGATCTTGTTGCTATCTCACCCATCGAACCGGGACCACTAGCTGCAGTTTGGGATTTCATACTTGGGATCAGATGCTGGTAGCTTAAAGGGGTAAGTGATCATGGACAGGTAGTTTTCATGAAGAATTATGCATACAATACTAACAATTGTAGGATATACTATAGCAATGGGTGTTCTTAGCCTTGCGGTCACTACCGCGGAGAGGATCACACTTGATCATGTTTGAACTGTTAGGATGAAGCATTGGTGCTTGTCCCCGAGTAGAATTCATATCCGGTCTCTTTACATCACCATATCTTTTTGCGATTTTCTTAGAATTTAGAGAGTCTTTTAGTCCACATTTGGACATTTTCATTATCTTTGAAAAACCACAAGTTTGAAAAGGAGCTTACATTACATCTTTATGCTCCACACATGGTCATTTTCACACTTAGGCCATTCGGATTATATCATTACCCTTTCGGTTCCACCTACACACCTTTGGGAACCAAATTTTGAGTCAAAGGGTTTTCTCATCAAAAAAAAAAAAAAAAAAAAAAAAAAAAAACAAAAACAAAAACAAAATGAAGCATGCAAATTTTCAAGTGCAACTATCTTAGATAGGTGGCCGGTTCAATTATTGAACAAATTTCCCAACATCTTGGTCACCCGGCGTTTGATATTCATTTATTTAGGTATGTTTTATTGTATATAGATCGAGTTGTTTTTCGCAAATTGGTGATGTTAAGGAGACTGTCGAGTCGGATACTACGGGAGGTTTGGGCCAACACCAAGTGAATCGATTCCTACAACGGTGCCCGAGCGATTAAACCTAGTTACACATGAGAGAAACCGGCAAATGTGAGATCAGAGTGTACACTTAAAAAAGAGCTCCACCCGAGCCCATCCAGTTGCTTTCTCCCTACTATAGATGTTCTTCATTGTATACATGTTCCATTGAGGCTGCGACTGCTCATCCCTCCTTACTCACCTAAAGGAGTTGTCCTGGCTGTGGTTTATGGTTCCATTGTCATCGGATGAAAAAGTTGTGAGATAGCAGCGAAATCAATTCTGACCATGTTGACTAACGTCGGACAGGTTCCATGGTTCTATCCATTCTTTTTATTTCTAGGGTAGTTCATCCCAAGTTCATTTAGTCTTGTCTTACTTGAGGACAAGTAAGGTTTAAGCTTGGGGTGATTTGATAGCTTCATTTTATTTACTTCTTTTTATAGTTTATTTTAGCATATTTCATTCATAATTTAGATAATTTCCATGCATATTTTCCTTTTTGTTATTTTATGACTATTTCGGGTACTCTCGAATCTTGTGAGCATAATTGCAGGTTTTCGGGTCTAGCGGAGCGGGAGTGTTCGGGACGTATAGGAGGCGATGAGATTTGGTAGACAAAAATGACGTTGGGCTTGATGGGTAGTGGAGATGATGCATGGAGTGATCTTGATGATTATTTGAAGACTTGGAGAGAAATAAACTTTAAATTTGCAAGATGCGGGGGAACATTCAAGCGTATGAAAATTATTAATCGGGCGAGTTCACGAGCTTTGGAGGATTTGGAGAGGTCAAATTGGGCTTTAAATGAAGAAAAACTTGAAGAAAATGGGCTAGGAATTGATTGGATTCGATCTGGGCTAGTGGGATATGCTTTAGAGGCCCAAAATCTCAAAGAAGCCCATGTCAGGCACCACCCGCGCAACCCACCCGCGCAGCAGCACGCGGGTCGCGCAAGGCCCTGCAGGGGTAGTTTCGGAAATTCTTCTTTTGAGCTATTTGAGGAAGGTTGGTGCCCATCTTTTGCATACTCTTGGACATCCGATTTTTGAAGATTCTCTCTGGAGTTTTGGAGACTTTTGAAGGCCAAGAACCCTTGAAGAACATCATATTTTTACCTCTTGATTCTTGCTTAATGTTTGGTACAAATTTCTCTAACTTTGTTTCTTTGTGTTTAGCCATGCTTGGCTAAACTAATCTTGGTTGACTTTTGGTTAATCCTTTGAACTTTTGTTGAATGTTGAAGAATCCATGAACATGTTCTTGAATCTTTATGGGAATGTTTTGTGTTTTAACATCTCATCATTACTTGTATGTTTTAGTTCATGAGTTTAAATGTGTTTGTGGTGATTAGTTGGCTAATTTCTTGATTAAGTAAAGGATCCTCAAATTAGCAAGCAACAAATGATTTTTGTGTTGTTTTTGCTTCATACAATCATAAAAACATTCCCTCCAACATGGTGGTGAAAGCATTTGACCCCTCTTGGATTTGGTGACTTTTTGGTTCTTAATGCTAGTTGACTTTCACTAATTACATGCTATTTGGAATTAGTGACTTTGACTAAGGAAATTGTTATGAGCTTCTCTAGCCATTTCAACAATTAAGAAAAGTCTAGGTAATCTCAAGCTCCTTGGATTACTATAGCCAAATTGAGGATTTAAAACAAGTATTGCACCATTGAATTCTAATGATATGTTCATCAAAAGTCAAAGTGAGAAAACTTTAAGTCAACCATCTTTCCCTTATTGATTTTACATCAAATTCTTATTTTTGTTGCAATTGTCTATTTAAATCATAGTTAATTCTAATTAGTTTCAAGTATTTCAAAACACCAAAACCCCCCATTTTATTTTTATTGTCATTTTACAAGTATTTTTACAAAGAGATTTTTCATAGAGTTAGAAATTGAACCAATCTCCGTGGATTCGATCCCTTTACCACTATACACTATTTTAGTGTGTAACATTTAGGGTTATTATTTGTGTTGGCCTCGACAACCACCAAAATCTGAAATCCGAAAGACGATCATCTGGTATACAGAGGTTCACAGAGTACTTTACTAGGCCGTGGAGATGATAATGACATAGATTCGACAATTTTCACTAAAGGGGAGATTATAAGGTTCGAAGTTTGTAGTGAGGTGTTGATGTACAGTTAGGCCTGGTTAGTTTTGAAGTCATTGTATTGTATTTTGAATGTATGTATTACATAATGCATTGTTAGAGGTTGAAGCTCTCATGTCTAGTCCTTATTTTTTTTGTACACGTCTGTATGTACCTATAAATACGGAAAGTATAGGATGTCGAGAGTAACTTTTGAGAGCATGAGCAATTTACTCATTCTGTACTCCTGTATTCTTTCAGACGTAATCAAAGAGCCAAACAGATTCTATTTACATCATTGATCTTAATTCATTATGTATTTTGATTTCGCTATTAATATTCGATTCATACGACATCACTCTTCTAACCTCAAATATCGAGTATCTCATAATATCATCCCTCAAAAAATCCTCCTCAATCGATAATGCAAAGGAGTTTATATAGTTTTTGAAAATATGTGGCTTGCGACATGAGATAGGGGTCTCACTTCGTGAGCTTGGTAGATATCCATATCGAGCAAGGAGTCTGACTTCCGTGTAGAAATCTTCTATAATTTCCTCCTCACGTCGTGAGCTTGATGTCTCATGTCGTGAGTTTGATTTTTCAACTGAAATCTTCTTCTTTTAAGCTCCAATCCTTCAAAGTTCTAATGCTTGTCACTTGTGGTCCTTATTCTTCAAGAGTGTCTTTATTGACTGCAAAATGTAACTTAATTCAATAAGTATCACATATCTTTGCAATTAACCAAAATATTAGTTAAAATGTATTAAAATATTGCCTAAAATGTGTATAAATATGGCAATATCACATGCTACCTGAGTTATATGGTTTCCATATAACTACAGATTGTGATACGTTTATCAGTGATGGTACACTGGTAAATTTGGATGAACCTGCTAACTACAATGAAGCAATGGCAGGCCTTGAGGCGGCCAAATGCAAAGAGACAATGGACATTGAGATTGTAACATCCCAAAAATTTCAACAAATTTAAACCTTTCAAAAACGACCCATTTATTAATAAAAGTGTTTACAAACTATTATTTCAAAAACATGAATTAAAATCAAAGTCTTCCAAGATCCAATCAGGTGTAAACCAAGGATGCCTACGGTCATGCCTTCACCTTGCCATGGTCCACTGAAGTACCTGAAACCATAAATCAAAACTGTAAGCACGAAGCTTAGTGAGTTCCCCCAAAATACCACCACACGAAGAAATAACCTATGCTTCTAAGGAAATCCTAGCCTCCATCTCTCTCTCTCTCTTTCTCTCTCTCTCTCTCTCTCTCTCTCTCTCTCTCTCTTGTTCATCCAATTGCTAGTGGTTTTTGTGATCCCATTAGAGGTGCAACAATTGAGGCACTAAGCTCTTGAAGGTCAAGATCAAGGAAATGATTACTTGTTATTACTAGCTAACAAGAAAGGTATTATTCTAACTAATTTTTATTCATTAAATCCAAAAATTGTATGCTAGATTAGGGGTCTTGCTTTGGATAATTGAATTGCATGTATAACTTGAGAAAAACCTAGATCCAAAGCAATTAGGGTTTTATGTGCACCATAGGAATGTTGTAATGCTCAAAACCCATCAACTTTGTGGTATTCCAACTAGGGAAAGATTGTCTCATCGTGGTGTGGATGTGTAATCAATCATGTGTCCGTTATGTAATGCTGCAGTGGAGACCATCAATCACCTTTTTGTTGGATGTAGAGAATTGTTGGAGATTTGGAGCCGTATTGCTATTTGGTGGGATGTTCGTCTTTCGGATAGGTTTGCTATTGATGATGTCATGAGGTGGGCTGATTCTACAAGTTTGAGGGTTGGCCAAAGAAAAGCTTTTGACGCAGTGATTATCTCGGCTTTTTGGTGTCTTTATAATTTTAGAAATAATTTTGTTTTTGGCCCGACTATTCCTAGGAAATCTGAACTCTTTGATGATATTGTAGAGAGTACATTTTTTTTGGATTTATAATAGGTCTAGCAAATCTAGGATCAGATGGACTTATTGGCTTCATAATCCGATTATAGCTTCTATTTTGATGTAATTGTTGTTTTCTTTTTCTAGCTTCTTGCTAGTTTTTTAATAAAATATTCCACCGTTCCAAAAAAAACTAATATTTCAGCTAGACTCCAAAAATAGCCTAAGACTAACTTTTTTTTTTTTTTTTTTTTTTTTTTTTTAATTATTTTTTTCCAAATACACCCTTAATTAACTATAAAAAACTTATTATTCTAAATATCCTTTTATTTCATTTTATATATTTAAGCTTGTTTATCAGCTAGTTTTAACAAATGTCATTTTTTTATCAGATAACTTTTCAACTATCAACTAACTTTTTATATAACAACCGATTTTTCAGTTATTAACTCTCTTTTCAGCTAACAACTAACTTTTCAAGCTAGTACTACAAACATATAATAAATGATTACTTTTTACAAATAAAGTAAATAGGACTTTCAATTTTGTAAGAACCCAAAGTAAACATTTTTTATACATTACAAGTGTTTTGACGTTCTAAACGAAACAATATTATTGTGTGATATTAATTTTGGTTTATAAATTCTTATAATAAATATTTATTATTTTATTAGATGAAGAATAATAGTTTACACAATCCGTTGATATGGTTGTTTCAAATAAAGATATTATAATTGTTAAAATATATTTACATTTAATTGTATTAGATAATAACAGAAGTATGGATATGATTTATTTATTTTAAAAAGTATTTAAGTCAATTTGTTAAAATTTTAAAGAGTTTTTTTTTTAATCATTAGTTAAAGTAACTTTTGGATTTGAAGTTTTTTATTTAACCAAAAAAATTAGAAGTTCCTAAAACTATGGCATGCAAGTTTTTTTTTTTTTTTTTTTTTTTTTTCTTAAAAATTAAAAGCTCCTAAAAACTACGTGGTCAACAAGTCCATAATCAATAAAAGTTAATAATATACAACAAACATAAGAACATATTAAATTTAGGGACCAAAAAGTAAATTTTACTGCGGAATAGCGCTCCTTGATATGTATCCCCAACTTCTTTTAAATTAGTGATAACGATATGAAAACAATTATGTACCCCAACTTCTTTTAAATTAGTGATAATGATATGATATCGATTACTTAACACGAAATTGAGACATGTTAGACACCAAGGACCATATAATTAATTCCGTCACAAGGAAGTTGAGAAAAAAACGAAAGTTCAAAGGATCATTCTACTACAAGGAAGTTAAGAAACACTTCAAGGCAGCAAAGTGATAATTACGCAAAACCGTAAGGAACCATATATTTAGTTCCAATACGATATAGTTCAAATGCGTACATCAGGAAAGTATAGATGGTGGCCGGTAGTTAAAAGTTTGAAACTAAAGGCTGGAAGTTGGAAGCTAGAAGATGTATTTTTTATTTAGAGTTGAAAACTCTAACGTTTATTTGTGTAAGTGTTTGGAAAAAATAATTGTAAGCTTTGAAAAGTGTAAAATCACATAAAAGAATAGATGAATAACAACATGAGCTTTTTTTTTTAATGGCAACCTTGTAATTTTGTTATAATAAGAGAGTTTTTCTTTAAACACTACTTGAAATAGCTTTTGGATTAGAATTTTTGTTTAAAAAAAGCTTTAATCATGTATTAATAAGCTTTAATTTATTATACATTTTTGTTAGATATAAAAATTCAGACTCCTAAAAACTCTCAACACTAAGATTATCCATTCGATTCGACTACGTGAACCAAAACATGGATGATTATCACATTTACCATATTTTCTTGTACGAAACATGAGAAAATGAATGTTCAAATTTGACAATCACATCTATACAAAATGTAGAAAAAGAAAGAAAATTGAGTTTTTATGTCATCTTCTTGAATAATATATTTTTCAAGCAAACTATTGTATTTATAAAAATTCGAAAGATACTATGTTTGATAAATTCTGTTAGGTTTTCGGATAAAATCAAAACCAAGCGACACTTTTTTACCTATATTGTTAGACTTCAATTATTAGAATTGACAAAGACAAAACAAGATTGTATAAATTTTTATGACTACTTTATGATTTTTTTTCAAACGACAAATCTAACATACTCCTAAAAACTACACCTTAAATCCACCTATGTCCACAACGGGATTTGAACCCTCAACCTCAAGGAGGGAGGACAACACCGGATACCGCTGGACTACAAGCTATTTTTACTTTCAGGGATATGATAAAGGCATAATGCCTTCTACTCAAACAATATATCAACAACAAATAATTGTCCCACCTTTTTTGATGGGTGTGATTTTTTTTTTTTTTTTTTTTTTTTTTGATGCCAGTGTCCTATTACACATATTTCATTAGTAGGGATGACAACGGGTATGTGTATACCGGGTTTTGTATTCCCTATCCCCATACCTGAATCCCCGTCCCATCCCCATACCCGATCTTATCACCATCGGGGATTAAAAATCTATCATCATCCCCACCCCAATGGGGAATGGGATCCCCAATGGGTAATTAGATATTTTTCCCTGTTACAAAGTTTTAAACTTTTACAAAAAATAACACATAGTTACATATCAACCAACAAAACAAAAACTAATAGAAAGAATATAAAGCACTATAATCACCGAATGTCTTCAAACATTAACAATAACATTTAAATTTGCAAATTAAACCACTTATTGCAAATAAAATATTACAAAAATTACATGTTTGATTGTTGAAAACCCTTACTTTTTCTACTGACTTTCGCTTATACATTATGATTTATGAATTGATTGATAATAAAATATAAATAGTACTATATATATATATATATATATATATATATATATATATATATATATATATATATATATATATATATATATATATATATATATATCGGGTACCCATTGTGGTTGGTTTTAGGTACGGGTATGGGTATCCGACAAGTAGAACCATCTCCATCCCCATCCCCATCCCTACTTTTTGCATTCGGGTACTACTCATCCCCATCTCCATCACCGATCAACTCGGGTTAGGGTTTCGGGTACCCATCGGGTACGAGTTTTTTTTACTATCTCTATTCATTAGTCCAATGCATACGATTTGTTATGTCATATTACACTTCTTTTCATTAGATTGAATTCTTGTATTTCATGACCTTTTACCCTAATTTAACTATCACCATTAACATGCTTAAAACCAACGTAGTTTTAGTTTTAATCATATTTGATATACAACATTTCATATTCTACAACCACATAATACTAATTTTTTTTCTCCATGCATATAATATATAAAACCAACAACTTCATGTCATGGATTCATTGATTCGATCGTCAAATTGACACTATTTTTAAAAGACAATGGTCTAAAATCTTGTGTTTGAATTACTTTAATTATATCCATGGATATTGTACTTGGTGACTTCACTCCACGATCAATCTGAAAGCAAAAATCAAAATTTTGAAAATTATAACAAAAAGAAACATGAGAGTGTGATTCTTAACTAGTGTTAAGCTATACTGACCGATGATGTGGACATGAGTTTGATCGTAGCCTCTAACATGAGTCATGGTCTCAGCCATTTGAACCTGCAATAACCTTTTACACCCACCCACATTTGGACGATATGGTTTTTATTTGCAGCCAAAAAATTTAGCTTTTATTTGAGTAAATTGTTTGAAAAAAATAATTATAAGCTTTTGAAATGTGTAAAATTACATAAAAGAACATACAAATAACAATATGAGTTTTTCTTTAAGGGAAATCCGATAATTTTATTATAATATGCAAAAGAAAAACACTACTTAATATAACTTTTGGATTGAGTTTTTTGTTCTAAAAAACCTTTAAGCTCGTATTAAAAATGAAGCTTTTACTTTATTTGACATTTTTTTTGTTAAATCTAAAAGTTCAAGTTCCTAAAATCTCTCTAAAGCTCAAACATGCCCAAAAGGGTCGGACATTACTTCAATCATATTAAAAACATACCAAAAAACAAATCTTAATTATGATCATATGATGAAAGAAAAGCAAAAATAAGCCTATTAGACCCGTTTAATATGTAACTAAAATTTCTAACTGACCATTTTTTTTTTTGAACGGAAAACTAAATACGGTTGACTAGAGTTTCATGTAATTGACCATTAAAATGTATGGTCCAAATAACAAAATTTATATGTGACATGTTTAAATATCAACACTAAAGATTATCGATTCGACTATAGGAACAAAAACAAGGATCTATTACATTTACCATATTTTCCTCTATGAACATGATAAAATGACTGTTCAAATTTCACAATCACATCTATACAAATGTAGAAAAAGAAAGATAATTAAGTTTTCAAGCCATCTTTTCTAACAATATATTTTATTTCAAGCAAACTATCGTTTCTATAAAGTTTCGAAAGAAATTACGAGGTGTGCAATAAATTCGGTTTGGTTTTGGCGTAAAATCAAAACAAGCAACAATTTTTTAGTTATAATGTTAGGCTGCAATTATTAGACTGGTCAGGACATAACAATATTGTATAAGCTTTTATGGCTACTTTTAATTATAATGATAAGGGCATACTCGTCTTTTACTCAGACAATATATCAATAACGAAATATTGTCCCACCTTTTGGATGTGATAGAAAATTGCAATTTCGCTTACCAACGCAAGTCCAATGTAATATATTATCTCCTATCTTTCACTAGTCACATGCATGCCAAAAACAATACAATCTGTTGTGTCATATTACAATGTCTTTCACTAGATTTAATATACAACATTTCATACACTACAACCACATAATACTATTTTTTTTCCATGTATAAAGTCTATAAAACCAACAACTTTATGTCATGGATTCATTGATTCAATTGTCAACTTGACACCATCTTGAAAAGACATTGGTCTAAAATCTAATGTTTGAATTAGCTTACTTATATCCATTGATATGTCACTTGGTGACTTCACTCCACGATCAATCTGAAGAAAAAAAAACCATAATTTTGAAAATTATAACAAAAACACATGAGTGTGATTCTTAACTAGGGTTAAGTTACACTAACTGATGATGTGGACACGGGTTTGATCAATGAGGTGTTGTAGCCTCTAACATGAGCCACAGTCTCAGCCATTTGAACCCGAGACAACCTATTAGGCCCTCCGACATTTAGAAGCAATCCCATTTTCTTGCCATCTATAAATTGACCAAAATACCCCGAATCTTAGGCGTTGTTTCTTTTTTACTTAATGCAGAAAGAACGGGTTAATAGAGAAATTTAGGTTAACAAGTCTCTCGTTAAATTGTAACTTTTTACGAATTTGACTTTATTCGTTTTTGGGCTATATGAAAGAAATAGCAATGCATGCTCATTTATTTGTATATTATAACATCTTACTTTCAATATAGTGTGCAAGTACACATTTTCTTATTAAGGCATTGTAGTTTGAGAAATGTACCCAATTATAGCATTATAGTTTTATTTCGTTAAATTGTAACTTTTTACACATTTAACCCTTTACATTTTCCTTCCATTTCCCATATATGCCGTAATTTTCTTAAATACTTTTTGAACATCATTTATCTAGAAAAAAACTCACTGGAGAAAAAGAAAAGAAATAAGGTAGTGTATTTGATCAAAATAGGAACATAATATAAAAGCGGCACAATTTGACTTTAATGGTCAAATATATAACCTCTTATATTTAAATTTAAGATAAATTTTAATATAGCTTTAGCACCATCTTTTTAAGGTGTAGTACTTGTTAATAAAAAATATGATATGATCACAAAAACCACATTCATGATGAAGTTGCAAAATTAGACGTGTTTGACCTTAGAAATCAATCATAACTACAACCAGAAATTCAATAACAATAAAAAAAAAAAAAAAAAGAGAAATTTATAACCTGAAATCCATTTGTCGGTTAATATTCGTATAATATTTACAACATCCTTCACATAAACCGGGCAACGAAATTCATCATGAAAGAAGTCTGTTTCTTGCCCTTTGCCAAGAACACTATCCATCCACTGCATTTCATATGTTGAAGTTGAACATAATCATAAAAAAAGATTTTCAATATTTCTTGGGGCAATTTCTATCATGAGGGCATTTACGTCTTTTGCATAGACGAGAGACATTGAATTAGTCCCTCACTCCCTGCCCTAACTTTTTTTTTTGTTGGGACAAAAGACAAGAATTCTTGTCCCATCAGTCACAGTCACAGTCAGTATGTATTTTCCGGCCCTACATGAGAAATGGGGCATATATGTGTGTAAATGATATAACTTAATGTTATAAAAAGAATATATATATATATATATATATATATATATATATATATATATATATATATATATATATATACCTGAACTGGAAGTGATTTTGCGACGGGTGAGATAGTTTGTGGTCCAAAAATAATGCTGCTTCTTAAAATCACAAAGTTTGAACATTTTGCAATAATATAATCTTCAGCTTCCACTTTCGACTTCCCATATACGTTCACAGGAAGTGTCTCATTGTCTTCTTTATAAAAAGACTTTGTCCCTTCATAAACTGGTAAAAAAATTATTATGAACATAAACAAATTAAAATGAGAAAATTATGAATTTTTCTGACTTAATGGGGGACACAACTAGTTTCTTTTTCTTTTTTCTAATTAAGTCAAGTATTGGTAAAGTGACTAAATGGGCAATAAAGTTTTGTAGTCACGGAATCTATTTCTTTTCCAGACTGATTGATTGAGACTAAATGACCATTTTAACCTTACATTCCAAAATTCAAAATTCACAATTCTTGATAAATTTTAGTTGGGAGGAAAAAAAAAGAGCGAAGGTCATAGGGTTCAATTGTATTACCTTGATCGGTGGATAGATGAATGAGAAGAGTATTGCTTTCAGTGAAACTTGATAACCATTTTACAAGTGAAGAAGGAATATTAACGGACATGGCAAGTGTAGGATTTGTCTCGCAAGCACGAGGTATAGAAATTGCAGCACAATTGACTACAACATCAGGCTGCATTGCAAGTTAACTTCCATTAAATTAATTTGAAGGATAAAGATTCCACAATGATCAGTTTAAATTCATCAAAATAATGCACAGAAATCATCATAGAATTAGGCATTTCCAGAATCTCGAAAGAACATAACATGACAATTAAACGAAAACTGAATTGGGTGCACTGGAATCGAAATTTGGATTTGAAATAAGCTCATTTTGTTCAAATTTGAACAGAATTTTCTCCAATTCTCCGATCCATGAAATCGAAATCCCTAAGTCTTAGAAAACATTCAACAATGAGCTGCATTATTACATACCTACAGTTTGATGCGGCATGTCTGACGAAATTAAAACCAAAACATGAACAATAAACGATAAGATTCAATGAATTAGTGGTAGAGAATGAGAACCTGGCCAAATGTGTGAGAGATGGAGTCAAACCCCTGTCCCGTTTGTAAGTCAACTTGAAAGGGGGTAGCATGAGGAAGGGATTGAAGTAAGAGGTTAGGCGGAGAAGACGAATGATGTGTGAACGCTATTGATAGATCGAATGATTTCTGGGATTCTGAAAAGGATTGTAATAGATGCTGCCCCAAGTAACCAGTGCCTCCGATTATCAATAATTTCTTGTTGTTGCTCATTTTTCGTTCTCAGTCTGATCTTTCTGATTACCTGAATGCTGTTGTAGTGTAAATGGTTGTCTAGATCTTTGAAGGGAAATCCATAGGGTCAGCAGGAAAAGTGGCCAGAGCAACTACACCCTGTTTCACGTTTTTATTTATTTATTTACGAGCCCGTGATTACACAGATATTTAAAAAAAAATTAAACATTAAAAAATAAACAGTAAATATATTTTAGGGAAAATGACTTAAAAATATAATTATGTTTCAATTTTGTACAAAAAAAAAACACCATTTAAGTATACACTGTTTAAAAAATACCATCCAATTAAAGAATTTGTTCAAAAAATACCATCTAAAATCACATTTTGCTCTTTGATTCAGTATGGTAACCGGATGGAGATGTGAATGGCTGACTTGACAACTTTTTCTTAATGTGTGGATTATCTAGTTGGCATGGAGTTTACAGGTAGGATACATCCCCCATTTATAACCCATCGTTGAAATAAATTAGGGTAAACATCTCTACTCCTCTGTAACGACTTCCCCCTTCTTCTTCTATGGCGTCTTCTTCTTCCTCTAATCCATCATATCCAAGTTAAGAACCAACATTTCAAAATCTAATTTTGGTAGAAAACATTGTGATTGTGGGTACATTGCTCGAATTTGGACATCAACACCAAAGCTAATCCTGGAAAAAAGATTATGGTTTGTCCATACTCCTTGGTAAGTTTAGCTTAAAGCTAGATTTTTATTTCCATCTCCTAAATAATTTCTTGGTTATGTGACTTATTTTCCTGAATATGAAGGATCGAAATAAGGAAAGTTGTAAGTTCTGGAAATGGGTCGATGATGATGAAGAAGAACTAGAAACAAACTTAATGGAAGTCAAGATTTCAATATTGGAAAATGATTTGAAATCTTACAAGATGAAGACAAATGAGGATGGTACGAGTTTTAGAAAGAAACTCGATGAAATGAGCAGGACATTAGAGATTCAAAAATGCTGTTTGTGGATGCTTTTTGTTCTGCTTGTAGTGAAATTCATGATGTAGTATAGGGAAAGTGAATGGAATGCCTGATTCCAATGTGTTTTGTAAAGGGATGCTTTTGTAGCTTTAATGGTAATGTAATCAAGGGTGCTTTTGCTGCCCTTTAATGTTTATTCTATTTTCTTTGTTTTGTGTTTTTTGAATTGATACACATTTTAACTATAATGGTAATGTAATTGTAACTATAAAGGTGATGTATAACAGTGAATAAATGGTATTGGTTTCAGTGAAGGTTTTTTTGATAAAAAAAAATGATATTGGTATAACAGTGAAGGTGTTGATATAACAGTGAAGGTATTAAACTAAATAGGGGTATATTGGTCAACAGATGAGGCTACATATGAACTTGACAAATGGGACAAAAAATAAGTCATGGTAAATAGGGGTACATTGGTCAACATATGAAGAAAAACTATAACTTTATCCAAAAAGGGGAACAAATGAATGAGCCATCTTCTATACAGGGATAGTCCCTTATATTGAAGGAGCAAGACACATAATTTAACAAAAGGAAACAAAAGGGCATAATTGTTAATTTTATCATTCTGTTTTGTAACCTGTCATTTCCGACTAGTATATGTTGTATTATTATGACATCAATGAGATGCAGAAACACATGATTACATCAGCATACAACTGGTACAAGTTGGATGATTTTACCCCTTCCAATAGTTGATACATCCACATCTAATTAAAAAAAATTTACAAGCTAAAGGTAATTGAGCAAACTAACATTAAACAAACATTAAACAATAGTTTTATGTGCAGTATGCACCAAAAGATGTGCCTTTAAAAGTTTTAGGCATAAACAAACATAAGTTTTATGTGCATTATGCACCAAAAGATGTGCCTTTTATTGTTTTAGGCATAAACAAACATAAGTTTTATGTGCACTATGCACCAAAAGATGCCTTTCATAGTTCAGGCATAAACAAACACATGACCTAACTTAAATTAACTGGGTTTCCTATATTATCCCCAATACCGCCCACCCTTCTCTTCAGCTTCATCATTATGATTCTCTCAGAAGGTCCTTTTCTCTTAGTCACACTGCTAATGTTTTCCCTGCTCCCCCCACATCAACAACAGGTTCATCTGCGACATAACCCTCCTCATGGTCTTTAACTTCATCTGCCATATACTCTTCCTCCTGGTCCTCTACTGTAACGACCAAAAATTTTCAACAAATTTAACTCTTCAAAAACATCCCAATTACTTTAAGTTTTACAAAAAGGTTTTCAATACAATTATTATCAGAGTATTCCCAGAACCATAACATAAAACATAAACACGAGGAGCGGTACGATCACGCCTTTGCCTTGCCACGGTCTCCTGAAGAACCTGAAAAAAAAACATTAAACCACAACTGTAAGCCCGAAAGCTTAGTGAGATACCCCCAAAATACCAACCACATATACCAAACACACATATCATGCTATATCATAACAAATCACAAAACAGTCATGCTTATCAGGTCTACTGTGTGACTGGTCCGCCGAATCGGGCCTTCAGTCCACCGGGTCCACCCTCCGAGTCTAGTCATGTCCCTTGAGTCTGCAGTGTTGTTGGTCCGCCCGCACCGGGCCTTCAACCCACCTGGTCCACTCTCTGAGTCTGCAGTATGACTGGTCCGCCCGCATTGGGCCTTCAGTCGTCCTGGTCCACTCTTCGAGCCTCGGCACGTCTGGTCCGCCCTCGTGGGGCCTACAACCTATCCGAACCGCTCGCTGGGCCTTCGGAATAACCGGTCCGCCCTGGGTATGTTGGCCTACAGCACAAAGCAGGTCCTGCCTCAACCCAACCCCAGTCAAACATCCATGTGCACATAATCATATAACAATTCACATTCAATCAAACCGATCTAGCAGACCATGTATCATAACATACTCAAAATAGGATACCGACCTAACAGGTCACTAGCATATACCATCCTAATACCCAGATGCAAACATAACAAGGCAACAACATAACAATGATATCCGGATTACAATCCGATAAAGGGCCGGCCTTGGTGCCTTAGACCTTGTTGATATAGTGAGGATAACTCACCTCGCGATTGCCGAAACTCTGAATTAAAGAAGCAGATTCCCGAATCACCGACTTACCGGAAAATTCCCAAACTAGCCATCATAGCACAAATAATCATTAGGCTAAGCATAATACCCTTCCAAGGGTAAATTGACCAATTTACCCTTAACTTATTTCGGCCCAACACTGGATAAGCTCTCAAGCCCACTAATGGCCCAAAGTCCAAAAGTCCGAAGCAAAGCCCACTATTGGCCCAATTTACTAAATTAGGCCCACCACACCAAATAGGCCTAGACCCATGGCCCATAATAATTAATTGGGCCCAAAGTACTATATCCAAATTGTCCAGTCATGGCCCATAAATCCAACAGCCCAATAACAGCCCAAAATGAAAATCCAACAGGGGGAGTACGCTGGGCTTACCCTCTCTGGTACGCTGGGCGTACAACATTGATTCGCAAAGGGGATCGGGGCACTGACCCGCTACGCGGGGCGTACTCTTAAGTTACGCGGGGCGTAACTTTGCTGCTCATTAAGTCCTCATAACTTCTTAATGGCTTAAGCTCTTAAGCCCAAACTTTAGATCCTTAGGCCAAATATGCCTAAGATTCATGAAGTCTCAAACTTTATCACTTGGGACGTCCATAAAGCTCTTAATCCAAGGTCTTAATCCATTAAGACCTACTTATCTCACACATGGAACAACCACAACCCTTGGGACCTCATTTTTCTCACTCAAGACCTCTCCAAAGGTCTGAAAGGACTGATAATCTCGGCCAACTCAAAGCATGCATCAAGATGAGGACTTTTGGGACAGGAATGATGTCAAAACTTCACAACACTTATATCTATGCAATATGAATGACAAGCAAGAAGCTTTATAGCTCCTATAGGCTCCAAAGGATGATATCTTTCCAGATCTACAAGCTCCAGCCACTCCACTCTTCTTTGACAACTTCCACTTTCTTCTAGCCTCTCCTTTTCCAAAATAAGCTTTTCAAGGCCAAACGCACCCAACAATGGAGGTGGAACGGCTATCTAGGGTTTCTGAGGTTAAGAGAGAGCTTATGGAGGCTAGGGTATGAACCAACATGTTCCTTATATAGTGGCTGACCCTGATTTTAGGGTTTTAGAACTCTGAGAATACGTTGGGAGTACCTCTAGTACGTTGGGCGTACTCAACCTTGCACCCGCATCCACTTACGCCCTTACGCTGGGCGTAATCCCAGCTTACGCTAGGCGTACTCGACCTGTCCCCAAATTTCATATTTGGCCCTCTTTTTCCACTTTTCCCACAAGATGACCAAAATACCTTTCCTCTTAAATCCCGGGGACTCACAATTAAGTACTCTTAGGAACCGGGCATTACATCTACGTCATCTGCTACATACTCCTCCTCATGGTATTCTACTTCATCTGCCACAAACATGTCTTCAGGTACTTCATTTGTAACTGCATCAAGAGAAAATGTTTGTGTATTGTAATCAAGAGAAAATTGTTATGTGTATTGTAATTAAGAAGCCAACCTTGGTTCAATAATGGACATGTTCTTTTATTGTGACCTTCTTGCTTACAGTGACCACATTTTGGAATCCCTCCCTTCTTATTAACAGTATGCCTTCCTTCTTTTTCCGTAGGACATTTCTTCTTGTTCACCTTTGGTCTCCCAGGCAGCCTTCTACGTCTTGGTGGCAAGATGGTATTGGCAACTACAGTTGGCCATAAATCAACTCCCTTAATTGGCTTTATTGTATATCTATAGCAACTTCCAAACATGTCTATTGTGAACCAAACTGAAACATAGTCCTCTACATTCCCATTCATAAACAATATTGCTGCAATGACATGTAAACACGGTATCCCACTAATCTGCCAGGATCTGCATGCACAAGTTCTGTTGTTCAAGTCAACTCCATATCCTTCATGCAATAATCTGACCTCATATTGTTGTGGTCCACTTGGAGTAACTTCCCAATACCTGTGATGAAATGTTATAGAAAATTAATTATTTTACCTTAAGTAAATTAGCTTTTGAAGTAAGTAACAAACCTTTGTGCTTTAATCAAATTCTCAATCCTCCTTCTGATGGAGGGACAGATTGGCAAGTTCCATTTTTCTCCCTTCTTCTTTTGATTGAACATTCTCTCCATGACATAGACTCTAATTTCTTCAAGCATAGTTACTACCGGTTTTTTCCTTGCCTCTACAATTGCAAAATTGAAGGATTCTGATATGCCATTCTCTACGACATCACAACACCTATCTTCCAAAAAATGTCCTACACCATGTGCTTGGATCTTTTTCCATCAAGTGGTCATAAGCATTTATGCTAAGTTGCCTAATTTCCCTCATTGTAGCTTCAAATGTTTTTTGTGTTGTAGACTTCGCTGCAATCCAAAAAAGCCTCTTAAACTCAACACCCGTAAACTTTTTCTTAAAGGTGGCATAGATGTGCCTAGCACATTGCCTATGCTCACTTTCTGGTGCTCTCTCCTTTACAGCCTCAACTGGACCCTTATGCTGGTAAGAAATGATTGTTAACCTTGTCCCATCTCCCATCTCAAAGTCATCCGGTAGTAGATCTAAGAACCACTTCCAAGTTTGCTTGTTTTCAACTGCAACTACAGCCCATGCCAGGGGACATATTTGATTGTTGGAGTCCCTACCAACAACTGCTAATACCTCACCTCTACAAATACCCTTCAGAAAATATCCGTCAATACCAATCACCCTCCTACACCCTTCAATCCAGCCATCTTTGACACCCTTCAAGCAAACATACATCTTCGAAAAGTACACTGTAGAATCAGGCATAGTATCCACATCTATTTGGACTATTGAACCCGGATTAGCCCTCAACAACTCAGCACCATAGTTCCATAGCTTTTCATAGTGTCCCACCAAACTTCCCTCAATTTCATCCAATGCAAACCTTCTAGCATTTCTACATTGCCCGACACTCACATTAAGACCAAAATTAGTCTTCACCAACACTTTCATTTTCCTGTAACTAAGCCTGGGTTGTTCCAATATATTCCGAATTAACATTTTTCCAATCCACCTCAATGTGAAAATTGACCCCAGATTTATAGCTCTACAACAATTATGTTCATCAATCAGTGACTTGATTTGGAATGAATTTTCTTGGCTTATCCAAGTAGCCTACAATCTAAAAGGGCAACATGCCTTTCCTTCAGCTTTACTGCACCTAACTAATAATCTACTTGCATCATTTTTTTCATACCACAAATTGTAACCATTAGAAACAGCATAATTGGTAATCATTTGCTTAACTTCATAACGATCACAAAATTTCATACCTAAGACAGGTTTCATTGTGTCCCATTGTTGGTTAGGATCATGAACAGGAAAGTAAACTTCATCTGTGCTGCCACTATCTTCATCATTAACCCCTCCCTTTGGAATAACATTTGTATGGGCCAGAAATGGATATGTAGATTTCTTTAATGGAATAACTTCATCATCAAGTTCATGGTCCATTGATATATCATCTGACATGACTGAGTCTACATCATCCTCATATTCATCACTTTCTGTGTCCCCTTCTTCATCTTTTTCTTCGTCAATCCACTCCATGACTGGCTCTTGATATTCATCAATGTATACATTGATTTTACAATCATTGGCATACCTAGCATCAAGAAACCTTACATAGTCATTATCATCTCTTAGTTCTCTCAATCCATCTACCACAAACCGATTTTGAAGACAATAATATACATCAATGCACCTTTCCTTGGTTAATTTTCGAAGCTGTAAGATGAACTCTTTAAACCCCATGTTTTTGAAATCAACTCCCGTAACAGATTTTTTCAAAGGATTAAAGTACACTAATGGCTTACGGTCAAAGTTTCCACCATGGTAAACATCGATAGTAAGCATACCTTGCACCTTGAGTGAAAAATCGGTGTGAAAAGCAACCCTAATTTCACCGTCTGTGAAAAAACCTCCAACGTGTTCTATGTGATTTCGATTTTTGCGAAAGGGTTATTCCATGTAATATATGGAGAAGCCACGTAATTGTTTACTTTTTTCTTCCCGGTAACATTTACCTCCTCACCGGCAGAACCGGTTACCACGATAGAATCAAAGATCAAAATGTGATTTTAGATGGTATTTTTTGAACAAATTCTTTAATTAGATGGTATTTTTTGAACAGGGTATACTTAAATGGTGTTTTTTGTACAAAATTGAAACATAGTTACCTTTTTAAGTCATTTTCCCATATTTTTCATGTAAAACTTTAAAATAAAAAAGGAAATTATTTATTGCAAGGTAATATCATATATATGTGTATATATATATATATATATATATATATATATATATATATATATATATATATATGCAAGTATATCATTTTAATTTTAAAAATGAAAACAAGTCAGAAATTGACAAGTAGATAATATTTATTTCAAAAATATTATAAAATAACAAGTGTCAAAACCCATAAGAAATCGAAAAGAGGCAAAATAATTTTTATTTATTAGGAAAGATTATTTATGTATTTATTTATTTATTTCCTATGACGGGTAGATATAGGTAAAAAAACAAAAAAACCCTAGAGAGCTGATGTTGCATGGCCTCAATGGGGCTAAGACCAACAAACACCACCCTTCTTCCCGTTGTGTTATCCCCGGTTGTCTGCTCAAAGTGTCTTATTGTCATTTTTTTCGTCCTTTTTCTTTTTTTTCTTTGTTTTTCTTGCCTCACCACATTGTATTGAAGGTAGGCTTGAACACCATCCCTACAACAGCGTTGAGAGCTCGATGTTGATGTAGCAACTTGGTACCAGGATGTCATACCAACAATCTAAGAAAATTATAGAAATGTTTGTCAAAAGATTATGTTTTGGTCCAAAAAAAAAGAATTGTTGTACAAATTTGGATAATGATTTTGGTGTATATGGTTGTCAATTTTTTATTTATTATTGTTTTGATCCGCACCTAATATTTGAATAAGTGCATCATCGAGTGAAACATCCCCAAAAATCATGACTAAAAAATAAAAACATAGTTATCAAAATCATATCATCAAAACATTAGTCATAGTATCTCGAAACATCATGAACGACATATTAATTGAAACATCTGTCAAATATCAGAGTAAACATCCCATGCTAAAGCATCATGGTGTGTGCAATACAGTCATCTTGAACTCTCACCTTTGCTACCGGAAGTACCTGAAACCAAAACTGAAAACTGTAAGCATGAAGCTTAGTGGGTCTCCCCAAACTACTACATACCATACACATAATCACATATAAACAAATAGTAGGCCCCGCCCATTCATCGATCCCCTTCCGACATCAGACAATGTCCAGCATCAGACCCCACCCGACATCGGACAATGTACGACATCGGGCCCCGCCTGGCATTGAGAAAAGCTCGATATACATATAAACATATCAACAAATAAACATAAATAATCACATAACAAAAACAAATAAACATTCCTCGGGCCCGCCCAACATCAGACCGAAATCCAAAAGCATATGAACATTCCTCGGGCATTGCCCGACATCGGACCGTAATCTGAAAACATACAAACATTCCTCGGGCATTGCCCAACATCAAACCGTAATCCGGAAGCATACAATACAGACACATGCAAGAATCACGAAAACATCAAGCATAAAAACATTCCTCGAGTACCGCCCAACATCCAATCGAAATCTGGAAAACATATAAACCTACATTGGGCACCCCCCGACATTGGACCTTAGTCCGGAACATACTAACATAATATACGACCCGACATTGGTGCATTCGACCTGTTCACACAGGAGGAAAACTCACCTTGCAAAGCTGAATGTAGAATCTCATGGTAAGAAATCTCTAGCAGTTGCTCTGACGACTCCTCGAGCTATCAGCACAACATAACACTTAGTCAAAACTCAATAATCCTTCTTAGGGTAAAATGACCTTTTTACCCCTGATCTAATCCAGTCCATGACCTAGGCCCCAAATCCATAACATGAAAGGCCCAATTCTAGATAGCCTTTCCAAGCCCACTAGTGACCTAATTTTCTAAAATGGTGTCACAACTAGCATTCTAGATAGGAAATTCTATGCTCATGTAAACATTATATATTATGATACATGTAACTCTAATTTGATACTATGCACTATGCTTATTCAATGACAACAAACTTAATCAAGGGTCATAAGTGATGTTCAAAACTCTATACAAAGCATTTCAAATAGGCAATCATGAGTTGAAAACCCTGAAAATCTCGGTTTAAGATTTATATGAGCCAGGATTCTCTTATTGGGCCTAATGGACCAATAAACCTTTAACTTGACTATCTTGGGCCTAGGAACCCTAATTGGGCTCTAAATGGACCCACACTCATAAAGCTTAACATTTTTTGGGCCATGTGGGCCTAAAATGGTTCATTTTATTCCTAGTGGGCCAAGTTGGGCCATAACAATTCCAATAGCCCTAATGGGCCTTAAACCCTTTAAAGTGGACTTAATTGGGCCGTGAACCCTCCTAAGGGCTTAATGGGCCGAAAATTATTTTTGGGCTTCATAAATTCGAACAAGGCAAAAGAAGGCTCAAATTTCTTCAATCCCTTTTCTCCTAGCCAAATTCTCAGCCCAAACTTCAAATAAAAAAATAATAAATAAAAATAAAAATTTGCATGAAACTAAAGGTTGACAAATCATTGTTATTTATAGGATAACTAAGCTAATTTGCATATCATACATCTAAGCAAAATATTAGCCATGGTGTATTAACCACTAACCTCTTTCCTCCTTCCTCCTTATCTTTGGCTGAGAGCTTTACCATCACACAAACATTTCACTTTCAAACTCACTCATAATTCCTCTCAAGCTTAAAGAAAAATCTCACATTCCTTTGACATTTTCCTGACCTTGGTCTGTGATCCCAAGTGTTCATCAACAATTATCATCTACTTGGACCATCAAAGCTTCGAAACTTCTTCTAAGGAAGCATTCAAAGCCGAAAACAACCTCATCTCCTTCCATATCTTCTTCAAAATCGAAGGCAACAACCCAAAGTGAGTTCATAACCTATTGTTTTCGATTTTTACTTGTTTTTTGGGGGAGAATACAAGTTGTTTTGTGTAGATCTATGTGTATATGCATGACTATGTGTGTGTTTTCATGAATTATTTGGTAATTATGTGTTGCTTACTTCATTAATCTAAAAATATGTTAAGAACATGAAGTTTATCACTTGGATCTTCATAAAAACCTTGATAAAAGTATGTGTTATCACATATAATACATGTAAACTTGTAGTTCTGGGATTTATACACTTAAAATAGCAAAAACAAGTGTGTGTACAAACATGGATAACTTAAACTCAAAAATCAGCTTTTGCCAGAAACGTTTTAGTTTAATATTGGACTGTTTTGATCATCTTAATGATAATATTTTTCAAAACTGTTTTACATGCAAAAATTTCAGGTTTATACCTTTAAAATTATTACTCTCACGTTTTCATACGATTTTTCTACAATTGTTGGTGAATTTTACAAAACTGCCTATCATATTTGTAATAATGTCGGACCAGTCTTTGAAAGTGAGCAATTTCACACTTGTTTGAGGCCACTAAAAATTTTGAGAAAAATTGTGAACAAAGTAGACAAAAGTTTCAAACAACTAGAGTTACAGATCCAAATTTCGACTTACGATGATTTTTCTACAAATTTTCCAACAACTGGGTTAGAAAAGTCAAAAATCAGAAAAATTGTTTTAAGTTATTAAAAATATTTAAACTTGTGTTGGATGCAAGACTTGGCCTTTAAAAGGCCCTAAAATGTTACTTTTACTAAAATTGGGCTTTAAGTGTATATTTTTGTCTTAATGGGTCAAGAGTGTCATTTTTACAAAAAGTGGGCCTTTTATATCATTTTATTATATGATCGAGCTAAAACTAACAATATCATAACAAATGAGCTAATTAGGTCATTTTTATGTTTGTTGGACCTTGGTGACCCATTAATATGTTTGATAGGTCCTGAATACTATTTATATGTTTATTGGGCCTCATTGACCCATTAACATGCGCGACGGACCTTGGATACTATTTGCGTGCTATTCGGGCCTATAAATACCTTACATGTGAAATGAGCCTTAGTTGTCTTTTTATATATATTTCAGGCCCATGTTATATAATCTCATTCCTATTGGGCCTTGAAATGACTTACATGCTTAGCGATGCCTTGGTGTTTCACTTACATGGTTCATTGGGCTAAGAATGAGTGTTATATGTTTCTCTTCGCATAAATTCGATTAAGGATCTAGTGAGTTTTTTCGATTGACATCTATTGAGTGTACGATCGTAGCCTGTAGTTATAACCAGAGTCTCTTGGATGGAGAGTGTGAGTTTGTGTATAGATCTATACGGGGGTGACGCCCCACACCTGAGCTGTTCGCTACAGATAGACTAGTCCAGTCTAGGGTGACAAACCGTACCTTAAACAAGTCGGTGTCTTCCAAACGTCAAGACAAGCGAAATTGTCATTATCAAGTATGGTTGTAAAGGCTCACTTAGAGGAATTAATGTTATAAATTTACGGGAGACCATTCTCTTTTCTCTTTGGATTACTCAGGAACATACTCGTACTGGTACTCAACCTTGGGGGTTGGTATGACAACATTCTCTTTTACAGACAATATTGGGTTGTCTGTGGCATTCTCTTTACACTCTCCTTACGATTTCAACATTATTCTTATACATTATAATAATCATTAACACGCATGCATTTATACAAGATCAGATACAAACACACCAAGCTGTTTTAAGAAAATATAGGATTTTCTGGTGGTTTCAAAGTTGTACAAATCATTTTCACAAACATTCTTATGAATTCACCAACATTTTTATGCTGACCTTTTTAAATTAACTTGTATTTTCAGGAAACCGTTGAAGCAGGTTGAGCGGAACAAACTAATGAATATTTTGTTATATTTTGTTCCATCATACTTTGACTATCTTGGCACGTAATATTAAAATAAAATACTCGATCTAAACAATGAATGTTGCTATGTTACATGTGTGATGATGATGATGTTATGTTTCAATTATATACTCTGTGATGATACTACAACAATGAAGTCACGCACAAGCCCTGACCGTTTCTGCCGTCTGGTTCGGGGGTGTGACAATTGGGCCCAACTCCTTAAATACCCTTTCCTTAAGCCCAAACATAACTTTGGCCCAAAATCTGATTTCTGATTGCCCACTATAGCCCAACATAGTAAAGTCCAAGGAATGGCCCAAACCGAGGCCCAAATGACGCATAGCCCAAATCCATTGAGTATGCGGGGCGTACTCCTCTGTACGCTAAGCGTATAGTCTGCATACTCCCCTGTTAAGCCATAATCTCAAAAAGAGCTTAAACCCTTAAGACCTAAACCTCCAAACATAGATCCAAGTCTAATAAAGTGTCTTAACTCATAAAGTCGATAACTTTGTGGCTTGTAAACCCCCAAATGGACCCAAACTCGAAATATGACAACCTACTTCCATAAAAATGACTAATAGTCATGCATGGACACATCAAGACCTTTAAGATGGTAATTTTTTTTATCTTTGGGACTCAAATAGCACTAAGGGTGGCAACCCGAAGCCTAAAAACGTATTTGGAACCATAAAGCTCCATTCTAGGGACCAAAAAGGTCCAAAACCCCATTACAAGAGATCTAAGCATTCATGAGTCAAGTTTTGAGTTTTTTATACCTTAAATAAGTGCTAAATGATAATGATGTATCAGATCCTTAAGCTCAAGCAACTAAAGTTCTTCTTCATCAACTTCCTCTTTCTCCTCTTTCTCCTTCTCTCGCTGCTGAACTATAACAACATGAATTTTCAAAACATTTTTTCATTTTTCAAATAACATAAACCTCATTCAATATTCTCAAATTCTCAAGTTTAGCAAATATCATCACGATAAAAACATATCCCAAGATCATAAAATAAAGCTCCTGCTAGTGTGTACAGTGTTGGATAAGGTGTCTAAGTCCATAACTATTTCCGGTTAATACTTGACCCGACCTGGCATGGTCCATTTGGGTTGCAAGGCACCATGTAATTGGATAAACTAAATGAGAGAAATAACACATTTGGTTTATTAATATATTATAAGCTCTAATATATTAATAATATTATTTAATTAGTTTTGATCAAGAATTAATTAAGTGATCAAAAGAATAACTAATTAAATATATGGGTAGATTATGTAAATCTTCCATATCTTATATAGTGGGCTAAAAGGCTCCATGGATTATCAAGTTGGGTTCCACCCATAGGATGCTCCATGGATGCTCCATGGAGTTAACCCATGGATTGAGAAACGAAGAGTCATGTTACATTAGGGTTTTACCTAATGCAACACACTATATAAGGACCATGTCTCTCCCCAAAATCGGCTACACTAGAGAAACAAGAGGGCATGGCCGATTTTGAGTGTGTTAGAGTATTCTATCAAGTTTATACTTTGCATTTGGTGTTGTGTGAAGCATTTGAGGCATCACACTTGAGGTGCTAGGCTCACAAGGTTTCAAGGAACACTTACAACAACAAGGTATGTAGTTCTATCTATTATTCAAGTTAAAATTGTTCCCCATGTATGCTAGATAGGATCATAGCCTTGGAAATCAACTTTGCATGATAATTAGACAAACATAGATCCAAGGTTATTAGGGTTGCATGTACACTTAGGAAGTGTTAGAATGCTCAAAACCCAACAGTGGTATCAGAGCCTAGGCTTGTTTGTTCGTTATTTGTGCTAAATAGTTGAAAAAAGTTGATAGTTTTGCAATCTGACTGATGAACTCGCCGAGTCCATGGGGGGACTCGCCTAGTTCATGTGAATCTTCAACCTACTCGCCGAGTAGGTTCATGCACTCGGCGAGTAGGAGCCTCAGATTGCAGTTTTTCGACTTTTGTTGCTGGAAATGGACTAGAAACATTACCTTAAACTGTTTTGGTACTTGAAAACCTGTTTTAGATGGTGTAATGTCTTTGCTAATCCATTTACAACAAGTTATCAAAATTACAAAGTTTTAAATGTAATTTTTGATTCATGAAAGTGTTCATATTCATGTTCTTGATGTTATGATGTTTAGATGATCATAAATTTTTTTTTGCAACCTATGTGGTAGATTAATTCTTGATCATTATGTGTTTTAATGGAGTCCATAACTTGTCCTCAAGTTATGGAAAACCAAAAGTCACTTTGATTTAATACCATTAAAAGAACACAAGGGTTATATAAATGAAGAGTCTTCATTTTTAATACCCTAATAAACTCATAAGTTACAAGAAATGAAAAGTTTTGAAAGTTTACAAAACTTGCCCTCATGTTTTGGAACAAGTAAAGTCTTGATTAAAACTTTAAGTCGACGCGTGTAGCCTCGCTGTCCGACGCGTGCTTGTCAGTGAGCCAAGCCATCTGGCACCTTTCGCTGTTGCTGCGTGCCTCTCTCGGATCCGAAGATGCCTTGCATCAGACGCGTGTCCCTTCTCCTTCGCTGCCACTTGCTTCGCTGAGTCATCCTTCTCGGCCGACCTTCGCCCTATAAATAGGAGACATGCGAAATTGGCCGGGTAAAATTGGATTTTTGCCAATTTTTACCCCTTTCTCCATATTTTGACTATTTTGACATCCCCCGAAGCCCCGGTGTCAATTTTAGCAACCGAAACACGTCCCGAAGTGCCCGGAGAGCCCGAAAACTTATCTTTTTTGGTTTTGAAGCTCTACCTTCGCAGAGCCTGGTTTTCAATAAATCTCCCGGTTTTCAACGAATAAAGTCATATTTAGAGCCGAAATGCTGCACAAATTATTATTTTGACCCCCAAATTATTTCAAGGTGAGTTCAATATATAGGAACAATTGTATGTTATGTGTTATACATGCTATGTGCTTTTCAATGTTATTATTCCGGTTATTTTCCCGTGTTATTTTTATTCGCTATTTTTAATAGCAAAGTTATACCTTTGACCATGTGATCAGTGAAAGGAATTAGATTCACGATGGTACTGGTATGTAGCCTCTGGCCATGTAGAACATGTCTCATAAGAGAATGTCACACCTCCAAACCAAGGATGGCGGAAACGTCCGGGGGTGGAGGACTTCATGTCTAGTATCATAACCACAATTGCAATAGTAATTTAAGCAAACACAACTAACATATATATAATTGAAATAGTTACATCATTGTATGAGTTATATGTTTCCAAATCAATTACAATATGTTGACAAAACATGAAATTTTGACGCCTTAACATCCCATCCTCAAAATGCTCTTTGATAACTGTTTAGTGATTTCCTGAGAATACAAGCTGTTTGAAAAAGTGTCAACACAAAGGTTGGTGAGTTCACAAGCTTTTGTTTTCAAACTTGATAAACGTCTTTCTCTTGTAAATGTCATGTTTGTTTCAGAAAAATCCGATATTTCCTTAAAATTGTGTAATGTAGTCTTATATCCGAAGACCAAAATGTATAAGTAACTTATCTTACTGTAACTACGTGAATTTTCAAAACAAATTTTCATTTTTCAAACAATATAAACCATCATATAATATTCTCAAATCTCATGTTGAGCGAATGTCATCATAATAAAAATACATCCTAAGATCATAAAATAAATCTTCCGTCAGTGTGTACAGAATACGCCGGCGCCTTCCCACGGTCCTTGCTAGTACCTGAAACACATAACACAACAACGGTAAGCATAAATGCTTAGTGAGTTCCCCAAAATACTACTTACACACACATACGCCCTTCCAGGCCCTGACCTTCCGGTCCATGTGTCTCAGGGGACTTCCGTCAAACCCGGTAAACCTTCCGGTCCTACCAGCATCGACCTTCCGGTCCTCATCACAATGCCTTCCGACCCATAACATAACGCCTTCTGGCCCACATCAAACATAACATACATAGCAAATACAACAGTTCACTTAATCACATACAATGCATACTTCTCATAACATATCCGACCTTCCGGTCACACATAAATACTCTTCCGAGTACAGTATAGTGAGAAGACTCACCTCAGATATCTCGGTAACTCACTGACTCGGTGGGAAATGCGATCTAGCCTCCACCTAAACACATAAGGCAAATATTCCCATAAATATGACCGTACTCTAACCTTTCTTCACATCCTCAGAAGGGTAGAAGACCATTTTACCCCCCTTTTGACTCAAAGGCCTCGCTGCTGACCAAACCCTAAAAGTCAACCAAAGTCAACGGTCAACTTTGACCCGACTCGGCGAGTGCACTTGGGCAACTCGGCGAGTCCACCTGTCTCCACTCAACTCCTTAGTCCAATTAACACGTCGAGTCCTTCCCTTTACTCGAAGAGTCCCCAGGCATGAATCGTGGGGCTACCTTGACTCAACTCGCTGAGTCCCAAGAACAACTCGGCGAGTACATTCCACGCACAGATTCTTTTGACCTCTTGAGGTCAGATCTGTTCCACCATTCCATAGATCTAACCTTTCCAATCAATATAATCACATAAAGCTCGGAACTTGATTCTTATAAGCATACATAATGGCATCAAATGGAGATTTAGTCCCATAAATGGCAACCTAAGTTCAATCACCCCTCAAGGACCCATAAAGCATATTGGATTGATGCCTCTGAACCTCTTTGAGTCTAGATCCAATGCATAGACTGGATAAGGGACCAATTGCTCCACATAAACATCCTCACAAAATGTTAGAAAACCCTAATCTCTAGGTTCAATACCAAAACTGAAGAAAAGTCGAATGAATACCTCAAGTTGGAATCTCTGGACTCTGAAACCACTTGAACCACACCTCCTTCAGCCTCCTCTTGCTCTTGATCACCTCCTTTTTGCCAAACCAAGGAAAGAAAGGTCAATAAAGGCTTCTCCTTCCTTCCAAACAATATAGTTCACTAAGGGTGCTCTCAAGGGACTGGTAGCCGCAATGGGAGGCTAAGAGTACCCTTAAATAGGCTCCAACCCCGGAGGATTTAGGGTTTCATTAAACAGCGTGGACTCGCCGAGTCCAAAGTGAATCCGGATGAACAATCACGACCCTACTCGACGAGTCTAGGCATCAACTCGCTGAGTTCCTTCTCGTAATTCAAAAAAATAAATATTAAATAATATACCTGGGATTCTGGATGTTACAATTCTCCCCCACTAGAATCAGACTTCACCCTCAAAGTCTCATTCTACAAACAATTCCGCATGCTGCTCCCACATGTCGCGCTCCGGCTCCCAAGTCAGTTCTGATCCCTTCCTGTGTTGCCACTGCACTTGCACCAAAGGCACTTCCTTGTTCCTCAGAACCTTGATCTTTCGATCCCTAATTGTCACTGGTCTTTCCACATAGTTCAGGCCTGCATCCACCTGAATGTCCTCCAATGGTACTACTGCCGACTCGTCAGCAATACACTTCCTCAACTGCGACACATGAAAGGTGTCGTGAATCTGACCCAGCTCCGCAGGTAGATCCAAATGGTAGGCTACCCTGCCTACTCTCGCGATTACCCTGAAAGGTCCAATATATCGAGGCCCCAACTTGCCCCTCTTCCTGAATCGGATCACTCCTTTCCAAGGATAGACCTTTAAGAGTACAAGGTCGCCAACCTGAAACTCGAGTTTGGACCGGCGCCTGTTCGCATAACTCTTTTGGCGACTCTGAGCGGTCAACAATCTGTGCCTGACCTGCTGTATCTGCTCTTTCGTCTGAAGCACAATCTCTGTACTAGCCATTACCCATTGCCCCACCTCTCCCCGTCTGAAGCAGATGGGGGTCCGACACCTCCTCCCATACAACAGCTCAAAGGGTGGCATACCAATGCTCGAGTGATGGTTGTTGTTGTACGAAAACTCAGCCAAGGGTATATAGGTGTCCCAACTCCCTCCAAAATCCAAAACACAAGCTCGGAGCATATCCTTGAGTGTCTGAATCGTCTGCTCACTCTGCCCGTCCGTCTGTGGGTGGTATGCGGTACTGGAATGCAGTCTCTTTCCCAACTCTTCGTGAAACTTCTACCAAAATCTGGAAGTAAATCGTACGTCCTGATCTAAAACAATCGACATCGGGACCCCGTGCCACGATACTGCCTCCCTCACATATAACTCTGCCAACCTCTTCGCAGAAGAGCTCTCACTGATAGCAAGAAAATGAGCGCTCTTTGTCAAACTATCCACAATCACCCAAATTGCATCAACCCCCTTCGCAGTCCTTGGCAATTTGGTGATAAAATCCATGGTTATTTGTTTCCACTTCCACTTGGGAATCTCCAGCGGCTGCAGCTTACCATGCGGACGCTGGTGCTCGGCCTTAACCTGGCGACAAGTCAGGCACCTCTCGACAAACCATGCAACATCCCTCTTCATACATGGCCACCAATACTCCTTCTTCAGATCCAAATACATCTTAGTAGCCCTGGGATGGATCGAGAACTTCGATCGATGTGCTTCTTCCATCAAAATGGTATGCGTCCCGCCCACAAACGGTACCCAAATCCGTCCCTGAAATGTCATAAGTCCCCGACTATCAGTAACGAACTCCGATACCTGCCCGACAACCCACTCCCTCTTTTGGTTTTCTGGTCTCGCAGCCTCAACCTGGACCCCTCGGATGGTGTCCAATACCGGAGTCATCACTGTCAACCTCATACAAACATCTCGAATCGGGGTGCTCTCCGCCCTACGGCTCAACGCATCGGCTATGACATTAGCCTTGCCCGGGTGGTATAGGATCTCACAATTATAATCCTTCATCACATCCAACCATCTCCTCTGGCGCATATTCAGGTTTGGCTGATCCATCAAGTGCTTCAGACTCTTGTGGTCCATGTATATGGTACACCGAACCCCATACAGATAGTGCTGCCAGATCTTGAGGGCAAACACCACAGCCCCCAGATCCAGATCGTGGGTGGGATATCTCGACTCATGAGGCTTCAACTAGCTCGACGCATATGCTATAACATGCCCCCTCTGCATAAGCACTGCCCCTAACCCAAATATTGATGCATCACAATATACCACAAAATCCTCCATCCATTCCGGGAGTGCGAGCACCGGGGCTTCGCACAACTTCTGACGAAATGTCTCAAATAAGGATTGCTGCTCCGGACCCCAAGAAAATGCAACACCCTTCCGGGTCATCTTGGTAAGTGGCACATCGATCTGGGAGAAATCCCTAATAAACCTCCGATAATAGCCGACCAATCCCAGAAAACTCCTGATCTTAGTGGGTGATCTCGGCACCTTCCATCTCATCACTGCCTTGATTTTGGCCGGATTGACCAATATCCCTTCCTGATTAACAAGATGCCCTAGGAACTGGACCTCTCGTAACCAGAAATCACACTTGGAGAATTTGGCATACAACCTCTCCGATCTCAGAACTCCAAGGATTTCCCTCAAATGCTCCTCATGCTGCTCTCTAGACCTCGAATATACCAAAATATCATCAATGAATACGATCACCGACCGATCCAACATCGGCCTGCACACCCTGTTCATGAGATCCATGAACACAACTGGGGCATTGGTGAGCCCAAAAGGCATCACCACAAACTCGTAATGCCCATAACGAGTTCTAAATGCAGTCTTCTGGATATCTTCATCCCGAACCCTCATCTGATGATAACCCGACCTCAAGTCTATCTTGGAGAACCAAGATGCCCCCTGCAGTTGATCGAACAGATCATCGATCCTAGGTAACGGATACCGGTTCTTGACCATCAACTTGTTCAACTCCCGGTAATCAATGCACATCCGGTGTGAACCATCCTTCTTCTTGACAAAAAGAATCGGCGCTCCCTAAGATGAGCTACTCGGTCGAATAAAACCCTTTCCCAATAGCTCTTGAAGCTGCAAGGATAACTCCTGCATCTCTGGTGGAGTGAGGCGATAAGGCGCCTTGGCAATAGGTGCTGCTCCCGGAACCAGATCGATATGGAACTCTACTTGCCTTTCCGGAGGCACGCCCGATAGCTCCTCAGGAAACACATCCTGAAACTCGCACACTACCGGTACCTCGTCGACCGAACATGGCCTCCCTGCGGCCACTCGTGTGTCCGTCACATAGGCTATGAATCCACTGCAACCTTGCTGCAAACTCTGTCTCGCCCTGGCAGCCGAACAAAACGCTGACCCACACCGGTTCCCCTCGCCATACACAGTAAGCACTCCCCCACTAGGGTCTCGTATGGTCACCAGCTGTCTCTCGCAGTCAATGACCGCTCCAAACTTATTCAACCAGTTCATGCCCACGATGACACAGACATCTCCCATCGCGATAGGAACTAGATCTATAGGGAACTTGACACCAAAAATCTCGAGTACGCATCCTCGAATCACCTCGGTGGCATATACCACTTTCTCATCAGCTATGGAAACCCTCAGGGGTCGACTCATCACCTCCCGATCAATACTGATGTGCCGACTAAAAGCCAAAGATACAAAAGAACCACTCGCACCCGAGTCAAATAATACCAAGGCAAGTACATAATTAACAAGAAAAGTACCTACGCATATCATAATATAAGCACAATATCTCAACATGAAAGTAAATACACGAAAGAATACATACCAGCTACAACATCGGGCACCGTACGGACCTCCTCCGCAGTCAACTGAAAAGCTCTCCCACGAGCCTTCGGAGCCTCGGCCTTTGCTGGTCGAATCTCGGTAACCCTAGCAGCAGGCGTAGATCCCTTTGCTGATCCCTGGTGAAGCTGAGGACACTCGGCCTTCCGATGGCCGGTCTGGTTGCAATGAAAACAAACCATAAATCCTTTGGGGCAATCCGTGGTGATGTGCCCCTCCTTGCCACATTTGTAGCAAGCACCCGATCGATAGGCCCCCTCATGACCCTTACCGCACTTTCCGCAAGTGCGGCCCTTCTGACCTCCCGTCCTCGAATCGGCAGACTTGGTCCGCTTGGCTGCTGGCTGAGACTGAGCCGGCTACCGATCCACCTGCTGAGACTCGGCCTCCTCCCTGGCCTGAGTCTCCAACTCGATCTCCCTCTTCCGGGCCTTTGCTTGGAGCTCAGTAAATGTCCGGTATGTTGAGTTCGATATGAACTCCCGAATGTCCCTCCTCAGAATACCCAAATATCGGCTCATCCATGCCTGCTCAGAAGACACCTGCTCAGGGCAGAACATCGCCCTCTCATGAAACTTCCGGGTGACCACAACAACTGAATCATTACCCTGCTTGAGGGTCAAGAACTCCTGAATCAACCGTTCCCTCTCCACCGGGGGAACATAATCATCTCTAAACATGGTAGTGAATCTCTCCCAAGTCACTGCTGAAATCTCTGCAAGAGTGAAGTTCGCCGTCACGAACTTCCACCAATCCTTCGCCCCTAGGCGGAGCTGGTTTAAAGTGAACCGTACCCTCAGATGCTCCGGACATGAACACGTATAGAAGCATCCCTCAATGTCAGCAATCCATCTCATCGCAGTGATCGGATCCTACGTCCCATCAAACTCGGGTGGCTTCGTGTTGCTGAACTCCCAGAATAGCAATGAGTCACCTCCCTGAGGTCTGGCAGCAGCCACAACTGCCGTAGCTGCAGCGGTTGCGGCCTCAGTCACCGCGGTGTACCGCTCATCGAAAATCTCAATTAGCGTGGTCTTGATAGACCCAAACATCTCCGGAATCTCGGCCCGAATCACCGTAGCCACCTCATCGTGGATCATCTGACGAAGCTCCTCGTCACTCACACTGCTTGTCCCAGGTCTGTGGTGTGTCCCAACCATAATGCCTCTCTGAAATACAACATAATAATGTCAGAGACTCAATCGAGCATACTCGCACTCGATAACGCAACCCTACTCGGCCTCCGATACCCAAAGGATTCTTACTTGGGTTGCCCATGATCCGGTGTCTTTAGTAGTACGGGCCCTATACTACTGACTACACCGCATCAACATTCGCCCCAAGTCCTACTCCTTGGACCCTGGATCATGAGTACTCTATTCTTGCTATGCACTGGCTACTTACTCGCTCTCAAGGCATCTCCTAGCAGCAGGTTTCCCCTAGACTAAGGCATCACAAATCAGGCCACTCTAGTCCTAATATGAATACCTAGTCTACTCTAGCATGCATTGTTGGATAAGGTGTCTAAGTCCATAACTATTTCTGGTAAATACTTGACCCGACCCGACATGGTCCATTTGGGTTGCATGGCACCATGCAATTGGATAAACTAAATGAGAGAAATAAAACATATGGTTTATTAATATATTATAAGTTCTAATATATTAATAATATTATTTAATTAGTTTGATCAAGAATTAATTTATAATTAATTAAGTGATCAAAAGACACCTAATTAAATATATGGATTGATTATGTAAATCATCCATAACTTATATAGTGGGCTAAGAGGCTCCATGGATAATCAAGATGGGTTATACCCATTGGATGGTCCATGGAGGCTCCATGGGAGTTACAAACCCATGGGTCATGGAAATGAAGAGTCATGACACATTAGGGTGTAACCCTAGATGTGTCAACACTATATAAAGCTCATGTGTTCTCCCCAAAATCGGTTAGACAAGAAACAAGAGGGCTAGAGCCGATTTTGAGTGTTATACATTCTCTACAAGTTTACTCCATAACATTTGGTGTTGTGTGAATCATTTGAGGCATCACACTTGGGGTGCTAGGCTCACAAGGTTTCAAGGAACACCCACAACAACAAGGTATGTAATTCTATCTATTATTTAAGTTAAAATTGTTCCCCATGTATGCTAGATAGGATCATAGTGTTGGAAATCAAATTTGCATGATAATTAAACAAACATAGATCCAAGGTTATTAGCGTTGCATGTACACTAAGGAAGTGTTAGAATGCTTAAAAGCCATCATGCATAACATATCATAACATATCTCATAACACATATTGTAAGGGCATTTTGGGGATTTTACCGTTTGGGCGCTGGCTGACCGTACACACTGCTTCTTCTTTGGTTATCACAAAATCTCTTATAAAATTTTATGCTTTTATTATTGAAATTTTTTTTCTCAAATCCTCAGTTTGAATTCAGTTACGCCCGAAGGTGTACCCGAATCCCTCAAACCAAGGCTCTGATACCAACTTGTAACGACGTGAATTTTCAAAACAATTTTTCATTTTTCAAACAATATAAAACATCATATAATATTCTCAAATCTCATGTTTAGCGAATGTCATCATAATAAAAATACATCCCAAGATCATAAAATAAATCTTCCGTCATTGTGTACAGATCACGCCGACGCCTTCCCACGGTCCTCGTTAGTACCTGAAACACATAACACAACAATGGTAAGCATAAATGCTTAGTGAGTTCCCCAAAATACTACTTACACACACATACGCCCTTCCAGGCCCTGACCTTCCGGTCCATGTGTCTCAGGGGACTTCCGTCAAACCCGGTAAACCTTCCGGTCCTACCAGCATCGACCTTCCGGTCCTTATCACAATGCCTTCCGACCCATAACATAACGCCTTCTGGCCCACATCAAACATAACATACATAGCAAATACAACAGTTCACTTAATCACATACAATGCATACTTCTCATAACATATCCGACCTTCCGGTCACACATAAATACTCTTCCGAGTACAGTATAGTGAGAAGACTCACCTCAGATATCTCGGTAACTCACTGACTCGGTGGGAAATGCGATCTAGCCTCCACCTAAACACATAAGGCAAATATTCCCATAAATATGATCTTACTCTAACCTTTCTTAACATCCTCAGAAGGGTAGAAATGTATAAGTAACTTATCCGAAGACCAAAATGTATAAGTAACTTATCTTACTGTAACTACGTGAATTTTCAAAACAAATTTTCATTTTTCAAACAATATAAACCATCATATAATATTCTCAAATCTCATGTTGAGCGAATGTCATCATAATAAAAATACATCCTAAGATCATAAAATAAATCTTCCGTCAGTGTGTACAGAATACGCCGGCGCCTTCCCACGGTCCTTGCTAGTACCTGAAACACATAACACAACAACGGTAAGCATAAATGCTTAGTGAGTTCCCCAAAATACTACTTACACACACATACGCCCTTCCAGGCCCTGACCTTCCGGTCCATGTATCTCAGGGGACTTCCGTCCCAACCCGGTTAACCTTCCGATCCTACCAGCGTCGACCTTCCGGTCCTCATCACAATGCCTTCCGGCCCACATCAAACATAGAATACATAGCAAATACAACATTTCACTTAATCACATACAATGTATACTTCTCATAACATATCCGACCTTCCGTTCACACATAAATACTCTTCCGAGTACAGTATAGTCAGAAGACTCACCTCAGATATCTCGGTAACTCACTGACTCGGTGGGAAATGCAATCTAGCCTCCGCCTAAACACATAAGGCAAATATTCCCATAAATATGACCGTACTCTAACCTTTCTTAACATCCTCAGTACCCCTCTTTTGACTCAAAGGCCTCGCTGCTGACCAAACCCTAAAAGTCAACCAAAGTCAACGGTCAACTTTGACCCGACTCGGCGAGTGCACTTGGGTAACTCGGCGAGTACACCTATATCCACTCAAATCCTTAGTCCAATTAACACGTCGAGTCCTTCCTTTTACTCGACGAGTCCCCAGGCATGAATCGCGGGGCTACCTTAACTCAACTCGCCGAGTCCCAAGAACAACTCGGTGAGTACATGCCATGCACAAATTCTTTTAACCTCCTGAGGTCAGATCTGTTCCACCATTCCATAGATCTGAACTTTCCAATCAATATAATAACGTAAAGCTCGGTACTTGATGCTTATAAACATACATAATGGCATCAAATGGAGATTTAGTCCCATAAATGGCAACCTAAGTTCAATCACCCCTCAAGGACCCATAAAGCATACTGGATTGATGCCTCTAAACCTCTTTGAGTCCATATCCAAAGCATAGACTGGATAAGGGACCAATTGCTCCACATAAACATCCTCACAAAAGGGTAGAAAACCCTAATCTCTAGGGTCAATACCAAAACTGAAGAAAAGTCGAATGAATACCTCAAGTTGGAATCTCTGGACTCTGAAACCACTTGAACCACACCTCCTTCAGCCTCCTCTTGCTCTTGATCACCTCCTTTTTGCCAAACCAAGGAAAGAAAGATCAATAAAGGCTTCTCCTTCCTTCCAAACGATATAGATCACTAAGGGTGCTCTCAAGGGACTGGTAGCCGCAATGGGAGGCTAAGAGTACCCTTAAATAGGCTCCAACCCCGGAGGATTTAGGGTTTCATTAAACAGCGTGGACTCGCCGAGTCCACTCATGAACTCAATGAGTCCAAAGTGAATCCGGATGAACAATCACGACCCTACTCGGCGAGTCTACGCATCAACTCGTCGAGTTCCTTCTCATAATTCAAAAAATAAATATTAAATAATATACCTGGGATTCCGGATGTTACACTTACTAATAGAAAATGATATGTGTTTAAATCGACATAAACGCATTTGAATTAAATGAAATTCCTATAAATTCTTATGTTTGTTAATACTTTCTGTGAGTTCATTATAACCATGCTATGACCTAGTAGGCCTGAAACGACGTTCTTCAGGTGTCAGACATGTTTATGACATTTGTCACCCTAGACTTGTCCGTCTAACTGTTGCATGCAGTTAAGGTGTGGGTTTGTCAAGCCTAATATAGATCTATATACAACTATCACGCTCTCCCTCCAGGAGACTCTGGTTACAATACAGGACTTAATGGTAAGTGTGAAGCGAATGTCTCACAAAGTCTTTAACAAATTTACGTGCAATGTAATGAAAATCCCTTATTGTATAAATGTACACTTTTTGTGTGAGTGTGTTATGTAATGTATCATAAACCATACCTATTATAGTTTATAAAAACAAGGGTAGTAATGGCAACGTATGTAAACTATATTCAACGTAGTTCATTCAATTGTTTGAGTAAAATGGATGTACTTTGATTATAACAATCGTGTTATCCTTTATATTTCATATATATATATATATATATATATATATATATATATATATATATATATATATATATATATATATATATATATATCAAAATCCATTTATTAACTGATGCATGTTCATATGCCAAGATAAAATATCATTCATTTGTAATAACATACATTCACATAAAGATATACACCTTGCTCAACATGCTACAAGGTGATAATAATATGTTGGCATTTTTCTGTTAGTAACAACATCGATCACTGTTATTAGAAAATTTATAAAAACTTCATAATAGATCCAAATCAGAATCCGTAAATTCTAAGAGTTTGGTTAACGAGTCTAGTTTGTTCATAAAATTTTCCATGATTTTTAGTGACCTACAACTTAGGTGAAAACGTCAATAAACACAAACTGGTCCGGATTGGTTCTTGAAATGATAGGCAGATTTGCAAAAATCACCATAAATTGTAGAAAAATCGTATGGAGATGTGCAAGTAGCCAGTTTAAAGCTAAGAACTTGAACTACTTGAACCTTGTACAGTTTTGAAAACAAAAATGTTTTAGTTGACTAAAACAGTCCGTGAATGGAGTCCAAATTTTCTGATGTAAGCTGTTAGAAACATTTAGTTGTGTTCTTGATGATTTAACTTGTATTCTCCCCCTTAAAACATAAGAAAATATGAAAATGTAGGGTTATGAACTCACCTTGAGTGATTTCAGTAGATGGATGATGGAGAAATGTAGTATTCCACTCAAGAACACTAAGAAGATGCCTTGAAGGTTCGAAGATCTAACACTAATGTGATGGAATTTGTGTAAGCACTCTATGATTTGGAGTAATAGGAAGTGAAATAATTATGTGGAGGATGAATATTCTTACCAAAAGTGGGAGAAATCTTGGAAGAAGGCCCTTGAATCTCGAATTTTTGGTGAGAGGATTAAGAGACAAAAGTGTTTAATCTTTGGTGAAATGAAAGCAAGTGAGTGAGAATAAGGAGAGAGGATGAGTGTTCAGCTCTAAAAACATGGGAATAACTTGTGAGAGAGGTAAAAACTACAAGGAAGTCACAAGGTATGGTGGGGAGGAGTGTGGGTTAGTCATGGAGTGGGTATGGTGGTTGCTTGTGTCATAATATAAAGAAAAGTCAACACTCAACCTTTGTAATTCACCCACTCTTCTTAGATAAGGTGTTATCCCCCAAAACATGGGAAATTAGTAGATATGGGTCCCTAAATGTTAAAATAAAGTTTTGGGTGAAAATCTTGCGTTAAAACGATGAAAAACGAAGCTAAAATGAAGTCGTAGTCGAAAACCGGGAAAAACTTAGTTTTTTGTGAGGCCTCTCGGTCCTGGTCGAGGTTCGGTCCTCCTGATGCTAGGCCCGAAAGCGAAATGGCCCGAAAGTAGCAAGAAGCGAAATGAAGGTTCGGTTCGAAGGGAAGATGGAGCGAAATGGGGCGAAGGCGAAATGGACCGAAGGGTTCGGTCCCCTGGTTGCGAGGTTCAGTCCCGAGAGGACCTTCAGGTTTGGTCTTGTGCAAGGTTCGGGCCCAAGAGCATCCTTCGGGTTCGGTCCTCTTGGTTTCGGTTTAGCAGCTTTTGTGTTCGGTCCTCTTGGTTTCGGTCCCTAAGAGGACTTTCGGCCCTATAAAGGGGGTTTTTGGTCATTTAGGGTATTTTACCCGTTCTAACTCCGTTTTAAGCTTTTTTTTTGACCCGGTTAAGGGTCGGAATGACCCGAATGACTTCAAAAAGTTACGGGAACTATTGAGAGAGATTTAGGAGAGATTTGTGAGAGATTTCAAATAGAAAGAGACAGAGTGAAAACGATTGAGAGAGGTTTCGTTTGTGACCTTTTTGAGTGTCCGGCTTCGAAATGCAAGGTGTGTAAACCCCATTAGCCATGTTTTAGTGTCTTACACACTCCCGATGAGTGTGCATTAGTTTTTTGTCGCTTTGGTTCATTGTTTACCGCATTTAAGGCTTAGAAAAAATTCAATCACACGAATTTTCCAAATGATGTTTTCTCATTAAAATAGTAGGTTGTTTAGTAAATACACAACGTAAACCCTAATACGCAAGGGCTAATTGAGTCGTCCAGTTTGACTTGTTGACTTTTTTTTGACTTTTTTTGACCTGAAATTGACTATTGTCACATCATCCCCCCGTTAGAGGGAATTTCGTCCCGAAATTTTACGTTTTGACTGGGACTTCAAGAGTTTGGAAAGAGATGCGGGTATTTCTTTTTCATTTGATCTTCGCGTTGCCAGGTGAACTCAGGTTCCCGTTTAGCGTTCCAACGGACCTTTACAATGGGAATACGACTCTGTTTTTGTTTGCTTCATCTCTTGATCCATGATTTCGACTGGTTCATCCACAAAGTGGAGATTTTTGTTAATTTCGATTTCGTCGAGAGGTATTACAAGTGTCTCGTCAGACAAGCACTTCTTTAAGTTGGATACATGGAATGTGGGGTGTACTTTACTAATTTCTTGTGGTAATCGGAGTTTGTACGCTACAGGACCAATCCTGGCAAGGATTTCAAATGGTTCAATGTACCTTGGGTTTAGTTTCCTACGCTTACCGAAACGTATCATTCCTTTCCAAGGGGAAACTTTCAGTAGTACCCGATCTCCAACTTGGAATTCCATGGGTTTGCATCGCTTGTCTGCGTAACTCTTTTGTCGATCACGATACACCTTCAGTCTTTCCCCTAGATGGCTGAGTATCCCCCACTTTAGCCCAACACAGAGGTGATCTACACTTGCGGCCATAGAGAGCTTCGAATGGAGCGACTCCAATGCTAGTGTGATAGTTGTTATTATAGGAGAATTCGATAGGTGGCAAATAAGTATCCCATGACTTACCAAAGTCTATCACATAGGCTCTCAACATGTCTTCTAATGTCTGTATAGTTCGCTCGCTTTGCCCATCGGTTTGTGGATGGTAGGCCGTACTCATATCTAGCCTAGTTCCCAGAGATTTTTGTAAGGACTGACAAAATCGCGAGGTGAATCTACTATCTCAGTCAGAGATAATGGATATTGGTACACCATGCAGTCGCACAATCTCCTTGATGTATGTCCTGGTTAATTTCTCCATCTTGTCGGTTTCCTTTATTGGTAGGAAGTGCGCAGACTTGGTTAATCTATCTACGATTACCCATATGGTGTCAAGCCCACCCGATGTCTTAGGCAGCTTGGTTATAAAGTCCATGGTTATCCGTTCCCACTTCCACTCAGGTATATCCGACTGTTGTAGTAGTAATGATGGCTTCTGGTATTCTACCTTGACCTTGGCGCAAGTCAGACACTTGCTCACATAGGTAGCAATCTCAGCTTTCATGTTCGACCACCAGTACAACTTCTTGAGGTCTAGATACATTTTATCCGAACTAGGATGGATGTAATATCATGTCTTGTGTGCTTCGTTCATGACAACGTCTCGGAACCCACCGGACTTCAGTGTCCAGATCTGGTTCATGAGGTAGCGAGCTCCATCCTCCTTGACTTTTAGGTTTTTATCCATCCCTCTCAATGCCTCACCCATCACGTTTTCTGGTTTCAAGGCTTCACGTTGAGCTTCCTTGATTTGTGTGAACAAGTGCGAATGGATCGTCATTGTCAATGACTTCACCCGGCGACCCGAGTATTCTTTTCTACTTAGGGCATCAGCTACAACATTAGCCTTGCCCGAATGATAACGGATTTTGCACTCATAATCGTTCAGTAGCTCTACCCATCTTCTTTGTCGCATGTTGAGCTCTTTTTGATTGAGGATATGTTGAAGACTTTTGTGATCGGTGAAGATGGTGCACCTTGTGCCGTAGAGGTAGTGTCTCCAGATCTTAAAGGCGAACACTACTGCTCCTAATTCGAGGTTGTGGGTAGTATAGTTAACTTCGTGGGTCTTAAGTTGCCTTGACGCGTAAGCGATAACCTTTCCCCTTTGCATGAGCACGCAACTAAGACCTTGATTTGAAGCATCGCAATACACCACGAAATCATCAGCTCCTTCTGGAAGAGACAAGATCGGTACGCTGCATAGGGCTTGTTTTAGTATCTGGAAGACGGCTTCTTGTTTATCCTCCCATTTAAACACCACACCTTTCTGAGTCAGGGTGGTGAGGGGCTTAGCAATCTTGGAGAAGTTTGTATGAATCTTCAGTAGTAGCCTGCGAGTCCCAAAAATTGTCGGATTTCTGTTGGCGTTGTAGGTGCTGACCAATTTTCAATCGCCTTGATCTTTCAGGGATCCACGTGTATTCCTTTCTTGCTTACCACATGGCCAAGGAATCCTATTTCTCATATCCAAAATTCGCACTTTGAAAACTTAGCGTAAAGCTTCTCGGCTCTTAGGGTCTCCAGAAATAGTAGCAGATGTTTCCTGTGCTCTTCTTCGCTCCTTGAATAGACCAAGATATCGTCGATGAACACAATCACGAATTTATCTAGGAAGGGTCGGCACACTCGGTTCATCAAGTCCATGAACATCGCAGGCACGTTGGTTAATCCGAATGGCATCACTACAAACTCGTAGTGCCCATAGCGAGTTCTGAATGCTGTCTTGGGGACATCTTCTTCTTGAACTCGCAGCTGATGATAACCCGACCTCAAGTAGATTTTTGAAAAACAACTTTCTCCCTGAAGTTGATTGAATAGGTCGTCGATTCAGGGTAGGGAATATTGGTTCTTGATGGTAAGTTTGTTTAATTCTCGATAGTTGATGCACATGTGAAATGATCCGTCCTTCTTCTTTACAAAAAGGACTGGTGCACCCCAGGGTGAAAAGCTCGGTCTAATGAACCCTTTGTTCAATAGTTCATTTAACTGGCTGGACAGTTCTTGCATCTCTGCCGGTGCTAGGCGGTATGGAGCTTTGGCAACTGGGGTAGCTCCGGGAATTAAGTCGATTCGGAATTCGACTTGTCATGCGAGTGGCACACCTGGCAGGTCTTCTGGGAATATGTCATGGAAGTTGCATACTTCTGGAATATCTTTGATGTCCTTCACCTCTTGTTTCTTGTCTACGACGTGGGCTAAGAATGCATGGTACTCCTTTCGGAGGTACTTTTGGGCTTTGACGCAAGATATGATTTGCAAATTCGCACTGGGTTTATTGCCATAGATGAGAAGGGTTTCATCGTTTGGCAGATTAAGGCGAACGACCCTTTCGTAACATAGAATGTCGGCACGATGAGAGCTTAACCAATCCATACCAATAATGATGTCGAAACTTTTTATGGTGACTGGCGTTAGATCTATTTCGAACGAATGGTTATTTAGATTGAGGGTACACCCTACGTATATATCATTAGTGCGCTCAACCTTTCCGTTTGCCATTTCTACAACGCATGAATCTTTTAATGACTGGGGGTTTTGTTTTAGTAATGATTTGAATTGGTGGCACATGAAACTCCTCTCCGCTCCACTATCAAATATTAGGCATGCATAAGAGTTATTAAGGAGAAACGTACCGGTAACCACTGTAGGATCCTCGACTGCTTCCCCATGTCCTATCTCCAGGACTCTCCCTAGGCCTACAACATTAGGAGATTGTGCCTTGGGGCAATTCCTCCTGAAGTGCCCCACTTCACCACATCCATAGCAGGTTTGGCTTGCCCCTGCATTGGCAACTTGGTTGATTTGTCGTGCTGGCGCTTTACAGAAACGAGCGATGTGCCCTTTCCTGTCGCATTTTTTTGTAGTGCATTTCCCGACAAGCACCATTGTGGTGGAAGTTGCACTTGTTGCACTTAGGGAGATTTCCTGCCTATTGCTTTGGTGGTGTCGGAGTGGTAGCAGTGGTGGTAGCATGGATAGCAACAGTCTGTTGCTTCTTAGCGGGGTCCTATGCTAGTTGCTTCTTTTTATTGCTCTAGAACTTTCTCTTGTTGTTCCCTACCTTTGCTTGATCAGAGGTGGTTGACACCGTGACACGGCTGGCCCGATGATCTATGAGTTGCTGTGTCAACTCCTTGGCACTGTCAAAAGTGGTTGGCTTTGAGGCCAACACGCTATCTTGAATCTGGGGTGACAAGCCCCAGAGATATCGTTCCGCCTTCTTGTTTTCTGGGGTAACCATCTCAGGACAGAGGAGTGCTAGATCATTGAATCGGGTGGTGTAAGCTGTAAGGTTAGAGCCCGTTATCTTGAGGTTCCACAATTCTTGTTCTAACTTTTGCACCTCACCCCTTGGGCAATATTCCTTCATCATCATAGTTTTCAATCTTCCCAAATTAACGAGTTAGCCACGGGGAGTGTCAACGATTTTACGTGGCAGTTCCACCAAGTGAGGGCCCTGCCGGAGAATGTGCAAGCTGTGAATTTTACTTTGTCTGATTCAGGGCATGCGCAGATCTCGAAGACGGATTCAGCCTTCTCAAACCACTGCATCAAAGCGATGACGCCCCCGCTTCCATTAAAAGAATCGGGTTTTCCATTTGTGAAGTCTTTATAGGAATATTCTTTCGAACGCCCTTGGCTATCCCCTTGGGTAGAGATGTTAATACCGCTCCCTGTCCTTCTTGCACCGTCAGTGCTAATTTAAGACATAGCAGTTGCAACTGCGGCTGTAACCGCAACCTAGAACATAACGAGATCAAACTGGGGAGGCGAAGGGGGTGAATTTGTTTGCGTTCTCTCAGTGTGTCTGGCAGATCTATGAGGTGGCATTTTTCTGTCATAGAATTTTCAAAGATAAAAGGGACATCAGTCTTTTAGTAATTGGATGTAAGTTGAGTGTCGTGAAATTAGTTCATAGGTTTTCAAGTATAGTATTTCCCAACTTCCATATGTTTGCATTAGCAAGTAATTCATAGAAAAAGTTTATGCAATTAAACTTATGAATTAAATAGTGATGACTCAAACGGAGTTGTGTGTTTAGTTCCATGTCTGACTCATTCCTAAGATTTGCTCGATGTGCCTTAGTTATGCGCAATTAAAATTTTAAATAAACTGTTGATACTAATGAGTCTGCCCTAAGTCCACAACCAAACAAGGAACATGTCCTAAGGCGGACTCGTCATTTCTAGTTCAATTAATGCTTTAATTACACATAACAACGAGGTACACTTAAAATCTTAGAATTATCAGTTGTAAATTGTTTGTAATACCACATAGTAAATCTCATGTCAACATTCAATGAAGTAAAATGCATGTCAGATTCATTGATAACTTTTTAGTACATATTGTCTTGAGAAAATTTGACCTCACAAGGGTCTACATTACATCAATGCAAAAGATAGTTTTTGACAGTACAAATGCCCTTTGAGTAGTGTAATCACTTAGTCGCAGGGTTAACCTACATACAAAGGAGTTGCACCAACGCATACTCAGAAACCTATACTATGAAGATGTGTGAGTAGTATTGAGTCCTACTCACGATGATCCTTCCCTGGTGGAACTTGGGATGATGTCGATGCACCTTGTAGTTCCGCCAGTCTCCGCTCGGTTGCAACCATTCTCTCTTCGAGTGCTTTGTATCTTTCTCGATACTCCCTTGTTTCTGCTCGAGCAGCGAGAAGGTCCTGAATAAGTTGGTCTCGGTGGTGGGAGTCTCGTTCTAAGTCTCTAGTGCGAGAAGTGGTAGATTCTACGATGGCACTTAGCTCCCGGACCTAATCGGTCATTGTTCTAACACGATCATCCATACTCGCTATCTGTTGAGTCATGATAGGGAGGGCTCTATCAGCCGGTCCACCGTGGATAAGGTCGTAATAACCTCGTTGGTCGCCATATAGTGATTGTTGGCGTTGTTGTCGGCTCCACCTTTCGATCGTTGTTATGCAACGGGGCTCAGGTCCGTTGTATCCAAAGCGGTGTGCGGGTACGCTCGCGATGTAAGGAGGATTAAATACTTCTGGTTCTTCTTCAATTTCATTCTCAACCATGACTATCTCATTGTCATCCTCTTCTTCTTCTTCGTCTTCCTCCTCTTCTTCTTGTTCTTCCTCGAATTCCTCCTCGGGATCCTCCTCAGGATCCTCCTCGGGATCCTCCTCGATTTGTTGCTTGGGCTCTTCCTCGATCCATCCAACATTTCCCTGATTGGGAAAGTACGTGTCCCCTGGTAGGTGAAATCCTGCCATGTCGTTTGTATGAGAATAGGGGTGTAAGTAGCATGTAACGGTTTATAATAATAATATCATGCTATATCAATCATACAAATATCCCTATAATATTTTGAATGTTTAGGTTTGGTTCTTAAGGCATTCCTTGTAGGGTGAAGTTAGGTTATTAGATTTCTTGCCCACCATGACTATCCCCTAGTATACGTAAATCACTCCTCGGACAGATGTAGTTGATCAGGCTATATCCCTCCTAGACTTGATTCACATATACCAAGGCATACTCATGGTGCACAACTCCTCTTCTTTTAGTTTATGTTTTTCTAGTTATGACACTACGCGAGTATGTAATGCATGTAGGTATACTTTTAAACGAGAAAACTATTTATTTTCTAAAAGTATTCCCCCGTTAAAATGTTTTAAAATCAGAGACTTTTAGTCCTAAATGTGTTTATAGTTTGTATATCTTATGTGGTTTGATATACTTAATTCACTATAAAATGTGCTCTGATACCAATCTGTCACACCCCCAAACCAAGGATGGCGGAAACATCCGGGGGTGGAGGACTTCATGTATAGTATCATAACCACAATTGCAATAGTAATTTAAGCAAACACAACCAACATATATATATATATATATATATATATATATATATATATATATATATATATATATATATATATATATATAAAATTGAAAGAGTTACATCATTGTATGAGTTATATGTTTCCAAATCAATTACAATATGTTGACAAAACATGAAATGTTGATGCCTTAACCTCCCATCCTCAAAATGCTCTTTGATACCTGTTTAGTGATTTCATGAGAATACAAGTTGTTTGAAAAAGTGTCAACACAAAGGTTGTTGAGTTCATAAGCTTTTGTTTTCAAACTTGATAAAAGTCTTTCTCTTGTAAATGTCATGTTTGTTTCATAAAAATATGATATTTTCCTTCAAATTGTGTAATGTAGTCTTATATCCGAAGACCAAAATGTATAAGTAACCTCTCTTACTAATAGAAAATGATATGTGTTTAAATCGACATAAACGCATTTGAATTAAATGAAATTCCCATAAATTCTTATGTTTGTTAATACTTTTTGTGATTTCATTATAACCATGCTATGACCTAGTTGGCATGAAACGACGTTCTTCAGGCGTCGGACATGTTTATGACATTTGTCACCATAGACTTGTTGGTCTAACTGTTGCATGTAGTTAAGGTGTGGGTTTGTCAAGCCCAATATAGATCTGTTGGGATTATTGTGTTGCGTCTTAGGACTTTTTGTGTATATCCAAGTTGGGCCTGTCCATCCGTGATTATCTCTTTAGGGTTAGTCTATATATCTGCATGCATGTATGCATTATATAAAACACGTCTTCTTATTTACGATTGAGCTTGTAACCTTAAACACCTCTACAGTCGAAGTTCTTAATCGCGCTCTTCTGAGGTGTTGAAGCTTTAATCATGTGACATATTCAAGACATATTCTCTTTCACTTTACGTTCATTCTTGTTTGCGTACTTAGAACTAATTGATCCTGATAGAACTTTGTTCTAACAATTGGTATCAGAGTAGGAGTCTGTGTGATCAATACACTATTCTTCTATATTCAGATGTCCTTAGGGTTTCCGCTTTTGTTGCATAAATACCAAGTCATCCTCTTCGTTTCGAAGGCAACTGTGTTTTAGATAAAACCCTAATCTCGAGTTTAAAAGTCTGATTCTAAAAACTCAACATGTCTCACGACGATTCACAAACAAATCCCACTAACATCTCGAACATCATTGGATCTACAACAAGGATACCCATACTCTATACTCAAGAATACAAAGTATGGGCACTTCACTTTGAAGACTACGTGATCGGTTCTGAAGATCATGGCTATCTCATATAGCAAGCCATCACTCTCGGACCGTTTGTTCATTCGGGAACGAACACCACTGTCAAGACTCAGAAGGAGTACAACAAGTTGGTGGTAGATGAGCAGAAGATGCCACATGATGAGAAAGACAAATTACTATGTAATGTGAAAGCTATGCGAATGATAAGATTCTCCCTGCAATCCGACACCTTTCGGTTGGTTAGTTCATGTTCGACTGCTAAACAAATCTAGGATAAATTGAAAGAACTCTATTCAACTGATGAAGATCTGGCACACTCTACACAAACCTTGTTGCTGTTAGAATTTGGAGCTTTCAAATAGAAACCAGAGGAAAAACTTGTACAGACATTCGATCGGTTCAATCATCTTCTCAGCAGAATGGTCAACCATGGAATAGAAAGAAAGATAATTGAGCAAAAGGTGACTTTCATGAATGGACTGAGAACCGAATGGATGGTTGTGGTCTCTACCGTAAAAGCGCATGAGCAGTTCAAATCTTACTCGCTTGCAAAACTTGTGGGAATTCTGAAGTCCCATGAAAGTAAAGTAACCAAAGAAGCGAAAGTGGTCTCTGGTATGGGATCAGTGGCTCTTATCTCAAAAGGAAAGGATGTTGCAGAAAAAGAAGAGGAGTCGGATGTGTCGGAATATGACCTAACAAACGAAGAATATGCTATGATGGTCACAAATCCGAAGAAGTTTGATAGAAGAAAATTTCCTGTCAACAAGAACTAAAACTGGCAAGGAAGTTATAGTTCCGAGAAGGAGAAGGATGAAGCAAAGGTCGCCTCTCAAAAGACTGAAGACAAGAGTGAGAGCAAACTTGCAGAAGACTCAGGATACAACTGCAACTACTGCCATGGCAAGAACCAATTTGCCAAGGATTGTATGTTGAGAAAATTAGCTGAGAAGAGAGATGGGGAAGATGATGAGGCGCATTATATGCGGAAGCTGGAAGAGATCAAGAATAAAAACACAAATAGTGGCACAAAAGGTACAATGAATGCTTTAATTGCGCAAGAAAAGAGTGATGAAGATGAATTTGGTGGCGTGGAAGTGTGGTCAACCGACTTTGAGGATGAAGAAGTACGAAAGCCCACCCATGGAATAGCTTATGTGGCAAAGGAAGCAGGTTCGGCCGGGAAGTGCTTGATGGTTACCGTTGGATCATCAACCGAAAGTGCAGAAAAAGAACCGAACCTGAATGAATACAAATGCTTCGTGGCAAAGCCTGTCAGTGAGCAGATCAACGACTGTGATCGGTTGATCAAAAAAGTACAAACCATCCTTGAATCACTTAAAATTCCATTAACAAATTATGAAGAAGAATTAAATGAATTAAAATTTAAATTCTCTAACTTAAGTGGTAGTCTGATGCAAACTCGCTTAGCGAATTCTAACCTAACCGACCAACTTAGCAGGGTGTCTTCCAAGAGTGAGAAGAGAAGGATGTGGATCGAGTAGAAGGAGGCGGAATTAGTGCGAGCTAGGGAAGAAAGTTTTTATTTACAAAAAGACAATTTGAAAATTTTGAAACAGAGAAATGTTTTTTGTTTAATTGCCAAGCGTTTATACACCAACATAGCTCAATTGCATTTAAACTGTGAGATAGGTAAGAAAATTCAGAAGATGATTTTGCCATTTCATGAATTTAAGGAAGATGAGGTGATCGCAGAATGCGAATCAGTAATGTCATCAGAAGAGACATCCATGTCATAAAAAGTCGGTGTAGACAAAATAGAAACCTTCATAGACTCAAAGGAACATAAATGTATGCTAAAAGACATTTTAAATGAAAATGATAAATTAAAAATCAAATCGGACACTATTCATTCGTTTGATCAATCCAATGCAAAACTAACTTCTGAAAATAAAATAGACATAGACAACGCATCTGAATTTGATGAAATGAGTGACATATCCGTAGAAGATGTAGTTGATTGCTCTGAGTTCACAAAGAGCGAAACTAAGAATGAGAAACCATTGATCTCAGAAGATTCGGTTGAATTTGCTCGTCTAGCAAAGAATAAGGAAAAGAAGCTTAAAGAAAAAGCTATGGTTTATCAAAAGGTTCAAACTGTGACAAATCAAGTATATGCAACTGAAGGAGTTACTCATTGACAAACAGAAGAACTAAGAGTTTTGGTAGAATCAGATAATGTAGAAGTATGCGAAGAGTTCTTCTAGTCGGCTCCCATAGATAATGCAGACGAAACTGTAGGCTTATCTGAGCAGACCTCCTGGAAAGCTAAAGGAAGATATCTGGCTGAACCTTTGAATAAACCCACATGTTCCGACAAACCAAGCGCGAGTGGAACCAAGGAAATTCCCATAGAACAAAGCGAAGAACCGAAATCTTTGGTCAAAACAACCGAAACTCAAAGAGAGAAACAGAAGGCAAGCTTCAACGTGCACAAATCGTAGAAGGATTTGGCTGAGCAAAAACGCTTAAGAAATCAAAGGTATGCAAAGAACTTAAATGAGCGAAAAAGTTACTGGAATTCACAAAATTCCAACTATGTTCCTCCAAAGAAGATCTCGGAGGGAAAAGGAAAGGAAAAAGTAACAGACGAATTCAGCTAAAGTTCTTACAATTCCAAGTCTGAGAACCGAAAATCCACTTTCGGTCCTCGACCCAGTTTCGGTTCCCCTAACAAAGGCAAACCTACTTTCGGTCCTCGGCCTAGTTTCGGTCCTCCTAACAAAGGAAAACCCACTTTCGGTCATAAACCCAGTTTCGGCCGTCAATCCAGTTTCGGTCATCAATCCAGTTTCGGCTTCAACAAACCTCAAAGCAAAGCATCTTTCAAAGGAAAAGAAACACTAACTGATGAGACTAGGAGCAACAATAAGCAATCATCAGCTAATCCTAGGAGTCAAATACCATTAAGCAAACTAACCAATGAACTTAAATTCAAACAAGATAAAACAAAAATTAAAGTATATACAATTAAAAGAAAAGATCAAACCACATTAGTAAAAAGAACATACTTGGTTGATATTTCTACTGCTATTCCTATCTCTGTGAAAAAATCACAAGGAACCAAGCAACTTTGGGCTCCTAAATCTGTTTAATTTCGCAGGTAATGAGTGACGAGCAGTTGGAGAAAGAATGGTACATAGACAGTGGCTGCTCACGTCACATGACAGGGAGGAAGGAAGAACTTAGAGAATTTCAGTCGTTGAAAAACGGTGGCTGTGTGAAATATGGAAATTACTCTTTTAGAACAATCAAGGGATATGGCATGATAACAAATGGTGACTTCACAATTCGAAAAGTGGCTTACGTAGAAGGATTACAACACATCCTCATCAGTGTGTCACAATTAGTTGTGGGCACAGGTTTAAAAGTATCATTCGATGATGAAGGTTCAGAGATAATTGAGAAACAATCCAAGAAGGTTCTGCTGAAATCTGAACGTAAAGGAGAGATGTACCCATTAAATCTCAATCCCATACGAGGGAATCCAAAATAATGCTTGCTCACAAAGGCAAATACGGATGATAGTTGGTTGTGGCATAGACAACTTTCACACCTAAACTTTAAAGACATTAATAAGTTGGTGCTCGGTGATCATGTACGTGGACTCCCTCTTCTCAAATTTTACAAGGATCATCTGTGCACAGCATGTGAGATGGGGAAACAAAGCAGAAAGAGCCACCCTACACGGATCAACACAAAGATAGTTGAAGCATTGGAACTCTTGCACATCGACTTATGTGGACCTTCGGCTATTGAAAGCTTCGGTGGAAGTAAGTATATTCTCATAATTGTAGATGACTTTTCTCGCTTCACATGGGTTTTCTTCTTAAACAGAAATCAGATGCTACTCCCAAGCTGAAAACATTGATCAAGCAAATCGAAGTGCAGCTGAGGAAAACAGTAAGGAATATAAGAAGCGACAATGGTCTGGAATTCAAGAATAATGAATTTGATGGATTTCTGGCTGATAAGGGAATAACTCATAACTTCTCGGCTCCTTATACACCACACAAGAATGGCATTGTTGAAAGACGAAACCGTTCTCTGTGTGAAGCAGCCAAAACTATGCTAAGTTTTGCTTCACTTCCATTATACTTCTGGGCTGATGCTGTGGCAACCGCGTGGTACACTCAAAATTGGTCTCTACTGAATAAAAGATTCTCATTAACTCCGTATGAGATTCTAAACAACAGAAAGCCAAATGTCAAATTCTTTCACATTTTCAGTTCAAGGTGTTTCATTTTCAACTCGAAAGAAAACCGAAACAAGTTTGATGTTAAAGCTGATGAAGGAATCTTTCTGGGATACTCACTAACGCCGAAAGCATACAGAGTATTGAACAAACGTTCAAAACGAATTAAAGAAACTTACTATGTCATCTTCGACAACAACTATATGAAGAAAGTCCAATGAAAAGAAAGTGATCTGGGAGACATTTTTCCAGAATCAGGACAAGTCTCGGTTCCGATAACCAACTTGTTTGAAGAATACATACGGCTGTTTGATGAACCAGAAAAAGCAACATTCTCAGAAGCGAAAGCCAAAGATAACAAACTTGAAAATCTTCATAAAATTATCAATGAAGCTACTAATGAGATGGAAAACGAACCTCCAACTGCTAAAAGTGATCCATCATTACAAGGGGAAAGTTCAACTCGAATAGAAATAAGTAAAGCATTTTTCGAGGGGGAGCATTCAGCTTCGTCTCCATCTCTTAAAGGCTCAACAAAGGAGGAAAGTTCGGCTCAAAGTCCACCTATTGGTAGTACAATCGAGGGGGAGAACTCTACTCCCAGAGAAGATGCAAACTTGAGTACAAACGAAGGTTATACTTCACCAATTGAGGGGGAGAAAGAGACCGAAAGCATAACTGATGAAGGCGAGGGTAATACATCAGAAGCTGAAGAAGAAGTGAATGCCGAATTGGATCCAAAATATGACCGAATTTATCCTCCATTGGTGAAATGGACCAGAGACCATCCCAAAGAATAAAGAATTGGTGAAACATCTGAAAACGTTCTCACTCGGTCTCAAATAAAGGTGTAACAAACTGCATTATTCTCCAAAGTTGAATTCTATATGTTTAATTCATTTGTTTCAAAGATAGAACCAAAAATGGTAAATGCTGCTCTTGATCATTCAGATTGGACCCAGGCAATGCAAGATGAACTTAATGAATTTGAATGCAACCGATTTTGGAGGTTGATACCTACACCAAAGGATGCCTCTGTAGTAGGACTGAAGTGGGTTTTCAGAAATACGTTGGATAAAGAAGGGAATGTCATTCGCAACAAGGCTCGGTTGGTGGTAAAAGGAAACTATCAACAAGAAGGGATAGATTATGAAGAAACATTTGCTCCGGTAGCTAGGCTGGAATCGGTAAGGATCTTCTTAGCATATACAGCTTACAAAAACTTCGAAGTTATCCAAATGTATGTCAAATTTTCCTTCCTGAATGGAGAATTAGAAGAAACAGTCTATGTGGAACAACCGCCTGGGTTTGTAAAAGATAAATTCCCTAATCATTGCTACGTGCTAGATAAAGCTGTGTATGGATTAAAGTAAGCACCGAGAGCCTGGTATGAAACCTTAACTCGTTTTCTGAAAATGTCAAAATTTAAGCAAGGTTCGGTTGACCCAACCTTCTTTCGAAAGAAAGAAGGTGAACGTTTAATGATCGTTCAAATTTACATTGATGATATCATCTTCGGCTCTACGAATCCTAGCTTAACAGCTGAATTCAGAAAATTGATGGAAACTAAATTTGAAATGAGTGCTATGGGTCCAATTAATTTTTTTCTTGGTTTAAACATTAGACAGGGAACAGAAGGTGTATTCATCAACCAGGAGGCTTATATGAAAACCTTACTGACATAATTCGGTATGACGGGTGATTCAAAAGTAAAAGTTCCAATGGCATTTGGCACTAAACTAACACCATCTCTGGAAAAACCGGCTGTTGACGTAACAAAATATCGTCAAATGATAGGTTCACTTATGTATTTAACGGCTAGTAGACCAGACATTATGTTTTATGTGTGTTATTGTGTCAGGTTTCAAGCAAATCCAAGAGAACCTCACATGGTTGCAGTAAAGAATATATTCCGTTATTTAAAGCGAACTTCTTCCCTCGGTCTCTGGTACCCTACAAGATCTGGATTCTTCATTCAATCTTATTCTGATGCAGATCTTGGAGGATGTGGACTGGACAGAAAGAGTACCACAGGTGGATGCCAGTTTCTAGATGGAAAACTTGTTAGCTGGCAGTCCAAAAAGCAAACTTGCATGTCGTTATCCACAGCCGAAGTTGAGTATATTGCTGCAGCCTCTTGTACTTCTCAAGTCATCTGGATTCAAAGTCAACTGAGAGACTATGGGCGAAGCATGAAGAAGATACCTCTTTATTGTGACTCAGAAAGTGCGATAAGGATTTTTCACAATCCCGTACAACATTCAAAGACTAAGCATATTTCACTTCGATACCACTTCATTAAAGATCATGTTGAAGATGGGAACGTATAAGTACACTTTGTTCGATCTAATGATCAATTGGCCGAAATATTCACTAAGGCATTACCTGAAACACTCTTTAACAGAATCTTACAAGGCCTTGTTATGATGGAAGCAGAGTCGGTACCGAATCCTCATATCTCTTACTAAAAATTAGACAAGCGAAATGGAACGACTGCTCGGTCTATTTCGACTCCTTAAATTTTGGGAACCGAAATGCACCGACCGCTCGGTCTATTTCGGCTCCATAATTTTCGGGAAACGAAATGAACTGAACGCTCGGTCTATTTCGGTTCTGGAATTTCAGGGAACCGAAATGAGTCGAACGCTCGGTCTATTTCTCTTCACTCATTAAGATAAGGTTTCAGTTGTATATCTTGTACATTCTTTTCTCATGTCTTTTATTTAAACTTAATTATTTTATCTTTCTGTTTTTATTCTTTTTCAGAAAATTTCAAAAAATCCGAAAATATTTTATCTTTCTGTATTTATTCTTTTTCAGAAAATTTTAAAAATCCAAAATTATTTTATCTTTCCTTTTTTATTCTTTTTCAGAAAAATTCAAAAATTAATAAATATTTTTTGTCTCGTTATTTGTCTGTTTGGTCTGTATGGTGTGTTTCTTGTTCTTTTTAGGTGATTTGATTACCAGTACTACAGAATATGAATCTAAGGCAGGTATATTTAATTTCCATAAGAACTAGTTAAGGGTCCCTAGAAGCATGCTGCTACATGTTGACCTAAGCGTCTACGACCTTGAGCAAGCCTTAATCATTCGATCTATACCTATCGTTTCTTCCTAATCAGGCTGATTCTAACTACGCCGTCTAGAGCTACCTTACTCTTCTCATATGAGTTAAGAGTTTTTCTGGTTTGTCCTATGTATCTAGCAGAAGGTACTTTCTGTTCTTTACCCACCTTCCTTATATTCTTCATTTACTCTCGGTTCATCAATGTAACCCTTGAGACTCTCGGTTCTTACCACTAAGGTTTATGGTTACACAACATCTGTGTTTATGATCTTAGATACGTATACCACATGCTGAGTGAAACCCAAAATTCAACACCAATAAGGAATTGACGGTGAATTAATTATTCAAGAACTTACTAAGTACCAAATAAAATCTCTTTTTATTTTTGAGTGGTCTTTTATGAAATTGTCTACTACCAAGGCATTTGTTCCCAAAGAGACCCAGTTTCTTTTTTCTTTCTTTTTTTTTAATTACTCTTTTGTCACTGCATAATATATCCAACCTACCTGTTCAACAGATCACATCGGTCTCACAGGTACTTCTTCCAACGTTCGGTTTTATGTTAAGACTCGAAGTTCGGTTGAAGATAAGCTACCCTAAGCCTATGATTAAAAGAAGCCTTTCAATGTTTATTAACAAATAGTTGATCGTATTTTTCAGGAATCCACACAAGCACTTTGAATCTCTCTTGATTTCAAAGGAAGCGATTCTTGCCCGGAATCCTCTGTTTTTCGTCTGATTGTCAGATATCACTCACAAGCCAAACACATTTGCTTTATTTCTTTATCGTTTGTCACTCTAATGCATGGAAATTTTTAATTTTCCGCATTCTATTGATGCTCTGTTTGATAACTTTTGTCATTTAGTGAATCAAGGGCAATTTAGGTTTCGGTAGTATATCCTAATTCAAATCAAGATTGATGAAATCTTTTGGGCGCGTGAATTTGAACGGTCACCATACGCACGCGTGCTGACGCCTACCTAGGAACATCCAAGCTGTCCAATCCCACTTTTTCAGGCTACTTTTTAGAAGATAACGTCACAATCGTCACGATTTTCTCTCTCCTACCAACGGTAAATAAAGGGATTGCACACTTCATTGTCTTCTACTTCTTCAAAGAATTCTAATCTGTAATGGAGATTTCAACTGTTCATCTTCTTCCTTTCATCAACAATGGCAAATTCTTCTTGCACAAGATCAAACCGCTTCATCTGCTTTTCTCACCATCAAACCAAATCAGAACATGATTATCGACCTTACTCCCTTCATGTACGATTCTTATATGTTGCATGTTGTGGAGTGTTTGAAGTATTCTCCACTAGTGGTTGCCCTAACCCGGTACGAGGCAGTTCCAATGTCCTTATTGTCGCAAGTCTACTCATTTGCATCCTACGACAAGAACAAGGAACACATCTATTTCCAAATCCACAACAAAACAGCTTCCATATCAAAAGGGAGGTTTTGTTCCTTATTTAGTATTGAAGTGGATTCCTCGGTGGTTTCTCCTGATTTCATCACCACTGCACAACTATTTTCCATGATGTATGAGATGGGATACACTGATGTCTTGACCACCATTGCGAAAGTCAAGAAGTCATGCTTTCTCTCTCAGTGGAATGGTCTTCTTACTTTGTTGATTAAGGGCTTGGCGGAAAGGAGTGCTGGATCTGATGGCACAAGCAAAGGGTTTTTGACTATTCTTTACCGATTATCCCATGGTTTGAATCTGGATTATGGATCAATCATCTGGTCTCAGGTCGTGCAGAGTTTGAACACATCTACACGTCAATCTGAGATTTCTTGTGGGAGGTTCTGGACCATCATCACTCAAAGGGCTATTGATACTTTGGAGATTCCGTTGATGAAGGATGCTCTTATTGCGACAATTTCCACCTTCCATACTAAGAAGATCATCATCTCAGACCCGGTCAAATTTTGTCCTTATGGTTCAATACCGGAGACGATGTACAGATGTGTTACTCAGCATAGCAGAGTAATGGCAGACTATAGCAAACTGCATTCCACAGATCCGAGAGTTCTTACACCAGAACAACAAGATGCTCTCGACCCTTTTGATAAACCGAGTGGTAGAGGCAAACGAGTAACTGTCAAGAAGGAGACAGCCGAGGCTAAAACTTCTAAGCCTTCAAAAAGCAAGAAACTAAATACCGAAACTGAAAGTTCTTCAAAGCCAAAGAATATCAAGCGCACGGACCGAAAACGTAAGGGTCCATCTCCTTTACCATCTGACAATGAGGATGATCATGAAGACAAGATTCCAACTCCAAGAGGTAATACTCCACCTCGCTCTCCTTCTCCAGTTCCAGAAGACAAGATTCCAACTCCACCTCAATCACCAAAACAATCCCCTCCTAAACCAGACGAAGTTAAAATTCCTACTCCACCCCCTTCACCAAAACAAACACCACCAAAACATCCAACTCCCACACCGACACTGAAAGTACCATTTTCGGTTGTTTTAACTTCCATAACCGAAACCTCTCTACCACCACCACCTGTATCTTCGGTTTCTATTTCCACCACACCTTTCACTACTCCAATCATTACCCAAATCACCATTACTACTACCATTCCTGATGACACCGCCAGGGTCAACGTATCTCATATGGGGGCACCTACGGTATCTGAAACTCCTGTCATTACTCTACCTCCCTCACCAACCAAATCAACCGATTCCGATGCTACACTCGGCGGTGACAATGATGAGTATGATTCTACATACTTTAGTCCCTATTGTCTGCAATCGGATGAAGATACTGAAGCTCCAATCAACCGACAACACTTGGACAGTATTCATGAGAAGCTGGACAAGTTGCTTGCTGATACGAAAGCTTATGGCGGGGTCATTCTAAAAGCCTTTGTGGAAACCACCATAGAGCAATATACAAAAGCCATGGATAAATCCACTGTTGCTGTTAACGAATCAACTTATCTTTGCAAGAAAGCTACTACTAATATTGCAGAAGTTGTTCACACAACTCAGATCTTTCTTGATTCTTTGAAAGGGCATGCGGATAAAAATGCAGCTCAAATTCGTGCTTCGGTTGATTCTCTTTCTCAAACTTTACAGGAAGAACATAGGAAATTTGAAGATGTTCGTTCTTCTCTGAAAGATGATAATGCAACTCTCATAAGTTCGGTTTCTTCCAAACTGGACTCTATGCATGCTGAGATAGCCAAGGAGAGTCCAGCAAGTTCAGCTTACACAGGCAGAGAAGGAGATTTCTTTGTTAAAAACCGAAAGAGCCATCTTTCGAAGCTGTGCAAATGATGTGAAGGACATGTTGACCAATATTCTTGGTGCTCATGATCCTATTCTCACTATGTCTATTCGCAATCGTCTTACAACAAAGCTGCTTCCCGTCCTTGCAATTCTACATAAAATGAAAGGTGTTTCAGAGCCTTTCCTCACTCCAAAACAAGGGGGAGAGGAATCGCAGAAGCCAGTTATCATAAAAGAACTGAAGGTTAATGTAGCTTCAGGTTCTGGCCCGAAAGAAAAGATGAAACAAAAAGCTCTTGATAGCGATAGTGATACTGATGAGACTATAGCCGAGGCTCTGCAAAGAAAGAAGAGAGATGAAGGGTTAGATGAAAGCTTGAAGATCTTTAAAGAGGCTGAGGAAACTGAGCGAAGAAACAAAGAAACAAAAGACATCTTACAATGTAAGAAAGCTCTTTTTCCTGAATGGACTAGGGAAGTGTTGATAAGTCAGGCTATTGAGTCACCAAGCTTTTACTGGTTAGAGTCGATTGCTTCATTTGATTGTGACAATTCCAAGGACTCACAATTTGACATGCCGATTACACGAAAGGCATTTACTTTTCATTATTTCGATTCAACTGTTGAGATTCCGTTTCCAAGTCCAAAGGTTGGCTGAGAGCTTATTGATTGGTATTTGAAAAATGGTCAACCTCAGTACCGAACATGGAGTGCTCAAAAGATTACATTTGTCAAAGTTTTGAAGCCGACTCCAGCTGACAAGTTTGTTAATGTCCATTTCAAAATAACACGAGGGACTGCAAACTCTGTATCACTGATATCGCTTTCTGATCGTCCCAATCTTAGTCCACACAATTGGATTTTGCTTATCAACATTCTGCTTGATCATTCCAAGGAGTATGAACCGATTATAGAACATCTAAAGAGAATGTTGGGATCCTATATACACAAACTTGCTACAATGGATCAGGAGATTGCAAGAGTTATGAATAAAAAGCCAACAGTCAAAGCGACCCAAAAGCTCGGTGATGTGAATAAGATGAAGATCGGGCAGATTGTCTCAACCCATTTGACGGTCATGTTTACAAAGGGTGAAGCTCATAGGTTCTTGTTCACTTTGGTAGATAAACATATGTTTTCTACTGACTGCTTGGAGCACATCATCAATCTAATACATCGGTGCAAGCAGAACTCGGATGCTAATAAGAAGAATTCCATTGATATGCTTTTGTGGTACATCACCTTTCGGTACCATGTGTTAGCTATCATACCGAGAGTGTTCAAGACGGTGAAAAAGCCCTCGGTTCCTAAGAGTTGAAGTTTTGGCTCCGAAGACGCAAAGGGGGAGATTGTTGGGCTTATTGTGTTGCGTCTTAGGACTTTTTGTGTATATCCGGATTGGGCCTGTCCATCTGTGATTATCTCTTTAGGGTTAGTCTATATATATGCATGCATTTATGCATTATATAAAACATGTCTTCTTATTTACGATTGAGCTTGTAACCCTAAACACCTCTACAGTCGAAGTTCTTAATTGAGCTCTTCTGAGGTGTTGAAGCTTTAATCATACGACATATTCAAGCCATATTCTCTTTCACTTTACGTTCATTCTTGTTTGCGTACTTAGAACTAATCGATCCTGATAGAACTTTGTTCTAACAAGATCTATATACAACTATCACACTCTCCCTCCAGGAGACTCTGGTTACAATAAAGGACTTAATGGTAAGTGCGAAGCAAATGTCTCACAAAGCGTTTAACAAATTTATGTGTAATGTAATGAAAATCCCTTATTGTATAAATGTACACTTTTTGTATGAGTGTGTTATGTAATGTATCATAAACCATACCTATTATAGCTTATCAAAACAAGGGTAGTAATGGTAACATACGTAAACTATATTCAACGTAGTTCATTCAATTGTTTGAGTAAAACGGATGTACTTTCATTATAACAATCGTGTTATCCTTTATATTTCATATATATATATATATATATATATATATATATATATATATATATATATATATATATATATATATATATATATATATATATATATATATATCAAAATCCATTTATTAACTGATGCATGTTTATATACCAAGATAAAATATCATTCATTTGTAATAACATACATTCACATAAAGATATACACCTTGCTCAACATGTTACAAGGTGATAATAATATGTTAGCATTTTTCTGTTATTAACAGCATCGATCACTGTTATTAGAAAATTTATAAAAAATTCATAATAGATCCAAATCAGAATCCGTAAATTCTGAGAGTTTGTTTAACGATTCTAGTTTGTTCATTAATTTTTCCATAATTTTTAGTGACCTCCAACTTAGGTGAAAAAGTCCATAAACACAGACTGGTCCGGATTGGTTCTTGAAATGATAGGCAGTTTTGCAAAAATCACCATAAATTGTAGAAAAATTGTATGGAGATGTGCAGGTATCCATTTTAAAACCAAGAAGTTGAACTACTTGCACCTTGTACAGTTTTGAAAACAAAAAATTTTTAGTTGAGCAAAAAAGTCTGTGAATGGAGTCCAACTTTTCTGATGTAAGCTGTTAGAAACATTTAGTTGTGTTCTTGATGATTTAACTTGTATTTTCCACCTTAAAACATAAGAAAATATGAAAATGTAGGGTTATGAACTCACCTTGAGTGATTTCAGTAGATGGATGATGGAGAAATGTAGTATTCCACTCAAGAACACTAAGAAGATGCCTTGAAGGTTCGAAGATCTAACACTAATGTGATGGAATTTTTGCAAGCACTCTATGATTTGGAGTAAGAGGAAGTGAAATAATTATGTGGATGAGGAATATACTTACAAAAAGTGGGACAAATCTTAGAAGAAGGCCCTTGAATCTCGAATTTTTGGTGAGAGGAGTGAGAGAGAAAAGTGTTTAATCTTTGGTGAAATAAAAGCAAGTGAGTGAGAATGAGGAGAGAGGATGAGTGTCCAGCTCTAAAAACGTGGGAATAACTTGTGAGAGAGGTAAAAATTACAATGAAGTGACAAGGTATGGTGGGGAGGAGTGTGGGTTAGTCATGGAGTGAGTATGGTGGTTGCTTGTGTCATAATACAAAGAAAAGTTAACACTAAAACTTTGTACTTCACCCAGTCTTCTTGGATAAGGTTTTATCCCCCAAAACATGGGAAATTAGTAGATATGGGTCCCTAAATGTTAAAATAAAGTTTTGGGTGAAAATCTTGCGTTAAAACGATGAAAAACGAAGCTAAAATGAAGTCGTAGTCGAAAACCGGGAAAAACTTAGTTTTCTGTGAGGCCTCTCGGTCCTGGTCGAGGTTCGGTCCTCCTGATGCTAGGCCCGAAAGCGAAATGGCCCGAAAGTAGCAAGAAGCGAAATGAAGGTTCGGTTCGAAGGGAAGATGGAGCGAAATGGGGCGAAGGCGAAATGGACCGAAGGGTTCGGTCCCCTGGTTGTGAGGTTCGGTCCCGAGAGGACCTTCGGGTTCGGTCTTATGCGAGGTTCGGGCCCGAGAGCATCCTTCGGGTTCGGTCCTCTTGGTTTCGGTTCAACAGATTTTTTGTTCGGTCCTCTTGGTTTCGGTCCCTAAGAGGACTTTCGGCCCTAGGAGGCTTCGACCCTATAAAGGGGGTTTCGGGTCATTTAGGGTATTTTACCCGTTCTAACTCCAATTTAAGCGATTTTTGACCGAGTTAAGGGTCAGAATGACCCGAATAACTTCAAAAAGTTAAAGGAACTATTGAGAGAGAGAGTTGGGAGAAATTTGGGAGAGATTTCAAATAGAAAGAGATAGAGTGAAAACGGTTGAGAGAGGTTTCGTTTGTGACCTTTTTGAGTGTCCATCTTCGCAATGCAACGTCCGTAAACCCCATTAACCATGTTTTAGTGTCTTATACACTCCTGATGAGTGTGCATTAGTGTTTTATCGCTTTGGTTCATTGTTTACCGCATTTAAGGCTTAGAAAAAATTCAATCGGATTTTCAAATGATGTTTTCTCATTAAAATAGCCGGTTGTTTAGTAAATACACAACGTAAACTCTAATACGCAAGGGCTAATTGAGTTGTCCGGTTTGACTTGTTGACTTTGTTTGACTTTGACTTGACCTGAAATTGACTATTGTCATAGAGAATGAATTCTATTCTATGGCATTGGCAGAAGGTTAAATAGGACTTGTATGTAGCCTCTGACCATGTAGAGCATGACTCCTTAAGAGAATGACCTATATTCTATGGTATTAGCAAATGGTTAGACAGGGCTATAAGCCTGAAATCTACCAAAATGTTAATCAGAAATTATATGTCTTCTGTGCCATTTGGGCCAAAACTTTATTGATGCATATCAAGCATGGAAATCGTTGTGTCTCATTGATCGTAAATCTTTGAATCAAATCTTGAGTTGATATTGAAAGCCTGACATATGATACGCATATGCTATTGTTGTTCCTGTTCCCTTTTGCTTCTCTCATATTGGTATATATAATGCATAAGATTATATTGTATTTATTTATTGAATTCACTAAGCGTTATCGCTTATCCCTCTCAATGTTTAACAATTACAGGTGATGAGTATCCAATATAGTTTTATACTACTGAAAGATTTAGAATAGTTAATACTATTTCTATGTATTTTAGTGTTCATGTATGTATATGAATACTAGATTCCTAGGTAGATATGTAATGTAATAAAACTTAGTCGGTTTGTATCCAATCTTTTGTAATCACTTTATCAATATAAAATATTGTGTTATAAATATGCATGTAGAATGTTTTAAGGAAGTAACTTAAGAATAATGTTGGAATAGTATGAAAGTTTGGGTCTTTCAGAAATGCGAAAGTTGGGATCTTTCAAAAAATAAATAAATAAACTTCTACAAGACAAAATTCATTTGTAATGGTTCCATTAACAGTCAAGACCTAACCAAAAAACATTGAAAAACTGACTTTGATGGTCACTCTAATCTTCTCTTTTTGCAACTTATCATTACATTTGTACAACATTAATTCGTTTAACCTATTCAATGAATCAAAATTATAATCACAATCCTTCATTATTTTTCTTACACATTTCATAAAAATATTTTCTTGTTTTGACCCATTTTTACATCAACAATTCCCAAAATACTTGTCACTACAAAAAAATGTCAATTAGTGACCAAAACAAAATGGCCACTAACAATAGAATGAATCGTCACTAAATGATTTAGTGACCAAAATTTCGGTCGTCGCTTTTTGTCACTATAGGTCCTTCACAAAACCGATTTAGTGACCAAATATTAATATGGTCACTAAACAGTGACTAAAATATACTCGTCACTAATTCTGTGACGACCCACTTCGTCACTAAATGTTGTCACTATCAATGAAAGTCGTCACTATTTTATCTATTTAGTGACCAATAAAATTCATCATTGTTTTATTCGATTAGTGACCATAGAAACTGGTCACTAGTTTATATGATTAGTGACTATAACAGGTCGTCACTGTTTATCCTATTAGACACAAAAAGAGGTCAATAATTAAGAAATTACTGAAATATTAAATGTCATTTTTAATATGAAATATAACAATATCTAATTAGAAAAAGAAAAAGCAATTCTGTAAATTTTTACAATACAACAACAATACCCAAATAAATCTTCACAATTATAATATGAAAATTAAATGTCAATTTTAAGAAACAAAATACATACATTTTATTTAATATTTCAAAAAACAAACATATAAAGATCAATGTGGATTAAAAGTAAATTCAATTGATCAATGTAATTGAGATATACGTGAAATCTCACTCATCATAAATTTCATTTTCTTATTTTGCTCCTCTCAATATTTGATCCGCTCATCTTGAAATTATAGTTGCTATTCTTTAATTACACGAATTTCCTCCTCTAAGGCTTTTGCTTTTTCATTTTTTAATTCAAGTTCCTTTTGCAACTTTTTTGTGCCTAAAACTTGTTTGTCGAAACAAAACGCCCTTTTATATATCCCGATATACAATGTAGTTTTTGTTGGATAAGGTGTCTAAGTCCATAACTTATTTGGTATATACTTGACCCGACCCGGTATGGTCCATTTGGGTTGCATTTCATCCAAACTATTTATGGATAATTTTATGAGAGTTATACACATATGATTATTAATATATTATAAGTTATAATATATTAATATGAAGTCATGTTATTTAATTAGTCCTAGTCTTAAATTAATTATGAATTAATTTAGAGATTAAAAGGAAGACTAATTAGATTGTGGGCTATTGGTTTTATATGGTGTGGGCTAACACTCATTTGTTAATGGGCTAGGCTTGTATGGAAGTCCATGGATGATCCGTTGAGCTTTTAACCCATGGATCCTTGGAAAAGGAAAGGTCATGGGTTATTAGGGTTTCACCCTAATCATGTACACTATATAAGCATGCTTTTGTTGCATGAAATAGCCACTAGTGTGTGTGTTTGTGTGTGGCCGAAAATTGTAGTGTGTATACACTCTCTGAAAGTTTTCCAAGAGTTTGTGGTGATTTGTGATTCCATTTGAGGCATTCACACTATTGGTGCTTGGCCCTCAAACTCCTTAAGAATCAAACTCATCAAAAAGGTATGTAATCTCATCTAATTTTTTTATGTTTAAAAGTACCCCATGCCATGTTAGATTGGTTATGAACCTTGGAAAATTATTATTTTGCATGTATTTATACAAACATAGATCCAAGGTTTATTAGGGTTGCATGCACACTTAGGAAGTGTTAGATTGCTCAAAACCCAACAGTGGTATCAGAGTCTAGGCTTGCTTGTTTGATACTTGATGCAAAATAGTGAAAAAAAAGTTGAAATTTTTGCTGTCTGCATGATGGACTCGCCGAGTCCATGAGGGGACTCGTCGAGTCCAAGGCAAAATTCATCCTACTCGCCGAGTAGGTTCGTGCACTCGGCGAGTAGAAGGTTCAGAATGCAGATTTTCGACTTTTGCTGCTGGAAATGGACTAGAAACTTTACCCTAAACTGTTTTGATGTTTTAAAACTTATTTTAGTTGGTGTAATGGTTGTTCTAATCCATTTACAATAGCATATATCAAAATTTAATGTTTTGTATGTGCTCATATAATTATTGAAACTTTGATAATCATGTTCATGTTCTTATGAATTTAGAAGATGATAGGAATTATTTGCTGAATTGTTTAGGATTAATTCTTGATCATTTATGTGTTTTAATGGAGTCCATAATTTGTCCTCAAGTTATGGATATCCAAAGGTCACTTTTCTTTAACACACATTAAAAACACATAAGTTACATAAAATGAAGAGTCTTCATTTTATGAACCTTTAATTCATAAGTTATGAAATGAAAAGTTTTGAAGAGTTACAAAACTTGTCCTCAAGTTTTGGAATTTGGAAAAGTCTCACACACTTTAATAAACTTTAATTCTAACACTTAGAATTTTAAAAGTTAAAATTCAACACTTATACTATTTATAACATTAATGGTTAATTATATATATATATATATATATATGTATGTATAAGAACAAGTCATTTTACCTTTAGTAGGCCTCATTCACGAAGCCGGTCTATAAGGTGGGTATAAGGTTGTTGCCTATAAAATGGCGACTTAATGGGTGTATACTCTCACCCACCGCTTGCTTGACTGGTGGAGGCTTGTTAGCCGAACGGGTAAGATAAAGACTTATAAATTCTCATTAAGTATGATGAATATTATAAAGTAACTAAATCTTTTATTTAATTCCCAATCTTAGTTACTTTAGGAAAAATGTGAACATGGTGCTAATCCATGGAATTCACACTTTGTAGCTTACCAAGTCGTTGGTGGAGCATGTGTGGTTAACCGGCACACTAACTTGGACTAGTAAGGATCACGAAGGGTGACTTAATGTCTGTCATAGATCAATGGAGTGTGTGTGGTTAACCGGCACATTGATTAGGTGATAATATTAAGGGTACCAAGTGAATTGACATGGTTATTCACACCTTGTTTTGTGATCCTCGGCATCCCAGTCACAAAACTTGAAAGGCACAATCGAGATTGAAACATGCCATTGAAAAGTTCAATGAATCTCAAAAGAATCTAGGAATTTCAAATCCAATTAAAACCTAATAATTCATTTTGTTTTTCATGGTGGAAATTGGTGAATCGTCATTCACCTACCTTTCAAATATATTATTACTTAGATTACGGCATCCCTCTTCTAAGTATAATATATTGTGATTGGATCCTAGCCTTAATATTACATTTGGGTGTCTTATTAAGGACTCTATATATCTAATATAAACTTGCTTTCTTCTTTCAGATGTCTTCCAACACTAATGCTTCAGGCTCTAACCCAACTGGTTCTTTCTCTCTCATGAATCTTTGTGGGATAGTCATCTTTGATGGTTCCAACTTCATGGACTGGATAAGGAACATCAGGATGGTAACTCGTTATAAGGACAAGGAATATGTCCTCGATAAGGAGTTAAAAGAGCTTGATGAGTCTACTGCTACTCCTGAGGAGATCGCTGAATTCAGGACACATGAGAGAGATGCTACTAAGGTGGCATGCATCATGATGGCCACGATGACAGCCGAGCTCCAAAAGTGCTATGAGGACTTCTACCCTTTTGAGATGCACCAAGACCTGATGGAAAGGTACCATCATAGTGCTTGTCAAGAGCGGTATGAAATAATCTCCTCCATAATAACAACCCGTATGAAGGACGGTGAATCCGTCACGGCCCACATGCAAAAGATGCAAAGGTATGTGGACCGTTCGCTGAAGCTGAATGTGAACTTCCCTGAGGAGTTGGCAATTGACATCATTTTGCACTCCTTACCTTCTTGTTATGACCATTTTCGTATGACATATCATATGAACAAGGAGGAAGTTACCCTTAGCAAGCTTCAAGGACTCTTGAAGACCGCTGAAACTGGTCTTAAGGGCAAGTCGGTTGTTACCTCTACTACTCCTACTCCAACATCTACCCCTGTTTTGGCTATCAGGAAAGGCAAAGGGAAAAAGAGGAAGCACCCTTCGAAGGGTACCAAGGGAAAGTCTCTTGAAGGCTCCTCATCAAGGACCAAGTGCAGTTCTGTCACTCCTTCTTCCATTCCCAAGGATGCTGATTGCTACTATTGCCAGGACAAGGGGCACTGGAAGCGAAACTGCCCTAAATACTTGCATGATTTGAAGGATGGGAAAGTGAAACCCACCCACGCAGGTATTTACACAATATTGTCTAATAACTCACCATATTCTAACTCTTGGGTGCTTGATACAGGATGTGGTATTCACATATGTTCTGATTTGCAGGGCCTAAGAAGAAGTGAGGATGTGGAGCACGGGAAGATAAACTTGATCATGGGGAATAGGAAGGCTTCACCTGTTTCCAAGATTGGAGTTTATACTTTGTTGCTAAATAATGGGTTAAAATTAGATTTGAATAAATGTGTGTACTCGTCTGAAATGGCGAGGAATATTATTTCCTTTCATGCTTTGTACAAACAAGGTTTTACCTTTTCGTTTGATAATGAATGTGGTGGTATTAATGCTTTCTTTAATAACGTGTTTTATTTTAAAGCATTACCTTGTGACGGTGTGTATGAAACTGTGTCGATTGTAGACAACTTAGGAAATAATGTGTTGTATATTGATTCTTCTACTAGCCTAAATAAAGCATCATTGTGGCATTGTCGTCTTGGACATGTAAACAAGAAACGCATAGGCCAACTCCCAAAGAGTGGAGTCTTGGAGTCATTCGACCTTAAATTGGATGATAGTTGTGAGTCTTGTCTACTTGGAAAGATGACAAAATCACCCTTCACTGGAACTTGTGAAAGGGGTGAGGGTTTGTTGGACCTAATACATACTGATGTATGTGGACCATTCAAAACCGCCACAAGGGATGCTAATCGATATTACATGACTTTTATTGATGATTTTAGTAGATATGGGTATATCTACTTAATTAAACATAAGTCAGAAACCTTTGAAAGGTTTAAGGAATTCAAACAAGAAGTAGAAAATCAATTGGGCAGGAACATTAAGATGCTTCGATCCGATCGAGGTGGTGAGTATCTTAGTGCCTAGTTCCTTGACTATCTTAAGGAGTGTGGGATTGTCTCACAATTGACTCCTCCTAGGACACCACAACTAAATGGTGTAGCTGAGAGGCGTAATCGAACCTTGTTAGACATGGTTCGCTCTATGATGAGTCAATCTTCGCTACCAATCTCTTTTTGGGGGTATGCCTTAGAGACTGCCGCCCATATCATTAATCTAGTCCCTACAAAGAAGGTTACCAAAACACCTCATGAGATGTGGATTGGGAAGGTTCCCAATTTGGACCACATCAAAATTTGGGGTTGCGAAACTTTCGTGAGGCGTGAAACTCATGATAAGCTTGAACCCCGAAGTGAAAGGTGTATTTTCATCGGCTACCCACAGAAATCCTTCGGTTACCTCTTCTACAGACCAGTGAGAATGTGGTCTTTGTAGCAAGAAGAGGGGTCTTTCACGAGAGAGAATTTATAAGCCAAAGAGACAGTGGGAGGCAAATTGATCTTGAAGAAATCCAAGAATCAATTGGTGAAGGAACCTCAGACACTAGCAATCAACCTGAGGAGGAAACTCCTGTTCAGCCAGCTGATGAGTCTGTACCTCCGAGGCGTTCCACACGGGTTAGGAACACACCTGCATTTTATTATGGCTTTCATATTACTACGGAAGGTGATACATTTATCAGTGATAGTACACTGGTAAATTTGGATGAACCTAGCAGTGTTAAGGAAGCCATGGCAGGCCCAGAGTCTGCTAAGTGGAAGGAGGCTATGGACAGCGAGATACAGTGCATGTATGACAATCAGGTTTGGAACTTGGTTGACAATGTACCAGGCCGTAAAACAGTCGGGTGCAAATGGATCTTCAAGAAGAAGACCGACATGGAAGGAAAAGTGCATACTTATAAGGCTCGACTGGTTGCGAAGGGTTTTACTCAGACTCATGGTATTGATTATGATGAAACCTTCTCGCCGGTAGCAAAGATTAAGTCTATTAGGGTTATGCTAGCCATTGCTGCATTTCATGATTATGAAAAATGGCAAATGGATGTCAAAACTGCTTTTCTTAATGGAAAGTTGGCTGAGGATGTGTACATGAATCAGCCATAGGGTTTTGTCAGTGCAGAGTACCCTAATAGAGTATGCAAGCTTGAGAAATCCATTTATGGATTAAAACAAGCATCTCGTAGCTGGAATCTTTGTTTCGATGAGAAGGTCAAAGAGTTTGGCTTCTCGAGAAGTGAAGATGAGTCTTGCGTGTATGTCAGAGCTAGTGGGAGTATAGTTAGCTTCTTGGTACTGTATGTGGATGACATACTACTTATAGGAAATGACATCCCAACCTTGCAGGAGGTTAATTCCTGGCTTGGGAAGTGCTTTGCTATGAAGGACCTAGGGGAAGCTGACTATATCCTAGGGATAAGGATATTAAGAGAAAGGAGTAAAAGACTAATTGGACTTAGTCAGAGTACCTACTTGGAGAAGGTGTTGAAAAGGTTCCACATGCAGAATTCTAAGAAAGGAGATTTACCGATCCAAAGCAATACCTAGCTGAGTAAGACTCAGAGTCTGAGTACAGAGGCAGAGATAGCTGATATGAGCCAATTACCGTATGCTTCCGCTGTTGGCCCGATCATGTATGCTATGACTTGTACCCGCCCTAATGTGGCCTTTGCTTTGAGCATGGTCAGCAGGTATTAGGGGAACCCTGGCAAGGCTCATTGGATTGCGGTAAAGAAGATTCTCAAGTACCTGCGGAGGACTAAGGATTGGATCCTTACCCTAGGTGGGAGTGATGACTTGAGAGTATTAGGGTATAGTGATGCAAGTTTTCAGACTGATAGGGATAACTTTCGCTCTCAGTCGGGCTGGGTATTTACCTTAAATGGAGGGGCAATCTCTTGGAAGAGTTCCAAGCAGGAGACAGTGGATGATTGGACTTGTGAATCAGAGTATATAGCAGCGAGTGAAGCAGCGAAGGAGGCGATATGGCTGAAGAACTTCATCGGAGACCTTGGAGTTGCGCCAGCTATTAAGGAGCCTATGGAGATTTTCTGTGACAACAATAGTGCGGTTGCTTTAGCTAAAGAATCGAGAGATCATGGGAGATCCCGACACATTGATAGAAAATATCACTTCATAAGACACAAGATAGAGAAGGAATCCTCATGGAAAAGAGGATATCGTCAGATGAGAACCCTGCGGATCCCTTTACAAAGGGACTGACGAGGGCTAAGCATTTTCAGCATGCGAGGCGCATCGGGCTGAGGGATGATATTAGTTTTACAGATTAGATAGATTCTCTGAAACTTGTGAAATGTAATCGACATTTGATGATGAATAAAATTGTGATTTATTTATGAGTAAGGTGTTGCTGTCATTGTCAATTATTTACAATTGTTTCAGCTTTGCATGTTTTGACTTCCATAATAATTAATTTATTCAAACCTCCACAATCGGTCATACGTCGGAAGTAGGTATGAATCAAGATTGTCATGAATTGGGTTTGTAGATGGCTAAAAGTGTTTAGACATGTCAATGGTTGCTACAGCATTCATGAGTACTCATAAGTTATGAGTATTGGAATAAACCCACGCTCACTTGTATCACTTCATGGAATTTATCTCGAGTGATCGTGAGACGGTAATATCATATAAGTCTTCAAACCTAGAGATATGAGTTGTTACGTATGAGTTGGTTGTGCATTGATTGCATGTAAACGCATCAGTAACTTGATGTTATAAAACGTGACTTTGTGTACAATTCAACAAGTAGTAGAACAAGTATATGAGTCGAAGTTTATCTGTTCCTTCTAGAAATAGAAGCGATATCTGGGCCCCTCGATGATTTTGTATTGACCCATGTAACGGGCCCGGTCAGAACTAAATTAATGAGTTCAGTTGAGTTCTTTGTCAAACAAATCGGAAATCGAGAAACAACTGCCAGACAATAATCAAGACATAGTTCCATGTGTTTGTCCGGCTGATATCATGAGAACAGAGGATTGTATGATCACTTATCTTAAAATGGCGCTTCATAGTTCAACAGAGTTTTCGAGAGCTACGATTGCTGGTTGGTTCCTGAAGTAATAGGCCAATACAGTTATTAGACTTATCCAAGTGGGATTCTGTTGGATAAGGTGTCTAAGTCCATAACTTATTTGGTATATACTTGACTCGACCCGTCATGGTCCATTTGGGTTGCATTTCATCCAAACTATTTATGGATAGTTTTATGAGAGTTATACACATATGATTATTAATATATTAATATGAAGTCATGTTATTTAATTAGTCTTAGTTTTAAATTAATTATGAATTAATTTAGAGATTAAAAAGAAGACTAATTAGATTGTGGGCTATTAGTTTTATATGGTGTGGGCTAACACTCATTTGTTAATGGGCTAGGCTTGCATGGAAGTCCATGGATGATCCGTGGAGCTTTTAACCCATGGATCCTTGGAAAAGGAAAGGTCATGGGTTATTAGGGTTTCACCCTAATCATGTACACTATATAAGCATGCTTTTGTTGCTTGAAATAGCCACTAGTGTGTGTGTGTTTGTGTGTGGCCGAAAATTGTAGTGTGTATACACTCTCTCAAAGTTTTCCAAGAGTTTGTGGTGATTTGTGATTCCATTTGAGGCATTCACACTATTGGTGCTTGGCCCTCAAACTCCTTAAGAATCAAACTCATCAAAAAGGTATGTAATCTCATCTAATTTTTTTATGTTTAAAAGTACCCCATGCCATGTTAGATAGGTTATGAACCTTGGAAAATTGTTATTTTGCATGTATTTAGACAAACATAGATCCAAGGTTTATTAGGGTTGCATGCACACTTAGGAAGTGTTAGATTGCTCAAACCCCAACAGTTTTTTCATACAAATTTCATCGACCTCATTTAACAATTCATTCTGCATAAAAAACAATTTAGATTAAAAGTAAAACACAAAAATTATTCATAAGTATGTCAAGATATTAAAAATACCCAAATTTCTTCGGCCTTCTCATTGATCATTTGATTTTTCTTTTTTGAAAATGTCCAATCTTGTAACGTTAAATAATTGATACTTCTCTTTCTTTGTTTTTCTGTTTCAAAAGGTTGTTCACCATAAGTTTGTCAATATATATATATATATATATATATATATATATATATATATATATATATATATATATATATATATATATATATATATATATATATATATTTGTAACAAAGTTGAAATAAAGGAAGAAAACTTTGACAATGCAATGAAAGATTTAAGATATATATTTGTCAACAATCCTTGTAACTGAAATTGTGACAATAACAGGTGGAACTTGATTAAATGATTTGTTCTTATTTCTAATGCTAACTTTCTGCAACAATTAAAGAAGTGAAAAGGATTATGTCATGCAAAATGTAAAGACACATGGAGATTTCTGTAATTATGTGAAGTAAAAACATAGGAACCATTTCTATGAATTTTTCAAAATAAAAAAGCACAAGGGTTGTGTCTGGAAACTTTGAAAAATAAAAAACATAAGGACCATTTTTGTCACTTGTCCACACTATTACACAGAGACCATTCTTGTAATTCTACAATGTAAAAACATAAGGACCATTTCTGTAAACTTTGAAAAATAAAAAACACAATGGTTGTTTCTATCATATTTCCAAACCAAAAAATACATGGACCAATTTTATAGTTCTGCAAATTAAATACACAGGGACCAATTCTGTAACTATGCAAAGTAAAAACTCAATGACCATTTATGTCATTTTATCATTTCTTGATATAATCTGGCAAAGAAGTAAAAACCTGAAATTCTTCACTTGCAAAATTTTGACATAGTTTTACCCAATCAGCTTCGATTACACCATTTGGAGGATGATTGACTGTTTCCTCTTTTGTAGAAATTTTTTTGAAATTAAGGTGCAACCTATATTGCCTACTTTTATGTTGGTTCTCCTGTTAAGTAAAAAATGGTAAGTTTTGAAGCAACAAATTCCTCACCAAGAATAACCTATAAAAAAAGGTTAAAACTATGTAAATATATGTCTATAAATGACTTAATCTAATAAGAAATGAGGTGTAACAACTACCATGTTAGGATGTGATTGCAGAGTGCATTCCAAGGCAACATGTGAGGCCTTCTGACCCATTAGCCGAAGAAAATAATAGTACTGATCAATGAAGAAAAAACATTTCTTGATTGCTTAATTTTTGCTAAAAAGTAAGAAAAGAAAATGAAACTTTTTTCAATTGTGTGGATTTACCTTTTGTTAAATTACTAGATGTATAATGATGTCAGCAGAAAGATCATGTTGCTAATGAGTTGAGAGTCAACCTAGAAAATAATCAAGAAAGGTGACATGTCTATAACTATATATCATTAAAGTCAATTGTGAGATGCAAAATGATACCTTGCAAACTGTACCAAAACCAACATTAGGTTCCACAAACTGGTTCTTGAGATCTCCATTTAAAGTAACAGGTACTCTAACCACCTGCAAAATTAAAAAAAAAAAATTCCTACACTGATGCTATATATCTTTAAAATCAATTGTGAAGAATTTTGATATTTGTCTAAAAAAAACATATAGGGGTGAGAAAGGGTTGGGTAGAACCAGATGCAATTTTGCAGATTGTTTCCAACATTAGAAGAAAAACATAGTTCTGGTCAGCTGAAGCGACATCTGGTGTTGCTTAATTTTTGTGTACTAATTTTTTGTGGAACTCAATAGTACACTATGTGGGTTACCGTTTTTCTGTAGTTTCTACTGTAAATCTAAAACTAGCATGATGGCACTTATATTATTGATGACTGATGGTCCTTAGTCCATCATTCAATTTTGCTTCAGCTCATGTAGGGAATCATTATGATCCAAATCAAATGGAGTGCTAATGGAGATTCCTCTTGGTGGTCTGTGAAATCATGTCTGTAGTAGTTTGCTCGTCTAAGTAGCGAGAACCAGTTGTAGGTCTAGATACGATTAATGCGCCTAGGGTTTTCTTGTAATGTAAAATTAAGCTTATGTAGTTCATCATGTATCTGGTTAATGGATCAATCGTTCCTTCGGGGAAGGGAACTTTAGAAGGCTTGCAAAGAATTGCGTTTTCGAACTCGTTTATCATTCCTCTAGCTACTTCTGCCAACCTCGAGAGAATCTCCATCGCTTGAACTCTAATTGATTCGGCTGATTTTTCGTCAAAAATAGTTTCGATATCAGGTAACAAATCATAGAAGGTATCGTGTAAATCCAGGATCTTAAATAGCTTCTCCGGAGCACAACGACTGATACTAATGGCTTCAGCAATGTTAAATAGTTGAACCGCAGGACCTTTAATGGTTTCCATGAAACAGGCGTCATTTGTCGCTGTTCCTAAACCTTCGAAGATGTGCTCGAAGAGTCTCTTCTCTCTTGCGAACAAAACCCTAATGCACATTTTCGTTGCACACATCCACTTCCCAATCTTCGCATTCAAAGCCTCCCATTACATCCTTTGGAAATAACTGGTGCTTAATTTCTCAACTCCAAGCTTTTTGAAGCACACGTCCACCACAGATTTTCGGACACTACCTTACACCTGGACGCACTCTTGGAAGTAGTCGACGACGATCATACGCTACGCGATGCTGCGAGGATCACATACGACATCCAAAGGAATTAGATCTATCTCGCGAATACTACTCATAGATCTGTAGCTCAAGATTGTATTGCTACTCTCGTCTTGTTCTAGACTAGAGAAGAAGAGTCGTCTCGGGATATAGAGCCTTCTTCACCTCGGCTGCTGTAATCTTCGTTTCCTGGAAACTCGCTAATGGAGGTGCTGGTTCTAGGAGTCAAGTGAGCTGATGACATCGACTCAGTGAGTGTCTCTGTCTCGACGGCACTAGCGTGGGAGATGAGTATGTTACGGAACTTATCCTCAAGTCTAGCCATGGCAATCTGAATACTGCCGTTGATTTTCTTTGACTGCTCCTGGACTCCGGCGGCTCCGTCATCGTCCGATGGAGTAGTTGACTCCATGGATAGTTAGATTTGATCGACTGCTTGTATGTATCGATCGATCTCTTGGAGATCACCTTCAAAGATCATTTGAACCATGGCATCTTCCGAAGCTGTAGCGTCTCACCGGAGCATGATCTGTTTGGCAGTTTCTTAAGATACATAATCATTCTTCGGCTGCCCCATGAACAATTATCAAATATTGGTTGCTTATTCAATTCAGAATCTAGAAATTGAAAAGGGTTTTGAATCTTTTTTATTTAGTCAAAATACAAATCCAACACATGATTTCTTTTTTACAAAAAGTATATATATTATACTATTTTAATTTTAATATTAATTAATATAATAATATTTTTCATTTGTTATTTGTTTGCAGGTACCGATTTAGTCGGTAAAAGAGCACTTGTTAGAGCAAGGGATCGAAGTTTGGATGTAGTTGATCCATGTGTCAACCACGTGGCTAACAGTAAAATATTAATTTATTTATCCGTATGGATCCTGGACCATAAATATTGCAACTTATTTTCTTTGCGGACCATTAGGTTTTGATTGTAAGCTTTTCTTTTCTATTGTGTTTTTTTCTAATTTTTTCCAAATATTATTATAATTGTAGGGTTTGAAAGCACTCCATGGATGATGACAATGGACCCCTTTATGAAGTGTAGGTTAAAAGCCCAAGATTTGTCTTTTTCCTACAAATAGTCATGTATTATTCATAGTTAGGGTTAAGAGTTAGGCAAAATGTAGCCGCCACGTTGTGAGGTTTCTTGTAGAGTTAGATTCTTATTTCTTAAGTATAATGTGTTTCTCACACTTCAATAAATCGAGTGATCATTCAACCTAATCTTCATATTTGTGTTGTTCTTATTTTCCGCATCTTGTTCATCAAATCACAATTAGGGTTTTATTCCCAATAAGTGGTATCAGAGCGGATCTTTGAAGATCTATTGATTTTTGAAGAATCGGTTCTTTATTTGATGATTTTCTACACAAGATTTTGAAGATTTTTGGTGTTTTGGCGATTTGAAATCAAGGGTTTTTTTTCTACTATTGATGATGATTTATGGTGTTCTTCTAATGTTCATCTGGTATATCTTTGAACCTGTTTCGTTTTACTCTTCACTGGGTTGATCTGATCATTTGATGTTAATGGATTTATTTCATTTGATTTAATCCATTTATTCAATTCCATTTATTCAAGTTTGTTCACTGTTCATTCTTGAGCCCATTATCGATGGTTTCTTATCGTTGTTTGGCTCAAGAAAATTGATGATTTAATTTTTGACTATGCTTTAGCCCACTAATATTGATCTGTGGAATAAGGGTTCATTGATATCGTATACTGCAAATTCGATCCATTCGTAAGAAAAAAAATGTACCTTGAATTCTTGATTCGGTATCTGTATACGGGTTTATTGTCAAAATCAAAATTTGATTTTATTGATTTTGGGTTTAATCTTGTTAATCTGTTCCTTCATTGAATGTCGATGTTGTATAGTGACTGGATTGATCTTAGAAAGACAATTTTGGTATTAATCAATAATCGGTCTTGATGGTCCTAGAAAGAAATGTCAAAATCAAGTTATGTAAACACAGAAAGTGGGTTATTGATCTGGAATTGAATTGGAGTTAGGTTCTCAATCGCCAAATGGTTATTGCCATCGGTGCTTAAAACAATCAAATTGGAAAGCCAAAATAAGTTTGATTGTTGATCGTTCTGATCAAATTGCTATGTCGGAACTTGAACTGGTGACAGAAGATGTACTTTGATCGTTTTGTTCTTAATGAAGGGAAGGATGCAAAAGAATTCAGAACGAGAATAATCGCAAATGTGAAGTTAATTTTAGAATTGGAATGCTGGTCAAACCTTGGAAGTCAAAATCAATATGATTGATCTTTCCTGCGAATGGTCTTGGAAACTGTACTACTGGGATTCTAGGTTGCACTCATATCCTAACGAAAGTTTAAATTAAGACCGGTTTCAGACTCGACTAGGCTCGTTGACTTTGGTTCGCAGCGAATCTGTGCTTCGATTCATTGTTACTTGTGATTCGCATTGGGTCGGTGATTGATTGATTTGGAGCGATAGGTCAATGATTGGGGGTTACCTTGATTCGCACTTTCTGATTCGGAGCTAACTATCTCTCAATTGATGTTACAAAAGTGATTTTGGGTTCGCACTCACTTCCCATACGAATGTTAAAATTGATTTGTGCTCGCATTGGGACTGGACTCAAATTCGCATTTTTGTTCTCGGATCTAAAGTGTAATTCGTGGATGTCGATTTCTTGGATTCGGAATTTAATCGCGTGAATGTTGTCGATGTATTCTTTTATTTCACTGATATAATGGGGAAGATGATTCAAGTTACAATTCTGGTCCCTAGAACTTCAGTTATTTAATAGTTATGGTCCATGTATATTTCATGACTTGGAAGCTTTGGATCATATTGAGAAACTGTTACAAATGAGAGGGAATATGATGCAGATTTATTATTTTAATCCCCCAACTTTCAACAATATGACAGTTTCAACCCATTTTTCGAAAAGTTTGCAAATTTGAGGGCCGGTGAACAGTTTTGGATTTTTTAACGCACATATTTTTTTCCTGAACAGAAAATAAGGATTCCAATAAGTCTTGGCGGTTCGGAAAGTCATTTTACGTGATAACGTCAAATTTTCATGACTTTTTCGGATTTTATACTTCATCGTTTATATCATTTTGTCATGGGGGAGCATAGTAATTTTTTATCCATTCAAGATCATTCTCATGACCATTTGAAGGATTTATAATCACATTTTTTATTATAAATCGAGGGAGAATTTGGTATGGCCATTCGAAATTGGATTTGTGACTTTTCAAAGTTGAAGTTTTTTTGATAAAGCTTGTGGTAGAATTATGAAGGTAGCTTTTACAGTGGAAGTTCTTCATCGAGCTCTGCTAAAGCTTTTACAAAGAAGTATCCTTTACAGTGGAAGTTCTTTATCGAGCTCTGCTAAGGACTTGTTATATCTCCAACTTCTAGTATTTTCTCGATCAAGCGGCATTACAAATCTTAAAGTTTGGGTTGTTACATGATATTTTTTGATGGCTTATATCATTAGCTTATTTGAAGATCATTGTGACTTGGAGGGGGAGCTCTTCAAAGACAAGAAGTGATTTGGTTTCTTTATTCTGAAATAGGTTTTTTGATGGCGGGTTTGGTTTTCATGATGATTTTTTTGGGATTACATTCGAAAATGAAGTTTAAATACATTACTTCAGTGCTTGATTTATATATCCTAGAGCCCGTGTTTGAAGACTATTGAAGAATCAAGATTCATGGACTGCTTCATCTATTCCTCGTTGCAAGATCTTTTTATTTGCTAGATGCTTGTTTTGGAAGTTAAAGCATTGTCATCCATTCCATACTTTGAGGGGGGGGGGGGGGGGGATTGTAGGGTTTCAAAGCACTCCATTGATGATGACAATGGGCCCCTTTATGAAGTGTAGGTTTGTAACGCAGTAAAAATTTGAACAAATTTTCACTTTTATAACCCATAAAATATCATTTGTAATCATAAATAAAACATTGTATCAACATTGTATCAGTACAAAACCCAAGATATATATATATATATATATATATATATATATATATATATATATATATATATATATATATATATATATATATATATATATGACCTCCGGTGTGCGTGTGTACGAATCATGCCGGCGCCTTCCCGCAATCATCACTGGTACCTGAAACAAATAACACATAACACTGTAAGCACAAATGCTTAGTGAGTTCCCCAAAATACGACTCTAACACATAATAGCCACTCGAGGCTGTAACTCTGTTGACCCTCAGGTCTATGTGTCTCACTGGGGCCCTCTAGCCCCAACTCTCTATGGGCCCTCTGAACCTAACTCTGTGGACCCGAAAGTCGTAACTCTGTGGACCCGAAGGTCCTAACTCTGTAACTCTGAATCATGCATGACACATATCACAATGAATCATAGCACATAAATAACATGCAATTACAATGGCATATAACTCTAAAATACTCTATCACATAACTCTGTTACCACACTAGGTAAAGTATAGTGAGAAGACTCACCTCGGGTATCTCGGTAATCTCTGACTCGGTAATGCTGGTCTAACCTCCGCCTAATCAAAATAAATACCCTAATTATTATAACTCTCAAAGGCTAGACTATGTCTTCTTATGACACTCTCAGAAGGGTAAAAGACCATTTTACCCCTCTCAAAACTCAAAGGCCCCACAATAGACCATACCCTAAAAGTCACCTTTCTGGCCAGATGTGTACTCTGGGCGTACCCGGTTTCCTCTCAGGATCGGGGGACGCTACCCAGTACATGGCGCGTACTAGGATTACGCTTGGCGTACTCCCAGCTTCAGTACCTTAACTCTCTTAGGTCTTAAACGGTTAACACTGATGGAATAGTGTCTAAGGCTGCAACTATATTAGGCAAATATTTGACCCGATTGTGCATGGTCCTTTTGGGTTGCCTTCACCATAGCAACTTGACAGGATGATTTATTACGAGAGAATAGATATTATTAATATATTATGAGAATAATATAAGGAATAATAATATTGTTATTTGATTAATATAAGTCATAAATTAATTAGTATTAATTTGGTGACTTAAAGACATTAATTAAATAAGAGGGTATAAACTGTCAATTATTTGATAGTTACATTTTGGACTGTAAATCCTTAAGGGATAGGGGTTGGACGAATTCTAGGGCTTGGGATAGCCTCAAATTCGTCCAAGGCTTATCTTTTGTAAGGATTAGGATTGCTTAGGGTTTAAGTTATCCAATTAGGGTTTAAGGGTGAAACCCTTGGAGCCTTACAAGTATAAATAGACCCCTTGGGGAAGGGAAATCGGCATCTCTTCTAAAGTAAGGAAACCCTGGCCGAGTTTTTACCTCTCCTCTCTCCTAAATCATCCTCTTGCTAGTTGGTGTTTGTAAGCCATTAGAGGAGTGACAATTGTGACTCTAGAGCTCCAAGAACAAGAAGATCAAACAAGTGTTTCAAGGTAAGCTTCTATCTCTGGGTTTGTATTGTTCTTATACCTAATTAGTCATTAGAAGTCTTGGATTCAATGCATGTTTAATTAGAGAAACCTATATCCAAGCATTAGGGTTTGCATGTGCACATAGGAATGTTCATATGGCCAAAAACCCATCAGTGGTTTCAGAGTCTAGATTGGTTTCTATTAAATTGTTGCTTGATTATTTGAATCTTACCTGCAAAATTCGATTTTTATGTTTCTGAGTCATGGACTCGGCGAGTCCCATAGTGGACTCGGCGAGTTGGCCTGACTCGGCAAGTCCGAGCGTCAGGAAGAGCCAAAATCGGGATTTTTTCATATTTATCTTATGGAAACTTACCTTTATCATATTAGATCAACTCAAATCCGATTTTATGATATATATATGACTATATATTTGATCTAATAGAAGATATTTATCAATTAATAAAATATTTAATTTCCTTATATGATAATTATTAATTATTTTGATTAAATTGGTAAATTGTTTTTCAAGAAATCATAAATAAATCAAATATGGATAATTATATGATTAATTGTTAATTTAAATTATTGGTTATTTGATCCTTTATCTTTTAAATGTTTAAAACTTGCCCTCAAGTTTTGAAATTTATATTTTGTGATTAAAAGTTTAATTTAGACAATTTAAATTTCAAACCCTAGAATTTTACAAGTTTAAAATTCAACCCTATACTAATATAATATTACAAGATTAATATCTATATATGTATAACTTAAATGCTAGTCTTACCGTTAGTAGGCCTCATTCACGAAGCCGGTCTATAAGGTGGTTATAAGGTTGCGACCTATAAAATGGCGCTTAATGGGTGTACACTCACACCTACCGCTTGCTTGATCGGTGGAGGGTCGTTAGCCGAACGGGTAGGATAGGGCAACCTCATCCTCTCATTAAAAGTATAATATGAAATACAAAGTAACTACATGTTTTTTTTAAAATTTCCCAATCTTAGTTACTTTAGGAAAAGTGAATTGATGCAATCCGATGAAATTACTTTAGGAAAGGTGGCAAAGGGTGATTAATTGTTTATCATAGTTCGATGGAGCGTGTGTGGTTTACCGGCACATCGAATAGGTGATTGTTACAATGAAGGGACCATGTGAATTTGCATGGTAATTCACACCTGCTTTGTGATCCTCGGTATCCCAATCACAAACAAGAGGGGCATATCGAGATTTAAACATGCCATTGAAAAGTTTCAATGAATCTCATCCAAACCTAGGAATTCTCAATACATTTAGGACTTAAAGTTATGTTTTTCATGGTGGAGAATTAGTGAATCGTCATTCACTTACCTTCAAATTGTTTGCATATTAGATTACGGCATCCCTTTTCCAATGTGTAAATATTGTTGTTGGATCCTAGCCCTAATTTTTCTTCTTGGGTGATAATTAGGGATTCATATTCTAATCTATTTTTGTCCTTTCTATTTGTAGATGTCGAACGCTAACAACGCTGCTGCTAGTTCATTCACATTGATGAGCCTTTGTCAAAAGGTCACCTTCGATGTAACGAACTTTAGCGAATGGATAAGATAAATTCGCACGATTGCTCGCTATGAGGATAAGGAGTATGTCCTCGATGAGAAGCTCGAGAAAATCAACCCTGAAATCGCTACTCCGGCTGAAATGACCGCTTTTGAAACTCACGAGCATGATACAACGAAGGTACATTGCATCATGATAGCCACTATGAACACCGAATTCCAAAAGTCCTATGAGGACATGTACCCGTACGAGATGCACCAAGACTTGTTGGAGAGATACCACCAAAACGCGAGACAAGAGCGTTATGCGATTTTCACTAACATGATTTCCGCTAAGATGGGTCATGGAGAGTCTCTTACCGTGCACCTGCAAAAGATGCAAAGGTATGTCGACCGTCTTCGCAAGTTGAATGTTGACTTTGGGGAAGACTTGGCGATCGACATGGTGCTTCACTCTTTGCCTCCAAGTTACAATCAATTTAGGATGACCTATCACATAAACAAAGAAGAGGTCACCCTAAGCAAACTACAAGGTCTCTTGAGGGTCGCTGAGAGCAACTTCAAGGACAAGTCTGTTGCACCAACTCCCAATCCACCCGCCGCTCCTGTTTTGGCAATTGGACAAGGGAAGGGAAAGAAGAGGAAGGCTTCGTCTAAGAACTATCGCAAGGTTAAAGCCCGAGATGGTGCCTCTTCTAGTGGGACCAAAGTTGATCCCGCTAAGCCCTGCCCTAATCCAAAGGAGGCAGAATGCCACCACTGCCACAAGATAGGACACTGGAAGAGAAGCTGCCCAGAGTACCTGCAAGCCATCAAGGAAGGAAAGATCAAGCCGTCTTTCGCAGGTATATACACAATTAAATCTAACGATTCATCTCATGATATTTCTTGGGTTCTTGATGTCGGTTGTGGTTACCACATTTTTTCTAATGTGCAGGGACTAAGAAGAAATAGAGATGTGGAGCATGGAAGAATAAATCTAATCATGGGGAACAAAAGATCGTCGCCTGTGACCAAGATTGGAGTGTATTCTTTAGTGCTTAGGAATGGTTTATCTTTAGATTTGAGCAATTGTTGATATTCGCCAGAAGTGGCTAGAAACATCATTTCATTTCTTGGTTTGTTTAGACAAGGTTTTAGATTTTCTTTTAATAATGAGAATGGTTCTATTTTGGCTTATCTAAATGGTGTCTTTTATTTTCAAGCAATACCGTGTAATGGAATTTATGAAACTGTTATGATTATTGATAACTTAGGAAATGATGGTTTATGCATGGATTCTTCCAATAGTATGGATAAGGTATCCTTGTGGCATTATCGTCTTGGACATGTCAACAAGAAACGCATAGCCCAACTCCAAAAGGATGGAGTGTTGGAGTCATTCGACCTTAGGGAAGATGACACATGCGAGTCTTGTGTACTTGGAAAGATGACTAAGTTACCCTTCGCTGGTACGTGCGAAAGGGGTGAGGGTCTATTGGACCTCATACATACCGATGTGTGTGGACCGTTTAAATCTACCACGAAGGATGGAAACCGCTTCTACGTGACTTTTACCGATGACTATAGTAGATATGGGTATATCTACTTAATCAAGCAAAAGTCAGAAACCTTTGAAAAGTTCAAAGAGTTCAAGAATGAAGTGGAGAATCAATTGGGCAGGAAAATCAAGATGCTTCGATCCGATCGAGGAGGAGAGTACCTAAGTCTTGAATTCCATGATTATCTCAGGGAGTGTGGAATAGTTTCACAATTGACGCCACCTAGGACACCGCAGTTATATGGTGTGACAGAAAGGCGTAATCGAACCTTGTTGGACATGGTTCGTTCTATGATGAGTTGTGCTTCGATATCTATCTCTTTTTGGGGGTATGCCTTAGAGACTTCCGCCCATATCCTTAACCGAGTCCCTACTAAGAAGGTTGCCAAAACATCTCATGAGATGTGGACGAGGAAAGTTCCTTCGTTAGCACATATCAAGGTTTGGGGTTGCGAGGCTTTCGTAAGACGAGATACTCACGACAAGCTTGAACCTCGTAGTGAGCGATGTATTTTCATCGGCTACCCGCATAAATCCTTTGGATATCTCTTTTATAGACCAAAGGACAATGTTGTCTTTGTTTCGAGGAGAGGAGTTTTCTGAGAGCGAGAACTCATAGGCCAAGGAGATAGTGGGAGGCAAATCGAGCTTGAAGAGATTCAAGAGTCGATAGATGATGGAACCTCTACCGCTGGCACTCAACCCGAGGTGGAAACTCCAGTTGAACCGATTGATGTATCATTACCTCTTAGATGTTCCGAAAGAGTTAGAGTTTAACCCCAGTTATATGGTTTTCATATTACTACCGAAGGGGACACGTATATTAGTGATAGTACACTAATAAACCTTGATGAACCTAATAGCTACAAGGAAGTCATGGCAGGCCCGGAGTCTGCAAAATGGAAAGAGGCAATGGATAGCGAGATCCAATCCATGTATGATAACCAAGTTTGGAATTTGGTTGATAATGTGCCCGAACGTAAGACCGTTAGGTGCAAATGGATCTTCAAGAAGAAGACCGACATGGATGGAAACGTACACACATATAAGGCGTGATTGGTTGCGAAGGGCTTTACTCAAACTCCCAGAGTTGACTATGATGAGACCTTCTCACCAGTTGAGAAGATTAAGTCTATGAGAGTGATGCTAGCTATTGCCGCATTTCATGATTATGAGATTTGGCAAATGGATGTCAAGACCGCTTTCCTTAACGGGAAGTTGGCTGAGGATGGTTACATGGCTCAGCCAGAGGGGTTTGTGGATCCGAAGCATCCGAATAGAGTGTGTAAGCTTGAGAAGTCCATTTATGGACTTAAGCAAGCGTCTCGCAGATGAAATCTTTGCTTCGATGAGAAAGTCAAAGAGTTTGGATTTGTACGAAGAGAAGATGAATCGTGTGTATATGTCAAAGCCAGTGGGAGTATAGTAAGCTTCCTCGTTCTATATGTCGATGACATATTACTCATAGGAAATAACGTCCGGACTCTGCAGGAAGTTAAGTCCTGGCTCGGGAAGTGCTTCACTATGAAGGACCTCGGAGAGGCTTCCTATATTTTAGAAATAAGGATAGTCAGAGAGAGAAGTAAGAGACTAATAGGACTTAGTCAGAACACTTACTTAGAGAAGGTACTAAAATGTTTTAGTATGGAAAACTCAAAGAAGGAAGAATTACCGATACAAAGCAATGCCAAGTTGAGTAAGACTCAAAGTCCGAGTACCGAAGCTGAGATAACTAAAATGAGCAGAGTTCCATACGCTTCCGCAGTTGGCTCAATCATGTACGCTATGACCTGTACTCGCCCGGATGTAGCCTTTGCTTTGAGCATGGTTAGTAGATATCAAGGGAATCCTGGCAGAGCCCATTGGATTGCGGTGAAGAATATCCTTAAGTACCTTCAGAGGACGAAGGAATGGTTTTTAGTCCTCGGAGGGAGTGATGACTTGAAGGTGCGAGGGTATAGTGACACCAGCTTTCAGACCGATAGGGATAACTACCGTTCGCAGTCGGGCTGGGTCTTTATCCTGAATGGAGGAACAGTGACTTGGAAAAGTTCCAAGCAGGAAACCATAGCTGATTCAACGTGCGAATCAGAGTACATCGCAGCGATCGAAGCATCGAAGGAGGCAATATGGTTGAAGAACTTCATTGGTGATCTTGGAGTTGTACCTACCATAAAGGAGCCCATGGAGATTTTCTATGATAATGAAGGAGTGGTTGCCTTAACCAAGGAACCAAGAGATCATGGTAGATCAAGACATATCGACAGAAAATATCACTTCATCAGACATCGTGTAGAAGAAGGACAACTCGTAGTGAAGAGGATATCATCAGAAGATAACCCAGCAGATCCCCTTACGAAGGGACTAAGTAGGGTTAAGCACTTGCAGCATGCTAGGAGTATTAGGCTGAAGGATGATATTAGCATAGATTAGATAGTATTAGAAATGTGTAATAGATAAATGTAATTAACATTTGATGATTAAATAAAGGAGTTTTATTTATAAGTAATGTTACTGTCTTATGTTGATTGTTTAACTATTGTTTCACTTTGCATGTTTTGACTTCCAGAATAATTGAGTTTATTAAGAATAATCGAATTATTCAAATTGTCCACAATCGTTCATATGTTGGAAGTAGATATGAATGAAGATTGTCATGAATTGGTGTGTAGATTGTCTAAATGGTTTTAGACATAGCAAAAGATTGTTGCAACGTTCATGAGTGCTTATGAACTAGTTTTGAGCATTGGAACAAACCCACGCTTGCTGGAATCACCTTATGGAATGTGATAAAAAGGGCGATCGCAAGACGATAATATCATATAGTCTTAAAACCTAGATATATGGTTTGTTATTTGTTAATTGATTGTACATTGATAATGTGAAAACGCATTGGTAACTCGATGTTATAAAACGCATTGTTGTGTATAGTTGATTAATGAATAAGTAAATGCATATAAGTCGAAGTTTATCTGTAACTTTTATCCTAATAAGGAAAAAGTGATATCTCGGCCACTCGATGATTTGATTTGACTTATGTGCAGGGCCCGGTCAGAACTGAATTGATGTGTTCGATTAAGTTCTATGTCAAATAAATCGGAGATCGAGAAACCAAATGCTAGACTAATTATTCCATAGAATTGTCAGCATGATATCTAACAGAGGACTGTACGATCCCTTATCTAAAGGACAAGATTAATTAGATCAGAGTTTGACAGCGTCTTTGAGAGCTACGATTGCAAATCGGATTGTACTTGTGCATATAGTTACTAGACTTATCCAAGTAGGAGACTGTTGGAATAATGTCTAAGGCTGCAACTATATTAGGCAAGTATTTGACCCGATTGTGCATGGTCCTTTTGGGTTGCTTTCACCATAGCAACTTGACAGGATGATTTATTATGAGAGAATATATATTATTAATATATTATGAGGATAATATAAGGAATAATAACATTGTTATTTGATTAATATAAGTCATAAATTAATTAGTATTAATTTGGTGACTTAAAGACATTAATTAAATAAGAGGGTATAAACTGTCAATTGTTTGATTGTTACATTTTGGGCTGTAAATCCTTAAGGGATAGGGGTTGGACGAATTCTAGCACTTGGGATAGCCTCAAATTCGTCAAAGGCTTATCTTTGGTAATGATTAGGATTGCTTAGGGTTTAAGTTATCATATTAGGGTTAAAGGGTGAAACCCTAGGAGCCTTACAAGTATAAATAGACCCCTTGGAGAAGGGAAATTGGCATCTCTTCTAAAGTAAGGAAACCCTGGCCGATTTTTTCCCTTTCCTCTCTCCTAAATCATTCTCTTGCTAGTTGGTGTTTGTAAGCCATTGGAGGAGTGACAATTGTGACTCAAGAGCTCCAAGAACAAGAAGATCAAACAAGTGTTTCAAGGTAAGCTTCTATCTCTGGGTTTGTATTGTTCTTATACCTAATTAGTCATTAGAAGTCTTGGATTCAATGCATGTTTAATTAGATAAACCTAGATCCAAGCATTAGGGTTTGCATGTGCACATAGGAATGTTCATATGGCCAAAAACCCATCAAAGACCCACGTCCAACTTTTAGATCTGACCATTTCTAAGCCTCTTCAACCATAAAGTCGATGACTTTAAGCCTTTGCATGGCTGAATAAGTCACTAGCACCCAAAACATTTCATTCTCTAACCCTAGAAAGCATAGAACTCAAGCATGACCTCCTATCAATGACAAAGATGGGAACTTTATGGATCTAGACCTCAAATACCACTGAAAAGGGACAGGTCTCGGACCATGGAGCACCTTACACTCATAAAGTCTCCACCTTTAGGTTTTTAACCCTAGAAATGGCACATGCAACAACAAACCAAAATGAAGTGGAAAGTTTTGAACTTTATACCTCTAAATGTAGCTCCTTTCTCTGTAGATCTCAGATCCAAACTTGCACTTCAAGCTTTTAGTCTCCACAAGCTCCTTTCTTCCTTCTTCACTAACACACCAAGGCACTATTAGCTCCAAGAACACACACACTCACTAAGCACGATGGAAGGCTCTCTCTTAGGGTTTTACTTACTGATATGGAGGCTGAAAAATGAGCCTTAGCATCCTTTAAATAGTACAAAACACAGAATTAAGGTTTTGCACCTGGGCTGGGTACGCCCGGCGTAACTCTTGGTACGCCCAACGTACCTTGGCGATAACACGTTCTTTTTAAGCGCTTGAGTACGCGAAGCATACCCGTATGGTACGCCCAGCGTACTCACTTGCTAAACAAAAGATTACTCAAGGGCTAAACATGGCCAAACACAAAGAGCAAGGATGAAAGAAAAATACTTGAATCTCGGGGTGTTAAAATTCTCCCCCACTCGAACCAGACTTCTCCCCCGAAGTCTCATTCCTCGAACAACTCTGGATGTTGCCCCCGCATCTCCGACTCTAACTCCCAAGTCATCTCGGACCCCTTCCAATGTTGCCACTGGATCAAAACCAGAGGCACTTCCTTGTACCTCAAAACCTTGATCTTCTGATCCCTGATCGCCACCGGTCTCTCAGCATAATTTAGGCTTGCATCCACCTGAACATCTTCCAATGGCACCACTGCCGACTCATCTGCTATACACTTTTATAACTGCGACACGTGGAAGGTGTCATGAATCTGACCCAACTCTGCAGGTAGCTCCAAGCAATACGCTACCCTACCCACCCTCGCGATCACTCTAAACGACCCAATATACTAGGATCCCAGCTTGCCCCTCTTTTTGAATCGGATCACTCCTTTCCAAGGAGATACCTTCATAAGCACCAAATCACTGACCTGAAATTCGAGCTCGAATCGTCGCCTATTAGCATAACTCTTCTGGCGACTCTGAGCGGTCAATAACCTATGCCTGACCTGCTGGATCTGCTCTAACGTCTGAAGCACTATCTCCGTACTACCCATCACACGCTGCCCCACATCTCCCCAACAAATGGGGGTTCGACACTTCATCCCATACAACAGATCAAAGGATGGCATACCAATGCTCGAATGATGGCTGTTGTTGTAGGAAAACTCCGCCAAGGGTAAGTACGTGTCCCAACTCCCGCCGAAGTCCAACACACATGCCCGGAGCATATCCTTGAGCGTCTAAATCGTCCGCTCACTTTGTCCGTCAGTCTGGGGGTGGTATGCGGTACTGAATAGTACCCAATTCCTCATGGAATTTCTTCCAGAATCTAGAGGTGAAACGTACATCCCGGTATGAGACAATCGAGATCGGTACTCCATGTCGTGCTACCACTTCCCTCACATACATCTCTGCTAACCTCTCTGTAGAAGAGCTCTCGCTAATAGCGAGGAAATGAGCGCTCTTCGTCAACCGATCTACAATCACCCAAATTGCATCGACAACCCTCGCAGTCCTTGGCAATTTGGTGATAAAGTCCATGGAAATCTGTTCCCACTTCCACTAAGGAATTTCTAACGGCTGCAACTTTCCGTGCGGTCTCTGATGCTCGGCCTTAACCCTGCGACAGGTTAGGCACCTCTCCACGAACCATGCAGCGCCCCTCTTCATATAGGGCCACCAATACTCCCTTTTCAGGTCCAAATACATCTTAGTGGCCCCGGGATGGATCGAGAACTTCGATCAATGAGCCTCTTCCATCAAAATGGTACGCGTTCCGCCCACATGCGGTACCCAGATCCAACCCTAAAATGTTATAAGCCCCCAACCATCGGTGACGAACTCTGATACTTGCCCGACAACCCGCTCTCTCTTCTGGTTTTCTGGCCTAACGGCCTTGGTCTGAGCTCCTCGAATGGTGTCCAACACCGGAGTTATCACCGTTAACCTCATACAAATATCACGCATCAGAACACTCTCCGCCCTACGACTCAAGGCATCGGCCACTACGTTGGCTTTTCCCGGGTGGTACAGGATTTCGCATTCATAATCCTTTACCACATCCAACCATCTCCTCTGTCGCATATTCAGGTTGGGCTGATCCATCAACTACTTCAGGCTCTTGTGATCTGTGTATATGGTACACCGGACCCCATATAAATAGTGACGCCAGATCTTGAGGGCGAACACTACTGCCCCCAACTCTAAATTACGGGTAGGATACCTCGCCTCATGAGGCTTCAGCTGCCTCGATGCATACGCTATGACATGACCCCTCTTCATAAGTACTGCTCCCAACCCTGATATCGACGTGTCACAATATACCACAATATCCCCCATTCCCTCCGGAAGGGCTAACACCGGGGCTTCGCATAATCTCTGACGAAGTGTCTTGAAGGAGGCCTGATGCTCTGGACCCCAAGCAAAAACTACACCCTTCCAGGTCAACTTAGTGAGTGGCACGACGATCTTGGAGAAATCCCTGATGAATCTCTGATAATAGCCTACTAATCCTAAAAAACTCCTGATCTCCGTGGATGACCTCGGCACTTCCCAACTCATCACCGCTCAATTATGGCCGGGTCGACCAATATCCCTTTCTGGTTAACAAGATGTCCCAGGAACTGGATTTCTCGTAACCAAAAATCACACTTGGAAAACTTGGCATAAAGCCTCTCCGATCTCAAGACCCCTAGGATCTCCCTCAAATGCTCCTCATACTGCTCTCTAGATCTTGAATACACCAAAATGTCGTCGATGAAAACGATCACCGAGCGATCCAACATCGGTCTGCACACCCTGTTCATGAGGTCCATGAACACTACTGGTGCGTTGGTGAGCCCGAAAGGCATCACCACGAACTCGTAATGCCCGTAACGAGTCCTAAATACTATCTTCTGAATATCCTCATCTCGCACCCTCACCTGATGATATCTAGACCTCAAGTCAATCTTGGAAAACCAAGATGCCCCCTGCAACTGATCGAACAAATCGTCAATCCTCGGCAACGGGTAACGGTTCTTGACCGTCAATTTGTTCAACTCCCGATAGTCAATGCACATCCGGTGTGAACCATCCTTTTTCTTGACAAAAAGGATAGGAGCTCCCCACGGTGAACTACTCAGCCGAATAAATCCCTTTCCCAGCAGCTCCTGCAGCTGCGAGGATAACTCTTGCATCTCTGGAGGTGCAAGGCGATATGGCGCCTTGGCGATAGGCGTGGCCCCCGGAACCAAATCGATACTGAACTCCACCTGCCTCACAGGAGGTACGCCCGGCAACTCCTCCGGAAATACATCCGGGAACTCACGCACTATCGGAACCTCTCCTACAGACCTCGGTCTCTCCGACTCAACCCTTGCGTCCATAACATATTCTATGAATCCTTTACATCCCTGTTGAAGACTCTGCCTCGCCCTGGCGGCTGAGCAAAACGCTGAACCGGAACGTGTACCCTCGCCGTACACCGTAAGAACTCCCCCACTAGGGTCTCGCATGGTCACCAACTGTCACTCACAGTCAATGTTCGCTCCAAATCTGCTTAACCAGTCCATGCCCACGATGACACAGTCATCCCCCATCGCAATAGGGACCAAATCTATCGGAAACTCAACCCCAAAAATCTCAAGTACACAACCACGAATCACCTCGGTGGCGTACACTGCTCTTTCATCTGCTATGGAAACTCTCAGAGGTCGACTCATCACCTCTCGACTAATACTGATTTGTCGACTAAAGGCCAACGATACAAAAGATCGACTTGCACCGAGTCAAATAACACTAGAGCAGGTACAGAATTCACAAGGAAGGTACCTACGCATAACGTAATATAAGCTTAATCATCCTAGAATATACAAGAATACATGAAAGAGTACATACCGGCCACAACATCGGGCGCTGCGCGGACCTCCTCCGCAGTCAACTGGAAAGCTCTCCCACGTGCCTTCGGTGCCTCAACCTTCGCAGGTTGAACATTCCCAGCTCTCACCGCAAAAGGGGCTGATCCCGGAAATGCTCCCTGCGCTGACCCCCGCAACTGTGGACACTCTGCCTTCCGGTGTCCAGTCTGGTTTCGATGAAAACAGACTGAAAAACCCTTAGGGGTAATCCTTGGCGATGTGCCCCTCCTTGCCACACTTGTAGCAAGACCCTGCTCTGCATATCCCATTGTGACTCTTGTCATACTTGCCACAAGTGAGAGCCTTCTGGTTCCCAGATCTCAAATCAGCGGGTTTGGCCCGCTTGGCTACCGGCTGAGACTAAGCCGACCGCCGATCCCCTCCCTGAGACTCAGCCTCCTCCCTAGCTTGGGTCTCCAACTCTATCTCCCTTTTCCGGGTATTTGCCTAAAGCTCGGAAAATATTCGGTATGTCGAGTTCTCCACGAACTCATGTATATCCCTCCTCAGAATGCTCAAATATCGGCTCATACGTGCCTGCTCGGAGGACACGTGCTCTGGGCAGAACATCACCCGCTCATGGAACATCCTCGTAATCACCGTAACAGACTCAGTACCCTGCTTGAGGGTCAGAAACTCCTGGGCCAAACGTTCCCTCTCCACCTGGGGAACGTACTCATCTCGAAACATAGCGGTGAACCTCTCCCAGGTCACCGCAACAAGCTCAGCAAACGTAAAATACGCAGTCACAAACTTCCACCAGTCCTTCGCTCCAAAGCGAAGCTGGTTCAGCACGAATCGGACTCTCAAATGCTCTGGAGATGAGCAAGTAAAGAAACATCCCTCTATGTCTGAAATCCATCTCATCGACGTGATCGGGTCCTGGGTCCCGTCAAACTCTGGTGGTTTTGTGTTGCTGAACTCTCGGAACAACAACGCATCACCACCCTGCGGCCTAGTCGCAACTATAGCTGCAGTGGCCATAGCAACAGCAGCCTCAGAAAGAGCAATGTATCTTTCATCAAATGTCTCCATCAGAGTGGTCTTGATAGACCCGAACATCTCTGGTATCTCTGCCCTGATGGCCGTAGCCACCTCCTCCTGGATGATCCTACGGATCTCCTCATCACCCGAACTGCTGATCACTGGTGTGTAGCGCGTCCCAACCATGGTCTCCTTCTGAAATACAACATAAGAATATTAGAGACCCTTTTCGATTATAATCACACTCGACAGCTCCACCCTACTCGTTCCTTGGTGCCCAAAGGATTCTTACTTGGACTGCGTACCAATCTGGTATCTTCAGTAGTACGGGCCCAATACTACCATCCATACTGCATTGGCATTCATCCCAAGTCCTCCTCCTTGAGCCTCAAATCCCAAGTACTCTACTCTCTCTATTATGTGCCACTCACTAGCAAAAATCTCATAAGCACCTCGCTGCTATCTAAATCACTCTTAAGCATCTCTAGCAGCAAAACCCCTAGACTAAGGCATCATATATATCAGGCCACTCTAGTCCTAATAAGAATACCTATTCTACTCTAGCATGCATATCGTAACTCATCTGTCACAACTAGAAATTTTGTGTCTTGTAATCACTATACTCAAGTAAATGTTGAATTCAAAAACTCAAGAGCATGTATGATGCTTACTCAATGGAAAAACTAAACCTCAATTCACTACATCAAGCAATTGGAAACCCTAGAAGTTCTTGATTAGGTCCATTTTGGACTAGGACTTCCTTATCGGACTCTATGGACCAATAAGCTTCCAATTTAACTATCATGGGCTTAGAACCCTTAAATGGGCTCTAATTGGACCCACATTAATATAATTCAACATTTTGGGCCATTTTGGGCCTAGAATGAAATGAATTAAAAGCTTTGATCCATGATTAACCTAATCTAGCTTAATAAAGCATAAAAATCACAATTTTATCTTATAAGGCCAATGATCACCCAAACTAACTCTAATATTGGTCTTAGTGGCAAAAAGCCCAAAAATCCTTTCTTCCCTCTCCATTCTCGGCCCAAGCCCAAGGAAAAGGAAGAGTTGACTTTGGATTGCCACCTCACTTTTATTTGTTGGGTCTCCATGCATGCAACTCATACTTCCAAGCATCTATCTTGTCAAAGTCACTCTCTTCTTTCCTCTCTCCCCTTCTCGGCCGAATCCCAAACACACACACAAACAATTCACTCATCTTTTCTCTCAAGGAACTCTCTCCATTTCTCCCCAAATTTTCGAGATCTAAGAGGTATTCAAGGGAGTTCTTCCACAAAGGGTTGCTTAGGCCGAAAATCTCTTCTTAACTCATATGAAATCTAGGTAAGTTGAAACTTGGATCCACACTTTAGACTTCTTCTTATGCCCAAAAATCTCTTCTTAACTCATATGAAATCATAATCTTGTGTCCTAGAACCTCTCAAACTCGAGATCATCAAGAAAGGGTTGCTTAGGCCGAAAATCATCCTATTTCCTTTCCATTTCTCTTCCAAATCCGAAACCACACCCTAAGGTGAGCTTCATACTCCCTATCTTTCGGTTTCATAAGTTTTGTGGGGGGGGGGGGGGGGGGGAGGGGAATACAAGTGAAAGTGTAGATCTATATGTGTTTTGTATGCCTTGTATGATTTCTATGTTTATATGTGTGTTTATGATGTTGGAATCTAACCATAATCCCCTAAAAATCGAGATATACTTTATGTTAAATGATACTAGCATCAAATATATTTCTACATACAAATTATTCCAAGAAAAATAGCTAAGTGGCTTAATAACATCTTCTTTGGGCTAAAAACTCAATTTTTGGATATAAAATGTTAAAAATATAAAGTTAAAGGGCCCAAAATGACATATTACGAATTCTGATGGACGAGAAGAGTCAAAACAGTTTCAATAAAGTATTTTCTGTAAATGTACTCTTTTGGAGGGTTGAAAATATAAATTTCAAGCTTAATGGGCTAAAAATGACATTTTTGGCCCAATAGGGCCCAATATGCGAAATTTCCTGTTTTGAGGGGCTAAAACTGTATTTTTCTGTAAAACAGTGGACTATTAGTGTTCCAAATTCTTTTCTAAGGTTGAAAATGCTTTTTTAATAATTTAAAAGGACCAAAGTTGCAAAAATTTTCCAATTTGGGCCAAAAATGTAAAAACTGCGAAAAAGAGGGGTTACAACCGAGAAAACTGTATTTTCAGGGATTAAAACTGTTTTCAACTAAGAATATGCTGAAAAATGTCAATTGCAATAAGTTTTGGTGTTAAATGACAAGAAAAATGGTTTAAGGACTAAACCGGAAACTTATTTATTCCAAAGGTTGAAAAAGTAAATTTAGCAGATAAAGAGGGGCTGAAAACAGAAAATTCTCAATGTTAATTCAATACATCCGTTGTGATTAAATAATGGAATTACAGCTATCGACAAATTATATTACACAACAACACCAAAAATCGTTATCAAACGAATTGATTCGGTCTCGAATCAATGACAAAATCGAAACTACTAACACGACAATAACTCGACTCATACACGGAAACATTTGGGAATTCAATACACATGTGAGAGTGCACAGATGTCGACGCACCATCTTTGGGCCCTAAAGTGTAAAATCTTGTTTGTTGGGCCTAGCTAGCCCAATGACCTGATCTTTAGGCCCGAAGACTCCAATCTTACGAGTTGTTGGGTCTTACATGATCCAATACAGCGTAAAAGGACTTTCAATGGCTTTTTTTTACTATTGGTCCCCAAGGGTCCTTTGGTACTGCTAGTAAAGTCGGTTATTCACATGCGAGTGGGTCAAGGGCCCTTCGTACTCTTTTTTTTATCCCCAACCGGGTAACGGAGTTACCGAGGTCTTCGTGCCCTCTTTCTCTTCGGATGTGGGACTACAAGAAGTCAGGGTGGTTGGATTACGTGAATAATACTGATGACGCCTACGGGATCATTAGTATAAGTTGCAAACTGGCCGTTTGCGTAACGCGTGTTTATAGCAATTCACCATGCGCAATAATCCGACGTCGCCTAGAATCAATGACTTCACACGTCACGATGGTTCTACAACTACATGGAATTCAAAGTATTAGGAAAACGTCGGGTTTTCCTAGGGTTTTACAATACATACAGTTTCGAAATGTACACAAGTTTAATGAACATTTTTTTTTAGAAACAAACAAGCATACTTATGGATCTTTAGAAACCTTTACAGAAACTCTTTTCAGAAAATATCAGATTTTCTGGTGGTTTTCAAAATAATACAAAACGTTGCTTTTCAAATGCCGCTTATGAACTCACCAACATTTCATATGTTGACGTTTTTCAAAATACTTGTATTCTCGGGTAATAAGTGAACCAAAGGAAAATGTACTCAGTGATGGCTTGCAGTTTGTTTAGCTATGAACCGAACAATTTGTTTTTGGGAATGTAATGTTAAAACAATGTACTCAGTGTAAACATTACCAGTTGTACTATATTAATGCATGGTGACGAATGCTGTTATGTTTCATATATATTCAATGTTATGGAATTCAATTAAGTCACAACAGCCCTTGGACGTTTCCACCGTCTGGTTCGGGGGTGTGACAGGTTGGTATCAGAGATTTGTTTATAGTGAACTAGCATATCTAGCCACACATTGATATGCAACTATAAACCAAAAAGAGGGACTAACTTAACTTTGAACAAAACGAGTAAAAATACAACAATAAAATATCTTTGCTTGCAGTAGGAACAAGGAACATAACTGTTGGGTTATGAGCATTCTAACACTCCTAAGTGTACATGCAACCCTAAATACCTTGGATCTATGTTTTCTCTATTATACATGCAAATATGAACATCCAAGGTATTATCCTAATCTAGCATACAAAATATCAATATAACAAGATAGAATACATACCTCTTTAATGGTGCTTGTCTTCATGAAGCTTGAGTGCTTAGTGCCCCAAGTGTGACACCTCAAATGGTTCACACAACACCAAATACACTTGGAATAACTTGAGAGAAATTAGAACACTTCATGAAATCGTCTAGCCCTCATACACACACATAGTCGATTTCTTGAGCCATGGGTTTCTTTTATATGGTGGCTATTAGGGTTACACCATGTAACTCATGACTTTACCCATTCCTTATGCTCCATGGATTTTAACCTCCATGGAGTATCCATGGGTCACCCCATGGACTTAGTCCAACATAAGGAATCTTGGATCACAAGCCCACATATATAAGAATGAATGATTTACACAATCAACCCATATATTTAATTAGTCTCCTTTTGATCACTTAATTAATTCCAAATTAATTCTTGATCAATACTAATTAAATAACCTTATTAATATATTAGAACTTATAATATATTAACAAACCTTAAGTGTTATTTCTCTCATTTTAGTCTATCCAAGTGCATGATGCCATGCAACCCAAATGGACCATGCCGGGTCGGGTCAAGTTTTACCAATTATAGTTATGGACTTAGACATTAATCCAACAGTCTCCCACTTGGATAAGTCTAAAACTAGTATTGCAAGTATGACTTCAAAACCCGACTAGCAATCGTAGCTCTCAAAAGCTTCTGTCGAACTCTGACCTTGTAGATGAACTCTGACCTTTGTCAATGACTTGTCCATTAGATAAGGGATCATATATTCCTCCATTCTAGATATCATATGGACTGAGACATGGATTATAATCATTCTCTCTGTCCATTTGTTGTTTCCCGATTTCCGATTTATGACGACTGACTAATTGAACAAATCAAATCAGTCCTAGCCCGGCCGAGCACTTCCATTTGTAATCATCAAATCATTGAGGGGCCCACAGATATCGCTTTTATCCCGAAGGTAAAAGGAATGGATAAACTTCGACTCATATGGCTTGTTCTACTACTTGTTGAATCATACACAAAGACACGTTTAATAATATCGAGTTACCAATGCATTTTCGTGCAATCAATGTACAACCAACTCATAGTAACAACTCATATCTCTCGGTTTGAAGAATATAAGATATTATCGTCTCATGATCACTCGTGACAAAATCCATGAAGTGATTCCAATGAGCGCGGGTTGAATCCAATACTCAGAACTTATGAGCACTCATGAGTGTTGTAGCCCTTTGTCCAACAACTTAGACCTCTACAAGCCAACCCATGACAGTCTTAATTCATATCTACTTCCAACATATGACCGACTGTGGATGGTTTGAATAACTTAGTTATTCCGGAAGAATAACCTAGTTTATTCGGGAAGCCAAAACATGCAAAATGAAACACAATAATAATTGAATCCAATATGGTCTCAGAACTTATGAATATAAATAAAACACCTTTTATTTATCACCATATGATTACACATTATTCATTGTATACTGTTTCAGCTATCAACATTATTCTTGAATTTAAAACAATAGTTGTCCCATGCTCCAAGCATGCACACTATGTTTTCCTAAACACTAGTCATTCCATACACCAAGTATGCATACTATGTTTGTCTATGATCTTTACTTTGTGAACTAGATCAATTGAACATAATCTTCAATGATTCTCTTTTCACACTCCCAAATCCTTACTGCAAATGCAAGAATTCCAAATTCATGTCATTTACTGAAATCTGTTAGATTCTAAACTTATATGCATTGATCCTCTTGTAACGATTATGCACAAATTCACAAAGACTTGGCAACAATCATTACAGAGCATTCCAAAGGAGATCAACTTCTTGGAAACATCCTTCTTGCATTAAGTTTCTTTAATCTTACACAGATTGAAAAATCTAACTTTGAAACATTTCCAGATTCATTTTGACTATCACTTCTGAAGAAGAGTTTCCTCCTTACAGATTATGTCAATATGTCCTTCCAGAATTATCACTATACTTCCAACTGTCCTTGAGCAACCAATCTTTGATAAACCTTAGATTTTCTTCGACAATTGTTTAATCCTTTTAGTCATATCCAGTTCTAAACCTTTTCCCTTCTTAATGCCCTAGGCATTTGGAAAATTTTAGAAAGGATGAATATAGCACATGTAATCGATCCTATATCCGAAGCATATGGGACACGATTCATGATGTCTCACATAAAGACTAAACCAGTCTTTTTCTATAACATTTCCATTTCTATTTGCCAAGTTCTCATAATTCAGATTATTAAAAGGGATGCCGTAATCATAATCGAATTTAAGAACGCAAATAATGGACCCATATACAGAATTTCCTTATGTTGAGCCATTCCAACATGAAATTCATATATATCCTTGACTAAATGATTAAAACCTCACGATCTAAGCTTATAGATTTGAGATGAAGTATAATTTCCTCTCCCTTAATTATGGCAAAACAACTTTTTCCCAATTGAAACCTTTGTTTTCTATAATTAACATTGCTAGCTTGCAATACTTATCGTAATTATCATGCTCCCACTAACATGATGATTATTAGCATAACACTTATGCTCCCACTAGCTTTGACATGTACTCAGAAATCAGCTGGACTTCTAGAAATCAATACTTTATTGACTTACCAAAGTTCAGATTTCTGATACTAGATTGTTTTGATAAGACTTTATCAAAAACATACACCTTCCCTTAGATAGCACACTTGTGTGTCTAAACAATTATGAAGAGGGATGCCGTAATCATAATGGTTAGACCTTTTTGCTACTTCTCACAAGTCCAGGTTAGTGTGCCGGTAAACCACACACGCTCCACTAACGACTTTGAGAATGCAAAATATCACATTTGCTATCTAGCTAAATCTACTTATTGAAAGTGTTTCCTCACCATCATTTTCGTGAATCGGAGAGAAACTTTATGACACTTAGATTTAATGGTGTATGTGTTCTTATCCATGTGAATTGTCATAACCATAGTCACAAGAAAGGGATAATGACAAATCCAAACTCATATGGACTGAACTCAATCTTAATTTCTTGCCACCTGGCAGCTCAAGGGCCTACCATTGCTTCCAAGTTGTTGTGCAACCAATTGAGAACTCTAAGAACTCATATGCAAAGCCAACTTTGATTGGAATGGGCACAGAATATGTCAACATGATAGGCTATAAACCTTAAGGCGTGTGCTAGTGAAGAACTTCAGGTTTTATTCTTGATTAGTTCTTGAGAATTTCAAGACCTTTAAGACTCCCACTGTCCTCTTGACCTATAAGACTCCCTTGTCAAACATCCAAGAGATAGTGCGGATTCTAATCAAGACAAACACTTCACACAATTGGCCTTAGTTGGTCTTTGTTTTATCCAAAACATCACAACTTACCAATTTCAAATGTACAAGAGTAGAAAACTTTTACTCTTACATTTGATAAGTGTTTTTTAAACCTTCTTAAAGACATGTCACTCAAATTACAATCTTGGAGTATGACTCTAAGACTTGTATTGGATCGAAGTATGACCCATCTTCTTGATTTAACCATTTCAACAATTCAAGATCCCTTCTTCTTAGTCATAAGAATGAACTAAGACTTCCTTAGAGAACTAATTTTGATATGGTTTCTTAATCATTAAGATGATCACAAAGCTGATACTAAAGTACTCTCCTATCTTTTCAGATTTGAGAAACTTTTATCTTTCTGCCTAAGTTGATTCTTCTTATTCGCTCTGCCTTACATTGGAACCTTTTCCAATGTCTCAGAGTTACACTTAAGCCTGTAAGTATAATCATATTTATTGAGCTTTAGTAAACTATGACGAATAGTCTTATTAATCTTTTGTGGTGGACTTAATCAGTGCACATGACTATGTACTCGATCCCTTAGTCCATTACTTGACTCACACATCCATGTGAATAAGTAATTAGTCTTAATTTTCCAATACTTGAAAGTTCTCATTCATCATGCTATACACCTTGCATGATTCCAAGTTCCGGTCCAATTGAGACTTGGGTGATGAGAATCTTTCCTTTATTTGATAAATTTAGACATTACCACAAATGAAAGAATCAATTTCATATTTCCACTCTTGCTATTAATGGAATCATATAAGCAACAATTTTTCCTCAAATGCCATTGTAAGGATATTTAAAATAAATAAAATCAAAAATTTCTTTTATTTTAAAACTATGCGGAAAAACTTATCCTTACAACCCATATGAAAACTTGTTGTTATCTATTCCTAAGCAACATCTCATAACTCCTAAGAAGTAGCTCAAGAATCCGATCTTCAAACTACATGTTAGAAATCCATCTACGCGATCTGATTCAGCATATTCTTTCTTTAAGTTTCTTCACTTTTCTTTGATTCTTAAAACATCACCATGTGACCCAGTCACATCATGCACCAAGAATCTCAGAATAGAAACTTAACAGAGTTAGATAGTGGACTTTTACCTGAAGTAGAGTCAATCTTATTGACTTTAACATCCTTAGGTAAATTAGGCAGCTTCGCAACTAATGACCCTTACTTTGGCAATATAAACATATGGACCCTTTGATAATGGTACACAGGACTATTACAAACTTAGCCTTTTTCTCTTTACCATCTGGTCAACCTAGTTGACTATGGTCAATCCCTTTCCTTGGGAAGAGAATGTTTTTTTCTGTATTTCCAGTGTCACCATTGTCAATGTCCGTAAAGTTCCAGGAAGTTGATCTTAGCAAATAGATAAGATCATTAAGGGTCTTGTCATAGTCTATTTCATAGGTGTCCCAAAGGAACTCACTATGTGACTTAGAAAGTGATTGAACCACCAACTTTCTCAAGACTTTGACACCCAACTCTCCCGGCTTGTCAATATGTGACTACATCTCCAAGATGTGACCACACCAAGACCTTTACTTGCCAATAGGGCTCGAGTGACTTTAAACTTTTAAAGAACCTGTGGGGTAGGGAGAATAATTTGGAGGAGGTGACAGAAGTATGATTTCCATGGGACATCATCTTCATTTAGGAAAGCTTGTTTCAAGAGATTTGGGAAGATCATAAATGTCTAAACCAGACATATTTTTGGGAGATATTCAAGATAGTTGATTTTAAAGTCCTTAATATGACACCCAATATGAAATATTAAGGCTAGGACCAAACAAACTATTTTATAACTTAGAAGATGTATGCCGTAATCCAAGCTATAAAACAATTTGAAGGTAGGTGAATAATGATTCACCAATTTCCACCAAGATAAACGAAATGTATTATTAGGTTTTAATTGTATTTGAAACTCCTAGATCTTTTGAGATTCATTGAACTGTTCAATGGCATGTTTCAATCTCGAGTGTGCCCTTCAGGTTTTGTGACTGGGATGCCGAGGATCACAAAACAAGGTGTGAAGTAACCATGCAAATTACTTGGTACCCTTAAGTGTTTACCCCCCAATCGATGTGCCGGTTAACCACACACGCTCCATCGATACTATGGGAAACATTAAGTTACCCTTTGCCTACCTTGTTAAATACGAGTTAGTGTGTCGGTTAACCACACACGCTCCACTAACCGACTTAAACAAAGTGCAAAGTGTAATTTCATGGATTAGCACCTTCTTCACATTTTCCTAAGTAACTAAGATTGGGAATTATTAAGAGTTTAGTTACTTAGTATTTATCATTAATACTTTTAATGAAGGGAGAATTATAGTCCTGTCAAACCCGTTCGGCTAACGACCCTCCACCAGTCAAGCAAGCGGTGGGTGAGAGTGGACACCCATTAAGTTGCCATTTTATAGGCAACAACCTTATACCCACCTTATAGACCGGCTTCGTGAATGAGGCGTACTAGCGGTAAGACCGACTTTACTCTTATACATATATATATTATTGACTTATAATATTATAAAGTATAAGGGTTGAATTTTAACTTTTAAAATTCTAAGGGCTAACTTGGAATTAAAGTATTCATAAGAGAAAACTTTACAAATTCCAAAACTTGACGGCAAGTTTTGAAACTATTCAAAACTAATTAATTCCATAACTTATATGTTTAAAGTAGTTTTAATCCAAAAACTCTTCAAGTTCCATAACTTGAGGACAAATTATGGAAGACTTTAAACTAATAAAGAATTAACTTTTTCTTTATTTTATAACTTATGAAATTAATTAAGGTTACATTATTATTACTTTTTTTTTTATATTTATTTAATGAAGAGACTCTTGGTCCTCCATAACTTGAGGACAAATTATGGAGTCATAACTCCAATTAATTAGAACTAGACTCTTCATTTTTTGTAACCTTTGCCAACTTTATGAGTTTTATGAGTCTTTAATGTGACTCTTCATGTAACTTGAGGATAAGTTACACAAACACATTTTATACTCAACTCTTAGATTAAAATGGATTGAAACCAACTATTTCATTCAACTTTTCTATTAATCTAAGAAACTCATAAGAACAAGATAATTCAAATCAAACTTTTTCATGTAATTAGTCTAACCTTTAAACTAATACAAAACATGAATCTATTGACAATTATATTTGAAAATGGATTAGCATGAACATTACCACATTAAAAACAAGTTTATAAGTTCAAAAACAACTTAGGGTAATGTTCCTAGTCCATTTCTAGCCAAAAACCTCGAAGATATGCTGTCTGGGGTCCAACTCGGCAAGTTGGATGCATTTTGCCTTGGACTCGGCGAGTCCCTTTCATGGACTCGGCGAGTCTGCTCGGCTGACAGCACCAATTTCGATTTTTCAGCTTCTATTGCAGGTATAACAAGAAAACAAGCCTAGGCTCTGATACCACTGTTGGGTTATGAGCATTCTAACACTCCTAAGTGTACATGCAACCCTAAATACCTTGGATCTATGTTTTCTCTATTATACATGCAAATATGAACATCCAAGGTATTATCCTAATCTAGCATACAAAATATCAATATAACAAGATAGAATACATACCTCTTTAATGGTGCTTGTCTTCATGAAGCTTGAGTGCTTAGTGCCCCAAGTGTGACACCTCAAATGGTTCACACAACACCAAATACACTTGGAATAACTTGAGAGAATTTAGAACACTTCATGAAATCGTCTAGCCCTCATACACACACATAGTCGATTTCTTGAGCCATGGGTTTCTTTTATATGGTGGCTATTAGGGTTACACCATGTAACTCATGACTTTACCCATTCCTTATGCTCCATGGATTTTAACCTCCATGGAGTATCCATGGGTCACCCCATGGACTTAGTCCAACATAAGGAATCTTGGATCACAAGCCCACATATATAAGAATGAATGATTTACACAATCAACCCATATATTTAATTAGTCTCCTTTTGATCACTTTATTAATTCCAAATTAATTCTTGATCAATACTAATTAAATAACCTTATTAATATATTAGAACTTATAATATATTAACAAACCTTAAGTGTTATTTCTCTCATTTTAGTCTATCCAAGTGCATGATGCCATGCAACCCAAATGGACCATGCCGGGTCGGGTCAAGTTTTACCAATTATAGTTATGGACTTAGACATTAATCCAACAATAACGCCGAACCAAACAAAAATAATACTAGTATCTCGGTTAAATTCAGGACTGTTCTTAGTGGTATCAAGGGGTGGATGTAGCCTGATCAACTACATTCCCTCCAAGGTATAACTAATACATGTCCCGATGAAATCATGATACCTAGGGAACCTAAAACTATACCCCTATACCACCAATAAGAGAACGCCTGCTTGGTCTATGCAATAGTTGTAGCATCCTAGGAATAACGTTAGCATAATTACACACTCTCGCAGACAGCATGGCTGGTTTTCATCACCCCGGAGATCTCTACTTCCCTAACCAGGGAAACAACGGATGGCTAGAGGAGGAGGAGCCTGAGGAAGAGCCTGAGGAGGAACCTGAGGAAGACCCCGAAGAGGAATCTGATGGGGAAACGAAGGTAGAAGTCAAGGGCGAGCCTGCTGAATCAGAGGAAGATGAAGGAAACTTCGAGGAGGAACCCGATGACAGCGAAGGGGGTGATTCGGATGCGGAGTCCGAAGTCATCAACCCCCCTTACCCGATCAGGGTGCCTGCTTACCGGGTGGGCCCCACTGGTCCTACACCTCCCCAGGGTATTGATCTTTGGAGATGGAGCAGACAGTAGGGACAACGACCCCCGTACAACATGTCACGCGAATTCTTTGACCTGAGAGACGGAGGATCGACTGATCGAGCCCTTCCAATCATGGTGAAACAGTTACAGAACACGAGCGACCTTGCCCAGGACACTGCTGATCATGTGCGCCAGTTGAGGACTAGGGTCGAGCGTGTGGAGCAGGAGACGCTCCACACGAACGCTTGGTGGGAGTCTCGACTTCAGGACGCAGAACGCTTGGTGGCTCGCCTTCAGGGAGCATCCACATCCTCGGCACCCCCTCCGGACGCAGCTCATCGCGGTTAGGGATAGACTTATCTTAGTAGGTCATTAGGAACTATGCTATGTACCCCGACTCTATGTTTAAGTGATTACACTACTCATAGAGCCGTTATGCTGTCGAACTAGTGTCACTCATGTATGCTCTTACGAGCAAAATTTTCATGTATCAAATGCGGATAATATTAATAAACTTTTACATGTTTTGTTACGATATTACAAATTGCTATGTGTTGAGAAATTATGATTGAATGGTCAATGGTAGTAGTGTTTAAGTTCGTACCATACACCTAGTCAGTAGGATCACAACCTCACGGAAACCACATACACTCAACATCTTTCCGTTTCGTGATAGAAAGATGCCTCTCCAACCTACTCACGGAAACCCAGGACCAACTCCACCCGAAGTTGACTCAGTCGCGTTCCAGGCAGCTGTATCTATTGCGGTCATTGCAGCAATGGCGCAAATTCCTCAAGGGAACAATGGAGGAGTCAACGGACAAGGAGCCGGAAGTTCGAACAACGGAACGAATCAAGGACCCACCAAAACATGTACCTACAAGGACTTCACAAACGCCAAACCACGAACTTTTAACGACACTGGAGGGGTGATCACTCTAAAGCGATGGATCGAGAAGGTGGAGTCGGTATTTGAGATATGCGATTGTCCTGAGCAGATGAAAGTAAAGTTCGCGGCCTGCACTCTTGTCGATCAAGCGCTCACCTGGTGGAACGGACATGTAGAAGCCATGACGCTCCCTGTAGCCAACTCTATGCCGTGGGCGGAGATGAAAGAAATGTTAATGGCTGAATACTGCCCGCGAGGCGAGATACAGAATATGGAGCAGGAGCTGTGGAACCTCACTGTGCAGAACGCGAATATTGATGCCTACATATCGAGATTTAGTGAACTATCTCTGTTGTGCCCGGTTATGATCACCTCAGAAGGGAAGAAGATTGAGCAATTCATCTGGGGACTAACAGCACCAATTCAAGGGAATGTAATAGCTGCAAACCCCGAAGCATTTGACAGTGCAAAAAGATTGGCAAAGAAGCTGTATGACCATAACAACAAGAAGGGCGAGAAGCCAGTGGAGACTGAGAAAAAGAAGGAAGGTGATGCCAAGAAGGGAAAGAACAATAAGAGGAAGGGGCGCCAGGGCCCCGAGACCTCTAAAAAGTAGCAGACAGTGGCAGTTAACGCTGTCACCGCATCGGCTCCAGCCGCACCACATGCTCCAGCCTCAGCGGCTACAAATGCTTCAAGACCTTATTCCGGTAATCTTCCCAAGTGCAATAAGTGCGGTTTCCATTACAATGGAGAATGCAAGGATTTTCAGTGCACCAGTTGCAACCGAAAGGGACACACTGCAAGGTACTGCAGGACTTACCCTCCCCAGAACCAAAATCAGGGAAACAACAACAACAACCATCACAACAACAACAACATCATCACCGGCGGCAGCAATGCAGGACCTAGCCACACCTGCTATGGGTGTGGAAGGACTGGGCATTTCCGCTGAGACTGCCCTAACAACAAAAATTCAGGAAACGGAGGAACAGGAAGGATGCTGACCATGGGTCAGGGGGAGGCGATTCAGTACCCCTCAGTTGTTACCGGTACGTTTCTCCTAAATCACACTTATGCATGCATCCTATTTGACACCGGAGCGGAGCGAAGTTTCGTAAGCAATAAGTTTAAACATTTACTAAAACAACAACCCCAAAGGCTAAATGAAACCTATACGGTGGAAATGGCCAATGGAAAAACCGAATCCACTGGGGATATCTACATCGGATGTACCCTAACCCTTAATCAACACGTCTTTCGAATAGACCTAATGTCAGTATCAATTAGGAGTTTCGATGTGATCATCGGCATGGATTGGCTAAGCCCCCGCCATGCTGAAATTATGTGCCATGAGAAGACCGTTCGTCTTCGTCTCCCAAATCACGAAACCCTAGTAATTTACGGAGACAAACCCAGCATGAACCTTCGCCTCATCTCGTGCATCAAGGCACAAAAGCACCTACGAAAGAAGGATTCGGCATTTCTGGCTCACATAGTGGATAAAACCAAGGAAGAGACTAACATTCAAGATATTCCGGTAGCGTGTGAATTTCCAGATGTGTTTCCTGAAGATCTTTCGGGAGTACCCCTAGAGAGACAGGTTGAGTTTTGAATCGACCTCATTCCAGGAGCAACTCCTCTCGCTAAATCACCCTATCGGCTGGCTCCTGCTGAAATGCAGGAATTGTCCAGCCAACTCAGTAAGCTTCTGGACAAGGGATTTATCCGACCTAGTTACTCACCATGGGGAGCTCCAGTACTCTTTGTCAAAAAGAAGGACGGATCCTTTAGGATGTGCATCGATTACAGAGAGTTAAATAAACTCACTATTAAAAATCGCTACCCACTCCCACGAATTGATGATCTATTCGACCAGCTCTAAGGAGCTAGTTATTTTTCAAAAATAGATCTACGGTCCGGATACCACCAACTCAAAGTCCGAGAAGAGGATATTCCAAAAACCGCTTTCCGAACCCGCTACGGACATTATGAATTTGTCGTAATGCCCTTCGGTCTAACAAATGCACCTGCTGCATTCATGGATCTGATGAACCAGATCTGTCGATCATTCCTAGACAAAATTTTCATTGTCTTCATTGATGACATTCTTGTTTATTCCCGAAGAGAAGGAGAGTATGGCCAACATCTCCGACAAATCCTAGAAATGCTGCGATTAGAGAAGCTATACGCAAAACTCTCCAAGTGTGAGTTTTGGCTCCGGAGTGTGAACTTCCTAGGTCACGTAGTTAGCCAAGAAGGAATGCATGTGGATCCCTCTAAGGTCAAAGCTGTTGAAGGGTGGGCAATCCCGACAACACCCACAGAAATTCATCAATTCTTGGGCCTAGCAGGCTACTATAGGAGATTCATTCAAAACTTCTCTAAGATCGCCAAACCAATTACCTCTATTACGCAAAAGGGCGTACCTTTCAAATGGACAGACATACAAGAGATTGCGTTTTGGATATTAAAGCAAACTCTCTGTGGCGCCCCTGTACTATCTCTACCGGAAGGAATGGAAGATTTTGTAGTCTACTGCAAAGCGTCAAATCAGGGCTTAGGTTGCGTCCTCATGCAACGTGGAAGGGTGATACCATACGCATCCCGCCAACTAAAGACGCACGAAGTAAATTATACGACCCATGACCTAGAATTGGGAGCCGTGGTCTTCGCTCTGAAAATTTGGAGGCACTACCTGTACGGTACGAAGTGCACCATCTTCACGGACCACAAGAGTCTCCAACACATCTTGAACCAAAAGGAGCTGAACATGAGACAACAGAGATGGGTTGAATTGCTAAACGACTACGAGTGTGAGATCAAGTACCACCCAGGCAAGGCCAACGTGGTAGCTGACACATTAAGTCGGAAGGAGTACTCTAATCGCCGCACGAAAACTCTCTCGATAACCATTCAATCTCATCTGGCCACTCAAATTGCAACAGTCCAGTCGGAGGCCATTAAGACGGAAAATAAAGCAAGCGAGGCATTACGCGGGATGTAGAAGAATCTAGAGGCAAGGGATAATGGAGTATACTACTTCATGAACCGAATTTGGGTCCCAAAAATCGGAGGATTTAGGGAGGTTGTTATGAAAGAAGCCAACAAGACACGATACTCCATTCATCCCGGTTCAGACAAGATGTATTTGGACATTAGACAACACTATTGGTGGCCTAACATGAAGGCGGAAATTGCGACCTACGTTAGTAAGTGCCTTACGTGCGCCAAGGTAAAGGTGGAGTACCAGAAACCCTTAGGATTGTTACAGCAACCGGTAATCCCGAAGTGGAAATGGGAGGGGATTTCTATGGATTTCGTAACCAAGCTACCCAAGACGTCGGACGGACTGGACACCATATGGGTAATAGTCGACCGACTGACGAAGTCTGCCCATTTCCTGCCTATAAAAGAATCCTACAAGATGGAAAGATTGACATGTCTGTACATTCAAGAGATCGTGAGACTCCACGGAATACCAGTATCTATCATCTCGGATAGGGACATTAGGTTCACGTCACAATTTTCGCAATCACTCCATAAGGCGATGGGAACAAACCTCGACATGAGCACCGCTTATCATCCACAAACGGATGGTCAAAGCGAGCGAACCATCCAAACGCTCGAAGACATGCTCCGCGCATGCGTGATAGACTTTGGGAAGTCTTGGGATACCCACCTACCTTTAATCGAGTTCTCATATAACAGTAGTTATCATTCGAGCATCAAGGTGGCTCCTTTCGAAGCACTGTACGGGCGTAAATGTAGATCACCGTTATGTTGGGCTGAAGTAGGTGACACCCAGCTAGCAAAAACACATACGTCGGACAAAGCACTAACGGGACCGGAGATCATTCGTGAAACCACAGAAAAGATCGTTCAAATCAGAGCTCGATTGCAAGCATCGCGTGACCGACAAAAGAGCTATGCTGATAAACGGCGAAAGCCCTTAGAATTCCAGGTCGGGGATCGAGTACTGTTGAAAGTCTCACCCTGGAAAGGGGTTATACGTTTTGGAAAACGGGGAAAGCTGAACCCACGATACATTGGACCTTTCGAAATCGTCGCCCGAATAGGTCCGGTAGCATACAGACTGCAACTACCCGCAGAGCTAAACGGTGTACACCCCATGTTTCATGTTTCTAATCTGAAGAAGTGCCTATCGGATGAAACCCTCGTCATTCCTCTTGACGAGATCGAAATCAATGAGAATCTCCTGTTCGTTGAAGAACCAATTGAAATCATGAACAGGGAGGTGAAGCGTACTAAGCAAAGTCGCATCCCAATCGTGAAAGTACGGTGGAACGCAAAGCGTGGACCAGAATTCACGTGGGAACGCGAAGACCAAATAAAGCAAAAGTACCCTCACCTATTCTAGCATACTCGAATCTAGCTTTCTAATAGAATTTCGGGACGAAATTCCCTCTAACGGGGGGATGATGTCACAACTAGAAATCTTGTGTCTTGTAATCACTATACTCAAGTAAATGTTGAATTCAAAAACTCAAGAGCATGTATGATGCTTACTCAATGGAAAAACTAAACCTCAATTCACTACATCAAGCAATTGGAAACCCTAGAAGTTCTTGATTAGGTCCATTTTGGACTAGGACTTCCTTATCGGACTCTATGGACCAATAAGCTTCCAATTTAACTATCATGGGCTTAGAACCCTTAAATGGGCTCTAATTGGACCCACATTAATATAATTCAACATTTTGGGCCATTTTGGGCTTAGAATGAAATGAATTAAAAGCTTTGATCCATGATTAACCTAATCTAGCTTAATAAAGCATAAAAATCACAATTTTATCTTATAAGGCCAATGATCACCCAAACTAACTCTAATATTGGGCTTAGGGACAAAAAGCCCAAAAATCCTTTCTTCCCTCTCCATTCTCGGCCCAAGCCCAAGGAAAAGGAAGAGTTGACTTTGGATTGCCACCTCACTTTTATTTGTTGGGTCTCCATGCATGCAACTCATACTTCCAAGCATCTATCTTGTCAAAGTCACTCTCTTCTTTCCTCTCTCCCCCTCTCGGCCGAATCCCAAACACACACACAAACAATTCACTCATCTTTTCTCTCAAGGAACTCTCTCCATTTCTCCCCAAATTTTCGAGATCTAAGAGGTATTCAAGGGAGTTCTTCCACAAAGATCATCATCTAGGTAAGTTGAAACTTGGATCCACACTTTAGACTTCTTCTTATGCCCAAAAATCTCTTCTTAACTCATATGAAATCATAATCTTGTGTCCTAGAACCTCTCAAACTCGAGATCATCAAGAAAGGGTTGCTTAGGTCGAAAATCATCCTATTTCCTTTCCATTTCTCTTCCAAATCCGAAACCACACCCTAAGGTGAGCTTCATACTCCCTATCTTTCGGTTTTATAAGTTTTTTTTGGGGGGGGGGGAGGGGAATACAAGTGAAAGTGTAGATCTATATGTGTTTTGTATGCCTTGTATGATTTCTATGTTTATATGTGTGTATTGTGTGTTTATGATGTTGGAATCTAACCATAAGCCCCTAAAAATTGAGATATACTTTATGTTAAATGATACTAGCATCAAATATATTTCTACATACAAATTATTCCAAGAAAAATAGCTAAGTGGCTTAATAACATCTTCTTTGGGCTAAAAACTCAATTTTTGGATATAAAATGTTAAAAATATAAAGTTAAAGGGCCCAAAATGACATATTACGAATTCTGATGGATGAGAAGAGTCAAAACAGTTTCAATAAAGTATTTTCTGTAAATGTACTCTTTTGGAGGGTTGAAAATATAAATTTCAAGCTTAATGGGCTAAAAATGACATTTTTGGCCCAATAGGGCCCAATATGCGAAATTTCCTGTTTTGAGGGGCTAAAACTGTATTTTTCTGTAAAACAGTGGACTATTAGTGTTCCAAATTCTTTTCTAAGGTTGAAAATGCTTTTTTAATAATTTAAAAGGACCAAAGTTGCAAAAATTTTCCAATTTGGGCCAAAAATGTAAAAACTACGAAAAAGAGGGGTTACAACCGAGAAAACTGTATTTTCAGGGATTAAAACTGTTTTCAACTAAGAATATGCTGAAAAATGTCAATTGCAATAAGTTTTGGTGTTAAATGACAAGAAAAATGGTTTAAGGACTAAACCGGAAACTTATTTATTCCAAAGGTTGAAAAAGTAAATTTAGCAAATAAAGAGGGGCTGAAAACAGAAAATTCTCAATGTTAATTCAATACATCCGTTGTGATTAAATAATGGAATTACGGCTATCGATGAATTATATTACACAACAACACCAAAAATCGTTATCAAACGAATTGATTCGGTCTCGAATCAATGACAAAATCGAAACTACTAACACGACAATAACTCGACTCATACACGGAAACATTTGGGAATTCAACACACATGTGAGAGTGCACAGATGTCGACGCACCATATTTGGGCCCTAAAGTGTAAAATCTTGTTTGTTGGGCCTAGCTAGCCCAATGACCTGATCTTTAGGCCCGAAGACTCCAATCTTACGAGTTGTTGGGTCTTACATGATTCAACATAGCGTAAAAGGACTTTCAATGGCTTTTTTTACTATTGGTCCCCAAGGGTCCTTTGGTACTGCTAGTAAAGTCGGTTATTCACATGCGAGCGGGTCAAGGGCCCTTCGTACTCTTTTTTTTTTTTTTTTTTATCCCCAACCGGCTAACGGAGTTACCGAGGTCTTCGTGCCCTCTTTCTCTTTGGATGTGGGACTACAAGAAGTCAGGGCGGTTGGATTACGTGAATAATATTGATGACGCCTACGGGATCATTAGTATAAGTTGCAAACTGGCCGTTTGCGTAACGCGTGTTTATAGCAATTCACCATGCGCAATAATCTGACGTCGCCTGGAATCAATGACTTCACACGTCACGATGGTTCTATAACTACATGGAATTCAAAGTATTAGGAAAACGTCGGGTTTTCCTAGGGTTTTACAATACATACAGTTTCGAAATGTACACAAGTTTAATGAACATTTTTTTAGAAACAAACAAGCATACTTATGGATCTTCACAAACCATTACAGAAACTCTTTTCAGAAAATATCGGATTTTCTGGTGGTTTTCAAAATAATACAAAACGTTGCTTTTCAATTACCGCTTATGAACTCACCAACATTTCATATGTTGACGTTTTTCAAAATACTTGTATTCTCATGTAACAAGTGAACCAAAGGAAAATGTACTCAGTGATGGCTTGCAGTTTGTTTAGCTATGAACCGAACAATTTGTTTTTGGGAATGTAATGTTAAAACAATGTACTCAGTGTAAACATTACCAGTTGTACTATATTAATGCATGGTGACGAATGATGTTATGTTTCATATATATTCAGTGTTATGGTATTCAATTAAGTCACAACAGCCCTTGGACGTTTCCACCGTCTGGTTCGGGGGTGTGACATCATCATATAGCATACATAACATATCTGATAATCACTTATTATGAGGGTATTTTGGGAAATCACCGTTCGGGCGCTAACTGATCGTACACACGACTCTGCTCTGTTTGTCTCAAAACTCTTTTTACTCTTTTTCAAAAATATTATTTTTTATTATTAAAAATTTCCTCAAATCCCCAGTTTGAGTTCAGATACGCCTGAAGATATATCCGAATCCCTCAAACCAGGGCTCTGATACCAACTTGTAACGCCGTAAAAATTTGAACAATTTTTCACTTTTGTAACCCATAAAATATCATTTGTAATCATAAATAAAACATTGTATCAATATTGTATCAGTACAAAACCCAAGATCTATATATATATATATATATATATATATATATATATATATATATATATATATATATATATATATATATATATATAACTCCGGTGTGCGTGTATACGAATCATGCCGGCGCCTTCCTGCGATCATAACTGGTACCTGAAACACATAACACATAACACTGTAAGCATAAATGCTTAGTGAGTTCCCCAAAATACCACTCTAACACATAATAGCCACTCAAAGCTGTAACTCTGTTGACCCTCAGGTCTATATGTCTCAGTGGGGCCCTCTAGCCCCAACTCTCTATGGGCCCTCTGGCCCTAACTCTGTGGACCCGAATGTCCTAACTCTGTAACTCTGAATCATGCATAACACATATCACAATAAATCATAGCACATAAATAACATGCAATTACACTGGCATATAACTCTAAAATACTCTATCACATAACTCTGTTACCACACTAGGTAAAGTATAGTGAGAAGACTCACCTCGGGTATCTCGGTAATCTCTGACTCGGTAACGCTGGTCTAACCTCCGCCTAATCAAAATAAATACCCTAATTATTATAACTCTCAAAGGCTATAGTATGTCCTCTTATGACACTCTCAGAAGGGTAAAAGACCATTTTACCCCTCTCACAACTTAAAGGCCCCACAATAGACCATACCTTAAAAGTCAACTCAAAAGTCAACTTTCCGGGTTACGCTGCGCGTACCAGATGTGTACGTTGGGCGTACCCGGTTGCCTCTCAGGATCGGGGGATGCTACCCAGTACGCGACGCGTACTGGGATTACGCCCGGCGTACTCCCAGCTTCAGCACCTTAACTCTTTTAGGTCTTAAACGGTTAAGACCCACGTCCAACTTTTAGATCTGACCATTTCTAAGTCTCTTAAACCATAAAGTCGATGACTTTAAGCCTTTGCATGGCTGAATAAGTCACTAGCACCCAAAACATTTCATTCTCTAACCCTAGAAAGCATAGAACTCAAGCATGACCTCCTATTAACGACCAAGATGGGAACTTTATGGATCTAGACCTCAAATACCACTAACAAGGGACAGATCTTGGACCATGGAGCACCTTACACTCATAAAGTCTCCACCTTTAGGGTTTTTAACCCTAGAAATGGCACATGCAACAACAAACCAAAATGAAGAGGAAAGTTTTGAACTTTATACCTCTAAATGTAGCTCCTTTCTCTGTAGATCTCAGATCCAAACTTGCACTTCAAGCTTTTAGTCTCCACAAGCTCCTTTCTTCCTTCTTCACTAACACACCAAGGCACTATTAGCTCCAAGAACACACACACTCACTAAGGACGATGGAAGGCTCTCTCTTAGGGTTTTACTCACTGATATGGAGGCTAAGAAAGGAGCCTTAGCATCCTTTAAATAGTGCACAACACAGAATTAGGGTTTTGCACCTGGGCCGGGTACGCCCGACATAACTCTTGGTACGCCCAGCGTACCTTGGCGATAACGCGTTCTTTTTAAGCGCTTGAGTACGCGCAGCGTACCCCTATGATACGCCCAGCGTAGTCACTTGCTAAACAAAAAATTACTCAAGGGCTAAACATGGCCAAACACAAAGAGCAAGGATGAAAGAAGAATACCTGAATCTCAGGGTGTTACAAGGTTAAAAGCCCAAGACTTGTCTTTTCCCTATAAATAGTCATGTATTATTCATAATTAGGGTTAAGAGTTAGGCAAAATGTAGTCGCCACGTTGTGAGGTTTCTTGTAGAGTTAGATTCTTATTTCTTAAGTGTAATTTGTTCCTCGCAATTCAATAAATCGAGTGATCATTCAACCTAATCTTCATATTTGTGTTTTTCTTATTTTTCGCATCTTGTTCATCAAATCACAATTAGGGTTTTAATCCCAACAATAATAAATATGTTTGATAAGCACAACTCAATATAACCATTCTTTGCAAAATTATGTGTAAAAAAATACAAACTCTTGTCATTTTCAAAAAGAAAAAATATTAATAAAAATATTATAATTTTTATTATATATATATATATATATATATATATATATATATATATATATATATATATATATATATATATATATATATAATCAGTGACCATTATTTTTAGTCACTAAACCTCCAATGTAGTGATCACTTTTTCGTCACTAAGCTTCTAACATATTGATCATTATTCTTAGTCACTATATAGTTAACATAGTGACCATTATTTTTTGTCACTAAATAGTTATGATATGAAACAAAAGTAGTTTAATTTTTCGTAGTTTATGGACCAAATTAGTAACCACCACATTGAATTGGTCATTAAATTTGTAGGATTATAAAAATTCAGTAACCACTTAATTTCTGGTGACTAAAAGATGCTTTCATGGTCAAATTTTAGATCATCACCAAAAATTAGTTACTAATAAGAACTTTTCTTATAGTGTGTCATCATCGAATTACAACACCATTTTACTCAAAATTCATTATCACCATCAATCTAAACATGTGAAGAATATTGTTGTTTATCTTTTTTCATATTATTAAATCTAGAAGCCTATTTTATTAATTAAAATTAGCTTTGTTTTAAGTTCTTTATATTTTGTTGTATATATGATTATTTAATGTCTCATTCCTTTTGATGTCATTTATTTTCTATTTTGTCGGTGACATTTTTCTTCAACAAAATATGATGTTGGTATCCACGTTTGTATTTAGAAGATCTTTATTTTATTTATTATTAATTGGCATGCAATAAGATAAGTTTTATGTTCAATGCAAATGATGGTTCTTTATACTTTCGGGGCATATGGAATTCTTAAAAAATGCCTCCGCCAAATCAACTCTCTACTCGGTCTGGTTATATTGTTTTTTTTTAATCAATGTACATGTTATCTTTATTTAGTATCATCTTTAATAAATAAATGTTTTTTTATTATATGTCAGCTTCTCATTTATTTTGATATTTATCGATTTGTAAGAATTTTAAAAATATTATTTTTCACTTGTTATTTTTTTAGGTATTTACAATTTCTTAAAATAAAAATCTATAAAATTGTAATTGATTCGATAAGGAAATAAAGTCATCCTATTAATTTGGTAATAGATTCTTATAAATACTTCAAACGATTTAATTTCATTTGCAAATTTTCAGAAGATTATATTCTGTTATGTAAAATATTACATTATAAAATATTTCATATTTATATAATGATATTAAAATTTTATTTTTGATAAACTCGTATATTACACGGGTCTCACACCTAGTTTTCTAATATAATTCATCATATATTTTAACTACCTACTACCTATTCTCTTAATTTAAAAGTTCATGTTAGAATTTTTATAGAAACGCTTTTAATGCATACACGAGGAAGTGGTATAGTTTTTACTTATTTAATTTTCACATAAATTTTTTTGAGAATACTTTGCCCACGTTTTTTTCCACATATTTCTTGTCTTCTTATTTTAAGGATTTTGATGTCAAAATTTATTTGATTCTTAATTAGAAAGGTTACCTCTGCGTTCCAGAAGCTTTCAATATTGTTTCCGAATCAATAAATATGACAAACGTAGAAAGTGCAAGGATGAAAAGCTCGGAGTTTGTCCCGACCGTTTTTTTTCTTGTTTTATGAAAAAATGTAAAAGTTTGGACTGCAAGGATCAAAAGTTTCAAAACGGTTAACGAATTAAAGAGGTAGAAATTAACAAATTTTTAGAAAAGTGATCAAAGTTGTCAAACCGTTAAAGTTTTTTCGTCAAATTTTAAATATTAAAAGGTTCCTAAAAAGTATAAAAATATGGATTGCAAAGACCAAAAATGTCAAAATAGATAAAGAATGAGGAGCAAAATGAAAGAACCCTTTTAAAAAATGTAAAATTATTGATTGCAAAGACCAAAAATATTAAAAATAAGTAAAAAATAAGATGGAAAGTGCAAGGATCATTTCTACCAAAAAAAATGCTCACTTTACTATTCCTAAGTTTCATATATATATATATATATATATATATATATATATATATATATATATATATATATATATATATATATATATATATATATATATATATATATATATATGCCGTTTCATGTAATTAATACAATGTGAACTAAATAACTTAATAATTGAAAGTCATGACATAGTTTGGGATACTTGTCAAATGTATATGACCTTAAAACCAAAAACATTAAAGTACATTTATTAGCGTGACGTGTCTTTGGTCCATTTATTTTATTTGTGTGAAAAGGTCACTATCGGCACGGTACATAAAATAAAACTACTAATTGTTAGTTTTTTATAAACTAACAATTATGTTACATATATTAATTATAAAATAATAACTTTTTCATTAAGTTGACTTATAAAACTATAATTATTTTGAAATATAATATAAGGTAAACATTTATTAGCGTCACATACTAAATATAACAATGATTTATAATAAAAATTATATATTTAAGAATATTTAAATATTATTATAGTTATAACTAGATAAACTATTTATTTTAAAAAACCAATTTTACAATAATAATAATAATAATAATAATAATAATAATTCATCCCATTTTTATTGTCTACCTTCATATTTGGAGTTGTCCCAAAATTACTGTCCATTGCTAAAAATAAATGTGCACTTTTACAATTGTACCCTTTATTTGAATCATATATCATATCTTTAATATTATAATTTTTAAGAAAAAAAATAAGAGTAAATTAAAATATGTACGAAAACAAAAGACACGGTGACAATAAATTGATGAAATTCAATTCCAAAAGAAAAAACACTTTACTTTTTCGTTACAATAAAATCAAAACAATGAAGTGTTTTTTACATAAATGGTAAAAAAAACTTTTGATAAGCAATTTTTTAATGGTTCAAAAACATTATAGCATCATCTATCTTTTGATAAGTAATTTTTTAATGGTTCAAAAACATTATAGCATCATCTATTAAACTCTGATCACATTCAATTTGGAGTGGTAAGTTACCTTTTCACTCTAACCTATTTTTACCAATATGCAGTACATGATAGTTGTTACCTTGAATCTTCATGATCTCTTTCATGCATGTTTGTAGAGTTAAAAAAACATTATAAGTTGTTGTGATTGTATTCTTTCAAAAGATGTTTGAACCGCATCAACCAATTCATTAGCTGTATGCAAAGCCTCTTGTTTTTTAAGTGATTGTATTGCCTGAAAAAATCCAAGGCCTAACACATTTAAATCCGGGCTATTTGGGGGCTGAAAACAAAGTTGAATATCAAACCCATCTCGAGATGTCGCTTCAAGAAACTAGCTATCATCAACATCAACATGGGCTTTGCGTTTTCTTGTTGAGTAAATATGGGACCCGTATGACCTCGTGACCATTTAGCTCTAATATTCGGTAGAATTTTTTCTATCAACTATGACTTTGTTACCTCTTTATTCACCGATAGAATAGGCTTTGTCTTCAATGTTCCCGCAACACAACTTTGGCTTGTACGTTTAGCGGGTTCCAATGTTGTAAATGGATAGATACCTATTTTTCCCGAAAAAACTTCGTTGCCCGATGAATTAAATCTCGGTCTTGCTACCACCGCTAGAAACATAACCTTTGTGATGAAAAAACTTCGTTATGTGCATCTAGCATGCACTAGTGCTGCAGGGGATGATGAAAGTTTCATGGATGTGTGAGTCGTGAGAAGTGGTGAGATTAGATGCGAGATAGTTGATATTCCTATAGAAGTGAGGGTTGAGCGCATTTCTATGTTGATAATATTGTTAGGGCGTTATGGTGATACTTGAGACATTTATGGGTAGATGTGGAAAGTAGTATGGGCCCGTACTACTGAAAGCATAGGACCCATACGCATAGCAAGGAAATCACAACCCCAAGGGTTTGTGGGAATTAGTATCTCGATATTATGATTGTTTATCTGACGTCTTGGGTATATTTTCAGTATGGTGGTGACGAGACGTTTTGTTGCTAGATTCGGGTCGGGATCTGGGTTAGGATCGGGTTCGAGAGATGGAGGGTCGGAGGTGGCGGTAGCACCTGAGCTCGTGGTTCAGATTGGGACAGAGGAGTTGGATGCTAGGATCCGGGAGATCCTGCACGACGAGATTGTTGCGGCGTTCCGAGCGTAGCTACCAGAGATGTTTAGGTCGATTAAGACCGTGATGGTTGAGTACTTTGATGAGCAATACGCAGCTCTGGCAGAGACAACGACCGCTGCAGCCACATCGGCTGTAACTGCTGTAGGAGTTGGAGGAGGAGCCGATAGGGATTTCCAGTACCGGGACTTCGATAACACGAAGCCCCCGAATTTTGATGGTATGCAGGATGCGATTAGGGCTATGAGGTGGTTGTCTGATGTGGAGGGTTGTTTCTTCACGTACTCGTGCCCGGCTGACTAGAAGGTCAAGTGTGCTGTGAACCTATTAAGGCTCAGGGCAAAGGACTGGTGGAGATTGACGACAGGGTCGTATACTGATGATCAACGAGCTGTTGTTACTTGGGAGTAGTTCCGGGATATGTTCCACACCCGCTACGTTCCACGTATGGAGCGGGAGCGGCTTGCTCAGGAGTTCTTGACTTTAAGGCAGGATGGGGAATCTGTGATGGAGATTACCCGTAAGTTCACGGAGAGGGCGATGTTTTTTCTGGAGTTTGCTTCAGAGCAGTCTCAGATGACTCGTTATCCGAGTATGCTCAAGACTGATATTCGGCAGTTCGTGTCTACACAGCGTTGTGATACCCTCTTGGATCTTTAGGAAGCCGCGAGGCGGCGTGAGTTGGAGTTAGAGCTGCAGCTAAAGGAGCAGCATCAGGCACCGACACAGTCTCAGCCGGCGCGTAAGCGGTGTAAGACCGCTGATACTCAGGCTGGGAGTCAGCAGAGCTGCACGTGTGGAAAGTATAGCAGGGATCATTCTGGGGTTTGTTAAGCTGGAGGTGGGTGCCATAAATGTTACAAGGAGGGGCATTATGCCAAAGACTGTCATCAGTCCGCCCCTCCAACAGATATGAGGATTTGTTACCATTATCATCATGTTGGTCATGTGAAGACCAACTGTTCGCAGCTCGCCGCCAAGCCGACGCAGGATACCGGGCCAGATACTGTGAGGATTGGAATTGGGAGGCCAGTCAAGGTGGAGCCTCCGAAGGCTCAAGGTCGTGCCTTCCAGCTCACGGCCGAGGAGGCCAAGGCAGCACTGGATGTGGTTGCTGGTACATTTCTCTGTCTCAGTTATTGTATTTGTGATATGCTTATTAGTTTTACCTGTGATTAGGTATGTTTTAGTGAATTCTTTGCCTGCTTTAGTTTTATTTGACTCGGGGGCGAGTCGGTCATTCGTATCTTCACTAGAGGGTTTAGTGTGCCGGTAGATGAGCTTGAGTGTCCGTTGCGAGTTTCGATCGTCAACGAGCACGGGGTTTCTGCTTCTTCGATCTACCAAGGATGCGAGTTGGAGTTTTTCCGGGTGCCCTTTCCGATAGAATTGATTCCTATTCCCATGAGGGAAGTGTGCGTGATCGTAGGGATGGATTGGCTCAGTCGATTTGGCACCATGATCGACTGTGAGGGGCAGCGAGTGGTAGTTCGAACCCCAAGTGGGGGAGAATTGGTGGTATATGGCGAGGGCACCAGGATGGGATTAGGGTTTTGTTCGGCGGCCAGGGCTCGACAGTATATACATAATGGGTATGTTGGTTATTTAGCGTACGTGGTGGATACGCGGGTTGGGGATCAACCCTCAGTTTTGATGGTCCCTGTAGTTAGAGAGTTTGCTTATGTGTTTCCGGAGGAGTTACCTGGAGTGCCTCTGGAGAGGCAAGTTGAGTTCAGGATTGATCTAGTGCCGGGTGCGGCCCCTATCGCTAGGGCGTCATACCGTCTGGCACCACCTGAGATGCAGGAGTTATCATCTCAGTTGCAGGAGCTGCTGGGTAAGCAGTTTATTCGTTCGAGTAGTTCACCATGGGGAGCACTAATCCTTTTCGTCAGAAAGAAGGGCGGTTTGCACAGGATGTGCATTGACTATATGGAGCTGAACAAGTTAACAGTGAAGAACCGCTATCCACTCTCGAGGATAGATGATCTTTTCGATCAGCTGCAGGGTGCATCTTGGTTTTCCAAGATTGATTTGAGGTCAGGATATCACCATGTCAGGGTGAGGGAGGAAGATGTAGAGAAGACCGTTTTTCAGACTCGTTATGGTCATTACGAATTCGTGGTGATGCCGTTTGGACTCACCAATGCGCCGGCAGTGTTCATGGATTTGATGAACCGAGTCTGCAGATCGATGCTCGATCACTCGGTTGTTGTGTTCATAGATGATATCTTGGTGTATTCTAAGACCCGAGAGCAGCACAAGGAGCATCTCATGGAGCTGCTGGAGGTCCTGCGGCGAGAATGGTTGTATGCCAAGTTCTCAAAGTATGAGTTTTGGTTACGAGAGGTTCAGTTCCTCGGATATCTCGTTAACCAGGAGGGGTTTTGGTCGATCCGACCAAGGTGGAGGCGGTTATGCAGTGGGAGACTTCGAAATCTCCCTCAGACATCAGGAGTTTCTTGGGCTTAGCAGGGCACTACCAGAGATTTATTTGAGATTTCTCCAAGATTGCCGTACCCCTCACTCGTCTTACAAGGAAAGGGGTGGAGTTACGGTGGAGCCCTGAGTAGTAGAGGGCGTTTGAGAGCCTCCAGAAGTGTTTACGTGAGGCGCCAGTGTTGACACTCCCCAAGGGAGCTGAGGACTTTGTAGTGTTTTGTGATGCATCCATCACGGGCTTGGGGGCAGTCCTCATGCAGAGAGGACGGGTGGTAGCCTATGCATCGCGGCTGCTGAAGCCGCATGAGACGAGATACCCTACGCATGATCTGGATTTGGGAGCGGTGGTTTTCGCTCTCAAGATTTGGAGGCATTATCTATATGGTGTCCGTTGCACTATATTTACGGAGCACAAGAGTTTGAGAAACATAATGGATCAGCCAAACCTGAATATGAGGCAGCGCAGGTGGCTGGATGTGGTCAAGGATTATGATTGTGAGATCCTTTACCATCCTGGTAAAGCGAATGTGGTTGTGGATGCTTTGACTCGCAAGTCCTTTGGGTCTTCTACCCCAGCAAGGTGTATTAGGATAGCGGTGGATTCCCCACTTGTGAGCTTGATTAGGGATGCTCAGGTTGAGGGTATGAGACCGGAGAACTGGAAGTTGGAGAGAATTAAGGGCGAGAGCGCCCGGTTTGTTCAGGATAGCCTCGGGTTATTGACCCGATACGTTCCGGTATGGGTTCCGATGTCTGGAGGGGTTTGATAGACAGTGATGGAGGCGGCTTATAAGTCTCATTTTTCTATCCATCCGGGGCCACCAAGATGTATCGTGATTTGAGTTTGAGTTATTGGTGGCCGAGAATGAAGTGAGAAATCGTTGGGTATGTTGAGAGGTGCTTGACCTGTAGGATGGTCAAGGCTGAGCATCAGAGGCCGCATGGCAAGTTGCAACCTCTAAAGATTCCCATGTGGAAATAGGAGTAGATCACGATGGATTTCATTAGAAAGTTGTCAAGGACGGTGAAGGGGTTTGATGCTATTTGGGTCATCGTGGATCGGTTTACCAAGAGTGCCCATTTCTTGGCCATACGGGAGAGTTCGTTGGTTGAGAAATTGGCCGACATGTATGTCAGCGAGATTGTCTCTTGCTATGGGGTTCTAGTTTCTATCGTTTCCGATCGGGATGTCAGGTTTACTTCATGTTTTTGGCAGAAGTTCCATGAGGAGTTGGGTACACGACTTCATTTTAGTACAACTTTCCATCTGCAGATAGATGGGCAGAGTGAGCGGACCATCCAGACCCTCGAGGATATGTTGAGAGCGTGAGTTATAGATTTTGGTGGGAGTTGTGTAACACTCTAAAAATTCAAGCCAATTTAAACTTTTCAAAAACATCCCAATTTCATTAAGTTATTACAAAAAGGTTTTCAATACATTTATGATCAGAGTAATCCCAGAACCATAACGTAAAACATAAACATGAAGAGCGGTATGATCACGCCTTCGCCTTGCCACGATCTCCTGAGGTACCTGAAAAACATTAAACCACAACTGTAAGCCCGAAAGCTTAGTCAGATACCCCCAAAATACCAACCACATATACCACGCATAACATATCATAACCGAACAGAATAACCATGCATTTCGGGTCTACTGTGTGACTGGTCTGCCGCACCGGGCCTTCAGTCCACCTGGTCCACCCTCCGAGTCTAGCCATGTCCCTCGAGTCTGCAGCGTGGTTAGTGTGACAACCCGAAATTTCCATTATGTACGAACATTATCAAGTCAATAGAAGTTATAACAGTCGCAGTAAATTTTCAGAATTTTCCGTATAAGTTTGAGTATTTCAGGGTTTACACTTCAAGAGATATCAGGAGGGAGGATGCACTAGGGTTTCGTGCAACTCTGTTATTTTAGAACTCTATGATGTTAGAGTTCATTTCTTGAATAAAAATATTCTCTGCCAAAAATCGCAGGACTATATATATGATTCTTAACCAAATTATTTCATTAGTTACATTTCCAACTAGAGAAAATCTATTTCTCTCTCACGGATCTTCGGGTTTTCATCCCAAATCGTGAGTACCTCTCTTTAGTTGTATTATATGGCTTATAATGTGTTTAATAACATATATTTCATAGCAAAAATGCAAGATTCGAGAGTTTACCTCCCAAGAACACCTTAGGAAGTAAACTCTTTTATAAGGGTAAAATGATGCCTAGACCTTTCCCCATGATATGTGACCACCTTAGGCTTGTATGCTAGTGTTTTTAAGACTAGAAATCATCCAAGAACACCAAGATTTAGGTGTTCACGGCCCAAGAATTTCTTGGACCGTGAACTCCAAACTCAAAGGCCAAAGAGTGCCTTAATCACTCGTAAAGCCTTGGACAATAACCTTGATTTACTTCTAGTGAATTTATGGACTTTAAATCATCAAATGCCCATCCCCATGAAAGATTATGGCCGTAATCTCTAAGGGAAAAGGTCTTTGGGCCGTGAACATCAAGAAAGGGCACCAAAGTGTGCCTAAGGCCTTCATTAGCCTTAGATAAATGTCTAGAACCTATCCAACATGAGCATGGGACTTGAAAACATAAAAATACCCCTTTCCATATGAGTTTACGATAGTAAACTCACAAGGAAATGGCCTTTGGGCTATAAACTCCTAAAAGGAGTGTCTTAATGCCCTAAACTCTTCCAAGGATTAAACCACCAAGTAGAATTGCTTCTAGGAATCATGTATCACTTCAAAACACAAAATTTCATTAAGCTTAGGAGCTTACGGCCGTAAACTCAAGGGTTTATTACTGTAAATTCCTTGTGTGAGGGTTATTGAAGAGTAAACTCATGTATAGGGTCCTTTGGAACCCTAAACCTCTTTAGCCTTGTCCCATAACAACTTAGATGCAACCATTAGGACTTATAACACTTATACAAAGTGTTTTCATGTTCTAAAGTGTCTCAGCTTAATTTATTAGTTATAATTTGGCTAATTAGTTATATATATGTTCATTATATGATAACTAGGCTCGTGCGTGTGTACAAGTCTCCATTTGCCACCTAGCACCATATCCGACATTTCAATCCAATCCACTCACTACAAGTGAGTTCATACCCATTTAACTAACCTTTGAAATAGTTTTAAATGTTTTAAATGCTTTATGAGGGGGGGATACAAGTGGAATACTTATAGTTATTACATCAATCACATGTGATTAATAACTACAAAACCAATGATTTTACTACTGTTCAAATTGTTTATCAAAGCTGTTTTACTTCAAATTGTTTTACAAACTCTTTTACTTATCAAATCCTTTTACTTAAACTTTGTTATACTTATTATAAATTGCATGCCCGTATATGTATAGTTATATAAGAAATGTTTAAAAGGCTTAGGAAGGTCATCCGCCCTATTTCCTTTTCGCGCTTGAGATGTGGTCTGGTGGGATATCGGGTAGCCGTCCGAAGGTCGTTTCAATATTAATTATATATCATATGTACATATATAGTCATAAAAGTTCTTCCGGATTCATTCGTACCAATTACTTCATTAGTGTGTTACCATATGGGTAGCACGAGATAATACTTATACAATTGCTAGATCAATGAGCCAGTTCATTCATGAGTCAGTACTTATTACTAGGAGAACATATACAACTATACTAGAAGAAGAACATATACAACTATACTAGAAGAAGAACATATACAACTATAATAGAAAGAGAACATATAAAACGATACTAGAACGAGTAACATTACATTACATATACATAAATACGTTACCAAATTGTGATCCACTGTATCGGAGCATGCCTTCAATGTCATGGCCTGAGTTGTAGCCAGAGTCTCTTGGAGGGAGAGCGTGAGTTTGCGTATAGATCTATACTGGATTGACTATCCTACACCTTGCTGCTAGCTACAGCCGGACTTGCAGGTTTGCGGGTGCCAAACGTCATACCTTTTTACGACCTACATTTGTCGTTGTTACCTAGTCAATAGTATGGTACAATTTATCACATGATACCTTAATATAAATCCGGTTTAAGGTAGTTAGTACAACAGTAGTTCCTATAATACAACACTACAGTACTACATGAATTTATTCTTTACATATTTAGTGATCTTTTTACTTAAACATTAATGTACAAACTATATTTTAACAATGATAGTTACACTTGGGAAATTACACACTTTTACAGTAAATGAACATACAAAACAGTTACGCCTTGGTAGAAGGCTACTTTTAATAGAAAATATAGGTTTTTCTAAGAGATTCAAACTTTTACAAACACTTACAAACATTTACATACTTTTACCACAAATGTTTGCAAACTCATGCTTAAAACCACGTTCAAACGTTTTGATACAAACACCGACACTCAAATACTTATGAATTCACCAGCTTAATGCTGATAAACTCTTTAAAAATAACTTGTATTCTCAAGTCGTCAGTAGACAAGTACCGAGGCCAGCTTTTGAGAAGATGGAGCGCATTCAAGACTCATTTTATTATTTTGATTTACTTTTTGGTGTCTATAACTGTATGGAACACACTTTTATTAATATTATATATTTAATGCAATGGATGATGTTGTTTGCTTATTTACGGTTATACTGTGTTGTGATACTTTACGTGACGTCCTCCGCCCCAGAACATTTCCGCCGTTCTTGGTTTTGGGGTGTGACAGATTGGTATCAGAGCATTGTTTGTAGTGAATTGAGTATATCAACCCATAAAAGATATACTTACTATAAACCCATTTGGGATTAAAACACTCTGACCAAGAGTCTATACTTTAAATACTAAAATATTTAATTAAGTATACAAGTCTGCATTCATACTAAAATCTGTGTCATAATGACAAGAACAAAAGTATTACGATTGTTAAATATCACAAGTAAGCTCGGGGATGTATGGTCAGTCCGGGGAATGGCATAGCCTGATCAACTATGCTGATCCGAGGAGTGATTAGCATATGCCCTAGAATGGTTGTGATATGTTATCAAGTCTAAAAACTTAGCAACAATACCACAACGAGAACAGTAGAATCTAAACTTAAATGACTATAGGGGTATTGTGTACTACTACAACCTACTTATACACTAGATTCTTATACCTCTCTTCTCGCGTAGATTTAAAATGGCTGGATTCCATCATGGCGATCCGTACTTCTCAAATGAAGGCAATGCTAGGTGGATTGAAGAAGAGCCCGAAGATGAGAATCCAATCCATTTGGATGATCACCTCGCAAAAGGATTTTCTGATGGATCTGACTCCGAGCCTGAAGTAAACAACCTACCGCTAGTAGGTCAAGCCCCAAACAACAACCCCCGACCAGCTTTCCCAGGTCCTACACCCTTATGGGCAACCAACTTGAATCGCTAGAGCGATGAACAGGGTCAACCCTTACCTTACTTTGGGGATCGAATATTTTACAACATCAGCGAAGGTGGCTCTGCAGATCGAGCTCTGCCCGTCATTATCCGCAGGATAGCTCGTAATGATGAACACGGTCGAGCAGTGATTGACCAAGTCATGGAGATTGATGCCAACTCTGGTGTCAACACAGTCCGCATCCACCGTCTCGAAGATGAAATGGAAAGGACCAGGAGAACCAATGAGACCCTGTAGCAACAACTGGCTGCCTCCCGAGCCGAAGTCATAGAACTTCGAGTTCGTCAAAGGGCTCATGAACGACACCTCCAAGAGGTGGTCCGTCAAGTGGCAGACCTCAGGGTTCGCCCGAGGAATTCCCATCGCCGTTAGAAGATGTCTAATACATCTTTGTCTTTTGGTTAAGGAATAGCCTTTAGTATCTATGCCCTAAGTAGCACTTGTCAGTAAAATATTCCTAACTTTCAGTACTCTAACTAAGAATATAGGAACTGTTAAACTTTCCGTATGGTATGATGTAATACCTACTGTTAGGTCGATTTTTCCTTGAACTTATTACATCAGTAATACTAGTATTCTTGACAACTACCTAATATGTGGGAAAAATCTGTACACTTGTGTTTTCCTACTAATCTTCCTTGTTGTGGTCTCAAACACTCATTCAACTATTGGGCTATGATTAGTTAGTCCATGTGTCACTCTCACCCCACTTACAATTGATTCTTACCACTGTGTTTATCTTTATAAATTTATAGCTGAAAGATGCCTCCTCGCAAATCTCCTAGGAATAACCCTGCACCTCCACCACCTTGTGACAACCCAAAATTTCCATTTTGTACAAACTATATCACTTCAATAGAAGTTATAGCAGTCACAATTAATTTTCAGACTTTTTCGCGTAAGTTTGAGTAATTCAGGGTTCACACTTCAGGAAATATCAGGAGAGTGGGTGCACTAGGGTTTTGTGCAACACTGTTATTCCAACACTCTATTATATTAGAGATCATTTCATGAATAAAAAATATTTTCTGCCAAAAATATCTCAGGAATATAAATAGAATTCTGAACCAAATTCATTCATTATTCACATTTCCAACTAGAGAAAAGCCGTTTTCTCTCTCACGGATCTTCGGGTTTTTATCCCAAATCGTGAGTACCTCTTTCTAGTAGTGTTAAAAAGCTTTATATGTGCTTATAACATGATTTAGATGGCTAAATCATTAGATCTAGGAGTTTACTCCCCAAGGTGTTCTTGGGCGGTAAACTCCCGAAACAAAGCCGAAACCGAGTCTAGCTTGTTCCTTGTGTTATGCTACTGCCTTAGACTTAATTGTAGGTGTATTAAGGACAAGAAAACAATCAAAGGACACAAACAAATGAGAGTTTACGGCCCAAGTGTAGCTTAGGCCGTAAACTCCATAGAAATGGACCAAAGGGTGTTATTAAGACACCTAAAGCCCTAGACCTTTACATGGAATTGTTTCCCACTTAATCTAGGGACCAAAGCACATCAAAATCACTTATCAAAGTGAGTTTACGGCCAAGGCTTTGCTCTTGGGCCGTAAACATGAAAGACTGGCACCAAGGTGTGCCTAATGTCTTCATATGCTTGGAATAAAAGCCTAGAACTTATACCACCCATGCTTGAGGCTTGAAAACAAAAAGAACACCATTCCAATGGAGTTTACGGCCGTAAACTCCAAAGGAAATGGCCTTAGGGCCGTAAACTCCTAATTGGAGTATTTCTAGACCTTAAACCCTTCCAAGGACTTAACCACCAAGTTGGAATAATTCTAGGAATCATTTGGGACTTCAAAACACACAATACCCCCATGGTTGGGAGTTTACGGCCGTAAACTCAAGAGTTTACAACCGTAAACTCCATGTGTGATGGTATATGGGGAGTAAGCTCACATATAGGGTCCTTTGGAACCCTAAACACAATTGCCTTGTTCCACAATAGCTTAGATGCAATCCTTAGGGCTTAAAACACTTATATAAAGTGTTTATTATGTCTAGGATGTCTTAACATTATCAATTAGTGATTTGAGACTAATTGAGTGCATATATGTGTGATTATATGTTCATTAGGATTGTAGTGTGTGTACAAGTCCTCGCTTGACACCTAGCAATCCTATACCGTTCAGTTCATCCCAATCACCAACTACAGGTGAGTTCTTATGGGTTTTAGCCATAAGAACTTTCCTATGTGCGCATGCAAAACCCTAATGCTCGGATCTAGGATTTCTAATTAAACATGCTTTGAATCCAAGACTTCTAATGACTAATTAGGTTAAATAACAACATTGAAATAGATCTAGAATCATACCTTTGGATTCCTTGTTGATCTTGTTGTCTTGGAGCTTCTAGAGTCACAAATGTCACTCCTCTAATGGCTTACAAACACCAAAAGCAAGTAAGATGATTTAGGAGAGAGGAGAGGGGAGGAATTCGGCCAGAGTATCTCTACTTTAGATGGTGTGTCGAATTCCCTCACCCCTAGGGTCTATTTATACTTGTAGACTCCTTAAGGATTACAACTTTAACCCTAAATGGATAACTTAGACTTTAAGTTGATCCATATCCTTTCCTTGATAAGCCTATGGACGATTTTGGCTTATCCAAGCCCTAGAAATCGTCCATCCTATCTAGGATAAGGATTTATAGTCTAAAGTGTAACTATCAAACAATTGACAGTTTATACCCTCTTATTTAATTAATCTCTTTAAGTCACCAAATTAATTCCAATTAATCTATGACTTATATTAATCAAATAACCATATATTATTCCTTATAATATTTACTCTCTCTTAACAAATCATCCATCAAGTTGCTATGGTGAAGGCAACCCAAAAGGACCATGCACAACCGGGTCAAATACTTGCCTAATATAGTTGCAGCCTTAGACACTATTCCAACAGTCTCCCACTTGGATAAGTCTAGTAACTATACAAGTATAATTCGGTTTGCAATCGTAGCTCTCAAAGACGCTATCGAACTCTGATCTAATCAATCTTGTCCTTTAGATAAGGGATCGTACAGTCCTCTGTTAGATATCATGCTGACAATCCTATGGAATGGTTAGTCTAGCATTTGATTTCTCGATGTCCGATTTATTCGACATAGAACTTAATCAAACACATCAATTCAGTTCTGACCGGGCCCGGCACATAAGTCAAATCAAATCATCGAGTGGCCAAGATATCTCTTCTACCCTCTTAGGATAAAATTTACAGATAAACTTCGACTTATATGCATTTACTTATTCATTAACCAACTATACACAAGAATGCGTTTTATAACACCAAGTTATTGATGCGTTTTCGCATTATCAATGTACAATCAATTAACAAATAATAAACCATATATCTAGGTTTTAAGACTATATGATATTATCGTCTTGCGATCACCTTTTATATCATATTCTATAAAGTGATTCCAGCAAGCGCAGGTTTATTCCAATGCTCAAAACCAGTTCATAAGCACTCGTGAACGTTGCAGCAACCCTTGCTATGTCTAACACCATTTAGACAATCTACACACCAATTCATGACAATCTTCATTCATATCTACTTCCAACATATGAACGATTGTGGACAATTTGAATAATGCGATTATTCCTAATAAACTCAATTATTCTGGAAGTCAAAACATGCAAAGTGAAACAATAGTTAAACAATTAACATATGATAGTAACTTTACTTATAAATAAAACTCCTTTATTTAATCATCAAATGTTAATTACATTTATCTATTATACGTTTCTAATACTATCTAATCTATACTAATATCATCCTTCAGCCCAATACTCCTAGCATGCTGCAAGTGCTTAACCCTACTCAGTCCCTTCGTAAGCAGATCTGCTGGGTTATCTTCTGATGATATCCTCTTAACTATGAGTTGTCCTTCTTCTACACGATGTCTAATGAAGTGATATTTTCTATCGATATGTCGAGATCTACCATGATCCCTCGGTTCCTTGGTCAAGGCAACCGCACCTTCGTTATCACAGAAAATCTCCATGGGCTCCTTTATGGCCGGCACAACTCCAAGATCACCAATGAAGTTCTTTATCCATATTGCCTCCTTCGACGCTTCGCTCGCTGAGATGTACTCTGATTCGCACGTTGAATCAGCTACGGTTTCTTGCTTGGAACTCTTCCAAGTTACTGCTCCTCCGTTTAGGGTAAAGACCCAGCCCGACTGCGAACGGTAGTTGTCCCTATCGGTCTGAAAACTGGCATCACTATACCCTCGCACCTTCAAGTCATCACTCCCTCCAAGGACTAAGAACCATTCTTTCGTCCTCCGAAGGTACTTAAGGATGTTCTTCACCGCAATCCAATGTGCTTTGCCAGGGTTCCCTTGATATCTGCTAACCATGCTCAAAGCGAAGGCTACATCAGGGCGAGTACAAGTTATAGTGTACATGATTTAGCCAACTACGGAAGCATATGGTATTCAGATCATTTATGCTATTTCAGCTTCAGTACTCGGACTTTGAGTCTTACTCAACTTGGCATTTCCTTGTATCGGTAGTTCTCCCTTCTTTGAGTTTTCCATACTAAAACGTTTTAGTACCTTCTCTAAGTAAGTATTCTGACTAAGTCCAATTAGTCTCTTACTTCTTTCTCTTACTATCCTTATTCCCAAAATGTAAGAAGCCTCTCCGAGGTCCTTCATAGCGAAACACTTCCCAAGCCAGGACTTGACTTCCTGCAGAGTCGGGATGTCGTTTCCTATGAGTAATATGTCATCGACATATAGAACGAGGAAGCTTACTATACTCCCACTGGCTTTGACATATACACAAGATTCGTCTTCGCTTCGTACAAATCCAAACTCTTTGACTTTCTCATCGAAGCAAAGATTCCATCTGCCAGACGCTTGCTTAAGTCCATAAATGGACTTCTCAAGCTTACACACTCTATTTGGATGCTTCGGATTCACAAACCCCTCTGGCTGAGCCATGTAAACATCCTCAGCCAACTTTCCTTTAAGGAAGGCGGTCTTGACATCCATTTGCCAAATCTCATAATCATGAAATGCGGCAATTGCTAGCATCACTCTAATAGATTTAATCTTCGCAACTGGTGAGAAGGTCTCATCATAGTCAACTCCTGGAGTTTGAGTAAAGCCCTTCGCAACCAATTGTGCTTTATACGTGTGTACGTTCCCATCCACGTCGGTCTTCTTCTTGAAGATCCACTTGCACCCAACGGTCTTACGTCCGGGCACATAATCAACCCAATTCCAAACTTGGTTATCATACATGGATTGGATCTCGCTATCCATTGCCTCTTTCCATTTCGCAGACTCCGGGCCTGCCATGGCTTCCTTATAGCTATTAGGTTCATCAAGATTTACTAGTGTACCATCACTAATATACGTGTCCCCTTCGGTAGTAATATGAAAACCATAAAACTGGGGATGAACTCTAACTCTATCGGAACGTCTAAGAGGTAAGGATTCGTCAATCGGTTCAACCGGAGTTTCCTCCTCGGGTTGAATGCCAGCGGTAGAGGTTCCTTCATCTATCGACTCTTGAATCTCTTCAAGTTCGATTTGCCTCTCACTGTATCCTTGGCTTATGAGTTCTCGCTCTCGGAAAACTCCTCTCCTCGCAACAAAGATAACATTGTCTTTCGGTCTATAGAAGAGATATCCAAAGGATGTCTGCAGGTAGCCGATGAAAATACATCGCTCACTTCGAGGTTCAAGCTTTTCATGAGTATCTCGTCTTACGAAAGCCTCGCAACCCCAAACCTTGATATGTGCCAACGAGGGAGCTTTCCCCGTCCACATCTCGTGAGGTGTTTTGGCAACCTTCTTAGTAGGGACTCGGTTAAGGATATGGGCGGCAGTCTCTAAGGCATACCCCCAAAAGAAGATAGGTAGTGAAGCACGACTCATCATAGAGCGAACCATATCCAGTAAGGTTCGAGTATGCCTTTCTGCCACACCATTCAACTGCGGTGTCCTAGGAGGCGTCAATTGCGAAACTATTCCACACTCCTTGAGATAATCGTGGAATTCAAGACTTAGGTACTCTCCTCCTCGATCGGATCGAAGCATCTTGATTTTCCTGCCCAATTGATTCTCCACTTCATTCTTGAACTCTTTGAACTTTTCAAAGGTTTCTGACTTTTGCTTGATTAAATAGATATACCCATATCTACTATAATCATCGGTAAAAGTCACATAGAAGCGGTTCCCATCCTTCGTGGTTGATCTAAAGGTTCCACATACATCGGTATGTATTAGGTCCAATAGCCCCTCACCCCTTTCACAAGTATTCGTGAAGGGTGACTTAGTCATCTTTCCAAGTAAACAAGACTCGCATGTGTCATCTTCCCTAAGGTCGAATGACTCCAACACTCCATCCTTTTGGAGTTGGGCTATGCATTTCTTGTTGACATGTCCAAGACGGCAATGCCACAAGGATGCTTTATCCAAACTAGTGGAAGAATCAATATTCAAAACATCATTTCCTAAGTTATCAAAAATCATAACAGTTTCATATATTCCATTACATGGTATAGCTTCAAAGTAAAAGACACTATTTAGATAAGCCAAAAAAGAACCATTCTCATTATTAAAAGAAAATCTAAATCCTTGTCTATATAAACCATGAAATGAAATGATGTTTCTAGCCATTTCTGGCGAATAGCAACAATTGTTCAAATCTAAACACAAATTATTCCTAAGTACTAAAGAATACACTCCAATCTTGGTAACAGGCGACGATCTTCTGTTCCCCATGATTAGATTGATCCTTCCTTGCTCCACATCCTTACTTCTTCTTAGTCCCTGCACATTTGAACAAATGTGATAACCACAACCGGTGTCAAGAACCCAAGAAATAGCATGATTAGAATCGTTAGATTTAATTGTGTATATACCTGCGAAAGATGGCTTGATCTTTCCTTCTTTGATTGCTTGCAGGTATTCTGGGCAGCTTCTCTTCCAATGTCCTATCTTGTGGCAGTGGTGGCACTCTGCCTCCTTCGGGTTAGGATAGGGCTTAGAGGGATCAAATTTGGTCCCACTAGAAGAGGCACCATCTCGGGCTTTAACCTTGCGATAGTTCTTTGATGAAGCCTTCCTCTTCTTTCCCTTTCCTTGACCAATTGCCAAGACAGGAGCAGCAGACGGATTGGGAGTAGGTGCAACATACTTGTCTTTGTAGTTGCTCTCAGCGACTCTCAAAAGACCTTGGAGTTTGCTTAGGGTGACCTCCTCTTTGTTCATGTGGTAGGTCATCCTAAATTGGTTGTACATCGGAGGCAAAGAGTGAAGCACCATGTCGATCGCCAAGTCTTCCCCAAAGTCAACATTTAACTTGCGAAGGCGATCGACATACCTTTGCATCTTTTGCAGGTGCACGGTAAGAGATTCTCCATGACCCATCTTAGCGGAGATCATGTTAGTGAAAATCTCATAACGCTCTTGTCTCGCGTTTTGGTGGTATCTCTCCAACAAGTCTTGATGCATCTCGTATGGATACATGTCCTCGTAGGACTTTTGGAATTCGGAGTTCATGGTGGCAATCATGATGCAATGTACCTTCGTTGCATCTCGCTCATGAGTCTCAAAAGCGGTGATTTCAGCCGGAGTAGCGATTTCGGGGTTGATCTTCTCAAGCTTTTCATCGAGGACATACTCCTTATCCTCGTAGCGAGCAATGGTGCGAATGTATCTTATCCATTCGCTAAAGTTCGTTCCATCGAAGGTGACCTTTTGGCAAAGGCTCATCAACATGAAAGAACTAGCAGCAACGTTGTTTGTGTTCGACATCTATAGAAAGGACAAAGATAGATTAGAATAAGAATCCCTAATTATCACCTAATAAGAAAAATTAGGGTTAGGATCCAACAATAACATTTACATATTAGAAAGGGATGCCGTAATCTAACATGAAAATAAATTGAAGGTAAGTGAATGAGGATTCACTAATTCTCCATTACAAAACCTAGACTATTAGTCCTAAGTGTATTGAGAATTCCTAGGTTCGGATGAGATTCATTGAACTATTCAATGGCATGTTTAAATCTCGATATGCCCCTCTTGTTTGTGACTGGGATGCCGAGGATCACAAAGCGGGTGTGAATTACCATGCAAATTCACATGGTGCCTTCATTGTAACGATCACCTATTCGATGTGCCGGTAAACCACACACGTTCCATCGAACTATGATAAACAATGAATCACCCTTTGCCACCTTTGCTTAGAACCAATTAGTGTGCTGGTAAACCACACACGCTCCACTAACTTCTTAGCAAGGGTGCAAAGTGTAATTTCATGGGATTGCATCAATTCACTTTTCCTAAAGTAACTAAGATTGGGAAATTTGTAAAACGTGTAGTTACTTTGTATTTCTTATTATACTTTTAATGAGAGGATGAGGTTGCCCTATCCTACCCGTTCGGCTAACGACCCTCCACCAATCAAGCAAGCGGTGGGTGTGAGTTTACACCCATTGAGCGCCATTTTATAGGCCGCAACCTTATACCCGCCTTATAGATCGGCTTCGTGAATGAGGCCTACTAATGGTAAGACTAGCATTTAGTTATACATATATATATATATATATATATATATATATATATATATATATATATATATATATTATTCTAGTAATATCATATTAGTATAAGGTTGTGTTTTAAACCTTTTAAAACGTAGGGTTTTTGAAATTTAAGTTGTCTATATTAAAACCTTTTAATCACAAATATAAATTTCAAAACTTGAGGGCAAGTTTTAAACATTTAAAGCATAGATGATCAAATAACAAATAATTCCAATTAACAATTAATATCCTAATTATCTTTATTTGATTTATCCAAGATTTCTTTTAAGATAATTATCAAAATAATTAATCAATTATCATATAAGGAAATTAAATATTTTATTAGATGATAAATATCTTTATTTAGATGAAGATTATATTAATATATATCAAAAAATCGGATTAGTGTTGATCTAATATGATCAAGGTAAGTTTCCATAAGATAAACATGAAAAAATCCCGATTTTGCCTAATCCTGACGCCCGGACTTGCCGAGTACACAAAGGGACTCGCCGAGTCAGGCCTACTCGCCGAGTCCATGACTCAGAAACCCAAAAATCGAATTTTGCAGGTTTGTTTCAGTTAACCAAGCAACAATTTAAAGAAAACCAAGCTAGGCTCTTATACCATTGATGGGTTTTAGCCATAAGAACTTTCCTATGTGCGCATGCAAAACCCTAATGCTCAGATCTAGGCTTTCTAATTAAACATGCTTTGAATCCAAGACTTCTAATGACTAATTAGGTTAAATAACAACATTGAAATAGATCTAGAATCATACCTTTGGATTCCTTGTTGATCTTGTTGTCTTGGAGCTTCTAGAGTCACAAATGTCACTCCTCTAATGGCTTACAAACACCAAAAGCAAGTAAGATGATTTAGGAGAGAGGAGAGGGGAGGAATTCGGCTAGAGTATCTCTACTTTAGATGGTGTGTCGAATTCCCTCACCCCTAGGGTCTATTTATACTTGTAGACTCCTTAAGGATTACAGCTTTAACCCTAACGGATAACCTAGACTTTAAGTTGATCCATACCCTTTCCTTGATAACCCTATGGACGATTTTGGCTTATCCAAGCCCTAGAAATCGTCCATCCTATCTAGGATAAGGATTTATAGTCTAAAGTGTAACTATCAAACATTTGACAGTTTATACCCTCTTATTTAATTAATCTCTTTAAGTCACCAAATTAATTCCAGTTAATCTATGACTTATATTAATCAAATAACCATATATTATTCCTTATAATATTTACTCTCTCTTAACAAATCATCCATCAAGTTTCTATGGTGAAGGCAACCCAAAAGGACCATGCACAACCGGGTCAAATACTTGCCTAATATAGTTGCAGCCTTAGACACTATTCCAACAAGTTCATACCCCTAATCAATGTTTAAATGATTTTAAATGCTTTAATAGGGGGGGGGGGGGGGGGGAATACAAGTAGAAACCATCATGTTATTAAATCACTCTTATGTATTTTATAACTGTGTTTTCATTCAATAGATTTCACATACTACAAAATGTGATGCATAAAATGGTTTTCTATCTTAAAATACTTGATAACAAAAGTATTAGTTTTGAAATGTGTATTAAAATGACATCAAGTCACCCTTAATTATTGTTCAAAACTCCTAGATATCTTGCAAAACCATTATTTTACCTTCTTGAATCAAACTATACTTATACGCATATGTTCATTTATATGATAGAGATTATAGTTTTCATCCTTCTTTCAGTTTCCCACACCCAGGTATATTGAGGGTGCATAAATCTACTTGAACAACCACTTACCTTCCAGTTAATTATCATAGGGATAGTTAGAAGATATCAAACATGATTACTACTACAAGGAAATCACACAAGAGACAGTTCATTCATGAGTCTATACCAATACCTTACATGGTACATGAGTACACGTACTTAGGATTACATGATACATGAATAGGTTTACATATACTTACCTGTTACATGAACACACTTACATGAATACCATACATGAACACTTCTACATAGGTTCATTATCCTGTATTTACTTACATGGATACTTGTACTTAGAACTATAAGGATGATTTATTAGTACTTACTGTGTAAATTATCTTTCCTATCCCGGTTCAATGGGATATTTCGGCGGGACTTACCATTCCAAACCCCGCTGATTAGCACCAGTGGTCGATGGATGTCTACGGATGTCTAAGGTTGTTACTTAGTTAGTAGTCAGTGACGGGACTAACCATCCCTCTGTCCAACTGTTGCAACAGTGGATGAGATGTGAATCTTTGAAGGCTCATTAGGTTAACGCTGTTATGGGACTAGCCCTCCCTCCACTCTGCTGCCGCTATAGAGGATGAGGGGACACTCTTCGGATGTCCATAGGGTCTATCTTTCGCTTCGGCGATGTCGTGTTAATCCTGATCACCCAGGGATAATACTTAGATGATTATACTTTTTGCTGCTTACTTTATTTTGTGATATATTCACATAAACGATGAGTTAGACTAAGCACTTTTAGTACTAGTCAATAGAAAGGAAAAACTATAATTCTACTTACAAAACATTCGGGTCTTGGTAGAAGACTACATAGTCATAAAAAACATTCGGGTCTTGGTAGAAGACTACATAGTCATAAACAAAACATTCGGGTCTTGGTAGAAGACTACATCTCAAACTGATAGAAAATAAGGGATTTTCTAGGTTTTTTTCATACTTACATCAACATTTTCATTTAACGATTTACATGGCCTTCATAACAGAGTTTCACGAACAAGACAATGACACTTAAATACTTATGAATTCACTAGCTTTAAAGCTGATACCCGCTTTCAAAATAACTTGTATTCTCAGGTCATCAGTAGACAGGTACGGAGGCTAGGTTTTGAGAAGACGGAGCTGGCAAGTCTAGTCTTTTATTTTGATTGTATATTTTTGGTGTCTTACTACAATGAAAGAACACACATGTATTAAAACTTTACTTATAATGCAATGGATGATGCTGTTGCTTGTTTATTATATTACATTGTTGTGATACTGTACATGACGTCCTCCAGCCCTGAAAGTTTCCGCCGTTCGTGGTTTTGGGGTGTGACAGATTGGTATCAGAGCTTTGTTTATAGTGAATATAGTATATCAACCTATAAAAGATATAGTAACTATAAATACACAGGGATTCAAACACTCTGTCAAAGAATTATACTTATAAATAATAAAATATTTAAGTAAGTATACGTGCCTGCATTCATACTAAAATCAGTGTCACAATGACAAGAACAAAAGTATTACGATCGGTGAATATCACAAGTAAGCTTGGGGATATATGGTCAGTCTTGGGAATGGCATAGCTTGATCAACTATGCTGGTTCGAGGAGTGATTAGCATATGCCCAAGAATGGTTGTGATGTGGCAACAAGTCTAAAAACTTACCAACACAACCATAAAGAAATACCATATGGGTATTTGATCTTACTGAAATTATCTTAGTTAGTTCTTCATTTTAGCTATTTCTTATATCCCTTTTCTCGCGTAGATTAAAATGGCTGGATTTCACCATGGCGATCCGTACATCCCAAACCAAGGCAATGCTGGTTGGCTAGAGGCAGAACCAGAAGATGATCACCCAATCCCTTTGGATGATCACCATGCTGAGGGTTTTTTTGATAGTTCTGACTCGGAGCCAGAAGTCAACAACCTACCCCCAAATGCTCAAAACCCTAACCTGAACCCCCATCCAGTGTTTCAAGGACCCACACCCTTATGGGCCATTAGCTTGACTGAATGGAGTCAGGAACAAGGTCAACCCATTCCCTACAATGGAGAACAAAGTTTCTACAACCTCATTAAAGGGGGTTCTGCTGATAGAGTCCTACCAATCATGGTGCGTAGGATTTCTCGGAACACGATTATGGCTCATGCAACTATTAATCAAGTTTTGGAAGTTGACGCCACCTCTGGTGTTAACACTGTCCACATTCGCCAACTAGAGTCTGCTCATGAAAGGACTCTGGTCCGCAATGCAAATCTGCAGAGGGAGCATGCTGAAACCCGAGCTGAAGTTAGAGAACTTCGAGCTCAACAAGCAAGGTCAGACATGCGTATAAGGGACATTGAACGTCTACTGTCGGGATCGAGGACTCATGCAAGCAGCTCTCGTCGCCGATAGAAGCTCGTCGACTCATCTTTTGGATATAACCTAATTTATGTAAAACTTTGGTCTAATTTCCTATCTGTATAAATCTTAGACCTGTTAGGTCTTGATCTAGTCTTGATTCTGTCAAATTTTCCATCTTGGTTGATGTAGGGCCTACTTCTAGGCTATTTTCCTGAACTTGATACATCTGTAATTCTAATATTATTGACAGATATCTAATCTTATGGAAATTATTATCCAACTACTGTCATTTTCAGTTAGTCATTGTATTCATTCTGTTGTTGGACTATGGGGAGTTAGTCCATGAGACACATTCATAAATCATGTATTCTTATCCATGTTGTCATCTTTTAAACGTATAGTTAAAAATGCCACCACGCAGAAGTACAAGGCGTAACCCAACCAACAAAACACCAATACCACCACCTCCACCACCGCCTGTACCTGTTCAACCACCTAATCCTTTCGAGGCCAACATGTTCCAGGCAGCTTTCACAGCAACAGTTGCACCTGCTGTGTCAACAATCAACGCCCCTGTCCCTAGTGGATCGGGAACAGGTGCACCTCCCTCGAACCACGGCGAAAGCCATGGACACCCACGAGAATGCACTTACAAGGATTTCATGAACGCCAAACCCTGCAGCTTCAATGGAACTGGGGGTGTTATGGTGTTAAGGCAGTGGATCGAGAAGATGGAATCTGTCTTCGAGATCTGCGGATGCCAAGAAGGCAACAAGGTCAAGTTCGCAGCTTGTACCTTCTCTGATAGAGCATTAACATGGTAGAACGGCCATGTTAAGTATCTGACTCTGGTGGTGGCGTATTCCATCAGTTGGGAAAAGTTGAAAGACATGCTGATGAAAGAGTACTGCTCTCATGGCGAAGTACAGAAACTCGAGTAGGAGTTATGGGGTCTTCAAATGGTTGGATCCGACATCACGACCTACACAAATAGGTTCTGTGATCTGGCGAACTTATGCCCTGATATGGTTGCTCTCGAGAGCAAGAAGATAGAAAGGTATATCTAGGGACTATCACCCCAGATCCAGTCATGTGTGCTAGCCTCCAGGCCTATCACTTTTGATAGTGCCAAGGAACTGGCACAATCTCTCATAGATCACCGGAAACCTCAGAACCCAACAATCCCTACACCCGTACCACAAAAGTCCAACCCCGACCACAACAGGAAGGGGTGGAATAAGAGGAAAAGAGGGACTTCGCAAGGATCCTCCAAGAAACAACAACTTGTGGCGATCAATGCTGCCACAGTTACTCCTGTTGTCCCTGTGAACCCCTTACTAGCAAAAACATATGCTAGAACTCTCCCGAAGTGCACCAAGTGCAACTTCTACCACCACGGACCTTGCAAGGAGATGTAGTGCTCTAAATGCAACAGGAAGGGACACACAGTTCATTTCTGCAAGACTCCAACAGCTCAAGCCGCCCAGGTTCCTAATGCCTCTATGGGCCAAACTTGCTACAGATGTGGCGAGGTGGGCCATTACAAGAGGAGCTACCCTAAAGCGGGGATGGATGGCGGAGTAGGAAGAGTTATGGCCCTAGGCCACGAGGAAGTAGTAGCTGATCCTACGATAGTTACTGGTACGTTCCTCCTCGATAACTCATATGCTTGCATACTTTTCGATAGTGGAGCCGAGAAAAGTTTTGTAAGTCACAAATTTGCACACCTGCTTAAACAAAAACCATGTGCATTAGATAATTCATTCACGGTAGAAATGGCTAACTGGAAAACAGAGAGTACAAACTGCATATACGTAGGTTGTACCTTAACTTTAGATGGCCATACCTTCAAGATAGATCTCATGCCAGTCACAATTAAATGTTTCGACGTTATCATCTGTATGGATTGGTTGAGTCTTCTTCGCGCCGACATCTTGTGCTTTGAAAAAGCAGTTCGTCTTAACCTTCCTAACAACGAAACCTTAATTATCTATGGCGACAAACCTAGTACGAGCCTTCGTATCATTTCGTGCATTCAAGCCCAGAAGTGCTTGCAAAAGGAATATCATTTATTCGTAGCACACGTCGTTGATACCAGCCAAGAACTGAAGGACTTCCAGAAAATCCCAGAAGTATGCGACTTTCCCGACATATTCCCAGAAGAACTTCCCGGTTTACCACCACAACGCCAAGTCGAGTTCAGAATCGACTTAGTGCCAGAGGCTACCCCTGTAGCCAAATCTCCTTATCGTCTAGCACCGGCTGAGATGCAGGAACTTTCCAGTCAACTTAATGAACTTAACAAGAATGGATTCATTTGACAAAGCTTCTCACCATGGGGAGCACCGGTCTTGTTCGTCAAGAAGAAAGATGGATCTTTTCGCATGTGCATCGACTATAGAGAACTCAACAAACTTACCATTAAAAATCGTTATCCTTTGCCCCGCATTGACGATTTGTTTGATCAACTTCAAGGAGCCAACTACTTCTCGAAGATAGATCTGCGATTCGGATATCACCAACTACGAGTGTTAGAGGAGGATGTTCCCAAGACAGCCTTCCGAACTCGTTATGGGCACTACGAGTTTGTAGTGATGCCATTCGGATTAACTAACGCGCCCGCAGTATTCATGGATCTGATGAATAGAGTGTGTCGTCCTTACTTGGATCAGTTCTTCATCGTCTTCATTGATGACATACTCATATACTCTCGAAGTAAGGAGGAGCATATTCAACATCTCCGTAAAATCTTAGAAACATCGCAAGCGGAGAAGCTCTATGCGAAGTTCTCCAAGTGCGAATTTTTGATTCGACGAGTCGAATTTTTGGGCCATGTTGTTAGCGAAGAGGGAATACATGTGGACGCCTACAAGATCAAAGCCACTGAGAACTGGTCAGCACCAAAGACACCTACCAAAATTCGTCAATTTCTAGGTCTCGCTGGCTACTATCGCAGGTTCATTCAGAACTTCTCCAGCATAGCGAAACCTCTTACAACCCTGACCCAGAAAGGCGTGGCCTTTGACTGGGAAGAGAAACATGAAAGAGCGTTCCAAACGCTCAAACGAGCCTTGTGCACCGCCCCGATACTATCCCTCCCCGAAGGGATAGAAGACTTCATTGTCTATTGCGACGCATCCAATCAAGGACTCGGATGTGTTCTGATGCAGCGAGGTAAAGTCATCGCCTATGCCTCGAGACAGCTGAAGACACATGAGGTTAACTACAAAACCCACGATCTTGAACTAGGAGCAGTTGTGTTTGCTCTGAAGATCTGGCGACATTACCTATATGGTACAAAAAACACGATCTTTACGGACCATAAGAGTCTACAACACATTTTCGACCAGAAAGAGCTCAACATGAGACAACGACGGTGGGTCGAGCTACTTAGTGATTACAAATGCGAAATTTGTTATCATCCGGGTAAAGCCAATGTAGTAGCCGACGCCCTAAGTCGGAAAGAATATACTGGTCGTAGAGTCAAATCTTTGACCCTAACTATCCATTCACACTTGTCCACGCAAATTAAGGAGGCTCAACTCGACGCTTTGAAACCTGAAAACGTGGTTGGTGAATCCCTTAGAGGGATGGATAAAAACTTGGAAGTCAAGGGTGGCGGAGCCTTATACCTCATGGATCGGATCTGGACACCGAAACACGGTGGCTTCAGAGACTTGGTCATGACCGAAGCTCACAACACTCGTTATTCTGTCCACCCGGGTTCAGATAAGATGTATCTAGATCTTAAAAAGCTATATTGGTGGCCTAACATGAAAGCAGATATTGCTACCTTCGTAAGTAAATGCCTTACTTGCGCAAAGGTCAAGGTTGAATACCAGAAACCCTCCGGTCTTCTACAACAACCGGAGATACCAGAATGGAAGTGGGAGCGGATCACTATGAACTTCATAACCAAGCTGCCCAAGACGACGGGTGGACTGGATTCCATATGGGTCATCGTCGGTAGACTGACCAAGTCTGCACACTTCCTACCGATCAAAGAAACAGAAAAGATGGAGAAACTTACCCGAACTTACATTAAGAGATTGTAAGGCTGCACGGTGTTCCTTTATCTATCATCTCAGACAGAGATAGTAGATTCACTTCGAGGTTCTGGCAGTTATTACAAAATTCCCTAGGAATTAGGTTGGACATGAGTACAGCCTACCATCCACAGACCAACAGGCAAAGTGAGAGAACTATCCAAACCTTAGAAGATATGTTGCGTGCCTGTGTGATTCACTTTGGAAAAGCTTGGGATACTCATTTACCCCTTGTCGAATTTTCCTACAACAACAGTTATCACACGAGCATAAAGGCAGCTCCATTCGAGGCCCTCTATGGCCGAAAGTGCAGATCCCCTCTGTGCTGGGTTGAAGTGGGTGATACCCAGTTAGCTAAGGGACGAGTTCCCGAAAGCACTCTTACGGGTCCGGAGATCATTTGGGAAACGACAGAGAAGATCGTTCAAATTCGTGAACGATTGAAAGCCTCTAGAGACCGACAGAAAAGCTACGCTAAGAAGCGTAGGAAACCATTGGAGTTCCAGGTGGGCGACCGAGTCCTAGTGAAAGTATCACCCTGGAAGGGCTTGATATGTGTTGGAAAGCGTGGGAAGCTAAATCCAAGATACATAGGGCCTTTTGAGATTCTCGCGAGAATCGGCCTTGTAGCTGACAAACTCAATCTACCGCACGAACTCAGTAACGTACATCCTACCTTCCACGTCTCGAACTTGAAAAAGTGTCTATCTGACGAGACTCTTGTTATTCCACTCGACGAGATCGAGATCAATGAGAGCCTCAACTTCGTGGAGGAACCAGTAGAGATCATGGACCAAGAGGTCAAGCAAACAAAGCAGAGCCGTATCCCGATAGTGAAGGTGCACTGGAACGCAAAGCGTAGACCGGAATTCACTTGGGAACGTGAGGATCAGATGAAACTGAAATACCCTCACCTTTTCGCTTAGTTATTTGTAACTTCTTATTTGCTTAAATTCTAATTTCGGGACGAAATTCCATCTAATGGAGGGATGATGTGACAACCCGAAATTTCCATTCTGTACAAACTATATCACTTCAATAGAAGTTATAGCAGTCACAATTAATTTTCAGACTTTTTCGCGTAAGTTTGAGTAGTTCAGGGTTCACACTTCAGGAAATATCAGGAGAGTGGGTGCACTAGGGTTTTGTGCAACACTGTTATTCCAACACTCTATTATATTAGAGATCATTTCATGAATACAAATATTTTCTGCCAAAAATATCTCAGGAATATAAATAGAATTCTGAACCAAATCCATTCATTATTCACATTTCCAACTAGAGAAAAGTCGTTTTCTCTCTCACGGATCTTCGGGTTTTTATCCCAAATCGTGAGTACCTCTTTCTAGTAGTGTTAGAAAGCTTTATATGTGCTTATAACATAATTTAGATGGATAAATCATTAGATCTAGGAGTTTACTCCCCAAGGTGTTCTTGGGCGGTAAACTACCGAAACAAAGCCGAAACCGAGTCTAGCTTGTTCCTTGTGTTATGCTACAGCCTTAGACTTAATTGTAGGTGTATTAAGGACAAGAAAACAATCAAAGGACACAAACAAATGAGATTTTACAGCCCAAGTGCAGCTTAGGCCGTAAACTCCATAGAAATGGACCAAAGGGTGTTATTAAGACACCTAAAGCCCTAGACCTTTACATGGAATTGTTTCCCACTTAATCTAGGGACCAAAGCACATCAAAATCACTTATCAAAGTGAGATTACGGCCAAGGCTTTGCTCTTGGGCCGTAAACATGAAAGACTGGCACCAAGGTGTGCCTAATGTCTTCATATGCTTGGAATAAAAGCCTAGAACTTATACCACCCATGCTTGAGGCTTGAAAACAAAAAGAACACCATTCCAATGGAGTTTACGGCTGTAAACTCCAAAGGAAATGGCCTTAGGGCCGTAAACTCCTAATTGGAGTATTTCTAGACCTTAAACCCTTCCAAGGACTTAACCACCAAGTTGGAATAACTCTAGGAATCATTTGGGACTTCAAAACACACAATACCCCCATGGTTGGGAGTTTACGACCGTAAACTCAAGATTTTACAACCGTAAACTCCATGTGTGATGGTATATAGGGATTAAACTCACATATAGGGTCCTTTGGAACCCTAAACACAATTGCCTTTTCCCACAATAGCTAAGATGCAATCCTTAGGGCTTAAAACACTTATATAAAGTGTTTATTATGTCTAGGATGTCTTAACATTATCAATTAGTGATTTGAGACTAATTGAGTGCATATATGTGTGATTATATGTTCATTAGGATCGTAGTGTGTGTACAAGTCCTCGCTTGACACCTAGCAATCCTATACCGTTCAGTTCATCCCAATCACCAACTACAGGTGAGTTCATACCCCTAATCAATGTTTAAATGATTTTAAATGCTTTAATTGGGGGGGGGGGGGGGAATACAAGTAGAAAACATCATGTTATTAAATCACTCTTATGTATTTTATAACTGTGTTTTCATTCAATAGATTTCACATACTACAAAATGTGATGCATAAAATGGTTTTTTATCTTAAAATACTTGATAACAAAAGTATTAGTTTTGAAATGTGTATTAAAATGACATCAAGTCACCCTTAATTATTGTTCAAAACTCCTAGATATCTTGCAAAACCATTATTTTACCTTCTTGAATCAAACTATACTTATGCGCATATGTTCATTTATATGATACAGATTATAGTTTTCATCCTTCGTTCAGTTTCCCACACCCTGGTATATCGAGGGTGCATAAATCTACTTGAACAACCACTTACCTTCCAGTTAATTATCATAGGGATAGTTAGAAGATATCAAACATTATTACTACTACAAGGAAATCACACAAGAGTCAGTTCATTCAAGAGTCTATACCAATACCTTACATGGTACATGACTAGACGTACTTAGGATTACATGATACATGAATAGGTTTACATATACTTACCTGTTACATGAACACACTTACATGAATACCATACAGGAAAACTTCTACATAGGTGCATTATCCTGTATTTACTTACAAGGATACTTGTACTTAGAACTATAAGGATGATTTATTAGTACTTACCGTGTAAATTATCTTTCCTATCCCGGTTCAATGGGATATTTCGGCGGGACTTACCATTCCAAACCCCGCTGATTAGCACCAGTGGTCGATGGATGTCTACGGATGTCTAAGGTTGTTACTTAGTTAGTAGTCAGTGACGGGACTAACCATCCCTCTGTCCAACTGTTGCAACAGTGGATGAGATGTGAATCTTCGAAGGCTCATTAGGTTAACGTTGTTATGGGACTAACGCTCCCTCCACTCTGCTGCCGCTATAGAGGATGAGGGGACACTCTTCGGATGTCCATAGGGTCTATCTTTTGCTTCGGCGATGTCGTGTTAATCCTGGTCACCCAGGGATAATACTTAGATGATTATAATTTTTGCTGTTTACTTTATTTTGTGATATATTCACATAAACGATGAGTTAGACTAAGAACTTTTAGTACTAGTCAATAGAAAGGAAAAACTATAATTCTACTTACAAAACATTCGGGTCTTGGTAGAAGACTACATAGTCATAACAAACATTCGGGTCTTGGTAGAAGACTACATAGTCATAAACAAAACATTCGGGTCTTGGTAGAAGACTACATCTCAAACTGATAGAAAATAAGGGATTTTCTAGGTTTTTTTCATACTTACATCAACATTTTCATTTAACGATTTACATGGCCTTCATAACAGATTTTCACAAACAAGACAATGAAACTTAAATACTTAATAATTCACCAGCTTTAAAGTTGATACTCGCTTTCAAAATAACTTGTATTCTCAGGTCATCAGTAGACAGGTACGGAGGCCAGGTTTTGAGAAGACGGAGCTGGCAAGTCTCGTCTTTTATTTTGATTGTATATTTTTGGTGTCTTACTACAATGAAAGAACACACATGTATTAAAACTTTACTTATAATTCAATGGATGATGTTGTTACTTGTTTATTATGTTACACTGTTGTGATACTGTACATGACGTCCTCCACCCCTGAACGTTTCCGCCGTTCATGGTTTTGGGGTGTGACACACATCCTCCTCCGGTCATCGATACTGCAGCCCTGAATGCTGCCATAGCCGCAGCAATGGCAAGTGCCATGGCTCAGTATCACTCTACTGATGCCACCATAGGTGGAACCCCTGTTAACTCTATTCCTATTGAAATCCCTGTGTGCTCGAGAGAGTGCTCCTACAAGGATTTCACCAACTACAAGCTGAAGTCCTTCCAGGGAACCAGCGGAGTCATTGCACTCTCACAATGGTTCGAGAAGACTAAATCAGTCTTCAAAATTTGTTTGTGCCCGGCTGCGAGCAAGGTCAAATATGCCGCATGCACCTTTGACGGAAAAGCCCTGGCGTGGTGGAACGGCCACGTTAAGGCACTAACTCTCGTAGTGGAGAATGACATGGGTTGGGAAACCATGAAGGACCTCATGATTGAGGAATACTGCCCAAGAGGCGAAATTCAGAAATTGGAGCAGGAGCTGTGGAGCCTAACCATGAAGGGCTCCAATATAGTCGCATATACCGCCAGATTTAGCGAACTGGTGGCCCTCTACCCCAATATGATTCTCACTAAATGGAAAAAGATCGAGAGGTACATATGGGGGCTAGTGCCTCCGTATCAGGGGAATGTCCTATCATCAAACCCTGCTACCTTCGACAGTGCCAAGCGACTGGCACAAAACCCTTACAGCAACAACAACCCTAGCCATCTCGGAACCCTCCAAACTCGCTGACACTAAACGGAAGTTCTGGGAGGAAAAGAAGAAACAGGGAGCTGCCAATAAGCAGCAAGTTGTGGTAGTGCATGCCGTAATAACCCCTGCTGCTGCTACTGCTCTGGTGGGACAGTATGCCGGAAATTTGCATAAGTGCAACAAATGCAACTACCACCACAACGGCCCCTGTCGTGAAATGAAGTGCTCTAACTGCAACAAGAAAGGACACACAGTCCGTTTCTGTAAAACTCCGACGAGGCCGATCACCCAAGTCCCCAGCTCTGGCGTGAGCCAGACTTGCTATGGATGTGGCGAGGTGGGCCACTATAAGAGGGACTGCCCCAAAGCAAATAATGCTCGTGGAGTAGGGAGGGTACTAGCAATAGTCCATGGGGAAGCAGTTGCTGACCCGACGGTGGTGACTGGTACGTTCCTCCTCGATAACTCCTATGCATGCATTTTGTTCGATAGTGGAGCGGAGCGAAGCTTCATGAACCATAAAATTGCTCGCATACTTAAACAACAACCATACACGCTTAAGGAACAATTCACAGTAGAAATGGCTAATGGAAAAACTGAAAGCAAAAATAACATATACTTAGGATGTACCCTAACTCTAGATAACCATTCATTTCCAATCGACCTTATATCAGGCTCGATTAAAAGCTTCGACGTTATCATCGGCATGGATTGGTTGAGTCTTCATCGCGCCGACATCATGTGCTACGAGAAAGCAGTCCGTCTAACGAAACTCTTATCGTCTACAGCGACAACCCCAGTGCGAGTCTTCGTATTATATCAAGTATTCAAGCACATAAGTATCTACGTAAAGAATACCATGCATTCCTTGCTCACATCGTCGATACGAGCCTCGAAACGAAAGAACTAAAGAACATTCTAGTAGTGAGCGACTTTCCCGACATCTTCCCAGAAGAACTACCTGGATTACCTCTGCAACAATAGGTCGAGTTCAGAATCGACTTAGTCCCAGGAGCTACCCCAGTAGCCAAGTCGCCCTACCGATTAGCACCAGCTGAGATGCAGGAACTATCTGGTCAACTTAACGAACTGCTCAACAAGGGCTTTATAAGACCAAGTTTCTCGCCTTGGGGAGCACTGGTCTTGTTCGTTAAGAAGAAAGACGGATCATTCTGAATGTATATCGACTACAGAGAACTCAACAAACTGACGGTCAAGAATCGTTACCCCCTGCCTCGCATAGACGATCTATTTGACCAACTGCAAGGGGCGAACTACTTTTCCAAAATTGATGTAAGATCTGGATATCACCAGTTACGAGTGCCAGAGGAGGATGTCCCATAGACAACCTTACGAACTTGTTACGGACACTACAAGTTCGTGGTAATGCCATTCGGATTGACCAATGCGACCGCAGTTTTCATGGATCTGATGAATAGAGTATGCCGACCTTACTTGGATCAGTTCGTCATTGTCTTCATAGACGACATCCTGATCTACTCCCGAAGTAAGGAAGAGCATGGCGATCACCTGCGACAAGTTCTAGGAACATTACGAACAGAGAAGCTCTATGCGAAGTTCTCTAAATGCGAATTTTGGATCCGAATTGTCGAATTCTTAGGACACGTGGTAAACGAAGAAGGAATTCATGTGGACCCATCCAAAATTAAGGCAATTGAGAACTGGTCAGCACCAAAGACGCCCACATAAATTCGTTAATTTCTAGGTCTCTCTGGCTACTACCGTAGGTTCATACAGAACTTTCCCGAATTGCGAAACTTCTTAGAACACTGACCCAGAAAGGCGTGGCCTTTGACTGGGAAGAGAAACAGGAGAGAGCGTTCCAAACGCTCAAACGAGCCTTGTGCACCGCACCAGTACTATCCCTCCCCGAAGGGATAGAAGACTTCGTAGTCTATTGCAATGCATCGAATCAAGGGCTCGGGTGTGTTATGATGCAGCGAGGTAAGGTCATCGCCTATGCCTCGAGACAGCTAAAGAGACATGAGGTCAACTACACGACCCACGATCTTGAGCTAGGAGCAGTTGTGTTTGCTCTGAAGATCTGGAGACATTACCTCTACGGTACGAAGAGCACTATCTTTACAGACCACAAAAGTTTGCGACATATTTTCGACCTAAAGGAGCTCAACATGAGACAACGATGGTGGGTCGAGCTACTTAGTGACTACGAATGCGAAATTCATTATCATCCGGGTAAAGCCAATGTAGTAGCTGACGCCTTAATTCGGAAAGAATATTCTGGTCATAGAGTCAAATCTTTGACTATGACTATCCATTCACACTTGTCCACACAAATTAAGGCTTCTCAGCTCGACGCTTTGAAACCTGAAAACGTGGAAGGTGAATCCCTGAGAGGAATGGATAAGAACTTAGAGGTTAAGGGTGGCGGAGCTTATTATTTCATGGACCGGATCTGGATCCCAAGAATAGGTGGTGTCAGACATTTAGTCATGACCGAGGCGCACAACACTTGGTATTGCATCCACCCAGGTTCAGATAGGATGTATCTGGATCTCAAAAAGTTATACTGGTGGCCTAACATGAAAGCAGAGATTGCTACCTTCGTAGGTAAATGCCTTACTTGCGCAAAGGTTAAGGTCGAGTACCAGAAGCCCTCCGATTTGCTACAACAACCAGAGATTCCAGAATGGAAGTGGGGGCGGATCATTATGGATTTCATAACCAAGTTGCCCAAGACAACGGGTGGACCTGATACCATATGGGTCATCGTCGACCGATTGACCAAGTCTGCACACTTCCTGCCTATTAAAGAAACTGACAAGATGGAGAAACTTACAAGAACTTACATTGGGGAGATTGTAAGACTGCACGGTGTTCCCTTATCTATTATATCAGACATAGATAGTAGATTCACTTTGAGGTTCTGGTAGTCGTTACAAACTTCACTAGGAACTATGTTGGACATGAGTACGACCTACCATCCACAAACCGACGGGCAAAGTGAGAAGACCATCCAAACACTGGAAGATATGTTGAGAGCTTGTGTGATTGACTTTGGAAAGGCATGAGATACTCATTTACCCGTTGTCGAGTTTTCCTACAATAACAGTTGTCACACGAGCAACAAGGCTGCTCCATTCGAAGCCCTATATGGCCGAAAGTGCAGATCCCCTATGTACTGGGCTGAAGTGGGGGATACCCAATTAGCTAGGGGGCAAGTTTCTGACAGTACTCTCACCGGCCCGAAAATCATTCGGGAAACGACAGAGAAGATCGTTCAGATCCGTGAACGATTGAAAGCCTCTAAAGACCAACAAAAGAGCTACGCTGATAAGAGAAGGAAACCTTCGAAATTCCAGGTGGGAGACCGAGTCCTTCTCAAAGTCTCACCTTGGAAGGGCTTAATACGCTTCAGTAAATGTGGGAAGCTTAATCCAAGATACATAGGGCCTTTCGAGATTCTCGCAAGAATCGGTCCTGTAGCATACAAACTCAATCTACCCGACGAACTTCGTAACATACATTCTACATTCCACGTCTCTAACTTGAAAAAGTGTCTGTCCGACGAGACTCTTGTAATCCCACTTGACGAAATCGAGATAAATGAGAGCCTCAATTTCGTGGAAGAATCAGTAGAGGTCATGGACCGAGAAGTCAAGCAGACAAAGCAAAGCCGTATCCCGATTGTGAAGGTTCGCAGGAACGCTAAGCGAGGACCGAAATTCACTTGGGAGTGTGAGGACCAGATGAAACTGAAATATCCTCATCTTTTTGCTTAGTTATTTCTAACTACTTTATTTGTTTAGACTTTAATTTCTGGATGAAATTCCCTTTAAATGGGGGATGATGTGACAACCCGAAATTTCCATTATGTACGAACATTATCAAGTTAATAGAAGTTAGAACAGTCGTAGTAAATTTTCAGACTTTTCCGTATAAGTTTGAGTATTTCAGGGTTTACACTTAAAGAGATATTAAGAGGGAGGATGCACTAGGGTTTCGTGCAACTCTGTTATTTCAGAACTCTATGATGTTAGAGTTCATTTCTTGAATAAAAATATTTTCTGCCAAAAATTCCAGGACTATATATATGATTCTTAACCAAATTATTTCATTAGTTACATTTCCAACTAGAGAAAAGCCATTTATCTCTCACGGATCTTTGGGTTTTCATCCCAAATCGTGAGTACCTCTCTCTAGTTGTATTATATAGCTTATAATGTGTTTAATAACATAGATTTCATAGCAAAAATGCAAGATTCGAGAGTTTACCACCCAAGAACACCTTGGGGAGTAAACTCTTTTATAAGGGTAAAATGATGCCTAGACCTTTCCCCGTGATATGTAACCACCTTAGGCATGTATGCTAGTGTTATTAAGACTAGAAATCATCCAAGAACACCAAGATTTAGGTGTTCACGGCCCAAGAAGTTCTTGGACCGTGAACTCCAAACTCAATGGCCAAAGAGTGCCTTAATCACTCATAAAGCCTTAGACAATAACCTTGATTTACTTCTAGTGAATTTAGGGACTTTAAATCATCAAATGCCCATCCCCATGAGATATTATGGCTGTAATCTCTAAGGGAAAAGGTCTTTGGGCCGTGAACATCAAGAAAGGGCACCAAAATGTGCCTAAGGCCTTCATTAGCCTTAGATAAATTTCTAGAACCTATCTAAGATGAGCATGGGACTTGAAAACATAAAAAGATCCCTTTCCATATGAGTTTACGGTAGTAAATTCACAAGGAAATGGCCTTTGGGCTATAAACTCCTAAAAGGAGTGTCTTAATGCCCTAAACTCTTCCAAGGATTAAACCACCAAGTAGAATTGCTTCTAGGAATCATGTATCACTTCAAAACACAAAATTTCATTAAGCTTAGGAGCTTACGGCCGTAAACTCAAGGGTTTATTACTGTAAATTCCTTGTGTGAGGGTTATTGAAGAGTAAACTCATGTATAGGGTCCTTTGGAACCCTAAACCTCTTTAGCCTTGTCCCATAACAACTTAGATGCAACCATTAGGACTTATAACACTTATATAAAGTGTTTTCATGTTCTAAAGTGTCTCAGCTTAATTTATTACTTATAATTTGGCTAATTAGTTATATATATGTTCATTATATGATAACTAGGCTCGTGCCTGTGTACAAGTCTCCATTTGCCACCTAGCACCATATCCGACATTTTAATCCAATCCACTCACTACAAGTGAGTTCATACCCCTTTAACTAACCTTTGAAATACTTTTAAATGTTTTAAATGCTTTAGGGGGGGATACAAGTTGAATACTTATAGTTATTACATCATTCACATGTGATTAATAACTACAAAACCAATGATTTTACTACTGTTTAAACTGTTTATCAAAGCTGTTTTACTTCAAACTGTTTTACAAACTCTTTTACTTATCAAATCCTTTTACTTAAACTTTGTTATACTTATTATAAATTGCATGCTCGTATATGTATACTTATATAAGAAATGTTTAAAATGCTTAGGAAAGTCGTCCGCCCTATTTCCTTTTCGCGCTTGAGATGTGTTCTGGTGGGATATCGGGTAGCCATCCGAAGGTCGTTTCAATATTAATTATATATCATATGTACATATATAGTCATAAAAGTTCTTCCGGACTCATTCGTACCAGTTACTTCATTAGTGTTTTACCATATGGGTAGTACGGGATAATACTTATACAATTGCTAGATCAATGAGTCAGTTCATTCATGAGTCAATACTTATTATTACGAGAACATATACAACTATACTAGAAGAAGAACATATACAACTATACTAGAAGAAGAACATATACAACTATACTAGAAAGAGAACATATACAATGATACTAGAACGAGTAACATTTCATTACATATACATGAATACGTTAACAAATTGTGATCGAATGTATCGGAGCATGCCTTCAATGTCATGGCCTGAGTTGTAGCCAGAGTCTCTTGGAGGGAGAGCATGAGTTTGCGTATAGATCTATACTGGATTGACTATCCTACACCTTGCTGCTAGCTACAACCGGACTTGCAGGTTTGCGGGTGCCAAACGTCATACCTTTTTACGACCTACATTTGTCGTTGTTACCTAGTCAATAGTATGGTACAATTTATCACATGATACCTTAATATAAATCCGGTTTAAGGTAGTTAGTACAACAGTAGTTCCTATAATACAACACTACAGTACTACATTAATTTACCCTTTACATATATAGTGATCTTTTCACTTAAACATTAATGTACAAACTATATTTTAACAATGATAGTTACACTTGGGAAATTACACACTTTTATAGTAAATGAACATACAAAACAGTTACGCCTTGGTAGAAGGCTACTTTTAATAGAAAATATAGGTTTTTCTAAGAGATTCAAACTTTTACAAACACTTACAAACATTTACATACTTTTCCTACCAATGTTTGCAAACTCATGCTTAAAACCACGTTCAAACGTTTTGATACAAACACCGACACTCAAATACTTATGAACTCACCAGCTTAATGCTGATAAACTCTTTAAAAATAACTTGTATTCTCAGGTCGTCAGTAGACAGGTACCGAGGCCAACTTTTGAGAAGATGGAGCGCATTCAAGACTCATTTTATAATTTTGATTTACTTTTTGGTGTCTATAACTGTACGGAGCACACTTTTATTAATATTATATATTTAATGCAATGGATGATGTTGTTTGCTTATTTACTGTTATACTATGTCGTGATACTTTACACGACGTCCTTCGCCCCATAACATTTCCGCCGTTCTTGGTTTTGGGGTGTGACAGTTGGTCCGCCTGCACCAGGCCTTTAACCCTCCTGGTCTACTCTCTGAGTCTACAGTATGACTGGTCCGCCCACACATATCATATCATAACCAAAAATACCCCAAAAATATCAACCACATATACCACACATAACATATCATAACCAAATAGAACAACCTTGCATTTCGAGTCTACTATGTGACTGGTCCGCCACACCGGGCCTTCAGTCCACCTGGTCCACCCTCCAAGTCTAGCCATGTCCCTCGATTCTGCAGTGTGGTTGGTTTGCCCGCACCAGGCCTTCAACCCTCCTGGTCCACTCTCTGAGTCTACAGTATGGCTGGTCGGCCCGCACCGGGCCTTCAGTCGGCCTGGTCTACTCTCCGAGCCTCGGCACGTCTGGTTAGCCCTCGTGGGGCCTAAAGCCTATCCGGACTGCTCGCTGGGCCTTCGGGATAACCGGTCCGCCCTGGGTATGTTGGCCTACAGCACAAATCAGGACCCGCCTTAACCCAACCCCAGTCAAACAACCATGTGCACATAAACATACAATCATATAACAATTCACATCCAATCAAAGTGATCTAGCAGATCACATAACATAACATACTCTAAACAGAATACCGACTTAACCAGTCACTAGCATAGCATCATCCTATATACCAGGATACTGACCTTAACCAGGTCTCTAACATATATCATCCTAACTACCAGGATGAAAACATAGAAAAGCAATAACATAACATGATATCTAGATTACAATCCGATAAAGGGTCGGCCTTGGTGCCTTAGACCCTGTTGATATACTGAGGATAACTCACCTTGCAGCTGCTGACTGAAAAGATAAGATCACGTTGCTCCAACCTATGACACGAACTCCACCCCTGATAATACCAAAAGACCGAATCCAATAAATACCAATACTTACCAAAATGCCCTTGGAAGTCAAATGGTCAACTCTCGGTTAAAGTCAAAGTCCTCAGTCAAGGTCAAACTTCCAAACTGACTCTACTCGCCGAGTCAGCCCGTTGACTCGCCGAGTCCCCCAACTCTTGAAAAATCCCATCTCAACTCACTGAGTCATCCCTTGACTCACCGATTCTCAGCTTAACCAGAAAAGGCTAGAACCTCAAGACCAGACTCGCCGAGTCCAAGAACAGACTCACCGAGTCCAAGGCTATCTTCAACCAACTCGCCGAGTTGTTCTTCCAACTCGTCGAGTTCCTGTCCATCTTCATGCAACTCGCCAAGTACACCCTTGTGACTCGCCGAGTACCCCTAGATCTTAATCCATACAGAAGCTTTCCAGGCCATGCAGATGATCCAAACCACAGATCTACCCTTCTACAACCCATCCATCACATAAAGTGGCAAACTTTACGTGAATCCAAAGAGATCTAAGCATATAACACTATAGATTTAGGGTTTGGGACATGATGGATTCAACAATCACTCAAGAACAGGGACTTTAATGCATTCTAGACCTTCTCCATTCCAGATCTGAGGTAGCAACCCGAGATCTAACCTGCAAACTCGAAATATCACAAGCTATTCTTTCCAAATACTCCAAAATGATGAATCTAGATGAATAACAGCCCAAGCAACGAAATAATACCTCAAAAGGAAGCTCCAACAGAAAAGGAATCCGAATCCTAGCAAAGCCCCTTGCTCCAAGCCACTTAACTCTCCAAGATCTCTAACAAACTCTATTCTCCAAGGTTCAAATGCTCTTAAATCAGTCACAAACGCGCATTAGGGTTTTCTGGACTTCAAGAGAGGGTAAGAAGGTTGGGGAAAGGGTATAATGTCCTTTATATAGGGCTAATCCCCCGACATTAGGGATTTCTCCACACATCACCAACTCGCCAAGTCCAGCCGCCGACTCGCCGAGTTGGCCACTTAACACGCGACCAGAATCGCGACCCTACTTGCCGAGTGCACCCATGGACTCGCCGAGTTGCTCTTTTACATTTACACTTTAAACCCTGAACTTGCACTACTGAACTCAGGATGTTACAAGTTGGGATTCCTATCTACCGCTTACAGAGTTCTCCTACAGCAGCAACTATCATTCCAGTAATGGCGCCCCACCTTTTGAGTTGTTGTATGGTCGGAAGTGTAGAATCCCAGTCTGTTGGGGTGAGATTGGGCACAGGGTAATGGGGTGGACAGAATTAGTTCTGCAGACTACCAAAAAGATACAACACATTAGATAGCTTTTTCAGACTGCTCAGAGTCGGCAGAAGAGTTACTTTGACAAATGCCGATCTAAGGTGGAAATTCAGGTGGGTGACATGGTACTTCTGAAAGTCTCACCCTGGAAGGGTGTGATCCGTTTTAGGAAGAGGGAAAAGTTGGGTCCCCACTTCATTGGGCCGTTCAGGATCATTGCCAGGTTTGGCAATGTGGCTTACAGGTTGGAGCTGCCGGAGGAGCTTAGCTGGATTCATAACACATTCCATGTTTCGCAATTACAGAAGTGTATTATGGAACAAGAGGCAGTGGTATCACTGGATGATATTCAGGTCGATGAGCGCCTGAACTATGTGGAGAGGCCTGTGGCCATCTTTAAAAAGAAGAAGAAGATATTGCGGAAAAAAGAAATACCTTTAGTGAAAGTGTAGTAGGAACATCAGAAGGGATCCGAGTGGACATGGGAGCCAGAGGCGGAGATGCGCGAGTATTACCCAACATTGTTTATCCCAGCGGACTTCGAGGGTGAAGTCTAGTTTAAGTGGGGGAGAATTGTCATTCCCCGATTCTCAGGTATTGACTAAATAAAAGGTTCTTTGGTTTTATTTCCTACTTGACGAGTTGGTTGCCCTACTCGTCGAGTAGCAGCGGGGTGGGATTGCGTGTTTAGTAACCTACTCACCGAGTCCAAGAAGGGACTCGATGAGTAGGAGCTGGCAAATGAAACCCTAAATCGCGGGGTGTTGCACCCTATTTAAGGAAGCCTCAGCCTCCTTTGGCCTCCTTATAGTCTTTGATAGCTTAGTGAAACCCTAATTCGTGTGGTACTCCTTGTGGTGTGTTTTAGACCTTGGAAAGAAGATTGGCTTGGAGGGAAGAGCTTGAAGAGCAAAGGAGTTGAAGAAACGAAGGTGTGGGAAACAGAACTTACATCATCTAGAATCTTTTGGAGATATCAAGTTGCAATCTTTACTCCCCTTTTTCTTGTAGATCTCTTTGTGGTTGAGTTTAGGGTTTTATGGATTTTTGGGGGTCATATTGGTGAGCTATGGGCTAGACCTGAAGTTGTAACTTCAAATCTGGACCCTTCTCAAGTTCTATTATCACAATGTTTCTGTTTTGGTCGTGGTTGAGGCCCTCCTTGTGCATGAAACCCCATTAAGAGCTTAGATTTGGTATTAAGAGCCTTTTTAGTCATGCATGAATGTAAAGTTTGCAACTTTATGTGAAAAGCATGTCCTAGAAGCTTGGATCTATAATTTGGAGCCATTACATGGCTTAAATAGGTCTGTATGGCTTAAGGACTAAAGGAACTCGGCGATTCGCAAGGTTGACTCGGTGAGTCTTATGAAGATGGACATTGAACTCGACGAATTGATGAACAACTCGGCGAGTCCAATGAAGATTGCCTTAGACTCGACGAGTTGTATGAACAACTTGGCAAGTCGGATGAGTTTTTCCCTGAGTTATAAATGTGTGTGTAGCCGATGTGTTGCAAGAAGGAAACTCGATGGGTAGCCTTAGGGTTTTGATCGAAAATCATGAGAACTCGACGAGTCACCCCATGAATTGGCGAGTGGGAAAGAACTTCAAAGAACTCGGCGAGTAGCCGAGGGTACTCGACGAGTTAAGGTCAATAGGGACTGTTGACCTTGATTGAGGACTTTCACTTTGCACTTGGGTTGACTGGTTGGTTTATGGAATACTTGTGAGGTTGAGGATTTATGACTATGCTCGTACTATGGTAATAGGTGGAGGAGTTTTTGGCGAGTGATCCGAGAGTTGGGATTTATCTACCGAGTCGACATCTGTGAGGTGAGTTATCCTCACTATATCAAAAGGGTCTAAGGAACCAAGGCCGGCCCTTTAATTGTTATCATTATGACATGATAGTTATATATATATATATATATATATATATATATATATATATATATATATGGTTATGATATGATAGTTTGGAAGCAGGATAGACAGTATGTTATGCTTCTATGATCCTTAGGATCGGGATGTTAGTGGCTTGTTAGGTTTGTATTCTAGTCAAGAGAGATTGCTATGACTGCTGATCAGTGAGTTGGCTATGTTTGATGCCTTTATATGCCAGTATATGTTAGTTATGCGCACATGATTGTTTGCTCGTTGATTTGGGTTGAGGCGGTCCTGCTTTGTGCTGAAGGCCAACATACCATATGAGCGGTCCGGGAAGACTGTAGGCCCATGTGGCGGTCCAGTCATGTCGAAGGGTAGGTGAAGATTCAATAGACTGTAGGCCCAATAGGGCGGTCCAATCAGGCCAACAACCCAGTATGCATGTCGTTGATTTATGGTTACAGATTTGGTATTTTAGTGTGGTATTGGTAGTTTGGGGTAACTCACTGAGCCCTCGGGCTTACAATATGTAGCTTATTGTTTCAAGTACTTCAGGAGGAGATCATGGCACGAAAAATGCGTGATCGTACCGCTCCTCATCTTTATGATCTTATTTTGGGACACTCTGAGGGATATTGATAGAAAATGTTTTGTAAACAGTTACTCATTGGTTTTAAATTATGATTGAAAAGTTTTAAATTTTGGCGTAAAAATTTATGGTTGTTACACCTTTTCTGCCCGACAACCGTTGACATGTTTAAAGATAAATCAACCGGTAATCCTTGGTCAACTTGATTTTTACCTTGACGCAAAATACGACTAACGTTCCATTTAGAAACCGAGAATAGTGAAGCTACTTCACTTGCGGAACCTTTCTTTAATAGTCCATCCAAACTTTCTTGCACTAAGACTTGGAATATAGCTTGACGTTGTGCAATGATAGTGTTTTTTTAATGAGTGGATTTGTGGAATGCTCCATATAAAATTTAGGTGGCAAATGAGAGTAAACTTGCATCTGGTGTATTATGAACTCTTAGATGCTAACAAATATAATCAAATTTATCTTGAAGTACGTAGTTATGGCGACATATTTGCCACCAAAAGAATATAGAATTTTAAAAATAGATAAAAAAAAAACTGACGATTAAAATTCTTCCTTTAATGTTAGGATATGGAATAGTAAAAAGTTTAGGTTGGCATATATATATATATATATATATATATATATATATATATATATATATATATATATATATATATATATATATATATATATATATATATATATATATACCGACACTTTTACCTCCATTTGTTAACCAAAAGAAAACAAAATTTTTAAAATAGGTATATTACTTTTGTTGACTAAACATTTTACCACAAATTTTCTATTGCATACAGAGTAATTAAAAATCTAGGATTTTAAAAGAAAGTAATGTAAAATTTTAAAAAAATGGTATAAATATCATTTTACTGATTAAAATAATTAGTAATTATTGTTTATTTCAACTCAATAAATTTAAACATATGGTTTTGGGTCTCTAGAATAGGTTAAAAGGATTAGAAAGTGTCCAAGGCTAGTGCTTTTATTCATCTCCTACTGTGGCACCAACAACGTTCATTTACGCAATACAAAAATTTTGGTTTGGTTTTATTATTGTGCCATTATTTAAAACAACATGAAACTACGTAAAAGAAAATGTGCCACTAGAGGCAAAAAAAAAATTCCCATGTCACATCTAGTACGAAATCTTGCGTCTGGGATAATGACAAAAAACCCTTATTTTTGGTAGAAATATGTAAATTTATCCTTTTATAGATTTTAGGTTCAAGAATACCAGATACTAGCAACATTTTTTCGATTTTACCCATTTTATATATTTACCCACTAAAACTGAACATTTTTGCCAAACTTTAGGGTTTTAATGAACAAAAAACCAAACTGAAGGATTTTATTAACCAGAAAAAAGGGTAAAGCCAAAGATTTCTACTAAACCTAAGTATTTAATGAACCAAGAAATATACAAAATGGTAAAATCCGTAAATTTTTGCCAAACTTAAGGGTCTTTATGTCGTTATCTCTATTTATCTCTCTTAATCTAAGAGAAGTTGAAGCAAATTCCATAATTGAATTTTTAGGTGGAGAAGTTTCTTATTTACATATTAGAAAAAAAAAAAAAAAACTCTTTTGGACAATCTGTATGATATGTAAGGATCTCTATATCTAGTATTACTTGCGTAAGTTGAATTAGCGTTTGTAACTACAAATGATATCAAACCAAATTGATGGAAGAAAGTGACTTATTGTTCTACATGTCTTGAGTTTAAATTAATATTGTTGATATCAAAAGATTAATAAAACATATTTCAGGAATAATTAGAATTTGGGAACTACTGTTCATGCAATGTTGAATGATTTTTTTAGGATATGGGTGGGATTAAAATTAAATAGTTGAAAGATTAAAGTGCAAAAATGGTCACTGAGATATGTATTTTTTTTTTTGGGTTTTAGTCTAAAACTCGATTTATTTTTAGCTTCATGTTCCTTGTGGTCATGTTTCTATGTTGATTTCATCTCTATTAAACTTAAAATAACTAATATTCTATTTTTTTTTCTCATTTTCTTAAAATTTTTATCTTTTATTTTAGTATTAATGTAATAATAAATAAAGTAGAGCCCATCCCACCACTCTCTCTCTCTCTCTCTCTCTCTCTAATAGGTATAAGCAGTTTGTCCCAAACCCCGATCCCGTATCGGTAACATACCGAAACCGGCACTGAATTTAAAATATGGGACAATATTTGGTACTTGAAATACATGAAATTCGGGATTCTGTAACGCCTGGTACTACTACCGAAAACCGGTACCATTCCCTATACTGGTACCGATGATGTTAATTTGGTTCGATACTCAAGATTGACTTTCGAAAAAAATTGGTTTTTAGGAAATATGGAACTTTATGGGTCGGTACTAGTTCTCTCTCTCTCTCTCTCTCTCTCTCTCTCTCCATTTTTTATTGAAACTCAAAAACACACACATAAACACAGACTTAAACATCTTTTGTTCTCTCTCTTTACCCATGTTCATCATGATCCTCATTCACCCATCATTGTGAATCAAAGGGTGAGTTGACCCCTTCCCCTTCTTCTATTGAAACTTTCAAATCGATTGGAACCATTTTTAACACAACGAAAATTGAGATTAGATGGAGACTTGTTCAGAGAAAACCATGCTTCATTTGATACATATTTATTCACTGGTCTAGAACAGATAGTCATACTATGCTCCTCCTCAACTCAATCTTCTCTTATATCATCATCAAATTCACCGAAATCTTTGGCCTAAAACTACCATCCGTATGGTGTGTTCGTCTGAAATTCTTTTTCAAACCCAAAAAAAGAATTCAAATAGAGATCTTTTATGTGAGCTCCATGGTAAGGAGGTTTCCCAATTAGGGTTATGTTCAAATCACCGAAAGTTAGTTGAATCCCATCATATGTGTGAGAATTATTCATCTGGGTTTCGAAAAAAAACGAGGAATTTATGTTCTTGTAGGTGAAACAGATTGATTTGGTTCAGAGTGATGGAGAAGATGAGGTTTGTTGTTTGAAGTGTTCTTGTCATGGTGTCAATTTTGATAGTAAAAGTTTTGACGATTCTTTTTACTTCATGATTAATCCTTCCTGAGATTTTTTTTGGGGTTTTCTAACAGTTGAAGTGGGTTGGCTTGCTCTTACCTCTACTACTGCAACAATTTATGAAATGGGAATGAGAAAGAAAAACCCATATTTGATTAGCATCGTGTTCATCAAAACTCTATTCAGATCTTCATCTTCATCAAAACCCAATACATATCCACCACTTTTCCCTATTCGGTCATCCCTCTCTCCGACCAGGGAAATCCAACTGGGAGGTTGTGGACCCAATACATGATACGTAGTGCCATCCTACTAGGAGGTTGTATGCTAGGGTAATGCAACTAGGAGGTTGTAGACCCAGCATGCTGATTTGTATATGTTATGTGTTGTTTTGTGGTACTTTAGGGGAGCTCACTAAGATATAGCTTATTGTTTCATTTTATTGTTTTAGGTACTTCTGATGATTGTCGGAAAGTGAAGGTGTGATCATGTATATCCCCTTGTTTTTATGACATCGGATCTTGGGGACACTCTAAAGGAAGATACAAAAGTGATCCTATAATCTCATGTGTATTCAAGAAAAGATATGGATCAAATTTTGTCATAATTCCTATCTAAGTAGTTGATTTGAATATTTTTGGAGTTCCTATAGTACTGGAAAAGGCTACTTCATGCTAGAAAGAAAATTTCTAAATGAAATATTTAGATTAAAACAAATTTTTTTGGGTTTTCAAATTGAGCAAACAAAAAAGGAGGTTGTGAGCATCAATCAACTTATATGTCTAAAAAAGGTTCTTAATAGGTTTTATGTGGATAACTCACATCTTTTGGGTAAACCGATGGTGGTAAGTCACCTATATGCAAAAAAGGACCAATTTTGGCCTTGTGAAATACAGAAAAAATTCTTGGTCCTGAAGTACCATTTATTAGGTTTTGTTTCTTTTTTAAGAAGCAAAAATGCCTAAAGTCTGCGGGCCACCTTTACAACCCTATGTAGAAGAAGAGGGGGACTACACAATTGCAATATGAAATAAAAAGTTGTTTGTTTTATAACCTCTGCATATTGCTGCAATAAGTTAAACTAAGTTATGAAGAGGTTTGAAGCAGAGGGTTCAGTGCTACGCCACACAACATACGCGTAATAGTTTTTAAGTAAGGAGTATTTTGAAAAAGGAACAATTGTGAGGGGCCAAGTGTTGCATGTGTGCTGTGCGGCTCAGCAATTAGTGGTTAGAAATGGTTTTTAGAAAGAAAAAAGTTGAACGTTAGTGTTATTCATGCACTAATGTTTCATGTTATAAGGTCAAACCCTATAATCTGATGTATCTAACCTACTTGATGTTGACCATCCGCCAGCATATAGAAATTTGTGTATGTTCATCAGCGCCAGCATGAAGTGTTTTTTTGTGAAAATAATAATCAAATAAGTAATCTTAGTGATTATGATCTTATCTCTTTTATAGCTTGTATCAATCCCTATTTGTCTGGATTTACTTATATTCTATATCATGTAGGATATAAGTTATGCTAGGGTTTACTTTTGTAGTCTTTGCATTCTGCATTCTCTCTTTGTGAGAGCTTTATTAATCGAAATAATTTTCCGATTAAGTTTTTGTTAATTTCTTACTTTGTTATTTCTTGTTATTTATCCCCATGATATAGAAGTTAGTATAAGTGTAGGTTCTCTATTTTCAAAATGCAATGGCATCTTCCTCAAAATCGTCCTCATTGAGTTCATTATCCTTAAAAAAGATTCCTCATTCGATGAAATGAATATATCAATATGGAAAAGCAAGGAACTAATGGTGTTAGAGACCATGGATTAAAAAATGGTGGATATTGTCACTAAACGTCTCTATTGATGTGTGAGAAATGCACTAGTTTTAATCATACTATTTTAAGCGCATATTAAAAACATGACAGGCGGTGTACCTATTGATTAACAATATATTTGAAGCAAGTAGGGTATCGAACATAGAAAACAGTAACAATTAAACTTACTACTAGAATTATCTAAATAAAAGCAAGTAATAAAAAGAAGGGTATTCTCTAGTTTTGCAAGACTAGAAACTTAAGGATTGAACTAATACTAAAACAAAAACAATTAACAACTAAAGGAAATAGAAGGGAACTAAATTCAATAATAAAAAAGACTTTTGTTCAGATTCAACTCACTTATTCCTATGGTTGATTTTATGGTAAGTGCAATGGATTAAATTGTCATTGGCTACCAATTCCTAATGTGATTAGATTCATTTTCACTATTACTAAGCCTTAGCAAACTAAATATTCACACAATGGTCAATTGGTTAAATTAACAAGTTTGCTATCATTTTGTTCGGGTCAAGTAAGACTTGTAATATTAGCTAACTAAATTTATCAATTAAATTAACTCTTGTATGGTTGTCTATCACACAAGCTTACACATTGACTTACTTATTTTCTAATTAATCATAGGTTCATATTCACTAGTTCTAGGCATATAATATTGCTTTCACAAAAACCATAACAAGCAATTAAGGAGCTGTTTCATGTAGCTTAATAGATTTGATAATTAAAAGAAAATAATTATTGTCAACACATAAAGGTCTTTAACAAGCTTAACAAAACAATTCACCAAATCCAATTAATCTAAACCATAAATCAAACCATATTACTAAGTTCATCTAATCTAAACAAAAGTAATGAGTTTTTAGCTCATATATACAACAATTAACATCTTAAAACCAAAATCCAATGATAGAAACATAGTTTGTGCAAAAGATTAAGAAAAGAGAATGTGTGTTGCCTTTCGATCTCTTCCAAATTGATCTCTACAGTTGATCTTCGAAATTTAGAGCTCTAAGAATCCTTCTATTTGCCAATAAGTCGCCAAAAAGTTCCAAAAAAACTTAGGGTTTCAGGCAATATTTTCTTTATATAGTTTTCTGAAAACAGGGGCAACTCGTCGAGTCCCTTTGACCGACTCGACAAGTCCATCACTTAAAACTCGTGTACGGATTGTATGTTAAGGCACCTGATGGTTCACGAATCTTCTCATCAACTCATCGAGTTGAGGACCAACTCGCCGAGTTCTTCACATTTTTAGCTTAATTTCTTCTAACTTTCATTCCCGAGCTTCCAATTGCTAGTCTCGCTTCATTTTTAACTCGAGCATGTCTTTTAGGTTGAAAAAATAATTTTAACATAATTAAGTACCTTTTGTTCAATAATTGAGACAAAATAGACAAAAAGTATTAAGATATTAGACAAAATATATCACTAAATATGCACATATAAAAATACCTCACACTTAACTTTTGCTTGCCCCCAAGCAAAACTGAATTTTAGCACACTAATACCACATAAGCAATCCAAATCAAACCCAACCATTATGCCAAGACCGCAACACATGCATTAGAGTCTGAAGTTTTTTTCTAAGGACCCCCCTAATCCGAAATATTTACAATCCTCATAAACACCCGCCCATTTCTTTTGAACAACACTCATTTTATGTGTCCCTATGAGTCCCTTCGCAGAAAACTTTCTTAACCACTATTAATTTTTGGTTAATCCTCCAAGCACACATATGATAAAATAACCATGAAAAGAAAAAATTACAATAGAAATATTTGATACTTTGTATCTTCAATAATTTTTAGCTTTTCTTCTTTTCTTGATATTTCTACTTTTGTCTGTAAAGCTTTGTAGAGTCTTCCTTTCAAACACTTCATCACTTTTTTTTTTCTATTTTTTCTTTCTTTTCTCTTCTTTCTTCTTCTTTTTTTTCCTCGCTTTTTTTTTTCACTCAAACTAAAAACCTAGAGAAAAAAAAACATATTCTTAAGTAAGGGGATTTAACTTCACCATTTATTGGTTACATGTATTAGTCTTAGTGTGCAATGACTACTTCAACATTCCTGGATACATTCTGGTACACGATGTTAAACATGTTGCCTCCATCAAACTAAGAGAGGTTGTGTTTTGTTCAATGATTTAACTAGAATAAAGGGGGCCACAAATGCATTATAACATGTATAGGATCAAGTAAACATTTAGGTCTTCATAGAATCATCAAACACAATACTAGCAGGAGTCCTAATTGCTTTACCAAATTTTCTATAGTAAATATGGAATTGGAACAAACTCCCCTGGGATAGTAGTGGTGAGGTTGATCTTGTTCTTTTAAAGCTCCACCTTTAATTGACTTTAGGTATGGGAACAGCTCATCCATATCTGGGGCATCAAATCTCGTTTGCACAACTCCAAATATAAAGGAAAAAGCTCTTTTAAATGGTCGAAAAATAAACTTCAAAGAATATAATCTAAACTAACATCAAATCGCATCGAATCATCAAGTGGAAAATAAGAGATAAATAAACTCGTCTAGTTCATGTGGAGACTCAACGAGTTATATTTATAAAAGCAGAAAAGTCACGTTTTTTCACTTGGACTCGTCGAGTTATAGATATGGACTCAACGAGTTGATGTGCTGTAAGGACAAAAACTTTCTTTTGCTTTAGGTCCGCTTTTGGGGTCTTTCGGATAACATCAAAGTAAGACTCCCCCTCTTTTTTCATCAGTAAAACTACACTTTGCAACTGCTCTAATTTTTTGACTCGAAACCAGACTAAAAACTTTTATTTCTCTTACCTAGACTCGAATTCTCTTGGATATTCTTTACTCTCTATTCTTACACTTATTTCCTCACCCCTAAACTGAAAAAGATAAAATACACACAATGTAATAAACAGAAAACAAATAAAAGTACTAAATAATCCCTAAATAACTAAAAGTTTTAAAACATCAACCAACCAACAAGAAAAATATAAACAAACCAAACCAAATAAATTGTTTCAAGCAACCACAAAAAAAAATGAAACTAAAAGGATAATCATTCTTCGTCCTCTTCCACATTCCCACCAAGTCCGCTTCCTTTTGCTCCACTTATTCTTGATCAAAACCTTTCTTCCAAATTTCTCATATATGGGTAATCGGGTACATCCATCGAGGGTATGCTCATGTGGCTCATCATATGGGAAGAGTCATATCATTGTAGTTAATGCCTCGCCCAATGTCGCCTTGATATCGCCTCAATAACACACTATACCAATCTATTGGAAATTCGTCATCAACCGGGATTATTAATGGGTCTTCATGTGCATTATCTTATCGTGGCGTCACCCTCCTACCCGATTGTTCAGGTGTTATCACTTTATCATCCGCCAGAATGGAAAAGCTACCACCACCATAATCTTCCACAATTTTCACCCTCCTAAAAATAATAGCATTGAATGGAGTTGTGGGCATCATGGTTAGAACACTCGCGGCTCCCCTCTCAAGAATACCATATGACCTTGCCAACCTTTTTACGATCATTCCTCCATTAATTTTAGAAGTTTTCCACTCCTTCACTGCCCCTTCACTCAAATACCTTTCCAAACATTACAGAATATTAAAAAAGGTGTTTGGCATGATTATGCACCATAAATAGCATACTTCAAGGCTTGGAACTTTGTCATCATCTTTCCTCATGTTTATTATGCTAGAAATGAGGCAATGAATCAAACATTGAACTGATGATCAAATGCTCCCTTCTTGTGTCGCGGAAGGTATGTAGATGTTGTTTTCTATTGTGTTCTACTAATTTCCTAAATTTCTCCCTTCCAGAAAAACTCTCTAGCAACAATCCAAGAATGTACCAAATGCCTCAGTTATGAACAAAGATTGGTCAGAAAGGCCCATCCTCCATCCCAATTCTGCCATGCTACATTCCCGGTATTCACCACCAAGACAAAAGGTCAAGGCATTCGGGTCGCAATAGTCGTCTCCTCTGCGGAATGTCACAGTGGAAAAGAACTCCAAACAAAGTTCTCTATACATCGGTTCTTGTATCCGGAATAATATCCTCCACCCGTCACACGTGATTTGAACCCCATCTTGAATGAAGAACTTAGTTAAGTGTGGGTTCAAAGAATCCGCCAAACCCACTTTCTCAATTCATGTCCAATTCAGTTTATTCGGCAGATAAAAATCATTTTTTCTGAGTGTTTCAAGCTTCTTTTTCCATCTAATCAAATTATCCTTGGATCCAATTTCTAGAAAGTTAAACCAAGGGAAGTCCACTTGGTCTCTTCTAGAGCTCATACCCTTTCTTTTGAACATTTCCAGCGAATCAAACACAAGTAAAACAACGACAAACCACAAAACTTGTCAAAAAAAAATCTGGAAACTGTAACATAGACTCGTCAAGTCCATGAATGGACTCGTCGAGTCTGATGACCAAGTTGCGGACATACTTCTGATTCAAACCAAATTTGCCATGTAAATCGAAAATTCATTCTAGGGGTTTGTTCAGAGTGAAAATCCAAGTACTAATTCAAAAAAAAAAAATCCAGCCCAAACACTTCAATTTAACAAAAATCAAAACCCTAAAATTTATGAAAAGTGAAAATCGGGCTTCTTTAGCAAATTGGTACCATCAAAATCAGAAAAATCAAAACTTTAACAGGAATGTGAATGAAAAATCTTACCTTTTGAAGAGATTTGGAGATGAATTCACAAAAATTGAAGATTTTTCTTTAGAGATCTTGCTTGGCCGAATGGAAATGGTAACAGCTATGAAAATGAAAGTTTTACTTTTTAGGGTAAAAACTCTAATTTATAGAGTTATTTTTTTTATAATAAAACCTACTCATCGAGTTGGGGGTCCCTGACATGTCGAGTAGAGACGTATTTTACAAAATATTGCATACTTCTAGATGGACTCTATCACACCCCGAAACCGGCGGCGGAAACGTTCCGGGGCAGAGGACGTCATGTGTAGTATCACGACCATTGTACATAGTAAGCATAGTAAGCACAACCATTACATTACAATAAGAATATTTACCATTGTTTAAAAAACATTGAAAACATAGTTTATAGACATCAATATAATCAAAAGTAAAGATGAGACTTCTGTATGCTCCGTTTTCTCCAAATGTTGGCAGAAATACCTGTCTATGGTTGACCTGAAAATACAACCAGTTTTAGAAATATCAGCATAAAGCTGATGAGTTCATAAGCGGTTGATTCTGGTGAAAGAAAATATTCCTTTGGTTTTATGAAAAGTTGTTTCCCAAGAAAATCCCATATTTTCTTATAAAAAAGTTTGAGTATCCATTTATTAAATATCCTGTTTATGAAAAGTTAAGTTATCCCAGGAAAAAGCCATATTTTCCTTAAAAGTTAATAGTCGGTTAACGATCCTAACATGAAGTGTACAAGTATCTACCATACTTGTATCGTTAGGTGTAGTTTTCTTGAAAAACCATGTTACACTCAATGAGATGTATTAGCGTTAATATACACATAAAACTAATAAGTAAGTAGTGAACAAATTCCTAAGGGTATTGATGATACCCTGTAGTAATCAAAACAATTATTACTTTGAGGTCAGTTCACTAGTTCATTATTAACAAAAGTAAATCACCATTATCTAAGTTGCAAGTTCTATAACCATACAATAAACTGGATATGGCGCATAATGGGGACCAGTATCTTTTATGACTTTGTCACCCGTAGACCTGTCAGTCCCACTGTAGGTGCGGGGTATTCGGTCCCGTATAGATCTATACATAATAGTCACGTTCTCCCTCCAAAAGATTCTGGTTACAAGGTTAGTCCTATACTCGCGTATTCTGGTGGAGTGTTACCAAGGACGTGTCTCCAATCTTTAAGAATAATGAATTTACAAGTAATAATATAGAAAATCTTGTTTTATGGTTAACATGAGTCCTTTCTAAATATAAAATATAACATTTTATGATGAGATTCACGAGTTTCCTTGGTTTAGTTTGAAAACTATCTCTACAAGTTGATTTCTTAATCGGTTGGTAAAACGGTTTTCTATGTTAAAAATGTATTAAACATGTAAGTATTTCATATGAAATAATAGGCTTTGAGTACAAGTTCCCTTGTACTTTTGCTTGTATTCCCCCCCCCCCCCCACCACCACCTGAAATCGTGAAAAACTCGGAAAAAGGTGTAGGGATATGAACTCACCTGACGAGGGTGATTCGGATGAACAGACGGTATAGGATGCTAAGTGTCAAGTGAGGACTTGACCACGCATCGGATCCTATTTAACATGTAATGATACATTTAAGTATCTAATTAGTCATTTAATAACTAATTATACAAGTAAAGGCATACTAATGCACGAAACACTTTACCATAAGCACTAGGAGTACCAAGGGTTGCATATAAAGAGAGTATGGCCTCACTTTCAAGTTTACTCTTCAAATGGTATCCCTTAGGGGTGTGTACGGTTTCTGAACCATTCCCCCATGATTTTACGGCCGCAAACTCATGGCTATGGTGTGTTTGTGTGCTTCAAGGTCTTATGTTTCACAAAGAAGGGTCCTAGGGTTGAATCAAAGGATTAGGAAAGTGTTAGGGCTCAGAATGGCACACTTTTTGGAGTTTACGGTCCTTGGACCATGTTTGGGAGTTTACTGCTGGAAACCTATAAGTTTACGACTGTAAACTCATGGTTATTCCCTTCATTTCGTGTTTTGTGGTTCTTAGATCATTCATGCAAGTTCCTAGTTCATTAGCCAAGCATTGGAAGGAGTTTGGGGCATCAAAACCCCTTTTTGGGAGTGTTTACGGTCTTGGGAGATCCCAAAACCATAAACTCATGTTCATGGAGGTTTTTTGTGTTTTTCAAATTCTAAACTCGTCAAGGAAGGGATCTATGATAGTTATCAAGGCTTACAAGGAACTAGGGCACACTTTGGCACCCATATTAGGGTTTACTGCCCAAGAACACCTTGGACCATAAACACCTTATTCTTGGTGTTATTGGGTGATATCTTGATATATATATCGAACTATAGCAAGCCTTAATGTACTCTAGGATAGAATTACTTAATTTTGGGACGAAAGCTTGAAGATCCTTAGGAGAGAAATTGGAATTTGAAGAGAGAGAGAGAGCCTAGAGAGAGAAAGTTCCTAGAGTGTGAAAAGAGTGCAAAGGAAGGCCACTCATTCCTTATATAGGGTGAGTTTACTACCCAAGAGTTTACTGCCCAAGAGTTTACTGCTCAGGAGAGTTTACCGCCCAATAGAGTTTACTGCCCAAAAGATTTTAGCGCCCAAGAGAGTTTACCGCCCAATAGAGTTTACTGCTGTAAACTCCATGTTTACGGCGTAAACTCCATCTTATGGAGTTTATGGCATGATTTTGGTGTTAGGGATTTAGTGGTTTCTTTCTAACACTTGTTCCTTAAGTGTACTGGCATTAGAATACTCAAACATGCCTTAATTTAGGTAAATGGTAACATAAATGAATTTGACTTTCAATGACGTGTTAGACAGTAGAAATTATACATACTAAAAATAAATTCGGGTTATCACAGACTCGTTGAGTTAGGTTGATAGGACTCGACGAGTTGTATCCTCTGTTCAAAATTTTTTTGTTCTCTTAAACACTCAAACTTTGCTTGTCCTCAAGCAAACATTTAAAGCTAAAAAGAAGATTTAGACTAAAAGTCCTTTAGAACACACAAAATGAAGAAAATGAAACTAAAAATCCAAATGAAAAGAAAAGGGGAAAAAGAAAGCAAAACTCAAACAACGGGTTGCCTCCCATAAGCGCTTCTTTTTTAAGGAGTCTTTAGCTGGACTCCTTCCCGCTCTACTTTGTAGCGCCTTTCTCAAATTCCATTCGATCTTCAAGTAATTCTTCATTTAGTATACCCTCTTCATATTTCTTGAGCCTATGTCCATTCACTTTAAATCTTGACCCATCCTTGCTCCACATCTCAATTACCCCGTACGCATACACATGCTTGATTGTAAAAGGCCCAGGCCAACGAGTGGGGAATTTTCCCGAAAAGAGCTTAAGTCTTGAACAATATAAAAGAACTTTTTGGTTAGCTTGAAATTCTTTGTTACCCTTCAACCTTGCATCAAGCCATCTTTTTGTCTTGTCTTTGTAGATCAACGAGTTAGTGTAGGACTCGTTCCTCAATTCTTCCAAAGCATTCATTTGCAAAAGTCGATTGGCATGCAAATCATTCGGCTCAAAATTGCATGTTTTCAAAGCACAAAATGCTTTATGTTCAAGCTCCATGGTTAAATGACAATTTTTACCATCAACCAATCTATAGGGTGTGGTACCAGTGGGTGTTTTGAATGTAGTCCTAAATGCCCAAAGTTCATCATCTGATTTGTCCGCCCAATCTATTCTATTATTACCCACCGAGCTTTCCAATATTCTTTGAAGTGCCATATTTGTGACCTTGGTTTGCCCATTTGTTTGTGGATGGTAAGGAGCTGAAAACCTATGGCAGACACCATATTTTTGCAACACTTTTGCTAGTTGGTCATTAGCAAAGTGGGTTCCCTACCACTAATTAATGCCTTGGGTACTCTAAATCTAGAAAATATTTTTTTAGAAACTTCACCACAACCCTCACACCATTGGTTGGTAATGCTTGCTCTTCTGCCCATTTTGACACATAATCCACCACCACAAGTATGTATTTATTGCCTTTGTATGAAGGAAATGATCCCATTAAATCCACACCCCACACATCAAATATTTCACAAACTTGAATATTCCTTTGAGGCATTTCATTCCTTGACGAAAAATTACTTGTCCTTTGGTAAGCATCACACTCCCTCACATAAGTAGCAACATCCTTGAAGATAGTATACCAATAGAGGTCCGCATCAAATACTTTCTTTGTATTGAATTGTACCCAATGATGTCCTCCTGCCGACCCATTATGGCAATGCTCTAGTATGTCTCGGATTTCCTTGCCAAAAACGCATCTTCTTATGAACCCATCTGCACAACCCCTAAAAAGATATGGCTCATCCCATAAATAGTATTTGATTTCTGAAAAGAGCTTCTTTTTCTGCTGGTGAGTGAGCCCTTTTAGAAGAAAATCTTTTGTTATGATGTTTTCAATATCGGCATACCATGGTTCTTCCCCCATTACGACCATCAAATACTCTTCCGGGAACCTATCTTCAATGCCCTTTTCATCCATCTCGTCCCTTGCTGGATTTTCTAATCTAGAAAGATGATCAATTACTACATTTTTTCCATCCCTTTCTTGTCATTGATATCGATGTCAAATTCTTGAAGTAACGGCACCCATAGGATCAACCTTGGCTTTGCATCCTACTTCGCAAACAAATACTTAATAGCTGAGTAGTCAGTAAAAACTGTAGTCTTAAACAAAATTAAGTAGGGAAGAAATTTGTCAAAGGCATACACCACAACTAATAATTCTTTTTTGGTTGTGGTGTAGTTTTCCTAGGTTTGATTTAGGGTCTTGCTAGCATAGTAAATGGGTTGGAAGTGTTTGTCAATCCTTTGGCCAAGTACAACTCCTAAGGCATAATCGCTTGCATCACACATTATCTCATATGGTAAGTTCCAATTCTGGGCGATAATGATCAGAGTATTAGTTAATTTTTCTTTCGAAAATTCAAAAGCGGCTAAACATTCTTTAGAAAAAAATAAAAAGTTGCATCCTTTAAAAGTAATTGAGTTAAAGGTATAGTAATTTTAGAAAAATCTTTAATAAAGCGGCGGTAAAAACCCGTGTGACCTAGAAAACAACTAACACCCTTCACATTAGTCTGTAACATCTTGGAAATTCAGAAGTAAAGTTGAATGGATAAAAATGTAAATAAGAAGGTCGACTCAGCGAGGCGATGGATAGACTCGGCGAGTCGAGTAGCGTTTCAGGTCGCGTGTTAAGGGACCAACTTGGCGAGTCGCATGGGTGGACTCAGCGAGTTGGTGCTGTGTGGAGAAAAACCTAATCCTGGGGGTTGAGCCCTATATAAAGAACATAATACCCTCTCCCCAGCCTCTTTACTCTCCCTTGATGTGCAGAAATCCTAACATTCGTTTGTGAGAGAATTAGAGAGCATTTGGACCTTGAAGGAGTGTTTGTTGAAGAGATCCTAGAAGACTAACAGGCTTGGAGCAAGGGGATTTGCAAGGTTTTAGATTATTCTTCTGTTGGAGTTCGCTCTTGAGGTAATGATTCGTTGCTTGAGCTGTTATCCATCTAGATCTATCATTTTGTGGGATTTTTGGGAGTATATCTAGTGCTATCTTGAGTTTGGAAGTTGGATCTGAGGTTGCTACCTCAGATCTAGTGTAGTGATGATCCAAAGGAGCATAAAGTCCTTGTTCAAGAGCTATTGATGGAGCCTTTTAGTCCTAAACCTTAGACCTAGAGTATATTATGTTTAGATCTCCTTGGATTCACGTAAAGTTTGCCACTTTACATGATGGATGGCTTGTAGAAGAGTAGATCTATGAATTTGCGACCCTGCATGGCTTGGATAGCCTCTGTATGGGTTAAGAGCTAGTGGTACTCGACGAGTCACATGGGTGTACTCGGTGAGTTGCTTGAAGATAGGCAGCAACTCGACGAGTTGGAAGAACAACTCGACGAGTTGGTTGAAGATAGCCTTTGACTCGGTGAGTTTGTTCTTTGACTCGGCGAGTCTGGTTGTAAGGCCCTAACCTTTCCTGGTTGAGCTGTGAATTGGTGAGTCAAGGGACGACTCGGTGAGTTATATTATGTGATCTACTAAATCGGTTTGATTTGATGTGAATTGTTATATGATTGTATGTTTATGTGCACATGGGTGTTTGACTGGGGTTGGGTTGAGGCGGGTCCTGCTTTGTGCTGTAGGCTAACATACCCAGGGCGCACCGGTTATCCTGAAGGCCCAGGGAGCGGTCCGAATAGGCTGTAGGCCCTACGAGGGCGGACCAGATGTGCCGAGGTTCGGAGAGTGGACCAGGCCGACTAAAGGCCTGATGTGGGCGGACCAGTCATACTGTAGACTCGGAGGGTGGAACAGGTGGACTGAAGGCCCGGTGCGGCGGACCAGTCACACAGTAGACCCGAATTGCATGGCTGTTCTATTTGGTTATGATATGTTATGTGTGGTATATGTGGTTGGTATTTTGGGGGTATCTCACTAAGCTTTCAGGCTTACAATTGTGCTTTAATGTTTTTCAAGTACTTCAGCAAACCGTGGCAAGGCAAAGGCGTGATCATACCGCTTTTCATGTTTATGTTTTACGATATGGTTCTGGGAAGACTCTGATAATAATTATATTGAAAACCTTTTTGTGATAATTTAACAAAACTGGGTTGTTTTTGAAAAATTTAAATTGGTTTGAATTTTTAGAGTGTTACAAGTGGTATCAGAGCCTTGGTTTGAGTGAATTGGAACATTCGTTTGAATCCAATCTCAAATCAAGGAGAGTTTTCAAAAGAGAATTTAAAATTGTTTTCAAAATGAGTAAAAGTGGATGTGGGGGTACTTTCAGCTGGAGCCAGTAAGTAGCCCCAAAATACCATGCAAGTTATTTTTTTATGTGTTATGATAGAACAACATGCTAGTACTAGGCTAGGGATCTTCAGGAATTGCATGATAGTGTTGCCTGATTTGTGATGCCTGCTAGCCTAGGGTTTCTTTCTGTATAAGATTTCCATTGTTCTTCTAGGAGTGAGGGTTGGGTGCTTGGTATGCCTATTCTTCACTAGGATGTTGTGGTGATACTTGGTATAAATATGAGTAGGTGTGGAAGGTAGTATGGGCTCGTACTACTGAAAGCATAGGACCCATACGCGTATCAAGGAAGTCACAACCCCTAGGGCAGTGTTGAGAAATCGGTTCCCGGGTTAGTGGGAGGTATCTAATGTCTGCGGTATTTTTTTCAGTATGGTGGTTACGAGGTATGCTGGGAGAGGATCCGGATCAGGATCGAGAGAAGGAGAGGGCAGTTAGGGTGGGTCAGCACCACCCGAGGTTATCGGTCAGATGAGCACAGACGAGTTGGATGCTAGGATTCGTGAGATACTACATGATGAGGTTGCTGCGACGTTCCAGGCTGAGTTGCCGAAACTCTTTGTGTTGATCAAGACCGCTATGGTTGAGTATTTTGATGAGCGTTATGCAGCTCTTACAGAGACGGTTGCCGCGGCAGCTACAGCGGCAGGGGGAGGAGCCGGTAGAGGTTTTCAGTATCGGGACTTCGATAATACGAAGCCCCCTACCTTCGATGGAATTCAGTACCCGATTGTTGCTATGAGATGGTTGTCAGACGTGGAGGGGTGTTTCTTCACGTGCTCATGCCCTGCTGATCAGAGGGTGAGGTGTGCTCTGAACCTTTTGAGGCTCGAGGCGAAGGATTGGTGGAGGTTGACCACGGGATCGTATTCTGATGCGCAGGGAGATGCGGTTTCCTGGGATCAGTTTAGAGAAATGTTTAGTACTCGCTATGTTCCGTGAGTTGAGACGGATCGATTAGCTAAGGAATTCCTAGAGCTGAAGCAGGATTCGGAGTTGGTGACGGAGATCAGCAGGATGTTCACTGAGAGGGCGATGTTTTGCCCGGAGTTTGCTTCTGAGCAGGCCCAGATGTTCCGATATCTGAGTATGCTGAAGAGGGATATCAGGCATTTTGTGTCTACTTTGTGGTGCGAGAGATTGTTGGAGTTGCAGGTAGCTGCTAGGCATTGGGAGTTTGAGATTGAGTTACAGTTGAGAGAACAGAGGCAGGCTCCGGTATAGTCGCAGCCGGCACCGAAACGGTCTAAGACCGTTGATTTCAGTTTGAGCAGTCAGAGCAATCACGTGAGAAGTACGAGAAGGGTCATGTCGGATCTTGTAGGTCCGGTGGTGCGTGCCGCAAGTGTGGGAGAGAGGGGCACTACGCAAGGGATTGTCGTCATTTAGTCCCGACCCAGGATATGAGGATTTGCTATCAGTGTTATCAGGTTGGTCAGATGAGTGCCAACTATCCATAGCTGGTTGGGAGGTCGGTGCAGGCTCTAGCACCGGCCACGTTGAGGATTACGGGTGGAGGTCAGGGTGGAGCCGAGCCCCTGAGGGCTCAGGGTCGTGTTTTTCAGCTTACAGCAGAGGAGGTCAGGGCAGCGCTGGATGTAGCTGCGGATATGTTTCCTTTTTGATATTCTGTTATCTTGTGATCATTATGGAGTATTGTATATCTGCTAGTCTCGTTGTGTGACTTTGGTATTATATTTGTGTTCCTTGAGGGTTATGGTATGGTTAAGGCTTTTGGTATTGGGAGTTTCGTTGGTTATCATCCATGGGGTTTATTAGTGGGAAATCAGGCTTTTGGTCAGAATGTCGGGTAGCATCTGCAGTCTGAAGAATGGTTAGCTGAAGGTCGGGCTTCTTTCAAGTCCGAAATGATCAATGTTGATATGTGATTTTGTGAAGGTTATTCGTTCTAGTGGGAATCAGTTCGCGTGTAAGGGAATGTGTTATGTAGGGATGTTAAGGGAGGTCGGTTATGGTGACTGGTGGTTGATAGTTAGAGCTCTAAGTGGGGAGAATTGAAAAATTCTACGGAAGATCGATAAGCATGAGATATTGATTAGCCGTCTAGGATGTAGCGGCGGTACTGTCAGCCAAGAGCGTAGGCTGGTATGAGCAAGCAACAGGCAAGTGGGGCGGGATACAGACCAAGGGTTTTGTAAAAAGGGCGACTGATTGTGGAAGGACTAGGATCAGGCCGGGATTGAGTTTGTGGGATGGAGTTAGAGTTTGGAACCCCTAGAGGGCTAGAACAGTATGCATGGGAGAGTTTTCCAAAGGGATAATTTGGGATGATAAATGCTAGTCGACCGGTCAAGACAGATTGAAGGCCGGTGGGAGTACCAGTTAGGCCGAAGGCTCGGGGACGGTCCAGACAGGCTGAAGTCCCTGGAGGACGGTCCAGACATGCTGAAGGTTCTTAGAGTGGTCTAGATTGGCTGAAGGCCTGGTAAGGCGGTCCAGTCATGCTGAAGACTATGCATGTGTTGATAGATCTGTTTGAGGAGGTGGAATGAGTATGTTGCAATGTGATAGTATCAGAAGGTCTGGCTCCGAGTATTGATCATGATTAGTGGAAGGTAGTGCATGGACTCGGGAGTCCTTGCGATCAGGTTTAGAGAATGTGTGGTGCATGGAATAGCGGTTGTGCTAAAAAGGAATGGTGTAGCGTTGGGCGAGTACCGTGGCACTTGTTGTAGTGACTAGGCGGCCACGTAGATTTCCTTGGATAAGGAAAGGGAAAGGTATGTAGCTCCGAGCGGGATTGTAAGTTCACGGAAGCGAAAGCAGTAGCGCGGATGTATGATTGAGGTGTTCCAAGCAGGGTTATTGAGCAGTGTGTTTGCGCCGGTGGTATGGAATCACATCCGGGTTGGACGTCTACGGAGGACACAGAAGGAATTCCAAGGGTGTAGAGCCAAATAAGCTCGGGAAGGATGCAAGGACGAAGCCTTGGATTCCCAGTTTGGTGTGAACAAGAAATTATGCATGTAGTGGTAATTCATCCTGGGGCATGTTTGGATGCATCGTCAGTACGTCGGGTTTTCCCAACCCAAGAATGCTAGAGCTAGTTCAGCATGTGTATGTGATTGCGGAGGAGAACTCATGGGAGTTGCTCTAACGCTGAAGGATGTGTCATCCCGTCAGCATGGAAGGGATAGAGTTGAACTCAAAAAGGGAGAAGGTTAAGTCTCTGTAGTGGATTCGGTGAAGGATATGGCTAATGAGGAAAATGGTAGCAGTGCGGTACTGGATCGGGATCCCGGTAGTTCAAGGATTTATCTAGCACATAAGAGTCAAGTGATTGGTGTGATCTGGAACGAGTGAAGTACCATCGAATAGTACTCGGTTGATAAGTGTGGTTATCAGAGGATGAAGCCGGTGGCCGGCTTGAGGCGGTGGGTAGGACACCGCAGGGGAACAGTTGGGTTTCGGGTTTCGATGGTAGTGTTTTGCATTGCGAGAACATTTTCTAGAGTTATGTTGCCGCAAGCTTCGAGGACGAAGCCTAATTTAAGTGAGAGAGAATTGTAACATCTCGGAAATTCAGAAGTAAAGTTGATGGGCTAAAAGTGTAAATAAGAAGGTCGACTCGGCGAGTAGATGGATAGACTCGGCCAGTCGAGTAGCGTTTCAGGTCGCGTGTTAAGTGACCAACTCGGCAAGTCGCACGGGTGGACTCGGCGACTTGGTGATGTGTGGAGAAAACCCTTATCCAAGGGGTTGAGCCCTATATAAAGAAGATAATACCCTCTCCCCAGCCCCTTTACTCTCTCTTGAAGTCCAGAAACCCTAACATTCGTTTGTGAGAAAATTAGAGAGCATTTGGACCTTGAAGGAGTGTTTGTTGAAGAGATCCTTGAAGACTAAGAGGCTTAGAGCAAGGGGATTTGCAAGGTTTTGGCTTATTCTTCTGTTGGAGTTCTCTATTGGGGTAATGATTCATTGCTTGAGCTGTTATCCATCTAGATCTATCATTTTGTGGGATTTTTGGGAGTATATCTAGTGCTATCTTGAGTTTGGAAGTTGGATCTGAGGTTGCTACCTCAGATCTAGTGTAGTGATGATCCAAAGAAGCATAAAGTTCTTGTTCAAGAGCTGTTGATGGAGCCTTTTAGTCCTAAACCCTAGACCTAGAGTATATTATGTTTAGATCTCCTTGGATTCACGTAAAGTTTGCCACTTTACATGATGGATGGCTTGTAGAAGAGTAGATCTATGAATTTGAGACCCTGCATGGCTTGGAAAGCCTCCATATGGGTTAAGAGCTAGTGGTACTCGACGAGTCACATGGGTGTACTCGGCGAGTTTCTTGAAGATAGGCAGCAACTTGACGAGTTGGAAGAACAACTCGGCGAGTTGGTTGAAGATAGCCTTTGACTCGGTGAGTCTGTTCTTTGACTCGACGAGTCTGGTTGTGAGGTCCTAACCATTCCTGGTTGAGCTGTGAATTGGTGAGTCAAGGGACGACTCGGTGAGTTGAGCAGGAAGTGACTCAGAGTTCGTGGGACACGACGAGTCTTGGGGCGACTCGGTGAGTTGGGTCGTGATATGGGAGTGTTCAGAATTGAGGGACTCGACGAGTTAGCGGACTGACTCGGCGAGTAGGGCAGTCAGGAAGTTTGACTTTGATTGAGGACTTTGACTTTGACCAAGAGTTGACCAGTTGACTTTCAGGGGTAATTTGGTAACATTTGGTATTTATTGAGTTCGGTCTTCTGGTATTGTCAGTGGTGGAGTTCGTGTCAGAAGTTGGAGCAGCGTGATCTTATCTTTTCATTTAGCAGTTGCAAGGTGAGTTATCCTCACTATATCAGCAGGGTCTAAGGCACCAAGGTCGGCCCTTTATCGGATTGTAATCCGGGTATCATTGTTATGTTGTTGCTTTGCTATGTTTGCATCCTGGTAGTTAGGATGGTATATGTTAGAAACCTGGTTAAGGGTGGTATCCTGGTATATAGGATGATGCTATGCTAGTGACCAGTTAGGTCGGTGTCCTGTTTAGAGTATGTTATGTTATGTGATCTGCTAGATCGGGTTGATTGGATGTGAATTGTTATATGATTGTATGTTTATGTGCACATGGGTGTTTGACTGGGGTTGGGTTGAGGCGGGTCCTGCTTTGTGCTGTAAGCCAACATACCTAGGGGGAACTGGTTATCCCGAAGGCCCAACGAATGATCCGGATAGGCTGTAGGCCCCACGATGGCGGACCAGATGTGCCGAGGCTCGGAGAGTGGACCAGGCTGACTGAAGGCTCGATGCAGGCGGACCAGTCATACTGTAGACTCGGAGGGTGGACCAGGTGGACTGAAGGCCCGGTGCGGTGGACTATTCACACAGTAGACCCGAAGTGCATGGCTTTTCTGTTCGGTTATGATATGTTATGTGTGGTATATATGGTTGGTATTTTGGGGGTATCTCACTAAGCTTTCGGGCTTACAGTTGTGGTTTAATGTTTTTCAAGTACTTTAGGAGACTGTGGCAAGGCAAAGGCGTGATCTTACCGCTCCTCATTTTTATGTTTTATAGTATGGTTCTGGGAAGACTCTAATAATAATTGTATTGATAACCTTGTTGTGATAATTTAACGAAACTGGATTGTTTTTGAAAAGTTTAAATTGGTTTGAATTTTTAGAGTGTTACATAGTTGGTGGGGGTAATTTACAATAGTATCAATTTTCACCCAATCCACCTCAATCCCTGCTTTGGAAACTTTATGGGCTTACACAATGCCCTCCGTCACCATAAAATGACATTTTTCCCAATACAATACTAGATTGGTATTTTCACACCTAGCAATCATCAAGTTGAGGTTAGCAAGACAATGATGAAAAGAACAACCAAAAATAGAAAAATCATCCATAAATACTTCCATAAAATTTTCCACCATGTCATGGAATATCGGCGTCATGCATAGTTGAAAAGTCGTTGGCGCATTGCATAACTCAAAAGGCATGCATGGACAAGCAACTGTTCCACTTGGACAAGTGAAAGTCATCTTTTATTAATCAATTGGGTCATTGGGAATTTGGAAATAACCTGAAAACCCATCTAAAAAAATAATAGCTATGGCCCGAAAACTCTCAAGCATTTTATCAATAAAAGGGAGAGGGAAGTGGTCTTTGCAAGTGGCATAATTTAGCTTTTGATAATCGATACACACCCGCTAACCGGTTACCATTCGTGTAGGTATAAGCTCATTCTTCTCCTTTGTCACAATCGTCATCCCTCCTTTCTTTGGCACTACTTGAACGTGACTAACTGATGGACAATCAGAAATCGAATATATGATCTCCGCATCTAAGAGCTTGACAACCTTTTTCTTTACCACCTCTTGCATGTTCGGGTTTAAACGCCATTGGTGTTGCACTACCGGCTTTGCACCTTCTTCAAGATTTATCTTATGGGAGCAACATGAAGGAATTATTCCTTTTATATCTGTAATTTTCCATGCGATGGCATTCTTACGTTTGTTTAAAACTTGAAGTAACTCTTCTTTTTCAGATTTGGTGAGGTTGGAAGTGATGATAACTGATTTTTGTTCACCTTCTTCGAGAAATGCATATTCTAGATGTTCAGGCAGAGTTTTAAGTTCTAATTTAGTGTTTTTGTACATTAAACACATCGAGTCCAGAGAGGGGACTTGTCGAGTTCAGGCCAAAATTCCCACCTTATCGTGATTTTTCACACGAACTCGTCGAGTTAGTGTCTTCAACTCGGCGAGTCGCCTTTTCTGCACTTCTGATTAGTTCTTCATATTCAGCTTCTTCGAGTAGATTTTCTATCTCCTTTAAGTCTTTTCAACATCAAAGTTGTCTTCAAAGGCAATGGCAGGCTCGTTTGAATTTTCCTCTTCCCATTCTTCCATTAGTTTTTCCAAAGTGTCCATCATGTAACGACCCAAATTTTACAAAGAAAATTTTCATTTTTAATTAATAAAACACATTGCATAAATCATGAAATCCCAACATAACTGTTTTCAAATCAACATTCATTACAACTTTACTTAAATCATCAGCGTGTCCCCAAAACATATCAGCGAAAGAGAGATAGAGTGCACGTTTGGCCATCACGCCTTGCCCTTGACCTTGGGCTCAGATGTACCTGAAAAAAGTCAAAAAATAGTAAGCTTGAAAGCTTAGTGAGTTCCCCGAAGCATAAACACACACACAATCACATATCACATAACGCATTAGCTAAACAGCTATACAAATCACATAAGCGATGCATACAACATATAAGGAAGCACTGGAAACCCTCCCAGGTCTTACACCTAGTGCCACTGGAATCCCCATGTGGTCTTACCATATGCCATAGGAACCCCCACATGGTCTTCCTTCCATGGGAACCCTCACATGGTCTTCCTACCATGCAAATAATATACAAGCTAATCATGAAAATATACTAGGATGCCTTGGAAACCCTCCAAGGCCTTCTACCATTTGCCATGGGAACCCTCTGGAGTCTTCCATACAAAAGTCATACTTATCATAACACATAGTCAATCGACAGTCCACATATCATAAAATGGGCCAGCCTTTGCATTCCCCGCTCGAGGTGGACATTGCTGACGACCGCACCGTTAGTCCTGCGAGGGTATTGTTAGAACAATGTTCTATCAGGATCGTATGATTCTAAACAAAATATAAATAAGAACGTAATGAAGAACACAAGTATTGCACTGAATATGTCGAATGATTAATGCAAAGATACCCCAGAAGAGCTCGATAAAGAACTTCAATCTGTAGAGGTATATTAGGGTTACAAGAATCAACGTAATCAAATAATCTCTATTATACACATACATGCATGCATATATATTTATACTAAAACCCTAACAACGTATCTAGATAAAAGGAAACTATTCTAGATAAATACGGATGGACAAGCCCAATCCTATTACAAAACAAAAAGGCCCAAGACACAACACTAAAATACTTAACAATCTCCCCCTTTGCGTCCTTGGACCAGAAACTTCATTCCCTTTTCACAACAGAGGGCTTTTTCACCATTTCAAATATCATTGGTATAATGGCCAAAATGTGATGTCTAAACATTATGTACCACCGAAGCATATATGTGAAGTTCTTTTTATCTGCTGCTGAGTTCTGCTTGCATCGATGAATGATATTGATTATATGCTCCAGACAGCCTTTCACCTTTCGTGAACATGATAGTTAAATTTTTTGAATCAATCTGCCCCAACTTCATCTTATTCACATCACCGGGCTTAGATGTTGGCTTGACTGTCAGTTTCTTGTTCATCACCTTTGCTATCTCCTGATCCATAGTGGCAAGCTCATGGGCATAGGAGGCCAACATTCTCTTTAGATGTTTCAGAATCGGCTCATACTCCCTTTGATTTGAGAGCAGAATGTTGTATAGCAAAATCCAATCATGTGGATTAAGATTGGGAAGATCTGCCAGAGAGATAAAATATTTCGTGTTTGTTGTACCAAGATTGATCTTGAAGTTTACATTAACAAATCTCCCAACAGGTGATGATTTCAGTACCTTGACTCTTGTAATTTTCTGTGCACTCCAAGTCAAGTACTGTGGTTGACCATTCTTCAAATAAAAATCGACTAACTCTCTGTCAACCTTCAGATTATGATAAGGAACCTCAGTAGTGACATCGAAGCAATGAAAGGTGAATGCTTTTCTTGTGATTGGCATGTCAAACTGCGAGTCCTTTGAATTATCACAATCAAACGAAGCAATCGGTTCCAACCAGTACATAAAAGGAAACTCAATCGCTTGATTGATGAGTGTATCTCTGTCCCATTCTGGAAACAGAGTCTTCTTGCATTGCAAGACATCATCCTCTTCCTTATTCTTTCTCTCTTTTTCTTCTGCCTCTTGTGCCACCTTCAAGGTTTCATCAAGCTCTATATCCCTCTTCTTTCTTTTAAGAGCTTCAGCGATAGTCTCTTCAGTATCAGTATCACTATCGGCTTGAACTTTCTTTCCAGAAACCGAAGCTAAATTAACCTTCGGTTCTGTTTTGGCTGTACTCTCTTCTCCCCCTTGTTTCGGAAGAAAGACCTTCTCCGAGACACCCTTCATTTCACTTAGAATTGTAATTGCAGGAAGGAGTTTGGTCTGGAGATGCTTCCGGATGGTTAAGGTCAAGATGGGATCATGAGCTTCAAGAAGAGTAGTCAAGATATTTTTCACATCACCAGCATGATGAGATTAAACTTACCTTTAATCTATAAAGATCGATTAGATCTTGAACAAGTATATAAACATAAACAATATGAATGCAATAAAAAGAATAAGTCAAGATGGAATCAAACGTGTCGAATGATTAAACAAAATCCTCAGAAGAGCTCGATTATGAACATCAACTGTAGAGGATTGGAAGGTTACAGGAATGATCAAAGAAACCTGTTATCATCTAGATGTATCGCTATTTTCAGATCTCTAAAAACCTTGACCTAATATGCATGCAAGCGTAAACTTATATACAAAACATAAAAGGTTCACGGCTGGACAGGCCCCAACCGGAATACTAAAAGGCTTATGCTTAACGAGCCCAAAAGATGCAATCTTCAAAAATAATTTCTAGCCCAACAATCTCCCCCTTTGCATCAATTTGGAGCGAGACCTTCATTAGTTACTTGGGCCAGCAGCTGAAGCAGGCACCTTCTTCTTCACGGTACTAAACAGACATTTGGTGATAGAGAGAATGGTCTGTCTAAACCGGATGTACCAATTAATCATATCTTCAAAGTACTTGATGTCATCAGCTGAGTTCTATTTACACCGTTTGATAATGAACAACACATGCTCCAAACAAGTTGTGGTGTAAGGATGCTTGTCAGCTAAAGCGAAGAGACATTTCTGTCCTTCCGCTCTAGTGAACATAACCGAGTTGCGTCTCGGGTCGATCCTGCCCAATAGCATTTGGTTGAGATCACTGGCCGATCCCACAGGAGCAATCTTTGGTTTCTTCTTGAAGACTGTGGCGACCTCCTGATCCATTAGGGCAACCTCCATGATGTAGCAGGCTAACATCCTTTTGACATGGTCTAGAATGGGACCATATTCAGCTTCATTAGTCAAAAGGATATTATACAGGACAATCCAATCATGAGGATTTAGATTCGGTAGATCCGCCAGGGAGATAAGATGAGCAGTTCTTGCAGATCCCCGAATCAACTTGAACCGAACATTTATAAAACGACCTTCAGTATAAGGTTTCAGCACCCGAACGTTTACAATCTTCTGGGCGCTCCAAGTAAGGAATTGTGGACGAGCAGCCGCCAGATAGAAGTCAATGAGCTCCCTGTCAAGCTCAGCGTTCGGGTGAGGGACTTCAAAGATGTTTGAGAAGACGTGGAAGATGAACGCCTTTCGAGTCAGCGGCATATCGAACTGCGAATCGACAGTTTTGTTGCAGTCGAACGAGATAACGGCTCGAGCCATAAAATGCTAGGAGTTTCAATGGCCTCTTTAATCAAACGTTCCCTGGTCCAGGCAGGGAAGAGAGTCTTTCGGCTCTCAAGGAGATCGTGGGCTTCTTTTTGTTTGCGTTCGGCTTCTTCAGCCTCTCGCGCCACACGACTGGCATTTTCATCAACCTTGCGACTGTTCTTTCTTTTTAAAATGTCAGCAATGGTCTCCTTGTCGCCTTCTTCATCTTCTTCCTCAGCTATGTTTTTACCTTTGTGCTTCACACCCGAGCGTAAAGCTTGATCAGTCGGAGATGGTTCGGTCGTGTGAGTAGCTTTGGAGGAAGGAGGTGGTTTTGATCTTGTCTTCTCATCTCCCCCTTGTTTCGGAATGGACACGAAACTTGGGAGCCCTTCTACTTTGTTAAGAAGATCGATGGCTGGAGAGAGTTTTTCAGCAAGGGAACGCCTCACCGAAAAGTTTAAGATGGGATCGTGTGCTTCCAGAATGTTGGATATAGCAGCGTGGACATCCGAAACACACGTCTTGATCACCTCCCTTTCGGATCGAAGATCTTCCAGTTGTTGCTGGGATTGGGAGAGTTGAGTTGTCTTGACCTCAAGGGCGGTTGTTTTGGTTGCCAGATCATCCATTAACGAACGCTCGGTTGCAAGATCCTCTTGTAGCTTGGCGAGGCGAGCATCAATGGAGGCACGAAGAGCCGAGTTATCGTCGCATATGTTTTGGCGGAGAGTAGCGAACGAAGGCAACTCCGATGAGACAAAGTTGGCCAATTGTTGAACAATTGGTTCCAAAGATGTCTTGGTGGCATTGGCACTTTCCTGCAGGGACTGCAGCAGGGTAGAAGCGTCAGAAAATAGTTTATCGACTTTTGCGGTCGCAGCCTCACAGGCTCTGGTAGAGGCTTCAATCGCAGCAGTTGCTGAGGCCACCGAATCATGTTGAGCCCTGGAGAAGGCATCAACAATTTTCTGAAGGGCAACTTCAGAAAGAGAGGACTGCTGGTTGGAAGAGGAGGCGAGAAGTAGGTCAATCTTCCCGTTGAGCTCTTTGAGATGCTTCTTTGTTACTGGAGCATCATCCTCCTCGTCACTTTGAACTTGAAACGGACTATAGTAGACTGAATCAAAGATCATATTTTCACCACCAAGATAAGGGTTTTCGCCCTCAGAGGCATTTTCAGGAGATGAAGGGGGTGGTGAAGTTGGGGGTGTTGTGGGTTTAGAAGGATCAGGTTGAGTGGGTGATGGTAGAATTTTGGTTGGTGGTTGAGTATGGGTAGTTTCGGTTGTTTGGGTTTTGGTTTGAGGTGGTTCGGTTACGTGTGGTGATTCGGTTGTAGTTGTAAAGATTGGTGGAGGGGAAGGAATTGGGGAAATTGGAAGTTCCATCTCTGGGGTAGGGGACCGAGGTGGTGTGTTGCCTCGTTGAGGAGATGCGTCTCCTTGAGAGTCGTCAGAACCCGAACTCTCACCCTTAGAGTCACTCGAAGAAGAGGGAATTACAAGCTTTCGCTTCGGTTGGGTCTTCCTCCTCTTCGGCGGTGGGGATTGTGCGGCTTTCGGTTGTTTCCGCTTTTTAGGAGAAGGTCCCTTTGGAGCTTTGGACGTTTGCTTCCCTTTTTCTGCCTTTTTTCCCCTGCTTACCGGTTTGTCTGCATTGTGAATTGACCTGAGCATATCCGGGGTAAGTTCCCTTGGACCAGATGGCCTTAGCTCCTTGAGCTTCCGAATCAACCTGCTGTCAGAGGGCACGTCGCCATACATTGACTCCGAGATAGACCCAATGAAGGAGAATTTTGATGCATCTGAGACGATGATCTTCTTGGTATGGAAAGTACCAACAGAAGACATCGATGCACCATCAGCAGTAGAAACATCAAATCTATCCATGGCCCATTTTGTAATCAGGATCCAAAATCGGGCCAACGATACCTCAGAGTGTCGGGATGAAGAGGAGAGGCTTTGAATAAGTTGTTGCCATAGGACAAACCCATAGTCCAGGTTAATCCCATTGTAAACCCCGTACATGATGGTGAGGAAGAGACGACTTGCACCATCTGATCCTGAGCTTCTTTCCGACAAGCCCTTGAAAAGGACTGTAAATAGACCATTCCACTGTGGCGGCAAGCATGACTTTTTGAACCTTGCGACAGAGGTAAGAACTTCTGTGTATCCCATGTTGTAAAACATGTTATACAGATGACCAATCTGAATCGACTTCGGATGAACTCTTGAAGGGTCAACAGCAAACCCTAGCAAGGTGCAGAAACGTTGTCGAGAGACTGAGGTTTTGTGTTCTCCAATCTCGAAAAAGACCCGGTCGACGGCCTTGTCGTAGAATGTAGTCGCGTAGACCTGCGATAGGGCCACCATCGGCACAGATTCGATTCTGGAGAGAGCCGGAACAAGTTGGGAATACTTCAAACACTCTATGACTTGCGACATATAGGAGTCGTCCGCCAGTCGGTTAAGATCAATGACCAGACATTGTTGTGGGCGAATGGGAAGGATCTGTGAGGTAGCATGATTAGAAGAGGAATCAGCCATTTGTTTTGCAGGTATGAAGAAGATGATGAACAGGAAACTGTTTGGGAGTATTTGCGCTCTGGAAATTTTGAAGGTGGTAAAGAGGTAAAAGGTGGTGTAGTGGGCTATTTATAGTGGGTGATAGGAGAGAGAAAAATCGTTTCAAATCTCTTATGGAAATTTGAACCGAGTTGTTGAGTGACAGATGGATGACAGTTGGGGTGTGCGATGATCACGTAGGAGAGAGAGTGTCAGGTTCCTAGGATCACACCGCCCAACAAGCGCCGTTTCATAGGGACAAGCCGTTACTATTTCCACACGCGCATTTAATGCCACAGGACAAGAGAGAACTTAAGGTTTAAAAGGATTCCCGTTAAATTACGATCAAGCATTTATTAAGAAATGTTGAAAGGCTTCTTTTTTAATTAGGCTAAAGAAGAGTGGCTTGAAAATAAAATCTCAGAAAGAAAAATAAGAACTAGATCCCAAGGGAAGAAATGTTATGGGTTTTAACAATTTCACAGGAATCACATAAAATTGGAGATTTTAACAAGGTACTTTCGTCAATCCTTTAGTGAAAATTTGAGCAACTTAATTGTTCACCGTCAATTCATTAGGTGTGGAATTTTGGGTTTCACTTAGCTCGTAGTGACACAATACTAAGATCATAAACACAGATGTTGTGTAACCATAAACCTTAGTGGTAATTTTTGAGAGTCTCAAGGGTTACTATGATGGAATGAGTGTAGTGGAGAAGTAATGTGGAGATGGTGTAAGAGAACGAAGTACCTCTGCTGCGAAAAGAAGGACCAAGCAGGAAACTCTTAACTCATGTGAGAAAAGAGTGAGGTAGCTCACGATTAGAATAAATGAGTTGGCCTTATTGGGAAGACAAGGTTTGTGTATACCAGGTCATGAAGGCCATTATTCAAAATCTTATGAGGTTTGAGACACATACAACAGCATGCTTCTAGGGACACTTAGGTATTTCATCAAATTTATCCCCATAAACGAACACGAACACACAAAAAATAAAATAAAAAATAATATTTTTGGAGTTTTTGAGATTAAAAAAAATTTGAAAGAGAAAAAGAAAAAGAATAAAACTTAAAAAAAATTAGACAGAAAAAAAAACTTTAAAATTAGACAAAAGGAAAACCGAACCCGAACATTCAGTTGGTTTCGGTTGTTGAAAATTTTGAAAAACCGAACCCGAACCTTCGGTTGGTTTCGGTTCTAGAAAATTTTGAAAAACCGAACCCGAACCTTCAGTTGGTTTCGGTTCAATAAAATTTTGAGGAACCAAGAAATTTAGGCAAACAAGAAAAAGTAATTTTAACACGAGGAAAAACAAAAATTGTACAAGAAATATACAACATAGAAAAACTACCTTTGAAGTAATGAGTGAGTCAGATAGTTGAACCGAACCCGAACGTTCGGTTGGTTTCGGTTCTTACGTTTGAGTTTGAGAGGTAGTGTGAGGTACTAACTCTGATTCCATCATACCTAGTCCTTGCAATATTTTATAGAATGATGCTTCAGGAAGAGCTTTTGTAAAGACGTCAGCCAGTTGATCAGTGGTTCTTACGAAGTGAACTTCGACGTTTCCATCTTCCACGTGATCTTTGATGAAGTGATACCTCAGTTCTATGTGTTTGGTTTTGGAGTGTTGCATTGGGTTATGACAGATCCTAATTGCACTTTCAGAGTCACAATATAGTGGGATCTTCTTCATATTGAGTCCATAGTCTCGAAGTTGACTTTGGATCCAAATCACTTGTGATGTGCAGGATGCAGCTGCAATGTATTCCGCTTCGGCAGTAGAAAACGACACGCACGTTTGTTTCTTGGATTGCCAGCTGACTAACTTCCCGTCAAGAAATTGACAACCACCAGTTGTGCTTTTACGGTCGAGTCCACATCCTCCAAGGTCAGCATCAGAATAGGCTTGAACAAAGAAGCCTGAGTTGGATGGATACCATAAACCTAAGGAGGTGGTTCGCTTGATATAACGTAAGATGTTCTTCACTGCAAGCATGTGAGGTTCGCGTGGGTTTGCCTGAAATCGAGCACAATAACACACAGAAAACATGATATCAGGTCTGCTAGTAGTTAGATACATCAGTGAGCCAATCATTTGACGATAGAGTGTGATATCGACAGCCGGTTTGTCTAGGGATGGGGTAAGCTTGGTGCCGAATGCCATTGAGACTTTGACTTTTGTGTCTCCCATCATACCAAACTTTGCTAGGAGAGTCTTCGTGTAAGCTTCCTGATTAATAAAGATGCCTTCGGGTCCCTGTCTTATGTTTAAACCAAGGAAAAAGTTAATAGGACCCATTGAGCTCATTTCAAATTTAGTCTCCATCAGCTTTCTGAATTCAGCTGTTAAGCTGGGATTCGTGGAGCCAAAGATGATGTCATCGACATAAATTTGAACTATCATAAGGTGGTTACCTTCCTTTTTGCGAAAGAAGGTTGGGTCAACTGAACCTTGTTTAAATTTAGACATCTTTAAAAATGTTGTAAGCGTTTCATACCAGGCCCTCGGAGCTTGCTTGAGGCCGTACACAGCTTTATCCAGAATATAGCAATGATTTGGATGCTTTTCGTTCACGAACCCAGGAGGTTGCTCCACGTACACAGTTTCTTCGAGTTCTCCATTGAGAAATGCACACTTGACGTCCATTTGGAAAACCTCAAAGTTCTTGTGAGCAGCATAAGCCAGAAATATTCTAACAGATTCTAGCCTAGCTACTGGAGCGAAAGTCTCTTCATAATCTATCCCTTCCTCCTGACAGTATCCCTTTACCACCAAGATGAGCCTTGTTCCTTATAACATTACCTTCCTTGTCCATTTTGTTCCTAAAAACCCATTTGAGACCAACAACCGAAGCATTTGGAGGAGTTGGAATGAGGCGCCAGACTTTATTCCTTTCAAATTCGTTCAGTTCGTCTTGCATTGCTTGAACCCAATCAGAGTGATCTAGGGCAGTATTAACTGTCTTTGGTTCAACCTTCGATACGAATGAGTTAAACATACAAAACTCAACCTTTGAAAATAAGGATGTCTGTTTTGCCTTCAGTTGTGATCGGGTCAGAACCTTTTCAGAAACATCGCCAACTACTTGAGAGACAGGATGATCTCTGGTCCATTTGATAAGAGGAGGGTAATTCGGATTAAAGGTTGGATCTAGTTCAGCATTGATCATTTCTTCTGGCTCAGATTGGCTATCGTAATCGAGTGTCAGATCATCATGTTCGTCCTCAATTGATGAGCTTTGAGAGGCATGAGGTTCAGGTGTTTCTTGTGGTACTGAGCTTCCAGGCGTTGAGGCATCTTCGGTTGGAGAGGTATCTTCTGTTGGAGAATCATCTTCGGTTGGTGAAAGACCTTCGGTTGGAGTGGTAGAATTTAGTTTCCCCTGGACTTGTGAGCTTGGCTCCCCCTCGACTTGAGAGCTTGGCTCCCCCTCGACTTGAGCGTTGTTAGAAGGCGAGTCATTAGTGGTTGATCCTTCTTCATGCATTCTTCTTGCAGCATCTTCGACAATCTGCTTCATAGGATCAACTTTGTTGTCTGCTGCACCTGCTTCGGAGAGTGAAGCTTTCTCTGGTTCGTCAAAGAGCTCCAGAAATGTCTCGTATAAATTGGCGACCGAAACTGTGACCTTGTTAGTTAGAGGAAAGATTTCCCTTGCAGTGTCTTCTTTGGCCTGTAGCTTCTTAACATAGGTATCGTCAAAGGTCACATAGTATGTTTCTTCAATCTTTCTCGAACGCTTGTTTAGGACCCTGTACGCCTTGGATGTGAGAGAGTAACCCAGAAAAATTCCCTCGTCGGCTTTGACATCAAACTTGTTGCGGTGTTCTTTAGAATTAAAGATGAAACACCTCGAGCCGAACACATGGAAAAATATCACATTGGGCTTTCTGTTGTTCAGTATCTCATATGGAGTGAGCTTGAACCTCTTGTTGAGATAGGACCTGTTCTGTGTAAAACAAGCAGCCGAAATAGCATCAGCCCAAAAATAAAGTGGTAAGGAAGCGAAACTTAGCATGGTTCAGGCAGCTTCACACAAAGATCGGTTTCGTCTTTCGACTATTCCGTTCTGTTGCGGTGTGTAGGGAGCTGAGAAATTGTGACTTATTCCCTTTTCTGCAAGAAACTCTTCAAACTCCCTGTTCTTGAATTCGAGACCATTGTCGCTTCTGATGTTGCGAACAACCTTCTTGAGCTGTACGTCAATTTTCTTGATAAATACTTTCAGCTTTTGAGTCGCTTCAGATTTGAGCTTTAGAAAGAACACCCATGTAAACCGTGAAAAGTCATCAACAATAACAAGAATATACTTGCTACCACCGATGCTTTCGATAGATGAAGGACCACACAAATCGATATGAAGTAATTCGAGTGGTTCAACAACTTTTGTGTTGATTATAGATGGGTGACTTTGACGACTCTGCTTCCCCATTTCGCATGCAGCACACAAATGATCTCTGTCGAACTTGAGCAATGGAAGACTCCTAACATGACCTCCAGTGACAAGTCGGTTGATATCTTTAAAATTGAGATGAGATAATCTTCGGTGCCACAACCAGCTTTCGTCGGATTGAGCTTTTGACAACAAGCATATAGTTGGGTTTCCTTTGATGGGTTTAAGGTTTAAGGGAAACATTTCACCCTTTCGCTCTGAGTTGAGAATCACTTTCTTTGTCTTTTTCTCTATGATTTCAGAACCTTCATCATCGAACGAGACTTTGAGACCTGTACCTCCAACAAGCTGAGATACACTAATGAGGTTGTGTTGGAGTCCTTCCACATAAGCCACCTTCCTTATAGTAAAATCCCCATTTGTTATCATCCCGTATCCCTTTATGGTTCCGAAAGAATTATTTCCAAACTTGACGTTGCCACCATTTGCAATAGATCTGTATTCCCTAAGCTCCTCTTTCCTCCCTGTCATGTGACGTGAGCAGCCACTATCGATGTACCATTCTTCGTCGAACTGCTCGTCACTTATAACCTGCAAAAATTAGGCAGATTTAGGAACCCAAAGTTTCTTGGGTCCACGTGAGCTTTGCTTGGGAACGGGAATAGTAAGTGAGACGTCAACTAGATATGTTCGTTTTATAAGAGTTGTTTCATCTTTCCTTTTAATGGTAAAAACTTTTATTTTGTTAAGATTGGGTGTGTTCGGTTTAGACTCTGGTTTGGATTCATTGACCTTCTGCTTTCCCTTTTGTTCAGCTAATGAATGAGATTTTTGAGAACAAGAGGAATCAGTTTTAGAATAAGATGGAGATAAATCGATGGAAGTAGAAGAATTAGAAGAACGAGAAGAATTAGAATGAGAGGGTTTGGATTGAGAGGATTTCCTGGCTGGAGACTCTAGGTGACCCTTTTGCTTTTGATCGTTGGAGGGACTGACCTTAGAGTTTTGTTCTCTTTTGACTTCAGAACCGAACCTTTGCGTTTGGTTGGAGCTGTCTTTGGAACCGAACCTTTGGTTTCGGTTGAAGTCTTTTTCAGAACCGAACCTTTGCCTTCGGTTGATATTTTCTCGTGACCCGAACCTTGGCTTTCGGTTGTTGTGACTTTCAGGCTTTCCTATAGGATTGTTTTCATACTTCAGATTCTTGTCTTGGTGTGAGAAATATGCATTCTGGGAATGCCAGAATTGTTTCCTTTCAGAAAGGTTCTTCCTGTATCTTTGGTTCCTTTCTCTCTTCCTATTCCTTATCTGCTTAGGTTGATGATGAACATTCGCTTTCGTTTTCGGTGTCTCCTTGGCTGGTTTCTTTTGAACTGTAGGAGTTTTATTTTCAGCCGAAGGAGCGGAGGGAATGTCTTCCTTTGCCGAACGATCATCCTTCCGAGGAATATCCTTTGTACCACTGGTATTTGGCTCATCGAAATTGTCCGGCTTATTCAAGGGTTCAGGTATGTATCTTCCTTTGCTCTTCCAGAAGGTTCTTTCAGATAAACCAATAGTTTCGTTTGCATTATCTATTGGAGCTTCCCAGAAGTACTCATCGCAGCCATCAGCATTGTCTTCGTTTACAATAGTTGTGAGTTCAGTTGTTTGATGTTCGGTAACTCCTCTCACCTTGTATACTTGATTCGGAGTGGTCCTAACCTTTTGATACACAACCGCTTTCTCAACTAATAATGGGGACTTTTGATGGGACAACCGAGCGAACTCCACTGAATTTTCAGAAATAAGATTCTTGTGGTTTTCAGGTTCGGTTTTAATAAATTCTGAGCAGTTAACCGTGTCCTCTACAGAAATTTCACTCATGTTTTCGTCCTCATTAAGCTCAGATGCATTTTCAACATCAATTTTGTTTTCTGAGCTTATGTTGGCGTTTAAAGAGTCAAATTTTTGCATGGTTTCGGTTCTCAGTTTAAGTCTGCCATTTTCATCCAAAAGATTTTTAAGCATGTCCTTGTGGTCTTTGGATTTAATGAAGGACTCAATTTTGTCCAGTCCATACATGTAAGTCGGATTGACATCATCAGACGATATCACACTCTCACAATTGTAGGCTTCGGCATCGATTTCATCCTCCAAACTCTAGGAAGGGCAAAATCATGCGATGGATCTTTTGGCCTATTTCACAATCCAAGTGAAGCTGAGTAATATTAGAGTACAAACGTTTAGCAATTAAACAAAAAACATTCCGCTGTTTTAACAATTTTAAATTGTCTGTTTGCAAATAAATGTTTTCGTCTTTAACTTTAACTAATTCAGACTCCTTTAACTCGATCCACATTCTCCGCTCCTCACTTTTCGACGCCACGCTGCTCAATTGATCAGTTAGGTTAGAATTGGTGACTCGAGTCTGAGTTAAGCTACTATCTAGATGAGAAATTCTTGTATTAACATTTTTTAGTTCTTTCTCATATGAGGTTGATGGTACTTTAGATGAAACAAAAACAGATTGTACCTTCTTTATCAGTACATCGAGCTCACTAAACTGTTGGCTAAGTGGTTTGGCCGCAAAACACATATCCTCCTGTAACTTCGGTCCATCGCTTCCTCCATCGGTATTGTATCCCCTCATTTGAGATACGTCAGTCACCATGAAGCATCTTCCTCCACTGCTTTCCTCCTTAGCCACATAAGCCTTTCCATGGGTAGGCTTCCTCACTTCATCGTCTTCTGAGTCGGTAGACCAAACTTCCGTACTACCGAACTCATCACCTTTAACCGAACCCTGCACAATAAGAGCATTAATAGAAGGGTTAGCGGTAGACTTCTTCTTTCTCAACTCGTCCAATCTTTTCTGCAACACAGCTTCCTAATCATTTCCATCATCTTTTTCAGCCATCTTCTTAAGGACACAGTCCTTAGCATAATGGTTTTTCCCACCACAGTAGAAACAGCTTACTCCGGAATTACCATCCACCTTCGGTTCCTTCTTGTGCTCTTCAGCCTTCGGTTCATTGTTCACCTTTTCAGAGTTGTAACTCCCCTGCCAGTTTCGGTTTTTGCTGCTGGGGAATCTCTTCTTTATGAACCTCTTGGGATTGGACACCATCATGGCATAATCCTCAGACATGAGATCATATTCCTCCAGGTTGAGGTCTTCATCCTCCATCGCAGCTTTACTTTTAGATAGGAGGGCCAACGAACCAAGACTAGCAACGACATTCTTTTCTTGCACCACAATCTTCTCTTGGGACTTAAGAATACCCACCAGTTTCGCCAAAGAGTATGATTTAAACTGCTCATGGGCTTTGACTGTGGAAACTACTGCTCTCCATTCAGACCTCAATCCGTTCAAGAAAGTAACCTTCTGTTCGATAAGCTTCCTTTCAATATCGTGTTTAATCATCTTGCTGAGAAGATGATTAAAACGATCAAACGTCTGGGTCACTGTTTCTTCGGCTCCTTTCCTGAATTCTCCAAACTCAGATAAAAGCAAAGTTTGAATAGAATGTTCAAGATCGTCGTCTGTAGAATATAGTTCACGAAGTCTATCCCAAACTTCCTTTGCCGTCGTGCATGAGCTAACCAACCTGAATGTGTCGGACTGAAGGGCGAATCTGATCAACCTTAATGCCTTGATATTGCACTGGAGTTTATCCTTTTCATCTTGTGCAATATCCTTCACGTCCTTTAGCAGATCATTGTACTCCTTTTGTGTCTTGATGATTCTGGACGATGCAGAATGAGAAAACGGTCCATTGGTGATGGCTTCCCATATGAGATACCCATTATCCTCCGATCCAATCACGTAGTCTTCAAAGTGATGCGCCCATACTTCATAGTCATGGGTGTATAAAATTGGAATCTTTGTCGTCGAACCGATGCTGTTGGAAATATTAATGAGGTTTGATTGCGTCGCGTCCATTATGATCGTAAAACCTGTTCAAAGATCAGACTTGTAATAAAGCAGATTAGGGCAAAACAATAAATATCAAGATACGTCAATAAAGAGATGACGGCTCAATAAATATTGATAATTGCGGAAAAACCCTAATGGAAATCTTTTTCACAGAAAAGATGTGTATCGATTACACTGCCTCCTGCTCTGATACCAATTGATGAGATTAAACTTACCTTTAATCTATAAAGATCGATTAGATCTTGAACAAGTATATAAACATAAACAATATGAATGCAATAAAAAGAATAAGTCAAGATGGAATCAAACGTGTCGAATGATTAAACAAAATCCTCAGAAGAGCTCGATTATGAACATCAACTGTAAAGGATTGGAAGGTTACAAGAACGATCAAAGAAACCTGTTATCGTCTAGATGTATCGCTATTTTCAGATCTCTAAAAGCTTGACCTAATATGCATGCAAGCGTAAACTTATATACAAAACATAAAAGGTTCACGGCTGGACAGGCCCCAACCGGAATACTAAAAGGCTTATGCTTAACGAGCCCAAAAGACGCAATCTTCAAAAATAATTTCTAGCCCAACACAGCACAACTTTGATAAACTACCCTTTGAGTCTTTAACAGAGAGATCTCTTTTTCTTCTTGGGCCAGTTAAACTTTTTGTAGATCAATTGTTGCTTGGTGTTTGATTAGGTCCTCCTTCAACGTACTTTCTGCAGAAAGAGAAGCAAAACGAGAATCCAAAGATTGAAGAAAAGATGTGGATTCTGTTTTGAGATCAGTACGAAGGGATTCAAACTTTGTAGTTTCATCCTGAAGAGTTTTAGAGAAGGATTCCACCGAAGCTTGATATTTGGCCACATTAGTATCAGCATGAGCTTTAAGAGTCTTGGACATATAAGCAAGAAACACATAGGCCAACTCCAAAAGGATGGAGTCTTGGAGTCAGTTGGCCTAAACTCGGATGATATTTGCGAATCATGCTTACATGGAAAAAAGACAAAGTCGCCCTTCACAGGTTCTTGTGAGAGGGGTGAAGGTTTGTTGGATCTTTTACACATGGATGTGTGTGGACCATTCAAACAAGCCAAAAGGGATGCTAATCATTATTATTTGACTTTTATTGATGATTACAGTAGATATGGATATGTCTACTTAATCAACCATAAGTCAGAGACTTTCAAGAGGTTTATGGAATTTAAACAGGAAGTCGAGAATCCATTGGGTAGGAACATTAATATGCTTCGATCCGATCATGGTGGTGAGTATCTTAGTCCTTAGTTCCTCGACTATCTAAGGGAATGTGGGATTGTCTCACAATTGAAACCTCCCAGGACACCGCAGTTGAATGGTATGGCTGAGAGGCGTAATCGAACCTTGTTGGACATGGTTCGTTCCATGATGAGTCGAGCTATGCTACCAATCTCATTTTGGGGGTATGCCTTAGAGACTGTCACCCATATCCTTAATCTGGTCCCTACAAAGAAGGTTGCCAAAACACCTCACGAGATGTGGACTGGAAAAGTTCCTAGTCTAGCCCACATCAAGGTTTGGGGTTGCGAGGCTTTTGTGAGATGCGAGACTCATGACAAGCTCTAACCTCGAAGTGAGAGGTGTATTTTCATCGGCTACCAACAAAAATCCTTTGGTTACCTCTTCTACAGACCTAGTGAGAATGTGTTCTTTGTAGCAAGTAGGGTTATCTTGAGAGAGAGAGAGAGAGAGTTCATAAGCCAAGGAGACAGTGGGAGGGTAATTGACCTTGAAGAACTTCAAGAGTCAAGTGGTGAAGGAACCTCAAACCCTAGCAGTCAACTTGAGGTGGAACCTCCTATTGATCCTATTATACCTCCAATTGTACCTTTGAGGCGTTCCACAAGGTTTAGGAAAGAACCTGAGCATTACAATGGTTTCCCTATTACTGCAGAAGGTAAGACACTTATCAGTAATGAGACACTGGTAAGTCTGGATGAACCTAACAGCTATGTGGAAGCCATGGTAGGCCTCGAGTCTGCTAAACGGAAAGAGGCAATGGATAGCGAGATACAATCCATGTATGGCAATCAGGTCTGGGACTTGGTTGACAATGTGCCAGGTCGTAAGACAATTGGGTGCAAATGGATCTTCAAGAAGAAGACCAACATAGATGGTAATGTACACACTTATAAGGCACGACTGGTTGCAAAGGGCTTTTCTCAAACTCCAGGAGTTCATTATGATGAGACCTTTTCACTAGTTGCCAAGATTAAGTCTATTAGGGTATTGTTAGCCATAGCTGCATTTCATGACTATGAAATATGGAAAATGGATGTCAAAACCGCTTTCCTTAATGGAAAGTTGACTGAGGATATTTAAATGAATCAGCCAGAGGGTTTTGTCAGCACAGAGTACCCTAATAGAGCGTGTAAGCTTGAGAAATCCATTTATAAATTAAAGAAAGCACCTCGCAAATGGAATCTTTGCTTTGATGAGAAAGTTAAAGAGTTTGGATTTTCTAGGAGTGAATATGAATCTTGTGTATATGTCAAGGCTAGTAGGAGTATAGTTAGATTTTTGGTGTTGTATGTGGATGACATACTACTCATAGGAAATGACATCCCAACTCTGCAGGAAGTTAAGTCCTGCCTTGGGAAGTGTTTCGCTATGAAGGACCTAGGAGAAGTTGCCTATATTCTAGGAATAAGGATCTTGAGAGACCGGAGTAAAAGTCTAATTGGACTTAGTCAGAGTACCTACGTGGATAAGGTGCTGAAGAGATTCAGCATGCAAGATTCCAAGAAAGGAGAGTTACCCATCTAGAGTAACATTAGACTGAGTAAGACTCAGAGCATGAGTACTAAGGATGAGATAGCAGAAATGAGTCGGGTACCTTATGCTTCGGCAGTAGGCTCGATCATGTATGTTATGACCTGTACTCGTCCTGATGTAGCCTTCGCTTTAAGCATGGTTAACAGGTATCATGGGAACCCTGGTAAGGCTCACTAGACAGCGGTAAAGAACATTCTCAAGTACCTGCGGAGGTCTAAGGACTGGGTCCTTACCCTTGGTGGGAGTGATGACTTGAGTGTTGTAGGGTATAGTGATGCTAGCTTCCAGACTGATATGGATAATTTCCGATCTCAGTCGGGCTAGATATTTACCTTGAACGGAGGAGCAATCTCTTGGAAAAGTTCCAAGCAGGAGACAGTGGCTGATTCAACTTGCGAATCAGAGTATATAGCGGCAAGCGAGGCGACAAAAGAGGCTATGTGGCTAAAGAACTTCATTGGAGACCTTGAAGTTGTACCAGCTATATTGAAGCCCATAGAGATTTTCTGTGATAATGAAAGTGCATTTGCCTTAGCAAAGGAACGAAGGGATCATGGAAGATCCAGACACATTGACAGAAAATATCATTTCATCAGAAATCGTATAGAAGAAGGACTCCTCGTGGCAAAGAGGGTATCATTCGATGAGAACCTGGCAGATCCCCTCACGAAGGGACTGGGTAGGGTTAAGCATTTCCAGCATGCTAGGAGCATAGGATTGAAGGATGATATTAGTCTTAGTAGTTAGATAATTTTGAAATTTGTAAAATGTAATTGACATTTGATGATGAATAAAAGGTGTGTTTATTTATGAGTAAAGTGTTGCTATCCCTTGTCAATTGTTTACTATTATTTCTTTTGCATGTTTTGACTTCCAAAATATTTATTTTGTTTTACATATTATTCAAATTTTCCATAATCAGTCATATGTTGGAAGTAGATATGAAGTAAGACTGTCATGAGTTGGTTGTAGAGGTGTAATATGTCGGACAAGGCCTCAACACTCATGAGTGCTCATAAGTTCTGAGTATTGGTTCAACCCACGCTCGCTGGTATCACTTCATGCAATTTATCTCGAGTGATTGCGAGACGGTAATATCATATAAGTCTTCAAACCTAGAGATATGACTTGTTAACTATGAGTTAGTTATGCATTGATCGTGCGAAACCGCATTGGTAACTCAATTTTATAAAACGTGTGTTTGTGTGTAATTTAACACGTAGTAGAACAAGCATATGAGTCAAAGTTTATATGTTCCTTCTTGGATTAGAAGCTGATATCGGGGCCCCTCAATGATTTTGTTTTGAACTATGTATCGGGCCCGGTCAGAGCTAAGTTGATGTGTTCAATCAAGTTCTTTGTCAAACAAATCGGAAATCGGGAAACAAACTGCTAGACAATAAGTAAGACCATGTTCCATGTATTTGTCCGACTGATATCTAGAATAGAGGATTATATGATCCCTTATCTAAAATGGCGTACCATCATCTTCTCAGTTCCAAGAAACCTTGAAAAGAGCTACAATTGCTGATCAGTTCCTGAAGTATTACAGTTATAGTTATTAGACTTATGTAAGTGGGAGACTGTTGGATAAGGTGTCTAAGTCCATAACTATTTGTGGTAAGTACTTGACCCGTCCCGTCATGGTCTATTTGGGTTGCATGGCACCATGCAATTGGATAGACTAAATGAGAGAAATAACACTTGTGATTATTAATATATTATAAGTTCTAATATATTAATAATATTATTTAATTAGTTTGATCATGAATTAATTTAGAATTAATTAAGTAATCAAAAGATAACTAATTAAACATATGGGTTGATTATGTAAATCATCCATATCTTGTATAGTGGGCTAAGAGGCTCTATTGATAATCAAGTTGGGTTAAACCCATTAGATGCTCCATGGAGGCTCCATGGGAGTTACAAACCCATAGGCCATAGAAATGAAGAGTCATGACACATTAGGGTTTACATGGTGTAACCCTAGATGTGTCAACACTATATAAAGTTCATGTTTCTCCCAAACTCGGCTACACATGCATACTTGAGGGCTAGAGCCGATTTTTAGAGTGTTATACTTTCTCTCCAAGTTTACTCCATAGCATTTGGTGTTGTGTGAAGCATTTGAGGCATCACACTTAGGGTGCCTGGATCACAAGGTTTCAAGGATCAAAAGCAACAACAAGGTATGTAGTTCTATCATTTATTCAAGTTAAAATTGTTCCCCATGTATGCTAGATAGGATCATAACCTTGGAAATCAACTTTGCATGATAATTAGTGTAAGAGCCCGGATTCCCAGGTATTCGTTATTTTGTATTTGTTGGTGATTTGTGAGGAGACTCGGCGAGTTAGAGCCCAAACTCGCCGAGTATGATCACGGTTATGGGGGCGGGTTCACGTTCGGACTCGGCGAGTCCACGCTGTTTAATGAAACCCTAATTTCCAGGGTATGAGACTTATTTAAAGGGGCTTATGGCCGTCATTTGCGGCCACCAACCCCAAAGAGAACCCTAAAGAGTCTTTGAGCGTTTGGTGAGAGAGAAGAGGAAGATCCTTGATTAATTGTGGGTGTTTTGCTTATAGAAGAGGACCAAGGCAAGAGGAGACCAAAGAAGGTGCTAATCCAGTGATTTCCGAGCTCAGAGACTTCATTTGAGGTAATCATTCGTTCCTTTCTCAGTCCTTGGTGTAAATCTTAGAGATAGGGTTTCTTTGTGGCCTTTTTGGAATGATCCATGGAGTAAATGGCCTCTTCTCGTGTTGATGCTTTAGATCTAGACCCAAAGAGGTCCATAGACCCTTTTTCCTCAAGCTTTATGAGTGTTAATGCAGGCCATGAGCTTAGAATAGCATTCTAGAGACCATATCTTCAAATAAGGCCTTTGAACCTTTGCATGGGCACCAAGATAGTAACTTTAAGTGATAAAAGAGCTTGGAAGGATTGGATCTATGAGTTATTGGAACGGATCTGACCTCAGGAGTGAGTTTAAGTTGATGCATGGCATAGACTCGCCGAGTCTGAAGAACAGACTCGGCGAGTAGCATGAAGATTGTCCATAACCACTCAATGAGTGGTCTTGCCGAGTTAAGGGGTTGACTCGGTGAGTCAGGGAGAGTCAGAGAGGGTTGACGGGTGGACTAAGTCACGCTGGAACTCGTCGAGTTGTTCTTGAGACTCAGCGAGTTCAGTCGTGGTGGCCCTAAGACTCATGCCAGGTGGAACCCTTCGAGTTAGGAAAACACTCGATGTGTCGAGAGAGGATCCCAGGGAATCAGTGGACACATGTAGACTCGTCGAGTCTCCCTTGTGTACTCGCTGAGTCCAGTCAAAGTTGATCGTTAACCATGTTGACCTTTACGGTTGAGTTCAGTTGTACTAATGCGTGTATTATCTTGTGTGATTAGGCGTAGGCTAGATTACATTTGTTACGAGGCAGATAGTTATCAAGATACGCGAGGTGAGTCTTCTCACTATACTTTACTTTGAGTAGGTAACTAGAGTTATGTGATACAGTGCTTGTGTGCTATATATGTGTTATGTGTTGCACTGCATTATTCTATGTGATTTATATTGTGCATGTTTACAGAGTTAGAACCTAAGGGTTCACAGAGCTTGGGTGCACGGACCCACAGAGTTATAGCCTCGAGTGGCTAATATGTGTTATATATGGTATTTTGGGGAACTCAATAAGCTTTGTGCTTACAGTGTTTGGTGTTATTTGTTTCAGGTACTAGTGACGACCATGGGAAGGCACCGGCTTGATCAGTACACACACACGGGATTTTTATGTTATGAGATCTTGGGATTTTTGTATGACATGGATTGAATTTCAAACATGGGTGTTTTTACGAATATTAAATGAATTATGTTTTCAAAAAATGCGAAAAATTGTTTTGAAATTTTCGGTGTTACTAGTTGGTATTAGAGCCTTGGTTTGAGGGATTCGGGTACACCTTCGAGAGTATTTGAACTCAAACTGAGGATTTGGAAAATATTTTCAAAAGAGAACCAAATTTTCTAAAAGAAGTAAAAGATTTTTAGAGAAACTCAGAGTAGAAACGTGTGTACGATCAGTCAGCGCCCGAACACTGATTTCCCAAATACCCTTATATTATATGCTTATGAGATTGATATGATGTATTCTCTTGCTAGAGCAGGCTAGGTATTCCTATTAGGACTAGAGTGTCCTGAGTTGTGATGCCTTAGCCTAAGGAGAGGTGAGTTGCTATGAGATGCATGAGAGTGAATAGGTAGCAGCGAGGAGCTTATGAAAGATCTATTAGAGAGTGATGGAGTACTTGGAACTTGGGACCCGAAGAGGAGGATTTGGGGTGTATACTGAAACGGTGCGGACAGTAGTATTGGGCCCGTACTACTGAAAGCATCGGGGTGGTGTACAGTTCAAGTAAGAACCTTCGGAATGCCAAGGATCAAGGAGGGAACAGTTGTCGAGTGTGAGTATGCTCGAATGGGTTCTAATTTATCGTATGTTGTATTTCAGAGGTAGATCATGGTGAGGACACGTCTTATGCCAGAGAGCAGTGGGGCTAGTGATGAGGAGATCCGCCAGATCATCCACGAGGAGGTGGCTGCGGCCATCAGGGCAGAGATACCAGAGATGTTCGGGTCTATTAAGACCACGCTGATTGAGACTTTCGACGGGCGTTATGCTGCTCTTTCTGAGGCTACTGTTGCGGCGGCCACTACTGCTGTTGCTGCTGCGAGGCCGCAGGGTGGTGATGCGTTGTTGTTCCGAGAGTTCAGCTGCACAAAACCGCCAGAGTTTGACGGGACCCCGGACCCGGTGGCGGCCATGAGTTGGATTTCAGACATAGAGGGTTGTTTCTTCACTTGCTCATCTCCTTAGCATTTCAGACATGAGTACGTTCCCCAGGTGGAGAGGAAGCGTTTGGCCCAGGAGTTTCTGACCCTTAAGCAGGGTACTGAGTCTGTTACGGTGATTACCAGGATGTTCCACGAGAGGGCGATGTCCTACCCTGAGCACGTGTACACTGAGCAGGCACGCATGAGCCGATATTTGAGTATCTTGAGGAGAGACATTCGGGAGTTCGTGGCGAACTCCTCGTACCGGAAATTTGCCGAGCTTCAGGAAAATTCTCGGAAGAGGGAGATTGAGCTAGAGACTCAGGCCAGGGAGGAGGTGGAGTCTTAGGGGAGGGATCGGCGACCGACACAGTCCCAGCCGGCAGCCAAGCAGGCCAAGCCTGCTGATCCCAAATCTGGGAGCCAGAAGGGCCGCACTTGTGGAAAGTGCGGAAAGGGTCATGATGGAGTATGTAGAGCTGGATCTTGCTACAAATGTGGCAAGGAGGGGCATATGGCCAAGGACTGCCCCAAGGGGTTTGTAGTGTGTTTTCACTACAACCAGATCGAACACCAGAAAGCAGAGTGTCCGCAGTTACGGGGATCAGCTCAGGGAGCACCTCAGGGATCTGCCCCTGCCGCCATCAGAGCTACCGAGAGTCGGCCAGTGAAGGCCGAGGCGCCGAGGGCACGAGGGAGGGCCTTTCAGTTGACCGCGGAGGAAGTCCGCACAGCGCCCAATGTCGTGGCTGGTATGTCTTCTTTCGTGTATTCGTTTTGATGTTGAGATATTATGCTTTTATTATGTTATGCGTAAGTACTTTTCTTGTGAATTCTGTACCTGCCTTGGTGTTATTTGACTCGGGTGCGAGTCGGTCTTTTGTATCTTTGGCTTTTAGTCAGCATATCAGTGTTAGTCATGAGGCGTTGAGTCGGCCTCTGAGATTTTCCATAGCTTACGAGAGGGTGATATATGCCATGGAGGTGATCCGTGGGTGCGTATTCGAGGTTTTCGGTGTTGATTTCCCGATTGATTTGGTTTCTATAGCGATGGGTGATGTCTGCGTCATTATGGGCATGGACTGGTTGAGCAGATTCGGTGCGGTTATCGACTGCGAGCGATAGCTGGTGACCATACGAGACCGTAGTGGGGGAGTTCTTACAGTGTACGGCGAAGGTACCCATTCTGGGTCAGCGTTTTATTCGGCCGCTAGGGTGAGGCAATGTCTACAGCAGGGTTGTAAGGGCTTTGTGGCGTATGTGATGGATACGAGGGTTGATTCAGAGAGGCCGAGGTCAGTTGAGGAGGTTCCGATAGTGCGTGATTTTCCGGATGTATTCCCAGAGGAGTTTTCGGGTGTGCCTCCCGTGAGGCAAGTGGAGTTCAGTATCGATTTGGTTCCGTGGGCCGTGCCTATCGCCAAGGTGCCTTATCGTCTTGCACCTCCAGAGATGCAAGAGTTATCCTCATAGCTTTAGGAGCTGCTGGGAAAGGGGTTTATTCGGCCAAGCAGCTCACCGTGGGGAGTGCCTATCCTTTTCGTCAAGAAGAAGGATGGTTCACACCGGATGTGAATTGATTACTGGGAGTTGAACAAGCTGACGGTCAAGAACCATTACCCGTTGCCGAGGATCGACGATTTGTTCGATCAGTTACAGGGAGCATCTTGGTTTTCCAAGATCGATTTGAGGTCTGGATATCATCAGGTGAGGGTGCGAGATGAGGACATCCAGAAGACAGCGTTCAGGACGCGTTATGGGCACTACGAGTTTGTAGTGATGCCTTTCGGGCTCATCAATGCTCCGGCAGTGTTCATGGATGTCATGAACCGAGTGTGCAGGACAGTGTTGGATCGGTCGGTGATTGTATTCATCGATGATATTTTGGTATATTCGGGATCTAGAGAGCAGCATGAGAAGCATTTGAGGGAGATTCTTGGAGTTCTGAGATCAGAGAGGCTTTATGCCAAATTCTCCAAGTGTGATTTCTGCTTGCGAGAGGTCCAGTTCCTAGGACATCTCGTTAACCAGAAAGGGATATTCGTCGACCCGGCCAAAGTTGAGGCGGTGATGAGTTGGGAGGTGCCGAGGTCACCCTCCGAGATTAGGAGTTTTCTAGGGCTGGCCGGTTATTATCGGAGATTTATCAAGGATTTCTCTAAGATCGCAGTGCCACTCACCAGATTGACCCGTTAGGGTGTCTCTTTTTCATGGGGCCCCGAGCAGCAGGCCTCCTTTGAGACGCTTCGCCAAAGGTTATGTGAAGCCCCGGTGTTAGCCCTCCCAGAGAAGATGGAGGATTTTGTGGTATGTTGTGATGCTTCGATCTTGGGGTTGGGAGCGGTGTTGATGAAGAGAGGGCAGGTGATAGCATACGCATCAAAGCAGATGAAGCCACATGATACGAGGTATCCCACCCATGACCTAGAGTTGGGGGCAGTGGTGTTCGCCCTCAAGATTTGGCGTCACTATCTGTATGGGGTTCAGTGTACGATATACACGGACCATAAGAGCCTGAAATATTTGATGGATCAGCCCAACCTAAATTTGCAGCAGAGGAGGTGGTTGGATGTGGTTAAGGATTATGATTGTGAGATCCTGTACCATCCGGTCAAGGCTGATGTAGTAGCCTACACCCTGAGTCGCAGGGCGGAGAGCGCCCCGTTGCGAGGTGTATATTTGCGTTTGACCGTAATAGCTCCGGTGTTGGACACCATTCGTGGAGCACAGGCTGAGGCAACAAGATCGGAGAACCAGAAGAAAAAGCGAGTTGTAGGGTTGGTATCGGAGTTCGTTACCGATGGTCGGGGCTTATGACATTTCAGGGGCGGATTTGGGTACCGTTTGTGGGAGGGACGTATACCATTTTGATGGAAGAGGCTCATCGGTCAAAATTCTCGATCCATCCTGGGGCCACTAAGATGTATTTGGATCTGAGGAAAGAGTATTGGTGGCCCTGTATAAAGAGGGATGTTGCGTGGTATGTTGAGAGGTGCTTGACCTGTCATATGGTTAAGGCCGAGCACCAGAGACCGCATGGTAGGTTGCAGCTGTTAGAGGTTCCTGAATGGAAGTGGGAACAGATCACCATGGATTTTATCACCAAATTGCCAAGGACTACTAGGGGAGTCGATGCAATTTGGGTGATTGTGGACAGATTGACGAAGAGCACCCACTTCCTTGCTATCAGTGAGAGTTCTTCCGCAGAGAAATTAGCAGAGGTGTACGTGAGGGAAGTGGTATCACGGCATGGAGTGCCGATTTCGATTGTTTCAGACTGTGATGTGCGTTTCACTTCTAGATTCTGGAAGAAGTTTCACGAGGAGTTGGATACTAGACTGCATTTTAGTACCGCATATCACCCCCAGACAGAAGGACAGAGTGAGTGGACGATTCAGACGCTCGAGGACATGCTTCGGGCATGTGTGTTGGATTTCGGGGGAAGTTGGGATACGTACTTGCCCTTGGCAGAGTTTTCCTACAACAACAGCCATCATTCGAGCATTGGTATGCCGCCCTTTGGGCTGTTGTATGAGAGGAGGTGTCGGACCTCCATTTGCTGGGGAGAAGTCGGACAGCATGTTATGGGCAGTACTGAGATCGTACTTCAGACGATAGAGCAGATCCAACAGGTCAGACGGAGGTTGTTGACCGCTTAGAGTCGTCAGAAGAGTTATGCGGACAGACGTCGGTCCGAGCTTGAGTTTCAGGTCGGCGACTTTGTGCTCCTGAAGGTCTCTCCTTGGAAAGGAGTGATTCGATTCAGGAAGAGGGGCAAGTTGGGGCCCCGATATATTGGTCCATTTCGGGTGGTCGCGAGGGTAGGCAGGGTAAGCAGCATCTGGAGTTATTTGTAGAGCGAAAGGGGTCCGAGATGACTTGGGAACTGGAGCATGAGATGCGTAAGCAACATCTGGAGTTATTTGTAGAGCGAGACTTCGAGGGCAAAGTCTAGTTCTAGTGGGGGAGAATTGTAATAGTCCGGATTCCCAGGTATTAGTTATTTTGTATTTGTTGGTGATTTGTGAGGAGACTCGGCGAGTTGGAGCCCAAACTCGCCGAGTATGATCACGGTTATGGGCGCGGGTTCGCGTTCAGACTCGGCGAGTCCACGCTGTTTAATGAAACCCTAATTTCCAGTGTATGAGACTTATTTAAAGGGGCATATGGCCATCATTTGCGGCCACCAACCCCAGAGAGAAAACTAAAGAGTCTTTGAGCGTTTTGTGAGAGAGAAGAGGAAGATCCTTGATTATTTGTGGGTGTTTTGCTTATAGAAGAGGACCAATGCAAGAAGAGACCAAAGAAGGTGCTAATCCAGTGATTTCTGAGCTCAGAGACTTCGTTTGAGGTAATTATTCGTTCCTTTCTCAGTCCTTGGTGTAAATCTTAGAGATAGGATTTCTTTGTGGCCTTTTTGGAATGATCCATGGAGTAAATGGCCTTTTCTCATGTTGATGCTTTAGATCTGGACCCAAAGAGGTCCAGAGACCCTTTTTCCTCAAGCTTTATGAGTGTTAATGGAGGGCATGAGCTTAGAACAGCATTCTAGAGACCATATCTTCAAATAAGGCCTTTGAACCTTTGTATGGGCACCAAGATAGTAACTTTACGTGATGAATGAGCTTGGAAGGACTGGATCTATGAGTTATTGGAATGGATCTGACTTCAGGAGTGAGTTTAAGTTGATGCATGGCATAGACTCGCCGAGTCTGAAGAACAGACTCGGCGAGTAGCATGAAGATTGTGCATAACCACTCAGCGAGTGGTCTTCCGAGTTAAGGGGTTGACTCGGTGAGTCAGGGAGAGTCAGAGAGGGTTGACGGGTGGACTGAGTCACGCCGGAACTCGTCGAGTTGTTCTTGAGACTCAGCGAGTTCAGTCGTGGTGGCCCCACGACTCATGCCAGGTGGAACCTGTCGAGTTAGGAAAACACTCGATGTGTCAAGAGAGGATCCCAGGGAATCAGTGGACACATGTAGACTCGTCGAGTCACCCTTGTGTACTCACTGAGTCCGGTCAAAGTTGATCGTTAACCATGTTGACCTTTACAGTTGAGTTCAGTTGTACTAATGGGTGTATTATCTTATGTGATTAGGCGGAGGCTAGATCACATTTGTTACGAGGCAGATAATTATCGAGATACGCGAGGTGAGTCTTCTCACTACACTTTACCTTGAGTAGGTAACTAGAGTTATGTGATACAGTGTTTGTGTGCTATATATGTGTTATGTGTTGCATTGCATTATTGTATGTGATTTATGCTATGCATGTTTACAGAGTTAGAACCTGAGGGTTCACAGAGTTTGGGTGCACGGAGCCACAGAGTTATAGCCTCGAGTGGCTAATATGTGTTATATGTGGTATTTTGGGGAACTCACTAAGCTTTGTGCTTACAGTGTTTGGTGTTATTTGTTTCAGGTACTAGTGACGACCGTGGGAAGGCGCCGACTTGATCAGTACACACACGGGATTTTGATGTTATGAGATCTTGGGATTTTTGTATGACATGGATTGAATTTCAAACATGGGTGTTTTTACGAATATTAAATGAATTATGTTTTTATAAAATGCAAAAAATTGTTTTGAAATTTTCGGTGTTACAATTAGATAAACATAGATCCAAGGTTATTAGGGTTGCATGTACACTTAGGAAGTGTTACAATGCTCAAAACCCATAACTATATAGTTAAAAAGGATGACTCCAGGGATGATTCATATGATTCAACTATGGAAGCAGTGATCACTGTGCTAGGGACTACATAGTTTAGAAGGATGATTCAAGGGATGATTCATATGAAGCAAAGTACAAATGCTTGGTGGCTTCTCTGTAAAAAGAAAAACCTGGGGATCAAAAGTTCTTCTTGTTGAGCAAGAAAACTGGTTTGTGGAGGCAGATTCATCTGAGGTTGAAAGTGAAGGAAAAGATATGTATTTTATGGGCACCACTGATGTCTCCTTGACTAGTGAATCTAGAAGCGACTCAAGTATTTTTGACTCTAATCATGCACAAGTTCCTAAGGAGAGCACTGCTTAGAACTGGGACTCAGCTTTTGTATATAAAGCTCAAAATTTTGTAAACTATTTTGATAATGAAAAGAATATGATGCTTGATTATCTGTGTTTTGATCTTAAGAAATCAAATCATTAGAAACTAGAACTTAAAACTAAAATTAAGCGGTTAAACACTAATTTATGTCTTAGTGAGAAATCTCTTTCTCAAACCAGTTCTGACATAGAGTATTATCCCTTGGAATTTATAAACTCATTAATGAAAGACACGATGCTCAAAAGATTTACCGAAATTGTCATAAAAAATTAGGATTTTTCTCACAATAGAAACACCAAAATATATAACGAATAGATTCTACATCAGTATGAAAAGATTATTGATGGTGACATGCAAGGGTTATATGGAAAACAAAAAAACCATAAAAATTAATAAAATGCTTAGAGATCTCAAATATTTTTTTGATTTTATATTTTTAAAAATCGCAGTTTTTTTTATAAATTCGCTTAAAAAATTAAAAAATTAAAAAAATTCAGCGAATTTATACAAAAATGTATAGTTTTAAAGAATATAAAGTTAAAAAAAAAAAAGATTTTTGATCTTTAAATATTTTTTTATGCATTTTTATGATTTTTATGGTTTTTTTTTTTGTTTTCCATAGAACCTAAACCTATATATATATATATATATATATATATATATATATATATATATATATATATATATATATATATATATATATATATATATATATATATTCTTCACGAGTTCATGAGTACAAGACAAAATTCATTTGAAATGGTTCCATTAACAGTCAATGAAGGGTTTTGAGCATTCTAACACTCCTAAGGTGTACATGCAACCCTAGAAACCTTGGATCTATGTTTTACTAACATACATGCAAAAATCATTTTCCAAGGTTCTTAATGTATCGAGCATAGCATGGGGAACTTTTAAACATAAATGCTAGAAGAAGAACATACCTTTTGTAGTTTGGATTCCTTGAGAACATTGTGAGCCTAGCACCTCAAGTGTGATGCCTCAAATGTGTCACACAACATTACAACACTTGGAATAACCTTGAGAGAAGTACACTTACAATATATAGTCGACTAGCCCTCTATCTTGTACAACTAGTCCTGATTTTGCTTGCATAGGGCCTTTATATAGTTGTCACACAAGTAGGGTTACACCATATATACGCTAATTGTGTCACACCCCTGAACCAGACGGCGGAAATGTCCGAGGGCTATTGTGACTTAATTGAATACCATCACAATGAATATACATGAATCATAACATCATTCATCACCATGCATTGAAATGTTACAACCATCAGTGTTTACATTCAGTACATTGTTTTAAAACATTACATTTCCAAAACATAAACCGTTCGATATTAATTAAACAAAACATCATCATATCACTGGATGCATTTTCTTCAATTTACCTGTTACCTGAGAATACAAGTATTTTGGAAAAACGTCAACATATGAAATGTTGGTGAGTTCATAAGTAATGTTTGAAAAGTAATGATTTGTATTGTTTTGAAAACCACCAGAAAATCTGATATTTTCTAAGAAAAAAATGTGTTGTATATAAGAAAAAGTGTGGAGATCCATAAGTATGCTTGTTGATTTCTGTAAGTGTGAATAATTGTTAGACTTGGTGTGCAACCTATAGGTGAAAGTGTTGAATTCCCTAGGAAAACCAGATGTTTTCCTAATACATTAAATTACGTGTCTTATATATTGTTATGCTGTTGCGATGTTTGTATTCGATGATTCCAAGTGACATTGGATTAATTATGGGTTGTGAGTCGTTATAATCACGCATTAATGAAAATGACTAGTTTTTAACTACCAATTACACACTATCATTTTGGCATCGTCCGTAAGACTCACTTAATCCAACCACCCTGACTTCTCATAGCCCCACAACCGAGGAGAATAGAGGGTACGAAGCCCTCGATATTTCCATAAGTCGTTCAAGGCTATCGGGAATGCGAAAGGCACTTGGTCCGACTCGCATTTGACTTCTCGACTTTGCTAGCAGTACCAAAGGACCCTTGGGGCCCAACAACAATAAGGCTATTGAAAGTCCTTTTACAAGAATTAGGTCATGTAAGGCCCAATCACATGTAAGCGTGTTCCCTTCGGGCCTAAAGATCATGTCATTGGGTTAGCTAGGCCCAACAAGCACGATTTGAAACTTTTGAGCCCAACGAATGTGTATTGACTTCTCGTATATTACCGCGTGTGTATTGTAGTACCGTTGTATATTGATTTTTGATTCGTTATTGATTCGAGACCGAATCAATTCGTTTGGTTTTGGTGTGGAAGGTGTATTTATTATCACGTTTCGCCGGTACACATAGTATTCGTACTTTTATTTTAAGGGATCTATTGTTTTAAGAATGTGAGATTATCTTCTTAAGCCCTTTCTCGGATAAAATTTACACTTTAACCCTTTGTGTATAAAAGAATTTCCGGTTTAGTCCGTAAACTATTTTTCTTGACACTTTAGTATCAAAACTTACTGGAAAGACATCTTTTTAACACAAATTTACTTGAAAAACAGCTTAGTTCCCCCAAAAATGAAATTTTCTCGGTTGAAACCCCCATTTTCGCAACTTTTACAATTTTGGCCCAAAATGGAAATTTTTTACATTTTTAGTCCCTTTTTAATTTGAAAACATTTTTGAACCTTGAAATAGTTTTATCACACTAGTAATCCCCTGTTTTTCATAAATGTGCAGTTTCAGCCCCTCTATTTCCGGATTTTCGCAATTTGGGGCTTATTGGGCCGAAAAGCGCATTTTTAGCCCATTAGGTTTAAAATTCATATTTTAAGCCCCTCCAAAGTGTTTTTATTCAGAAAAATTATCTTAAAAACTGTATGGACTTGTTTCAACCTCCAGAAATTATGTTTTATCGTTTTGGGCCCCTTAGTTTTGTATTTTTGACATTTTGGGCCCAAAAATGGGTTTTGTGTCCAAAAATGTTCATCCTAACTAAATAAATAATTTTTATTGACTTGATTAGTGTAGAATGGTATAAGCTATGTTTATTTCATTCTTCATGTTGTATATCTCGATTTTTAGGTATTTTTAGATAGCATAATCATCACATAACACATAAAAACCATACATACATGCAGAAAATCACACAAGACATAAATGAAATCATACATCTACACATTTGATTGTATTCTCCCCCACAAAAACTTATTAAAACAGAAAAATAGGGGGTATGAAGCTCACCTTTGGGTGTGGTTTCGGTTTTTGGAAGAAAATGAGAAGAAAATTCAGCCTTAGTACCCCTCCTTGGAAGATGTCGAACTTAGAGGGTCTCTAAGAGAGTGATCATGATTTTTACATGGATTAGAAGGAGATTTTGATAAAACAAAGAACCTATATCATAGATCCGAACTTTATCTTACCTTAGATGAAGAATTTGTGTAAGAGTCCCCATGAATCCTTCTTAGATCTCGAAAATATGGAGGTATAAGAGAGTTTTCTTGAGAGAAAAGTGAGTGAAATGTGTGTGTGTGTGTGCTTGAACTCGGCCGAGAGCAAGAGAGAGAGGGAGAAAAAGAGTGACTAAGCTTGGAAGTATGACAGTGCATGGATGTTTGAGTTTTCATGCATGGATGTCCAATGAACCATTGTGAGGTGTCACTCATAAAGTCAACTCCTCTTTCTCTTACGCTTGGGCCGAGAATGGGGAGGGTAAGAGGAGGTTCTTGGGCTTTTTTCCCTTAAGCCCATGTTATAGCTAGGTTGGATGATTGTTGGCCCTAAAAAATATAAATGTGATTTTTATGCTTTATTAGGCTAGATTAGGTTAATTATGGTCCAAAATGGTTCATATAATTATTCTATTTCATTCTAGGCCCAATATGGCCCAAAATATTGAATTAAATGGAAATGGGTCCAATTAGAGCCCATTTAAGAGTTTTAAGCCCAAGATAGCCCAATTGGAAGCTTATTGGTCCTTTGGGCCCAATAAAGAAGTCCTAGTCCAAAAATGGACTTAAACAAGAACTTCTAGGGTTTCCAATTGTTTAATGACTATTTGAATTGTTTGCATGGGGTGTTTGATTGAAATTTTTGTTGTCATAGAGTAAGCATCATACATGCTCTTATGTTTTGATTCATAATTTGACTTAAGTGTTGTAGTTACAAGGCACAAAATTCCTGATTGTCACAAATTGTCATGGCTTTCAATATTCCATGATCTATGGGTCTGTAACCTCCATAAACTATCCATGGAGCACCTTATGGGTTTTAAACCAATCCATACAAATCATAGATTATTAGCCCAACTATGCAATAATAAATGATTTACACAATCAACCCTATATATTTAATTAATCTATTTTTGATCACTTAATTAATTCTAAATTAAATCTTGATAAATACTAATTAAATAATATTATTAATATATTAGAACTTATAATATATTAATAAACCTTAAGTGTTATTTCTCTCATTTAGTCTATCCAAGTGTTGTAATACCATGCAACCCAAATGCACCATGGTAACCGGGTCATGTATATTCCATGAATAGTTATGAACTTAGACACCTAATCTAACAGTGGCCCACTTGGATAAGTCTAATAACTATAACTGCAAGAATGACTTCAGGAACCAATCAACAATCATGGCTCTTTTAAGTTCTCGCGGAACTGAGATGATGATGATACGCCATTTAAGGTAACTGATCATATAATCCTTTTTTCTAGATATCAACTGCACAAATACATGGAACAATGTCTTGCTTATTGTCCAGTAGTTTGTTTACTGATTTCCGATTAGTTTGGCATAGAAGTTAATCGAACACATCAATTTAGTTCTGACCAGTCCCGATACATACATCAAAACAAAATCATTGAGGGGCCCAAATATTGATTCTAATCCAAGAAGGAACAAATAAGCTTTTACTCATATCCTTGTTTTACTACTTGTTGAATTATACACAAAGGCACGTTTTATAACATCGAGTTACCAATGCGTTTTCGTACAATCAATGTATAACCAACTCATAGTCAACAACTCATATCTCTAGGTTTGAAGACTTATATGAAGTGATACAAGTAAGAATGGGTTAAATCCAATACTCAAAACTTATGAGCACTCATGAGTGTTGTATCACCACTTGCTATGTCCAACAACTTAGACATCTACAAGCCAACTCATGACAGTCTTAATTTATATCTACTTCCAACATATGGCTGACTGTGGAGAATTTGAATAATATGATATACCATAACATAATTATTTTGAAAGTCAAAACATGCAAAATGAAATGATAGTAAACGATTGACAAAAGATAGCAACACTATACTTATAAATAAACAACAACTTTTATTTATCATCAAATGTCAATTACACTTTACAAATTTCAAAGCTATGTAACTACTAAAACTAATATCATCCTTCAGCCCTATGCGCCTCGCATGTTGGAGATGATTAACCCTACCTAGTCCCTTCGTGAGGGGATCTGTTGGGTTCTCATCCGATGATACCGTCTTTGCCACAAGGAGTCCTTCTTCTACACGATGTATGATGAAACGATATTTTCTGTCGATGTGTCTGGATCTCCCGTAATCCCTTGGTTCCTTGGCTAAGGCAACTTCACTTTCACTATCACAAAAAATTTCCATAGGCTCCTTTACAGTTGGTACAACTCGAAGGTCTCCAATGGAGTTCTTTAGCCATATAGCCTCCTTTGCTGCCTCGCTTGCCGCTATATACTCTGATTCGCAGGTTGAATCAGCCACTGCCTCCTACTTGGAACTTTTCCAAGTAATTACTCCTCCATTTAAGGTAAAGACCCACCCTGACTGAGAGCGAAATTATCCCTATCAATCTGGAAGCTAGCATCACTATACCATACTACTCTCAAGTCATCACTCCCACCGAGGGTAAGGACCCAGTCCTAAGACCTCTGCATGTTCTTAAGAATGTTCTTTACCGCAGTCAAGTGAGCCTTTCCAGGATTCCCCTAATATCTACTGACCATGCTCAATGCGAAGGCCACATCAGGATGAGTATAAGTCATAACATACATGATCGATCGTACAGATGAAGCATACGGTACTCAACTCATCTCAGCTATCTAAGCCTCTGTACTCGGGCTCCGAGTCTTACTCAGTATGGCGTTACTCTGGATCGGTAAGTCTCCTTTCATGGAATTCTTAATGCTGAACCTATTAAGCACCTTATCCAAGTAGGTACATTGAATAAGTCTAATTAGTCTTTTACTCCTGTCTCTAAAAATTCTTATCCCTAGGATATAAGCAGCTTCTCCAAGGTCCTTCATAGAGAAACACTTCCCAAACCAAGACTTAAACTCCTGCAAAGTTGGAAGGTCATTTCCCATGAATAGTATGTCATCCACATATAGTACCAAAAAGCTAACTATACTCCCACTAGCCTTGATGTATATACAAGATTCATCCTCGCTCCTCCAAAAGCCAAAGTCTTTAACTTTCTCATTGAAACAAAGATTCCATCTACAAGGTGCTTGTTTCAATCCATAAATGGATTTCTCAAGCTTACACACTCTATTAGGGTACTCTGTCCTGACAAAACCCTCTAGCTGAATCATGTAAACATCCTTAGCCAACTTTCCTTTAAGGAAAGCGGTTTTGACATCTATTTGCATTATTTCATAGTCTTAAAATGCAGCAATGGCTAACATAACCCTAATAGACTTATTATTTGCTACTGGTGAAAAGGTCTCATCATAATAAACTCCTGGAGTTTGAGAAAAGCCCTTTGCAACCAGTCTAGCCTTATAAGTGTGTACATTACCATCCATGTCATTCTTCTTCTTGAAGATCCATTTGCACCCTACTGTCTTATGACCTGGTACATTGTCAACCAAGTTCCAAACTTAATTGTCATACATGGACTATATCTCGCTATCCATAACCTCTTTCCATTTAGTAGCCTCAGGGCCTACCATGGCTTCTGTGTAGCTGTTAGGTTCATCCAGAACAATCAGTGTATTATCACTTATAAGTGTATCACATTCCGCAGTAATATGGAAACCACAGTAATGGTCATGTGCATTCCTAACTCTCGTGGAACGCCTTAGAGGTACAGACTCGCCATTCGGATCAACAAGAGTCTCCTCCTTAGGTTGATTGTTAGGGTTTGAGGTTCCTTCACCACTTTACTCTTGAATTTATTTAAGGTCAATTGGCCTCCCAGTGTTTCCTTGGCTTATGAACTCTCTCTCGCAAAATACACCCCTCCTTGCTATAAAGACCACATTATCACTAGGTCTGTAGAAGAGGTAATCGAAGGATTTTTATGGGTAGCCGATGAAAATACACCTCACTTTGGGGTTCAAGCTTAACGAGAGTCTCGCGCATCACGAAAGCCTTGCAACCCCAAATCTTGATGTGGTCCAGATTTGGAACTTTTCCGGTCCACATCTCCTGAGGTGTTTTGGCAACCTTTTTGGTAGGGACTAGATTAAAAATATGGGTGGTAGTCTCTAAGGTATACCCCCAAAATGAGATTGCTAGCGAAGCTCAACTCATCATGAAACGAACCATGTCCAACAAAGTTCGATTACGCCTCTCAACCACACCATTAAGTTGTGGTGTCCTGGGAAGTTTCAATTGTGAGACAATCCCACATTCCTTAAGATAGTCAAGGAACGCTATACTAAGATACTCACCACCTCGATCGGATCGATGCATCTTAATGTTCCTGCCCAATCGATTCTTCACTTCCTTCTTAAACTCTTTGAACTTTTCAAAGGTTTCTAACTTATGCTTGATTAAGTAGACATATCCTGCTTAAACCATTTTGGCGGTTCTAAAGAGTCCACACACATTGGTGTAAACCAGATCCAACATACCTTCACCCCTAGCACAAGTACCAGTGAAGGGTGATTTTGTCATTTTTCCAAGTAGACAAGATTCACAACTCTCATCCAACTTTAGGTCAAATTACTCTAAGACTCCATCCTTTTGTAGTTGGCCTATGCATTTATTCCTTACATATCCAAGATGACAATGCCACAAAGATGCTTTGTCCAAGTTAGTGGAAGAATCAATACACAACACATTATTTCCTAGGTTATCTACAACCGACACAGCTTCATACACAACATCACAAGGTAATTCTTTAAAATAAAGAATATTATTAAAGAAAGCATTAATACTACCATATTCATTATGAAAAGAAAAGGTAAACCTAGTTTGTACAAAGCATGAAAAGAAATAATATTCCTCGCCAATTTAGACGAGTAACAACATTTATTTAAATCTTATATTAACCTACTACTTAGCAACGAAGTATAAACTCCAATCTTGGTAACATGTAATGCTTTCCTATTACCCACGATTACGCTTATCTTCCCATGCTCCACATCCTCACTTCTTCTTAGTCACTGTAAGTCAGAACAAATATGAATACCATAACCGGTATCATGGAACCAAGAATTAGAATGGGGTGAGTTGTTAGACAATATAGTGTAAATACCTTCATGTTTGGGTTTCACTTTCCCATCCTTCACATCTTGCAGATACTTTGGGCAGTTTCGCTTCCAGTGCGACTTCTCGTGGCAATAGAAGCATTCAGCCTTTTTAGGGTTAGCAAAAGGAGTGACGGAACCTTTCATGGTTCCACTTGAAGAGGAGCCATCAAGGGACTTTCCCTTGGTACCCTTTGAAGGGACCTTCCTCTTCTTCCCTTTGTCTTTCCCGATTGCCAAGACCTGGGCCGCAGTAGGAGTAGATGTGGTAACAACTGACTTACCCTTAAGACCACTTTCGGCGGTCTTCAAGAGTCCTTGAAGTTTGCTGAGTGTAACTTCCTCCTTGTTCATGTTGTATGTCAATTAGAATTGATCAAAAAAGAAGGTAAGGAATGCAAAATGATATCAATTGCCAACAACTCGGGGAAGTTCACATTTAGCTTCAGCAACCGGTCCACATACCTTTGCATTTTCTGCAAGTGACCCGTTGATGGTTTCACCATCCTTCATTCGGGTTTTTATCATGGAGAAAATGATGTCATATCTCTCTTGGCGAGCACTTTGATGGTAGCGGTGCATCAAGTCCTGGTGCATCTTAAAAGGGTAATAGTCCTTATAGGAATTTTGGAGCACGGGTGTCATAGTGGCCAACATGATACATGCCACTTTCATGGTATCTCTCTCATAAGTCTGGAATTCAGCGATCTCCTCTGGAGTAGCAGATGACTCATCAAGTTCCTTCAGCTCCGTGTTGAGGAAATATTCATTGTCCTGGTAACTAGTGACCATCCTAATGTTTCGGATCCAATCCATAAAGTTGGAACCATCGAAGATGACTCTCTTACAAAGTTTCATGTGAGAGAAATAGTTGGTAGGGTTTGAGCCAGAAGCAATATTGTTTGAACACATCTAATAAGCAAGAAAGACAAGTTTAGATTAGATATAAAGATAGTACTTAATAAAGCACCCAAATATAATATTAAAGTTGGGACCCAACACAATATTTTATAACTTAGAAGAGGGATTCCGTAATCCAAGCTATAAAATATTTGAAGGTTGGTGAATGACGATTCACCAATTTCCACCATAAAAAACGAAATAAATTATTTGGTTTTAATTGGTTTTGAAACTCCTAGATTCTTTGAGATTCATTGAACTTTTCAATGGCATGTTTCAATCTTGAGTGTGCCCTTCAAGTTTTGTGACTGGGATGCCGAGGATCACAAAAAAAGGTGTGAAGTAACCATGCAAATTACTTGGTACACTTAGTACTTACCCCCTCAATCGATGTGTCGGTTAACCACACACGCTCCATCGATACTATGATAAACATTAAGTTACCCTTTGCCTTCCTTGTTAAGTCCAAGTTAGTGTGCCAGTTAACCACACACGCTCCACTAACGACTTAAACAAAGTGCAAAGTGTAATTTCATGGGTTAGCACATTATTCACATTTTCCTAAAGTAACAAAGATTGGGAATTTATAAAAACATTTAGTTACTTTAGTATCATTATACTTTTAATGAGGATTAAAGTTATTTTCCTACCCGTTCGGCTAACGACCCTCAACCAGTCAAGGAAACGGTGGGTGAGAGTGGACACCCATGAAGCTGCCATTTTATAGGCAACAACCTTATACCCCCCTTATAGACCGGCTTCCTGAATGACGCCTACTAAACGGTGTATGTGTATATATATATATATATATATATATATATATATATATATATATATATATATATATATATATATATATATATATATATATATAACTTATAATATTATAAAGTATACAGGTTGAATTTTAACTTTTAAAATTCTAGGGGTTGGAACTAAAGCTTTAAAGTAAGTTTACATGTTCGAAAACTCGAGGAAACGTTTTGTAACTTTCAAAACTTTTCATCTTTCATAACATATGAGTTAATGAATTAATAAAATGAGAAACTTTTCATTTTATGTAACCTAAATGTTTCATAATGGAATTTAAAAGTGTGACTTTTGGTAATCCATAACTTGAGATCAAGAATTCCATTAAAACACATTAAGATCAAAAATTAAACTAGCAACCTAGTTACAAATAATTCGTATGATATTCTAAACTCATAAGTTCATGAACATGCATATCAACAATTTCAAGAATCATAAATAAACCATATAAAACTTTAAATTTTGATATTAGCCATTGGAAATGGATTAAAATAACCAATACACCATCTAAAACAAGTTTTACAACACCAAAATAGTTTAGGGTAATCTTTCTAGTCCTTTTCCAGCAGCAAAAGTTGGAAAACTGCACTCTGACAAGCCAACTCATCGAGTGCACGAACTGACTTGCCGAGTTGGTTGAAGAAAGGCATGGACTCGTCGAGTCCCCCCATGGACTTGGCGAGTTCACCCAGGCAGAAAACCGTTTTGTCGATTTTCTTAACAAGTTTGCATCAAGTATAAAATAAACAAGCCTAGGCTCTGATATCATTGAAGGGTTTTGAGCATTCTAACACTCCTAAGGTGTACATGCAACCCTAGAAACCTTGGATCTATGTTTTACTAAGATACATGTAAATTGATTTTCCAAGGTTCTTAACCTATCTAGCATAGCATGGGGAACTTTTAAACATAAATGCTAGAAGAAGAACATACCTTTTGTAGTTTGGATTCCTTAAGAACCTTGTGAGCCTAGCACCTCAAGTGTGATGCCTCAAATGTCTCACACAACACTACAATACTTGGAATAACCTGGAGAGAAGTACAATTACACTCTAAAATCGGCTAGCCCTCTATCTTGTATAAGTAGTCCCAATTTTGCTTGCATAAGGGCCTTTATATAGTTGTGGCACAAGTAGGGTTACACCATGTAAACCCTAATTGTCATGGATTTCCATATTCCATGATCCATGGGTTTGTAACCTTCATGTACTATCCATGGAGCAGCTTATGGGTTTTAACCCATTCCATACAAATCATGGATCATTAGCCCAACTATACAAGAATAGATGATTTACACAATCAACCTCATATATTTAATTAGTCTCTTTTTGAAAACTTAATTAATTCTTGATCAATACTAATTAAATAATATTATTAATATATTAGAACTTATAATTTATTAATAAACCTTAAGTGTTATTTCTCTCATTTAGTCTATCCAATTGTTGTAATGTCATGCAACCTAAATGGACCATGCTAACTGGATCAAATACATTCCAAGAATTATTATGAACTTAGACACCTAATTTAACAATCAAAAGCTAACAAAGAAACATTGAAAAACTGACTTTGGTGGTCACACTAATCTTCTCTCTTGTGAATCCCAATACACACACTACATTAATATATCACCTTTTGTAACTTATTATTACATTTTTACAACATTAATTCTCTTAACTTATTCAATGAATCAAAATTATCATCATATCCTTCACTATTTTTCTTACACATTTCATAAAAAGGTTTTCTTGTTTTCATCATTATTTACATGATCATTTCCCAAAATACCTATCATCCTCGAAATACAACACCTTTTTACTCAAAAATCACTAATACCTATCATCCTCGAAGTACAACACCTTTTTACTCAAAAAATCATTATCACCATCAATCTCTGAACATTTGAAGAATATTATTGTTTATCTTTTTTCACATTATTAAACCCAGAAGCCTATTTTATTAATTAGAATTAGCTTTGTTCTAACTTCTTTATATTTTGTTATATATATAATTATTTAATGTCTCATTCCTTTTGAGGTCATTTATTTTCTATTTTGTTATATTTTTCTTCAACAAAATATGTTGGTATCCAAGTTTGTATTTTGTAGATCTTTGTTTTATTGATTATTAATTGGCATGGAATAAGATATGTTTCATGTTCAATGCAAATGATGGCTCTTTATAATTTCGGGGGCATATGAAATTCTTATAAAATGCCTCCGCTAAATCAAATATCTGCTCGGTCTGGTTACATTGTTTTTTTAGTCTGGTTACATTGTTTTTTTAATCAATGTACACATTAGAGATCAGAGTGGATTGTTTATCCTTATTTTGTATTTGCTAATATAATTCATCATGTATTTTAGCTACCTACTAGCTATTCTTTTAATTTAAAAGTTTCTGTTAGAATTGTTATAGAAACGCTTTTAATGCGTACACGAGCAAGTACTATAGTTTTTACTTATTTACTTTTCACACAAAATTTCTTGAGAATACTTTGCCCATGTTTTTTTCCACATGTTTCTTGTCTTCTTATTTAAGGATTTTGATGTCAACATTTATTTGATTCTTCAGAACATGCCCATGTGTCGTTTCATGTAATTAAAACAATGTGAACTAAATAACTTAATAATTGAAAGTCATAACATAGTTTATGATACTCGTCAAATGTACAACCGTAAAACCAAAAGCATTAAAGCAGAGTAGTTGAGTGAAGAGTCTATGGTCGACTTATTTTATTTGTGTGATAAGGTCAGTATCGTCTGTCGGCACGGTACATAAAATAAAGAGAAAATATTAGCAAATGAACAAATATAAGGTGAGTTGGAAGAAAATGACCACAAAAACCAATATTTCACAAAATAACCACAAGTTTCGCAGAGGGGGTTCTGCGGAACCATAAACACCTATGCGGAATGTGAACACCTCTGCGGATCTTGGCTTTTTTCAATTTTTTATTGGTTTTTTTTTTTTTTTTTTTTTTTTTTTTTTTTGTTTTTTTTTTTTTTTTTGTTTTCGTTTATTAATATTTTTTTAATCACATAAGGTATTATGTGATTATTATGTAAAAAAAATTGCTTTCGTTTTTTATTTTTCTTGTTTAATTATCTGTTTATAAAAGTTATGTGTTCAATAAAAATTATACAAATATACTATGTTTTTTATAAAATTACATATACCGGTATTCTGAATAATAAACATACTTTAAGTAGGTTACAAAACATACTTAAAAAAACATAAAATACAACCTTTATAATAAACATACTTTGAAATAAACTTCATTGAAGGCTCTGCAGATCCTCTACAACTATGCGGAATCTTTGTTTTTTGATTTTTTAATTTTTTTTTGTTTTTTTTATTTATTATTTTTTTTATTTTGCGTTCATTTTCGTTTATTAATATAATTTTTTAAAATACACTAATACCTTATGTGATTATTATGTAAATATTCTACAAAAAAATGTTAAAAATAATGAAATGTTTTATGTAATACGTTTGCATCTGAGGAAACAAAACACCTCTGCGGATCCTTATTTTTTTATTTTTTTGTTTTTTCTATTTTTTGTTTTCGTTTATTAATATTAATTTTTTTTTAATATACTAATACCTTATGTTTTATGTAAAAAAATTGACAATAAGAGGTTAAAAATAATAAACTTATGTTTAATATCAGTCCACATAACTGTTTGGGAATCCACAGAAGTGTTATCAGCGGATCAATGTACACCTCTGCGGATCAGTGTACACATCTGCGGATCAGTGTACACCTCTGAGGATCAATATACACATTTGCGAATCTGTGTACACCTCTGCGGATCAGTGTGTACACATCTGTGGTATGTGTTTCAGATCACGCCGGCGCCTTCCTACGGTCCTCGCTAGTACCTGAAACACATACCACAACAACTGTAAGCATAAATGCTTAGTGAGTTCCCCAATACTACTTACACACATACGCCTTCCAGGCCATGACCTTCCGGTCCATGTGTCTCAGGGGACTTCCGTCCCGACCCGGTAAACCTTCTGGTCCTACCCGCATCGACCTTCCGGTCTACATCACAATGCCTTCCGGCCCATACATAAATGTCTTCTGGCCCATAACATAATGCCTTCCGGCCCATATCAAGCATATCATACATAGCACATACAAACGGTTAACTTATTCATAGACAATGCATTCAACTCATGACATATACGACCTTTCGGTCACATATAAATACCCTTCCGGGTTCAGTATCGTGAGAAGACTCACCTCGTAGGAAGTCTAGAATCTCACGTGCTCGCTATCTCCGAATCTCGAAATGAAGACCCAACCCCGCCTAATCATAAAGAAATATCATTCTAATTAATATAGACTTCTAAGACTAGGCTTCACCCTTTTTATTATTCCTTAGAGGGGTAAAAGACCATTTCACCCGTCCTTGACTCAATGTCCACATGTTGACCAAAACCCTAAAAGTCAACAAAAGTCAACATACCACAGTACGCGGGGCGTACCGGCTTCTGTACGTGGGGCGTACATCAATGAACCACAATCGGGGTCTCAACCGCTTACCGTGCGCGTACTGGGAGTTACGCCCAACGTAATTCTCAGATTCAGCCATACCATATTTTTGGTCTTAAATGGTTAAGACACTTCTTCAACTTCCAGATCTGGCTCTCTTTAAGTCTCCTAACCCATAAAGTCGGAACCTTTAAGCCTTTGCATGGCTGTAAAGGCTCCTACACTCTCTAATACCTTTCCTTTTAACTTCAAAAGCTCTAGATCTCATGCATGGCTAATCATTTACATCCAAGATTACATTTTTCTAAACCTACAACTCAAATAGACCTGGAATATGATAGATCTAAGCCAATGGAGACTAGTTGCTCATAAAGTCTTCATCTTTGGGACCAAAACCCTAGAAATTGGTCCAAGAAGCGTACCATAAGAACTACAAGGCAAGGAACTTCTTACCTCAGGAAGAAGCTCCAACCTTTGCTATCCACGGATCTACACTTGTACACCAACTTCTAGCCTCCACAATGGACTCCTCTTCTCTTTTGCTACCTTGAAATGACACCTCAAAGCTTAGAACACTCACACTCAAGCTATAAACAAAGGAACGACTCTCTTAGGGTGTCTTTCTGAAGGATGGTGGCTGAGGAACCAAGCTATCTCATTCCTTTTATAGCCAACAACCCAAATTAGGGTTTTGGGTCTGGACCGGTTACGCCCGGCGTAACCTTGGGTACGCCCAGTGTACCCGGGTAATAACGCGTTTAATGAGGCGCGCGAGTACGCGCAGCGTACTCCTTGTACGCCCAGCGTACTCGCCCAACACAAAGGCCAAAAATGACAATTATTTAAAAGATGAAGGGCTAATTGGTTGTACCTGAATTTCGGGCTGTTACAATTCTCCCCCACTAGAAGCAGACTTCGTCCCCGAAGTCTTATACCGAAAACAATTCCGGATGCTGCTCCCGCATCTCCGACTCGGACTCCCACGTCAGCTCGGACCCCTTCCGATGCTGCCACTGCACTTGCACCAAGGGCACTTCCTTATTCCTCAGAACCTTAACCTTTCGATCCCTAGTTGTCACTGGTCTCTCAACATAGTTTAGGCCTGCATCCACCTGAATATCCTCTAATGGTACGATTGTCGACTCGTCGGTAATGTTGGATTAGATGTCTAAGCCCATAACTATTATTGGTATGTACTTGACCTGAGAGTAGCATGGTCCATTTGGGTTGCATATCATCAAGAGAATTTGTTAGGATGGACTTTTGAGAGAAGGTTATTTATGGTTTATTAATATATTATAAGTTATAATATATTAATATGAAATCATATGTTTTAATTAGTATCGATCAAGAATTAATTTGGAATTAATTTAGTGATAAAAAGAGACTAATTAAATCTATGGGGACTAATTATGAAAATTAGTTATATTTATATGTGTTGGGCTTATGATCCATGTTGGACCAAGTTTATGTATGGATACATAAAGAGTTAGGCCACATGAACCATGGATCATAAAACCCATGGGTATGGATTATGGGTTATACCCAGGACCCTTGGAATCCTACATATAAATAGGTTACTCCATAGCCAAAATCACCACTTCTTTTCTTAGAGAAATATGGAGGTGTTTTGGTGCATGGAATTCTCTCTCAAGAGCCACCTTTGTCCTAGGTGTGTTGTGATTCCATTTGAGGCATTTCATACTATTGGTGCTAAGCTCTTAAGGCCAAATACATCAAGACTTCAAGCCACATAAAAGGTATGTTTCCCTAACTAGTATATTATATGGTTTATGTCAAATTCATGCTAGTTATAGATTTAATGCCTTGGAAACCATTTGCATGTATAATTAGTGAAAACATAGATCCAAGGTATTTAGGGTTGTATGTGCACCATAGGATGTTGTATTATACCAAAACCCAACAGTGGTATCAGAGCCATGGGTTGTTTTCTAGTATATTTGATGCAAATGTATTTTTTTTCAAGTTGATGGAAAAAAAAGAAAAGAAAACATGAAGTTTGTCAAATTTTATGATATTTACTTGATTTTATGAAGAACTCATAATTTGTAAAATTTGAGTCACTTTCCTACAAGAGTTGATTTAGATCAATTTATTAAAAGATAGAATGATATGATTATTTTATTTGTTTTAAAAGTTTGATCTAAGTGGTTTTAAGGAGTTACAAATTTTGTCATAAAATTTTGGAACTCAAAAGTTTTTTTTTTTAAAGTTATGATCTTAAGAGTTTTGAAACTTCCATAAGTTATGGATGTGAAATGTCTCATTTATTAACTCTTTAGGTTTTGAAGTCCAAGAGTCTTCAAAGGATAATTATCAAAGTTTCAAGATTTGTATTAGTTTATATGATTATCTAATTTCTTGAAAATTGTTGATATGAATTATCTTTACTTATGAGTTTAATCTAGATCATAGAAACATTATTTGATTATTGTGTTAATTGGAATATTTGATCTTAATGGCTTTTATGAACTCCATAACTTATCCTCAATTTATGGAAAGTGAAGAGTTTTTCTTTTTAAAGTGTCGTTAAGACTCATAGGTTATGAAAATAGAAGAGTCTCTATTTTTAATGTCATCATTAAATGATTTAATGTCTTCCATAACTTGTCCTCAAGTTATGGAACTTGAATTTTTTTTTTCATTAAACCTTAATTAAAGTCATAAGTTATGAAAAATCCAAGAGTTTTGAAAGGTTTCAAAACTTGTCCTCAAGTTTTGGAATTTGTAAAGTTACCCCCCATGTATACTTTAATTACAAACTAGACCTTAGAATTTTAAAAGTTAAAATTCAACCCTTATACTTTATAATATTATAAGTTAATAATATTTATATATATATATATATATATATATATATATATATATCTATAAGAGTAAAGTCAGTCTTACCGTTAGTAGGCCTCATTCACAAAGCCGGTCTATAAGGGGGGTATAAGGTTACAACCTATAAAATGGTAGTTTAATGGGTGTCCACTCTCACCCACCGCTTCCTTGAATGGTGGAGGGTCGTTAGCCGAACGGGTAGGACAAGGACTATAACTCTCCCTTCATTAAAAGTATATATTAATGATAAATACTAAGTAACTAAACCTTTTATAAATACCCAATCTTAGTTACTTAGGAAAATGCGAATAAGGTGCTAATCCATGAAATTACACTTTGCACTTTGTTTAAGTCGGTTAGTGGAGCGTGTGTGGTTAACCGGCACACTAACTCGTATTTAACAAGGTAGGCAAAGGGTAACTTAATGTTTATCATAGTATCGATGGAGCGTGTGTGGTTAACCGACACATCGATTGAGGGGTAAACACTTAAGGGTGCCAAGTAATTTGCATGGTTACTTCACACCTTGTTTTGTGATCCTCGGCATCCCAGTCACAAAACCTAAAGGGCACACTCGAGATTGAAACATGCCATTGAACAGTTCAATGAATCTCAAAGATCTAGGAGTTTCAAAACCAATTAAAACCTAACTATTATTTCGTTTTTCATGGTGGAAATTGGTGAATCGTCATTCACCTACCTTCAAATATTTTATAGCTTGGATTACGGCATCCCTCTTCTAAGTTATAAAATAGTTTGTTGGGTCCTAGCCTTAATATTTCATATTGGGTGTCATATTAAGGACTTCAAATCAACTATCTTGAATATCTCCCAAAAGATGTCTAGTTTAGACATTTATGATCTTCCTAAATCTCTTGAAACAAGCTTTCCTAATGAAGATGATGTCTCTTGGAAATCATACTTCTTTCACCTCCTCCAATTATTCTCCCTAACCCACAAGTTCTTGAAAAGTTTAAGATCACTCAAGCCCTATTGGCAAGGCAAGGTCTAGGTGTGGTCACATATTGGAGATGTAGTCACATATTGACAAGCCGGGAGAGTTGGGTGTCAAATTCTTAAGAAAGTTGGTGGTTCAATCACTTTCTAAGTCACATAGTGAGTTCCTTTGAGACACCTATGAAACAGACTATGACATGACCCTTAATGATCTTATCTATTTGTTAAGATCAACTTCCTTAAAACTTGATGGACATTGACAATAAGGACACAGGAAATCCAAAAAAGCATTCTCTTCCCAATGGAAAGGGATCGGCCATAGTCAACTCAGTTGACCAAATGGTAAAGAGAAAAGCTAAGTCTGTGATAGTCCCGTGTACCATTATCAAAGGGTCCATATGTTTATATTTCCAAAGGAAGGGGAATTGGTTGCGAAGCTGCCAAATTTACCTAAGGAGGTTAAAGTCAACAAGTTTGACTCTACTTCAGGTAAAGTCCACTATCTAACTCTGTTAAGTTTCTATTATGAGATTCATGATACATGATGTGACTGGGTCACACGGTAATGTTTCAAGAATCAAAGAAAAGTGAAGAAACTTAAAGAAAGAATACGTTGAATCTGATCGCATAGATGGATTTCTATCGCGTAGTTTGAAGATCGGATTCTTGAGCTACTTCTTAGGAGTTATGAGATATTGCTTAAGAATAGATAACAACAAGTTTTCATATGGATTGTAAGGATAAGTTTTTCCGCATAGTTTTAAAATAAAAGAAAATTTTTTATTTTATTTATTTTAAAATATCCTTACAATGACATTTGAGGAAAAATTGTTGCTTATATGATTCCATTAATAGCAAGAGTGGAAATATGAAATTGATTCCTTCATTTGTGGTAATGTCTAAATTTACCAAATAAGGAAAGATTCTCATCACCCAAGTCTCCATTGGACCGGAATTTGGAATCATGCAAGTTGTATAGCATGATGAATGAGAACTTTCAAGTATTGGAAAATTAAGACTAATTACTTGTTCACATGGATGTGTGAGTCAAGTAAAGGACTAAGGGGTCGAGTACACATTCTTATGCATTGGTCAAGTCCACCACAAAAGATCAATAAGATTATTCGTCATAATTTACTAAAGTTCAGTAAATATGGTTATACTTACAAGCTTAAGTGTAATTCTGAGACATTGGAAAAAGGTTCCAATGTAAGGCAGAGTGAATAAGAAGAATCAAATTAGGCAGAAGGATAGAAGTTTCTCAAATCTGAAAAGATAGGAGAGTACTTTCGTATAATTTTTTATGATCATCTTAATGATTTAGAGACCTTATCACAATTCATCCTCTAGGTGCTTTCTTATACCTAAGAAGAGGAACTATGAATTGTTGAAGTGGTTAAATCAAGAAGATGATTCATACTTCGTTCCAAAAACAATTCTTAGAGTCATACTCCAAGATTGTAACTTGAGTGACATGTCTCAAAGAAGGTTTAAAACACTTGTCAAATGTAAGAGTAAAAGTTTTCTACTCTTGTACATTTGAAATTGGTAAGTTGTGATGTTTTGGATAAAACAAAGACCAACTTAGGCCAATTGTGTGAAGTGTTTGTCTTGGTTAGAATCCAAACTATCTCTTGGATGTTTGACAAGGGAGTCTTATAGGTCAAGAGGATAGTGGGAGTCTTAAAGGTCTTGAAAGTCTCAAGAACTAATCAAGAATAGAACCTGAAGTTCTTCACTAGCACACAACTTGAGGTTTATAACGTATCGTGTTTACATATTCTGTGCCCATTCTAGTTAAAGTTGGCTTTGCATATGAGTTCTTAGAGTTCTCAATGTGTTGCACAACAACTTGGAAGCAATGGCAGGCCCTTGAGCTGCCAGGTGGCAAGAAGTTAAGATTGAGTTTAGTCCATATGAGTTTGGATTTGTCATTATCCTTGTCTTGTGACTATGGTTTTGACAATTCACATGGATAAGAACACATATGTAACAACGCAAATTTTCAAATAAATTTTTCATTAAAAATAAAGTAGTTTCATTCAACCAATAATATTTATTTCATGTTTCATATCAAATACATATATAAAATCCCCAAGATCTCAATTAGCAGCAGTGTGTATGCGTCATGCCGGTGCCCTCCCACGGTCCTCGCTAGTACCTGAAACACATACATAACAACTTGTAAGCATAAATGCTTAGTGAGTTCCACAGTATACCACTACACATATACGCCTTTCCAGGCCCGAACCTTACGGTCCACAGTACAACGCCTTCCGGCCCATGAGATAATCGCCTTCTGGCCCATAATATTTTGCCTTCCGGCCCATAACATATTGCCTTCCGGCCTGTAACATATTGCCTTCCGGCCCGTAACATATTGCCTTCCGTCCCGTAACATATTGCCTTCCGGCCCATAAACATATGCAACACATAGTACAATTACTTAAACACATATAACACATATATCATATATCATACCTGACCTTTCTGTCACATAATACTTTGCCTTCCGGCCCATAGAACATACATAGCATGCATAGCAACTACCTTTTCAATTATAGCATATATATAACACATAACATATTCGACCTTCCGGTCACACATAGATACCCTTCCGGGTACAGTATAGTGAGAAGACTCACCTCGTAGTATGTAAACTATAAACTCTTGAAACCACTCGCACTCAGTCCGCCGATCTGCAGTCTCCCTATAATACCATATACCCTTATTAATAATCTTATCAAACAAGACAACTGACCCTACGAAATTACATGCAGGTAAACTCTGGTCAACGGTCAACTTGACCGGACTCGTCGAGTGCAAAGGCGTCTCGGCGAGTCTAGACGTCCTCCCCAATTTTCCCTGTTGTTCCCCTTTCTACTCGTCGAGTATCCCTCTTGACTCGACGAGGTCCTCGTGGAAGAATCGCGGGGCCACCCCGACTCCACTCGCCGAGTCTGAAGAACAACTCGGTGAGTCCCAGTGAATCTTCAAGCTACTCGCCGAGTCTGCTCATCCGACTTGGCGAGTCCATGCCATGCAGTCGATCAACTGCTTCCTGAAACACGTATGATCCCGAAATACACACTCATGGGACTCTCTGGACCTCTAAACATCCTATTACTGGGGTATAAACACTTCGGTAACAACATAATAATCCATCTAATCATCAAATGGGTTCTATAAACCCTAACTTCATATACACATCAATCACAGAAGAACGAAATCCGAGATATTACATGATTGATGCACTTTCTGTGTCCCCAATCCTCAGAACATGATTCGCTTGCTGTTCCTTTAGCTAAACCTTCCTCTTCCTTGCACACAACTCTTCCAAACCCAACAATGGTCTTCAATCCTTGCTCTAGATGCACACAATCGTTCTAGGGTTCTTCTCAGTAAGCAAAAACGAACAATGACGGCCTAAGAGGCGTTATATACGATCCAAAACCAAACGGCTAGGGTTTCTGCTGAACAGCGTCGACTCGCCGAGTCCCTAATGGACTCGTCGAGTCCAGTCGCGAATCTGCGACCAAGTCTGTGGTCCTACTCGGCGAGTCAGGCACCAACTCGCCGAGTCCCCTCCTAAAATGCCCCAAAATAGTTTTAAAGAAATACCTAAAATTCCGGGCTCTTACAACTCTCCCCCACTAGAACTAGACTTCGCCCTCGAAGTCTCACTCTGCGAATAACTCCGAATGTTGCTCCCGCATTTCACGCTCCGGCTCCCAAGTCATCTCCGATCCCTTCCGGTGTTGCCACTGAACCAACACCAGAGGTACCTCCTTGTTCCGCAGAACCTTGATCTTCCGATCCCTGATAGCTACTGGTCTCTCGGCGTAATTCAGGCTCGCATCCACCTGAATATCCTCTAACGGAACCACCGCCGATTCATCGGCTATACACTTCCTCAACTGTGATACGTGAAAGGTATTGTGAATCTGACCCAGCTCTGCTGGCAACTCCAACCGATAAGCTACCCGACCTACCCTTGCAATTACACGAAATGGACCTATGAACCGGGGCCCCAACTTGCCCCTCTTTCTGAACCGGATCACTCCCTTCCAAGGAGAAACCTTCAGGAGAACGAAGTCGCCAACCTGGAATTCCAGCTCGAACCGGCATCTGTCTGCATAACTCTTCTGTCGGCTCTGGGCGGTCAATAACCTCTGCCTAACCTGCTGAATCTGCTCTGTCATCTGGAGTACGATCTCTGTACTGCCCATCACTCTCTGACCCACCTCTCCCCAGCAAATGGGGGTCCGACACCTCCTACCATACAACAACTCAAAAGGTGGCATATCGATGCTCGAATGATGGCTGTTGTTGTAGGAAAACTCAGCCAAAGGCAAATGCACATCCCAACTACCCCCGAAGTCTAACACACACGCTCTAAGCATGTCTTCCAATGTCTGAATCGTCCGCTCGCTCTGACCGTCTGTCTGGGGATGGTATGCGGTACTAAAATGCAGTTTAGTACCCAGCTCCTCATGGAATTTCTTCCAGAACCTGGAAGTGAAGCGTACATCACGGTCTGAAACAATCGAGATCGACACTCCATGCCGAGATACTATCTCTCTCACGTATAACTCCGCCAACTTCTCCGCTGATGAACTCTCACTAATGGCAAGGAAGTGTGCACTCTTCGTCAACCTATCCACAATCACCCAAATTGCATCGACTCCTCTGGCATTTCTCGGCAATTTGGTGATGAAATCCATCGTAATCTGTTCCCACTTCCACTCAGGAATCTCCAAGGGCTGCAACTTACCATGCGGTCTCTGGTGCTCGGCCTTAACCCTACGGCAGGTCAAACACCTCTCAACGAACCATGCGACGTCTCTCTTCATGCAAGGCCACCAATATTCCTTTCTCAAGTCCAAATACATCTTCGTAGTACCGGGATGGATCGAGAATTTCGATCTATGAGCCTCCTCCATCAAAGTAGCACGCGTACCGCCCACGAATGGTACCCAAATCCGACCCTGAAACGTCAGAAGTCCTCGTCCGTCCTTAACGAACTCCGAAACTAACCCAGCGACCCGCTCTTTCTTCTGCATCTCGGATCTCACAACCTCGGCCTGTGCCCCACGAATAGCATCTAATACCGGAGTCATCACCGTCAGTCTCAGACATACGTCTCGCAATGGAGTGCTCTCCGCTCTACGACTCAATGCATCGGCTACCACATTAGCCTTGCCTGGGTGGTATAGGATCTCACAGTCATAATCCTTAACCACGTCCAACCATCTCCTCTGACGCATATTTAGGTTGGGTTGATACATCAAATACTTCAAACTCTTATGGTCCGTGTATATAGTACAACGAACCCCGTACAGGTAGTGACGCCAAATCTTGAGAGCGAACACTACTGCCCCCAACTCTAAGTCATGCGTGGGATATCTCGCCTCGTGAGGCTTTAATTGCCTCGATGCATAAGCTATCACATGGCCTCTCTGCATCAACACTGCACCCAGTCCCGAAATCGATGCGTCGCAATATACTTCTTTCACCTCCTCCAATTATTCTCCCTAACCCACAAGTTCTTGAAAAGTTTAAGATCACTCAAGCCCTATTGGCAAGGCAAGGTCTAGGTGTGGTCACATATTGGAGATGTAGTCACATATTGACAAGCCGGGAGAGTTGGGTGTCAAATTCTTAAGAAAGTTGGTGGTTCAATCACTTTCTAAGTCACATAGTGAGTTCCTTTGAGACACCTATGAAACAGACTATGACATGACCCTTAATGATCTTATCTATTTGTTAAGATCAACTTCCTTAAAACTTGATGGACATTGACAATAGGGACACAGGAAATCCAAAAAAGCATTCTCTTCCCAATGGAAAGGGATCGGCCATAGTCAACTCAGTTGACCAAATGGTAAAGAGAAAAGCTAAGTCTGTGATAGTCCCGTGTACCATTATCAAAGGGTCCATATGTTTATATTTCCAAAGGAAGGGGAATTGGTTGCGAAGCTGCCAAATTTACCTAAGGAGGTTAAAGTCAACAAGTTTGACTCTACTTCAGGTAAAGTCCAATATCTAACTCTGTTAAGTTTCTATTATGAGATTCCTGATACATGATGTGACTGGGTCACATGGTAATGTTTCAAGAATCAAAGAAAAGTGAAGAAACTTAAAGAAAGAATACGCTGAATCTGATCGCATAGATGGATTTCTATCGCGTAGTTTGAAGATCGGATTCTTGAGCTACTTCTTAGGAGTTATGAGATATTGCTTAAGAATAGATAACAGCAAGTTTTCATATGGATTGTAAGGATAAGTTTTTCCGCATAGTTTTAAAATAAAAGAAAATTTTTTATTTTATTTATTTTAAAATATCCTTACAAGGAGAAACCTTCAGGAGAACGAAGTCGCCAACCTGGAATTCCAGCTCGAACCGGTATCTGTCTGCATAACTCTTCTGTCGGCTCTGGGCGGTCAATAACCTCTGCCTAACCTGCTGAATCTGCTCTGTCATCTGGAGTACGATCTCTGTACTGCCCATCACTCTCTGACCCACCTCTCCCCAGCAAATGGGGGTCCGACACCTCCTACCATACAACAACTCAAAAGGTGGAATATCGATGCTCGAATGATGGCTGTTGTTGTAGGAAAACTCAGCCAAAGGCAAATGCACATCCCAACTACCCCCGAAGTCTAACACACACGCTCTAAGCATGTCTTCCAATGTCTGAATCGTCCGCTCGCTCTGACCGTCTGTCTGGGGATGGTATGCGGTACTAAAATGCAGTTTAGTACCCAGCTCCTCATGGAATTTCTTCCAGAACCTGGAAGTGAAGCGTACATCACGGTCTGAAACAATCGAGATCGACACTCCATGCCGAGATACTATCTCTCTCACGTATAACTCCGCCAACTTCTCCGCTGATGAACTCTCGCTAATGGCAAGGAAGTGTGCACTCTTCGTCAACCTATCCACAATCACCCAAATTGCATCGACTCCTCTGGCATTTCTCGGCAATTTGGTGATGAAATCCATCGTAATCTGTTCCCACTTCCACTCAGGAATCTCCAAGGGCTGCAACTTACCATGCGGTCTCTGGTGCTCGGCCTTAACCCTACGGCAGGTCAAACACCTCTCAACGAACCAAGCGACGTCTCTCTTCATGCAAGGCCACCAATATTCCTTTCTCAAGTCCAAATACATCTTCGTAGTACCGGGATGGATCGAGAATTTCGATCTATAAGCCTCCTCCATCAAAGTAGCACGCGTACCGCCCACGAATGGTACCCAAATCCGACCCTGAAACGTCAGAAGTCCTCGTCCGTCCTTAACGAACTCCGAAACTAACCCAGCGACCCGCTCTTTCTTCTGCATCTCGGATCTCACAACCTCGGCCTGTGCCCCACGAATAGCATCTAATACTGGAGTCATCACCGTCAGTCTCAGACATACGTCTCGCAATGGAGTGCTCTCCGCTCTACGACTCAATGCATCGGCTACCACATTAGCCTTGCCTGGGTGGTATAGGATCTCACAGTCATAATCCTTAACCACGTCCAACCATCTCCTCTGACGCATATTTAGGTTGGGTTGATCCATCAAATACTTCAAACTCTTATGGTCCGTGTATATAGTACAACGAACCCCGTACAGGTAGTGACGCCAAATCTTGAGAGCGAACACTACTGCCCCCAACTCTAAGTCATGCGTGGGATATCTCGCCTCGTGAGGCTTTAATTGCCTCGATGCATAAGCTATCACATGGCCTCTCTGCATCAACACTGCACCCAGTCCCAAAATCGATGCGTCGCAATATACGACAAAATCCTCCATTCCCTCCGGGAGGGCTAATACCGGGGCTTCGCACAGTCTCTGACGTAGTGTCTCGAAGGAAGTCTGCTGCTCGGGTCCCCATGAGAATGTAACACCCTTCCGGGTCAATCTGGTGAGCGGTACCGCGATCTTGGAGAAGTCCCTAATAAACCTCCGATAGTACCCCGCCAACCCAAGGAAACTCCTGATCTCGGAAGGTGACTTCGGTGCCTCCCAACTCATCACTGCTTCCACCTTGGTCGGATCGACCAATATCCCTGCCTGATTAACAACATGTCCAAGAAATTGGACCTCCCGCAACCAGAAGTCACATTTGGAGAATTTTGCATATAGCTTCTCCGACCTCAGTACCTCGAGGACCTCCCTCAAATGTCCCTCATGCTGCTCTCTAGTTCGCGAATACACTAGGATGTCGTCGATAAATACAATCACAGACCGATCCAGCATCGGCCTGCATACCCTGTTCATGAGGTCCATGAACACTGCCGGGGCATTGGTGAGCCCGAAAGGCATCACCACGAACTCGTAATGCCCATACCGCGTCCTGAATGCTGTCTTCTGGACGTCTTCATCCCGCACTCTTACCTGATGGTACCGTGATCTCAAATCGATCTTGGAAAACCAAGATGCCCCTTGCAACTGATCGAATAGATCATCGATCCTCGGTAACGGATAGCGGTTCTTGATCGTCACCTTGTTCAACTCCCGGTAGTCAATACACATCCGGTGTGAACCATCCTTCTTCTTGACGAATAGAATCGGTGCTCCCCACGGCGAGCTACTCGGCCGAATAAATCCCTTCCCCAGCAACTCCTGAAGTTGCGAGGACAACTCTTGCATCTCTAGAGGTGCAAGACGATAAGGCACCTTCGCAATAGGCGCAGCCCCCAGAATCAGATCGATACCAAACTCCACTTGCCTCGCAGGAGGTACTCCCGGCAACTCCTCGGGAAAAACATCTGGAAACTCACGCACCACTGGAACCTCCTCCACTGTCCTCGGTCTCTCGGAAGCCTCCCGCGTATCCATCACATACGCCACAAAACCTTTACATCCCTGCTGTAGGCATTGCCTCGCCCTAGCGGCCGAACAAAAAGCTGATCCCGAACGGGTACCCTCGCCGTACACCGTAAGAACTCCCCCACTAGGGTCTCGTATAGTCACCAGCTGGCGCTCACAGTCGATGACGATGCTGAATCGGCTCAACCAGTCCATGCCCACGATGACACAGACATCACCCATCGCAATAGGAATTAGGTCAATCGGAAACGCAACCCTAAAAATCTCTAGTACGCATCCCCGAAGAACCTCCGTAGCACAAACCACCCTCTCGGCTGCTATAGAAACGCTCAGAGGCCGACTTAACGACTCACGACTAATGCTGATATGCTGACTAAAAGCTAAAGATACAAAGGATCTACTCGCACCCGAATCAAATAACACAAGAGCAGGCATACAGTTCACAAGAAAAGTACCTACACATATATTAACATAAGCATAACATTTCAACTTTAAATAAATACGCGAATTACAGTATACCTGCCACAACATCGGGTGCAGCGCGGACCTCCTCCGCAGTCAGCTGAAAGGCTCTCCTGCGAGCCCTCAGGGCCTCGACCTTCGCCGGTCGTGTCTCGGTAGTCCTGGTAGTAGGTGTAGATCCCTGACGAAGCTGCGGGCACTCGGCCTTCCGATGGCCTGTCTGGTTGCAATGAAAGCAAACCATAAACCCCTTAGGGCAATCCCTGGCAATGTGTCCTTCCTTGCCACACTTGTAGCAACCCCCCGCTCGACACACTCCCTCATGACTCTTGCCGCACTTTCCGCAAGTGCGGCCCTTCGAACCACCCATCCTCGAATCAGCGGACTTGGTCCGCTTGGCTGCTGGCTGAAACTGAGCCGGTCGCCGGTCCGCCCGCCGAGACTCGGCCTCCTCCCTGGCCTGGGTCTCTAACTCGATCTCGCGCTTCCTGGCGTTCGCTTGAAGCTCAGTAAAAGTACGATAGGTGGAGTTTGACACAAACTCCCGGATATCCCTCCTCAACACGCCCAAGTACCGGCTCATCCGTGACTGCTCCGTAGACACTAGCTCGGGGCAGAACATCGCCCTCTCGTGAAACTTCCGTGTGACCACCGCAACGGAATCAGTACCCTGCTTAAGGGTCAAGAACTCCTGAATCAATCGTTCCCACTCCACTGGGGGAACATACTCATCCCTGAACATCTCAGTAAACCTCTCCCATGTCACCGCTGAAATCTCTGCCAGAGTGAAGTTCGCCGTTACGAACTTCCACCAATCCTTCGCTCCCAGACGGAGCTGGTTCAAGGCGAACCGTACCCTCAGGTGCTCCGGGCATGAGCAAGTATAGAAGCACCCCTCAATTTCGGCGATCCACCTCATCGCCGCAATCGGATCCTGCGTCCCATCGAACTCAGGGGGTTTCGTGTTGCTGAATTCCCGGAATAGCAACGAATCACCCCCTTGCGGCCTAGCAGCGGCCACAGCTGCGGTAGCGGCAGCGACTGCAGCTTCAGTCAGTGCGGCGTACCGCTCCTCAAACTCCTCCATCAGGGTGGTCTTAATGGACCCAAACATCTCCGGGATCTCAGCCCGAACTGCCGCAGCTACCTCCTCTTGAATCATCTGACGAATCTCCTCGTCACTCATACTGCTCGAACTCGCTCCATGGCGTGTCGTAACCATAATGTCTCTGAAATATAACATAAGATTATCAGAGACTCCATCAAGTACTGTTGCACTCGATAATGCAACCCTACTCAGTCTCCGACATCCAGGGATTCTTACTTGGGTTGCCCACCGACCCGGTGTCTTCGGTAGTACGGGCCCAATACTACGGACCACACCGTATCAGTATTCGTCCCAAATCTTCCTCCCCAAACCCCGAATAATGAGTACTCTACTTCTAGTATGCACTATCTACTAGCACGCTACCGAATATCTCATATAAGCAATCTCCCTAGACTAAGGCATCACAAAACAGGCCATTCTAGTCCTATCATGTATACCTAGTCTTCTAGCATGCATAACAATTCATAATTCAGTGCATAACATAACATTGTAAGGTATTCTCGGGATCTTTACCGTTCGGGCGCTGGCTGATCGTACACACTGCTCCGTTCTTGTTTACCACTTTACCATTTATAAAAATTTATGTCTTTATTAATTTTAAAGATTTTTCCTCAAATCCTCGGTTTGAGTTCAGTTACACCCGAAGGTACACCCGAATCCCTCAAACCAAGGCTCTGATACCATTTATAACACCCCCCTCTGGCACGTATCACAATATTGTCCGCTTTGGGCCACTCGGCACGAGGACTTCCCAGGGGGTCACCCATCCCGGTACTACTCCCGCCCGAGCATGCTTAACTGTAGAGTTCTTATGGGATCTGCTGCCCTTACGGCTTTAAAACGCGTTGTGTTAGGGAAGGTATCCACACCCCTTATAAGGAATGATTAGTTCTCCTTCCCAGCCGATGTGGGATCAGATCTAACCCACTTTCACCCCCCATTATAGGGTTCGACGTCCTCGTCGAACACATCGACCCGTGCCCTAGCTCTGCTACCAATTGTAACAACGCAAATTTTCAAATAAATTTTTCATTAAAAATAAAGTAGTTTCATTCAACCAATAATATTTATTTCATGTTTCATATCAAATACATATATAAAATCCCTAAGATCTCAATTAGCAGCAGTGTGTATGCGTCATGCCGGCGCCCTCCCACGGTCCTCGCTAGTACCTGAAACACATACATAACAACTTGTAAGCATAAATGCTTAGTGAGTTCCCCAGTATACCACTACACATATACGCCTTTCCAGGCCCGAACCTTACGGTCCACAGTACAACGCCTTCCGGCCCATGAGATAATCGCCTTCCGGCCATAATATTTTGCCTTCCGGCCCATAACATATTGCCTTCCGGCCTGTAACATATTGCCTTCCGGCCCGTAACATATTGCCTTCCGTCCCGTAACATATTGCCTTCCGGCCCATAAACATATGCAACACATAGTACAATTACTTAAACACATATAACACATATATCATATATCATACCTGACCTTTCTGTCACATAATACTTTGCCTTCCGGCCCATAGAACATACATAGCATGCATAGCAACTACCTTTTCAATTATAGCATATATATAACACATAACATATTCGACCTTCCGGTCACACATAGATACCCTTCTGGGTACAGTATATATTGAGAAGACTCACCTGGTAGTATGTAAACTATAAACTCTTGAAACCACTCGCACTCAGTCCGCCGATCTGCAGTCTCCCTATAATACCATATACCCTTATTAATAATCTTATCAAACAAGACAACTGACCCTACGAAATTACATGCAGGTCAACTCTGGTCAACGGTCAACTTGACCGGACTCGTCGAGTGCAAAGGCGACTCGGCGAGTCTAGACGTCCTCCCCAATTTTCCCTGTTGTTCCCCTTTCTACTCGTCGAGTATCCCTCTTGACTCGACGAGGTCCTCGTGGAAGAATTGCGAGGCCACCCCGACTCCACTCGCCGAGTCTGAAGAACAACTCGGCGAGTCCCAGTGAATCTTCAAGCTACTCGCCGAGTCTGCTCATCCGAATCGGCGAGTCCATGCCATGCAGTCGATCAACTGCTTCCTGAAACACGTATGGTCCCGAAATACACACTCATAGGACTATCTGGACCTCTAAACATCCTATTACTGGGGTATAAACACTTGGGTAACAACATAATAATCCATCTAATCATCAAATGGGTTCTATAAACCCTAACTTCATATACACATCAATCACAGAAGAACGAAATCCGAGATATTACCTGATTGATGCACTTTCTGTGTCCCCAACCCTCAGAACGTGATTCTCTTGCTGTTCCCTTAGCTAAACCTTCCTCTTCCTTGCACACAACTCTTCCAAACCCAACAATGGTCTTCAATCCTTGCTCCAGATGCACACAATCGTTCTAGGGTTCTTCTCAGTAAGCAAAAACGAACAATGACGGCCTAAGAGGCGTTATATACGATCCAAAACCAAACGGCTAGGGTTTCTGCTGAACAGCGTCGACTCGCCGAGTCCCTAATGGACTCGTCGAGTCCAGTCGCGAATCCGCGACCAAGTCTGTGGTCCTACTCAGCAAGTCAGGCACCAACTCGCCGAGTCCCCTCCTAAAATGCCCCAAAATAGTTTTAAAGCAATACCTGAAATTCCGGGCTATTACAACATACACCATCAAATATAAGAGTCATAAGGTTGCTCTTCGATTCATGAAAATGATGGTAAGGAAACTCTTTCACTAAGTAGATTTTGAGTATATAGCAATTGTGGGAATGACAAAAGGTCTAAACATTATGATTACGACATCCCTCTTCATAATTGTTTAGACACACATGTGAGCTATCTAAGAGAGGTGTATGATATTGATAAAGTCTTATCAAGGCAATCTAGTATCAGAAATCTGAACTTTGGTAAGAAAGTAAATAAAGTATGGAATTCTAGAAGTTCAGTTGATTTCTGGGTACATGTCAAAGCTAGTGGGAGCATAAGTGTTATGCTAATAGTCATCATGTTAGTGGGAGCATGATAATTATGATAAGTATTGCAAGTTAGCAATGTTAATTATAGAAACCAAAAGTTTCAATTAGGAAAAGTTGTTTTGCTATAATTAAGGGAGAGGAAATTATACTTCATCTCAAATCTATAAGCTTAGATCGTGAGGTTTAAATCATTTAGTCAAGGAAATATATATGAATTTCATGTTGGAATGGGTCAACATAAGGAAATTATGTATATGGGTCCATTATTTGCGTTCTTAAATTCGATTATGATTACGGCATCCCTTTTCATAATCTGAACTTGGCAAATAGAAATGGAAATGTTATAGCAAAAGTCTGGTTTAGTCTTTATGTGAGACATCATGAATCGTGTCCCATATGCTTTGGATATAGGATCGATTACATGTGCTATATTCATCCTTTCTAAAATTTTCCAAATGCCTGGGGCATTAAGAAGGGAAAAGGTTTAGAACTGGATATGACTAAAAGGATTAAACAATTATTGAGGACAATCTAAGGTTTACCAAAGATTGGTTACTCAAGGACAGTTGGAAGTATAGTGATAATTCTGGAAGGACTATATTGACATAATCTGTAAGGAGGCAACTCTTGTTCAAAAGTGATAGTCAAAATGGAATCTGGAAATGTTTCAAAGTTAGAATTTTCAATCTGTTTAAGATTAGGAAACTTAATGCAAGAAGGATGTTTCTAAGGAGATGATCTCTTTTGAAATTCCCTGTAATGGTTGTTGTCAAGTCTGTCTGACTTTGTGCATAATCATTACGAGAGGATCAATGCATATAAGTTTAGAATCTAACAGATGCTTGGAGCATGGGACAACTATTGTTTTAAATTCAAGAATATAGTTGATAGCTGAAACAGTATACAATGAATAATGTGTAATCATATGGTGATAAATAAAAGGTGTTTTATTTATGTTCATAGGTTTTGATACCATATTGGATTCAATTATTCTTGTGTTTCATTTTGCATGTTTTGACTTCCAGAATAAACTAGGTTATTCTTCCGGAATGACTAAGTTATTCAAACCATCCACAGTCGGTCATATGTTGGAAGTAGATATGAATCAAGACTGTCATGGGTTGGCTTGTAGAGGTCTAAGATGTTGGACAATGGGCTACAACACTCATGAGTGCTCATAAGTTCTGAGTATTGGATTCAACCCGCGCTCATTGGAATCACTTCATGGATTTTATCACGAGTGATCATGAGACGATAATATCTTATATTCTTCAAACCTAGAGATATGAGTTTTTACTATGAGTTGGTTGTACATTGATTGCACGAAAACGCATTTGGTAACTTGGTGCTATAAAACGTGCCTTTGTGTATGATTCAACAAGTAGTAGAACAAGCCATATGAGTCGAAGTTTATCCATTCCTTTTACCTTCGGGATAAAAGCGATATCTGGGGGCCCCTCGATGATTTGATGATGACAAATGGAAGTGCTCAGCCGGGCCATGACTGATTTGATTTGTTCAATTAGTCAGTCGTCATAAATCGGAAATTGGGAAACAACAAATGGATAGAGAGAATGATTATAATCCATGTCTCAGTCCATATGATATTTAGAATGGAGGAATATATGATCCCTTATCTAATGGACGCGTCATTGATTTGTTCAGAGTTCGACAACGGCTTTAAGAGCTACGATTGCTAGTCGGGTTATGAAGTCGTACTTGCAATAATAGTTTTAGACTTATCCAAGTGGGAGACTGTTGGATTAGATGTCTAAGCCCATAACTATTATTGGTATGTACTTGACCCGAGAGTAGCATGGTCCATTTGGGTTGCATATCATCAGGAAAATTTGTTAGGATGGACTTTTGAGAGAAGGTTATTTATGGTTTATTAATATATTATAAGTTATAATATATTAATATGAAATCATATGTTTTAATTAGTATCGATCAAGAATTAATTTGGAATTAATTTAGTGATCAAAAGAGACTAATTAAATTTATGGGGACTAATTATGAAAATTAGTTATATTTATATGTGTTGGGCTTATAATCCATGTTGGACCAAGTTTATGTATGGATACATAAAGAGTTGGGCCACATGAACAATGGATCATAAAACCCATGGGTATGGATTATGGGTTATACCCATGACACTTGGAATCCTACATATAAATAGGTTACTCCATAGCCAAAATCACCACTTCTTTTCTTAAAGAAATATGGAGGTGTTTTGGTGCATGGAATTCTCTCTCAAGAGCCACCTTTGTCCTAGGTGTGTTGTGATTCCATTTGAGGCATTTCATACTATTGGTGCTAAGCTCTTAAGGCCAAATACATCAAGACTTCAAGCCACATAAAAGGTATGTTTCCCTAACTAGTATATTATATTTATGTCAAATGCATGCTAGTTATAGATTTAATGCCTTGGAAACCATTTGCATGTATAATTAGTGAAAACATAGATCCAAGGTATTTAGGGTTCTATGTGCACCATAGGATGTTGTATTATACCAAAACCCAATTGGTAATACACTTCCTCAACTGCGACACATGAAAGGTGTCGTGAATCTGACCGAGCTCCGTAGGTAGATCCAAACGGTAGGCTACCCTGCCTACTCTCGCGATTACCCTAAAAGGCCCAATATATCGAGGCCTCAACTTTCCACTCTTCCAGAATCGAATCACTCCTTTCCAAGGAGAGACCTTTAAGAGTACAAGGTCACCAACCTGAAACTCGAGCTCGAACCGACGCCTGTCTGCATAAATCTTCTGGCGACTCTGACCGGTCAACAATCTCTACCTGACCTGCTGTATCTGCTCCGTCGTCTGAAGCACAATCTCCCTACTACACATTACCCGTTGCTTCACCTCTCCCCAGCAGATGGGGGTCCGACACGTCCTCCCATACAACAGCTCAAAGGGTGGCATACCAATGCTCGAGTGATGGCTTTTGTTGTATGAAAACTTAGCCAAGGGTAGATAGGTGTCCCAACTCCCTCCAAAATCCAAAACACAAGCTCGGAGTATATCCTCGAGCGTCTGAATCGTCTGCTCACTCTACCTGTCCATCTGTGGGTGGTATGCGGTACTGAAATGCAGTCTCATTCCCAACTCCTCGTGAAACTTCTTCCAAAATCTCGAAGTAAATCGTACGTCCCGATCTGAAACAATCGACATCGGGACCCCATGTCGCGATATCACCTCCCTCACATACAACTATGCCAACCTCTCAGTAGAAGTGCTCTCATTGATACCAAGAAAATGAGCGCCCTTCGTCAACCTATCCACAATCACCCAAAGTGCATCGACCCCTCTCGCAGTACTTGGCAATTTGGTGATAAAACCCATGGTAATCTGTTCCCACTTCCACTAGGGAATCTCGAGCGGCTGCAGCTTACCATGCGGACGCTGGTGCTCGGCTTTAACCTGGCGACAAGTCAGGCACCTCTCGACGAACCATGCAACACCCCTCTTCTTACAGGGCCACCAATACTCCTTCTTTAGGTCCAAATACATCTTAGTAGCCCCGGGATGGATCGAGAACTTCGATCGATGTGCTTATTCCATCAAAATGGTATGCGTCCCGCCGACAAACGGTACCCAAAACCGACCCTGAAATGTCATAAGTACCTGACTATTGGTAACAAATTCCGATAACTGCCCGACAACCCGCTCCCTCTTTCGGTTTTTTGGTCTCGTAGCCTCAGCCTGGGCCCCTCGGATGGTGTCTAATACCAGAGTCATCACCGTCAACCTCATACAAATGTCTCGTATCGGGGCGCTCTCCGTCCTCTGGCTCAAAGCATCGGCTACGACATTGGCCTCGCCCAGGTGGTATAGGATCTCACAATCATAATCCTTCACCACATCTAACCATCTCCTTTGGTGCATATTCAGCTTTGGTTGATCCATCAAGTACTTCAGACTCTTGTGGTCCGTGTATATGGTACACCGAACCCTATATAGATAGTGTTGCCAGATCTTGAGGGCAAACACCACAGCCCCCAGCTCCAGATCATGGGTGGGATATCTTGACTCATGAGAGTTCAGCAGCCTCGATGCATACGCTATAACGTGCCCCCTCTGCATAAGCACTGCCCCTAACCCAAATATTGATGCATCACAATGTACCACAAAATCCTTCATCCCTTCCGGGAGTGCGAGCACCGGGGCTTCACACAACTTCTGGTGAAGTGTCTCAAATTAGGACTACTGCTCCGGACCCCATGAAAATGCAACACCCTTCTGGGTCATCTTGGTAAGTGGCACAACGATATTGGAGAAATCCCTAATAAACCTCCGATAATAGCCGGCCAATCCCAAAAAACTCCTGATCTCAGTGGGTGATATCAACACCTCCCATCTCATCACTGCCTCGATTTCAGCCGGATCAACCAATATCCCTTTTTGGTTAACAAGATGCCCTAGGAACTAGACCTCTCGTAACCAGAAATCACAGTTGGAGAATTTAGTATACAGCCTCTCCGATCTCAGAACTCCAAGGATTTCCCTCAAATGCTCCTCATGCTGCTCTCTAGACCTCGAATATACCAAAATATCATCAATGAATACGATCACCGACCGATCCAACATCGGCCTGCACACCCTATTCATGAGATCCATGAACACAGTTGGGGCATTGGTGAGGCCAAAAGGCATCACCACAAACTCGTAATGTCCATAACGAGTTCTGAATGCAGTCTTCTGGATATCTTCATCCTGAACCCTCATCTGATGATAACCCCACATCAAGTCTATCTTGGAGAACCAAGATGCCCCCTGCAATTGATTGAACAGATCATCAATCCTAGGTAATGGATACCAGTTCTTGACCGTCAACTTGTTTAACTCCTGGTAATCAATACACATATGGGGTGAACCATCCTTCTTCTTGGCAAAAAGGATTGGTGCTCCCCAAGGTGAGCTACTCATTCGAATAAACCCCTTTCCCAACAGCTCCCGAAGCTGCGAGGATAACTCCTGAATCTCTGGTGGAGCTAGGCGATAACGCGCCTTGGCGATGGGTGCTACTCACAGAACCAAATCGATACGGAACTCCACTTGCCTTTCCGGAGGCACGCCCAGTAGTTCCTCGGGAAACACATTCGAAAAATCGCACACTACTGGAACCTCGTCAACCGAACTTGGCCTCCCCGCGGCCACTCGTGTGTCCATCACATAGGTTATGAATCTACTGCAGCCCTGCTGCAAACTTTGTCTCGCCCTGGCAGCCGAACAAAACGCTGACCCACATCGGGTCCCCTCACCATACACGGTAAGCAATCCCCCACTAGGGTCTCGTATGGTCACCAACTGTCTCTCGCAGTTAATGACTGCTCCAAAGTTATTCAACCAGTTCATGCCCAAGATGACACAGAGATCTCCCATCACCATAGGAACTAGATCTATAGGGAACCTGACACCAAAAATCTCGAGCACACATCCTCAAATCACGTCGGTGGCATATACCGCTTTCTCATCCGCTATGGAAACCCTCAGGGATTGACTCATCACCTCCCGATCAATACCGATGTGCTAACTAAAATCCAAAGATACAAAAGACCGACTCGCACCCGAGTCAAATAATACCAAGGCACGTACAGAATTCACAAGAAAAGTACCTACGCATATCATAATATAAGCACAATATCTCAGCATAAAAGTAAATACACGAAAGAATACATACCAGCCACGACACCGGGCGCCGCGTGGACCTCCTCCGCAGTCAACTGAAAAGCTCTCCCACGAGCCTTTGGAGCCTCAGCCTTCGCCGGTCGAGTCTTGGTAACCCTTGCAGCAGGCGCAGATCCCTGGTGAAGCTGATGACACTCGGCCTTCTGATGGCCGGTCTGGCTGCAATGGAAGCAAACCATAAATCCCTTGGGGCAATCCCTGGCGATGTGCCCCTCCTTGCCACATTTGTAGCAAGCACCTGATCGATGGGCCCCCTCATGACCCTTGCTGCACTTTTCGCAAGTGTGGCCCTTCTGACCTCCCGTCCTCGAATTGGCGGACTTGGTCCACTTGGCTGCCGGCTGAGACTAAGCCGGTCGCCGATCCACCTGCTGAGACTCGGCCTCCTCCCTGGCCCAAGTCTCCAACTCGATCTCCCTCTTCCGTGCATTTTCCTGGAGCTCAGGAAATGTTCGGTATGTCGAGTTCGATACGAACTCCCGAATATCCCTCCTCAGAATACCCAAATATCGGCTCATCCATGCCTGCTCAGTAGACACCTGCTCAGGGCAGAACATCACCCTCTCATGGAACTTCCGGGTGACCACAACAACTGAATCATTACCCTGCTTGAGGGTCAAGAACTCCTAAATCAACCGTTCCCTCTCCACCGAGGGAACATACTCGACTCTGAACATGGTAGTGAATCTCTCCCAAGTCACTGTTGAAATCTCTACAAGACTGAAGTTCGCCGTCATGAATTTCCACCAATCGTTCACTCCTAGGCGGAGCTGGTTCAAAGCGAACCGTACCCTCAGATGTTCCGGACATGAACACGTATAGAAGCACCCCTCAATGTCAGCAATCCATCTCATCGTAGCGATCGGATCCTACATCCCATCAAACTCGGGTGGGTTCGTGTTGCTGAACTCCCAGAATAGCAACGAGTCACCTCCCTGAGGTCTAGCAGCAGCCACAGCTGTTGTAGCTGCAAGGGCTGCGACCTCAGTCACCGCGGCATACTGCTCATCGAAAGTCTCCAAGAACGTGGTCTTGATAGACCCAAACATCTCCGGAATCTCAGCCCGGATTGCCGCAGCCACGTCATCGTGGATCATCTGACGAAGCTCCTCGTCAATCACACCGCTTGTCCGAGGTCTGTGGCATGTCCCAACCATAATGCCTATTAAATACAACATAAAAATATCAGAGACTCAATCGAGCATACTCTCACTCGATAACGCAACCCTCCTCGACCTCCGATACCCAAAGGATTCTTACTTGGGCTGCCCACTGATCCGGTGTCTTCAGTAGTACGGGCCCTATACTACTGACTAGACCGCATCAGCATTCACCCCATGTCCTCCTCCTTGGACCCCGGATCACGAGTACTCTATTCTTGCTATGCATTGGCTACCTACTTGCTCTCAAGACATCTAATAGTAGCAGGATTCCCTAGACTAAGGCATCACAAATCAGGCCACTCTAGTCCTAATACGAATACCTAGTCTACTCTATCATGCATAACGTATCATAACATATCTCATAACACATATTGTAAGAGTGTTTTGGGGATTTTACCATTCGAGTGCTAACTGACCGTACACACTGCTTCTTCTTTGGTTATCACAAAATCTCTTATAAAATTTTATGCTTTTATTATTGAATTTTTTTCTCAAATCCTCGGTTTGAGTTCAGTTATGCCCGAAGGTGCACCCGAATCCCTCAAACCAAGGCTCTGATACTAATTTGTAACAACATAAATTTTCAAAACAATTTTTTGATTTGTTAAACATGTTTTCGTCCAAATCAAGTCATAAAAATCCAATGTATCATATCATCATACGAAACATATAAATCCCAAGATCATAAAATAAATCTTCCGCTAGTGTGTACAGATCACGCCGGCGCCTTCCCACGGTCCTCGCTAGTACCTGAAACACATAACACAACAAATATATGCATAAATGCTTAGTGAGTTCCTTAAAATACTACTTACGCACATACGCCCTTCCAGGCCATGACCTTCCGGTCCATGTGTCTCAAGGGACTTCCGTCCCGACCCGGTAAACCTTCCGGTCGTACCCGCGTCGACCTTCCAGTCCACATCACAATGCCTTTCGGCCCATACATAAATGCCTTCCGGCCCATAACATAATGCCTTCAGGCCCATATCAAGCATAGGATACATAGCACATACAAACAGTTAACTTATTCATAGACAATGCATTCAACTCATGACATATCCAACCTTCCTGTCACACATAAATACCCTTCCGGGTTTAGTATAGTGAGAAGACTAACCTCGTAGAAATTCTAGAATATCACGTGCTCGCTATATCTGAATCTCGAAACGAAGAACCAACCCCGCCTAATCATAATGAAATATCATTCTAATTAATATAGACTTCTAAGACTAGGCTTCACTCTTTTTATTATTCCTCGGAGGGGTAAAAGACCATTTCACCCATCCTTGACTCAATGTCCACATGTTGACCAAAACCCTAAAAGTCAACAAAAGTCAACATACCACAGTACGCGGGGTGTACCGGCTTCTGTACCCGGGGCGCACATCAATGAACCACAATCGGGGTCTCAACCCCTTACGCTGCACATACTGGGAGTTACGCCCAACGTAATTCCCAGATTCAGCCATACCATATTTTTGGTCTTAAATGGTTAAGACACTTCTTCAACTTCTAGATCCAGCTCTCTTTAAGTCTCCTAACCCATAAAGTCGGAACGTTTAAGCCTTGGTATGGCTGTAAAGGCTCATACACTTTCTAATACCTTTCCTTTTCAACTCAAAAGATCTAGATCTCATGCATGGCTAATCATTTACATCCAAGATTACATTTTTATGAACATACAACTCAAATAGACCTGGAATATGATAGATCTAAGCCAATGGAGACTACTTGCTCATAAAGTCTCCATCTTTGGGACCAAAACCCTAGAAATTGGTCCAAGAAGCATAACATAAGAACTACAAGGCAAGATCTGAACTTTTTACCTCAAGAAGAAGCTCCAACCTTTGCTATCCACGGATCTACACTTGTACACCAACTTCTAGCCTCCACAATGGACTCCTCTTCTCTTTTGCTACCTTGAAATGACACCTCAAAGCTTAGAACACTCACACTCAAGCTATAAACAAAGGAACAACTCTCTTAGGGTTTCTTTCTGAAGGATGGTGGCTGAGGAACTAAGCCATCTCATTCCTTTTATAGCCAACAACCCAAATTAGGGTTTTGGGTCTGGACTGATTACGCTCGGTGTAACCTTGGGTACGCTCAGCGTACCCGGTGATAACGCATTTAATGAGGCGCGGGAGTACGTGCAGCGTACTCCTTGTACGCCCAGCGTACTCGCCCAACACAAAGGCCAAAAATGACAATTATTAAAAAGATGAAGGGCTAATTGGTTGTACCTCAATTTCGGGCTGTTACACATCCCCAATCCATGTATAAATCTGAATTGTTTATATTCATTTTGTCAGAGCAACTCTTCGAGTTGGAGGTCCAACTCGTCCAGTAGAGATGGAGATAGCCGCATGATTTTTATTATCTACTCGACGAGTTGGAGTACCCCAACTCGACGAGTAGGAGCTAAGTGTGGAAACCCTAATTTTCAGGGTTTGCACCCTATTTAAAGATCATTAAGACCTTCATTGTGCCTCCCTGATCACTTTACCACCGTAAGAGAAACCCTAAATGAGATGGTATCATCTATGAGATAGTGAGATGCTAAAAGTATGTATTTTGGTGCCTCCTTTGAACGAGTTTGAGGAGAAAAGGCTTGGAGCGAGAAGAAGCCAGTGGATCTAGTATTATTTCAGTGTTAGCTGCCATCTGGAGGTGAAAAGTTATCACCTTAACCATTTGTTTGATAGATCTCTCTACTAGGGATTTTATGGCCATTTCCATCCTCTCCTTGTGTCCCTTAGTTGTTTGAGCATGCCTTGAAGATAAGACTTCAGATCTGGAGAGTATGAGGTGCCTTAGGTCTAAAGATTGAAGCTCTTTTGAGCTATTGGCCAAATTTCATGCATTAAACCTTTTTTGAGCTTTGGGTTGCCCAATATACCTTGCATGAATGTAAAGTTTGCAGCTTTACGTAATATTTCAGCCTTAGAAGGCTAGATCTAGAGTATGGGGCCTTTGTTTTGCTTAAAAACTTCTGAATGAGGGAAAGGACCGAAGAGACTTGACGATTTGGTGAGCCAACTCGATGAGTTGGTTAGGGTTTTCCCCGATATTCTACACATGTTACAAAGTCGATGAGTTGGTGAGACAACTCGAGAGTTGAGTTGGATTTTCCAGAGAAACGAAGGAACTAGACGAGTCACACAGATGCACTCGACGAGTTCGGTCAATATGGATTGTTAACTTGAGCATCAAATTCTGTTGACTTTTAGGGTTTGGTCGGAAGTGGACTTTGGAGACCATGGAGGGGTAAAATGGTCTTTCACCCATTCAGAGATTTAGAAAAGAGGTTATCTTATGATCGTTAGAGTTGTTGTTATAAAGTGTTAATTAGATATGATTATGATATGTAGCCAGAGTCTAGACCGATCAGTGAGTACAGGACCTACTTGCTTAGATAGGAGGTGAGTCTTGTCACTATACTTACCTGAGTGGCACTACTGTATGACCGTAGGGTCTTAGCAGAGTTATTGACCGAAGGGTATTATGTGCTTATATTGAGTTATGTAATATTATGGATTTTGTCTTTTGATTTTTGGTGTATATTATTCTGTGCTTTTATTGAGTTAGGACCAAAGGGTCCAACCCGAGACGTGAGACCGGAGGGTTCTCACCAAGACACTGTAGTAGAGGGTCCAAACCGAGTCGTGAGACCGGAGGGTACTCACCGAGACATTATACTGGAGTTTTCAAGTTGAGTCGTGAGACTGGAGGGTCATCACTAGGACACATGACCAGAGGGTCATCACTAAGACACATGACCAGAGGGTCCTTATTATAGATATAGCCATGAGAGGCTACTTATTTGTGTGTGGTATTTTAGGGAACTCACAAAGCTCCGTGCTTACAGTGTTGCGTGTAATGTGTTTCAGGTAGCTCTCAGGTTCGTTGGAACGCATTGGCTTGATTGTACACACCACTTTGAGATTATGTTTTGAAGTTTCTGGGATATTGTCAAACATTTTGTTGTCTTGTGTTTTGAACCACTTATACATTTGGTTTTTAAGAAATGTGAGATTGTGTTTTATGGGGTTTTAAAAATGAAAAATTTGTTTGAAAATTTTAGAGTGTTACAAGTTGGTATAAGAGCCTTGGTTTGAGGGATTTGGATGTACTCTCGGGTATGTCTGGACTCAAAATGAGAACTTGAGAAAAACTTTCTAAAAATGATTTTTCTAAAACAAATAAGATCTTTTAAGAGAAAAAGAGATGCAGTAGTGTGTACAATCAGCCAGAGCCCGGACAATGATTTCCTAAAATACCATTACTTATTTATATTATGAGATACTTATGAGATATTAGAGTTGCATGCTAGAGGATTGGCTAGGTATTTCAGGAATGTAGAGCTAGAGTTGTCTTATTCATGATGCCTTAGCCTAGGGGATGCTATTGATTGATATTATCTGCAATTTGCTCAGTATATGTGTTGATTAGGAGTACCTAGCAACAAACTTTTAGAGAGAGCTTTGAGTCTAGGAGTAATTTAGGAGAGATACCTAGATGTGCATTGAGAAATCTAGAAAGAGTAGTTTGATATCCGTGAGGGATAGAGTACTTGTGAATTAGGATCCAAGGAGGAGAACTGTAGCACCCGATTCCCGGTACGCACTTAATTCAAAGTATTTTTTATGCTTATGTTTTTCTCTGGGACTCGATGAGTTAGAGGCCCAACTCGTAGAGTAGAGTCGGGACCCGCGGACATTTAAAGTGACCTACTCGACGTGTTGGTAGACTGACTCGGCAAGTAGCTACTGTTTGAGTAAAACCCTAATGTAAGGGATTGAACCCTATTTAAGCATCTCATTCAGCCTCCCTTCATCCCTATTGCTCTCAGAAATCTCCATATCAAACCCTAATCGTTTGTGTAAAGATCTAAGGCTTTTGTGGTGGTTTTTGGTGATTTTGGAACATAAGAAGGAAGAGAAAGACTTAAGGATTCAAGAGGAGGCCAGAGGAGTTTGAGTTTATGCACCCTCTGCAGTTCTTTAGAGGTATAAAGTTGATACTTTGCTCTTTCATGTCTTAGAACCCTTTTTGCGGTGATTTAGGGATTTTATGAGCCATTCTTGGTGACTAATCATGAGTGCAAGCATGGTTGGGAGCTAAGACTTAAGATCCAAGGTCTTTAAGGGGTTACAAGGCAGAAATGGGACAGATTTTGGAGCCTTAGAGAGCCCCATACATCATAAGAGTCTCATTTAGGGCCATTTGAACTCATAGCCCCATGCATGCACGTAAAGTTTGTGTAATAATGTGAATTTTCAAAACTAGTTTTCATTTTTCAAATAACATAAAACTCATTCAATATTATCAAATATCATGTTTAACAAATGTCATCATGATAAAAACATATCCCAAGATCATAAAATAAATCTTCTGCCAGTGTGCACGGATCATGCCAGCGCCTTCCCTTGATCATCGCTAGTACCTGAAACACATAACACATAACACTGTAAGCATAAATGTTTAGTGAGTTCCCCAAAATACCACATAAAACATATACACCACTTAAGGCCATATCTCTATGGAACCTTCCGATCCATGTGTCTTAAGGGATGTCCGTCCAAACCTTGGTAAACCTTCGGGCACTTCTCATATGACCTTCCGGTCCTCATCATCTTGACCTTCCGGTCAATACACTGTTGACCTTCCGGTCTATATCATGGTACTCATAACATAGCATAACACATACATATCACATAGCAACATATATCACATACTCTGCATAGCATATAAGTCTTTCCAGTCACACATAGTTACCACTCTAGGTAAGTATAGTGAGAAGACTCACCTCGTATGAAGTCGGATAAACTCTCGTGCTCAAATATCCCGGCCTAGCCTCCTACTATCAGCAGGATAAAATTTCTAATCAAATTCCTTTCATGTTCTCATCTATAATAATAGGTAGAAGACCATTCTACTCCGCCTCCCCCCCTTTGACCTCTCTTGAATCAGCTTGACCAAAACCCCAAGGTCAATGGAAGTGAACTCTAGTCAACAATCAAACTTTGATCAGACTCGTCGAGTGCACATGGGTGACTCAGCGAGTCCAAGCATGTCCTCTGGATCCTTCTAAAGCCTCACTTGACTCGTCGAGCGAACCTTCCACACAACGGGTTACCACTAGTCATGAATCATGGGGCAACCCCGACTCGACACGTCGAGTTCTGTTATGGACTCGACAAGTTCGTTCCATGGCAACACCCAATTGACCTTCTGAGGTCAGATCTGTTTCCCTAACTTATAGATCTGACCTTAACATGCACAATAATGACGTAAAGGTCCAACCTTTACACTCATGCAACATCCATAATGCTTCTTTCGGTGAAATAGCCTCTAAAATTGCAACCTAGGTTCATATCTCTAATGGAATAGCATAAAGTAGGGTAGATAGGACTCTCTGGACCTCTTAAGGTCTAGATCTAAGAAGAACTCCACCTTGAGACCTCATATACTTCAAATCCAAGATAAAGAAATCATAAGAAAACCCTAGATTCAAGTAGATCACCAAATACACGAGGTTGAGCACATATTTATAACTCTAGCAGCCTCTTCTAATCAAAAGATGGTAGATCTGAGCTCCTCAACCCTCCTAGCATGCCCTCCATCCTTCTTTCTTGCAAAAAAAACTTAAAATTATGAAAATGGCTTATTCTCTCTCTAACAACGCTCTCAGGTGCTTGGGCGCTCTCAAGGGTGAAGGTGGCTGCAAATGAGGGCCATAAGGACCTTTAAATAGGGCACATGCCCAAAGTTTTAGGGTTTCTATCCACAGCGCGGACTTGTCGACTCCACCCATCGACTCATTGAGTCCGTTCATTAATCCAGTCAGCAAATCGTGATCCTACTCGACGAGTCTAGGCGTCAACTCGTCGAGTCCCTCCTCATAACTCAAAATAAAAAATTTAAATATGGTACCTCGAAATCCAGATGTTAAAATTCTCCCCCACTAGAATCAGACTTTGCCCTCGAAGTCTCATTCTGCAAACAACTTTGGGTGCTGCTACCGCATCTCCGCCTCCGGCTCCCACGTCAGCTCGGACCCTCTCTGATGTTGCCACTGGACCTGAACCAGGGAAACCTCCTTGTTCCTCAGAACCTTGATCCTCCGATCCAGGATCATGATTGGCTTCTAAACATAATTCAGGCTCACATCCACCTGAATATCCTATAGTGGCACTACCGCCGACTCGTCGGCTATACATATCCTCAACAGAGACACGTGGAAGGTATCATGTATCTGGCCCAACTCTGCAGGTAGCTCTAAACGATACGCTACCCTGCCACCATCGCGGTCACCCTGAAAGAACTAATGTACCGGGCCCCAGCTTACCCGTCTTCCTGAATCGGATCACTCCTTACCAAGGAGACACCTTCAGGAGTACGAAGTCTCCAGCCTGAAACTCAAGATCGGATCGTCGCATATCCGCATAACTCTTATGGCGACTCTAGGTTGTTAGCATTATCTGCCTGACCTGTTGTATCTTCTCAGTCGTCTGAAGCACTATCTCAGTGCTACCCATCACTCGTTGCCCTACCTCTCCCCAACAGATGGGAGTCTGATACCTCCTCCCATACAACAACTCAAAAGGAGGCATACCAATGCACGAATGGTGGCTGTTGTTATAGGAAAACTCAACCAATGGTAGGTATGTATCCCAACTTCCTTGGAAGTCCAACACACATGCTCGAAGCATGTCCTCGAGTGTCTGAATCATCCGCTCACTCTATCCGTCCGTCTATGGGTGGTATGTGGTGTTGAAATGCAACCTCATACCCAACTCCTCATGGAATTTCTTCCAGAACCTGGAAGTGAAACGTACATCTCGATCTGACACAATCAAGATCGGTACTCCATACCGTGATACCACCTCCCTCACATATATCTCTGCTAGCCTTTATGCAGAAATGCTCTCATTGATAGCAAGGAAATAGGCGATCTTCATTAGCCGATCAACCATCACCCAAATTGCATCGACACCCCTCGCGGTACTCGGCAATTTGATGATGAAATCCATAGAAATATGTTCACACTTCCACTGGGGAACCTTAATTGGCTGTAACTTGCCATGCGGATGCTGGTACTCAGCCTTAACCCTGTGACAGGTCAAGCACCTCTCTACGAACCATACAACATCCCTTTTCATGTAGGGTCACCAATAATCTCCTTTCAGGTCTAAATACACCTTAGTGGCCCCGGGATGGATTGAGAAACTCGATCTGTGTGCCTCCTCCATCATGATAGCACGTGCCCCGCCTGTGAACGATACCTAAATCCGACCCTAAAAGGTCATAAGCCCTCGACTATCGGTAATCACCTCATGCGGTTTTCTAGTCTCACAGCCTCTGCCTGAGCCTCTCGGATGGTATCCAACACCGGAGTCATCACCTCATCCTCATACAAATATCTCGTATCAAGGCACTCTCCACCCTACGTCTCAGAGAATTGGCTACAATGTTAGCCTTACCCGGGTGGTACAGGATCTTGCAGTCATAATCCTTTACCATATCCAACCATCTCCTCTGGCACATGTTCAGGTTGGGTTGATCCATCAAGTACTTCAAACTCTTGTGGTCCGTGTATATGATACACCAAACTCCATACAAATGATGATGCCATATCTTGAGGTCAAACACCACGGCCCCCAACTCCAATCGTGGGTGGGATACCTCACCTCATGAGGCTTTAGCTGCCTCAATACGTACGCTGTCACCTGCCCTCTCTACATAATCACCGCAACCAGCCTCGATGTCGATGTGTCACAATATACAACAAAATCTTCCATCCCTTCTGGGAGGGCTAACACAAGTGCTTCACATAATCTTTGGCAAAGCGTCTCGAATGAGGCATGCTACTCTAAACCCTAACTAAAAGTCATGCCCTTCAGGGTCAACCTGGTGAGAGGAACGAAACTCTTAATGAAATCTATGATAAATCACCAATAGTAGCCGATCAATCCCAGAAAACTCCTGATCTCGGTGGGGGATTTCGGTACCTCCCATCTCATAACCACCTCAATCTTTGCCGGATCAACCAATATCCCATTCTAGTTAACGAGGTGTCCTAAGAACTGGACCTCTTGTAACTAGAAATCACACTTGGAGGATTTGGCAAAAAGCCTCTTCGACCTCAATACTCTGAGAATCTCTCTCAGATGCTCCTCATGCTACTCTCTAGATCTCGAATATACCAGAATATCATCGATGATACGATCGTCGGCCGATCCAACATCGACCTGCACACCGTGTTCAAAAGATTCGTGAATGGTACCGGTGTATTGGTGGACCCAAAAGGCATCACCACAAACTCATAACGCCCATAACGAGTCCTGAATGCCATCTTCTGGATATCTTCATCCCGCACTCTCATCTGTTGATATCCAGACCTCAATTTTATCTTGCAGAATCAAGACGCTCCTTGCAACTGATTGAACAGATCATCGATCCTCGGTAATGGATAACAGTTCTTGACCTTCAACTTGTTTAACTCCCAGTAATCAAAGCACATCTAGTGTGAACCGTCCTTTTTGTTGACAAAAAGGATTGACGCTCCCCATGACGAGCTACTCGGTCTAATAAACACCTTTCCCAGCAGTTCCTGAAGCTGCAAGGATAACTCCTGCATCTCTGGCGTTGCAAGGCGATAAGGCGCCTTGGCGATAGGCACTGCCCTCGGAACCAAATTGATGCGGAACTCTACCTGCCTCTCAGGAGGCACACCCGATAACTCCTCGGGAAAACATATGGGAACTCATGCACTATCGGAACATCATCAATCGAACTCGGTCTCTCCATGGCCACTTGTGCATAAGCTACAAACCCGCTGCAACCCTGTTGTAAACTCTGTATCGCTTTAGAAGATGAACAAAATTGTGGGTACCCTCTCCATATACCATTAGCACTCCCCAACTAGGGTATCATATCGTCACTATCTACCGCTCGCAATCTATAACCACCCCAAATTGGCTCAACCGATCCATGCCCACTATAATGCAAATGCCCTCCATCGCAATCGGGACCAGATCTATCGGATACTCAACGCCGAAGATCTCAAGTATATATCCTCAAATCACACCAGTAGGATACACCGCTCGCTCATCAGCCATGTAAACTTGTAGAGGTCGAATCAACGCCTCTCGTCGAATACTGATGTGCTGACTAAATGCTAACGACAAAAATGATCGACTCGCACCCGAGTCAAATAACACCAAAGCAGTTACAGAATTCACAAGAAAAGTACCTACGCATATCATAAAATAAGAAAAATATCTCAACTCAACATAAATAAATGAAAGAATACATACCAGCAACGACATCGGGCGCTGCACGGACCTCCTCCGCTGTCAACTAGAAGCCTCTCCCACGAGCCTTGGGTGTCATTACCTTTACTGGCCAACCGTCAGTAGCTCGTGCAGTAGCAGGGGTAGATCCCTGAACTGATCCCTGTAAAAACTACGGGCACTCGGCCTTCCGATGGCCCGTCTGGTTGCAATGAAAGCAAATCATAAATCCCTTGGGACAGTCCTTGGCTGTATGCCCCTCCTTGCCATATTTGTAGCAAGCACCCGGCTGACAGACTCCATCATGTCCCTTGCTGGACTTCCCACAAGTGCGACCCTTCTTGCCCCTGGATCTCGAATCGGTGGGCTTAGCCCGCTTGGCTGCCGGCTGAGACTATATTGGTCACCTATCCTTCCCCTGAGACTTGGCCTCCTCCCTGGCCTGAGTCTCCAGCTCAATCTCCCTCTTCCGGGTATTTCCCTGAAGCTCAGCAAATGTCCGGTAAGTCGAGTTCGCCACGAACTCCTGGAGGACCCTCCTCCGAATGCTCAAATACCGGCTCATGCGTGCCTGCTAAGATGACACGTGCTCAGGGAAAAACAACACCCTCTCATGGAACCTCCATGTAATCTTAGTCCTTGACTCCGTCCCCTGATTGAGGGGAAAAAACTCCTATTCCAACCATTCCCTCTCCACCAAGGGAACATACTCGTCTCTGAACATAGTAGTGAACCTCTCCTAGGTCACCTCCGAAATCTCTGCAAGATTGAAGTTTGCCGTCACAAACTTCCACTAGTCCTTCGCTCGCAAGTGAAGTTGGTTCAGTGCAAACCGAACCCTCAAATACTCTAGACACAAACAGGTGTAGAAGCATCCCTCGATATCAGAAATCCATCTCATCGTAGCAATCGGATCCTGCATCCCATCAAACTCCGGTCGCTTCGTGTTGCTGAACTCCTGGAACAACATCGACTCACCCCCTGAGGTCTAGCAGCAGCCATAGCTGCAGTTGCTGCAGCCTCAGTAACCGTTGCATATCTCTCATCAAACGTCTCAATAAAAGTGGTCTTGATAGACCCAAACATCTCCGGTATATCTGCTCGGATGGCCGCAACTACCTCATCGTGGATCATCTAACGAAGCTCTTCGTTACTCACGCCGCTGGTCTCTGGTCTGTGGCGTGTCCCGATCATGATGTCTCTGAAATACAACATAAAAATATTAGAGACTTGCATGAGTATGCACACACTCGATAACCCATACTGCCATACCCTAAAACCTAGAACGTCGGAAATGTTCTGGGGAGGAGGACGTCATGTAAAGTATCATAACAATGCAAAGTACTAAACAAGCAACAACATCATCCATTGCATTAATAGTAAAGTTTTAATACATGTGTGTTCTTTTAGTTAATAAAACAACATAATGTAATAGACACCAAAAATGAATGATCAAAATAAAAGATGAGTCTTCTCTATGCTCCGTCTTCTCAAAAACTTGTCACTGGTACTTGTCTACTGATGACCTGAGAATACAAGTTATTTTGAAAGCGTAGATCAGTATTTAAGCTGGTGAATTCATAAGTATTTTAGTGTCTTTGATTTGTAAAACTGTAAAGAAAAGACTTGTAAATGTTTCATGAAAAAGTTCATATAAGTATGAAAACCCTAGAAAATCCCATATTTCCTACTATTATAAAATGTAGTCTTCTACCAAGACCCGGCGGTTTTGGTGGTTTGCTTCTCCGTATGAATGAAGGTTTTCCCCCATGTAAAACTATTATTATCAAAATATAGTCTACCTCATCGCTTATGTGAATGTGTCACAAGACAAAATTAAAAGGGAAAATTATATAATCACTGAAATCATATCCTTTTGTCTTAGGATAAACACGACATGGTAACTCGCCGAACAGTACAATCATAGACATCCATCGATGTGCAATTTCCTACTTTAGCTAACAGTCGGGTGTGGAATGGTCAGTCCTGTATAGTATGTAGTAGTATCTCTTCATATAGTATGTAATAGTATCTCTTCACATAGTATGTAATAGTATCTCTTCATATAGTATGTAACAGTATCTCTTCATATAGTATGTAGTATATTTTTAAAGACTCATGAATGAACTGACACTTGTATGCTCTAATTGTACTAGGAATAGCAGGTAGTATCTCCTAAACTATACCTATTATAGTTTACTAATAATGTAGTTTGAAGTGTCCATGTATGTTTATACACTTTTGCTGCACAAAGTGTTGGAGCTGAAGTCGCAACTATCTTATCAATACATACATATATATATATATATATATATATATATATATATATATATATATATATGTGTGTGTATATACTCACTACATAAGTGTATAGTTATGATTTTTAAGAATACATAAGTGGAAAAGAGGTTTTTGTAATACATTTAAAGGGTTTGAAACAATAAATAATCATGACTTGATGTCAGTTTATAAAACGATTTAAAAGTAGTTTGATTGATAAGACTGTTTGAAAGCATAGCAATTCCATATGTTTGATAGTTATAAATCACATGTCATTGATATAATAACTATGATATTTAACTTGTACCCCCCCCATAAAAGTATTTAAAAGCATGAAAAAGCATTTAAAAGGTTGGTTAAGGGTTATGAACTTACCTAAAATGACTGATGCGATAGTAGGATCGGTAACGGATGCTAAGTGTCAAGTGAGGACTTGAGCACACACAGATCCTATTGAACATATAAAGACACATATATGCTTACAATTAGTGTTTATAACAACTAATTAGGTAATGGAACAACCTTAAGGACTAGGAAACACTTGTATTGAAGCGTTAACCCACATAGGGTTGCACATAAGAGGTGTAGGGCCTTACTTGGGAGTTTATGGCCCATATGGTATGAACCAGATGAGTTTACGACCCAAAGAACCTTTCCTCATGCGTTTAAGGCCATAAACTCATGCTACTAAGCATCAAGTTGTGGTTTAAGGTCTTATAAGCCAATATGAAATGCTCTATGCTCAAGTCTAAGCCCTAGGAAGGAATGGTGGCACCATTGCACCACTAACTAGTGCTCACGGACTAAGGACCATTTCCCCATGAGTTTATGGCCGTAAACATATGGTATCTTCTACCAAATCAAAGTTTAAGGTCCCTAGCTTATGATAGAAGTGTTCTAGACTTGATCCCAAGGCTTTGGAAGAGATTAGGGCTTATTAGGACCTTTAAATGGAGTTCACGGCCGAAGAAGGGTCCTTGGCCATAAAATATCTTTTGATTATCATTTCTTGAAGAATTCTAACTGTAATATAGTTGATTTAAGCATATAACAAGCTAGGACAAGAGTACTTATAGTGTAGAAGCTTGAAAGGGTGATTAAGGCTCAAGAACACTACTGTGTGTTCTTGGTGGTGTTGGTGAAATGAAGAACACTTGATTATCTATGAAATGAAGATATTTCACAGATGAAATCATTCACAAACATTAGATAATGAAGTTTATCAACTAATCAAGGAAGAAATACTTACTAAGTCTGAAGATCTAGTGAAGAACTTTGATGATACTTGAGAGAGAAATGGTTTCTAAACTTGAAAATGTGAAAAAGTGATAAAAATGACTAAGTGTCACTTATATAGTCCTTAGGGTTTACGGACCCTATACCATTTGGGCCGTAAACTCCATGTTGGGTATTTGATGTTGCGTCTTGGGCTCGTCTCTTAGCCCATTTTGTATACGGTATGGGCCTGTCCAGTTATCTGTTGCAGTACTAGGCTTTAGAACGCTCAAACTGACTCCAAAACTACTAAAATATAGCAATTTAAAGTTTGACTTTGATTGAATGCAGGGTTTGTTATAAGATAGATATTTCGAGTTGTCACATCATCCCCACGTTAAAGGGAATTTCATCCCGAAAGTAGAGTTTAAGCAAATAAGTAGTTACAAATAACTAAGTAAAAAGATGAGGATATTTCAATTTCATTTGATCGTTGCGCTCCCATGTGAATTCTGGTCCTCGCTTGGTGTTCCAGCGAACCTTCACAATCGGGATACGACTTTGTTTCGTTTGCTTGATCTCTCGGTCCATGATCTCTACAGGTTATTCCACGAAGTAGAGGGTCTCAATCTCGTCGAGTGTGATTACAATATTCTTGTTAGATAGACACTTTTTCAAGTTTGAGATGTGGAAAGTAGAATGTACGTTACTGAGTTCACGCGGTAGATTGAGTTTGTAAGCTACAAGACCGATCCTAGCAAGAATCTCAAAAGGCCCTATGTATCTTGGATTTAGCTTTCCACGCTTACCGAAGTGTATCAAGCCCTTCCAGGGTGATACTTTCAAAAGGATTCGGTTTCCCACCTGGAGTTCCAAAAGTTTCCTTCGCTTGTCTGTGAAGCTTTTCTGACGGTCTCTAGAGGCTTTCAATCGTTCACGAATCTGGATGATCTTCTCCGTTGTTTCACTTATGATTTCCGGACCTGTGAGAGTGCTGACAGGAACTTGTCCTCTAGCTAACTGGGTGTCACCTACTTCAGCCCAACACATAGGGGATCTGCACTTTCGGCCGTAGATAACTTCAAATGGAGCAGCCTTTATGCTCGTGTGGTAACTGTTGTTGTAGGAAAATTCAACAAGGGGTAAATGAGTGTCCCATGCCTTCCCAAAGACGATCACACAGGCACTCAGCATATCTTCCAAGGTTTGGATAGTCCTCTTACTCTGCCCATCGGTCTGTGTGTAACATCCGGACTCCCATGCATCTTATTTTATGCATTTATATTGGGTTTTTGGAGAGAGACTCGGCGAGTAGGCGCTCAGACTCACCGAGTAGGATCGCGGATGGTCAGAATGATTTAATGGCGGACTCGGCGAGTCCATTCGTGGACTCGGCGAGTCCATGATGTTTAATGAAACCCTAATACCCAGGGTTTGGGACCTATTTAAAGGGGCTTATAGCCACCATTTGCGGCTACCAGACCCCTGAGAGGAACCCAAAGAGATACAAACAGTTTGTGAGGAAGAAGAGGTCATTTTTGATCATCGTGTGGGTGGTTTTGCAAGAAGAAGGTGGCCTAGGCAAGAGGGAACTAAAGACGGCGATATTGTGTGGATTTCAGAGGCTAGGGACTTCGTTTTGAGGTATATATTTCGATCCTTCTTCAGTTTAGTGTTAATCCTTGAGAGTTAGGTTTTCTAGCCCCTTTAGAGTATGGATTGTGGTGCAATTGGTCCCTCTTGTCTTGAGACTTTGGATCTGGATCGAAAGTGGTCTAGAGACCTTAACTCCTCGATTTTTATGAGTGTCTTTGGGAGATAAGAGTTTGGGATGGCATATTGGGGCCATTTCTTCAAATAGAGCCATTAGGTCTTTGCATGGGCATCAAGATCCAAACTTTACGTGTTTATTTTGCGTAAGGAGGCCAGCTCTACGGGTTAGAGGAACGGATCTGACCTCAAGAGGTCATTTGAGTTTGAGCATGGCTTGGACTCGCCGAGTCCAAGAACAGACTCGGTGAGTAAGATGGTTTTTCCCCCCATAAGTCACGCAGATGGTAACTCGCTGAGTTGGGGAAGTGACTCAGTCAGTCATTGGGGATTTTGAGGACGTGAGTTCATGAATGAACTCGCCGAGTCACAATTGTACACTCAGCGAGTCTGGTCAAGGGGTTGACCGTTGACTTTTGTTGACTTTTAGGGTTTGGTCAACTTTAGAGTATTTGAGGCTTGAGAGGGGTAAAATGGTCTTTTACCCTCCTGAGAGTGCTAAGAGAAGGAATGGTCTATCCTTGGGAAATGTGTTGATGCCGAGTGTTTATTTTCGTATGATTAGGCGGAGGCTAGATCATATTTCACGGAGTCTGAGATTTCTGAGTTACCGAGTTACACGAGGTGAGTCTTCTCACTATACGTTACCTAGAGTGGTATTATGAGTTGACCGGAAGGTCTTATGTGCTATGTATGAGATTGTGTGCCATGTATGAGATTATGTGCTTTGTGATGTAAGTATGATATATAATTGTATAGATTGGACTGGAGGGTCCAACGATTCTGACCGGGCCGGAGGGCCCAACGAGCTATGACCGGACCAGAGGGTCCAACGAGCTACGGGATCAGAGGGTCCCACTGAGATACATCGGACGGAGGGTCGTAGAGTAGCCTCGAGTGGTGTATGTGTTGTATGTGGTATTTTTAGGAACTCACTAAGCATTTATGCTTACAGTTGTTGTGTTATGTGTTTCAGGTACTAGTGAGGATCGTGGAAAGGTGCCGGTATGAATAGTACACACAGAGAAGAGATTTGTTTTGTGATCTTTGGATATGTTTGATTTGATAACTATTGTGGAATACTTTTTGAGAATGCGTTATATTTAAAATTTGGTTGTTGAAAAATGAAAATTTTGTTTTGAAAATCTCGTGTTTACAAGTTGGTATTAGAGCCTTGGTTTGAGGGACTCGGATGCACCTTCGGGCGTATCTGAACTCAAACTGAGGATTTGAGAAAATTTTCAACAAATAGGAACTGATTTTTCTAAAAAGAGCAATAAGTTTTGAATCAACTAGAGCGGAGCAGTGTGTACGGTCAGCCAACGCCCGAACGGTGAATCCCCAAAATACCCTTACATTATGTGTTATGAGATATGATATGTTATGATTGCATGCTAGAGTAGGCTGGGTACTCATATTAGGACTAGAGTGGCCTAATTTGTGATGCCTTAGCCTAGAAGATTACTGTTGCTATGAGATGCCTTGAGAGTGAGTAGGTAACAGTTAAGAGCTCATGATAGGTCTATCGGAGGGTAGCCAATGCATAGCTAGAGTAGAGAACTTGTGATCCGGGATCCAAGGAGGAGAACTTGTGGTGAATGATGATGTGGTGTGGTTAGTAGTATAGGGCCCGTACTACTGAAGACACCAGATCAGTGAGCAGTCCAAGTAAGAATCCTTTAGATACTGGAGGACGAATAGGGTTGTGTTATCGAGTGCGAGTATGCTCGATCGATTCTCTGACATTTTTATGGTGTATTTGAGAGACATCATAGTTAGGACACAACACCGACCTGGGAGCAGTGGTGTCAGCGACGAGGAGATCCGTCGGTTGATTCATGAGGAGGTGGTTGCTGCCTTCCGGGCCAAAATTCCATAGATATTCGGGAACATCAAGACCACATTGATTGAGACCTTTGACGAGCGGTATGCAACATTGACTGAGGCTGCGGCTGCTGCAGCTATTGCTGCTGCCAGACCTCGGGGAGGTGATTCGTTGTTGTTTCTGGAGTTCAACAACACGAAGCCACTAGAGTTCGATGGGATGAAAGACCCGATTCCTACGATGAGGTGGATCTCTGATACCGAGGGATGTTTCTACACGTGTTCTTGTCCAGAGCACTTGAGGGTATGGTTCTCTCTGAACCAGCTTCGCATGGGAGCGAAGGATTGGTGGAAGTTCGTGACGGCAAGCTTCACAATGGCAGAGAATACTGAGGTGACCTGGGAAAAGTTCACCACCATGTTTCAAGATGAGTACGTCCCCCCTGTGGAAAGGGAACGACTGACTCAGGAGTTTTTGACCCTCAATAAGGGTATTGTTTCAGTTACGGTGATTATGCGGAAGTTTCATGAGAGGGCGATGTTTTACCCTGAGCAGGTGTCTACCAAGCAGGCTCGCATCAGCCGTTATCTTAATGTTCTGAGGAGAGATATTCGGGAGTTCGTGGCAAACTCGACTTACCGGACATTTACTAAGCTCCAGGCAAATGCTAGGAGGAGGGAGATTGAGTTGGAGACTCGGGCCAAGGAGGAGGCCGAGTCACAGAGGATGGATCGGCGGCCGAATCAGTCTCAGCCAGTAGCTAAATGGGCCAAGCCCGCTGATTCGAGATCTGGGAGCGTGGAGGGTCGCACTTGTGGGAAGTGCGACAAGAGTCACGATGGGTCGTTCAGGGCAGGAGTATGCTACAAGTGAGGGAAGGAGGGGCACCAAGGGATTTTCTGTTTGCTTCCATTGCAACCAGACCGGCCATCGGAAGGCCGAGTTCCCTCAGCTATGTCAAGGATCAGCGCAGGGATCTGCGCCTGCTTCTAGGGCTACCGAGGTTCGGCCAGTGAAGGCCGAGGCACCAAAGGCTCATGGGAGAGCCTTCTAGTTGACAGCGGAGGAGGTCCGCGTAGCACCCGACGTTGTGGCCGGTATTTATTCTTCTCTCTATTTATTTGAGTCTGAGATATTATGCTTATATTATGTTATGCGTAGGTACCTTTATTGTGAATTATGTACCTCCCTTAGTGCTATTTGACTCGAGAGCGAGTCGATCTTTTGTGTCGTTAGCTTTTAGTCGTCATATCAGTATTTTTCGAGAGGCTTAGAGTCAACCTCTGTGAGTTTCTATAGCTAACGAGCGAGCACTGTATGCCACGTAAGTGATTCGAGGATGTAGACTTGAGATCTTCGGTGTGGGGTTCCAGATCGGTCTATGTCACACCCCCAAACCTCAACGGCAGAAACGTTCGGGGGCGGATGACTTCATGTGGTAATGTAACAAATGAATACATAGTAAAGAAAGAAATACAACCATCATATATATAATTGAAAGTTTACATTTGTCAAAAGCTACATGTTCAAAACCAATTACAAAATGATGTCAAAATATGAGATTAAACTGGCGCCGCAGCATCCCTTCATCAAAAGCACAATGACACCTGTAGTTACTGAATCCCTGGGACATACAAGTAATTTTGAAAGAGTAGATCAGCATTTAAGCTGGTGAGTTTCATAAGTATTTAATGACAATGTTTGTATGAACTGAACTGTCTTGTCCTTGTTTGTCTGTGTTTAGAAAATCCTATATTTTCTACTAGTATAAAAGTAATCTTCCTTCAAGACCAAAGTTTGTTTCCAAAAATGTATGTAAGTATAAAAATAACCAATATGTTTGAAAACCTCGTAAATCAATGTATTTTTAATACCTCATGTGAGTTTTATAACCATACTATTGACTCGGAATGCCTATACACAACGTTCTTCAGGCGTTGGAATGTTATGACGTTTGTCACCCCAAATGGTGGACTGTAGCTAACATTAGGGCGCGGGTTGTCAAGCCCGTATAGATCTATACACAAACACCATGATCCCCCTCCAAGGGTTTCTGGTATATAATACAGGACTTCAAATATGTACTCGAACGTACGTGAAGTTAATGTCTCACAGATCCGTAGTATAAAAATAGATTTACGTGTTAAAATGTTCGTTTGCTCTTGTATATGAAAGTGATTTCCTGAAAATCGTGTTTCTAGTATGTAAAAGTTAGCAATATCCTCATAAAACTATACCTATTATAGTTTTCTAAAAGTGTGCCTCATTTGTTTTAGAATATCTAGAAAAGGAATCACTTGTTATGAAAGCATAGATTTTTGTAGAGCCTAAGATAGACATATATACATTAAATCTAGGAAAAATGTTTAGTTTATACATGCATTACAACAATTTATAGTTTTAAAGATAGAATGCTATTCCAATATATTTTGTATATGGGAGTTCCCTATAAAGTTTATAAATCACATATGATTCTACTTAATAAAAGTGTATAATAATCTTTATATATAACACCCGATAGTAGTCGTGTGTTTTACTTGTATTTCCACCCCTTAGAAAGGATATAAAAGCGTTTAGAATATTTAAAAAAGGGTTAATTAAGGGGTATGCACTCACTTGAAAGTTTGAAGATAGCGAGATGGAAAAAAAAACAGGCAGAGTTTCATCTCGGGAAACGGATTTTTCTCGGGATTTTTGGGAATCTTGGGAGTAAAATCGACCTTCGGGACTTGAGAAAATTGACCAGGGCTTCGGGGTAGTGCGGGCACGGAAATCGAGGCAATATCGTGAGAGAAATGAGAGAGATGGGGTGGATTTCCCAGAACCCTCGCATCTCTATTTATAGGAGGCTGAGAGGCCTCGTTACGCGGGGCATACGTACGTACGCTGGGCGTACGCGTACGTCATGCGTGACCGAGTCCTCGACTGCCTCGGAGCTCGGATGGGAGGGGTCGGTGGTTCACACGGGCACGACGTGGACGATCCGAGGCCAAGGCCTTTGTGTACACGGGGCGTACGGGGTTATGCGGCGCGTAACTCGGATGAGTACGCTGACTCCCCCTTCGGATAATACCGGATTTTGATTTAAATAAATATATAATTTATTTAATAAACTTCAAAAATTCATATCTTCTTCATACAAACTCCGTTTTCGACGTTCTTTATATCCCTGCGAAGGTGAGACCATACTCTACAACTTTCGTTTTGATTCCATCGGCAAATTCCGAAATTATTTTTATTTTTTTATTAATAAAATGTCGTGATTAAGAAATTTCTTTAAACAATTCATAACTTCTTTATCTGATGTCGGTTTTTGCCAGACTTTTTACCGCTGAAATACCATTGTCAAGACCTTCGATTCTCGTTTAGGTCATTCCGGCCAAAAGTCGCTCGATCTCCGATTTTGACGTACGATCCCGTTTTAATGATATAAAACATAGTTGGTAGTTAAGTAGAAACTTTTTGGACATTTTATTATCAACGTAAATTTTATTAACTCTAAAGTGGTTACAATACTTGACCTATTAGGCCATTACAAAGAGTTGAAATATCGGGTTGTCACATCATCCCCCCGTTAGAGGGAATTTCGTCCCGAAATTTAAAGTAGTAAAGACACTAGTTAACATGAAAGAGATGAGGGTACCTTTGTTTCATCTGATCTTCGCGTTCCCATGTGAATTCAGGTCCTCGCTTGGCATTCCAGCGAACTTTCACGATGGGTAATGCGACTTTGTTTTGTTTGTTTGACCTCTCAGTCCATGATTTCTACTGGTTCTTCCACAAAGTTGAGGCTCTCGTTGATCTCGATTTCGTTGAGTGGAATAACAAGAGTCTCATCGGACAGACACTTTTTCAAGTTTGAGACGTGGAAGGTTGGATGTATGTTACTAAGTTCACGCGGTAGGTTAAGCTTGTAAGCCACAGGGCCGATTCTGGCAAAAATCTTGAAAGGCCCTATGTATCTTGGATTTAGTTTCCCACGCTTTCCAAAGCGTATTAAACCCTTCCATGGTGAGACCTTTAATAAAACTTGGTCTCCTACCTGGAATTCCAAAGGTTTCCTCCTTTGGTCAGCGTAGCTTTTCTGTCGGTCTCTAGAGGCTTTCAATCGTTCACGAATCTGAACGATCTTCTCTGTTGTTTCTCGTATGATTTCCGGACCGGTGAGAGTGCTTTCAGGAACTCTTCCTTTAGCTAACTGGGTATCGCCAACTTCAGTCCAGCACAGAGGGGATCTGCACTTTCGACCATAGAGGGCTTCAAACGGAGCAACCTTTATGCTTGTGTGATAACTATTGTTGTATGAAAATTCGACAAGGGGTGAATGGATATCCCATGCCTTTCAAAAGTCAATCACACAGGCTCTCAGCATATCTTCTAAAGTTTGTATCGTTCTCTCACTTTGCCCGTCTGTTTGTGGGTGGTTGGCTGTACTCATGTCTAGCCTAGTCCCTAGGGAACCTTGTAGTGACTGCCAGGATCTTGAAGTGAATCTACTATCTCGGTCGGAGATAATGGATATCGGAACACCATGCAGTCGCACTACTTCCCTTAAGTAAGTTCTTGTAAGCTTTTCCATTTTACCAGTCTCCTTGATGGGTAGGAAATGCGTGGATTTGGTCAATCTGTCGACGATGACCCATATGGTATCGAGTCCACCCGTCGTCTTGGGTAACTTGGTTCTGAAGTCCATAGTAATCCGTTCCCATTTCCATTCTGGTATCTGTGGTTGTTGTAGTAATCTTGATGGCTTTTGATACTCGACCTTAACCTTAGCGCAAGTAAGGCATTTACTTACGAAGGTAGCAATTTCTGCTTTCATGTTAGGCCACCAGTACAATTTCTTAAGATCCAGATACGTCTTATCTGAACGCGGGTGAATGGAATACCTCGTGTTGTGTGCTCCAGTCATTACTACGTCTCTGAACCCGCCTTGTTTCGGCGTCCAGATTTGGTCCATTAGATAATATGCTCCACCACCCTTGACTTCTAGATTCTTTTCCATTCCTCGCAGGGATTCACCTGCCACATTTTCAGGTCGCAAAGCTTCCACTTGTGCCTCCTTAATTTGTGTGGATAAGTGGGAATGGATAGTCATAGTCAGAGATTTGACCCTCCGACCAGTGTATTCCTTTCGACTGAGGGCGTCAGCTACCACGTTGGCCTTGCCAGGATGATAACGAATTTCACATTCATAGTCATTTAGTAACTCAACCCATCGTCGTTGTCGCATGTTGAGTTCCTTCTGATCGAAAATGTGTTGAAGGCTCTTGTGATCGGTGAAAATAGTACTCTTTGTTCTGTATAAGTAGTGTCTCCATATCTTCAGAGCAAATACCACTGCTCCTAACTCAAGATCGTGTGTCGTATAGTTCATTTCGTGTGTCTTAAGCTGTCGGGAGGCATAAGCAATAACTTTCCCTCTCTGCATAAGAACACAACCAAGTCCTTGATTTGACGCATCGCAATACACTACGAAGTCTTCTATCCCTTCGGGGGCAGGGGGGGATGGTATCGGTGTGGTGCACAAGGCCTGTTTTAGTGTTTGGAACGCCTTTTCTTGTTTCGCTTCCCAGTTAAAGGCCACGCCTTTCTGGGTTAATGCAGTAAGAGGTTTCGCAATGCTAGAGAAGTTCTTTATGAGTCTGCGATAGTAGCCAGCGAGACCTAGAAATTGACGAATTTATGTAGGTGTCTTTGGTGCCGACCAGTTCTCGATGGCCTTGATTTTGGAGGGGTCCACATGTATCCCTTTCTTGCTAACAACGTGGCCTAAAAATTCGACTCTTTGAATCCAAAATTCGCATTTAGAGAACTTCTCATAGAGTTTCTCCGATCGCAGTGTTTCTAAGACTCTTCGTAGGTGTTGACTATGCTCTTCCATACTTCGGGAGTAGATAAGTATATCATCGATAAAGACGATGATGAACTGATCTAAGTAGGGACGACATACCCTATTCATTAGGTCCATAAATACTGCTGGTGCGTTGGTTAATCCAAATGGCATTACTACAAATTCGTAGTGCCCATAACGAGTTCGAAAAGCTGTCTTGGGAATATCCCCCTCAAGTACCCGTAATTGGTGAGATCCGGATCGTAGATCTATCTTCGAGAAGTAGTTTTCTCCTTGAAGTTCATCGAATAGGTCGTCAATACGGGGTAGAGGGTAACGGTTCTTGACAGCAAGTTTGTTCAGCTCTCTGTAGTCGATGCACATACGGAACGATCCGTCTTTCTTCTTTACGAACAAGACCGGTGCTCCCCAAGGTGAGAAACTTGGTCTTATGAATCCTTTTTGAAGGAGTTTATTAAATTGACTAGAAAGTTCTTGCATCTTTGCTGGTGCTAGACGATAAGGTGATTTCGCTACTGGGGTAGCCCCTAGAACTAAGTCGATTCTGAATTCGACTTGGCATTGTGGTGGTAATCCTGGTAGTTCTTCTGGAAAGATATCAGGAAAGTCACGTACTTCTGGAATGTTCTTGATGTCCTTCAGTTCCTGACTTGTATCGACGATGTGCGCTAGGAATGCTCGACAATCCTTCCGTAAACACTTTCGAGCTTGGATGCACGAAATGATACGAAGGTTTGTACTTGATTTGTCGCTGTAAATCACTAATGTTTCGTTGTTAGGGAGGTTAAGACGAACTGCTTTTTCAAAAAACATGATGTCGGCGCGAAGAAGACTTAACCAATCCATGCCAACTATGACGTCGAAACTTTTAATAGGGACCGACATGAGATTGATTAGGAAAGAATGACCGTCTAAAGTTAACGTACAGTCCTTGTATATGTAGTTAGTGTTTTCGGTTTTTCCGTTGGCTATCTCTAAAGTGAATGATTTTTCTAGCTTGCTAGGTTTAGGTTTAAGTAAGTGAATAAAGTTTTGACTCACGAAGCTTCTCTCCGCTCCGCTATTGAATAATATGCATGCATATGAATTATCGAGGAGGAACGTACCAGCAACTACAGTTGGGTCAGCTACAGCTTCGTCGTGGCCTATAGTCAAAACTCGTCCCACACCGTCGGTGCCTGCTACCTTAGGGCAGTTCCTCTTGTAGTGGCCCATCTTACCACAACCGTAGTAAGTCTGGCCTCTACCCGCACTGGGAAATTGAGTGATCGGCTTTGCGGGATCCTTGCAAAAACGGGTTGTGTGTCCCTTTCTGTTGCAGTTGGTGCACTGCATTTCCCGACAAGGTCCATGGTGGTGGTAAGTGCATTTGGTGCACTTTGGAAGGTTACCTACATAAGGCTTTGTTGGGTAGGTATTTGTAGGAGCTGTCGTAGGTACCGTGACAGCATTCACTAAAACCAATTGTTTCTTTGCAGATTCTTGGGAAGACCCACCCTTCCCTTTATTCCATACTCTCTTCCTGTTGTTGTTGTTGTTGTTGTTGTTTCATCTCTGTGGTTCTGGTGCAGAAACGGTTGAGTTCTGATAACCTCCGTAGTCAATCAGAGATTGTGCTACTTCCTTAGCACTTTCAAAGGTGTCAGGTTTGGAAGCTAACACGCTTGACCGTATTTGGGGCATCAGTCCCCATATGTACCTCTCTATTTTCTTGATCTTAGGAGCAATCATATCTGGGCAAAGGATTGCCAAATCGCAGAATCTGTTGGTATAAGTTGCGATGTCGGTACCAACCATTCCGAGAGTCCAGAGTTCGTGTTCGAGCTTTTGAATCTCTCCCCGTGGGCAGTATTCTCTCATCATCATGGCTTTGAGGCTCTCCAAGCTTATGGAGTTTGTCACTATTAGGTTAAGTACTTTAACGTGGCCGTTCCACAAGGCTAAAGCTCTATCAATGAGTGTGAAGGTTGCAAACTTGACTTTGCTGTGCTCGGGGTAGGAGCAGATTTCAAAGACTGATTCTGTCCTTTCAATCCACTGTCTCAGAGCCATCACACCACCAGTTCCATAAAACATACAGGGTTTGGCATTAGTAAATTCCTTATAAGTGCATTCTCGGGGTTGCCCATGACTCTCGCCATGGTTGGATAGGTGTGTGCCAGTTCTCGAGTCATTTGTACTCGAGTTATTAAGCTGTGACATGGCAGCTGTTACCGCTGAGGTGACTGCTACTTGGAACATGACAATATCAAATTGAGGAGGTGGAGGTGGTGGTGGTATCGGTGTTTCATTGATAGGGTTACGTCTGGTATTCCTGCGTGGTGGCATCTTTAACTATACGTTTAAAAGTTGATGATATGGATAAGAATAAGTGAACAATGAATGTTTCTCATGAACCAAATTGCTATGGTTCAACAAAAGATGATAGCATGAATCTTAAAATAGAAGAATGAAAGTTATTTGTAAGACTGAAAGTATGAAACAAGTATTTGGTCTCTCGACGACTTTTCAAGGTTTGAACGAAATACTCAACATAGTAATAATAGTGTCACTTATATTAATATAAAAGTTGATGCAATGATCATGAAAATTTGACCCCTATAAGGGTCTCCGATTACAAAGTTCGAGAAGTTTAATGACTTTTAGCCGAGGTCTAAGTTATAACAAAATTTGAGGTTTTCACAAGTACTACTTGCGACGTCTGTTGCACTTGGAGCTCGATTATACATCAGATTGCTTCGACTCCATAAGACGCCTATCAAAGGCGGCTTGTTGTTCCCTCAATTCTGCGAAGGCTGCATTCGCTTGTGCTTGGAATGCTTCGGTGCGGAGGTGGATGTCATTCTGCAACATCTCCAGGCGGTTGATATAGGCCGTGTGGACTTGTACTTCCACGTTGACCTCTCGGATTCGGTTTGCTTGAACCCCCGATTGGTAGGACTGGTTGGCCAGTTTACCTACCATTGCTGGAAGTGCTCGGTCGGATGAACCCCCATCCCTGATGTCGTAGAAGTCTCGACACATTCCGTAAGGAGAGTGTATCCCTTGTTGTTGGCTGTAGTGGTGACTTCCCCAAACGGGAGTCGGTCCTAGAAAGTTCCTCCTAATGGGTAGAGGGTTGACTATTTCCGGCTCCGAGTCTGTCCCGGAGTCGTCCCCGCCATCGAACTCAATGGGCTCTTCGTCCTCCCCTGCATCCTCTTCAATCCATCATTTGTTGCCTTGTTGTGGGTAGTAGGGGTCTCCATGCGAGTGAAATCCAACCATTTGACTATACAAGAATAGGGTTATAAGATTTGAATAAAACTTGAGACATGTAATACTAATTATTCTAGTGTATGCACCAAATACTCCTATAGTATTTAATTTGTACGTTAGATACTAGTGTCCATTTTGTTAAGTTTTGAATTGTTGCTCACTACGATCATTCCTTGAGATACGTTAGTCAAATTTCGGATAAACATAGTTGATCAGGCTATATTCGTCCCAAATTTGATTACATATCTCGAGAATTAGTCGTAGTGTCCAACTTGTCCTAATACTTTTTGTATAGTTCTTATCATAAAAATGTGTCGTTGTATGCATGTATTTTGTATTTTTATAACCTAAAATAATCTATTTATGTGAAATAAGGATTTTAGGTACAAAAACTTTTATCAGAGACTTTGAGTCCCTAAGCATTTATAGTTTGTATATCTTATGAGGTTCGATATACTTAGTTCACTATAAACATTGCTCCGATACCAATCTGTCACACCCCCAAACCTGAACGGCGGAAACGTTCGGGGGCGGATGACTTCATGCGGTAACGTAACAAATGAATACATTGTAAAGAAAGCAATACAATCATCATATATATAATTGAAAGTTTACATTTGTCAAAAGTTACATGTTCAAAACCAATTACAAAATGATGTCAAAATATGAGATTAAAGTGGCGCCGCAGCATCCCTTCATCAAAAGCATAATGATACCTGTAGTTACTGAATCCCTGGGACATACAAGTAATTTTGAAAGAGTACATCAGCATTTAAGCCGGTGAGTTTCATAAGTATATAATGACAATGGTTGTATGAAATGAACTGTCTTGTCCTTGTTTGTCTGTGTTTAGAAAATCCTATATTTTCTACTAGTATAAAAGTAGTCTTCCTTCAAGACCAAAGTTTGTTTCCAAAAATGTATGTAAGTGTAAAAATAACCAATATGTTTGAAAACCTCGTAAATCAATGTATTTTTAGTACATCATGTGATTTTTATAACCTGACTATTGACTCGGAATGCCTATACACAACGTTCTTCAGGCGTTGGAATGTTATGACGTTTGTCACCCCAAATGGTGGACTGTAGCTAACAGTCAGGGCGCGGGTTGTCAAGCCCTTATAGATCTATACACAAACACCATGCTCCCCCTCCAAGGAATTCTGGTATATAATACAGGATTTGAAATGTGTACTCGAACGTACGTGAAGTTAATGTCTCACAGAACCATAGTATAAAAACAGATTTACGTGTTCAAATGTTCGTTTGCTCTTGTATATGAAAGTGATTTCTTGAAAATCGTGTTTCTAGTATGTAAAAGTTAGCAATATCCTCATAAAACTATACTTATTATAGTTTTCTAAAAGTGTGCCTCATTTGTTTTAGAATATCTAGAAAAGGAATCACTTGTTATGAAAGCATAGATTTTTGTAGAGCCTAAGATAGACATATATACATTAAATCTAGGAAAAATGTTTAGTTTATACATGCATTACAACAATTTATAGTTTTAACGATAGAATGCTATTGCAATATATTTTGTATACGGGAGTTCCCTATAAAGTTTATAAATCACATATGATTCTACTTAATAAAAGTGTATAATAATCTTTATATATAACACGCGATAGTAGTCGTGTGTTTTACTTGTATTTCCCCCTCTTAGAAAGCATATAAAAGCGTTTAGAATATTTAAAAAGGGTTAATTAAGGGGTATGAACTCACTTGAAAGTTTGAAGATAGCGAGATGGAAAAAAAATCCGGGCAGAGTTTCGTCTCGGGAAACGGATTTTTCTCGGGATTTTCGGGAATCTCAGGAGTAAAATCGACCTTCGGGACTTGAGCAAAATGACCAGGGCTTCGGGGTAGTGTTGGCACGGAAATCGAGGCAATATCGTGAGAGAAATGAGAGAGATGGGGTGGATTTCCCGGAACCCTCGCATCTCTATTTATAGGAGGATGAGAGGCCTCGTTACACGGGGCGTACGCACATACGCTGGGTGTACGCGTACGTCATGGGTGACCGAGTCCTCGACTTCCTCGGAGCTCTGATGAGACGGGTCGGTGGTTCGCACAGGCGCGACATGGACGATCCGAGGCCAAGGCCTTCGCGTACGTGGGGCGTATGGGGTTACGCGGCGTGTAACTCGGATGAGTACGCTGACCCCCCTTCGGATAATACCGGATTTTGATTTAAATAAATATATAATTTATATAATAAACTTCAAAAATTCATATCTTCTTCATACAAACTCCATTTTCAACGTTCTTTATATCCCTGCGAAGGTGAGACCATACTCTACAACTTTCGTTTAGATTCCGTCGGCAAATTCTGATATTATTTTTATTTTTTTATTTATAAAATATCATGATTAAGAATTTTTTTTAAACAATTCATAACTTCTTTATCTGACGTCGGTTTTTGCCAAACTTTTAACCGCTGAAATACCATTGTCGAGACCTTCGATTCTCGTTTAGGTCATTCCGGCCAAAAGTCGCTCGATCTCCGATTCGAGTTTTTAGTTGTCTGTTGCTAAGCCGAATTTGGAAAAATCTTAACTTTAATATACGAAGCCGGATTTGGGCATTCTTTTTACGTACGATCCCGGTTTATGATATAAAACATAGTAGGTAGTTAAGTAGAAACTTTTTGGACATTTTATTATCAACATAAATTTTATTAACTCAAAAGTGGTTACAATACATGACCTATTAGGCCATTACAAAGAGTTGAAATATCGGGTTGTCACAGTCTAGTCCCGATTGCGATGGGGGACGTATGTGTCATAAAAGGCATGGATTGGTTGAGCCAATTTTGAGCTATTATAGACTGCGAGCGAAACGACCCAAAAACACGACCCAAAAATTTTTGTTTTTCAATATAATCAAAACCATAATATGAGTATCATAACATAAAACATACGCGATGTATCCCCCAAACATAATAAAATAGTGTGCGGAAAACTGTATCATACAACATCAATCCAAAACATCAAAAGACATCCCCAGGATAAAAGCTATGCTGTGGTGTGTGCGATGCTGTCACCCCGAGCTCTTCCCTTTGATTGCGGAAGTACCTGAAACCAAACTGAAACTGTAAGCACGAAGCTTAGTGAGCTCCCCCAAACTACCACATACCATACAATAACATATAAACACATATTGGGCCTTGCCCACTGCATCGGGCCGAAGCCCGGAAACTGCATCGGACCGAAGTCCGGAACTGATTAGGACCTTGTCCCCTGCATCGGACCGAAGTCCGGAACTGACTGCATCGGACCGAAGTCCGGAACTGACTGCATCGGACCGAAGTCCAGAACTGACTGGGACCTTGTGCCCTGCATCGGACCGAAGTCCGGAACTAACTGCATCGGACTGAAGTCCGGAACTGACTGGGACCTTGTCCCCTGCATCGGACCGAAGTCCGAAACTAACTGCATCGGACCGAAGTCCGGAACTGACTGACTGAACATGGCATAGCATAACACATATACGACATGCTACATCGGGCCGTGGCCCGGAACACATAATACTTAACACATGAAACATAGCACACAAATCCTGTTCGAGCCACGAAGGCATCGAACATACTAACTACTGCATCGGACCTAAATCCGGGAACTACTGCTAACTGAACGGGCCGGCATTGTGGCCTTAGACCCGTTCCTACTGGAAGGAAACTCACCTCGTAAGCTGGCTGCTGAGTGTGTGGCTCGGAAAGCTAACGGCGGCTGCTCCTGAATCTCCTCGGCTACAAGTCCATAAACACACTCAATCAAATACTAAACACTGCGCTTGGGGTAAAATGACTCTTTTACCCTCGGTCAAAGTCAACTCTCCTTTGGGCTGACTCGCCGAGTTGGGCCACCCAACTCGCCGAGTCCTACTCTCACTTTCCACTTTTACTCACTGCTACTCATCGAGTCTAGCATCGACTCGACGAGTACCCTGTCGATCCAAGAACTCAGACAATCTTCATCCGACTCGCCGAGTCGTATGAACAGACTCGACGAGTTGTTCTCGATCCCAAGAAAATTGCCTTGGACTCGCCGAGTTGATGAACAACTCGCCGAGTCCCTCCATCACTGAGTTCACCCTCAACTCGCTGAGTCCACTCTCTAACTCACCTCGTCCACTCAACACTGATAAAACTGATGAACTCGGGACTCGCGACCCAACTCGTCGAGTCGTTCTTCCGACTCGCCGAGTTGCCGCCATGCAACTGATTTTTACTCGCTTTTGTTTGAATCCAATGCATACAATTGATAGATCTGAGTCCAATAAGCTGATTTACCACGTAAAGTTTCCAACTTTACGTGCACAACCTCATGAATAAGGGAAATAAGGCTAAAAGATGCATAAAATGGGTAGATCTATGGTTATCATGCAATATAACTCCAAAAAGACAGTAGATCTGAGCTCTACAACACCCCAACATTCAGATCCATAGCTATTTCGACTTAATAAGACGTTCATGCAAGTGTAAGGCTTGGAACAAGCATCAACTAGCTCTTAGGAGAGCTCTAATGGAAGTTTAAAGCATATAACAAGATGGAACTCTGAAAATACCTCAATTAGCTCTGATTTGGCCTTGGATCTTTGCACTACAACACTTCTCCTTGCTTCTTCCTTCTTCTCCTTCTTCACACCTTCACAAAATGGCACCAAAACACATATAAGCTCTTCAAGGGAGGTTTAGGGTTCTAACACTGCGTTCTCAGGGTGAGGGAGGCGAGGATGGGGGCTGTATGGTGGTATAAATAGTGGGCAACCCGGGGATTTTAGGGTTTCACCCAGACAGATGGACTCGCCGAGTCAGGGATATGGACTCGCCGAGTCCCCGGCTCACGCGTGCCCTCAGGCGCGACCCTACTCGGCGAGTCATGCTAGAACTCGCCGATCCCTCCTGAAAAACTCACTATACTTACCAATAAATCAACATACCGGGAACGGGTCGTTACAATTCTCCCCCACTTGTCTCAGACTTCGTCCTTGAAGTCTGCTACGACTGGATCTGCAAATAACTCCGGGTAGTGCGCTCTCATTTCCTCTTCAGCCTCCCACGTCTACTCAGACCCCTTCCAGTGCTGCCACTGCACCTTTACTAGCTGAATTACCTTGTTCCTCAAGGTCTTGGTCTTCCGTTCCAGAATCGCGACCGGTCTCTCGATATAATTCAGGCCGCTATCAACCTGGATATCCTCTAAGGGAACGACTGCCGTCTCATCCACCAAACACTTCCTTAACTGCGACACGTGGAAGGTGTTGTGTATCTGACTAAGCTCCTCAGGGAGATCTAACCGATAAGCAACCCGACCCACCCGGGCCAAAACCCTGAAAGGACCAATAAATCTGGGGCCCAATTTGCCCCTCTTCCGGAACCTAATGACACCTTTCCAAGGTGAGACTTTCAGAAGAACCATGTCGCCCACCTGGAACTCCAAGTCCGAACGCCTCCTGTCGGCGTAGCTCTTCTGCCGACTCTGCGCAGTCTGCAGCCTACTACGGACCTGCTGGATCAACTCAGTCGTCTTGAGCACCACTTCGGTGCTCCTGATGACTCGCTGACCGACCTCGCCCCAACAAATCGGGGTCCTGCACTTCCTGCCATATAACATCTCAAAAGGAGGTCGATCAATGCTTGCATGATAATTGTTGTTATACAAGAATTCCGCTAACGGAAGATACGTATCCCAACTGCCCCCAAAATCTAAAACACATGCCCTAAGCATGTCCTCGAGAGTTTGAATCGTCCTCTCGCTCTGCCCGTCAGTCTAAGGATGAAAAGCGGTGCTGAAATGGAGACGAGTACCCATCTCGTCGTGGAACCGCTTCCAGAATCTGGACGTGAAACGAACATCTCGGTCCGACACCACCGATACCGGCACTCCATGACGTGCCACAATCTCTCGCTCATAGATATTGGCTAACTTTTCTGCCGATATACTCTCCTGAATCGGAATAAAATGGGCACTCTTCGTCAACCGATCCACTACTACCCATATCGAGTCCACCCCGCGTGCGGTCCTGGGGAGTTTGGTGACAAAATCCATGGTGATATCCTCCCATTTCCACACGGGAATGTCTAACGGCTGCATCTTGCCGTGAGGTCTCTGGTGCTCCGCCTTGACCTTCCGGCAGGTCAAACATCTCTCCACATACCAAGCGACATCTCGCTTCATGCAGGGCCACCAATAATCAGGTCGAAGATCTCGATACATCTTCGTCGCTCCTGGGTGGATAGAAAATCGAGACTTATGAGCCTCGTCCATCAATACTTTCCGTACCCCACCCCAGTATGGTACCCACACCCTACCATGAAGCGTCAACAAACCCCGACTGTCGTAATCAAACGAAGCTACTCGGCCCACTATCCTCTCGCACTTCTGCCTCTCCTCCTTGAGGCCCTCCATCTGAGCCTCCTTGATCCGCTCCAACAACGGAGTGATCACTGTCATCCTCATACACAGATCTCTGATAGGGGCCGTCGACACCTTGCGGCTCAGGGCGTTGGCCACCACATTGGCCTTCCCTGGATGATAAAGGATCTCACAGTCATAGTCCTTCAGCACGTCTAACCATCTCCTCTGTCTCATGTTCAAACTCGGCTGATCCATAAGATATCGCAAACTCTTGTGATCCGTGTAAATAGTACAGCGGACCCCATAAAGGTAATGTCTCCAAATCTTGAGGGCAAACACAACTGCCCCCAGCTCCAAATCGTTGGTAGGATAATTAGCCTCGTGAGGCTTCAACTGTCTCGAGGCGTAAGCTACTACATGGCCTCGCTGCATCAATACTGCTCCCATACCTGTGATCGATGCATCACAATAGACTACGAAATCCTCTACTCCTTCTGGCAAGGTAAGGATCGGAGCCTCGCACAATCTCTGCCTGAGAGTCTCGAACGCCGCCTGCTGCTCAGGCCCCCAACGAAAAACCACCGACTTCTTGGTTAGCCGGGTGAGCGGCACTGCTATCTTGGAGAAGTCCTGAATAAATCTCCGATAATACCCTGCCAGCCCCAGGAAGCTCCGAATCTCAGATGGAGACCTCAGGACCTCCCACTGCATCACGGCCTCAATCTTGGCCGGATCTACCAAAATACCCTTCTGGTTGACGAGATGACCAAGAAACTGCACCTCGCGCAACCAGAACTCACACTTGGAGAACTTTGCGAAAAGTCTCTCCCTCCTCAAAGTCTCCAACACCTCCCGGGGGTGCTCCTCGTGCTGCCCCTGCATCTTGGAATACACCAAGATGTCATCTATAAACACAATCACCGACCAATCCAGCATCGGTCTGCACACGCGGTTCATGAGATCCATGAATGCGGCTAGGGCATTGGTGAGCCCAAATGGCATCACCACGAACTCATAATGACCATACCGGGTCCTGAAAGCAGTCTTCTGTACATCCTCATCTCTAACCCTCATCTAATGATAACCGGAGCGTAGATCGATCTTGGAGAACCAAGACGCTCCCTGAAGCTGATCAAACAAGTCATCTATCCTCGGAAGTGGGTAACGGTTCTTCACCGTTACTTTGTTCAACTCCCGATAATCAATGCACATACGATGCGACCCATCCTTCTTCCTCACAAATAAGATCGGTGCTCCCTAAGGCGAACTGCTCGGCCGAATGAAACCCTTGTCTAACAGCTCCTGAAGCTGTGTAGACAACTCCTGCATCTCAGGGGGAGCAAGTCAATACGGTGCTTTGGCTATCGGAGCCGCACCAGGAACTAGGTCGATCCTGAACTCAACCTGCCTCTCTGGAGGTATCCCCGGCAAATCCTCAGGAAACACATCTGGGTAGTCACGAACAATAGGAACATCATCAATCGTCGTCTTGCCCTTCTCCCGGGCATCCAAGACGTAAGCTACAAAACCGGCGCAACCCTGCTGAACATAGCGCCTCGCCCTTGCGGCGGAACAAAAGATCGGTCCTCGCTGGGGCCTCTCGCCCTGAATCACTATCTCTCCCCCACTGGGAGTGCGAACCCTCACTAGCTGAAGCTCACAATTAATCACCGCCCCATTGGGGCTCAGCCAATCCATGCCCACAATAACTTTATTCCCACGCAGGGGAATAGGAACCAGGTCCACTGAAAACTGCTCATCAAATATCTGAAGGGAACACCCTTTATGTACTCTGCCGACCCTCACGGTCCTATCATCTGCTATCTCAACCTCTAATGGACAATCCAGCTCCCCTGGAGCTCTGCTAAATCTCTTGCTAAGCGCAAGCGATACAAATGATCGGGTAGCCCCCGAATCGAACAATACCAAAGTAGGGATGCCGTTCATCGAGAACGACCCTAAATAAAACATATCATCAAGTAATATTCAACGATATTATAACAATTAAGAGATGGAGGAAAGATACATACCCGTCACCACATCAGGAGTCGCTCGCGTCTCCTCTGCTGTCATCTGAAATGCCCTGCTCTTCGCCACTGGCGCATCAGATCGGCTCTGCCGACCATCCGTAATCCTCAAGGTGGCAGGGGCAGGTGCAACCACCTTCCCTGCTGCAGCTAAACTGGGACACTGGGACCTTTTATGTCCCCTCTGATTGCACTGAAAGCAAATCAGATCTGATGCTGTAACCGTAGTAGCAGGGGCCGTACAATCCCTACTCAAATGCCCAGTCCGACCACACTTGTAGCAGCCGGAACTCCCTGCCTTGCATGCCCCTTCGTGCATTCTCCCACACTTGCCACACCGACCGTGGCTCTGCTGACTCCTAGGCCTATGATCTGAAACCTTGGGCTTTTTGCCCACACTGCCTGAACCCGAAACCGCCTCCGGTTTCCTCTTCTTCTCTATCTCGAGATCAATCTCCCTCTCTCTAGCTCTGGCAATCATGTCGTCCAGCGTTTTACAACTGGACCGGCTCACAAACATGCGGATGTCACTCCGCAGCATCTCATGATAACGGGCCTTCTTCATCTCCTCATCGGCTGCATACTGAGGAACAAGAAGGGCCCTCTCCCTGAACTTGGCGGTGATCTCCGCCACTGTCTCTATAGTCTGGGTAAGGTCCTGAAACTCCCTAGCTAACTGCTGCACCTCAATGACTGGTGCAAACTCCACCCTGAACCTGGTAGAGAAATCAGCCCAGGTCATGGCATCCAATGCCGCATCATCCCCGATGGCATGTCCGACCTCCTCCCACCAATCCCGTGCCTTGTCCTTCAGAAGACAGGACGCCAATCTGACCTTGTCCCCCTCGGGACACCTGCTAGTGCGGAAAGCATTGGCCACATCCGCCAACCATCTGGTACTCGCTATGGGGTCCCGTGCCCCATGATAGTCTGGAGCCCCGCATGCCCGGAACTACCTGAACGTAAGTGTGCGCGACCCTATCACGGCCGCCATATCAGCACGGAAAGTACTCAATCTCTCATCCATCAGCTCTAAAATACCCTCCTTGATCGAACCGAAGATCACAGGAGTCTGCTCTAGTATGATGTGGGTAACCTCAGAAGAGAGGAACTCCCTAGTCTGCTCATCCATCTGCCCGGCCTCCGGGCCTGATCCCGATCCTGATCCCCCTCCGGCATCTGAACTGCCGGCTGCTGGCCTCGGACGCAAAACTACCATTCTGAAACATATCATAACAACATCAGAGCACTGAAATATCTCAAGGGATCATGATACTACTACTAGCTTCCTGGTCTTTTCTTGGCCTTCCTTGATTCGAGTACGGATCCTCTGCTTTCAGTAGTATGGGCCCCTACTACCTTCCACATCTATCCGTACTTTCCTCAAGAACTGCCTTGACTCCACCAAGTCACTTCTACTACTGCCATTCTCTGCTACTCTCATCCTAGGCTTGCCCTAGAGAAACCTCAAGCTCAACACGACTGGTCCTCAGCTGCTGTAGGCCTCCTCATAATGCCAGCTAGCCACCACCTAAACACCATCACATGTGATGAGGATCAGATAATCCTTCAAGTAAAAGATCCGTCCCTACAACGGTTGGACTCAAACAAGAGCTGCGCAATAGGGCCAGTTCCAGCACTCTGGGATTATTCAAACCTGATTACATGTGGTGTGACGTGTTCACCTAATGGCTAACTCCCAGTACTCAGAACCCCACCAAGCACGAAGCAAGCAGCATTCAGACAAGGGAAATAGACTCAGGCAAAACTATTCTTATAACAAGAAACTGCACTAGCATAGGATGCTAAGCTCATACTATCAGGCATAACCTAAACAGGCTATCCTACTGCTGTCTACTCAATTCTAGCATGTAATACTCATAAAGCTGTAACACATAAGCAGGCACATAAGGCATTCTCCTAGATCCTTAGCCCTATACTAGCATGCTGTTCTACTGAAACTGAAACTGAACAAATAACTTGTATGGGTAATTTGGGAGTACTTACTTGAGCTCGGCTGACAGAATGCACACACCTCTATATTGTTAAAAACAATTCTTTCTTTCCAAGTGCTTTCAGAATTCTTTTTGTAAAACATTTTTATTTTACTAAAATCTTTTATGTCCCTTAGTTTGAGTTCAGATACACCCGGAAGTGTATCCGAATCCCTCAAACCAGGGCTCTGATACCAACTTGAAACGACCCAAAAACACGACCCAAAAATTTTCGTTTTTCAATATAATCAAAACCATAATATGAGTATCATAACATAAAACATACGCGATGTATCCCCCAAACATAATAAAATAGTGTGCGGAAAACTGTATCATACAACATCAATCCAAAACATCAAAAGACATCCCCAGGATAAAAGCTATGCTGTGGTGAGTGCGATGCTGTCACCCTGAGCTCTTCCCTTTGCTTGCGGAAGTACCTGAAACCAAACTGAAACTGTAAGCACGAAGCTTAGTGAGCTCCCCCAAACTACCACATACCATACAATAACATATAAACACATATTGGGCCTTGCCCACTGCATCGGGCCGAAGCCCGGAAACTCCATCGGACCGAAGTCCGGAACTGATTGGGACCGTGTCCCCTTCATCGGACCGAAGTCCGGAACTAACTGCATCGGACCGAAGTCCGGAACTGACTGCATCGGACCGAATTCCAGAACTGATTGCATCGGACCGAAGTCCGGAACTGACTGGGACCTTGTCCCCTGCATCGGACCGAAGTCCGGAACTAACTGCATCGGACCGAAGTCCAGAACTGACTGACTGAACATGGCATAGCATAACACATCAACTAGCATAACACATATACGACATGCTACATCGGGCCGTGGCCCGGAACACATAATACTTAACACATGAAACATAGCACACAAATCCTGTTCGAGCCACGAAGGCATCGAACATACTAACTACTGCATCGGACCTAAATCCGGGAACTACTGCTAACTGAACGGGCCGGCATTGTGGCCTTAGACCCGTTCCTACTGGAAGGAAACTCACCTCGTAAGCTGGCTGCTGAGTGTGTGGCTCGGAAAGCTAACGACGGCTACTCCTGAATCTCCTCGGCTACAAGTCCATAAACACACTCAATCAAATACTAAACACTGCGCTTGGGGTAAAATGACTCTTTTACCCTCGGTCAAAGTCAACTCTCCTTTGGACTGACTCGCCGAGTTGGGCCACCCAACTCGCCGAGTCCTACTCTCACTTTTCACTTTTACTCACTGCTAATCGTTGAGTCTGGCATCGACTCGACGAGTACCCTCTCGATCCAAGAACTCAGACAATCTTCATCCGACTCGCCGAGTCGTATGAACAGACTCGACGAGTTGTTCTCGATCCCAAGAAGATTGCCTTGGACTCGCCGAGTTGATGAACAACTCGCCGAGTCCCTCCATCACTGAGTTCACCCTCAACTCGCTGAGTCCACTCTCTAACTCACCTCGTCCACTCGACACTGATAAAACTGAAGAACTCGGGACTCGCGACCCAACTCGTCGAGTCGTTGTTCCGACTCGCCGAGTTGCCACCATGTAACTGATTTTTACTCGCTTTTGTTTGAATCCAATGCATACAATTGATAGATCTGAGTCCAATAAGCTGATTTACCACGTAAAGTTTCCAACTTTACGTGCACAACCTCATGAATAAGGGAAATAAGGCTAGAAGAAGCATAAAATGGGTAGATCTATGGTTATCATGTAATATAACTCCAAAAAGACAGTAGATCTGGGCTCTACAACACCCCAACATTCAGATCCATAGCTATTTCGACTTAATAAGACGTTCATGCAAGTGTAAGGCTTGGAACAAGCATCAACTAGCTCTTAGGAGAGCTCTAATGGAAGTGTAAAGCATATAACAAGATGGAACTCCGAAAATACCTCAATTAGCTCTGATTTGGCCTTGGATCTTTGCACTACAACACTTCTCCTTGCTTCTTCCTTCTTCTCCTTCTTCACACCTTCACAAAATGGCACCAAAACACATATAAGCTCTTCAAGGGAGGTTTAGGGTTCTAACACTGCGTTCTCAGGGTGAGGGAGGCGAGGATGGGGGCTATAAGGTGGTATAAATAGTGGGCAACCCGGGGATTTTAGGGTTTCACCCAGACAGATGGACTCGCCGAGTCAGGGATATGGACTCGCCGAGTCCCCGGCTCACGCGTGCCCTCAGGCGCGACCCTACCGGCGAGTCAGGCTAGAACTCGCCGAGTCCCTCCTGAAAAACTCACTATACTTACCAATAAGTCAACATACCGGGAACGGGTTGTTACAGCGAGCATCAGATGGTGACGATTCGAGACCCTAGTGGGGGAGTACTTACGGTGTACGGTGACGGTACCCGTCCCGAGTCAGCATTTTGTTCGGCTGCTAGGGCGGGGCAAAGTTTACAGCAAGGCTGTAGGGATTTGTGGCCTATGTGATGGATAGGGGTGTAAACGAGCCGAGCCGAGCCCGAGCCTGACAAAGCTCGAGCTCAGCTCGTTTAATTTGAGGAAGCTCAAGCTCGGCTCATGAATAATTTACTGGGCTCACGAGCCTAATCGAGCCTCTATGTGTGTGTGTGTGTATATATATATATATATATATGTGTGTGTGTGTGTGTGTGTGTATGTATGTGTGTGTGTGTGTGTGTATATATATATATATACAGGCTCGTTTAAGCTCGTTTAGGCTCGCGAGCCCATTAATTGAAGCTCGGCTCGAGCTCATTTAATAAACGAGCCTCATATTTAGGCTCGAGCTCGCTCGGGCTCGTTTAATTCGATCTCGAGTCGAGCTTTTAACGAGTCGATCCCGAGTAGCTCGCAAGTAGCTCGGCTCACTTACACCCCTAGTGATGGACATGCGAGTGGCCGCTAGAATGCCAAGTTCGATTGATGAGGTCCCGATTGTGTGGGAGTTCCCTGATGTTTTCCCCGAGGAGTTGCCAGTTGTGCCACCCGAGAGGCAGGTGGAGTTTTGTATCGACTTCGTACTAGGGGTGGCACTTATTTCCAAGGCACCCTATCGCCTTGCGCCGCCCGAGATGCAGGAGTTATCCTTGCAACTTCAGGAGCTGCTGTGAAAGGGGTTTATCAGACCGAGTAGCTCACCTTGGGGAGCGCCGATCCTTTTTGTCAAGAAGAAGGATGGTTCACACTGGATGTGTATTGATTACCGGGAGTTGAACAAGTTGACGATCAAGAATCGTTATCCGTTACCGAGGATCGACGATTTGTTCAATCAATTGTAGGGAGCGTCTTGGTTCTCAAAAATAGACTTGAGGTTGGGAAGTCACTGGATGAGGGTTCAGAATGAAGATATCCAGAAGACAGCGTTCAAGAGTCGTTACGGGCATTACGAGTTCATGGTGATGCCTTTCGGGCTCATCAATGCACCAGCAGCGTTCGTGGATCACATGAACAGGGTGTGTAGGTCGATGTTGGATTGTTCGGTGATCGTATTCATCGATGATATCTTGGTGTATTCGTGATCCAGAGAGTAGCATGAGGAGCATTTGAGGAAGATCCTCAGAGTTCTGATATCGGAGAGGCTTTATGCTAAATTCTCCAAGTGTGATTTTTGGTTGCGGGAGGTCTAGTTCTTAGGGCACCTCGTTAACCAGAAGCGGATATTGGTCGATCCGACAAACATCGAGGCAGTGATGAGTTGGGAGGTGCCGAGGTCACCTACCGAGATTAGGAGTTTCCTTGGGTTGGCTGATTATTATCGAAGATTTATCATGGATTTCTCTAAGATCGTTGTGCCACTCACCAAGTTGACCAGGAAGGGTGTTGCTTTTTCATGGGGTCCGGAGCAGCAGACCTCATTTGAGACATTTCGCCAGAGATTGTGCGAAGCTCCGGTGGTCGCACTCCCGGAAGGGATGGAGGATTTTGTGTTGTACTGTGATGCATCGATATCCGAATTGGAAGCGGTGCTTATGCAGAGGGGGCATGTGATAGCATACGCATCGAGGCAACTGAAACCTCATGATTCAAGGTATCCCACCTACGATCTGGAGTTGGGGGCAGTGGTGTTCGCCCTCAAGATCTAGCGTCACTATCAGTATGGGGTTCGGTGTACCATATACACAGATCACAAAAGCTTGAAGTACCTAATGGATCAGCCTAACCTAAATATGCGCCAGAGGAGATCGTTGGATGTGGTAAAGGATTACGACTGCAAGATCCTGTACCACCCGGGAAAGGCTAAGGTTGTAGCCGATGCCCTGTGTCGTAGGGCGGAGGGTGCCCTGATACGAGATGTTTGCATGAGATTAACAATGTTGACTCTGGTATGGGACACCATTCGAGGGGCCTAGGCGGAGGCCGTGAAACCAAAGAACCGCGAAAGGGAACGAGTGATCGGCTAGCTATTGGAGTTCGTTACCGATAGTCGAGGACTTATGACCTTTTAGGGTCGAGTTTGGGTACCATTTGTGGGCATAACACATACGATCTTGATGGAGGAGGCGCATAGATCGAAGTTCTCGATCCACCCCGGGGCCTGTAAGATGTATTTGTTGGGTTTTGAGCAATCTAACACTTCCTAAGTGTGCATGCAACCCTAATAAACCTTGGATCTATGTTTGTCTAAATACATGCAAAATAATAATTTTCCAAGTTTCATAACCTATCTAACATGGCATGGGGTACTTTTAAACATAAAAGAATTAGATAAGATTACATACCTTTTGATCATGAGTTTAATTCCTAAGGAGTTTGAGGGCCAAGCACCAATAGTGTGAATGCCTCAAATGGAATCACAAATCACCACAAACTCTTGGAAAACTTTGAGAGAGTGTATACACACTATAAAATCGGTTACACACAAACACACATACTCTAGTTACACTAGTTTAACTAGTGGCTATTTCATGCAACATAAGCATGCTTATATAGTGTACATGATTAGGGTGAAACCCTAATAACCCATGACCTTTCCTTTTCCAAGGATCCATGGGTTAAAAGCTCCATGGATCATCCATGTACTTCCATAATAGCTTAGCCCATTAACAAATGAGTATTAGCCCACACTATATAAAATATAATAGCCCACAATTAATTAGTCTTCCTTTTAATCTCTAAATTAATTCATAATTAATTTAAGACTAAGACTAATTAAATAACATGACTTCATATTAATATATTATAACTTATAATATATTAATAATCATATGTGTATAACTCTCATAAAATTATCCATAAATAGTTTGGATGAAATGCAACCCAAATGGACCATGCCGGGTCGGGTCAAGTATATACCAAATAAGTTATGGACTTAGACACCTTATCCAACAGACTCCCACTTGGATAAGTCTAATAACTATATTTGCGTATGTTACTTCAGGAACCAACCAGAAGTTGTAGCTCTCGAAAACTCTATTGAACTATGAAGCACCATTTTAGATAAGTGATCGTATAATCCTCTGTGCTCATGATATCAGCCGGACAAATACATGGAACAACGTCGTACTTATTGTCCAACAGTTTGTTTCCCGATTTTTCGATTTGTTTGACAAAGAACTTAATCGAACACATCAATTTAGTTCTGACCGGCCGGTACATAGGTCACAACAAAATCATCGAGGGGCCCAGATATCGCTTCTATTTCTAGAAGGAACAGATAAACTTCAACTCATATACTTGTTCTACTACTTGTTGAATTGTACACAAAGGCACGTTTTATAACATCAAGTTACTGATGTGTTTACGTGCAATCAATGCACAACCAACTCATAGGTAACAACTCATATCTCTAGGTTTGAAGATTTATATGATATTACCGTCTCACGATCACTCGAGATAAATTCCATGAAGTGATACAAGTGAGCGTGGGTTTATTCCAATACTCATAACTTATGAGCACTCATGAATGGTGTAGCAACCATTGCTATGACTAAACCCATTTAGCCATCTACAAACCCGATTCATGACAGTCTTGATTCATACCTACTTCCAACATATGAACGACTGTGGAGTGTTTAAATAACTTATTCATTCGAAAAGAATAACCTAGCTATTTTGGAAGTCAAAACATGCAAAGTGAAACACAATAATAATCATATCCAATATGGTTTCAGAACCCTTTTGAATATAAATAGAACCACCTTTTATTTATCACCATATTGATTACACATTATTCATTGTATAATGTTTCAAACAATCAACTTAAGACTTGAATAAAAACAATAGTCGTCCCATGCTCCTAGCATGCACACTTTGTTTTGTAAACAATAGTTATGCCATACTCCAAGTATGCACACTATGTTTGTCTATGATCCTTACATTGTGATGTAGATCAATTGAACATGATTCCAATGATACTCATTTCACAATCCCAAATCCTTATTGTAAATGTGAGAATCCCCGATTCCTATCATTTACCAAAAAATCTGTTAGACTTTAAATTTATATGCATTGATCCTCTCATAATGATTATGTGTAAGGTCACCAAAACCTTGTTATCAGTCATTACAAAGGATTCCAAAGGAGATCAACTCTATGGAAACGAAGTCTCATATTCAAAGTACATTGCTTTGAACATCCTTCTTGCATTAAGGTTTTCTAATCTTACATAGATTGAATAACTTCCACCTATGGAGACATTTCCGTAGTCCCATTTTGACTATCACTTCCAAACAAGAGTTACTTATTTTCAGAACATGTCAATAGGGTCCTGTCCGACAAGTTACATCATACTTCCAACTTTCCCTGAGCAACCAATCTTTGGCGAACCTCAGATTTGTCCTCGATAATTGCTTAATCACTTTAGTCATATCCAGTTCTAGACTTTTCCCTTCTAAATGCCCTGAGCATTTGGAAAATTTAGAAAGGATGAATATTATAGCACATGCAATCGATCCTATATCCGAAGCATATGGGACACGATTCATGATGTTTGACATGATACTAGACCAGTCTTTTGCTACAATATTTTTTATTTGCCATGTTTTCAAAATTTAACTATGAAGATGGATGCCGTAGTCATAATTCAATTTTGAGAACGCAATATATATAGAATTTCCTTAAGTCGAACCATTCAGACATAAAATTCATATATATGTCCTTGACTAAAGATGATTAAAATCTCAATCTAAGCTTTAGAATTGAAATGAAGTATAATTTCCTCTCCCTTAATTATAGCAAAACAACTTTTCAACCCCTGCAACTTCACGAATTGAAACTTTGTTTTCTATAATTAACATTGCTAACTTGCAACACTAAACGTAATAATCATGCTCCCACTAACATGATGATTATCAGCATAACATTTATGCTCCCACTAGCTCTGACATATTTCCAGAAATCTACTGGACTTCTGAAATTTAGATTCATACACCTTTCCATAGATAGCTCACCCGTGTGTCTAAGCAATTTCAAGAACTATGAAAAGGGATGCTGTAATCATAGTCTCAATTGCTTAGGCATTTGCCATTTCTCACAAGTCCATGTTAGTGTGCCGGTTAATCACACGCGCTCCACTAATGACTTTTGAAATTGCAAATGGCACAATTGCTATCTACTTAAAATATACTTAGTGAAAGCGTTTCCTCACCATCATTTTCATAAATCAGAGAGACACCTTATGACACTTAGATTTTATAGTGTATGAGTTCCTATCCATGTGAATTTGTCAAAACCATAATCACAAGATAAGGTTAGTGACAAATTCAGCCTTACATGGATTAAACTAGTTCAATCTTAGTTTCTTGTCACCTTGGTAGCACAAGGCCCACCAATGCTTCCAAGTTGAACTCTGATAACTCGCATGCAAATTCAACTTATTTGAAGTAGGTACAGAAATAAGAATTATGTCAACACGATAGGTTGCAAACCTTAATTCGTGTGCTAGTGGTAAGTTACAGGTTTTACTCTTGATTAAATCTTGAAACTCTTTCAGGATCTTTAAGGCTCCCACTGTCCCCTTGACAAATAAGTTTCCCCAGTCAAGAACCATTCCTTGACAAAACAAATATTCAATGGATAGTGCGGATTCTTATCAAGACTAACACTTCACACAATTGGTCTTAGTTGGTCTTTGTCTTATCCAAGACATCACAACTTACCAATCTCAAATGTACAAGAGTAGAAAACATTTTACTCTTACATTTGACTAGTGTTAATAAATCTTCCTTTATGTCACTCAAGGATACAATCTTGGAGTATGACTCTAAGAATTGTTTTGGAACGAAGTATGACTCATCTTCTTGATTTTAACCAATCCAACAATTCATAACCTCTCTTCTTAGCCATAACAATGCACTAAGGCGTCCTTAGAGTATGAATTTGTGATATGGTTTCATAATCATTAAGATGATCATGAAATATGATACTAAAGTACTCTCCCATCCTTTCAGATTTGAGAAACTTTTATCTTTCTACCAAATTTTATTCTTCTCATTTGTTTTGTCATACATTGCAACCTTTCCAATGTTACAGAATTATACTTAACCTTATAGGTATAATCATATTTACTAATCTTTAGTAAATCATGACAAATCAATCGTTGTGGTGGACCTTGACCAGCGCACACCCAGTGTACCTAATTCCTTAGTCCTTCAATTGACTCACATATATATGTGATCAAAGAATTAGTCTTAATTTTCAAAGATGAAAATTTCTCATTCATCATACAGTACAACTTGTATGATTCCAAGTTTCTATCCAATTGAAACTTGGTTGATTAAAAACTTTCTTCATTTGGTAAATTCAGACACTACCACAAATGAAAGAATCAAATCCACTTTCCAATATTGCTATTACTGGTAACATATAAGCAACAATTTTCCACAGATGCCATTGTAAGGATATTTTTAAAATAAATAAAATTAAAATCGTTTTTTTCTTTTATTTTAAAACTTTGCGGAAAAACTTATCCTTACAATCCACATGAAAACTTTGTTGTTATCTATACCTAAGCAATATATTATAACTCTTAAGCAATAGCTCAAAATTCTGATTACCGAACCATGCGATCGAAACCCACCTTCGCAATCAGAATCAACATATACTTACTTTAAGCTTCCTATCTTTTCTTTGATTCTTAAAACATCAGCATGTGACCCATTCACATTATGTAATAAGAATCTACAAATAGGAACTTAATAGAGTTAGTCAGTGGACTTTAACTGAAGTAGAGTCAAACTTTTTGACTTGATCAATCTTATGATCTTTCAGGTAAATATGACAGCTTCACAATCAGTGTCCCTCCCTTTGGCAACAAAACACATGGACCCTTTGGTAATGGCACATGAGACTATCTCATACTTAGCCTTTCTCTTTACCATTTGGTCAACCGAGTTGACTATGGCCGATACCTTTCCATTGGGAAGAGAAATGCTTTTCTAGATACCCAATGCTACCATTGCCAATGTCCATTTAAGGTTTGGGAAGTTGTTCTGTTAATCAAATTTGCTTTACTGGTGTTCCAAATCATTGTTGATTCTGCAACACAAAGCAAATAGATAAGATCATTAAGGGTCATGTCATAGTCTGTCTCATAGTAGTCCCAAAGAGACTCACTATGTTACTAGGAAAGTGATTGAACATCCAACTTTCATGAGACTTTGACACCCAACTCTCTCGGCTTGTCAATATGTGACCTTATCTCCAAAATGTGAGCACACATAGACTATGCTTGCCAATAGGGATTGAGTGACTTTAATCTTTTCAAGAACTTGTGGGTGAGGGAGAATAATTGGAGGAGGTGGAGGAAGTGAAGCATGATGTTGAGGGACACCATCTTCAAGAGATTTGGGAAGATCATAGTTGTCTGAATCAGACATCTATAATGGGAGAAAATCAAGTTAGTTGATTCAAAGACCTTAATATAACACCCAATATGAAATATTAAGGCTAGGACCCAACACAATATTTTATAACTTGGAAGAGGGATGTCGTAATCCAAGCTATAGAATATTGGAAGGTGGGCGAATAACGATTCACCAATTTCCACCATGAAAAACAAGATAATTTATTAGGTTTTAATTGGATTTGAAATTCCTAGATCTTTTGAGATTCATTGAACTTTTCAATGGCATGTTTCAATCTCGAGTGTGCCCTCTCAAATTTTGTGACTGGGATGCCGAGGATCACAAAACAAGGTGTGAATAACCATACCAATTCACTTGGTACCTTTAATATTATCACCTAATCAATGTGCCGGTTACCCACACACGCTCCATTGATCTATGACAAACATTAAGTCACCCTTCGTGATCCTTACTAGTTGAAGTTAGTGTGCCGGTTACCCACACACGCTCCACCAACGACTTGGTAAGGTACAAAGTGTGAATTCCATGGGCTAGCACCAAATTCACATTTTTCCTAAAGTAACTAATATTGGGAATTAAATAAAACATATTTAGTTACTTTATAATATTCATTATACTTTTAATGAGAATTTAAAGTCATTGTCCTACCCGTTCGGCTAACGACCCTCCACCGATCAAGCAAGCGGTGGGTGAGAGTGGACACCCATTAAGTCACCATTTTATAGGCAACAACCTTATACCCACCTTATAGACTGGCTTCGTGAATGAGGCCTACTAACGGTAAAATGACTTGTTCTTATACATATATATATATATAATAATTAACCATTAATGTTATAAATAGTATAAGTGTTGAATTTTAACTTTTAAAATTCTAAGTGTTGGAATTAAAGTTTATTAAAGTGTGTGAAACTTTTCCAAATTCCAAAACTTGAGGGCAAGTTTTGTAACTCTTCAAAACTTTTGGATATTCATAACTTATGAGTTTTAATTAAGTGTTTAATACTTTTAATGAAGAGTCTCTTGGAAATCCATAGCTTGAGGACAAGTTATGAAGTTCATAAAAGCATTTATTAGAAAAAAAAACTCTTCAAAAGTGTAACTTATGACTTCTTAAAAAACATTTAAAAGAAAAACTTTTGGAATTCCGTAACTTGAGAACAAATTATGAATTCCATTAAGACATATTAAGATCAAGAATTAACTAACAAACAATTTGCAAATAATTCCTATGAGCTAGCAAAACTCATATGAACATGAACATCCACATCAACAATTTCAAGAATCATATGAACACGTATAAACTTGAAATTTTGATTATAGCTTTGAAATTGGTCCACCATCATCATTACTACATCAAAAACAGGTTTTATGAGTCCAAAACAGTTTAAGGTAATGATTCTAGACCAATTCCAGCACCAAAACTCGAAGATATGCTGTCTGGGGGTCCAACTCATCGAGTGCATGAACCAACTCGCCGAGTTGGATGAGTTTTGCCTTAGACTCGTCGAGTCCCTTCATGGACTCGACGAGTCAGCTGTGCAGACATCATAAAATCTTCGATTTTCAACAATTTGCATCAAGTATTCAAACAAGCAAGCATAGGCTCTTATACCACTATTGGGTTTTGAGGAATATAACACTTCCTAAGTGTGCATGCAACCCTAATAAACCTTGGATCTATGTTTGTCTAAATACATGCAAAATAATAATTTTCCAAGGTTCATAACCTATCTAACATGGCATGGGGTACTTTTAAACATAAAAGAATTAGATGAGATTACATACCTTTTGATGATGAGTTTAATTCCTAAGGAGTTTGAGGGCCAAGCACCAATAGTGTGAATGCCTCAAATGGAATCACAAATCACCACAAACTCTTGGAAAACTTTGAGAGAGTGTATACACACTATAAAATCGGTCACATACAAACACACATACTCTAGTTACACTAGTTTCACTAGTGGCTATTTCATGCAACATAAGCATACTTATATAGTGTACATGATTAGGGTGAGACCCTAATAACCCATGACCTTTCCTTTTCCAAGGATCCATAGGTTAAAAGCTCCATGGATCATCCATGGACTTCCATATTAGCTTAGCCCATTAACAAATGAGTATTAGCCCACACTATATAAAATTTAATAGCCCACAATTAATTAGTCTTCCTTTTAATCTCTAAATTAATTCATAATTAATTTAAGACTAAGACTAATTAAATAACATGACTTCATACTAATATATTATAACTTATAATATATTAATAATCATATGTGTATAACTCTCATAAAATTATCCATAAATAGTTTGGATGAAATGCAACCCAAATGGACCATGCCGGGTCGGGTCAAGTATATACCAAATAAGTTATTAACTTAGACACCTTATCCAACAGTATTTGGACTTGAAGAAGGAGTATTGGTGGCCCTGTATAAAGAGGGATGTTGCATGGTTTATAGAAAGGTGCTTGACCTGTCGCAAGGTTAAGGTTGAGCACGAGCATCTGCATGCTAAGTTGCAGCCGATAGAGATTCCCGAGTGGAAGTGGGAACAGATTACCATGGATTTTATCACAAAATTGCCGAGGACTGCTAGGGTTGTCGATGAAATTTCGGTGATTGTGGACAGGTTGACGAAGAGCAATCACTTCCTTGCCATCAGTGATAGATCTTCTGCGGAGGGGCTGCCAGAGTTGTACGTTAGGGAGGTGGTATCGCGGCATGGAGTATCGATCTCGATCGTCTCAGACCGAGATGTGCAATTCACTTCCAGATTCTGGTAGAAATTTCATGAGGAATTGAGTATGAGGTTTCATTTTAGTACCGCATACCACCCATAGACTGACGGACAGAGCGAGCGGACGATTCAGACGCTCGAGGACATGCTTTGGGCATGTGTACTAGATTTCAGTGGGAGTTGGGACACGTATTTTCCCTTGGCTGAGTTTTCCTATAACAACAGCCATCATTCGAGCATTGTTATGCCATCCTTTGAGTTGTTGTATGGAAAGAGGTATCGGACCCCCATTTGTTGGGGTGAGGTAGGGCAACGTGTGATGGGTAGTACAAAGATAGTGCTTCAGACAACAGAGCAGATACAGCTGGTCAGCCAAAGGTTATTGATCACTCAGAGTCGCCAAACGAGTTACGCGGATAGGCGTCGATCAGAGCTCGAGTTTCAGGTCGGGGATCTTGTGCTCCTGAAGGTGTCTCCTTGAAAAAGGAGTGATCCGTTTTAGGAAGAGGGGCAAGCTGGGTCCCTGGTATATTGGGACGTTTAGGGTGATCATGATGGTGGGCATAGTAGCATATCGTTTGGAGTTAGATGCGGAGTTGGACCAGATTCATGATACCTTCCACGTGTCGCAGCGGAGGAAGTGTATAGCCGACGAGTCGACAGTGGTACCATTAGAGGATATCCGGTTGAACGCGAGTTTGAATTATGCTGAGAAGCCAATCACAATATTGGATCAGAAGATCAAGGTTCTGAGGAGCAAGGAAGTGCCCCTGGTGCAGGTCCAGTGGAAACATCGGAAAGGGTCCGAGCTGACATGGGATCCACAGACGGAGATGCGGGAGCAGCATCCAGAGTTGATTTCGACATGAGACTTCGAGGGAGAAGTCTGTTTCTAATGAGGGAGAATTGTCACATCCGGACTCCCAGGTATCTTATTTTATGCATTTATATTGGGTTTTTGGAGAGAGACTCGGCGAGTACGCGCTCAGACTCGCCGAGTAGGATCGCGGATGGTCGGATTGATTTAATGGCAGACTTGGCGAGTCCATTCATGGACTCGGCGAGTCCATGCTGTTTAATGAAACCATAACCCCTGGGGTTTGGGACCTATTTAAAGGGTCTTATAGCCACTATTTGCGGCTACCAGACCCCTAAGAGGAACCCTAAGAGATCCAGAGGGTTTGTGAGGAAGAAGAGGTCATTTTTGATCTTTGCGTGGGTGTTTTTGCATGAAGAAGGTGGCCATGGCAAGAAGGAACTAAATAGGGTGATATTCTGTGGATTTAAGAGGCTAGGGACTTCGTTCTGAGGTATATATTTCGATCCTTGTAACAACCCGAAATTTCCGATTCATTTCAATGTAAGTTTTTCATAAATCAACTCGCGCAACCGATCGTCGTTCCGATTTCCGATTTCCGATTTCTCCGTTTAATTAAGTCATTAATTAGTACACATTTAAAATGACTTAATGGGAGTCTTAATACATTTAGAAATCATTTTAACACTCAACTTTAGTGATCGGAATAATTCTAAAATTTACCGTATCGGGTTACGGTAACTCAATCGGGTACGACCAAAAACCCCGTCTAACGCCGGTATCGGGTAGAATTCCACCGTGTCCAAAACCTAATCACTATATAAACATGTTTAGGGCTTCATTTGAAGCCTTTGGCCAAATTATCACTAAACATTATCCACCTCTCTCCTAATCCAAGTTTAAGGGATCAAAACTCAAAATTAAGGCTTCTAATCTCTAAGGTACCTTCCTAGCCTTAATCTCTAACATATTTGACATCCAAATTCGAGTTCAAATCATGAATTAGGCCAACATTCATGAGTTTACGGCCATGGAACATTCATGGGCCGTAAACTCATATTTCAAGGGTTTTTAAGCCCTAAAACCCTTCCTTTGCATAGTTGGACACTAGATATGACTTAAGGGCTTAAAGGGAAGAACTTATAACATGTAGAACATGGATTTAGAGGGACAAAAGTGAGTTTACGGCCAAGGAACATTCTTGGGCCGTAAACTCATATACAAGGGGTATTTAAGCCAATTAACCCTTCCAAAACCTAGTTGGGACTTAGACATGAACCATGGACTTGCTAATCTAGACTTGGAACACTTTAAACTTGATTTTTGAGTAATAAAGAAGAGTTTACGGCCAATACATACTCTTGGGCCGTAAACTCCTCTAAAAGGGTGATTTAAGGCCTTTAAACATGTTCAAATGCTTCCAAACTCAATCTATGGCTTTGTGGTAAAATCTAGATGCATCTAAAAATGGTTTAAAGGATTGAAACACAACAAAAGTATGATTTATGAGAGTTTACGGCCTAGGAACATACCCTTGGCCATAAACTCATAAAACAATGTTTAAGATGCATCAAACACACCCAAATGGCTTGTACAAATTTCTAGAATCACATGTGATTGTTTTAAACACCAAAAACTATCTTTTTCAATGATAAAAGAGAGTTTACGGCCTTAGAACATACCTCTAGGCCGTAAACTCCAACAAATGTCTTAATTGATGTTCTAAATTCATAACAATGCTTAGAAAATTAGTTTGAATCACATGTGATTGACCTAAGTAGCTTAAATCAATTATTCTTAGCCATTGTGAGTTTACGATCGTAAACTCTATGAGTGTGGCCGTAAACTCATGTTTTAAATGTTTTAAATCCATTTCAAGTGTTCCAAGGTGTTTAGATAATCATTTCTAGCAATCCCTAAATCCGTTTGAGCCCTTAAAAACACCAAAACCTCACCCACATGAGTTTACGGCCGTAAACTCATGTATGTGGGTGTTCCAATGTTGTAAACTCTTTAAAATGTTTACTTATGGGGAGTAAACTCAAGTCCCAAGTCCCTTGTGTCATTACAAATCCAAAGATGTCACCCGGGTCACTCCAAACGCTCGTTTTGAGGTGTTTAACCTCATTGGAGTGTAATGTTCCATATGATTAGTGAATGTATCTCTAATTGTATATATATGGACATTATATCATTTTACATAGGGTCATCGCAAGTAATCAAACCCCGAACCGACGTCTAGCATTCAAAACCGACACGTTTCCGAGTCCGGTGAGTTCATACCCCTACCTTTTTCACTGTTTTCACTGTTTTCAGGGGGGGGGAACACAAGCAAAGTACAAGGAAATTCTTGTACTCAAATCATGTTTTCAAATGTGTGTTTCATATCCTTATGCTTTTATAACCGATAACTACAACTGATAACAGATCGAATCTACAGATCACGTAACATATATTTGTGAAATAAGTCTTTAAACTAGTATGTTTTACATGTATTTCACAAATGGTTTTCCACATTTTATCAGTTAAAAGCATGACATTAAAACATTTGAATATAATACCTGTACACTATTTTGTTCTCGGTAACACTCCACGCACATACGCGAGTGGAGGACTTTCATATTATTACTAGTAAATTTGTTATTCCGGTATGATTGGAGACACGTCCTCGGAGAACACTCCACCTGGATTACGCGAGTGGAGGACTACCCCCATAATCAGATTCTCTGGTATTTAGAGAGCGTGACTTGAGTGTATAGATCTATACGGGGCTGACTACCCCACACCTGGCTGCTAGCTACAGTCGAACCGAAATGGTTCAAGGGTGACGAAAGTCATAAATATGTGGACAACTTATTGCCACATGTGGACTACTTATTGCCACAGGTTTCAGTCTATTGTATGGTTATGGAACTCGCAATTAGGATAACAGAGATTTACTTACAGTAATAATGGATTACTTTATACATCGTTTACATCTTTTACATCTTTTACATCTTTCACGTACTATAGTTAACATTCAGGAAAGTATGGGACTTTCCTGGGGAAAACATGGAACCTAACCACGATTACATCTTTTACAATTTTAATATTGTTTACATAGAAACTTACATACAAGAAAGCATGGGGCTTTCCTGGGTAATACATATATAACTAGAAAGAGTAACAAACTGGATAACATTACATCTTTTACAATGTGAAACATACAATAAGGAAAGTATGGGACTTTCCTGGTAACACATGATAAGTAAACATGTTTGTAGTATACAAACTTACTATACTTTACATTTGTGAAACAATAATCAACTATTAAGAAAATACGGGATTTTCTTGGTGTATATAACATTTCAGAAACAGAAAGGAAACCGAAACATTTTCACAAATAAAAACCGCTTATGAACTCACCAGCTTTATGCTGATTTTCAAACCGCTTGTGTTCTCAGGTCAGCGTTAGAACAGGTACCCGAAGATCCTTTTGCTTGAAGACGGTGTACATGAAGACCCGTTACATTTTTTCTATATATACTATGTATCACTACTGTACAAACTTTACTTTTGAAACAACAGCAAAACTGTTACTATGTAATGTGTAATGCTTGTTTTACTTTACTTACTATGTACATTGGATTTGATACTCAACATGGTAGTCAACCCCGGAAATGTATTCCGCCTTTAGTTTTCGGGGTGTGACAGATTGGTATCAAAGCCCTTGTTTATAGTGAATAAAGTATACCAAACCTTACATGGTATAAAGCTATAAACACTAAAGGGCCTAAGTGCTCTGAATTAAAAGTATCTTCAAACTACAAGTATTTTCAAAAGTATACAAGTATACCAAACCGTCGCCATTCGTAACCACAAGTAGAACAGAACATAAGTAAATGGGTGTTGTGTACTACGGTTAAACCTGGGCAGTTATGTAGTCGTGTCTAGGGTCAATATGGCCTGGCCAACTATATTCATTCGAGACACGACCAACATGTGCTTGGGAGTGACTGTGGTATGTGGCATGCCTAAAACTTACCCTAATATCCCAAACATCGAATCATTGTCGTAAACAATTCATGAAATACTATGGGAGTATTTCTCGATCCCAATCCTCTGTAGTAGTCCTTATTCAAGTGGTTTCCCTGTGATCACTCTTAGCGATAAATTATCTGTTCGATAACTCTTTCCTGCTTTATCGCTTACTCGAATCATATAACTGTCATATCTATCGATTCAATGTAGAGGACTTACCATCCTCTTTTCCTTGATCTTATTAGATCAAGATTCCTCCCCGAAAGGGACCTAGCTCAAAGAACAACAACAATCCTTCTTCGCCGCCACCTCCTCCCCAGTTTGACCTAGCATCAGTTCAGACAATGATGACAGCTACAATGGTAGCAGCTTTGTCACAAATGAACCCTAGTGGTTCGGGTGGTGGTACTCAATCTCAAAACCCTGAGGGTAGCCAGGGACACCAAAGAGGGGGTTCCTATAAGGATTTCATGAATGCGAAACCAACATCCTTTAATGGCGCTGGAGGTGTCATTTCTTTATCTCGATGGTTCGAGAAAATCGAGTCCATCTTTGAAATCTGTGCTTGTGTGGAATCCGATAAAGTCAAATTTGCAGCCTGTACCTTCGCGGATAAAGCTTTGACTTGGTGGAATGGCCGAGTCAAATCTCTGACCTTACCCGTAGCCAATGCCATGGGCTGGGAAGCCATGAAGGAACTTCTCATTGCTGAGTATTGCCCCCGTGGTGAAATGCAGAAATTAGAGCACGAGCTCTGGAACCTGAAGATGAAAGGTTCCGACATTGCTGCATATACTTCCCGATTTGATGATCTTGCACTTCTCTGCCCAGGGTTAGTCACTCCTGAAAACAAAAAGATCGAAAGGTTCGTTTGGGGATTATCTCAACCAATAAAGAGTCATGTTTTGGCTGCTCGTTCGGATACCTATGATAGTGCCAAGACCTTAGCACAAATTTTGATTGATCACAACGACGATGTCAAGGAAATCACTACCACTTCTGAGCCGACTCAAAGGAGTGGTGAAAAGAGAAAATTCTGGAAAAAGAAGAAAGGTCAATCTTCTCAAGGATCATCTAAGAAACAACAAACGGTAGCAGTCCATGTTGCTACTTCTACTCCTGTTGTTGTTGTTTCTGCTATGGGATCCACAGCCTCAACTCCTACCAGTAAATATGCTGGTAACCTCCCTCTGTGTGACAAGTGTAAATACCATCATCATCCTGGTCCTTGTCAAGAATTGTCTTGCACCAACTGTGGTAAGAAAGGGCACACAGTTCGATACTGCAGAACTCCTACCCAATCAGCTAATCAATCATCGGGAGCAGGTGTAAGTCAAGCCTGCTACAACTGTGGTGAAGTTGGGCACTTTAAAAGGGATTGTCCCAAGAAGTCAACTGCTGGTAACACTGGAAGGGTCCTAAACATGGGACGGGAGGAAGCAGTTGCCGATCCCACTGTTGTTTCGGGTACGTTCCTTCTCGACAACTCATATGCTAGTATTCTTTTCGATTCGGGTGCTGAAAGGAGTTTTGTTAGTCATGCATTCAAACATAATCTAAAACCAAATCCTCAACCACTAACTGAAACGTTTACCGTCGAGATGGCTAATGGTGAGAAAGAAAGCGCTGACAATGTATTCATAGGTTGTACGCTTACCCTAAATGATCACTCATTTCCTATAGACCTCATGCCCGTTTCCATTAAGAGCTTTGATGTTATCGTTGGCATGGATTGGTTGAGTCCCAATCATGCTGACATTCTTTGTTACGAAAAAGCTATCCGTCTCAATCTTCCTTCGGATCAAACTCTCGTAATCTATGGCGATAAACCCAGTTCCAACCTTCATATCATTTCTTGCATCAAAGCTCGAAAACTCCTTCGAAAGGAGTGTGTTGCATTCTTAGCTCATGTGATCAACGAGAAACAAGAAGTTAGAGACCTTGCGAGCATTCCCGAAGTCTGTAACTTTCCCGAAGTTTTTCCCGAAGAACTTCCAGGAATTCCTCCCGAACGTCAGGTCGAGTTCCGTATTGACCTAATTCCTGGAGCTACTCCCGTAGCAAAATCCCCGTATCGCTTAGCTCCTGCAGAAATGCAGGAGTTATCCAGTCAACTCAATGAGTTGCTCAGTAAAGGATTCATTAGGCCGAGTTCCTCACCCTGGGGAGCTCCGATTCTGTTTGTCAAAAAGAAAGATGGATCCTTTCGGATGTGTATCGACTATCGTGAGCTGAACAAGTTAACCGTTAAGAACCGATATCCTCTTCCAAGAATAGACTACCTCTTCGATCAACTCCAGGGAGCCAGTTACTTCTCTAAAATAGACCTTCGGTCGGGGTACCATCAGTTACGAGTCCAGGAGAATGATGTTCCCAAGACAGCATTTAGGACTCGGTATGGACACTACGAGTTTGTAGTGATGCCCTTCGGCCTAACCAATGCACCGGCTGTGTTCATGGACCTGATGAACCGGGTGTGCCGTCCCTTCTTAGACAAATTCGTTATCGTGTTCATTGATGACATCCTCGTCTACTCCCGAAGTGAAGAAGACCATAAACAGCACTTGAGGCTAGTGTTGGAAACTCTTAGATCCAAAAAGCTTTACGCAAAATTTTCCAAATGTGAATTCTGGTTATGGAAGGTAACTTTCCTCGGTCACATAGTAAGCGAGGAGGGTATTCATGTAGATCCTTCCAAGATTAAAGCGATAGAGAGTTGGTCGGCACCGAAAACACCCACGGAAATTCGTCAATTCTTAGGTCTCGCCGGCTACTATCGACGATTCATTCAGAACGTTTCCAAAATTGCCAAACCGTTAACCACTCTAACACAGAAAGGTGTACCCTTTTGTTGGAGTGATTAGCAAGAAACTGCATTCCAAACGTTGAAGAGAGCCTTATGCAGCGCGCCTGTTCTGTCTCTGCCAGAAGGGACAGAGGACTTCGTTGTCTATTGCGATGCGTCTAATCAAGGTTTAGGCTGTGTGCTTATGCAAAGAGGAAAGGTGATTGCCTATGCCTCTAGACAGCTGAAAGCACACGAAGTCAACTATACCACACACGACTTGGAGCTAGGAGCAGTAGTCTTCGCATTGAAGATTTGGAGACATTATCTCTACGGAACCAAGTGCACAATCTTCACTGATCACAAGAGTCTGCAACACATCTTTAATCAAAAAGACTTAAACATGAGGCAACGGCGATGGGTAGAATTACTCAGTGACTATGAGTGTGAAATCCGTTACCACCCCGGCAAGGCCAATGTCGTAGCAGATGCCCTTAGCCGAAAGGATAGTACAAGCCACAAAGTGAAGAACCAGACGATGACCATCCATTCCAACTTACCTATGCAAATCCGAGAAGCTCAGTATGCAGCCCTCAAACCTGAAAACGTGTCAGATGAAACCTTGAGAGGAATGGAAAAGAAACTTGAGATCAGAGGTGACGGAGTTCACTGTTTCATGAATCGAATCTGGATTCCCAAATCCGGTGGATTCAGGGAAATAGTCATGGAGGAAGCACATAGAACCAAATACTCTGTTCACCCAGGTTCGGACAAGATGTATCTGGATCTCAAGAAACAATACTGGTGGCCGAACATGAAAGCTGAGATAGCTACATTTGTGGGCAAATGTCTGACTTGCGCCAAGGTCAAAGTCGAACATCAGAAGCCTTCAGGTCTGCTTCAACAACCCAAAATTCCCGAGTGGAAATGGGAGATGATTACCATGGACTTCATCACCAAACTACCCAAGTGTTCTAGTGGGTATGACACCATTTGGGTAATTGTCGATCGTTTGACAAAATCCGCTCACTTCATCCCGATTAAAGAATCATACAAGATGGAGAGACTTGCGCGAATCTACATTCAGGAAGTAGTACGTTTTCATGGTGTACCTGTATCCATTATCTCTGATCGAGATAGTAGGTTTACCTCCAGATTCTGGCAATCTCTTCAGAAAGCCCTTGGAACCAAACTAGATATGAGCACGGCGTATCATCCTCACACCGATGGATAGAGTGAAAGAACAATCCAAACCCTGGAGGACATGCTTCGGGCATGTGTCATTGACTTTGGAAAGTCGTGGGATACACACCTATCCTTGATCGAGTTCTCATACAACAACAGTTACCACACCAGCATTAGGGCTGCTCCGTTCGAAGCCCTATACGGTCGTAAGTGCAGATCCCCTCTGTGCTGGGCTGAGGTGGGGGATACACAGTTAGCCAGGAGTCGAGTCCCCGACAGTGCTCTCACTAGTCCTGAAATCATCCGCGAAACCACCGAAAAGATCATTCAAATCCGTAATCGACTGAAAGACTCACGTGATCGTCAAAAGAGTTACGCTGATACTCGTCAGAAACCATTAGAATTCCAGGTTGGAGACCGTGTCCTGTTAAAAGTCTCGCCCTGGAAAGGCACTGTACGCTTTGGCAAGCGTGGGAAACTTAATCCAAGGTATATTGGACCCCTTGAGATCCTCTCCAGGATTGGTCCAGTTGCCTATAAACTTAATTTACCTCACGAACTCAGTAACATTCATCCTGTCTTTCATGTTTCAAATCTTAAAAAGTGCCTATCCGATGAAACCCTAACAATTCCCTTAGACGAGATCGAGATCAATGAAAAACTCAACTTTGTGGAGGAACCGATCGAAATCATGGATCGAGAAGTCAAACGTACAAAACAAAGTCGCATCCCGTTAGTGAAGGTTTGCTGGAATGCCAAGCGGGGACCGGAATTCACTTGGGAATGGGAAGACTCAATGAAACAGAAGTATCCACAACTCTTTTCTTATCCATGATTTGTATCTTGTCTTATGTTCTAAACTTGAATTTCGGGACGAAATTCCCTTTAACGGGGGGATAATGTAACAACCCGAAATTTCCGCTTCATTTCAATGTAACTTTTTCATAAATCAACTCGCGCAACCGATCGTTGTTCCGATTTCCGATTTCCGATTTCTCCGTTTAATTAAGTCATTAATTAGTACACATTTAAAATGACTTAATGGGTGTCTTAATACATTTAGAAATCATTTTAACACTCAACTTTAGTGATCAGAATAATTCTAAAATTTACCGTATCGGGTTACGGTAACTCAATCGGGTACGACCAAAAACCCCGTCTAACGCCGGTATCGGGTAGAATTCCACCGTGTCCAAAACCTAATCACTATATAAACATGTTTAGGGCTTCATTTGAAGCCTTTGGCCAAATTATCACTAAACATTACCCACCTCTCTCCTAATCCAAGTTTAAGGTTTCAAAACTCAAAATTAAGGCTTCTAATCTCTAAGGTACCTTCCTAGCCTTAATCTCTAACATATTTGGCATCCAAATTCGAGTTCAAATCATGAATTAGGCCAACATTCATGAGTTTACGGCCATGGAACATTCATGGGCCGTAAACTCATATTTCAAGGGTTTTTAAGCCCTAAAACCCTTCTTTTGCATAGTTGGACACTAGATATGACTTAAGGGCTTAAAGGGAAGAACTTATAACATGTAGAACATGGATTTAGAGGGACAAAAGTGATTTTATGGCCAAGGAACATTCTTGGGCCGTAAACTAATATACAAGGGGTATTTAAGCCAATTAACCCTTCCAAAACCTAGTTGGGACTTAGACATGAACCATGGACTTGCTAATCTAGACTTGGAACACTTTAAACTTGATTTTTGAGTAATAAAGAAGAGTTTACGGCCAATACATACTCTTGGGCCGTAAACTCCTCTAAAAGGGTGATTTAAGGCCTTTAAACATGTTCAAATGCTTCCAAACTCAATCTATGGCTTTGTGGTAAAATCTAGATGCATCTAAAAATGGTTTAAAGGATTGAAACACAACAAAAGTATGATTTATGAGAGTTTACGGCCTAGGAACATACCCTTGGCCGTAAACTCATAAAACAACGTTTAAGATGCATCAAACACACCCAAATGGCTTGTACAAATTTCTAGAATCACATGTGATTGTTTTAAACACCAAAAACTATCTTTTTCAATGATAAAAGAGAGTTTACGGCCTTAGAACATACCTCTAGGCCGTAAACTCCAACAAATATCTTAATTGATGTTCTAAATTCATAACAATGCTTAGAAAATTAGTTTGAATCACATGTGATTGCCCTAAGTAGCTTAAATCAATTATTCTTAGCCATTGTGAGTTTACGGCCGTAAACTCTATGAGTGTGGCCGTAAACTCATGTTTTAAATGTTTTAAATCCATTTCAAGTGTTCCAAGGTGTTTAGATAATCATTTCTAGCAATCCCTAAATCCGTTTGAGCCCTTAAAAACACCAAAACCTCACCCACATGAGTTTACGGCCGTAAACTCATATATGTGGGTGTTCCAATGTTGTAAACTCTTTAAAATGTTTACTTATGGGGAGTAAACTCAAGTCCCAAGTCCCTTGTGTCATTACAAACCCAAAGATGTCACCCGGGTCACTCCAAACGCTCGTTTTGAGGTGTTTAACCTCATTGGAGTGTAATGTTCGATATGATTAGTGAATGTATCTCTAATTGTATATATATGGACATTATATCATTTTACATAGGGTCATCCCGAGTAATCAAACCCCGAACCGACGTCTAGCATTCAAAACCGACACGTTTCCGAGTCCGGTGAGTTCATACCCCTACCTTTTTCACTGTTTTCACTGTTTTCAGGGGGGGAACACAAGCAAAGTACAAGGAAATTCTTGTACTCAAATCATGTTTTCAAATGTGTGTTTCATATCCTTATGCTTTTATAACCGATAACTACAACTGATAACAGATCGAATCTACAGATCACGTAACATATATTTGTGAAATAAGTCTTTAAACTAGTATGTTTTACATGTATTTCACAAATGGTTTTCCACATTTTATCAGTTAAAAGCATGACATTAAAACATTTGAATATAATACCTGTACACTATTTTGTCCTCGGTAACACTCCACGCACATACGCGAGTGGAGGACTTTCATATTATTACTAGTAAATTTGTTATTCCGGTACGATTGGAGACACGTCCTCGGAGAACACTCCACCTGGATTACGCGAGTGGAGGACTACACCCATAACCAGATTCTATGGTATTTAGAGAGCGTGACTTGAGTGTATAGATCTATACGGGGCTGACTACCCCACACCTGGCTGCTAGCTACAGTCAAACCGAAATGGTTCAAGGGTGACAAAAGTCATAAATATGTGGACGACTTATTGCCACATGTGGACTACTTATTGCCACAGGTTTCAATCTATTGTATGGTTATGCAACTTGCAATTAGGATAACAGAGATTTACTTACAGTAATAATGGATTACTTTATACATCGTTTACATCTTTTACATCTTTTACATCTTTCACGTACTATAGTTAACATTCAGGAAAGTACGGGACTTTCCTGGGGAAAACATGGAACCTAACCATGATTACATCTTTTACAATTTTAATATTGTTTACATAGAAACTTACATACAGGAAAGCATGGGGCTTTCCTGGGTAATACATACATAACTAGAAAGAGTAACAAACTGGATAACATTACATCTTTTACAATGTGAAACATACAATAAGGAAAGTATGGGACTTTCCTGGTAACACATGATAAGTAAACATGTTTTCAGTATACAAACTTACTATACTTTACATTTGTGAAACAATAATCAACTATTAAGAAAATACGGGATTTTCTTGGTGTATATAACATTTCAGAAACAGAAAGGAAACCGAAACATTTTCACAAATAAAAACCGCTTATGAACTCACCAGCTTTATGCTGATTTTCAAACCGCTTGTGTTCTCAGGTCAGCGTTAGAACAGGTACCCGAAGATCCTTTTTCTTGAAGACGGTGTACATGAAGACCCGTTACATTTTGTCTATATATACTATGTATCACTACTGTACAAACTTTACTTTTGAAACAACAGCAAAACTGTTACTATGTAATGTAATGCTTGTTTTACTTTACTTACTATGTACATTGGATTTGATACTCAACATGGTAGTCAACCCCAGAAATGTATTCCTCCTTTAGTTTTCGGGGTGTGACAATCCTTCTTCAGTTTGGTGTTAATCCTTGAGAGTTAGGTTTTCTAGCCCCTTAGAGTATGGATTGTGGTGCATTTGGTCCCTTCTTGTGTTGAGACTTTGGATCTAGATCCAAAGTGGTCCAGAGACCTTAAGTCCTTGATTTTTATGAGTGTCTTTAGGAGATAAGAGTTTGGGATGGCATATTGGGGCGATTTCTTCAAATAGAGCCGTTAGGTCTTTGTATGGGAATCAAGATCCAAACTTTACGTGTTTATTTTGCGTAAGGAGGCCAGATCTATGGGTTAGAGGAACGAATCTGACCTTAGGAGGTCATTTGAGTTTGAGCATGGCTTGAACTCGCCGAGTCTAAGAACAGACTCAGCGATTAGGATGACTTTCCCCCCCCCCCCCCCCACAAATCACGTAGATGGTAACGCGTTGAGTTGGGGAAGTGACTCAGTGAGTCATTGGGGATTTTGAGGACGTGAGTTAATGACTGAACTCGCTGAGTCACAATTGTGCACTCAGCGAGTATGGTCAAAGGGTTGACCGTTGACTTTTTTTGACTTTTAGGGTTTGGTCAACTTTAGAGTATTTGAGCCTTGAGAGGGGTAAAATGGCCTTTTACCCTTCTGAGAGTGCTAAGAGAGGAAATAGTCTACCCTTGGAAAATGTGTTGATTCCGAGTGTTTATTTTTGTATGATTAGGCGGAGGCTAGATCCTATTCCATGGAGTCCGAGATTTCCGAGTTACCGAGTTACACGAGGTGAGTCTTCTCACTATATGTTACCTAGAGTGGTATTCTAAGTTGACCGGAAGGTCTTATGTGCTATGTATGAGATTGTGTGCCATGTATGAGATTATGTGATATGTGATGTAAATATGATATATAATTGTATAGACTAGACCAGAGGGTCCAATGATTCAGACCGGGCCGGAGGGCCCAACGAACTATGATCGGACCATAGGGTACAACGAGCTATGGGACCAGAGGGTCCTGCTGAGACACATCGGCCGGAGGGTCGTACAGTAGCCTCGAGTGGTGTATGTGTTGTATGTGGTATTTTGGGGAACTCACTAAGCATTTATGCTTACAATTGTTGTGTTATGTGTTTCAGGTACTAGCGAGGACCGTGGAAAGGCATCGGCGTGAACCGTATACACAGAGAAGACATTTGATTTGTGATCTTGGGATATGTTTGATTTGATAACTGTTGTGGAATACTTTTTGAGAATGATTTATATTTAAAATTTGGTTGTTGAAAAATGAAAATTTTGTTTTGAAAATCTCGTTGTCACACTGTGGATGGTAGGCTGTACTCATGTCCAGCCTCATTCCTAGGGAACTTTGTAGCGACTGCTAGAACCTCGAAGTGAATCTGTTATCTCTATCGGAGATAATGGATATGGGAACACCATGCAGTCGTACAATCTCCCTAATGTATGTTCTTGTTAGTTTCTCCATTTTGTCAGTCTCTTTGATTGGTAGGAAATGCGCAAATTTTGTCAATCTGTCGACGATGACCCAAATGGTATCAAGTCCACCCGTTGTCTTGGGAAACTTGGTTATAAAGTCCATAGTAATTTGCTCCCATTTCCATTTAGGAATCTCCGGTTGCTGAAGTAAACCTGATGGTTTCTCGTATTCGACCTTAACCTGTGTGCAAGAAAGGCATTTACTCACAAAGGTAGCAATCTCTGCTTTCATGTTGGGCCACTAGTATAACCTTTTAAGACCCAGATACATCTTATCCGAACCCGGGTGAATGGAATACGGAGTGTTGTGCAACTCGGTCATTAGCACATCTCTGAAGCCACCATGTTTCGGTGTCCAGATTCGGTCCATGAAATATAACGCTCTACCAACCTTGCTTTCTAAGTTCATATCCATTCCTCTCAGGGATTCGCTTGCTACATTTTCAGGTTTCAAAGCGTCGAGTTGAGCCTCCTTAATTTTTGTGGACAAGTGTGAATGGATAGTCACAGTCAATGAGTTGACTCTACCACCAAAGTATTCTTTACGACTTAGGGTGTCAGCTACTACGTTGGCCTTGCCGGGATGATAACGAATTTTGCATTCGTAGTTATTGAGTAGCTCGACCCACTGTCGTTTTCTTATGTTGACCTCCTTCTGGTTGAAGATGTGTTGGAGGCTTTTGTGGTCTGTAAAGATAGTGCTTCTCATACCGTATAGATACTGTCTCCAGATCTCCAGAGAAAACACAACTGCTCCTAACTCAAGATCATGTGTGGTGTCATTGACCTCGTGTGTCTTCAGTTGTCTTGAGGCACAGGCAATGGCATTACCTCGTTGTATCAGAACACATCCGAGCCCTTGGTTGGATGCATCGCAATAGACCATGAAATCTTCTATTCCTTATGGGAGGGATAGTATTGGTGCGGTGCATAAGGCTTGTTTCAGCGTTTGGAACACCTTCTCTTGTTTCTCTTCCCAGTCAAAGGCCACACCTTTCTGGTTCAGTGTGGTAAGTGGTTTTGGTTGGGTTTGGGTATACTACAACAGCCTATGGTGCACATACAACCCTAAATACCTTGGATCTATCTTTTCACTAATTATACATGCAAATGGTTTCCAAGGCATTAAACCTATAACTAGCATGCATTTGACATAAACCATATAATATACTAGTTAGGGAAACATACCTTTTATGTGGCTTGAAGTCTTGATTTATTTGGCCTTAAGAGCTTAGTACCAATAGTATGAAATGCCTCAAATGGAATCACAACACACCTAGGACAAAGGTGGCTCTTGAGAGAGAATTCCATGCACCAAAACACCTCTATATTTCTCTAAGAAAAGAAGTGGTGATTTTGGCTATGGAGTAACCTATTTATATGTAGGATTCCAAGGGTCATTGGTATCACCCATAATCCATACCCATGGGTTTTATGATCCATGGTTCATGTGGCCCAACTCTTTATGTATCCATACATAAAGAGTTAATTAGTCCAACATGGATCATAAGCCCAACACATATAAATATAACTAATTATCATAATTAGTCCCCATAGATTTAATTAGTCTCTTTTGACCACTAAATTAATTCAAAATTAATTCTTGATCAATACTAATTAAAACATATGATTTCATATTAATATATTATAACTTATAATATATTAATAAACCATAATTAACTTTCTCTCAAAAGTCCATCCTAACAAATTGTCCTGATGATATGCAACCCAAATGGAACATGCTACTCTCGGGTCGAATACATACCAATAATAGTTATGGGCTTAGACACCTAATCCAACAGTCTCCCACTTGGATAAGTCTAAAACTATTAATGCGTATGACTCCAAGATCCCGACTAGCAATTGTAGCTCTTAAAGCCGCTGTCAAACTCTGAACAAATCAAATGACATGTCCATTAGATAAGGGATCATATATTCCTCCATTTTAGATATCATATGGACTGAGACATGGATTATAATCATTCTCTCCGTCCATTTGTTGTTTCCCGATTTCCGATTTATGACGACTGACTAATTGAACAAATCAAATCAGTCCTAGCCCGGCCGAGCACTTCCATTTGTCATCATCAAATCATCGAGGGCCCCACAGATATCGCTTTTATCCCGAAGGTAAAAGGAATGGATAAACTTCGACTCATATGGCTTGTTCTACTACTTGTTAAATCATACACAAAGGCACGTTTTATAACACCGAGTTACCGAAAGCGTTTTCGTGCAATCAATGTACAACGAACTCATAGTAACAACTCATATATCTAGGTTTGAAGAATATAAGATATTATCGTCTCATGATCACTCGTGATAAAATCCATGAAGTGATTCCAATGAGCGCGGGTTGAATTAGGCCTGTCAAATCGGGCCGTCGTGTCGTGTTTTTGTCTGACATGACACAACACGACAATGTTTTTTGTAACACGAACACGACACGACACGATGTCGTGTTTTTTTGTAACACGAACACGACACGACACGACAATGTTTTTTGTAACACGAACACGACACGACACGATGTCGTGTTTTTTTTCACTAACACGAAAATGAACCAATTAAAAAACGACAACATGACACGACACGACAAAGATAATATTACATAACTATTATTTTATTTAATTCATATTTAATCATATATAACACGATAAAAACGACAAACACAAAAACACGACAAATACATGCTCAATCGTGTCAATTTCGTGTGGATTTGTAAACACGGAAACGACACGACACAACATCGTGTTTTTTAAACTTGACACGAACATGACACAAAAACGAATTCAAATTTTGATTTCGTCCCGATTTCGTTTCGTGTCGTGTATTTTTGTCGTGTCGTGTCATAAATTGACACCCCTAGGTTGAATCCAATACTCAGAACTTATGAGCACTCATGAGTGTTGTAGCCCTTTGCCCAATATCTTAGACCTCTACAAGCCAACCCATGACAGTCTTAATTCATATCTACTTCCAACATATGACTGACTGTGGATGGTTTGAATAACTTAGTCATCCGGAACAATGACCTAGTTATTTAGGAAGTTAAAACATGCAAAAATGAAACATAATAATAATTGAATCCAATATGGTATCAAAACCTATGAACATAAATAAAACACCTTTTATTTATCACCATAAGATTACACATTATTCATTGTATACTGTTTCAGCTATCAACTTTATTCATGAATTAAAACACTAGTTGTCCCATGCTCCGAGCGTGTACACTATGTTTTCTAAACACTAGTCATGCCACACACCAAGTATGCATACTATGTTTGTCTATGATCTTTACTTTTTGCATTAGATCAATTGAACATAACTCCAATGATCCTCTTTTCATAGTCCCAAATCCTTACTGCAAATGCAAGAATTCCAAATTCATGCCATTTACTGATATCTGTTAGATTCTAAACTTATATGCATAGATCCTCTTGTAATGATTATGCATAAAGTCGCAAAGACTTGACAATAAACATTACATAGCATTCCAAAGGAGATCAACTCCTTTGAAACATCCTTCTTGCATTAAGTTTCCTAATCTTACACAGATTGAATAATTTCTAACTTTGAAACATTTCCAGATTCCATTTTGACTATCACTTCTAAACAAGAGTTGCCTCCTTACAGATTATGTCAATATGGTCCTTCCAGAATTATCATTATACTTCCAACTATCCTTGAGCAACAAATCTTTGGTAAACCTTAGATTATCCTCGACAATTGTTTAATCCTTTTAGTCATATCCAGTTCTAGACCTTTTCCTTTCTTAATGCCCTAGGCATTTGGAAAATTTTAGAAAGGATGAATATAGCACATGTAATTGATCCTATATCCGAAGCATATGGGACACGATTCATGATGTCGCACATAAAAACTAAAACAGTCTTTTGCTATAATCTTTCCATTTCAATTTGCCAAGTTCTCATAATTCATATTATGAAAAGGGATGCCGTAATCATAATCGAATTTTAGAACGCAAATAATGGACCCATATACAGAATTTCCTTATGTTGAGCCATTCCAACATGAAATTCATATATATATATATATATATATATATATATATATATATATATATATATATATATATATATATATCCTTGACTAAAAGATTAAAACCTCACGGTCTAAGCTTATAGATTTGAGATGAAGTACAATTTCCTCTCCCTTAATTATAGCAAAACAACTTTTTTTCCAAATTGAAACCTTTTGTTTTCTATAATTAACATTGCTAACTTGCAATAATTATCATAATTATCATGCTCCCACTAGCACGATGATTATTAGCATAACACTTATGCTCCCACTAGCTTTGACATGTACTCAGAAATTAGTTGGACTTCTAGAAATTAATACTTTATTGACTTTCTTACCAAAATTCATATTTCTGATATTAGATTGCTTTGATAAAACTTTATCAAAAACATACACCTCTCTTAGATAGCTCACATGTGTGTTGAAACAATTTTAGAACTATAAAAAGGGATGCCGTAATCATAGTCTCAATTGTTTAGACCTTTGCCACTTCTCACAAGTCCATGTTAGTGTGTCGGTAAACCACACACGCTCCACTAACAACTTTGAGAATGCAAATATTACAATTTCTATCTGGCTAAAATCTACTTAGTGAAAGAGTTTCCTCACCATCATTTTTCATGAATCGGAGAGAAACCTTATGACACTTAGATTTACTGGTGTATGTGTTCTTATCCATGTGAATTGTCAAAACCATAGTCACCAGACAAGGATAATGACAAATCCAAACTCATATGGACTGAACTCAATCTTGATTTCTTGCCACCTGGCAGCTCAAGGGCCTGCCATTTCTTCCAAGTTGTTGCGTAACCAATTGAGAACTCTAAGAACTCATATGCAAAGCCAACTTTAACTGGAATAGGCACAAAATATATCAACATGATAGGTTATAAACCTCAAGTCGTGTGCTAGTGAAGAACTTCAGGTTTTATTCTTGATTAGTTCCTGAGACTTTCAAGACCTTTAAGATTCCCACTGTCCTCTTGACCTATAAGACTCCCTTGTCATACATCCAAGAGATAGTGCGGATTCTAATCAAGACAAAAACTTCACACAATTGGCCTTAATTGGTCTTTCTTTTATCCAAAACATCACAACTTACCAATTTCAAATGTACAAGGGTAGAAAACTTTTACTCTTACATTTGACAAGTGTTTTAAACCTTCTTTAACACATGTCACTCAAGTTACAATTTTAGAGTATAACTCTAAGAATTGTTTTTGGAACGAAGTATGACTCATCTTCTTGATTTAACCATTTCAACAATTTAAGATTCCACTTCTTAGTCATAAGAATGGACTAATATTCCCTTAGAGAAATAATTGTTCTATGGTTTGTTAATCACTAAGATGATCACAAAACTAATACTAAAGTACTCTCCCATCTTTTCAGATTTGCGAAACTTTTATCTTTCTGCCTAAGTTGATTCTTCTTATTCGCTCTACCTTACATTGGAACCTTTTCCAATGTCTCAGAGTTACATTTAAGCTTGTATGTATAACCATATTTACTGAGCTTTAGTAAACTATGACGAATAATCTTATCAATCTTTTGTGGTGGACTTAATCAGTGCACAAGAATGTGTACTCGATCCCTTAGTCCATTACTTGACTCACACATCCATGTGAACAAGTAGTTAGTCTTAATTTTCCAATACTTGAAAGTTCTCATTCATCATGCTATACAACTTGCATGATTCCAAGTTCCGGTCCAATTGAAACTTGGGTGATGAGAATCTTTCCTTATTTGGTAAATTTAGACATTACCACAAATGAAAGAATCAATTTCATATTTCCACCCTTGCTATTAATGGAATCATATAAGCAACAATTTTTCCTCAAATGCCATTGTAAGGATATTTTAAAATAAATAAAATCAAAATTTTTTCTTTGATTTTAAAACTTTGCGGAAAAACTTATCCTTACAATCCATATGAAAACTTGTTGTTATCTATTCTTAAGCAATATCACATAAATCCTAAGAAGTAGCTCAAGAATCCAATCTTCAAACTATGCGATAGAAATCCATCTATGCGATCAGATTCAACATATTTTTTCTTTAAGTTTCTTCACTTTTCTTTGATTCTTAAAACATCACCATGTGACCCAGTCACATCATGTATCAAGAATCTCAGAATAGAAACTTAGCAGAGTTAGATAGCGGACTTTACCTGAAGTAGAGTCAAACTTATTGACTTTAACATCCTTAGGTATGTTTGGCAGATTTGCAACTAATTCCCCTTTCTTTGGCAATATAGACATATGGACCCTTTGATAATGGTACATGGGACTATCTCAGACTTGGCCTTTCTCTTTACCATTTGGTCAACCGAGTTGACTATGGCCGATCCCTTTCCACTGGGAAGAGAGAGCTTTACTAGATATCCAATGTCATCATTGTCAATGTCCATAAAGTTTTAGGAAGTTGATCATAGCAAATAGATAAGATCATAAAGGGTCTTTTCATAGTCTGTTTCATAGGTGTTCCAAAAGAACTCACTATGTGACTTAGAAAGTAGTTAAACCACCAACTTTCTCAATACTTTGACACCCAACTCTCCCGGCTTGTCAATATGTGACTACATCTCCAAGATGTGACCACACCTAGACATTGCCTTGCAAATAGGGCTTGAGTGACCTTGAACTTGTAGGTTAGGGAGAATAATTTGAGGAGGTTAAAGAAGTATGATTTCCAAACCAAACATCATCTTCATTTAGGAAAGCTTGTCTCAAGAGATTTGGGAAGATCATAAATGTCTAAACCAGACATCTTTTGGGAGATATTCAAGATAGTTGATCTTAAGTCCTTAATATGACATCCAGTATGAAATATTAAGGATAGGACCCAACAAACTATTTTATAACTTAGAAGAGGGATGCCGTAATCCAAGCTATAAAATATTTGAAGGTAGGTGAATGACGATTCACCAATTTCCACCAAGATAAACGAAATGTATTATTAGGTTTTAATCGATTTGAAACTCCTAGATCTTTGAAATTCATTGAACTGTTCAATGGCATGTTTCAATCTCGAGTGTGCCCTTCAGGTTTTGTGATGGGGATGCCGAGAATCACAAAACAAGGTGTGAAGTAACCATGAAAATTACTTGGTAGCCTTAAGTGTTTACCCCTCAATCGATGTGCCGGTTAACCACACACGCTCCATCGATACTATGATAAACATTAAGTTACTCTTTGCCTACCTTGTTGAATACGAGTTAGTGTGCCGGTTAACCATACACGCTCCACTAACCGACTTAAACAAAGTGCAAAGTGTAATTTAATGGATTAGCACCTTATTCACATTTTCCTAAGTAACTAAGATTGGGTATTTAGAAAAGGTTTAGTGAAGGGAGAATTCTAGTCCTTGTCCTACCCGTTCGGCTAACGACCCTCTACCGGTCAAGGAAGCGGTGGGTGAGAGTGGACACCCATTAAACTACCATTTTATAAGCAGTAACCTTATACCCCCCTTATAGACCGGCTTCGTGAATGAGGCTTACTAACGGTAAGACTGACTTTACTCTTATACATATATATAAATATTATTAACTTATAATATTATAAAGTATAAGGGTTGAATTTTAACTTTTAAAATTCTAAGGTCTAGTTTGGAATTAAAGTATACATGGGGGGTAACTTTACAAATTCCAAAATTTGAGGACAAGTTTTGAAACCTTTCAAAACTCTTGGTTTTTTCATAACTTATGAGTTTAATTAAGGTTTAATGAAAAAAAAAAATCAAGTTCCATAACTTGAGGACAAGTTATGGAAGACATTAAATCATTTAATGATGACATTAATAATAGAGACTCTTCTATTTTCATAACCTATGAGAGTTAATGACACTTTGAAAAGAAAAACTCTTCACTTTCCATAACTTGAGGACAAGTTATGGAGTTCATAAAAACCATTAAGATCAAATATTCCAATTAACACAATAATCAAATATTTTCTCTATGATCTAGATTAAACTCATAAGTAAAGATAATTCACATCAACAATTTTCAAGAAATTAGATAATCATATAAACTAATACAAATCTTGAAACTTTGACAATTATCCTTTGAAGATTCTTGGACTTCATAACCTAAAGAGTTAATAAATGAGACATTTCACATCCATAACTTATGGAAGTTTCGAAACTCTCAAGATCATAACTGTAAAAAAACTTTTGAGTTCCAAAATTTTATGACAAAATTTGTAACTCCTTAAAACCACTTAGATCAAACTTTTAAAACAAATAAAATAATCATATCATTCTATCTTTTAATAAATTGACCTAATTCAACTCTTGTAGTAAAGTGACTCAAATTTTAGAAATAATTAGTTTTTCATAAAATCAAGTAATTATCATAAAATTTGACACACTTCATGTTTTTTTTTCTTTTTTTTCATCAACTTGAAAAAAATACATTTGCATCAAATATAGTAGAAAACAACCCATGACTCTGATACCACTGTTGGGTTTTGCTATAATACAACAGCCTATGGTGCACATACAACCCTAAATACCTTGGATCTATGTTTTCACTAATTATACATGCAAATGGTTTCCAAGGCATTAAACCTACAACTAGCATAAATTTGACATAAACCATATAGTATACTAGTTAGGGAAACATACCTTTTATGTGGCTTGAAGTCTTGATGTATTTGGCCTTAAGAGCTTAGCACCAATAGTATGAAATGCCTCAAATGGAATCACAACACACCTAGGACAAAGGTGGCTCTTGAGAGACAATTCCATGCACCAAAACACCTCTATATTTCTCTAAGAAAAGAAGTGGTGATTTTGGCTATGGAGTAACCTATTTATATGTAGAATTCCAAGGGTCATTGGTATCACCCATAATCCATACCCATGGGTTTTATGATCCATGGTTCATCTGGCCTAACTCTTTATGTATCCATACATAAAATTGGTCCAACATGGATCATAAGCCCAACACATATAAATATAACTAATTATCATAATTAGTCCCCATAGATTTAATTAGTCTCTTTTGACCACTAAATTAATTCAAAATTAATTCTTGATCAATACTAATTAAAACATATGATTTCATATTAATATATTATAACTTATAATATATTAATAAACCATAATTAACCTGCTCTCAAAAGTCCATCCTAACAAATTGTCCTGATGATATGCAACCCAAATAGACCATGCTACTCTCGGGTGGAATACATACCAATAATAGTTATGGGCTTAGATACCTAATCCAACAGTTTCGCGATACTAGAGAAGTTCTGTATGAACCTACGATAGTAGCCAACGAGACCTAGAAATTGACGAATTTCTATAGGTGTCTTCGGTGCTGACCAGTTCTCAATAGCCTTAATTTTGGAAGCGTCCACGTGTATTCCTTTTTCACTAACCATGTGGCCCAAGAATTCGACTCTTCGAATCCAAAACTCGCACTTAGAGAACTTTGCATAGAGCTTCTCCGATCGTAATGTGTCTGAAATTTTTTGTAGGTGTTGACTATGCTCTTCCTTACTTCAGGAGTAGATAAGTATGTCATCGATGAAGACGATAACAAACTGATCCAAGTAAGGATGGCAAAGCCTATTCATCAGGTCCATGAATACAACTGGTGCTTTGGTTAATCCGAATGACATCACTACAAACTCATAGTATCCATAACGAGTTCGGAAGGCTGTCTTCGGGACATTTTCGTCTAGCACTCGCAACTGGCGATACCCGGATCGTAGATCTATCTTCGAGAAGTAATTTTCTCCTTGAAGTTGATCAAATAAGTCATCAATTTGTGGAAGAGGATAACGATTTTTAATGGTAAGCTTGTTAAGTTCCCTGTAGTCAATGCACATACGAAACGATCCGTCTTTCTTCTCGACGAACAAGACCGGTGCTCGCCATGGTGAGAAGCTTGGCCTAATGAATCCCTTCTTGAGAAGTTCATTAAGCTGATAGGAAAATTTCCTGCATCTCCGTTGGTGCTAGACGATAACGAGATTTGGCTACTGGCATAGCTCTTGGCACTAAGTCGATTCTGAACTCGACTTGACGTTGCAGTGGTAATCTCGGTAGTTCTTCTCGAAAGATGTCGAGAAAGTCGTGTACTTCTGGAATGTTCTGAGTTTCCTTTACTTCTTGACTCGTATCTACGATGTGTGCAAGGAATGCATGATTTTCCTTTCGTAAGCACTTTTGAGCTTGAATACACGAAATGATGCGAAGGTTCGTACTAGATTTGTCACTGTAGATAATTAGGGTTTCTTTGTTAGGGAGGTTAAGACAAACTGCATTCTCAAAGCACATTATGTCGGCGCGAAGACGAATTAACCAATCTATACCGATTATGATGTCAAAACTTTTAATTGAGACTGGCATGAGGTCTATTTGGAAAGAATGACCATCCAGAGTTAGAGTACAACCTACGTATACGCAGTTTGTACTTTCCGTTTTCCTGTTTGCCATTTCTACAGCGAATGATTCCCCTAGTGTATGTGGTTTTTGGTTAAGCAAGTGAACAAATTTCTGGCTTATGCAACTTTTCTCCGTTCCGCTATCGAATAGTACGCATGCATATGAATTGTTGAAGAGAAACATACCAGTACCTATCGTAGGATCAGCTACGGCTTCCTCGTGGCTCATAGCCAAAACTCATCCCACTCTGCCCGTATTTGTTGCCTTCGGGCAGTTTCTTTTGAGGTAACCCACCTCGCCACAATCGTAACAAGTTTGGTCCACACCTGCATTGGGAACTTGAGTGCTTGGCTTTGTGGGAGCCTTGCTGAAACAGGCAGTATGCACCTTTTTGTTGCAATTAGAGCACTGCATTTCCCGCAAAGGTCCGTTGTGGTGGAAGTTGCATTTGTTGCACTTCGGAAGGTTACCAACATAATGCTTTGCTTGGAATGGGTTAGTAGGAACAACAGTAGGTAGAATTGCAGCATTTATTGTAACTAGCTATTTTTTCTTTGAGGATTCTTGTGAAGACCCTCCTTTCTTCTTGTTCCAACCTTTCTTCCTGTTTTTGTTTCCCTTTTGTTGATCGGGTGAAGCAATTGTTGCGTTCTAGTAGTTTCCGTGATCGATAATAGATTGTGCCAGTTCTTTAGCACTGTCAAAAGTAACATGCCTTGAAGCTAGCACACTTCATCATATCTGAGGCGAAAGTCCCCAAATAAATCGCTCTATTTTCTTGCTCTCAGGAGGAACCATATCCGGGCAAATAATTACCAGATCACAAAATCTATTAGAATAGGTTGATACATCAGAATCAACCATCTTAAGACCCCAGAGTTCCGGCTAGAGTTTTTGAATTTCCCCTCGAGGATAGTACTCTCTCATCAGCATGGCTTTCAATTTCTACCAACTTATCGAATTGGCCACAATTAGAGTCAGTGACTTAACGTGGCCATTCCACCAAGTTGAAGCCTTGTTAGAAAAGGTACAAGTAGCAAACTTGACCTTGTTGTTCTCTGGGCAGGCGTAGATTACAAAGACTGCTTCTGTCTTTCCTACCCACTGTCCTAAAATCATCACCCCTCCAGTTCCATTGAAATTTCGGGGTTTGGCATTCGTAAAATCTATGTAGGTGCACACTCTGGGGTGCCAATGACTATCGCCATGGTTAGAAAGAGGTGTACCAATTCATGATCCACTAGGACATGAGTATTGATGTGTGACATGGCAGCCACTACTGCCGCTGTGACAGCCGCTACTGCCGCTGTGACAGCCGCTTGGAACATAGCAGTGTCGAACTGAGGAGGTGGAGGCAGTGGTGGTATCGGTGCGTCATCACCATTGTTAAATCTTGGATTTCTATGAGGCAGCATTTTTCAACTATAAGTTGAAAAGATAAAGACAATGATAAGAATTCAATAGTATAGATAATGAATGTGTCTCATGAACTAAATCGCCATAGTTCAACAGCAGATGATAGTATGAGTTTTTTAATATATTATATAACATGACAAAATTACTGGGATAAAGGATGTAAATAAGTTCGGGAAAATGACCTAACTAAAGGTCTTACATCATACCATAGGGGAAAATGTTGGCAGTTTAGAAGTCTAATAATGTACTTGAAAAACAGGAATAATTTACAGAAAAGTGCTACTCGGTGTATAAGTAATAAAGGTATTCCTTGAGTCAAAAGAAAAGATGTACTAAACATCTTCTAACGGCGATGGGAATTCCTCGAGAGAACCCTCAGATCTTCCAGTTGACGAACCACTTCTTGAAGGTGTTGCTCATAAGCCTTCTGGCGAACTCAAAGTTCTATGACTTTAGCTAGGGAAGCAGCTAGTTGTTGCTGCAGAGTCTCATTGATTCTCCTGGTCCATTACATATCCTCTTCAAGACGGTGAATGCGGACCATGTTGACACCAGAGTTGGCATCAATTTCCAAGATTCGGCTGAGGGCTGCTCGACCTTGCTCAACATTCCGAGCAATCCTGCGGACAACAATGGGCAGGACTCGGTTAGCCGAGCCTCCATCACTGAGGTTGTAAAAGCTTTTATCTCTATTGAAGGGTAATGGTTGACCCTATTCATCACTCCAACGATTCAGGTTTGTTTCCCACAAGGGTGTGGGACCTTGAAACGCGGGTCGAGGGTTAAGATTTGGAGCTTGACCCTCTTGGGGTAGGTTGTTGACTTCTGGCTCGGAGTCAGAACCATCCAAAAAGCCTTCAGCGCGGTGATCATCCGAAGGGATTGGATGGTTATCTTCTGGCTCTCCATCTAACCATCCAGTATCGCCCTCATTTGGGAAGTATGGGTCTCTAGGGATATGAAATCCAGCCATGTTATCTACGTGAGAAGTAGGGGAAAAAGAATCAGTTTAAGAGACGTACTAACCAAGATAATTATAGTAACACGAAATACTCATATAGTATTTTAAGTTATGTTTAGTTCTAAAGTTCTCATTGTAGTAGTGTTGGTAAGTTTTTAGACTTGTTGTCATGCCACAACCATTTCTGGGCATATGCTAATCACTTCTCGGACCAGCATAGTTGATTAGGCTATGCCACTCCCAGAACTGACCATACATCCCCGAGCCTGTTTGTGATATTCAACAGTTGTAATACTTTTGTTCTGTCCTAGTTACACTGATTTTAGTATGAATGCAGGTATGTATACTTAGTTAAATATTTTATTATTTAAAAGTATAAACTCTTAGTCAGGGTGTTTTTAATCCCATTGTGTTTATAGTTAGTGTATCTTTTATGTGTTGATATACTCAATTCATGATAAACAATTCTCTAATACCAATCTGTCACACCCCAAAACCTAGAACGGCGGAAACGTTCTGGGGCGGAGGATGGCATGTAAATTATCATAACAATGCAAAGTAGTAAACAAGCAACAACACCATCCATTGCATTAATAGTAAAGTTTTAATACATGTGAGTTCTTTCATAGAATAAAACAACATAATGTAATAGACACCAAAAATGAATGATCAAAATAAAAGACGAGTCTTATTTGAGCTCTGTCTTTTCAAAAACCTGTCACCGGTACCTGTTTACTAATGACCTAAGAATACAAGTTATTTTGAAAGCATAGATCATCATTTAAGTTGGTGAATTCATAAGTGTTTTAGTGTCTTTGATATGTAACACTGTAAAGAAAAGACTTTTAAATGTTTGATGAAAAAGTTCGTATAAGTATGAAAATCCTAGAAAATCCTATATTTCCTACTAGTATAAAATGTAGTCTTCTACCACGACCCGACAGTTTTGGAGGTTTGCTTCTCCGTATGAATGAAGGATTCTCCCCATGTAAAATTATTATTATCAAAATATAATCTACCTTATCGTTTATGTGCATGTGTCACAAGATAAAAGTAAAAGGGAAAATTATACAATCATTGAAATCGTATCCTTTTGTCTTTGGATAAACACGGCGTGGTAACTCGCCGAACAGTACAACTGTAGATATCCATCGATGTACAATTTCCCACTGTAACTAACAACCGGGTGTGGAATGGTCAATCCCATATAGTATGTAGTAGTATCTCTTCATATAGTATGTAATAGTATCTCTTCATATAGTATGTAATAGTATCTCTTCATATAGTATGTAATAGTATTTCTTCATATAGTATGTAGTATATTTGTATAGACTCATGAATGGACTAACTCTTGTATGTTCCAATTGTACTAGGAATAACAAGTAGTATCTCCTAAACTTTACCGATTATAGTTTACTAGCAATGTAGTTTGAAGTGTCCATGTACGTTTATACACTCTTGCTACACAAAGTGTTGGAGATGAAGTCACAGTTATTTTATCAATACATACATACATACATACATATATATATATATATATACATATATATATATATATATATATACTCACTACATAAGTGTATATATATGGTTTTTAAGAATACATAAGTGGAAAAAAGGTGTTTGTAATACATTTAAAGGGTTTGAAACAATAAATAATCATGATTTGATGTCAGTTTATAAAACGATTTAATAGTAGTTTGATTGACAAGACAATTTGAAAGCATAGCAATTCCATATGTTTGATAGTTATAAATCACATGTGATTGATATAATAACTATGATATTTAACTTGTATTCCCCCCCCCCCCTATAAAAGTATATAAAAGCATGCAGAAGAATTTAAAAGGTTGGTTAAGGGGTATGAACTCACCTGAAATGAGTTATGCGATAGTAGGATCGGTAAAGAATGTTAAGTGTCAAGTGAGGACTTGAGCAGACACATATCTGATGTAACATATAAAGACACATATATGCTTACAATTAGTGTTTATAACAACTAATTAGGTAATGGAGCAACCTTAAGGACTAGGAAACACTTGTACTAAAGTCTTAAACGACATAGGGTTGCACATAAGGGGTGTAGTGCCTCACTTGGGAGTTTATGGCCCATTTGGTATGAACCACATGAGTTTATGGCCGTAAAGTCATGGTACTAAGTATCAAGCTGTGGTTTAAGGTCTTATAAGCCAATATGAAATGTTCTATGCTCAAGTCTAAGCCCTAGGAAGGAATGGTGGCACCATTGCGCCACTAACTAGTGTTCACGGCCTAAGGACCACTTCCCCATGAGTTTACGGCCGTAAACTCATGATATCTTGTACCAAATCAAAGTTTAAGGTCCCTAGCTTATGATAGAAGTGTTCTAGACTTGATCCCAAGGCTTTGGAAGAGATTAGGGCTTAGTAGGACCTTTAAATGGAGTTCACGGCCCTCGAAGGTTCCTTGGCTGTAAACTCTCTTTTGATTATGATTTCTTGAAGAATTCTAATTTTAATCTAGTTGATTTAAGCATATAAAAAGCTAGGACAAGAGTACTTACAGTGTAGAAGCTTGAAAGGGTGCTTAAGGCTCAAGAACACTAGTGTGTGTTCTTGGTGAAATGAAGAACACTTGATTATCTATCAAATGAAGAGATTTCACTAATGAAATCATTCGCAAACACTAGATGATAAAGCTTATCAACTAATCAAGGAAGAAATACTTACTAAGTTTGAAGATCTAGTGAAGAACTTGGATGATACTTGAGAGAGAAATGGTTTCTAAACTTGAAAATGTGAAAAAGTGATAAAAATGACTAAGTGTCACTTATATAGTCCTTAGGGTTTACGGACCCTATACCATTTGGGCCGTAAACTCCATGTTGGGTATTTGATGTTGCGTCTTGGGCTTGTCTCTTAGCCCATTTTGTATACGGTATGGGCCTGTCCATCCATAACTTGTTTTATTTGGGTTTGTGTATTAATAGATGCTTGCATGCATCATTTTCATAACTGATAGATCGTTTTTTACGTGTAATTGAGAAGATCTCTGTTGTAACCCAAAAATCCTCTACATCAGAAGTTCTAATCATTCAACTCATTTAAATCCATTCTTGAGTATTGTTTCATTGTTTTATATTCATTATCTACCTGTTCCAAAGATCTAATCGATCAAAGAGTTTTTATATCTCATCAATTGGTATCAGAGCACGAGGCTATGTAATTCATACACATCTCTTCTGTGAAAGAAGCTATTAGGGTTTATTCCGCATTAACTGATATTTATTGAGCCGTCACTCCATAATTGACGTATCTCAAAACTTATTCGTTTTTCCCTAATATTATATATTACAAGTCTGATCATTCAAACAGGTTAAACGATCAAGCGTGGACGATTCTTAATCAAATCCTATTAACATCTCAAACAGTATTCGGTCAACAACAAAGATTCCTATCCTTTACACCCAGGATTACGAAGTTTGGGCACATCACTTTGAAGATTATATCATTGGATCTGAAGACAATGGATATCTTATTTGGGAAGCAATCGTGTCTGGACCATTCGCTCACTCAGCAACGTCAAGAATCATTAAAACTCAGAAAGAGTATAATGATCTGTTGAAAGACGTAAAAGTTATTGCCCAAGACGAAAAGGATAAATTTCAGTGCAATATTAAATCATTGAGACTAATCAGATTCACTCTTCAATCTGACACTTTCAGGCTGGTGAGTTTGTGCAGCACTGCTAAAGAAATATGGGATAGGCTACGAGAGCTATATTCCACAGACGAAGATCTCGAGCACTCAATTCAAACCTTACTTTTGTCTGAATTTGGTGAATTTAAGTAGAATCCTGAAGAAACTGTTACTTAGACGTTCAATCGCTTCAATCATCTTCTTAGTAAGATGATTAAACACGATATTGAAAGGAAGTTGATTGAACAAAAGGTTACGTTTTTAAACGGTCTTAGATCTGAGTGGAGAGCAGTTGTGTCCACTGTTAAAGCACATGAGCAATTCAAATCTTACTCTTTGGCAAAGCTAGTAGGGATTTTGAAATCCCAAGAAAATATTGTCTTGCAGGAGAAAAATGTGGTTTCGAGCTTGGGGTCATTGGCCCTTCTATCCAAAAGCAAAGGCGTGGTGGAATATGAAGACCTTAACTTAGAAGACTATGACCTTACCTCTGAAGACTATGCAATGATGGTGTCAAACCCGAAAAGATTCATCAAGAAAAGGTTCCCTACCAATAAGAACCGAAATTGGCAGGGAAGTTATAGTTCTGAAAAGATCAGGGAGAACCAAAGGCGGAAGAACCAAAGAAAGAACCGAAAGCTGAAGGTGATTCGGGAGTGAACTGCTACTATTGTGGAGGAAAGAACCACTATGCTAAAGACTGTGTCCTAAAGAAAATGGCAGAAAAGGATGAGGAGAAAGATGAAGAAGTTGTGTTAATGAAAAAGCTGGAAGAGATAAAGAGAAAGAAAACTATCACTAACCCTTCAATGAATGCTTTAAGTGTACAGGGTTCGGCAGCGGATGTGTAACACCCCCCTCTGGCACGTATCACAATATTGTCCGCTTTGGGCCACTCGGCACCGACTCTGAGGATGATGAAGTCACGAAGCCATCTCATGGAAAGGCTTATGTTGCGAAAGATGAAGGAAACGATGGAAAGTGCTTGATGGTGTCGGATGTATCCCAAATGAGGGGATACAACACAAACACTGGGAATAGAGACACGAAGGGGCGAGAGGACTTATGTTTCACAGCAAAACCTCTCAGCGTGCAGTTTAATGAGCTTGATGAAATAATCAAGAAGGTACAATCTATTTTTGTTTCATTCAAAGTCCCACAAAACTCATATGAAAAAGAATTTAAAAAAATGTAAATTCAAGAATCTCTCATGTAGATAGCAGTTTAACTCAAACACGGGTCATCAATTCTAACCTAACTGACCGAATAAGCAGGGTGTCTTCAAAGAGTGAAGAACGGAGGATGTGGATAGAGCTGAAAGAGTCGGAGCTGATCAAATCCAAAGACGAAAACATTTATTTGCAAAGAGACAATTTAAAACTTTTGAAACATAGAAATGTGTTTTGTTTGATTGCTAAGCGTCTTTATTCTAACATTACTCAACTTCATCTTAACTGCGAAATAGGACAGAAAATTCATCGAATGATTTTGCCCTTCCTTGAGTTTCAGGAAGATGAAATCGATGCTGAAGCATACAATTGCGAAAGTGTAGTTTCGTCTGAGGATGTAAATCCGACTTATATGTATGGCCTAGACAAAATCGAATCTTTCATAAAGTCCAAGGACCATAAGGACATGCTGAAAAATCTTTTGGATGAAAATGATAAATTGAATCTATGGACCGAAACCATACAAAAGTTTGACCCATTGAATGCCAATTTGAGCTCAGAAAATAAAATTAATGTTGAAAATGCATCTTAGCTTAAAGAGGATGATGATACGAGTGAAATTTCTGTAGAGGATGAAGTTGACTGTTCTGAGTTTGTCAAGAGCGAACTCGAAATCCACAAAAATCTTATTTCATAAAATTATGTGGAGTTTGCTCGTCTGTCCCAAAAAAGTCCCCGATCCTTGAGGAAAAGGTTGTTGTATACCAAAACGTAAGGACAACTCCAAATCAGGTGTATAAGGTCACAGGTGTAACCGAACATCATACAGCCGAACTCACAACCATTGTAAACGAATATAATGCTGATGGTTGTGATGAGTTCTTCTGGTCCGCCCCTATCGACAATGCTGATGAAACAGTTGGTTTATCAGAGCGAACATCCTGGAAAACAAAAGGAAGATATATTCTAGAGCTGCTGAACAAGCCTGATAACTTTGATGTGCCAAGTACTAGTGGCACTAAAGAAATCCCATTAGATAAAGTCACCCCCACAATCGAAACCTCATTTACAACAAGAGAACCTGTTGTTCAAAAGCCAAAACAAAAGGCGAATACTCACAGGCAACCCAAACAGGTGAAAAAACAAAAGCAACAGAGGAATCTGAGATACATGAATAATCTCTCAGAGCGAAAACAGTTCTGGCAATCTCAAAACGATCGTTTTTCTGATCATAACAGGAAGTCAGAGAAAAGGGAAGTCAGACCGCAAGAAGGTATTACAAAGATTCAAGGTTCGGTCTCTCCCATGACCACCAACAAAAGGGTCACCTAGAATATCAAGTCAAGCAAACTTCTCAATCTAAATTCTCTCATTCTAATTCTTCTCAACCCCATTCTGAATCCAATTTTATTCAAATTCAAAATCCAAAATCCTCAACAGATTTGAAAGGAAAATCGAAGGTTTCCTCAGTCAAGAGTGATCAAAAGAATTCCAAAGTCCAAAAACCTGAACCTGAATTCAAACCAACTGCAACAAATCCCAATAAAATTAAAGTTTACACCATTCAGAAGAAAAATGAAACAACGTTAATAAAAAGAGCATATTTCGTTGATATTTATCTCACTATTCCTGTTCCTGTGAAAGGCTCACATGGACCCAAGAAACTTTGGGTTCCTAAATCTGCTTAATTTTTGCAGGTTATCAGTGACGAGCAGTTCGACGAAGAATGGTATATTGACAGTGGCTGCTCCCATCACATGACAGGAAGGAAAGAAGAGCTGAGGGAATTTTGATCTCTTTCAAATGGTGGAAATGTCAAGTTTGGGAACAACTCGTATGGCACAATTAAAGGTTATGGTATGATAACGAATGGAGACTTCACAATAAGAAAGGTTGCATACGTTGAAGGACTGCAACACAATCTCATCAGTGTGTCTCAGCTTGTTGGAGGTACCGGTCCTAAAGTTTCATTTGATGATGAGGGTTCGGAAATGATAGAGAAGAAGACAAAAAGGGTAATTCTCAAATCGGAGCGCAAAGGCGAAATGTTTCCTCTTAATCTCAAACCTATCAAAGGAAACCCAACTATTTGTCTGTTATCCAAAGCACATTTTGATGAAAGCTGGCTGTGGCACCGAAGGCCCTCCCATCTGAATTTCAAGGATATTAATAAACTCGTCACAGGAGGTCATGTTAGGGGTCTTCCATTGCTCAAGTTTGATCGAGAACATTTGTGTGCTGCGTGTGAAATGGGGAAGCAAAGTCGTCAAAGTCACCCATCCATCATAAACACAAAGGTTGTTGAACCACTTGAGTTAATTCACATTGACTTGTGTGGTCCATCTTCTATTGAAAGCATAGGCGGTAGCAAGTATATTCTTGTTTTTGTCGATGACTTTTCACGTTTTACATGGGTGTTCTTTCTGAAGCACAAATCTGAGGCAACTCTCAAGCTGAAGTTGTTTATCAAGCGAGTTGAAGTGCAGCTGAGGAAAGTTGTACGGAACATCAGAAGTGACAATGGGCTGGAGTTCAAAAATGACGAATTTGAATACTTTCTAGCGGAAAAAGGAACCAGTCACAACTTCTCAGCTCCCTACACCCCTCAACAAAACGGAATTATCGAAACACGAAACCGATCTTTGTGTGAGGCGGCCAGAACCATGTTAAATTTCGCTTCCTTACCATTATATTTCTGGGCTGATCCTATTTCTGTAGCTTGTTTTACACAAAACAGGTCCTATCTCAATAAGCGTTTCACTCTCACCCCTTATGAGATCATCAACAACAGAAAACCGAATGTCAAATTCTTCCACGTGTTTGGCTCACGATGCTTTATCTTCAATTCTAAAGAACATCGTAACAAGTTTGACGTAAAAGCCGATGAAGGGATTTTTCTGGGATACTCTCTAACTTCAAAAGCATATCGGGTCTTAAACAAGCATTCAAGGAAGATTGAAGAGACATATTATGTGACTTTCGATGATAGCTTCGTCAAAAGGATAAAAGCTACTGAAGTAGCAATTGGAGAAATTTTCACTCAAACAGGTCATGTTACGGCCTTGATTGCTAATTTGTTTGAGCAGTTTGTGGAGTTATTCGATGAACCTGAGAAAGCTACTCTCTCGGAAGCCAAGGCAACAGATAACAAAATCCACCATCTGAAGCAAATCGTCGATGAAGCTGCCAAACAACTGGGTGACGGAGAATCAGCTCCAAATAAAACTTCTTAGCACAATGCATCAGTTGAGGGGGAGGATCCATCCTCTTCAAAATAGTCAAGCTTGCCAGTTGAGGGGGACCACTCTAGTCCTGTAGCACCCGAAGGTACTGTAGCACCCGAACGCTCCACAACACCCGAAGGCACTGTAGCACCCGAAGGCACTATAGCACCCAAAGGTACTGTAGCACCCAAACGCTCCACAGCACCCGAAAGTACGGTAGCACCCGAACGCTCCACATCACCCGAAAGCACTGCAGCAACCAAAAGCTCAAAACCGTCAGAGAGCACAACTACACCCGAAAGTCCTACTGCACCAGAAAGGTCATCATTCGAGGGGGAGAATGCCAATACGTTTTATGACGAAGATAGTCAATCAAAATTCGAAGAATTGGTGAACGCTGAATCGGATCCTTCGTATGATCCAAATTACCCTCCTCTTGTCAAATGGACTAGAGATCATCCTGTTTCACAGGTTGTGGGTGATGTCTCTGAAAAGGTGTTGACCAGATCTCAACTGGAGGGAAAACAAACTTCTTTATTTTCCAAAGTTGAGTTCTGCATGTTTAATTCTTTCGTCTCAAAGGTTGAACCAAAGACAGTAAACACCGCTCTTGATCACTCTGATTGGGTTCAAGCTATGCAAGACGAACTTAATGAGTTCGAAAGAAATAAAGTTTGGCGTCTCATTCCAACTCCTCAAGATGCCTCCGTTGTTGGTCTCAAATGGGTCTTTAGAAATAAAATGGACAAGGAAGGTAACGTAATAAGGAACAAAGCTCGTTTAGTGGTGAAAAGGATACTTCCAGGAAGAAGGAATTGATTACGAAGAGCCTTTCACTCCAGTTGCAAGGCTGGAATCTGTTCGAATATTTCTTGCCTATGCAGCACACAAAAACTTCGAGGTCTACCAAATGGACGTAAAATGCGCTTTTTTGAATGGAGAACTTGAAGAAACGGTCTACGTGGATCAACCTCCTGGTTTTGTCAATGACAAGTTCCCAAATCACTGCTATATTCTGGACAAGGCAGTTTACGGTCTGAAACAAGCACCTAGGGCCTGGTATGAAACACTAACTAAGTTTTTAAAGATGTCAAAATTCAAACAAGGATCGGTTGACCCAACCTTCTTTCGTAAGAAGGAAGGTAACCACCTTATGATTGTACAAATCTATGTTGAGGATATCATCTTTGGCTCAACGAATCCCAGCTTAACAGTTGAATTCAGAAAGCTGATGGAGACTAAATTTGAAATGAGCTCCATGGGTCCGATTAACTTTTTCCTTGGTTTAAATATTACACAGGGACCCGAAGGAATCTTTATCAACCAGGAAGCATACACCACATATGCTTGCAGTGAAAAATATACTCAGGTATCTGAAGTGAACCACCTCTCTCGGTCTATGGTATCCATCAAACTCAGGCTTCTTCGTTCAAGCCTTCTCTGATCCAGACCTTAGAGGATGCGGTTTAGATAGGAAAAGCACCACAGGGGGTTGCCAATTCCTTGATGGGAAGTTGGTCTGCTGGCAGTCAAAGAAGCAAACCTGCATTTCCCTTTCTACAGCCGAAGCAGAGTACATCGCAGACGCTTCTTGTACCTCTCAAGTCATTTGGATCCAAAGCCAGCTCAGAGATTATGGGCTCACCATGAAAAAGATCCCACTATATTGCGATTCCAAAAGTGCAATTAGGATCTGTCATAACCCAGTGCAACACTCTAAGATCAAGCATATAGCACTGAGGTATCACTTCATTAAGGATCATGTGGAGGATGGAAATGTCGAAATTCAGTTTGTTCGAATCACTGATCAACTGGCCGATATTTTCACCAAAGCCGTACCTGAAGCAACTTTCAATAAGATCCTTCAAGGACTAGGAATGATGGAATCAGAATCGGTACCAAAAACACCATCTCAAAATTAAAAGTTAGAAGCGAAATGAACCGAATGCTCGGTCTATTTCGGGTTCGGTTCTCATGGGAACCGAAATGAACCGAACACTCGGTGTATTTTGGGTTCGGTCCCATTGCACATATTTTCGCTCAATCTCAAAAAGGTGTTGTCTATGGTTGTATCCTTTTGTAGAAAGTTGTTTTCCAAAAATCCAAAAAAAAAAAATTGAACCGAAATGAACCGAGCGTTCGGTCCATTTCGGGTTCGGTTCCATTTTTTTTATTTTATTCTGTGTTGTTTTTCTCTTTTCAAAAACTTAAAATCTCCAAAAATATTTTTTCTTTTTCATTCATTCTTGTTTAAATATCGATGGGACAGGTTTCGTTCTCACACTTTATAATACTTAAGCGTCCCTAGAAGCATGTTGCTGCATGTTGTCCAAAGCCTCAACTGATTTTGAATAAAAGCCTTAATGACCAGGTATATACAAACCTTGTCTTCCCAATAAGGCTGCTTCATTTATTCTAATCCTGAGCTACCTTACTCTTTTCTCATATGGGTTAAGAGTTTACTGCTTGGTCACTATTTTCAGCAGAGGTACTATAGTTTCTCTTCACCACCTCAATATTTTTCCCCATCATATTTTGGTCCCATATCGTAACCCTTGAGACTCTCAGAATTAACCACTGAGGTTTATGGTTACACAATCTCTGTGTTTATGATCTGAGCCTCATGTCACTACGTGCTTAGTGAAACCCAAAATTCAATACCTAACATGAATTGACGGTAAACATGAAATTTCTTTTCGTTGTGAGATTGTTATGAAATTGTTACTTACCATAACATTTCTTCCCTTAGAATCCAGTTTTAATTTTTTTTTTGAGATTTCATCATCACACATCTTCAATAAGTCACTATATACAAATTCCAACCTACTTGTTCAACAGACCACATCGGTCTCACAGGTACTTCGTTTAATCTCGGTCTTATGTCAAGATCCGAGATTCTAAACTGAAGCGAAAGCCACCCTTTTAAGCCTTATAAAAAGATGCCTTTCAACACTTCTTAATAAGTGATTGATCGTAATTCAACGGGAATCCATACCGACACTTTAAGGTCTCTCTTGACCTTGAAGAATGTGATTCATGCCCGGGATCAACTGTTTTTTGTCTATATTGACATCACAAATTCCCACATAAATATCGCTTTATTTCCTCATCTTTGACACTCTATGCACGAAAATCTTTGATTTTCCAAAAATCTAGTTCGGTTCCATCATAATGTTGTGTTTGGATGACAGCTATTTAACAGATAAGATGCTGACTCAGCCGACAGAGTAACGGCTTCAATAGTGAGTTGACGGGCATGCGTGCAAAACAGAACAATTTTTCTCTCTCATGCATAATCATCGGGGGTGCCAACCGTCGCGCTTCTGTCACATCCGAAACCGTTTCGTGTATCAAGAAGATTTGGGGGATGATTCTTCTCTTTCCTCTACCCACAGTATAAAAGGAACACTTCTGCTTCATTCCATATTTACAACAATCAAAAATTAGACGAGCAAAATCAGGCGATCTACACTCTACTGTTCATCATCTTCAACATTCAACAATGGCGGACTCTTCCTCTGTTCAGGAAACCTCTTCCCGCACCAAAATTCTTCCCATCCACGCTCAACAAAGTATGGTGATCAATTTAAACCCTAAAGCTTACGAGAATTATATGTATCCCATGGTGGAGTGTCTCAAATACTCTCCATTGGTACTAGCCCTTTCCAAGGTCGAGATTGTGCCCATGGTATGTCTTTCCCAGGTCTTCTCCACTGCTCATTATGATAGATTAGTGGATCGAATCTACTTCGACCTTCTTTCTCACAAGACCTCCATCTCCAAGCAATGATTCTGCTGGCTCCTAGGTTTTGAAGCTGATGAATCTAGGGTTAATCCCGATTCCATCACTGTGGGACAGTTATTTTCGATGTTTTACAACATGGGCTACACGGAAATTCTCACGACGGTCACTAAGTTCAAGAAGTCGTGTCTTCCTCCTCCATGGAATGGCTTCTTCACCATTCTGTTCAAAGGGCTCTCTGAGCGCAGTTCTGGTTCTGATGGGGGCAGCAAGTTGTTCATGACTATTCTCTATGCTCTATACCATGGCATCAACCTCGACTATGGCTCGGTTCTCTGGCAACAACTCATTCAGAGCCTAGCCTCCTCCTCTCGCCACACTGAAGTGTCCTATGCCAGATTTTGGATGCTGGTCACCAAGTGGGCCATGGATAAACTTCATGTTCCAACTGTTGCAGATTCCCTCCTCTCCTCCATCAGTGTCTTCCACACCACCAAGGTCATCGTTACCGATCAGACCAAGTTCTCCTTCGTCGTATCCATTCCGGATTCTATGTCCACTGGTGTGTCCAAGGAGAGCGTTATAATGAAGGCCTACAAGGACTTTCGTCCTTCGGGTCCACGGGAACTTTCTACGGAAATGATTCAGTCCATTAATGAAGCAGATAAACCAGCTGCTAGAGGGAAGAAACTCGAGAAAGGGAAGATCAAGAAAGCAACAAAGGGGGCAAAGGGTCCTTCTCCTAAGAAGCGAAAATCCTCAAAAACAGATCTTTCCCCCCCAGCGAAGAAGAAGAAAGCACAGACGAAGAGGAAACTTATTCTCTCTTCTTCATCCAGCGATTCAAAAGATAACCACTCTAACTCAGACGAGTCGGCTAGAGGCAAAAATCCTCCTCACTTGTCTGCTCATGAGGTACCTGTTTCATCAAAACCTCCTTCCCCTTCTCCTATCTCCACCTCCTCCATTCCCACCATAACCTCCTCCATTCCCACCATAACCTCTTCCATTCCCACCATAACCTCCTCCATTTCCATTCCCTCCATATCTAACCCTATTTGTATTCCCCCCATCACTACCTCTACTACCATTTCACCCACAACTACTTCCATATCCCCACCAATCTTCACAGAAGCCACCAAAACCACCACCAGTAAGGTTCCAACCAACGTATCTGATACGGGGGTTCGAACTTCACAACCCAAACCCACTTCCGTTCCCGAACCCACTTCCACTGCCGAACCATTCGCCACACCCTTATCTCCCACTCCATCTGCTGAAACCGAAACCTTTTTGGGAGGGGAGGATATGGTCTTTGATTCCATCTACTACAGCCCCTACCAACTTCAAAGTGATGATGATGATGATGCTCCAGTTACCAAAAAGCACATCAAGGAACTCCACGAGAAGATTGATAATCTTGTGGCTTCTTCCTCTTCCTCAAAATCTCACTTTTCGGAGGTTTCCATTCAGGGGATGGTGGAATCTCTCTCCAAAGCACATGAAGCCTCGATCAGCTCGGCTGCTGCTACCATTGATAAATCGACAAAGGCTATTGCTGCTGCGATCGAAAAAGTCGAAAAACTATTTCAAGATGCCCAGATTTGGCTGGAGTCTTTGCAGGCAGCATCAGAAACAAATACCAAGAAGATTCGCACCGTTGTGGAGAAGCTGGTCCATTCTTTTGAAACCGAAAAAGACCAATTTGCCAGCTTCCGTCAGAACTTCAAAGAAGACAATCAATCTTTTCAATCTTCGGTTGCGGATCGTCTTCTTACCTTTCATGCCACTCTTGCCGCCGAGTCCACTACCAAGCACGAGCTTGCTCGTAAATCTTCCAAGCTTACTCTTTCAACTCATCAGGTCTCCCAAGCCGAGAAGGAGATCGATTCTCTTCGGTCTGAGAAAGCTGTGGTCCGGAGTTGTGTTTCCGATGTCCATGGAGCTCTGTCCAACATTATTGAAGCCCATGATCCGATTCTTAACTATTTGGTGAGGCGCACTCTTGCAGAGAAGCTCGCTCCTGCTCTTGCCCTACTTAGCCGCATTGAAGGGATTCCTGAGCAGGAGGAACATCCGTAACAAGGGGGAGAAGGGAAGCCCACAACTCAATCAAAACCCCCTCCGATTTCCAAAGCTCAATCACTTCTAGTTTCATGACTTGTCCCTCCGAAAGCACCCAAACCAACAACTGTTCCTGCATCAGGTTTGAGTGCTCAAAGCAAAGATAAACAAATCATCGATGACATTGATGAAAGTGATGATCAAGAACCGATTGTCCGCTTACTGAGGAAACAGGCCAAAGAGAAGGAGCTGGATGAAAATGCTCGCATTTCCAGAGAGGCTGAAGCCAAGGAGAGGAAGACAAAGGAGGCTCATGATCTCCTTGAAAGCAAGAAAACACTATTTCCTCTTTGGACTCTCGAATTGCTTGTCAAAGAAGCCATTGAGTCCCCCTGCACTCTTTGGCTAGAACCAGTGATCTCCATGGACCGGGTCAATTCGGTCGATTCCCAATTTGACATGCCCTTGACCAGAAAAGCTTTTATCTTCCATGCATTCGCCCACATAGCTGAAGTTCCTCATCCTCACCCGAAGATTGATAGGGAGCTTGTAGACTATTATCTGAGGACCGCTCAACCTCAGTATCAGACGTGGAGCGCACAGAAGATCATCAACGTTCGGGTTCTCAAACTCGTTCGGGAGGGCATCTTCATCAATGTCAGATTCAAGGTCTTAAGGGGATCTGACAAAACCGAGCATTCCATCTCTCTAGATGATCTTCCCAACTTAAACCCTCATCATTGGATTGTCTTGCACAACATTCTTCTTGTTAATGAAGTGGAATATGGTCCGATCATAGGCCATTTCAAGAGAATGTTGGTTTGTTATATTTTGGACGTTGCTAAGCTGGATCAAGAAGTTGCTAATGTTCTTAGAAAGAAGCCCATCATCACTCCAGTCGGTTCTATAAGCTATATAAACCGAATGAAGATGGGAAAGATTGATCCGAAACAAAACTCAGTCATGTTCACAAGGGCAGAAGGTCAGAAATGCTTATTTGCTTTGGCTGACAAACATCTTTACACCACTTCCTGCTTGGAGCATGTTCTGGGTATCATCAATCGATGCAAACAAAACTCGAAAAGTGATAAAAGGTACTTTAACGATACGATCAATTGGTACATTCACTTCCGACAAAAACTTCTTGCTATCATTCCCTACCTATTCAAGACTGTGAAGAAAGCCAGTGCTGCAGGAGTAAGCAAGCTGGAGTGAGGTCTCGCCCCAATTAACGCAAAGGGGGGAGATTGTTGGGTATTTGATGTTGCATCTTGGGCTCGTCTCTTAGCCCATTTTGTATACGATATGGGCCTGTCCATCCGTAACTTGTTTTATTAGGGTTTGTGTATTAATAGATGCTTGCATGCATCTTTTTCATAACTGATAGATCGTTTTTTTTACGTGTAATTGAGAAGATCTCTCTTGTAACCCAAAAATCCTCTACAGCGGAAGTTCTTTATCGAGCTCTACTGAGGATTGAACGTTCTAATCATTCGACTCATTTAAATCCATTCTTGAGTATTGTTTCATTGTTTTATTTTCATTATCTACCTGTTGCAAAGATCTAATCGATCAAAGAGTTTTTATATCTCATCACTCCAAACTCTTGGAGTTTTGGAACATAAATGCTGCACACTTTACACTAAAGTATCCTCTCTCCAGTTATCTCTTGTAGTACTAGGCTTTAGAACACTCAAACTGACTCCAAAACTGCTAAAATTTAGCAATTGAAAGTTGGACTTTGATTGAATGTAGGGTTTGTTATAAGATAGAAATTTCGAGTTATCACACATCGCTACTTGCTCCTTAGTACCCTAAGTATTCTTACTTAGACTGCGGACTGATCTGGTGTTTTTAGTAGTACGAGCCCTATAGTACCGTCCATACTGCTTCTTTCCGCATTCTCAAATTCTTTTACTTTTTAGGAAAATTGTTTCTTGTATGAAAAATTTCTCAAATCCTTAGTTTGAGTTCAGATACGACCGAAGGTGCATCCGAATACCTCAAACCAAGGCTCTAATACCAACTTGGAACAACGTGAATTTTCAAAACAAATTTTCATTTTTCAAATAACTTAAAACTCATTCAATATTCTCAAATCTCATGTTTAACAAAAGTCATCATGATAAAAACATATCCCAAGATCATAAAATAAGTCTTCTGCCAGTCTGTACGGATCGTGCCGACACCATCTTGCGATCATCGCTAGTACCTGAAACACATAACATATAACACTGTAAGCATAAATGCTTAGTGAGTTCCCAAAATACCACATACAACACATACGCCCCTCAAAGCCATAACTATATGGGACCTTCCGATCCATGTGTCTCAGGGGACTTCCATCCCAACCCTAGCAGACCTTCTAGCCCTACCCGTATGACCTTCCGGTCCTCATCATCTTGACCTTCCGGTCCATACACTGTTGACCTTCCGGTCCATATCATGGTACTAATAACATAGCATAACACAAACATATCACATAGCAACACATACTCCACATAGCATATAAGACCTTCTAGTCACACATAGTTACCACTCTAGGTAAAATATAGTGAGAAGACTCAGGTCATATGACGTCGGATAAACTCTTGTGCACAAATATCCCAGCCTAGCCTCCTCCTATCAACAGGATAACATTTCTAGTCAAAATCCTCTCATGTTCTCATCTATAATAATGGGTAGAAGACTATTCTACCCCCCTCCCCTGTGACATCCCCAATTTTCACGAACAGAAAAGACCGATTTTTGTTTATGCTTTATAAAAATCAGAGTACTTTTTTTTAATAAAAGTGTTGCGGAATTTGTCCCCATAAAAACATGATAATTACGTTATCAAAGCATTTATGAAGAAATGTACTTTTTTATTCATTTTAAAACATTAGGATGTCATCGTCAATACAGGAACATAAGCATAAACAGAACTTACATTCATTTACACTAGTGATCTACATTTCTTTTAAATCTCTTAGTGTAAAGTAGCTTCATATGGACACCTGTGATACAAATAAGCTGGAGTGGGTCAGGTTGGGAAACCTGGTAAGTACATAGGGTTTTCAACCCACAATAATATAATTATTATATTTAAACATCAGACAATCAACCCAATTACCCATTCCCATTATCTTCTTAAGGATTTACCCTAAGGATTAACTAATTCTCATTCATTCATTCCTAAGGATTATCCTAAGGAGTATGTACGAAGTCCATTATTTTCAATGACACAGCTGTCAAGCACAGCTGCTAGTTCTATCACTTTGGTGCCACTGCTAGAATTGGGAGATTTTCTATGAGGTGCTTCTGCCGGTATTGACCTTTACATGCTAGTGCCATAGTCATTAGGCTCCCTATTAGTCACAGTTGTTGATACTGTCCTTAGAGCCCAACTGCTAGGACATTTACCATAGATCTAAATCATCTACGGGTTGTGGTGCAGCTACCGGTGCTCATCTATAGGGTACTAGGTCCACTACTACCAATGTATACCTATAGGGCACTAGGTCGGTACTACTAATGTTCTTCTATTTAATCTTTATCCCTCATCATTCATCTACCTATGTTTTAACCAACATATTTTATAGATATAAAATACTTTATACAGTTTACATCATTTAAAACATGTACCACAATCTTTGACCAGCATAGACAGCAAGTATTTAGACAATATGCACACATAGCACGTAATTTATATTAAAATACTTCATATCAATGTGTAAGATGGAAGGGAACATGCACTCACTTGATAAGATGGTGACTCGGAGCTTGGACAACATTTCGTTACTCTTAACACAATTTTCCTCGACAAAACCTAGTATCAATATGACCAAGGTTTAGTATGACGTTAACCAAGACTAATTAATAGTCTAGCTATTATTATTATTATATAAGCGTTAAATAACACTCAATATAACTCATAATAATAGCCCAAATAATTATTTTAAGGTCCTAATAATGTTACTATAATTAATTAGAAGCTATATTAAAAATAGTGTAGGCCTAGCTCACTTACAATAGGTTTTTTAGAAAAAATCGGGTTTCGCTGGAGCAGCGTTTCCGAGCCGAAACTTTTCTTCTCGGAGCTGTCAAGCGCTCCGTGGATTTCTTCTCATGCTAGGGAGGTTCCCAAGACTTGGGAGGGGTTTAGGGAGGCTAGAGAGAAGCTAGAGAGACAAAGAGAGGCTTATGGTGTGAAGAAATTATGAAGAGTTCATCTCTTACTTATAGGAATTTTATAGTAAAGTAGTCTCCAAGCATCGTCCGTATCTTTCGCGTACGAGCTCCCTTTTCTGCATTCTTTATATAAACGCATTGGTATTTACGATTACTACAACTTTCATTTAGACCCTGTCGGCTAATTCTCCTTCTAACTCATATTTACAAAAACTGTATCGAATACACCGCGCTCGAAAAGTAAAGACTAAGCTTCGTCTGTAACTTTCACATAAGATCTCTGTTTTTGTCGATATTTATAACCACGTGTTGGTATTTACGAGTACTACAACTTTCATTTAGACCTCATTGGCTAATTCTCAATCTATCTCGGATTTACAAAACTGTATCGAATTTGTCGTGCATGAAAAGTAGCGACTAAGCTTCTTCCATAACTTTCGCATACAAGCTTCGTTTTTGACATTATTTATATCCACGTGTAGGTAAAAATAAAATCTACAAATTTCCTTTTTACTCCGTCGCTTAAACTAATACTCTGATACCAACTGTGACATCCCCAATTTTCACGACCAGAAAAAACCGATTTTTGTTTATGCTTTATAAAAATCAGAGTACTTTTCTTTAATAAAAGTGTTGCGGAATTTGTCCCCATAAAAACATGATAATTACGTTATCAAAGCATTTTTGAAGAAATGTATTTTTTTATTTATTTTAAAACATTGGGATGTCATCGTCAATACAGGAACATAAGAATAAATAGAACTTACATTCATCTACACTAGTGATCTACATCTATTTTAAATCTCTCAGTGTAAACTAGCTTAATATCGACACCTGTGATACAAATAAGCTGGAGTGGGTCAGGTTGGGAAACCTGGTGAGTACATAGGGTTTTCAACCCACAATAATATAATTATTATATTTAAACATCAAACAATCAACCCAATTACCCATTCCCATTATCTTCTTAACGATTTACCCTAAGGATCAGCTAATTCTCATTCATTCATTCCCAAGGATTATCCTAAGGAGTATGTACGAAGTCCATTGTTTTCAATGACACAGCTGTCAAGCATAGCTGCTAGTTCTATCACTTGGGCGTTGCTGCTAATGTCCGTACTACTAATGTTCCTCTATTTCAGCTTTTATCCCTCATCATTCATCTACCCATGTTTTACCCAGCATATTATGTATATATAAAATACTTTATATAGTTTACATCATTTAAAACATGTATAAAAATCTTTCACCAGCATAGACATCAAGTATTCAGATAATATGCACACATAGCACGTAATTTATATTAAAATACTTCATATCTGTGTAAGATGAAAGGGATCATGCACTCACTCGAGAAGATGATGACTCAGCGCTTGGACAACACTTTGTTACTCTTAAGACAATTTTCCTCGACAAAAACTAGTATCAACATGACTAGGGTTTAGGCTGACGTTAACCGCGACTAATTAATAGTCTAGCTATTATTATTATTATTATTATATAAGCATTAAATAACACTCAATATAACTGATAATAATAGACCAAATAATTATTTTAAGGTCCTAATAATGTTACTATAATTAATTAGAACACGCATAGCTCACTTGCAACAGGTTTTATAGGAAAAATCGGGCTTCGTTGGAGTAGTGTTTCCAAGTCGAAAGATTTTCTTGTCGGAGCTGTCAGGCGCTCTGGGGCTTTCTTCTCGTGCTAAGGAGGTTCCCTAGACTTGGGAGGGGTTTAGGGAGGCTAGAGAGAAGTTAGAGAGACAAAGAGAGGCTTATGGTGTGAAGAAATTATGAAGAGTTCATCTCTTATTTACAGGAATTTTATAGTAAAGTAGTCTCCAAGCATCATCCGTATCTTTCACGTACGAGCTCCGTTTTCTACATTCTTTATATAAACGCATTGGTATTTACGAGTACTATAACTTTCATTTAGACCTTGTCGGCTAATTCTCCTTCTATCTCATATTTACAAAAACTGTATCGAATTCGCCGCGCTCGAAAAGTAGAGAATAAGCTTTGTCTGTAACTTTCACATACAATCTCTATTTTTGTCGATATTTCTATCCACACGTTGGTATTTACGAGTACTACAACTTTCATTTAGACCTCATTGGCAAATTCTCAATCTATCTCGGATTTACAAAACTGTATCGAATTTGTCGTGCACGAAAAGTAGCGACTAAGCTTTGTCCATAACTTTCGCATACAAGTTTCGTTTTTGACATTATTTATATCCACGTGTAGGTAAAAATAAAATCTACAAATTTCCTTTTTACTCTGTCGGCTAATTCTCGACCGATCTTAAATTTAACAGTAGGAAGAAATTAGACTGTTAAATGACCGCAAAGAATTCGTAACTCCTTAATACGGACTCCGTTTTCGTCTACCTTTTTATCGTTGAGTTCCTATTAATGAGATATTCAACTCTAGTTTAGGTCGCATAAGCCAAAAACCGCTCGAACTAAAATTCGAGTTTCGGGCCATGCACCGCTATGCCAAATCTTAGAAAAATCATAACCTCCTCATACGAAGTCAGATTTGGGCGTTCTTTTTATGGAAAATCTCGGTTTAACATTTTTTTACTACTTTAGTTTACATCGCTAAGGCAAAAATTTTCTCTATCGTAAATTCATTGTTTACGCTTCCCGGTGTCATGCTGGTTTTGCTGTAAAACTTTGACGAGCCATAACTTCCTCGTTATAACTCGCATTTTGGCTTTCTTTATATGTACAGAAACCTTGATAAATACTCTACAACTTGGTTAAGACTATTTATTATAAATATAATTTTGCCAAAAAGTCGTTTTCGACATTTATTGCCTCTAAATTGACTCGCTCGGATCTACGAGCGTTACCCCTTGACCTCTCTTGAATCAGCTTGACCAAAACCCCAAGGTCAACGGAAATCAATTCTAGTCAACGGTCAAACTTTGACAAAACTCATCAAGTTCACATCGGTGACTCGGTGAGTCCAAGTGTGTCCTCTGGATCCTTCTAAAGCCTCACTCGACTCATCGAGTGAACCTTCCACACGCCGGGTTACCACTGGTCATGAATCGCGGAGCAATCCCGACTCTACTTGTCGAGTTCCCTAATGGACTCGATGAGTTCCTTCCATGGCAACTCCCAAATTACCTTCTGAGGTTAGAAATGTTTCTCTAACATACAAATCAGACCCTTATAAACTTAATAATCATGTAAAGATCTAACCTTTACACTCATGCAATGTCCATAATGCTTCTTTGGGTAAATAGCCTCTAAAATGGCAACCTAGTTTCATATCTAATGGAATAACATAAAGCAGGGTAGATAGGACTCTCTGGACCTCTTAAGGTCCAGATGTAAGACGACCTCCACCTTGGGACCTGATATAGTTCGAATCCAAGCTAAAGAAAGCATAAGAAAACCCTAGATTCAAGTAGATCACCAAATACACGAGGTTGAGCATAGATTTATACCTCTAGCAGCCTCTTCTGATCAAATGGTGGTAGATCTGAGTTGCTCAACCCTCCTAGCCTGCCCTCGTTCCTTCTTTCTTGCAAAAACACACTTAAAATGATGAAAATGGCTTATTCTCTCTCACAATGCTCTCAGGTGCTCTAAAGGGTGAAGGTGGCCGCAAATAAGGGCCATAAGGTCCTTTAAATACGGCACATGCCCGAAGATTGAGGGTTTCTATCCAGAGTGCGGACTCATTGAGTCCACCCATCAACTCGTCGAGTTCGTTCATTAATCCAATCACCAATTCACGATCCTACTCGACGAGTCTGGGCATCAAGTCTTCGAGTCCCTCCTCATAACTCAAAATAAACAAGTTAAATATGGTACATGGAAATCCAGATGTTACAGTTTGTAACTTTACGTGCTAGACTGATCTTAGAAGCCTAGATCAGTCTTTTGGTCAAGTGTTGTACATCATAAATCGAGAAATGAGACTTGGTCATTCTCGATCTGGCGAGTCATTCTTGGGACTCCGCGGGTCCATGGATTGACTTCCCTTTCCTATTATGGTTCGAAGAAACCCAGTGAGCCTTAGAGTGGTCTTAGAGGGGTCCGGGAGAGTGACCCAATGCAGTGGACCTAGCCATAGACTTATAGATCATAGGACTCGACGAGTGTATGAACAGACTCGGCGAGTCCAAGACAATCTCCCAACTTTCAAAGATGAACTCAACGAGTTGTTCACACAAATCGGCGAGTCAAGGGCAGGACTTGTTCATAGGATGGAGACGAACTCGGCGAGTTGTTCATACAACTCGGCGAGTCTGATGAAGGTTCATTCGGGGTTGTTTTAGAAGGAGAACTCGTCGAGTCGTTGCCAAACATGACGAGCAGAGGCGTGAAGAAGGATAGATGACAAGATAGGGAATCAACGAGTTGGCAGCCCAACTCGGCAAGTCGAGTGAACTGGAAGTTGACTTTGACTTTGACTTGGTCAGGGGTAAAACAGTCATCTTTTCCCTAAGAGTAGTTATATGTGTCTTATTAAGTGTTTTATGGATTTACAGCCGGAGGATCACCAGAGCAGCAGTCAGACATCTGCCAATCAGCTTTTCAGCAGTCAGCCTTACAAGGTGAGTTACCTTCCGGTAGCGGTGGGTCTACTAACTGATATGTTAATTACTGGTATGATATGTTATACGTGACATTAGTAGAGTTCGGTTGTTAAAACCGAAGGGTGGGTCGGTGACCCCAGATATGTCCGACAGTATGTTATCATATGCTTATATTTTGGCATATATTATATGTGATAGTGGTAGTAGGAGGGGAATAGTCCCCAAGTTCGGTTTATAGGACGGAAGGGTACTTCACACATCCCAGATAGGTCTGATAGTATATTTATATTATGATATATGTGATAGTAGCAGTAGGGGTGGAATAGTCCCCGAGGTTCAGTTGTAGGACCGAAGGGTAGGTCAATGCCCCAGAATGGCTCGACATAGGTAGGTCAGCACCCCAGATTGGCTTGACACGTGTAGGTCGGCACCCCAGAATGGTCATACCGGGTAGGTCGACACCCTAGAATAGTCGTACCGGGTAGGTCGGGCACCCCAAAATTATCCGATAGTATGTAAGGTATATGATTGTATGGTATGTGGCAAGATGGGGGAACTTACTAAGCTTCATGCTTACAATTTTCAGTTTTGTTTCGGGTACCTCTTCAGCGAAGGAGAAGGAGTCGGCATGGTAGCTGCACGTCATACACACATGGTATTCCGCCTTATGAGATTTCTTGGGATTGTACTCTAACATTGTTACTACTTTTATGATATATCTTTCAAACATGATATTATGGTTTGATGAAATGATATGACACAATGATGTTTTATGACAATGTTTTCTAAATCGTTATATTAAAAATTGAAATTTTTGGACTCGAAAATTAGGGATGTTACAAGTCGGTATCAGAGCCTTGGTTTGAGGGATTCAGACACACCCTCGGGAGTGTCTGGACTCAAACCGAGGGATTAAAAGATTTTATAAAGAAAATGTTTTTCTAAAATCTAAGATCAATATTTTTGAGAAAGAACAAGGTGTGTGATGTGCTCAATCGGCCGAGATCAAGTAAATTTTCCCCAAAGTACCCATACAAGCTTATGTTATGATTATTAGCTAGTAGGTCAGCATGCTAGATTAGGACTAAGGATCTAGGAAGGATTCCTTATGTGCCTCTTATATGTGCTTTGAGCCACATGATAGTGTTGATTAGACAGAGATAGGATAGCCTGTTTAGGTTATGTCTGATTATGAGCTTACATCGCATGCTAGTACAGATTCTTGTTAAGTGAATAGAATTGCTTGAGTTTGTTACCTTTTTGTCTGAATGCTACTTTCTTTGTGCTTTGCGGGACTCTGAGTAGTGGGAGTTAGCTATTAGGTGAATACATTAATGTTACATGCAAGAAGGGTAGAATAATCTTAGAGTATATTGTAGCACTTGTCTGAATGTTAACCGTGATAGGGATGAGTCCCTTACTCGAAGGATTATTTGAGCCTCGTTGTACATGATAGTATTCAGCTGGTAGCTAATTGACATTGCGAAGAGGCCTTCAGCAGCTGAGGACATAGTGGAGTCGGAGATTTCCCTAGGATAAGCCTAGGATGAGAGTAGCAGAGAATAGTAGTAGTAGAAGGGACTTGGTGGAGTCAAGGTAGTTCTTGAGGAAAGTATGGATAGATGTAGAAGGTATTATGGGGCCATACTACTTAAAGCAGAGGATTCATACTTATGTCAAGGAAGGCTGAGACAAGACCAGGGAACTTGTAGTAGATGTGATCCCTTTAAATATAACAATGTTTCTGACGATTGTCATTATGTGCTTCCTGAATGGTGGTACTACGCCCTAGACCAGTAGTTGGGAGTTCAGGAGAGGGATCACGTTCGGGTTCGAGCTCGGGTTCCGAACCGTGGGGTGAAGGACCCCATTGCTGAGTCTGCACACTTGACCAACTTCTGCCCCGAGGGGTCGAAGGTACGATATGCAACATGATGCTTGAGGGATAGGGCCAGGGATTGGTGGGAGTCGGTTGGTGACTCTATGGGAGCCTTGACTATTGAGGCTATGTCACGGCTGGATTTTGTGACCCGGTTCAGTGTTGAGTTCGCACCTGCAGTGGAGCTTCAATAGTTGTCCTGGGAGTTCTTGATATGAGACATCTGACGGAGATAGTGGTGGAGATCACTACCAAGTTCCGAGAGAGGGCTTTTATTGGTGCCCCAGTATGCAGGAGATGAAGATATGAGGAGGACCCGTTATCACAACAAGTTGCAAGCTGATATTCGGGAGCATGTCAGCTTTTCATCTTGTCCCACCTTGGAGTACATGATTGCCAGGGCAACAGAGAGAGAGATTGATTTGGAGCACATCCACAAGAGGAAGGCCATTGAGGGACATAGGACTGGGGCTTCGGGGAAGAAGCCCAAGGGATCAGACGCTAGGCCGAAAGGCCAGTCGGGACAGGGCCGCTATAGGAAATGCGGCAAGCCACATGAAGGAGCTTGTAGGTTGGGATCATCGGGATGCTACAAGTGCAGCAAGATGGGGCGCTTCAGTAGGGTTGGTACTGCCCCTGAACCTATTGTTCAGACATCTGAGTTGTTGTGTTTCCACTGCAACCAGAGGGGCCATAAAAAGACCAATTGCCGCTAGTTGATAGTAGTAGTAGCGTCAGTGAAGGCGCCAACTCCAGCAACCCTGTGGATTACGGATGGCCGTCAGGATAAAGACAGATGCTCAAGTGCTGAGGAGTCGGGCCTTCTAGTTGAGTACCGATGAGGCACGCACCACACTCGATGTAGTGACAGGTATGATTCCTTCTATGTGGTTTTTATTTATATGATGCGTATGATATTGATGTGTATATGCTTTGTTTAGGATCATTCCACGTGAACGGTATTCCAGTTCAGATATTGTTTGATTCGGATGCTACCCGATCATTTATCTCTCTTGCACTTAGCAAGAAGTTTCCAGAGTCTTCAGGCATGTTGGATTTCCCTTTGGAGGTCGACATTGCGGAAGATCGGTTAGTGCGAGTATCAGAGGTCTACCGAGATTGTGTCTTGAGACTATTCGAGGAGCGTTACCTGGTAGATATGGTTCCTATACCTTTGCAGGGGAACAAGGTTATTATTGTTATGGATTAGCTAAGCCCCAATGGCGCAGTGATCAACTGTGCGCAGCAATTAGTGCGGATCAGGACCCCAAGTGGGGGAGAGTTGGTGGTTCAAGGCGAGAGGCCACAACAAGGACCATCTCTATGTTCAGCAGCGAGAGCTAGGTGCTACATTCAACAGTGTTGCACATAATTTGTCGCTTATGTTATGGATACCCGTGAAGCGGGTGAGGCGATAGTGGGCGATGTGTCGTGGTACGAGAGTTTGCAGATATTTCTCTTGAGGAGTTGCCTGGGGTACCTCCAGAGAGGTAGGTAGAGTTTAGGATCGACCTAGTCCCTGGTGCGGCTCCGATAGCCAAGGCACCGTATCGGTTGGCTCTTCCTAAGATGCAGGAGTTGTCTACGCAGATGCAGGAGGCATTAGAAAAGAGATTCATTAGACCGAGCAGTTTACCCTGGGGAGCCCCGATTATGTTTCTAAAGAAAAAGTATGGGTCGCATCGGATGTGTATAGACTATAGAGAGTTGAACAACTTAATGGTGAAGAACCGTTACCCACTTCCAAGGATAGATGACTTGTTCGACCAACTTCAGGGAGCATGTTGGTTTTCCAACATAGACTTGCGGTCAGGCTATCATCAGATGAGGGTCAGAGATGAGGATATTCAGAAGACTGCTTTTCGGACTCGCTATGGCCATTATGAGTTCGTGGTCATGCCTTTCGGGTCACCAATGCTCCTGCCTCGTTCATGGACCTCATGAACCGTGTGCACAAACCGATGTTGGATCGGTATGTGATAGTTTTTATTGATGATATCCTGGTCTACTAAAAGATGCAAGAGCGGTATGAGGAGCATCTGCGAGAGGTTTTGGATACTCTGAGGAGGGAGAAATTGTATGCCAAGTTCTCCAAGTGTGAGTTCTGGTTGCACGAGGTGCAGTTTCTTGGGTACCTTGTCAACCAGAACGGTATTTTGGTTGACCCGGCCATGGTGGAGGCCTTGATGGGATGGGAGGTTCTGAAGTCTCCATCTGAGATTCGAAGTTTCCTGGGATTAGCCGGCTACTATCGGAGATTCATCCATGATTTCTCCAAGATAGTCGTACCCTTGACTCGGCTAACGAAGAAGGTCGTAGTCTTTCACTTGGGACCTAAGCAGCAGGCATCATTCGAGACACTGAGATAGAGATTTTGCGAGGCACCAATCTTAGCCCTTCCAGAGGGCGTAGAGGATTTTTTTTGTATACTGCAACGCGTCTATTTTGGGTTTGGGCGCGGTGTTGATGTAGAGAGGGCATGTCATCGCCTACACCTCGAGGCAGTTGAAGCCCCACGAGGCGAACTACCCGACGCACGATTTGGAGTTGGGGGTGATTGTCTTCACCCTCAAGATTTGGTTACACTATCTCTATGGGGTTCGATGTACCATCTACACAGACCAAAAGAGTCCAAGATACCTCATGGATCAGCCAAATCTAAATATGAGGCATCGTCGGTGGTTAGATGTGGTGAAGGATTATGATTGCGAGATCCTTTACCACCCGGGGAAGGCCAATATAGTGGCCGATGCGCTTAGCCATTAAGAAATGCCGATCAAAGACTTTTGCATGCAGATAACAGTAGTGACTCCACTGTTGGAGCAGATCCGAGAGGCCCAACAGGAGGCTATGAAGGAGGAACATCGGAGGAGAGAACGTATAGTGGGTCAGGTTTCCTCCTTCGACTACTATAGCTGATGGTTATTGACACTACACCATAGGGTGTGGGTTCCATACCACAGGGGTGTGTACCAGGTTCTAATGGAAGAGGCACATAAGTCCCGATTCTCCATTCATCCTGGGGCAATGAAGATGTATAGAGATCTTCGTCTTGACTATTGGTGGCCCTGCATGAAGCGGGATTAGTATGGTATGTGGAGCGGTACTTGACCTATCGGAAGGTCAAGGCCAAGCACCAGAGGCCACATGACAAGATGCAGCTGTTAGATATTCCCCTGTGGAAATAGGAAGATATTACCATGGATTTCATCACCAAACTCCCCACACCGTGCATGAAGTAGATTCCATATGGGACATCATGGATCGATTCACCAAGAGTACCCATTTCATACCGATCTAGGAGAGTATATCGACTGAGAAGTTTTCCAGCATCTACATTCGAGAGGTGGTGGCTCGGCATGGAGTGCTAGTCTCCGTGATTTCTGACAGAGATGTGCAGTTCACTTCAAGATTTTAGAAGAAATTCCATGACGAGTTGGGTACTCGTCTACACTTTAGCACCGCTTTTCACCCGCAGACGGATGGGCAGAGCGAGAGGACCATCTAGACACTAGAGGATATGCTGTAGGCATGCATGTTAGACTTCGGTGGTAGTTGGGATACCTATCTTCCATTAGTTGATTTCACCTACAACAACAGCTAGCACGTGAGTATCGATCGTCCTCCCTTTGAGAGGATTCAACAGGTCAGGAGCAGGCTTTAGACTGCTCAGAGTCGGCAGAAAAGTTATGCCGACAAGTGCCGCTCAGACCTGGAGTTCTAGGACGGGGATATGGTCCTCCTAAAGGTGTCGCCATGGAAGGGTGTCATCTGATTCAGGAAGCGGGGTAAGTTGGGCCTCACGTATATTGGATCTTTCTGGGTTATAGCCCGGGTGGGCAATGTGGCATATCGGTTGGATCTACCAGTTGAATTTAGTGAGATTCACAGTACGTTCCATGTCTCCTAGTTGTAGAAGTGCTTGGTGGATGACTTAGCAGTGGTACCTCTGGAGGATATTCAGGTGGATGACAGCCTAAATTACATTGAACAGCCTGTGGTAATCCTCGATCGGAAGTCGAAGGATTTGAGGATCAAGAAGGTCGAGCTGCTGAAGGTGCAATGACTACACCGAAAAGGCCCGAAATGGACATGGGAGCCGGAGTACGAGATGATGGAGCATTACTCAAAGCTTTTTTCAAGATCGAGTAGCAGTCTTTGAGGACGAAGTCTACAATAATTGGGGGAGATTTGTAGCACCCGATTCTTGGTACACACTTAATTCGTAGTATTTTTTATGTTTATGTTTTTCTCCGGGACTCGATGAGTTGGAGGCCCAAGTCGTTGAGTAGAGTCGGGACCCGCAGACATTTTAAGTGACCTACTCAACAAATCTGTAGACTGACTTGGCGAGTAGGTACTATTTGAGTAAAACCCTAATCTAAGGTATTACACCCTATTTAAAGACTCCCTTCATCCCTATTGTTATAAGAACTCTCCATATCAATCCCTAATTGTTTATATAAAGATCTAAGGCCATTGTGGTGGTTTTTGGTGATTTTGGAACATAAGAAGGAAGAGAAACGCTTGAGGAATCAAGAGAAGGCCAGAGGAGTTCGAGTTTGTGTACCCTTTGCAGTTCTTTCGATGTATAAAGCCGATACCTTGCTCTTTCAAGTTTTAGATCACTTTTTAGGGCTTTTAGGAGCCATTTTTTGGTGACCAATCATGAGTGCAAGCATGGTTGGGGGCTAAGACATCAGATCCAAGGTCTTTAAGGGGTTACAAGGCAGACAAGGACTAAGTTTGGAGCCTTAGAGAACCCTATGCATCTTAAGAGTCTCATTTAGGGCCATTTGAGCTCATAGTCCCATGCATGCACGTAAAGTTTGTAAATTTACGTGCTAGATCTATCTTAGAAGCCTAGATTTATCTTTTGGTCAAGTGTTGTACATCAGAAATCAAGAAATGAGACTCGGTCATTCTCGACTCTGCGAGTCGTTCTTGGGACTCGACGAGTCCATGGATTGACTTCCCTTTTCTGTTACGGTCCAAAGGAACCCAGTGATTCTTACAGTGGTCTTAGAGGGGTCCTGGAGAGTGAACCAATGCATTGGACCTAGCCATAGACCTAGAGATCATAGCACTCGACAAGTATGTGAACAGACTCGGCGAGTCGAAGGCAATCTCCCAACTTTTGAAGATGAACACAACGAGTTGTTCATACAACTCGGAGAGTCAAGGGTAACACTTGTTCATAGGATGGAGATGAACTCAACGAGTTGTCCATACAACTCGGCAAGTCGGATGAAGGTTCATTCGAGGTTGTTTTAGAAGAAAAACTTGTCGAGTCATTGCCAAACTCGACAAGCAGAGGCATGAAGAAGGACAAATGAAAGGATAGGGACTCGATGAGTTGTCGGCCCAACTCGGCGAGTCTAGTCAACTAGAAGTTGACTTTGACTTTGACTTGGTCAGGGGTAAAACAATCATTCTTTCCCTAAGAGTAGTTATTAGTGTCTGATTAAGTGTTTTATGGATTTATAGTTGGAGGATCACCGGAGCAGTAGTTAGATATCTCCTTATCAACTTTTCTGCAGTCAACCTTACGAGGTGAGTTACCTTCCGGTAGCGGTGGGTCTACGGAAACAATGTCGTTCATTACTAGAAAAACAACCTTTTATGATGCGCAATGCGTGTCGTAAAACGCTCAAACAACACGCAAATGTGCGTCAAGGAAGGCCCTGTCATAACGAGAGACGACACTCTTTTGCGCGCCTTGTACAGACGACGCGCATTTACGACACGGAATGCATATCATTAAAAGCCCTGTCAAGAATGGCCATGTCATAAATAAAGATGACACACATTTTTGCATATCATAAATTTAAATGTTTAAAAAAAATATTTATTAATTTATTAATTTTTAAATTAAATTTGCATTTAATGTTTCATAATAAAAATAAAATACCATATAAAAAAATACAATCCATGGCATAAAATTTAATGTCATACAATTCTATTTCTTACAATATATAAATTAAATTCACATTGTTATTAAGAGGTTTTCCCTAACAATATAACCTAATACTACGTTGCTATGAAGGGGCTCCTTGTTTCAGTAACTCGTCATTAAGCTATCTAAAGATGCTCTAAAACCGTTCATCATGTCTCTTAGCTTCAATATCAATCCCAACTCTTTATCAAGAACAACACGGAAATCCTACACAATAATCATGTCAGTTGTACAATATCAATATCAACTAATTAATAATACACATGGTATGTATGAGAGCGGAATCAACCAAATTGAAATCAATATCAACTAATGAATAATCATGTCAGTTGTACAATATCAACTAATCAATAATCAATATCAACTACACCACAATACAAGTAAGACAAAGATATTTGCCACTTTTTTGCATCAGAAAACAAAATGAACTTAACAAACCTGCCAAATCAAGAGAAGTCATGAATGACCTTGTATGAACTCTAAAAAAAAGAAAGCAAGTAAATTTAACAGATTAGATAAAGTACTAGACAAAAAAAATACAAGAGTGAATTATTATATATAAGAATAGAAAAAAGTAGTATGTAACAGCTGGCAGATATTAAAAGTTAAAAATATACGAACTAATCGAATATTCATATACCATTATTCATAAAAAGATATATGTACCTATGAGTCATTTATCTCATACGCATCTATAAAATCACCTTCTTTTTTCAAGTTCAGTGAACTTCAATCTTGACATCATACAATCACCACTTTTCCAACAGATGATTTCTATCGAACCTGTTAAATAATTTACAATGTATAGTGATTTATTTCATGAAAGACATGATTAAAATTTAGAGAATGAAAATTGATTTCTTTATTACCATTTAAAACAGATTTGATCTATTCACTGTGCTAAAATTGTTTTACACATTTGTGAATGTTTAGCATCTCCATAAGATCCAATTGGACCTTCTTTATAGTTGTTGCCTAACAATATGAAAGTTCATTATTCTAGTAAAACTATGAAAATGGGAACCCAAAAAGAGATGGATATGTAAGTAAAGACATAAAGTTAAAGTAACAACAGGAACATTGGGAAATTGAGTCTTCTATATCCCAAGATTCTTGTAATCTGGACGAAAGTCATGTCCCCAATGACTACAACAATGTGCTTCCTGAAAATTCAAAAAGATATGAAATTTAACTTTTCAAAATTATATTTCTTTATAAAAACTAAGAAAAAAAAAAGAATGAGTGTACATCAATTGAGATCAACGAAAGACGTCCAACATGGTGGCATTTTTCAAATTTTTACACAAAATTTTTCTTTTGGAGACTTTTTCTGGTGTAACATACAATACTTTAAGATCCTCTTCTCCCTTTTCAAGAGCTTTGTATATTAACTTCTCATGTTCTTTACTAGTTGTATATAAACTTATCATGACCAAAAGCAATAAAAATCTTAATTAGAGTTTATAATCAGGTAATCAATAGTAAAGGATATACGATATTAACAAAAACAAAACTAAGCATGCGATCCTGAATGAGAGAAAGTAAAGGACTTACAACAAGAGCAATTCCATGATGTAAAAAGTTGGAAGTCGATATCATAGACTTTTGCCTCCACCAACAGCCATGATCACAAGAACATCTCTCCCACTCATGATTGCATTAATGATCTGATACATTAGTATCAACGTTAGGAGACAACATACAAATTATCATTATTAATACAAGGATTGAAATAACATTATTTACCTCAGGATACAACACAATTGCAGTTGTAAGCAGAAATGAGACAACAGATTGGAATTTATTGAATACAATCCTCAAAGCATCCAACTCAACATTCTTCAAGATGTCATCTGCAAGTACCTAAAAAAGTATATATATATATATATATATATATATATATATATATATATATATATATATATATATTATGTAAATAGAATGTATAGTTAACAAAAAGAGAGAAAATATGCTTGGGTGTAGTTGAGAAAATTCTTTATTAGAGTCAAGAATGAGTTGCGCCTTTGCCTTTTCTCCCACAATCACATATTAAGTTTTTGTGTCTGGACCTTATTAAATGCAAAATTAAATAAATAAATAATAAAAGTCAACCATGTGATGATATTGAGAGTTTAATCAATTGAAAAGCTTCAGTTATGTATATATTTACAAGCATTGGCTTTGTAAAGAGACCTACTTATCTTCATTGATGTAGAATTAATACCACCACAAAGACCCTTGTTTGAAGAGATTGTCACGATCACATTCTTCTTCTCACTCACACTTGTCATAAATCAATAAATAAAATTATAAATAAAATTTAATTATGTTTCATTTTCTACCGTTGACAGCTTCCTAACATGTAAATGGAGACAAGACTCAAACAGAGATAGGAGGCTTCATGGTACACCCTTTACCCTTCCTTATATTAGTTATGGTTAAATGCAAATAAACAAATAAATAAACAAATAAATAAAACCTAGATCTGCTACTTCATGAGCGAATTCATTCTCTAATGTTTCATCATTTAAATGTTCAGATATAAGAATCTTGACAGCAACATGCTCACCAAGGTACTCTCCAGGGAATCTTTCAACAAACAAAAGAACTAATATTAAGATACTTGTAAGAATTAGGAATGCAATTGAACAAAAAAACAGTGTACACGTACAAATCTCCACAAGATCCAGATGCATTCTTTTCTCCAATCTTCAATGATGCTCTATCTATTTCTGCATCTCCAAAAGGGGTTTTAGTGGCTAAAGCTTTCTGTACAGCTGATATAAAATCTGAAGAAGAACCAGACCATGAACCCTACAAGGTAAACAGTAGTCCAGTTTGTGCATATGTTTTTGTCTTAAAATAAGACCCTAATACTCTTGAAAAACACTATGTGATGAAAATCATAGTAAGTGGAAAAATATTTTACCTCGCTTCTAGAAATTGTTTCCTTCATAGCTTCATGTAAAGCAATTGATTCCTGGCCACAAGGTTGCAGAATCAAAAACAATCATATATGAGTATTTTGATGTTAGAAAAGAAGAGGAAGAAGAACAAGAACCTGAAAAGGCCATCCATCTACTAGAAAAGATGTTAGAAAAGAAGAGGAAGAAGAAGGAGAATCTGAATATACGAGGAAAACAGCCGTTTGAGGGATTTGGAGGCACACCTGCAGTAGATGAGGAATATCTGGAGGCACACCTGCAGTAGATGATCAAGTTCCTCATTCTATTCCTTTGAATGGCTTTGGAGGCACACCTGCAGTAGAAGATGAATCTCAAGGGGGCACATATGCAACTTTGGGACAGCCTCATGATATGAAGTTTGAGAAAAACAGCTGTATGAGGGATGTTGAGGCCGTGATCCAAGAAAGTAGTGGAAGTGGAGCTACATTAGGAGAAAGCCTTTTGAGTTTGGATGTTGAAATTGGACGCGTTGATGGCCATGACGATGGTCCCATAAGGAGAACAAATGTTCTTCCTAAATACCAATTACATCAATGTTAATACCATATGAAGATATATACATATTTTCTTGATATTCCGATAACAACAAGCAGCGATTGGAAGAACTTGCATATGTGCTTGATCTTTTGAAAAATCAGTCCTAAGAAATAGCAGTTACATATTTGCTTGATCTTCCGATAACAACATCAATGTTAATAGAATGACTTTTAACAAAAAAAAATTCACACCCCAAAACAAGAACGGCGGAAACATTCTGGGGCGGAGGATATCATGTACAGTATTACAACAATGAAAAGTAGTAATTAAGCAACAACATCATCCATTGCATTAATAATATAATTTTAATACAAGTGTGTTCTGTCAAATTATAATAGACACTAAAAATCAAAATGAAAGATGAGTCTTGAACGAGCTCCATCTTCACTAAACCTTGCATCAGTACATGTCTATTGATGACCTGAGGATACAAGTAATTTTGAAAGCGAGTATCAGCTTTGAAATGTAAGTATTTGTACGAATGAACTGTAAATATTTGTATGTAAATGAACATCCTAGAAAACCCTATGCTTCCTACTAACTGTATCCTTCTACTAAGGCATCTAGTATCCATGTGTGTGTCTCTTGTAAGAGTGTGTATTTTCCCAACTCTGACTATCATTAACCAAAAATATAGTTTCTACATTATCGTGCATCGTGTGAATGTTCACGAAGTGAATGTAAAGGGGAATATGAAATAATACTATGGTGTAGTATCAAATGACTACAACCATACTAACTACCTTAAAACAAAAAGGTATTCAAATATAACATGTGATCGAATTGTATCCTGCTACCGACTCTAGTAAAACGATGATGTAAGACGCCGTAAGAAATGACATTTGGCACCCGTAGACTTGCAAGTCCCACTGTAGCGAGCAGCAAGGTGTACGATAGTCAATCCAGTATTGATCTATACGCAAACTCATACACTCTCCAATTAAGGAGATTCGGGATACAAGAACGGTCGTGGCAGGAAGTGCCATGACCCGCTCAGTGGTTCACATAACTGCATAAACGTATATGTAATAAATGTGCTAACTAAAAGTCTAATCTTACTCTATCTAGCCTGTGTGTACTGAAATGTTCTGCGTGTGCTAGCTGTAATGTATGTTCTTTCTATCTAGCATGTATAGTAATGTACTGTGTGTACTAGCTGTAATGTATGTTCTCTCTATCTAGCATGTATAGACTCATGAATGAACTGACTCGTTGTATGATATCGTGCTCTTGTAATATTTCTAGTATCTTCCTAAACTACCCATATGGTAGCTTACTAGTAATGTAACTGGTACGTATGAACATGGATGTATACCCTTGCTACCCGAGGGTATCTAATGAACTGGAAGAACCTTTATGACTATATATGTACACATGATATATAACTAATATTTAAACGACCTTTGGACGGGTACCCGATATCCCACCAGACCACATCTCAAACGCGAAAAGGAAATAGGGTGGATAGCCTTCCTAGGTCTTTTAAACATTTCTTATATAAATATACATATATAGGCATGCAATCTATATTATAAAAGCATAAAATAAGTTTTGTAAAACCTTTTGAACATGATTTCTATCTAAGAAAAGATCAACTTGATGTCAATCTATAAAATAGGATGGAGGTATTTATCTAACAAAATAGTTTTAAATACAAAGAAACATTTGTTTGAAACACAATTGTAAATGAGTTTGAAATGAAACATACAGTGTATAATGAATAATTAAAATAGGAGTTTTAACATATAAAACATATATGAAAATCCTTTGAATAACAACTGTTTGGTAAAACAGCTAATGTGTAGTAAATCATTTGAATACTACTTATTAATCACATGTGATTTGATATAATAACTAACTTGATTCTACTTGTATCCCCCCACCCCCCACCCATAAAACATTTAAAAACATTTAAAACATTGATTAAGGGGTATGAACTCACCTGTATTAAGTGATTGGGATTGAACGGAAGGTTATCATAAGGAATGATCGGGCAAGTGCTTGGTGTCAACTGAAGACTTTAGACACACACAATGATCCTAATTACATGTGAAGACATATGTATATAAATAAATAGTGATTAAAACAATAATTATACAAGTATAAGCATTTTAATGCGAGGAAAACGCTTTTGGTCAGGTGTTAGGAGGCAAATGGATTGCAACAAAGGAGTGCAAGACCTCCAATGGGGGTTTATGGTCAAATGACCATATGATTTGGAGTTTACGGCCTAGGGGAGTAAACTCCTAGCCGTAAACTCACAATAAGGTCTCTAAATGAAGCTTAGAATTAATACAACTCTAGTGGTGAATTGTTCCAAGGCTTAAACAATTGATTGGGCTTCCTATTGACTCTATTGAGGAGTTCACGGCCCTAGGACCATATCCCATGGATATTATGGCCGTAATCTCCCTTGGGGAAAGGTTTATGGTGCTTTCAAGTCCCTAAATTATCCAGGAATGCATTAAGGCAATTGTCCAAGGCTTTAGGAGGATTTATGGCACCATTTATGGGAGTTCACGGCCCGGGAACATCTTGGGCCATGAACACCCTTTTGTTGGTGTTTTAATGGTGTTTGCTAGCCCCAAACACACTAGGGTACTTGTCCTAATTTGTCTCTTGGCTTAAGGAAGGTTTTTAAGGCATTTTGACACCTAAACATGGATTTCACGGCCCTGGAACATCCTTGGCCGTAAACTCACTTTCATCCTTGATTTTAATTGATTTTGGTGTCCTAAACATGCGATGGTGGGTTCTAGTTCGAGTTCCAAGGCTTTGAGGGACATTGGGACACTTTTAGCCCTTAAAATGGAGTTTACTCCCCAAGTGTTCTTGGTCGGTAAACTCCCAAATCTTGGGGTTTTGGTCCGATTTTGATGTTATAAAACATAATCTACGCTATATAATACAACGAGATAGAAGTACTCACGATTTGGGATAAAAACCTGAAGATCCGTGAGAGAGAATTTGGATTTTCTCTAGTTGGAAATGTGATTAATGAACTCTTTGGTTCAGATTTCTATATATAGTCCTGATATTTTTGGTATAAAATATTTTATTCCGGAGTGAACTCTAATGTCATAGAGTATTGGAATAACAGTGTTGCACAAAACCCTAGTGCATCCACTCTCCTGATATCTTCTTAAGTGCTACACCTGAAATACTCAAACTTATACCCAAAGTCTGGAATTTCACTGTAACTGTTCTAACTTCAAATTGGTTTGGTATGGTTAGTGCAGAATGGAAATTTCGGGTTGTCACGTCATCCCCCTGTTAAAGGGAATTTGGTCCCGAAATTAAAATTTAGATAAGGAAGTAGGTATGAATGATCGAGTCGTGAGGAGGAAACTTCCTAATCGATTGGTTCTAACGCTCCTAAGTGAAATCGGGTTCTCGGTTGGTATCCCAATGAACCTTCAATAATGGCCTACGGCGTTGCTTCGTCCACTTGACCTCTCGGTCGAGGGTCACTACGGTTCTAATACGAAGGCGAGGATCTCGATGATTGGACTTACAAGAGTCCTAACGGAAAGGTATGGTTTCACGATCGAGACGCGAAGAGTAGAATGTACATTACTGAATTCGCGGAGTAGGTCTAGTCTGCGAGATACAGGACGATTCTAGTAAGAATCTTGGAGGTCCTATCTATCTTGGATTTAGCTTTCCATGCGATACGAAGCGTATTAATCCATTACCAGAGTGAGACTTCCTAAAGAACTTGGTCTCTCACTTGGAATTTCCAAGGTTTCTTTTTCTTGCTCAACCTCACAGTCAAGGGCCACCCCTTGCTGGGTCAAGGTCGTAAGGGTTTCTATAATTTGAGAGGAGTTCTGAATGGCTTATGATAGTAGGTCGGTAAGACCTAGAATTTGGTGAATGACTGTCGGCGTCTCTAGTTTCGACAAATTCTCAATGGTGTTGACAAATTGCAAGAGTACTCAAAATTTCCCACATTACTAACAGTGTGTCATAGAAATTTGACTCTTCAATTTCAAAACTCGTGCCTAGGGAACTTTGCAAAAAGTACCTCTGAAGGTAATGTTCCCATGGTTTCCTTCTTACTACGAGGGTAGATAAGTAAGTCATTACATGGAGTAATGACAAACTGATCCAAGTAAGAAAGATGTACCCTACTCATTTAGCTCATGAATACTATGGGTGTATTGGTCCTATCCGAGGGGTATTACTACGGACTCGAAGTGTCCGCATTGAGTTCGGAGGGTAGTCTTCCAGACATCCTTCCCTAACACTCGAACTGGTGATATTCAGATCTCAGATCCCTTTCTGAAAGTAATTCTTTCCATGAGTTTGCTCAACCATTTCATCTATGCGAGGCAGAGATAACGATTTCTAATAAAGAATCTTGACGGAGTCCTCGATATCCGAGGCATATATGATGCAATCCATCGATCTCTGGGAGAATAAGACTGGGGTTCTCCAGGGTGAGAAGCCTAGTCTTCTAATTCTCTTTCTATGTAGTTCGCTAAGTTGTCCGGGTTTTTCTTGTGTCTCCGTATGTGTTTAAGCTGTAGGGCGCTCTGTTTACGGGAGTCATACTGGATTCTAAGTTTGTTCACATAACGATGTGATTACTCGTAGTCTTGAGCAGTTCTCCATCCTGAATTTCATATTAGAATTCATACATGGTTTCATAATCACAATTTTGTGTATACGAGCCGTATATAATTAAGATTGAAAAGGTAGTTGAATAACTGATTCTTCTTTAAGCTCACATCCCATCAGGGAAAAAGAAGTTAAAGTGGAATCATCAATTCTAAACGTGTAAAACCTCGATTATATATCACTCTTATGTATACATTCCTCAATGATAGATCAATCGCATGAATCCTTGGATTAAACTTGACATACTGCACGAGTGGTACTTCGGGGATTTCTTCGGAAAGAAAAATAACTAAGACGTACTTCTGGCATGAGTACTTCGGTGTTTTGATATGACGGTTTTGCTAAAAACATGTTTACTGATAAGGAGACGTACGTATGAAGTTGTTTTTGTGAGGATCTAATTGAATCGAGTCGTATGATAATGTCGAAATCATACTGAAACTTAAAGACATTAGATTTGAACATAAGACGTTTACAGACAAAACACAACCGTGCAACCATGAACAGAGTTACAGTACTTTAGACTTACGACAAGACCATTGCTGCGAATAAGGTATACTACAAAAGACAAGTATACGCAGCACGAGCATCCCTATACAAACACGATCTCGCAAAAGCTAAGACTCTAGTTGCACTTGTTCTTGATAGTTTATAAGTTTGTTACAACGAAACGCCAAAATTATATTAACGAGGGTTCCGCAGTAGGCTCTCCTGCAGCTGTGATCCTGAGAATCTTCCCATCTGCCCCCGAGTTCTTCACTATCGGGCAATCCTTCTTAAGGTGTCCAATTTCACCATATTGGTGTCATATCTGGACAACACTAACATTTGTGGTGGAAGTGAGGTGTTAAGCCCGTGTTATGTAGACACGAGTGCCTTCCTCATTACTCCACCTTGGAAATTGATTCCTAAAGCGTTCGACTTTATCACTACTCTCATGAGTGGGGTTGGTCCCGATGAAAGGGACTTGAGTGATGGGTCATGCCGGTGCTCCACAACTACGAGCATGGTGCCCTATTTTTAGGCAATTGCAACATTGCATCTCACGGCAAGCCTCATGATGATGGAAACTACACTTATCACACTTTGGGAGTTTTCCCTCGTATGGCCTGCTCGGTACGGGAATGGCAGGAGTTTCCACTTGTTGCTGTTACATAGCCAGCCTTTGGGATCTCTTGCGTTCTTTCCGGGCTTGACGCTTTCGTTTCTTGTTCTCTACTTTTTGGCTTTGCGAGCCTGTAACTGTTACCGTTTGACGACTTCCTGGATGGATCCCACAATTGGAAACTTCAATTCCATTATCAGCTTTGATTGTGCTGATAGCGCTACGGTGTGCAAGGACAGCTGTCACGGCAGCCATCACGGCAGCTGTAACTTCGGTTTGAAAGGTAGAGGCGTCCATAGGAAAGGTGGAGGTTTCGCTGTTTGACTGATTGCTTCCGGATGACGACATGATTCTGTGATACGAAAGATAAGGATTTTGTGAGCGATTTTGGTTGACCCTTGATGTACTTAGATTGTTCATGTAAGGAGTAAGACTATGTTCTTGAAAGTTTGACCTACATCCCTATGATGCAGTCCTAGTACTGAGTAGAAGTAAGTTCGTAGAATGGTCTCAAGACACCGAGGTATTGAGGGTTGGTGAATAACATGATCCAACCACTGAAAGAGACTTGGAGATGTCTCCAGATCTAACTTGCTATAGCCCAATGACTTGACTAAAGCATGTTTCAGATAGACTCCAATGAAAGTATGATAAGAGTACTTGAATAAAGAATGACACAGAAGTTAGCCGACTGTCGATATCTTTGATATTAATGACATAATAATCAGGAAAATGACCTTGTAAAAGGTCTTACATCATATCCAAAGAAGATAGTTCTTGACAGCATAAAGACCTAACCAAAAGTACTTACACTACCAGATATTTTCATAGAAAATGCCACTTCGGGCAAAGATAGAAAAAAGAAACGATTCCTTTTAACAAGGAAAATAAAGTACAATATCTACTACTGGTGACGGTCATCCCTCTGGTGAACTTTTCAGTTCAGCCAGTTGACGTTCTACATCGAGTAGGTGTCTTTCGTACACCCTCTTTCGTACTCGGAGCTCTATGACTTCGACTCGGGATTCAGCTAGTGCTTGTAGTAGGGTTTCATGGTTTCTCTCAGATCTCTCGCAAGAATGTTCAAGGCTATTGGTGTGAAGGATATGCATCCCTCCATTGGTGTTAACTTCCGCGATCCGACATAGAGCTGTCCTGTCCTGAATTTCGTTTTAGGAAATTCTACGGATCAGGATTGGTAGAACTCTATCTGCTGTGCTCCCTTGATTTACATTGTAGAAGCTTCGGACTCCATTAAATGGCATAAGTTGTTCTTAATCTTCGCTCCAAGCTTCCAAACATTCAACCGAGGGAGGTGTCGGGCCATGAAAAGCCAGACGAGGGTTAGGAATTGGAACGGGAGTTGCCTGGGGTAGGTTCTCAACCTCTGGTTCGGAGTTAGCACTGTCCGAAAGGTCTTCCTCCTGGTGATCATTCACAGGGATTGGATGATCATTCTCTGGTTCTTCTTCAAACCATCCAGCAATGACATCGTTCAGACGGTACGGGTTGCCGTGGGGATGGAGTCCAACCATGTTATCTACGCGAGAATTTGGGGTAAGAAAATAATTATTAGACGGAACTATGTAGATAATTATTTAGAAAATCTTCATTATTTACATCGCTATTTGTGAAGTGCATACCAGTTATATGTAATCGAAACTGGATAGACCTTCGAATAAGTAATATTAACTCCAAATTCACACAGAATAAGGGTAAAGTAAAAATTTTCATAGATTCTAAGCCTATAACATCCTAATTACATATAGCCTTAGTGTATCCACTTAGCAACTATCAACTTAGTAATGAAGAATCCCGTTTTAGTTCTCAAGTATAAAGTACTTATAGTAACACCAAATACTCCTATAGTATTTTAAGTTTAATGTTATGTTCTATTGTTCTCATTGTGGTAGGGTTGGTAAGATTTTAGACTTGTTGCAACCACACAACTACATTTAGGCACATGCTAGTCAACTCTCAGATAATATAGGTGATTAGGCTATATCTTCCTAGTTTTGACTATATGTCTCTAAGTCCACCTGTGTTGCCCAACAATCGTTATTCTTTTGTACTGTCCTAGTGATACTGATTTTAGTATGAATGCAGGCATGTATACTTAATTAAATATTTTATTATTTAAAGTATAAACTCTTGGTCAGAGTATTTTTTAATCCCTTATGTATTTATAGTTATTATATCTTTTATGGGTTGATATACTTAATTCACTATAAACAATGCTCTGATACCAATATGTCACACCCCAAAACCAAGAACGGCAGAAACGTTCTGGGGTGGAGGACGTCATGTATAGTATCACAACAATGAAAAGTAGTAAACAAGAAACAACATCATCCATTGCATTAATAATATAATTTTAATACAAGTGTGTTCTGTCAAATTATAATAGACACTAAAACATAAATCAAAATGAAAGATGAGTCTTGAACGAGCTCCATCTTCACTAAACCTTGCATCGGTACCTGTCTATTGATGACCTGAGGATACAAGTAATTTTGAAAGCGAGTATCAGCTTTGAAGCTGGTGAGATGATAAGTATTTTAGTGTCTTAATATGTATGTAAGTAGTTGTATGTAATTTGAAATGTAAGTATCTGTACGATGAACTGTAAATATTTGTATGTAAATGAACATCCTAGAAAACCCTATGTTTCCTACTAACTGTATCCTTTTACCAAGGCATCTAGTATCCATGTGTGTATGTTTTGTAAGAGTGTGTATTTTCCCAACTCTGACTGTCATTAACAAAAAATATAGTTTCTACATTATCGTGCATCGTGTGAATGTTCACGAAGTGAATGTGAAGGGGAAAATGAAATAGTACTATGGTGTAGTATCAAATGACTACAACCGTACTAACTACCTTAAAACAAAAAGGTATTCAATATAACATAAGATCGAATTGTATCTTGCTACTGACTCTAGTAAAACGACGATGTAAGACGCCATAAGAAATGACATTTGGCACCCGTAGACTTGCAAGTCCCATTGTAGCGAGCAACAAGGTGTAGTATAGTTAATCCATTATAGATCTATACGCAAACTCATACACTCTCCAATTAAGGATATTCGGGATACAAGAATGGTCGTGGCAGGAAGTGCCATGACCCGCTCAATGGTTCACATAACTGCATAAACGTATATGTAATAAATGTGCTAACTGAAAGTGTAATCTTCCTCTATCTAGCCTGTGTGCACTGAAATGTTCTGCGTGTGCTAGCTGTAATGTATGTTCTCTCTATCTAGCATGTATAGTAATGTATTGTGTGTACTAGTTGTAATGTATGTTATCTCTATCTAGCATGCATAGATTCATGAATGAACTGACTCATTCTATGATACCACGTTCTAGTAATATTTCTAGTGTCTTCCTAAACTACCCATATGGTAGCTTACTAGTAATGTAACTGGTACGTATGAACATGGATGTATACCCTTGCTACCCAAGGGTATCGAATGAACTGGAAGGACCTTTATGACTATATATGTACACATGATATATAACTAATATTTCAACAACCTTCGGACGGGTTCCCGATATCCCACCAGACCACATCTCAAGCGCGAAAAGGAAATATGGTGGATAGCCTTCGTAAGTCTTTTAAACATTTCTTATATAAATATACATATATAGGCATGCAATTTATATTATAAAAGTGTAAAATAAGTTTTGTAAAACCTTTTGAACATGATTACTATCTAAGAAAAGATCGACTTGATGTCAATCTAAAAAACAGGTTGGAGGTATATATCTAACAAAATAGTCTTAAATACAAAGAAAATTTTGTTTGAAACACAATTGTAGATGAGTTTGAAATGAAACATACAGTGTATAATGAACAATTAAATCAGGAGTTTTAAACATATAAAACATATATGAAAATCCTTTGAAGAACAACTGTTTGGTAAAACAGCTAATGTGTAGTAAATCATTTAAATGCTGCCTATTAATCACATGTGATTTGATATAATAACTAGCTTGATTCTACTTGTATCCCCCCCCATAAAACATTTAAAAACATTTAAAACATTGATTAATGGGTATGAACTCAGCTGTAGTAAGTGATTGGAATTGAACGGAAGGTTATCGTAAGGAATGATCGGACAAGTGCTTGGTGTCAAGTGAAGACTTTAGACACACAAAATGATCCTAATTACATATGAAGACATATGTATATAAATAAATAGTGATTAAAACACTAATTATACAAGTATAAGCATGTTAATGCGAGGAAAACGCTTTTGGTTAAGTGTTAGGAGGCAAATGGGTTGCAACAAAGGAGTGCAAGACCTCTAATGGGGGTTTATGGTAAAATGACCATATGATTTGGAGTTTACGGCCCAGGGGAGTAAACCCCTGGCCGTAAAATCATAATAAGCACTCTAAATGAAGCTTAGAATTAATACAACTCTAGTGGTGAATTGTTCCAAGGCTTAAACATTTGATTGGGCTTCCTATTGACTCCATTGAGGAGTTCACAGCCCTGGGACCATATCCCATGGAGATTACGACCGTAATCTCACTTGGGGAAAGGTTTATGGTGCTTTCAAGTCCCTAAATTATCAAGGAATGCATTAAGGCAATTGTCCAAGGCTTTAGGAGGATTTATGGCACCATTTGGCACCATTTATTGGAGTTCATGACCCTGGAACATCTTGGGCCGTGAACACCCTTTTCTTGGTGTTTTAATGGTGTTTGCTAGCCCCAAACACACTAGGGTACTTGTCCTAATTTGTCTCTTGGCTTAAGGAAGGTTTTTAAGGCATTTTGACACCTAAACATGGAGTTCACGGCCCTGGAACATCTTTGGCCGTGAACTCACTTTCATCCTTGATTTTAATTGATTTTGGTGTCCTAAACATGCAGTGGTGGGTTCTAGTTCGAGTTCCAAGGCTTTGAGGGACATTGGGACACTTTTAGCCCTTAAAATGGAGTTTACTCCCCAAGTGTTCTTGGGCGGTAAGCTCCCAAATCTTGGGGTTTTGGTCCGATTTTGATGTTATAAAACATAATCTACGCAATATAATACAAGTAGATAGAAGTACTCACGATTTGGGATAAAAACCCGAAGATCTGTGATAGAGAATTTGGATTTTCTCTAGTTGGAAATGTAAATAATGAACTATTTGGTTCAGATTTCTATATATAGTCCCGAGATTTTTGGCAAAAAATATTTTATTCCTGGAATAAACTCTAATGTCATAGAGTATTGGAATAACAGTGTTACACGAAACCCTAGTTCATCCACTCTCCTGATATCTCCTTAAGTGCTACACCTTAAATAATCAAACTTATACCCAAAGTCTGGAATTTCACTGTAACTATTCTAACTTCAAATTGGCTTGGTATGGTTTGTGCAGAATGGAAATTTCAGGTTGTCACAAATTTGGAAATACAAACCACCCAAATAAAACAAAAACTCTTACACAAATCAAAACATGTGATCTTGATAGAAAAATAAAAACTGAATACAAATCAGGGCTCACATACTCAAATCTCGAAAATGAAACCACCTTTAAGAAAACAGTGGAGCAGGTATCCTTAGTGGATTGGAGTTTAGGTGATCGACGTTTGTCTCAGGGAAGGGAGAAGAATCGGTAAGTTATTTAAAGGGTCGACCTCAACCAGCTTTCAAAGTTGGGGGCCATCATCTACACTCCCTCGTCCTGTAGAGGAGTTTAGTGCCTATGATTTTGATGATGACGTTCCAATGGAAACCTCAACACAACACGTAGATGCAAGTGAAGAATCTTCGGGGAGTTCAAAAAATACGGAAGTTGGTGGAAACAAAAAAGTTGTTGGAAAAAAAAGAGATGCAAGGGCATTAGAAGTTGAAGAGGAGATTGTCAAACTTGCAAGGTCGTTGGTGGAAAAAAATGAAAGAATTGAAAAAAGTGAAATGGATAAGGATGTTGATGCGTGTATGGAGAAATTAAACAAAATGGAATGGGGAGAAGAAGATGAAAGACACAAAACCACTCTTTTGCTATTTGGTGAAAGTGCAGATGTTAGGAAAGTTTGGTTACGACTTTCGCATACTATTTGTGAGTCGTGGGTGATGGGTGCGGGTAGGAAGTATGGTTACCTTTGATGGGTGCGGGAAGAAAAGTTTGGTTATTATTTTTTTGTTTCACGACTTTTGGATCCTATGTTTGATACTTTTTTGGATGTTACTTTGGATGATTTTATTTGCATGACTTTTGGCTGTTATTGGATATTGAATATGACTTTTGTTATTTACTAGTTTTTTGTTTTATGACTTTTGGATGTTATTGGATATTGAATATGACTTTTGGTGCATGATTTTTTTTTTACTTTAACATGTTACCTAATTGTTTGTAACAGGTCAAGTATGGTTTCTGATGGTGAAGTTGTAGCTTTTCTTTTACTTGTGTTTTATTGGTTGAGGTCAAACCGACGCAGACTAGTCAGAATTCATAGAATTAGAGATAACGATTCAAGCGGGTACATGTATACGCAAGATTTGATGTACGGAGACCCTACACAATGTTACGATATGATGCGTCTTACACAAGAGGCATTTTCTTTATTATGCAACCATTTTACCCAAAAAAATTGGTTGCAAGCTAGTAGGACAATAAGCATTGAAGAGAAGATGGCTATATTCTTACATGTCATAGGACATAATGAACGTTTTCGCGCGGTTAAGGGAAGATTTCATCACTCCACGCAAACGATTCATCAATGTTTTCATGAGGTCCTAACTGCAATGATGTGTTTTGCAAAAGAAATTATAGTACCAACAACTCCTAATCCAACAAGACATAACCCGGAACGACATAGAAGGTTAAAAAATATTTTTTCCGGAGCAATAGGTGCATTAGATGGAACTCTTGTACATGCGGTTGTACACGTTGATCAACAAACTCGTTATAGGGGACGAGGAAAAGGAGAATGTTTTCAAAATGTTATAGGAATTTGCGATTTTGATATGATATTCACCTTTGTTTGGGCTGGATGGGAGGGTATAGCACATGATTCAAGAGTTTTGAAAGAAGTTGCATTCAATTCGACTTCTGGATTTCCATTTCCTCCACCGGGTTTGTAATATTTATATAACTTTTATTATCTATCTTCTTTATATAATTTGTGTCACATTCATTTGCAGATAAGTATTACCTTTGTGATGCCGTATATACAAACACTCGTGGGTTTATGGCTCCATACTGCAATACTAGATATTGGTTAGCCGATTTTCGAAGAGGCAGACCTTTAACTAGAGAAAAAAGGTTCAATCATGCTCATGCACAACTTAGAAATGTTATTGAGCGTGCTTATGGTGTATTGAAGGCGAGATTCCCAATCTTAAAAAAAATGGCTCCTTATTCTTTTACAGTGCAAAGAGACATAGTCATTGCTTGTGTCGCGATGCATAATTTTATAAGGAAATACAATATAGAAGATGACTTGTTTAGAAATTTTGAGGAGGACACTATGGTTACTCCTGACGTCCAAGGTGGGGGGATTGATAGAGAAAATATACAAGGCATAGAATGGGGTCCAGAAGCCGTTGAATATATGCATGTTTTGCGTGATCAGATTGCAAATCGCCTACTTTCACCTACTTTACGTTAAATTATTATGTTATTTTAAATTTCATTATGTGTTTATTTGGATATTAAATGATTTATGTTTAATTTTCATTTTGTGTGACATTTTTTATTTATGTGTAATTTACATTTTGTATGACAATATCTATGTTTTTATAATTATTCAGCAACTTACTCCATCACTATATATAACAGAAGGGTAAAATGGTCATTTTTCATCACTCAACACATTCATTCAGATGTACAATCAAACAACAGAATTTCTTACTTAGCAGAATTTCTTACCCAGACAGACCTTTTCCAGTCAGCACTTTCTCAGTCAACAACTATCAAACGGGCCCTTAGTTACTTTTATAAATTCATTATACTTTTAATGAGGAAAGGGTTTCGCTATCCTACCCGTTCGGATAACGACCCTCCACCACTCAAGGAAGCGGTTGGTGAGATTGAATATCCATTAAACGGCTATTTTATAGGCTATAACCTTATAACCCCCTTATAGATCGGTTTCGTGAATGAGGTCTACTAACAGTAAGACTAGCATTTAAGTTATTCATACATACATACATACATACATACATACATACATACATACATACATACATACATACATATATATATATATATATATAATGTAGGGTGAATTTTAAACTTGTAAAATTCTAGAGTTTGAAATTTAAATAATTCAAATTAAATTTTTAAGCAAAAAATTTAAATTCCAAAACGTGAGAGCAAGTTTTAAACTTTTCAACACACGTAGGATCAAATAGCAAATAATTTAAAATTAAACATTTAATTTAATGATTATCTAAATTTGACCTATTCCATTTTATTCACAAGATAATTCATCAAATAATTTAAATAATCAAATATTATCATATAAGGAGTTTATTATTCAAATAATTAGTAATTATCTTTTGTTTTGGTACGGATAATCAAAGAACAGAAATTTCAGGTTTTATTAGACAAAAACGATTTTGGTATTTATCCTCTAGAAAAATAGCAAGAAATCCCGAAAATCGCTCAATCTGACTCCCTGACTTGCCGAGTCACACACTGGACTCGTCGAGTCAGGACGACTCATCAAGTGCAACTAGTGACTCGACGAGTTAGGTCGGGCGGAGAGCAAAAAAAACGATTTCTTCAGAAAGATGAACATACAACACATCAATATGATAGAAATCAATCAAGGCTCTGATACCACTGATGAGTTTTACACAAAATAACATCATATGTGTTCATGCAAACCCCAAATGTTGGATCTAGGTCTCTCTATTGTACATACAATTGATCCAAGACTTATGAATCCTGGATCTAGCATACATATTTCGAAAATATCATACGAAAACAGATCTAGATGATTACCTCTTCAACAATGGCTTGATTCTTCTTGTCTTGGAGCTTAGAGTCACAAGTGTCACTCCTCTAACGGCTTACAAACACCACACAAGCAAGAGGATGATATTAGAGAGAGGGGAGAGGCACAATTTCGTCTATGAAGACTCCTAGGTTTCAAGTGGCTGAAAATTGGATGCCTTAGGGTCTTGTTTATACTGGCACTACTACGGTTTCAGTTAAAACCCTAATGGATAGCTTAGGCCTTAAGCAATCCAAGGAAGCTTCTGGATAAGGGCTCATATGGCCGAAATTATGGATGGACACATCCCTAATTTCGTCCATGCATAGTCCATGATGCTCCTCAGCCCAATATTCAACTATCACACATTTGACAGTTTAAGTCCGCGATATTTAATTAATGTCTTTTAGCCACATAATTAATTATTTTCTAATATTAATTAAACTATATGATTTCTCTTTTAATACATTATTCATATAATATATTAATAAACCATAAATCACCCCATCAAGTTGCTTTTGGTGAAGGCAACCCAAAAGGACCATGCACAACCGAGTCAAGTACATACCAAATATGGTTACAGGCTTAAACACTAATCCAACAAGACACTAGGACTCAACCTGAGGAGGAAAATCATGTTGAACCCGTTGATGAGCCCATATCTCTGAGACATTCCAGTAGAGTTATTGTTCCACCTGTGTTATATGGTTTTCATATAGCAATTGAAGGTGATACATTTATGAGTGATAATATATTGATAAATTTGGATGAACCTAATAACTACTAGGAAGCCATGGCAGGCCCCAAGTCTACAAAATGGAAAGAGGCTATGGACAGTAAGATTCACATGTATGACAATCAAGTTTGGAACTTGGTTGACACTGTATCAAGTCGTAAGACAGTTGGGTGCACATGGATATTCAAGAAGAATACCAACTTGGAAGGGAAAGTACACACATATAAGGCACGATTGGTTGCAAAGGGATTTACTCACACTCATGGAGTTGACTATGTTGAGACCTTCTCACCAGTAAAGAAGATTAAATCTATAAGGGTTATGCTTGCCATAGTTGTTTATCATGATTACAAAATATGGAAAATGGATGTCAAAACCGTTTTCCTTAATGGGAAGTTGGTTGAAGATGTTTTCATGAGTCAGCTAGAGAGTTTTGTCAAAGAAAAGTACCCTAATAGAGTGTGTAAACTTAAGAAATCCATTTATGGATTGAAACAAGCATCTCACAGATGGAATCTTTGTTTCGATGAGAAAATCAAAGAGTTTGGATTTTCGAGAAGCAGGGATGAGTCCTATGTATATGTCAAAGCTAGTGGGAGTATAGTTAGCTTTCTGTTGTTGTATATGGATGACATACATCACATAGGAAATGACATCCCAACCTTGAAGGAGGTTAAGTCCTGGCTTGGGATGTGTTTTGCTATGAAGGAACTTAGGGAAGCTACCTATATTCTAGCGATAAGGATATTAGGAAACAAGAGTAAAAGACTAATTGGACTTAGTCAAAGTACCTGCTTGGATAAGTTCTTGAAAGGGTTCAACATGGAGAATTCCAAGAATGACGAATTACCTATCCTGAGCAATTCGAAACTGAGTAAGACTCAGAGTCTAAGTATAGACACCAAGTTATCAGACATGAGTCATGTACCGTTTGCTTCTGCAGTTGGCTTAATCATCTATGCTATGACTTGTACTCACCTTGATGTGGCATTCGCTTTGAGCATGGCAACATATATCAAAGGAATCATGGTAAAGCTCACTGGACTGCGGTAACGAACATTCTTAAGTACCTGCAAAGGACTAAGGACCGGGTCCTCACTCTTGGTGGAAGTGATTACTTGAGAGTGACAGGGTATAGTGACGCCAACTTTCAGACCGACGAAGATAAGTTCCACTCTCAGTAGGGCTGGGTATTTACCTTGAATGGAGGAGAAATAACTTGGACAAGTCCCAAATAGGAGACTGTAGCTGATTCAATCTACGAATCAGAGTACATAGCAGCAAGTGAAGCATCGAAGGAGACAATATGGCTGAAGAACTTCATCGGAGACCTTGGAGTTGTACCAGGTATAATGGAGCCTATGGATATTTTCTATGACAGCGAGAGTGTGGTTGCCTTAGCCAAGGAACCGAGGGATCATGATAGATCCAGACACATCGACATAAAATATCACTTCATAAGACATTGGATTGTGGGACTCCTTGTAGCAAAGATGGTATTGTAAAAAGAGAATCCAACAGATCCCCTTACGAAGGGACTATGTAGGGTTAAGCAATTGCAGCATGCGAGGAGTATTGGGCTTAAGGACGATATTAATTTTACTGATTAGACAACTATTTAGAAACTTTTAATAGATAAAATGTAATTGACATTTGATGATTAAATAAAATGAGTTTTATTTATCAGTAAAGTTACTATCTTGTGCCAATTGTGTACTATTGTTTAATTTTGCATGTTTTGACTTCCAGACTAATAAGATTATTCAAACTATCTATAGTCGATCATACTTTGGAAATAGGTAATTAGCCATGACTATCATGAATTTGGCCTGTAGATTGTCTAACGTGTTTAGACATAGCAATAGTTAGCTACACAAATTCATGAGTGCTCATAAAGTCTGAGTATTGGATTAAACCCACGCTCACATGAATCACTTCATGGAATTTAGCACGAGTGATTGTAAGACGAAAATATCATATAGTCTTCAAACCAAGACATATGAGTTGTTGACTATGAATTGGTTGTAGATTGATAGGGTGAAAATGTATCAGTAACTTGATGTTATAAAATGTGTTATTGTTTATGATTTAACGAGTAGTTAGTACAAGCATATAAGTCGAACTTTATCTGTTCCTTTTAATCCTTGGAGGATTAAATATGATATCTTAGTCCCCTCGATGATTCTTTTGACTCATGTTTCGGGACCATTCAGGACTCAATTGATATGTTCAATTAAGTTCTATGTCAAACAAATCAGAAATCGGAAACAAACAGATGGAGAATAAGTATGACTATGTTCCATGTATTTGTATGCACGATATCTTGAAGAACAAAGGATTATATGATCCCTTATCTAAATGGCACATCAGATTTCTGATGGGATTTGAGCATTCTAACACTTCCTAAGTGTACATGCAACCCTAATAACCTTGGATCTATGTTTGTCTAATTGTCATGCAAAGTTGAATTGCAAGGTTATATTCCTATCTAGCATACATGGGGAACAATTTTAACATAAAGTATAGATAGAATAACTTACCATGTTGTTGTTTGTGTTCCTTGAAACCTTGTGAGCCTAGCACCCCAAGTGTGATGCCTCAAATGCTTCACACAACACCAAATGCTCTTGGAAGAACTTATGAGAGAACACACACTCTTCAAAATCGGCCAAGCCCTCTTATTTCTTAGTGTAGCTGATTTTAGGTGGAGAACATGTTACTTATATAGTGTTGACACATCTAGGGTTAAACCCTAATGTGTCATGACTCTTCATTTCCATGACCCATGGGTTTGTAACTCCCATGGAGCATCCATGGAGCATCCTATGGGTGGAACCCAACTTGATAGTCCATGGAGCCTTTTAGCCCACTATACAAGATATGGATGATTTACATAATCAACCCATATATTTAATTAGTTATCTTTTGATCACTTAATTAATTCTAAATTAATTCTTGATCAAACTAATCAAATAATATTATTAATATATTAGAACTTATAATATATTAATAATCTCCAAGTGTTATTTCTCTCATTTAGTCTATCCAATTGCATGGTGCCATGCAACCCAAATGGACCATGTCGGGTCGGGTCAAGGACATACCAGAAATAGTTATGGACTTAGACACCTTATCCAACAATCTCCCACTTGGATAAGTCTAATAACTATTACTGCAAGTATGACTTCAGGAACCGATCGGTAATCGTAGCTCTTTTCAAGGTTTCTCGAAACTGAGAAGATGATGGTACGCCATTTAAGATAAGTGATCATATAATCCTCTGTTCTAGATATCAGTCGGACAAATACATGGAACAATGTCTTACTTATTGTCCAACAATTTGTTTCCCGATTTCCGATTTGTTTGACAAAGAACTTCATTGAACACATCAATTTAGTTCTGACCGGACCCGGTACATAGGTCAAAACAAAATCATCGAGGGGCCCAGATATCAGCTTCTAATCCAAGAAGGAACAGATAAACTTCGACTCATATGTTTGTTCTACTACTCATTGAATTACACACAAGAGTGCGATTTTATAACATCGAGTTACCAATGCGTTTTTCGTACAATCAATGCATAACCAACTTGTAAGTAACAAATCATATCTCTACGTTTAAAGACTTATATGATATTACCGTCTCACGATCACTCGAGATAGAATTCCATGAAGTGATTCCAGTGAGCGTGGGTTGAGTCCAATGCTCAGAACTTATGAGCACTCATGATTGTTGTAGCCTTGTCCCAGACCTCTACAACCAAACATGACAGTCTTGATTCATACCTACTTCCAACATATGACCGACTGTGGAGGTTTGATTAATATGTTATACCAAACAAAATTATTCTGGAAGTCAAAACATGCAAAAGAAATATAGTAAACGATCGACAAGAGATAGTAACACTTTACTCATAAATAAAACACTTTTATTCATCATCAAATGTCAATTACACTTTACAAATTTCGAGGTTATCTAACTACTAAATCTAATATCATCCTTCAGCCCTATGCTCCGAGCATGCTGGAGATGCTTAATCCGAGTCAGTCCCTTCGTGAGGGGATCTGCCGAATTCTCATCTGATGATACCCTCTTTGCCACGAGGAGTCCTTCTTCGATCCGATGTCTAATGAAATGGTATTTTCTGTCGATGTGTCTGGATCTCCCGTGATCCCTTGGTTCCTTGGCTAAGGCAACAACACTTTCACTATCACAGAAAATTTCCATTGGCTCTTTAATAGCTGGTACAACTCCAAGGTCTCCAATGAAGTTCCTCAGCCATAAATCCTCCTTTGCCGCCTCGCTAGCTGCAATATACTCTGATTCACAAGTAGAATCTGCCACTGTCTCTTGCTTGGAACTCTTCCAAGAAATTGCTCCTCCATTTAGGGTAAAGACCCAGCCCGACTGAGAGCGGAAGTTATCCCTATCAGTCTGGAAGCTAGCATCACTATACCCTACAACTCTCAAGTCATCACTCCCACCGAGGGTAAGGACCCAGTCCTTAGTCCTTCGTAGGTACTTGAGAATATTCTTTACCGCAGTCCAGTGTGCCTTGCCAGGGTTCCCCTGAAACCTGCTAACCATGCTCAAGGCAAAGGCTACATCAGGTCGAGTACACGTCATAGCATACATGATTGAACCTACAGCCGAAGCATAAGGTACTCGACTCATTTCTGCTATCTCAGCCTCAGTGCTAGGGCTTTGTGTCTTACTCAATTTGGCATTACTCTGGATGGGCAACTCTCGTTTCTTGGAGTCTTGCATTCTGAATCTCTTCAGAACCTTCTCCAAGTAGGTACTTTGACTAAGTCCAATTAGTCTTTTACTCCGATCTCTCAAGATCCTTATCCCCAAAATATAGGCAGCTTCACCAAGGTCCTTCATAGCGAAACACTTTCCAAGCCAGGACTTTACTTCCTGCAGGGTTGGAATGTTGTTTCCTATGAGTAGTATGTCATCCACATACAATACCAAAAAGCTAACTATACTCCCACTAGCCTTGACATATACACAAGATTCATCTTCACTCCTAGAAAAGCCAAATTCCTTGACCTTTTCATCAAAGCAAAGATTCCATCTGCGAGGTGCTTGCTTTAATCCATAAATGGATTTCTCAAGCTTACACACTCTATTAGGGTACTCGTTGCTGACAAAACCCTCTGGCTGACTCATGTAAACATCTTCAGCCAACTTCCTATTAAAGAAAGCGGTTTTGACATCCATTTGCCAAATTTCATAGTCATGAAATGCGGCTATGGCTAACAGAACCCGAATAGACTTAATCTTGGCTACCGGAGAAAAGGTCTCATCATAATCCACTCCAGGAATTTGAGAGAAGCCCTTTGCAACCAGTCTAGCCTTATAAGTGTGTACTTTACCATCCATGTCGGTCTTCTTCTTGAAGACCCATTTTCACCCTATAGTCTTTCGACCTGTTACATTCTCAACCAAGTTTCAAACTTGATTGTCATACATGGATTGTATCTCGCTATCCATAGCCTCTTTCCATTTAGCAGACTCGGGGCCTGCCATGGCTTCCTCGTAGCTGTTAGGGTCATCTTGACTTACTAGTGTCTCATCACTAATAAGTGTCTCACCTTCTGCAGTAATATGGAATCCATAGTAATGCTTAGGTGCACTCCTAACTCTCGTGGAACGCCTCAGAGGTACAGATTCGTCAATTGGCTCAACAGGAGTTTCCTCCTCAAGTTGAGGGCTAGAGTTTGAAGTTCCTTCACCACTTGACTCTTGAATTTCTTCAAGATCAACTTGCCTCCCACTGTCTCCTTGGCTTATAAACTCTCTTTCTCGAAAGACTCCTCTTCTTGCTACAAAGACCACATTGTCACTAGGTCTGTAGAAGAGGTAACCAAAGGATTGCTGTGGGTAGCCGATGAAAATACACCTCTCGCTTCGGGGTTCGAGCTTATCATGAGTCTCGCGTCTCACGAAAGCCTCGCAGCCCCAAATCTTGATGTGGTCTAGTTTAGGTACTCTACCAGTCCACATCTCGTGAGGAGTTTTGACAACTTTCTTTGTAGGGACTAGATTAAGGATATGGGGGGCAGTCTCTAAGGCATACCCCCAGAATGAGATTGGTAGCGAAGCTCGACTCATCATGGAACGAACCATGTCCAACAAGGTTCAATTACACCTCTCAGCCACACCATTCAACTGCGGTGTCCTGGGAGGTGTCAATTGTGAGACAATCCCACATTCCCTTAGATAGTCGAGGAACTCTGAACTAAGATACTCACCACCCCAATCGGATCGAAGCATCTTAATGTTCCTGCCCAATTGATTCTCGACTTCCTGTTTAAATTCCTTAAACTTCTCGAAAGTCTCTGACTTATGCTTGATTAAGTAGACATATCCATATCTACTGTAATCATCAGTAAAAGTCAAATAATAACGATTAGCATCACTTGTGGCATGTTTGAATGGCCCACACACATCCGTGTGTATAAGGTCCAACAAACCTTCACCCCTTTCACACGAGCCTGTGAAGGGTGACTTTGTCATTTTTCCAAGTAAGCATGATTCGCAACTATCATTTGACTTTAGGTCAAACGACTCCAAGACTCCATCCTTTTGGAGTTGGCCTATGCGTTTCTTGCTTATATGTCCAAGACGACAATGCCATAATGATGCTTTATCCAAGTTATTATTATTAGTAGAATCAATACACAAAACATTATTTCCTGAGTTATCTACAACAGATACAGCTTCATACACACCATCACAAGGTAATGCTTTAAAATAAAGTACATTATTAAAGAAAGCGTTAATCGAACCAACTTCATTATCAAACGAAAAGGTGAAACCTTGTTTGTACAATGCATGAAAGGAAATAATATTTCTTGCCATTTCTGGCGAATAACAACATTTATTCAAATCTAAATTTAACCCACTACTTAGCGATAAAGTATAAACTCCAATCTTGGTGACAGGTGTAACTTTCCTATTACCCATGATTAAGTTTATTCTTCCTTGCTCCACATTCTCACTTCTTCCTAGTCCCTGCAAGTCACAACAAATATGAATACTGCAACCGGTATCAAGGACCCAAGATTTCGAATGGGGTGAGTTATTAGAAATGATAGTGTAAATACCTGCATGGTTGGGTTTGACTTTCCCATCCTTCACATCCTGCTGGTACTTTGGGCAGTTCCGCTTCCAATGAGCTTTTTCGTGGCAATAGAAGCATTCAGACTCTTTTGGGTCAGAAGAAGGAGTAATGAAACCTTTCTTGGTTCCACTTGAAGAAGAGCCATCAAGGGTCCGAGCCTTGGTACCCTTTGAAGATCTCTTTCTCTTCCTCCCTCGACTCTGCCCGATTTCCAAGACCGGAGTTGTTTCTGGAGTAGGAGTGATAGCAACCGACTTCCCCTTAAGACCTGTTTCTGCGGTCTTGAGAAGTCCCTGAAGTTTGCTGAGGGTGACCTCTTCCTTGTTCATGTGATATGTCATGCGGAATTGATCATAGCACGATGGTAAGGAGTGCAAAATGATATCTATTGTAAGCTCCTCAGGGAAGTTCACATTGAGCTTCAGCAAACGATCCACATACCTTTGCATTTTCTGCATGTGGCTCGTGACGGACTCTCCGTCCTTCATCATGGTTGTTATCATGGAGCAGATGACTTCGTACCTCTCTTGTCGTGCACTTTGATGGTATCTTTCCATCAAATCTTGGTGCATTTCATAAGGGTAGAAATCTTCATAAGACTTTTCGAGTTCAGCTGTCATGGTGGCCAACATGATGCAAGCCACCTTGGTTGCATCTCTTTCATGAGTATGAAAGTCAGCGATCTCCTGGGGAGTTGCAGTGGACTCGTCAATTTCCTTAAGCTCCTTGTCAAGGACATATTCTTTGTCCTCGTAGCGGGTAATCATCCTGATGTTTCTGATCCATTTGTTGAAGTTGGATCCATCAAAGGTGACTTTCCCACACAAACTCATAAGAGTAAAGGAGCCATTAGGATTCGAGCCAGAAGCATTATTTGAAGACATCTGAAAGAGAAGAACAAGTTTAGTATAGATTTAAGAGAGTCCTTAATAAAACACCCAAATGTAATATTAAGGCTAGGATCCAATCACAATATAATATAACTTAGAAGAGGTATGCCGTAATCTAAGCTATACCATATTTGAAAGGTAGGTGAATGACGATTCACCAATTTCCACCACGAAAACCGAAATATTAGATATTTAGTTTTTATTGGTTTTAGAAATTCCTAGATTCTTTGAGATCCAATGAACTTTTTCAAAGGCATGTTTCAATCTCGAGAGTGCCCTCCAAGTTTTGTGACTGGGATGCCGAGGATCACAAAACGAGGTGTGAAGTAACCATGCAAATCACTTGGTACCCTTAAAGTTTATCACTCAATCGATGTGCCGGTAAACCACACACGCTCCACCGATACTATAATAAACCTTAAGTCACCCTTTACCTACCTTGTTAAGTCCAAGTTAGTGTGCCGGTTAACCACACACGCTCCACCAATGACTTAGACAAAGTGTAAAGTGTAATTTCATGGATTAGCACCTTATTCACATTTTTCCTAAAGTAACTAAGATTGGGAATTTAATAAACATTTAGTTACTTTATTATATTCATCATACTTTGAATGAGAATTTATAAGTCCTTGTCTTACCCGTTCGGCTAACGACCCTCCACCAGTCAAGCAAGCGGTGGGTGAGAATATACACCCATTAAGTCACCATTTTATAGGCAACAACCTTATACCCACCTTATAGACCGGCTTCGTGAATGAGGCGTACTAGCGGTAAGACGACTTTATTCTTATACATATATATATATATATATATATATATATATATATATATATATATATATATATATATATATAATTATTAAATCATCATAATATAAGTATAAGGGTTGAATTTTAACTTTTAAAATTCTAGGGGTTGGAACTTAAAGTTTTAACTTAACTTTACTTGTTCCAAAACTTGAGGGCAAGTTTTGTAACTTTCAAAACTTTTCATTTCTTGTAACTTATGAGTTTAATAGAGTAATAAAATGAAGACTCTTCATTTTTCTAACTCTTGTGTTTTCTTAATGGTTTTAACTCAAGTGTGACTCTTGGTTTTCCATAACTTAAGGATAAGTTATGGACTCCATTAAAACACATTATGATCAAGAATTAATCTACCACATAGGTTACAAATAATTCCTATGATCATCTAAAACATCATAAGAACAAGAACATGAATATGAACACAATCAAAAAATTACATTTAAAACTTTGTAATTTTGATAACTAGTTGTTGTAAATGAATTAGCAAAGACATTACACCACCAAAAACAAGTTTTCAATTACCAAAACAGTTTAGGGTAATGTTTCTAATTCATTTCCAGCAACTAAATCGGAATTCTGCACTCAGTCGACCCTACTCGCCGAGTGCATGAACTGACTCGCCGAGTTGGTTGAAGATACTCATGAACTCGACGAGTCCCCCCTATAGACTCGATGAGTCCATTCGCAGACAGCAAGATTTCCGATTCTGTTTTCAACTTTTAAGCATAAATAAGAGCAAACAAGCCTAGGCTCTGATACCACTGATGGGATTTGAGCATTCTAACACTTCCTAAGTGTACATGCAACCCTAATAACCTTGGATCTATGTTTGTCTAATTGTCATGCAAAGTTGAATTCCAAGGTTATATTCCTATCTAGCATACATGGAGAACAATTTTAACATAAAGTATAGATAGAATAACTTACCTTGTTGTTGTTTGTGTTCCTTGAAACCTTGTGAGCCTAGCACCCCAAGTGTGATGCCTCAAATGCTTCACACAACACCAAATGCTCTTGGAAGAACTTATGAGAGAACACACACTCTTCAAAATCGGCCAAGCCCTCTTATTTCTTAGTGTAGCCGATTTTAGGTGGAGAACATGTTACTTATATAGTGTTGACACATCTAGGGTTAAACCCTAATGTGTCATGACTCTTCATTTCCATGACCCATGGGTTTGTAACTCCCATGGAGCATCCATGGAGCATCCTATGGGTGGAACCCAACTTGATAGTCCATGGAGCCTTTTAGCCCACTATACAAGATATGGATTATTTACATAATCAACCCATATATTTAATTAGTTATCTTTTGATCACTTAATTAATTCTAAATTAATTCTTGATCAAACTAATCAAATAATATTATTAATATATTAGAACTTATAATATATTAATAATCTCCAAGTGTTATTTCTCTCATTTAATCTATCCAATTGCATGGTGCCATGCAACCCAAATGGACCATGCCGGGTCGGGTCAAGTACATACCAGAAATAGTTATGGACTTAGACACATTATCCAACAATTTCGACATCGAACTTAATTGAATAAAGGCTGGACTAATAATCCATGATTGATTAGTGATGGCCTAATCTTATGTAAGGGTCCATAAAGTGTTAGTCCATTACAAGCCTAAGTGTAAGAATTAAGGTTTATACATAACCCTTGGAATTCTACTATGTGTGTGTGTGTATATATATATATACATATATATATATATATATATATATATATATATATATATATATATATATATACATATATATATATATATATATATACACACATAAACCCTTGGCCTAAAATCGGACACACTAGTCATCTTAAAGAAACTATAACTGATTTTGAGTGCCTCGAACCTCTCTCTCATGTTCTCCAATTGTTTGTGTGAACCATTTAAGGAATCACACTTGAGGTGCTAAGTTCTTAAAGGCCAAATAAATTAAGCTACAACAAAAGGTAATCCTCTAACTAGTTTTTATGATTCAGATATATCATATTGTATGCTAGTTTAGGCTTCATGTGTTGGAAAAAGAAATTTCCATGTATTTCTAGAGAAAACTTAGATCCAAAGCATTAGGGTTGTATATGCACCATAATGTTGTTATAATGCTCAAAACCCATCACGTTATGTTGCTGTCATAGAGGCTGCGGCTGCCGTAGCCACCGCAGCCGTGGCTGCTGCGAGGCCACAGGGGGGTCACTTGTTGTTGTTTCGAGAGTTCAGCAATACGAAGCCACCAGAGTGTGATGGAACCCAGGACCCGGTTTATGCCATGAGATGGATCTCCAACATCAAGGGGTGTTTCTATATGTGGTCATGCCCAAAGCATTTGAGAGTGTTGTTTGCCCTGAACCAGCTTCACTTGGGAGCAAAGGACTAGTGGAAGTTCATGACGACTGATTTCACTCCTGCAGATCATGCTACAATGACTTAGGAGTGATTTACCTAGTTATTCAGAGATGAGTATGTTCCCTCGATGGAGTAGGAATGGTTGGCCGAGGATTTTCTGTCTCTCAAGCAGAAGACAAAGACCATGATGGAGATTACGAGGATGGTTCCTAAGAGGGCGATGGTTTGTCTTGAGCATGTGTTTACTGAGAAGGGACATGTGGGCCAGCATTTGAGCATCTTGAGGATAGACATTTGGGAGTTCGTGGTAAACTCTTCATATTGGACATTAACTGAGTTGCAGACCAATGCCACGAGGAGAGAGATTGAGCTAGAGATAGGAGACCAGTGTAGTCGTAGTCGGAGACAAAGCGGGCTAAGCCTACATATTCGAGCGCATGAGGCTAAATGGGCTGCACTTATGGCAAGTACGACAAGAGTCATGAGGGATCTTTTCGATCAAGGATTTGCTACAAATATGGCAAGGAGGGCCATATACCGAAGGACTGCATCAAGGGATTTTCGGTTTTCTTTCATTGCAACTAGACTAGCCACCAGAAGGTCGAGTGTCCTCAGCTCACCCAGGGATCAGCCCAGGCTTCTACTCATGCTGCTTTATCTGTTACTGATGGTCGGCCAGGGAATGTCGAGGCTCCGAGAGCTCGTCGGAGAGCATTCCAGCTGGCTATGGAGGAGGTCCGTGCAATGTCTGATCTTGTTGTTCATACGTATCTCCTTATTCATGTTATTTTGAGACTTGTTTATGCTTACACTGTGTTGCATATAGGTACTTTTCTTGTGAGTTCTATTCTTGTCTTGGTGTTATTTGACTCGGGTGCGAGTCAATCTTTTGTGTCCTTATCTTTTAGTCATGACATTAGTGTTAGATGTGAGGCTTTGAGTCAAACTTTGAGGGTTTTTATAGTCGATGAGCATGAGGTTTTTATTGGATTAGGTGTCTAAGCCCATAACTATAATTAGTATGTACTTGACCCGAGAGTAGCATGGTCCATTTTGGATTGTATTCACCAGAACAATCTTATAGGATGGATATTTGAGAAAGTTGTTATGTATTATTTATTAATATATTATTAGTATAATATATTAATTGAGGAATCATATTATTTAATTAGTACTGATCAAGAATTAATTTGGAATTAATTTAGTGATCAAAAGAGACTAATTAAATATATAGGGGCTGATTGTGTAAATCACTGATCCATAAAGGTTGGGCTATTCATCCAAGATAGGACATGAAGAGTTAGTCCATATGAGTTATGGATCATAAGCCTAAGTGTAAGAATTAGGGTTACATATGAATATTTAAATTATAACACTATATATGTAACCGCTTAGACCACCAAATCAGAAGCACAAGTAACACAGCAAGAGTATAGCCGATTTTAGGGTGTTTCTAACCTCTCTCTCAAGTTCTGAAATTATTGATGGTGTTTTTTGAACCATTTGAGGCATCACACTTGAGGTGCTAAGTTCTTAAAGGCCAAACACAACAACTACAACAAGAGGTAATCTTCTAACTGGTTTTTATTATTCATATATCATGTTGTATTCTAGTTTAGGCTTCATGCTTTGGAAAAACGAATTTGCATGTATAAATAGAGAAAACCTAGATCCAAAGCATTAGTGTGGTATGTACACCATAAGGTTGTTATAGTGCTTAAAACCCATCAGTGGTATCAGAGCCTAGGGTAGTTTTCCGTTATATTGATGCATGGTTGATTTTCAAAGCTGAAAAACTCACATTTTTTGCATTGAATGATAGAGTCGACGAGTATAATGGTCTGACTCAACAAGTTCACTCACAGTCTGGCAGCTCGACGAGTCAAGTTCACGCACCCGCCGAGTAGAATCTTCTGCTTATTAAATTCGTTTTTCTGATATGGTAGTGATTATCCTCATCCAATTAATGGACTAGTTTCAAATTTTAAGATAATAAGTTGATTGTTTGTATTATTTGATTTGAATTCTTGCCTTATGAGTAAGATTAGATCAATGATTGTAGCAAAGTGCTTCTATTGTCATGAAAACGGGCACTAGAAGCAAAGCTGCCCCAAATACTTGCAGGATGTCAAGGATGGGAACATAAAGCCCACACATGCAAGTATTTACACTATTTTGTCTAATAACTCATCACATGCTAATTCTTGGGTCCTTGATACAGGTTTTGGTTTTCACATCTGTTCTGATTTGCAGGGACTAAAAAGAAGTAGGGATGTGGAGCACGGGAAGATGAACTTGATCATGGGGAATAGGAAAATGTCCTCTGTCATGAAGACTGGAGTTTATTCTTTATTGTTTAATAGTGGGTTAGAATTAAATGTGAATAATTGTTGCTACTTAGCTGATATGGCGAGTAACATTATTTCCTTTCATTAACGCTATTTATAATTGTAGCAATCTAAAAATTCCAGCCAATTTAAATTTTTCAAAAACAACCCAATTTCATTAAGTTATTACAAAAAGGTTTTCAATACTTTTATTATCAAAGTATTCCCAGAACCATATCATAAAAAAAAAAAAAAAGAACATGAGGAGCAGTATGATCACGCCTTCGCCTTGCCACACTCTCCTAAAGTACCTGAAAAACATTACACCACAACTGTAAGCTCGAAAGCTTAGTGAGATACCCCCAAAATACCAACCACATATACCATATACATAACAGAAAAGAACAGCCATGCACTACGGGTCTACTAGGTGACTGGTCCGCCGCATCGGCCTTCAGTCCACCTGGTCCACCCTCCGAGTCTAGCCATATCCATCGAGTCTGCAGTGTGGTTGGTCCTCCCGCACCGGGCCTTCAACCCACCTGGTCCACTCTCTGAGTCTAATGTATGACTAGTCCACCCACACTGGGCCTTTAGTCGGCCTGGTCCACTCTCCGACCCTCGGCACGTCTGGTCCGCCCTCGTGGGGCCTACAACCTATCCGGACCGCTCGTTGGGCCTTTAGAATATCCAGTCCACCCTGGGTATGTTGGCCTACAACACAAGGCAAGACCCGCCTCAAGCCAACCCCATTCAACCAACCATGTGCACATAAACATATAACCATATAACAATTAATCATCAATCAACTGATCTAGTAGATTACATACATAGCATACTCTAAATAGGATACCGACCTAACCGGTCACTAATATAGCATCATCCTATGTACCAGAATACCAACCTTAACCAGGTCTCTAACATATATAATCTTAACTACCAGGATGCAAACATAGCAAAGCAATAATATAACAACAATACCCGGATTATAATCCGATAAAGGGCCGACCTTGATGCTTTAGACCCTGTCGATATAGTGAGGATAACTCACCTTGCAATTGCTGATTGAAAAGATAAGATCACGCTACTCCAACCTCCGACAGGAACTCCACCACCGATAATACCAAAAGATTGAACTCAATAAATACCAATAATTACCAAATTACTCCTGGAAGTCAACTGGTCAACTCTTGGTCAAAGTCAAAGACCTTAGTCAAAATCAACCTGCCTGACTGACTCTACTCGCCGAGTCAGCACGCTGACTTGTCGAGTCCGTTTGCTCTGAAAACTCCCATATCGCAACCCAACTCACCGAGTCGCCCCAAGACTCGCCGAGTCCCACGAACTCTGAGTCACTTCCTACTCAACTCACCGAGTCGTCCCTCGACTCACCGATTCACAACTCAACCAAAAAGGTTAGGATTCACGACCAGACTAGTCGAGTCCAAGAACAGACTCGCATAGTCCAAGGCATTCTTCAACAGACTCGCCGAGTTTTTCTTCCAACACATCGAGTCCCTGCCTATCTTCATCCAACTCGCCGAGTACACCCATGTGACTCGCCGAGTACATCTAGTTCTTAATCCATGTAGTGGCTTTCCAAGCCATGTAGTGACTCCAATCCATAGATCCAACCTCCTACAACCTTCCCCACACGTAAAGGTGCAAACTTTACATGAAACCATGGGCAAATAAGCCCAAAATACTCTAGGGCTAAGGCTTAAGGCAAAAGGACTTCACCAACCACTCTAGGACAGCACCTTTACAACAAATAGGATCATTACAAGCTTGGATTTGAAGTTTCAACTTCAGATCTAGCTTCTAAATTGGAAATTGATTCCACTGAAGCCATAATCCCCAAAATAGTAACCAAGAATGAATCTAGAAGAAGGAAACTCAAGGTAACAGATTGTTACCTCAAAAATGATCCAAAGGAGGAGTAGATCCTTGATCTACAATGATATCCAGATGCTAGCCTCTTGATCTTCATCCTTTTTCTTCTTAATTTCTCTTCCCAAGCTCTAATTCTTCATCAATGGTGGGTATACACGATTTTAGGGTTTTCTGAGTATTGGAAGGTAACAAAGAGGCTGAGGGTGGGTTATAATGTCCTTTATATAGGGCACAACCCTGAAAATTTGGGTTCTCTCCACTCAGCACCAACTCACCGAGTCACTCCTCTGACTCACCGAGTTGGTCACTTAACACATGACCATATTCACGACCCGACTCACCGAGTCTACCGATTGACTCGTCGAGTCAGTCTTCCATATTTACACTAAGCACCCTAAATTTTTCTCTTCTAAACTCGGGGTGTTACAATTCTCCCCAACTTAAATTAAGTTTCGTCCTTGAAGCCTGCTTCAACACACAATTCCAATAACCAAAACCCCACACTGCAACCTCGGATCTCCACTTACTCAAATCCTTCCAATCACTGCTATCATTCCAAAAATAATCCAACTCCTTGCTTACCGATTCATATCAACTATCTCCAGCTGACCAACGACTCTTTCCTCTGATAGTGACACTTATCACTCTTGATCTCCATATACAATTACCTCTCGCAAGACTAGATAATACCCTGAACCATCGAGTTCTGACCAGGTACTCACTGATATCAACGGCTATCCCTTGCCTCGATTAACACCACCTATCGAGTTCACTGTTGGGAGTTATCCATCTTCCTTTCCGAATGCGACTCTACTCTTTTCATGCGGACAGGATGATACATCCTTCGGCTCCCGAGCACTCTCATGAGCTCTCTTCCGCAATCACATAAATGTGTTGACCCTGTTCTAGCATCCTCGGATTAGGAACCCAACACACTGACGGTACCTCCAGACATCCCCTAGGATGAACTTCCACTACATACATAACCTCCTGATCACAATCATAATGAGAATCCAAGACCCCACCCTCGCATCCCTTCTGAACTCTTCTGGTTCTTTATCACTGAAAACCCTTCCGTGATTCCATCTGACATCCAACCCGGATGTACTTCCATATCATTGGCACAACACAATGCCCAATAACCATCCTCAAATACTTCCAATCATCCTTTCCCGCTACTAATCACTCTTCCGTGAATCAACACTCCCTCTCGGAGCTACATACCCTTCCTTAACCAAGGAAATCTACCAACCAACCATGCAACTTCAAGCAAGTACCACGGTGCTCACACCCCTACTCTACATTATCTCTTGTAGAGTACCCGCTACTTCACACATTACACATGCTCTGAATATGCTCACTAGGACTGTCAGGTCCTCGCACTGCCTTCCACTAACAAGATCAATACCCGGGGTCAGACCTACCTATTTCATCGCAGCGTGCTCAATTCATCTCCTTATACGGATCTATCAACACCTACCGAGTCTTCAGCATGAATGGACCGCCTTACTAGGCCTTCAGCCAATATGGACCACTCTAAGAACCTTCAACATGTCTGGACCGCCCTCCAGGGCCTTCAGCCTGTTTGGACCATTCTCCGAGCCTTCAGTCTGACTGGTATGCCCACAGGCCTTCAGTCTCCCTGAACTGCTCAGACTATCATATATCATCCCGAACTATCCTTCCTGGGACTCTTTCCCGAACATACTGTTCTAGCCCGCAAGGGGTTCCTAACTCTAACTCCATTCCGATCCCGGAATCCTTTCCATGGCCTAACCCAGGCCTAACATCAAACACTATCTACCCTGAATCCATCGTCTGCTCCCGGCCCCCACTAGTCTGCCACTTACTCATACCAGCCCACACTCTTCGCTGACTGAAACACTGATGACTTCAAAACAGCTAATCAAACTCATTTACTTGTCGATACTCCTGAGAATTTTACAATTCTCCCCCACTTAGAACACTGACCTCCAAATACCGTTGACTCATTCGGCCTAGAACAATCATGTCTATCCCATACCTTCGTTATCCATAAACTGCTTTCCTCTGAATGAGTAACCCTCTGAACACTGCTCTCCCGACATTACACATCTTCAATCCCAAGAGAGTCCAACTCCCAACTGAACACTTCTCACATCGCGAATGCTATACCCAACAACAAGGCCACACAACCAATCCTGACCATCCATCCCTTGGACACTAACCATCTACAACTCCTAGCTATAAAACCCTCTACCAAAAGATAACCCAGACGAAAAGGCGAAAAATACAACACTATAGATCATGCAAACAAGACTAGCATATGCAATACTTCGTAATAACCACAAGATAACAAGATAACAAAATGAAAACGTACCCGCAGCTGCATCTGGCTCTGCCCTGATCTCCTCTGCAGTAAGATGAAAATCGTGCCCCTAAGCCCATGGAGGGTCCACTCCACCTTGGCCCCCGCCATTAATCCTCAACTTCGCTAGTGTTGGAGCCCGCACCGACCTCCCAACTAGCTGTGTACAGTTAGCCTTCAGGTGACCAACCTGATGACACTGATAGCAAATCCTCATATCCTAAATTGGGACTGACTCTCAATAATCCCTCGCGTAGTTCCCCTCTCTCCCGCACTTGCAGCACACACCAACGGACCTACAAACTCTAGTGTGACCCTTCTCGCACTTTCCACAAGTGCATCTTCTCTGATCTCCCAACCTAGTGTCAACAGTCTTGGAGCGTGTCGGCGCCGGCTACGACTGTGTCGGGGCCTGCCTCTGCTCCCTCAACTGTAACTCAATCTCCAACTGATGCTGCCGAGCGGCCTCCTGCAACTCCAACAAAGTCTCACACCTCTACGTAGACACAAACTGCCTGATATCCCTCTTGAGCATACTCAGATATCGGGACATCTAAGCCTGCTCTGAAGCAAACTCCGTACAAAACATCGCCCTGTCAATAAACATCCAGGTGATCTCCGTCACTAACTCTGTATCCTGCTTCAGCTCCAGGAACTCTTGAGCCAACCTCTCCCTCTCAACCTGTGGAACATAACAGCTACTGAACATCTCTTGGAACTGATCCCACGAAACTGCAGCCTGCTATGCATCTAAATATGACCCCGTTGTCAATCTCCACCAATCCTTCGCCTTGAGCCTCAACAGGTTCAGAGCACACCTCACTCTCTGATCAGCAAGGCATGAACACATGAAGAAACACCCCTCCACATCTCATCACAACAATCTGGTCCTGAACTCCATCGAAGGTAGGGCCTTCGTATTATCGAAGACCCGATACTGAAACCCTTTACGGACTCTTCCCCCTGCCGCTGCTACAGCCATTGTAGCTGTCGCGGAAACCGTCTCTAGAAGAGTTGCATAGCGCTCATCAAAATACACGACCATGGCGGTCTTGATCGACCCAAATTGTTCCGGACACTCGGCCCGGAACATAGTCGCAACCTCATCATGCAGGATCTCACGAATCCTAGCATCCAACTCGTCTGTGTTCACCTGACCGATAACCTCGGGTGGTGCTGACCCACCCTGACCGCCCTCTCCTACTCCCGATCCTGATCCAGATCTGCTCCCAGCATGCCTCGTAACCACCATGAAAGACCCCAACTTTCGTATTTATGAAAGACCAAAACTTTCATACTATTTCCGATAAAATTTCTTAAGTTACTTCCTCAAAACATGCTACATGCATATTTATAAAGCAATATTTTACATTGATAAAGTGATTATAAAAGATTGGATACAAACCGACTAAGCTTTATTACATTTCATGTCTATCCAGGAATCTAGTATTCATATACATATACGAACATTAAAATACAGAGAAAGAGTAATAACTATTCTAAATCTTTCAGCAGTATAAAACTATATTGGATACTCATCACCTGCAATTGTTAAACATTGAGAGGGATAAGCGATAACGCTTAGTGAATTCAATAAATAGATACAATATAATCTTATGCCTTATATATACCAATATGACAGAAGCAAAAGGGAACAAGAACAACAATAGCATATGTGTATCATATGTCAGGCTTTCAATATCAACTCAAGATTTGATTCAAAGATTTACGATCAATGAGACATAACGATTTCAATACTTGATATCCATCAATAAAGCTTTGGCCCAAATGGCACAGAAGACATATAATATCTGATTATCAATATGATATATTTCAGGTTTTCACGCCCTGTTTAGCATTTTAGTAGATTTCAAGTTTTTACGCCCTGTTTAACCATTTGCAAATACCATAGAATAGAGTTCATTCTCTTACGGAGTCATGCTCTACATGGTCAGAGGCTACATACCATTCCTATATAACCTTCTGCCAATGCCATAGAATAGATGTCATTCTCTTACGAGACATGTACTACATGGCCATAGGCTTTGTACCAGTACCAATGTGAATCTAAGTCCTTTCACTGATCATATAGTCAAAGGTATTACATTTGCTATAAAAATAGCGAATAAAATATCATGGGCAAATAACTCAGAATAATAACATTGAAAATCACATAGCACATAAAACACATAACATACAATTATTCCTATATATTGAACTCACCTTAAATTAACTGGGGGTTAAAATAGTAATTTGGACCGCACATCGGCTTTAAATACGACTTTCTATGTTGAAAACCGAGAGCTTAATTGAAAACCGGGCTCTGCGAAGGTAGGTCTTCAAAACCGAAAATATAAAATTTTTGGGCTTCTCTGGGGTCTCGGGGCGTATTTCGGGTCCTAAAATTGATATCGGGGCTTCAGGGAATGTCAAAATAGTGAAAATATGGATTTAGGGGTGAAAAATGGAAAAATTCCAAAATTAGTTGGCAAGTCTCACAGCCTCCCTTTATATAGGGCGCAAGGCCGAAGTCGGTTAGGATGGAACCAGGCAGCGAAGCAGCTCGGTGGCATCAACAGCGAGGGTCAGACGTGGCTCCTATGAAACGGAGCACGTGGCTTGCATGTGAGAGGGGGGGCGGTGGTGGCGAAGCGAGGCCCGAACATGCATAGGGGCAGGTGGCGCTGCGAGGCGAGGCCACGAGGCTAGCCATGTGAGACCGAGACAACTGGAGAACACGCGTCGGATTCGGACTCTGCCACGGCTTCGGGGACGCACTTGCTCGTGCAAGGTGACGTGTACACTACTATTCATGCGAGATTTCTCAGTAACTGAGCATCGAACTTCTAAAATCCATAACTTTCGTATACGATCTCCGTTTTTGACGTTCGTTATATGAATGCGTAGCTAAAATTACGCTCTACAACTTTCGTTTAGACTTTGTCGGCTAATTTTGACTTTATTTTTAATATTATTATTTTTAACAGACCGGGACAGGAAAATCTGTTAAAAATTAATAACTTCTTCATCCGACATCTGTTTTCGTCAGACTTTTTACCGTTGTACTACAATTGATGAGACCTTCAATTCTCGTTTATGATGTATCGGTCAAATATCGCTCGATCTAAAATTCGAGTTTTTAGTTGTCTACTGATATGTTGACACTTCGAAATCATAACTGCCTCATACGAAGTCAGATTTTGGCGTTCTTTTTATCGAATTTCTCGGTTTAACGAATACTACGACTTTCATTTAGATTACTAAGCCTAAAAAGTAGTTTATCAAAAACTCACTTTTTATGTCATTCGACGTCGTGTCGGTATTGTCGCGGATCTTAGATTCGTCATAACTTCTTCATTATAACTCAGATTTCGACGAGGTTTTCGCCTAAACACTTCTATCGAGATTCTCTACAACATCAAATAATAAAATTTACTTATTTCAAATTTTATATTTTCACTAAATTTTCATTATTTGGCTATTAATTGGAATCTCATAAGACTTCCAATATTTTATGAGTGATTCTAAACATAGTTTTACTTCATTTCTAGTAAAAACTATATGTTAGAACTCAACATTCAATTTTATTCACTTTTAATAATAACAATACATGATTTCAGAACATGTATGTTACAAATACCTCCTCCTTTTGAGGATTTCGTCCCCGAAATTATAACGATTAAAACAAATTTGGATACTTCGCTCTTATCTCATTATTATTTTCCCCAAGTATAATTTGGGCCTTGATGGTGTTTCTACTTGAAAATCACCAACTCTACTTCTTTATTATGTAGATTAGTCTTTCTTTCATTTACGATCTCTTCTATTTAACATGCTATCCAGTTTCACCTCTGATAATAGAACCATTTCATCATAGATGCTTAAACCTTTACACAGATAGCTCACATGAAACAATTAATGAATATATGTCAAATCTTCAGGCAATTCCAAGCAGTATGCTTACTTACCAACCGTTCTTTCTTCCAAAGTAGTATAACACCTCTTCATGAAATACCTTCAGTATTACTAAATCATCCACCCGGAACTCTACGGGTCGTCTCCTCTTTTCTGCATAGGAAATTTATCGATCCTGGGCCGCTTTCATTCTTTCTTAGAAAATTTGTATCTTGTCATTGATGTCTTGAATCATTTCAGATCCTCCAAAGATCTTCCGTCTTACATCACGCCAACATATTTGAGTATGACATTTAGGCTCATACAGTACTTTATATACCTTCAGTATATTTTCTATTGTTTGGAATGCTCTCTTCTTCATACCATTTGTCTGAAGATGATAAGTTGTACTAAGAGAAACCCGAGATCCTAATTCATGCTTCATTCTCGCCCAAAAGTGAGGAGTGAAATGAGTATCACAGTCGGAAAAAATCTTTAGTTGCGCCCCATGACTTGTCACAATTTCTTCTAAGTAACTTACGCGTATTTCTCCAATGGAGTCGTTTCACGTGTGGCAAGAATATATGCACTCTTCATCAGTCGGTCGATAATTATCCAAAGGTTATCATTCAAAGTTTTCTTCTCCTCTTTCAAGGTATTAACTGTATAAGCCAGATAAGTAGAATATACCTTCGACATTATTTACAAGTTTTTAAGCAAGAAATTTATTATTTTCACCGTAGACATCAGTAGAATCTTCCCTTTCGATAGGGATATATATCATCTCTTTGTAGCACTGTAACGCTGTAAATTTCAAAACAATTTTTCATTTAAAAATAATGGTTTAATTCTTAAAAACACTTTTCTTAATATCTCATTCATAATCAAATTACAAAACATAACTCTGTTTTCACTTGCATAATAAACCAGGATCCTCAAAATATGACTCTTTCGCTGGTGTGTACAATCAAGCCGGTGCCATTCTGTGATCCTAAAAGAAACCTAGAACACATAACACAAAACATTGTAAGCACGAAGCTTAGTGAGTTCCCCAAAATACCACATATAACACATATGAGCCACTCGAGGCTATAACTCTGTGGGTCCGTGCACCCAAACTCTGTGAACCCTTAGGTTCTAACTCTGGGAACCTTCCGGTTCTAACTCTGTAAACATGCACAGCATAAATCACATAGAAATAATGCAGTACAACACATAACATACACAACATACAAATACTCTATCACATAACTCTGGTTACCTACTCAAGGTAAAGTATAGTGAGAAGACTCACCTAGCAATCCGAAAGCAATTATCTGCACATGCGATCCTCGGACTCGCCACCGCCTAACACATAAGGCAAATACCTCTAATTAATACTCGAAGTCCCAACTCTAATTAACCGGCGATTACTCTTTCCCTCTCTAGTCAGGTAATGGGTAAAAGACCATTTTACACCTCCCTGACCTCTATTACCTCTATTGACCAAAACTCTCAAAGTCAACATAAGACCACTCAAATCAACAGTCAACACTGACCAGACTTGGCGAGTACACAAGAGTGACTCGGCGAGTCCATGTGGGTTCCCTAAATCCTTTTTAAACCTCTTAGACACGATGAGTTCCTTCTCCACTCGTCGAGTTACTCGTCAATGAATCGCGGGGCAACCTCGACTCGACTCGTCGAGTCTGCCTATGGACTCAACGAGTTGCTCCCATGACAACCCTCATCTAACCTTCTATGGTCAGATCTGCCTCACCAAACCATAGATCTAACTCCCTCAAAGCCAATAACCACGAAAAGGTTGAACCTTGGGCACTCATGCAAGGTTCTACAAGCTCATTTGTGTGAAACCCTCCATTACATAACAACCCTAGCTCAAACCTTCAAATAGAATTCATAAAGTAGGATGGAAGGGACTCTCTGGACCTCTTTGGGTCCAGATATATGGCTTCACACTCAATGGGACACTATACTCCACAAATCAAGCCATAAAAGAAGCTGGAAAACCCTAAAATCACCAATCTTACCCAAAACAGAAAAGGGAGAACGATTTGATACCTCTATGGTGAAAATGCAAGCTCAAAAGCTCTGAATCGACACCCCCCTAACCTCCCTTTGCTGGAAATGACTACTCCATTGCAAAACCACCTCAAGAATGCTCCAAAATGGCTCTTCTTCACTCTCTTAGCTCTCTGGTTCGATAGGGGTCTCTTAAAGGTGTAGGTGGCCTCCACTGAAGGCCATAAGGGCCTTTAAATAGGTCCCAAACCCAGACAATTAGGGTTTTCCTTGACAGCGCCGACTCGGCGAGTCCAAATACCCGACTCGTCGAGTCCCTTCATTAAACTGGTCCCCAAAACGCGATCCTACTCGACGAGTTGAGGCGTCAACTCACCGAGTCTCGTCATTCCCCAATATAAATTACTCAAATTCCCATACCTGGATATCCGGATGTTACAATTCTCCCCCACTTGAATTAGATTTCATCCCCGAAATCACTCCAGAACCACCCAAAACATAAATCATTGACCCGAAAGGCACCACCGAAATGATCCTCATAACCCCGGATATCTTTCTCTAGAGATATCCAAAATTACATGAAACCTACAAAACAAAGTCTAAACCAACACTTTCTCCGTTAGAAATACGCCTTCCCAATAACCGGAAACTCTAGTGATCCAAACTGCCTCCAGACCGCCTACTCGAGCGATCACCATGGTAATTGCTCCTCGAATAACAACCCTACTTTCTCACTGGTTTTCCGATTCTCATACGACCATATCCAACAACCAACTATCTCTCCACCAAAATGATTATGCCATAACTGACGAACCCCACCCCTGCGAATAAAAGGGTTCACACTCCATCGGGGCACATCTTCTAAAACTGCTATCAGAAACCATCCGAACCAAAAATCCTGACACTCTGCCCTCATACACAGAAGCATAGCCATGCTTGCTCAAAAGTGTCCTCAACATCTCATTCATAAGCCTTCGCTCTAAATTCCATATCTCTTTTAACACCACACGAGGTTTGACCTCAGCCTAAAAAAAATAAACCTCCACGGTTACCCATAATCATGATCCCAAATGTCTCACCGAATTCCTCCTCGCATCAACTATCTCAGCCCAATGGCACATCAGTCACGAAATTGTCATTAACTCATACAAGGACTGCAACCCAACCGAAGATCAACTCAACCCCGACCTCGGATGCTATCTGCACACATCTCCTGTGCATCTCGCGATATCTCTTGCTCCCGAGTACTGACCTATACAGATAAAAATATCCGATGTTAACAGTACCTCCCATCCGAGAATTTACCTTAGAAGTCTAGAATCTCATCTCGATATCCTCCCACTATCAAAGCCAAACTCAACTCGAGATTTTGGGTCCGACCCAAGGTTAAATCCTCGTGTCCCAATAAAACATTAGTCTCATGACTCACCCTATGCCCCGCGCGCGAATACCATTTCCGAATTTCCTCATGCTGCAACAAACACAGCTCAACTCAACTCAAAATATAATAATTCCCGAGAGAGAAGGAGACCCCCGTCTCGCCCATCGCCTAACCACCAAGCTCTAACAACTCGATACTAGGCTACTCAAGCCTAAAACTCCTATGCATCATACTCAGATCGGAGAACACTTCATCATCACACTCTCTTGCCGCCTAGAATATTACGGCTCCTCAACATCACCAAAAGCTTATGACCAGTGAGTACTACGGCTTCCCGTAGCATCACAGCACCCTCTAAGCAGTGAATACTACAGCTCCCGGTAGCATCACAACATCCTCTGACTAGTGAATACTACAGCTCCCCGTAGCATCACAACACTCTCTCCCGTTACCCTATAATCTAATTCTCATACCACACCACACTATGTCTACTAACTCATGCTCTGCGGACTATCATAGATATCTACACACACTTGCCCCCATTATGCATCATAAATTATGATGATAATCGTCATAATAAAATACCTCTTTCTTCAGAAATTGCACATTCTTAAATAATCCTTCCCGATGACAACTCCCAAGGCTCCCACTGGAACCAAAGATACTTGATACACCACAAGTCGTCTCAACTCATGATTGTCGCATAACTACGAAATCAAGATATCATACCCGGATGTCTCGGAACACCCCATCAGAACATCACAAGATCCTACCACAACCACTAATCTCCTGCCCCAAGCATCATAAAGATACAATAAAACATTTCCTCTGAACCCCATAATTAGATCTTCATTTTTCCCAATACGCAACTTCGATGTATCCAAATAATCAATTGGAACACGAGAAAACGCGAACGCTACAGCATACGTTGATAATTCTCCGAAACCCTTTTTCCTGCCGCTCAAAATCCAAGCAAGAATATGCATACTGAACCTAGAGTTGGTTGCTCAATCATTCTCTACCTACTTGCAATGACCCTGACCACTACCAGGTTCCTGACCAATGACCACCTGATGTGGAGACATTCATCCTTCTCAAACAAGTACTTCCTACATTAGCTCACTCTGACCCTTTCCTCGATCACCAATAACTCTGGTCTCATGAATTCTTACCGCAGATCTCTATACCCCCTTCATAACCGCTCTTGACAAATCTCTGTTTTCTTCCATACGATACCCGGTTCTCCCCCACTCAGGGTTCGAACCATCACCAATTGGCACACAAGCATCCCACAACTATTTTTTACCAGCAAAATCGCACCTGCCCCTGGAAAGTGCTACGCAACGCCCGATAATCCCCTTTAAGGAAATCAATCGATCTCATATATTCTGAACCTCAGATGAAATCCTCAAGAACTTCTCGTCACGACTGCCTCTAGTCGTTCCAAGTCTCGTACCAATCCAATACCAAACAACTCAGCTGACCAATAACATTACTGACTCATAGACTAAACTATGAAATCATCATACTCCCCCACCTTGACTCATCAACCCACGTTCCAACACATGGATCATCCCAAGAACAAGGACCCACTCCCGCATTCAATACCCAACATAGATACAAAAGCCACTGCACTGATAAAATCGATTGGACTCCCCACTGATACCACTACAATGCGCCCTACTATACTCAAATAGGTGTAACGTGGTCCTCGACTATCTCAGTCCCAACTAACTATCTGCTCATGATAAATCATTGTATCTCGGCACACATGCTACCTGATACTCTTGTGGAAAATCATCATCAATGACAACCTGTAGGGTTTACCCCCAAACCCAAAACTTAAACATCATGTCTCTCATGTTTCACACACGAACATAAATAGCACCGCCCAGGTCATAGAAGGTGACATATCCTCTATCGACTGATTGCTCAACTCAGACCGAAATTCTCCCCTCCCTCTGACTCCTTATCAAAATACTCTGAAAGGCTCTCGACCTCCCTCTCAAGGGACGCCTCTTCGAACTCAACCATGGCCCACAAACCTAAAACTCATAGCGTCCAAATCTCTACCTTATAAATCACGACCGGATAATCGAAGAACCGCAAGCATCATTCACTACGAACCATGGTACTCATCCCATGACATCTCTTCTCATTATGCTCCGGTGTATGGTACCTGAACCATAGCATCACTCATCCATCTGCTCCGATATATAGTACTCGAACCATAACATCACTCCTCAATCTGCTCCGATGTATGGTACTCGAACCATAACATAACTCCTCTATCTGCTCCGTTGTATGGTACTCGAACCATAACATCACTCCTTAATCCGCTCCAATGTATGGTACTCGAACCATAACATCACTCCTCAATCCGCTCTGATGTGTGGTACTCAAACCATAACATCACTCCTATCACACCCCAAAACCGATAACGGCGGAATACGTTTCGGGGTGGATGACGTAGTGTACAGTATCATCACAATTGTATAATAGTAAAAACAAGAATCATACAACCATTTCATTTACATAGTAAGTGTATTTACAAGTGTGTTTTGTAAAGTTTGGCAAACACCAAAAATAAACAAAAATAAGAGATGGGTCTTATATCCTCCATCTTCTTCAAAAATTGCTGCTGTACCTGTCTATCTTTGACCTGAAGATACAAGTTATTTTGAAAAGAATATCAGCATAAAGCTGGTGAGTTCATAAGAGTTTTAGTGTGAGTACTTGTATAAAAAGCATTAGAGTCATTATTATGAAAACTGATGTTTGAAATCATAAATAGTGGTGAAACCTAGAAAATCCCATATTCTCCAGAACATTAAGTAATGTAATATAGTGAGTTATTCTTAGAGTATGTAATAGTGGTGCAGCATCCTTTAGTATTAGATACTTATTTACTTCGGGAGATTACTTCATCTTTCATTTAGTATTTTAGTGCGGTTATAGTGTCTTTCTAGTATATTCCCAATAGTGTGAGTAATAGCGAACTCCCATGACCTTCCCAGTCATGCATAGTGTAGTAGAGTAAAAGCATCCCTGGGCCTGAGCGGCTCGGACTGAAGTTATCAGTCGGGATGTAATAGCGTCTGCCCCGTATGGATCTATACATATAGTGTCGTCTTCCTGTCGGAAAACTTCGGGCATAGTGAATAGCGTATAGAGTATCCCGTAGTGGATTAGTGAGTTATCTCATGATTAGTGAATTCTCTTGTATTATAGTGTAGAAATCTTTCGTATAACTTGTATTGTATTCTCTTATTAGTGTATGGCTTCATAATATAGATAATTATAGTAGTGTAGAGTAATAGTGGAAACAAGGGATAGAGTCCTTAACTATACCCATTATAGTTAATTTAGTGTATGTGGTTCTAGTCAAGTAGTGATTCAGGTAATTAATGAATTAAGAAGTACTCATAATCTGTACTAATATATGAGATATATAATTAAGAAATCAATGATAGTTGGATGGATAACTACTACCCTAAGTCCACAATCAAACAAGAAACAGGAAATAAGGCGAGCTATCGGTCCTAAGTCTTTCAAGTCTTACTTATATAAATATATTAGTATGATTACATTCTCATAAAGAGTTTTATTTAACAAAAGTATTGTACGAAAGGAACATTTAAAACTTGTTTGTTAATCCAAGATAGTTTTGAAAACAATTGACTTATTTATAAAGCATAGTGATAAATCACATGTGATTTGAACTACAGGTTGTGAATCACATGTGATTAATTCTGTAATTTGAAAAATAGTCTTGTATAACCTTTCATAAAAATGTATATTCAACTTGTATCTCCCCCATAAAACATGTAAAACATTTGAAAGGTTCATTTAAGGGGTATGAACTCACCTGAAATCGCGGAAATCGGGTAAATCGGGTAAATCGGGTAAAAGTGTCGATTAAGCGTTTGGTACCCAATAACCTCTTGAGCACCTCCTAGGGCCCTAATGTCAAATGAAATATGTATTTTACAAGAAGTTAATCATCTTATGCTTTTCATTAGTATTTGGACATGCTAGCATCGTTTTCGGGGTTTTAAGGCCTAAAAAGGGTTCCCGGGAGTGGTACAAAGTCATGAATGATTTACGGGAGGGTCCACGAGCTCACTCCCTTGGAGTTTATGGCCCAAAGGCCATCCTTTGGGAGTTTACGGCCGTAAACTCCTTAGGTTTGGCCGTAAACTCTTGTGGCACTCCAAGGTGTATGTTTAAGGTCTTATTTCACCTCCTTGATTTAGTGGTATGTGTCTTTGACTACTTTAAGGGATTAAACATCATAATTTGTGACATTTTTGGGGAGTTTACGGCCAAGACTTGTTCTTGGGCCGTAAACTCTTGTAAATCCCTCAAGATGTATGTTTTATTGGTACAACAAAGTCTCATACACCTTAGATAAATTCTAGAAGGCCATATAGTGAGTTTGGGACAATTTGGCATATATTTTTGGGGAGTTTATGGCCCAAGAACACCCTTGGCCGTAAACTCTTCATTTTGTGTCCAAATGTGAAGTTTAATGGTACAACACACTTCCAAAGGCCTTAGCTAAAATCCTTACATGCATTTGAGGGGTTTTGGGACTTGTTTGACACAAAAACATGGGTGTTTACGGCCCAAGCTTAGCCTTGGCCGTAAACTCCTCTTTTTGCCATCAATTGATGTTGTTTGATGCATTTAAGCCTTCCTTGTTGTCAAGTATAAATTGCCAAACACCCTAGATGAGTTTTTGGGACATTAAACAAGTGTTTTTGGGGTGTTTGAGGTGTTTACGGCCTAAGCACATGCTTGGGCCGTAAACTCCTTTTTGCATGTCTAATCCATGTGTTTTAGTGTCCAAGCCCTTCTAGATACATGCCTTAATTAGTATACTAGCTTAACATGAGGAAAAACTTGATCTTTGGCATGATTTTGGGGGTTTACGGCCTAAGGAGCTTCTTAGGCCGTAAACTCCTTTATGGTCCTTGATTCTCATGATTTTGGACTCTAAAAGCAGTAAAGTACGATTAGATTAAGTTAGGGGATGAATCCTTACGTTTGGAAGTCGGAAATTCGCGGATTTGGAGTCGATTTCGGGTCTAGAGAGAGAAAGTAGTGAGAGAGAGGTGTAGTTGTGGTAAAAGAGTCCAATTGAAGTGTTCAAGTGTTTTTATATGTCTCGGGTATTGTACCCGATACACGGCTACTCGATGCTAAAGTTTAACGGGGTTAAAACTTTTTACCCGAGTGAAGTGGTTGAAATAGTAATACAACTCTATTAAGTTAAACTAGATTAACACGTATGAGTTATATTACTTATAATGATATTAGGACATGCATAAAATTAGATATTCGGATATTAACGATTCCAAATATTACATAAAATAACGTACGTTAACGTATTCCGTTAGTGAAAATGTGATTTGTAACGGGAATAGATTTAGGGTTGTCACATCATCCCCCCGTTAGGGGAATTTCGTCCTGAAATTTTAGAATTCATACATATAAGAGTTATAGTACAACTACGTGAAGAGATGGGGGTATTTGAGTTTCATTTGGTCTTCGCGTTCCCAAGTGAATTCCGGTCCTCGTTTGGCGTTCCACCGAACTTTCACAATTGGGATACGGCTTTGCTTCGTTCGTTTTACTTCTCGATCCATAATCTCAACAGGTTCTTCCACGAAGTTGAGGCTCTCATTGACCTCAATCTCGTCAAGGGGAATTACGAGGGTCTCGTCTGACAGGCATTTCTTCAAGTTAGAGACGTGAAAGGTAGGGTGTATGTTGCTTAGTTCGCGAGGTAGGTTGAGTTTATAAGCTATGGGGCCGATTCTAGCGAGAATCTCAAAAGGCCCTATGTACCTTGGGTTCAACTTTCCACGCTTTCCAAAGCATATCGTGCCCTTCCAAGGTGAGACCTTCAACATGACTCGATCTCCCACCTGGAATTCCAAGGGTTTTCTTCGTTTATCGGCGTAGCTTTTCTGTCGATCCCTAGCGACTTTAAGTCGTTCGCGTATCTGTACAATCTTCTCGGTCGTTTCTCGAATGATCTCCGGACCAGTGAGAGAGCTGTCAGGAACTCTTCCTTTAGTCAGTTGAGTGTCACCCACCTCAGCCCAACACAGAGGGGATCTACACTTGCGGCCGTAGAGGGCTTCGAATGGGGCTGCCTTGATGCTCGTATGATAACTATTATTATAAGAAAATTCCACAAGAGGTAAGTGTGTGTCCCATGACTTATCGAAGTCAATTACACAAGCTCGCAGCATATCCTCTAAGGTTTGAATCGTCCTCTCACTCTGTCCGTCGGTCTGCGGATGGTAGGTTGTACTCATGTCCAGCCTCGTCCCTAGTGCTTCTTGCAATGATTGCCAGAACCTAGAGGTGAATCTACTATCTCTGTCTGAGATAATAGAAATAGGGACGCCATGTAGTCGTACTATTTCTTTAATGTATGTTCTAGTGAGTTTCTCCATCTTGTCCGTTTCCTTGATGGGTAGGAAATGTGCGGACTTAGTCAACCTATCGACAATGACCCAAATAGTATCTAATCCACCCGTTGTCTTGGGAAGTTTGGTTATAAAGTCCAATATGATCCGCTCCCACTTCCATTCTGGTATCTCGGGTTGTTGAAGGAGTCCTGAAGGCTTTTGATATTGAACCTTGACCTTCGCACAAGTGAGGCACTTACTCACAAATGTGGCGATCTCCGCTTTCATGTTTGGCCACCAGTATAGCTTTTTGAGATCCAGATACATTTTATCTGAACCCGGGTGAATGGAGTAGCGAGTGTTATGCGCTTCCCTCATAACCAAATCTCTAAAACCTCCATGGCGTGGAGTCCAGATTCGGTCCATGAAGTAGTAGGCTCCGTCACCCTTTACCTCCAAATTTTTATCCATTCCACGTAGAGATTCTCCCAACACGTTCTCGGGCTTTAAGGCTTCCAGCTGAGCCTCTTTGATCTGCGTGGAGAGATGCGAATGAATGGTCATCGTCAACGACTTGGTCTTTCGACCAGTATACTCCTTCCTGCTCAGTGCATCTGCTACTACATTGGCTTTTCCCGGGTGATATCTAATTTCACAGTCGTAATCGTTAAGTAGCTCGACCCATCGACGCTGCCTCATGTTGAGTTATTTTTGGTTCATTATGTGTTGGAGGCTTTTATGATCAGTGTATACCACACTCTTCGTCCCATATAAGTAGTGTCTCCAGATTTTTAGTGCAAAAACAACCGCTCCTAACTCGAGGTCGTGCGTAGTGTAGTTCGCCTCATGCGTCTTTAGCTGTCTCGAGGCATATGCGATAACCTTACCCCGTTGCATCAAGACACAACCGAGCCCCTGGTTGGATGCATCACAGTATACGACGAAATCTTCTGTCCCTTCGGGAAGGGATAATACTGGTGCGGTGCATAGGGCTCGCTTCAGGGTTTGGAATTCCTTCTCCTATCTTTCCTCCCAGTCGAACGGTACTCCTTTCTGTGTCAACATAGTGAGAGGTTTCGCAATCTGAGAAAAGTTTTGAATGAATCTACGGTTGTAGCCAGCGGGGCCTAGAAATTGACGAATTTCCGTAGGCGTCTTCGGTGCTGACCAGTTCTCAATAGCTTTAATCTTGGAGGGATCCACATGAATTCCTTCTTCACTAACCACGTGACCTAAGAATTCGACTCTTCGGATCCAGAACTCGCACTTAGAGAACTTCGCATATAACTTTTCGGATCGCAATGTTTCCAAGACTTGTCGTAGGTGATCCTTGTGTTCTTCCTCGTTCCGAGAGTAAACGAGGATATCGTCAATGAAGACGATGACGAACTGATCCAGGTATGGACGACACACTCTATTCATCAAGTCCATGAATACTGCAGGGGCGTTGGTCAGTCCAAAGGGCATCACTACGAACTCAAAGTGTCCGTAGCGGGTTCGGAAAGCTGTCTTCAGAACATCTTCCTCGAGTACCCGTAACTGATGATACCCAGATCTAAGGTCAATCTTGGAGAAGTAACTTGCTCCTTGTAGCTGATCAAACAGATCGTCGATACGAGGGAGAGGGTAGCGATTTTTAACCGTGAGTTTATTGAGTTCTCTATAATCGATGCACATCTGAAACGATCCGTCCTTCTTTTTCACGAACAAGACCGGAGCTCCCCAAGGTGAGAAACTCAGTCTTATAAAGCCCTTGCTGAGCAGTTCGTTGAGTTGGCCGGATAGTTCTTGCATTTCGGCAGGCGCTAGACGGTAGGGCGGCTTAGCTACGGGGGTAGCTCCTGGAATTAGGTCGATTCTGAACTCAATCTGACGTTTGGGAGGTAGGCCGGGAAGATCCTCCGGAAAGACATCAGGGAAGTCGCATACTACGGGAATGTCTTTTGGATCTTTCGATTTCTGGTTAGTGTCAACGACATGGGCAAGAAAGGCGCGATATTCCTTGCGTAAGTATTTCTGAGCCTGAACACTAGAGATGATACGAAGGCTCGTACTCGGCTTATCTCCATATATCAAGAGGGTTTCGTGATTTGGAAGGTTCAGACGAATGGCTTTGTTGGAACATAAGATATCGGCGCAATGGAGACTCAACCAATCCATACCAACAATGACATCGAAATTTTTGATTGAGACTGGCATAAGATCGATTGGGAATGAGTGATCGTCTAACATAAGAGTGCACCCTATGTAGATTTCGCTAGAGCTTTCTGTTTTCCCATTAGCCATTTCTACGATGAATGTTTCTTTTAGTGGTTGAGGGATTTGTTTGAGTAAGTGTTTAAAGTTATGATTTACGAAGCTTCTTTCTGCACCACTATCAAATAAGACACAGGCATAGGAGTTGTTGAGAAGAAACGTACCCGTGACTACTGTGGGGTCTGCTACCGCTTCATTGTGACCGATAACGAGTAGCCTTCCAGTTCCTCCAGCATTAGTGGTCTTTGGACAGTTTCTCTTAAAATGACCCGCCTCTCCACAGCCATAATAAGTTGGGGTCACTCCCGTACCAGGAACCTGCGTGATAGGTTTGGGAGGGGCCTTACAAAATCGGATAGTATGGCCCTTCTGACCGCAGTTGGAACACTTCAGTTCACGGCAGGGGCCGTTGTGGTGGAAAGGGCACTTGGGACACTTGGGCAAGTTTCCACTGTAAGCTTTTAGCGGGGCTGGAGCAGCTGGAGTAGTCGGGGTGGTGGCAGCATGGACCGCCACAATTTGTTGGTCCCTTGAGGAGGTTTGAGTTTTCTTGCCTTTCATTTTATCCCATCGCTTCCTCTTTTTGTCAGATGAAGCGGGCGGTGCAGTGGTTGTTGTGGTTGCTGTCGCCGGAGTGGAGGGGATTTCGTGGTTGATCAGACTCTGGGCCAATTCCTTGGCGCTATCAAAAGTTGTAGGGCGTGAAGCTAGAACATTTCCTTGATACGGGGGCACTAAACCCCAGATGTACCGTTCAATCTTCTTGTTCTCTGTAGGTATCATATTGGGGCACATAGCTGCCAAGTCGCAAAACCTAGCCGTATAAGCTGTTATATCGGTCCCCTTCATCTTGAGGTTCCAGAGTTCTTCCTCAAGTTTCTGAATTTCGCCTTTAGGGCAGTACTCTCCTCTCATGAGGTCCTTCAGAGTGTCCCAGCCCATAGCATTGGCTGTGACCAAGGAAAGTGAACTAACATGGCCGTTCCACCATGTTAAGGCCCTGTTGGTAAGGGTAGTAGTAGCGAACTTGATTTTGCTCTCCTCGGGACAAGAGCACATCTCGAACACAGCTTCGGTTCTTTCGAACCATCGAGATAATGTCAGAATTCCTCCAGTACCATCGAAGAAGATAGGTTTACAGTTCATGAAATCCTTATAAGTACATCCCTGCACTCGATGATGGACTTCACCGAACCTGGAGTTACCACCGCTAGCATCCCCAGAATTCATTTGGGCCATGGCTGCTGTCACGGCCGCAGTTACTGCTGTTTGAAATAACACCGGATCGATCTGTGGAGGGGGGGGGGTGGTGGAGTAGGGGTTTGAGTTGCAGGTCTTCCTCTGGCGGGACGCTTTCGTGGAGGCATCCTTTACTGGAAGAAGTATAGAAATGATAGCAATAGTAAGGGCCTATTGCGAATATAAATAGAGTGTTTCGTGGACTAAATCAACATAATCCAAGATCAAGATGAGAGTTATAGCAATAGAGAAATCAACTGCCAATATATTGGTATCCATGATGCAACACAAGTTCATGAAAATTTGACCTAGCAATAGGTCTTACATCATACCATAGAGAAAAGGTTTGGCAGTTTAGAGGTTTGACTAGAGTACTTTCAAGCTAGGAATGTTTACAGATAATAGATCTACGGAACATAGAGTGGATAGGTTAATCCATTGAACAAAAGATAGAGGTAACTAGACGTCTTCTACTGGCGACGGTTACTTGTCGGGTGAATCCTCAGTTCTGCTAGCTGACGCATAACTTCTTGAAGGTGTCGATCATGAGTCCTTTGGCGTGCACGGAGTTCTCTAACTTCAGCTCGGGATGCAGCCAGCTGGTGCTGCAGAGCCTCGTTAGTCCTCCTTGTCATGTCCATGGCTTCTTCGAGTTGGCGGATGCGAACTGTGTTGAGATTTGAGTTGGCATCCACTTCCACAACTCGACCTATTGCAGCTTGACCTTGCTCGACATTCCTGGCAATCCTTCGGATCATGATGGGCAGAACCTGATCTGCTGATCCACCTTCGTTTATGTTGTAGAAACTTTGGTCTCCATTGTATGGCGTGGGCTGACCCTGCTCTTCGCTCCATCTGTGCAAGGATATGGCCCACGTAGGAGTGGGGCCCTGAAATGTCGGACGGGGGTTGGGGTTTGGGACTCCAGGGGGTAGGTTATTAACTTCTGGCTCGGAGTCGGAGTTATCCGGAAAGCCTTCTGCCTGGTGGTCATCCAAGGGGATTGGGTGATCATCGTCCGACTCTTCACTGAGCCATCCCCCATTACCCTGGTTTGGGTAGTACAGGTCGCCAGGAGGGTGGAAGCCGGCCATGGTATCTATGCGAGAAAAGGGGAAAAGAAGGTTAATAGGCGTACTAACCTAATTTACTTATAAGACGGTCGTCGCGAGTTGGACCAATACTTGCATAATGCATACTAATTACATGTGATTGGGGCAGGATAGTCCGTCGAATAAGTGACCCTAACTCTAAATCCACAACCAAACAAGGAACAGGAAGTAAAGCAAAGATCACAGATTCTAAGTCTATAACGCCCTAGTCACATGTAACCGGAAAGTATCCATTTAGCAACTATTGCTCCATCAGTAACGACCCTTTTTAGTTCTCACAGATGTATGTTTTTAGAGGTACAGAATACTCCTATAGTATTCTAATGTTAACATTATTGTGGTAGTGTTGGTAAGTTTTAGACTTGTTGCAATACCACAACCAAACTTAGGCACATGCTAGTCACTCTCAGGAAGACGTAGTTGATCAGGCTACATCCCCCTAAATGTGAATATATGTCTCTAAGCTCAATTGTGCTATCCAACAATCTTAATACTTTTGTTTGGTTCTAGGACGATACCGACTTCTGTGTTTTATAGTGATGTGTTTATATATACTTAGTTAAATCTTTTAGATACTTAACAGTACATATTCTTGGTCAGAGTGTTTTAGTCCCGAAGTGTTTATAGTTCGTATATCTTTTATAGGTTGGTATACTTGATTCACTATAAACAATGCTTTGATACCAATCTGTCACACCCCAAAACCGATAACGGCGGAATACGTTTTGGGGTGGATGACGTAGTGTACAGTATCATCACAATTGTATAATAGTAAAAACAAGAATCATACAACCATTTCATTTACATAGTAAGTGTATTTACAAGTGTGTTTTGTAAAGTTTGACAAACACCAAAAATAAACAAAAATAAGAGATGGATCTTGTATCCTCCATCTTCTTCAAAAATTGTTGCTGTACCTGTCTATCTTTGACCTGAAGATACAAGTTATTTTGAAAAGAATATCAGCATAAAGCTGGTGAGTTCATAAGAGTTTTAGTGTGAGTACTTGTATAAAAAGCATTAGAGTCATTATTATGAAAACTGAAGTTTGAAATCATAAATAGTGGTGGAACCTAGAAAATCCCATATTCTCCAGAACATTAAGTAATGTAATATAGTGAGTTATTCTTAGAGTATGTAATAGTGGTGCAGCATCCTTTAGTATTAGATACTTATTTACTTCGGGAGATTACTTCATCTTTCATTTAGTATTTTAGTGCGGTTATAGTGTCTTTCTAGTATATTCCCAATAGTGTGAGTAATAGCGAACTCCCATGACCTTCCCAGTCATGCATAGTGTAGTAGAGTAAAAGCATCCCTGGGCATGAGCGGCTCGGACTGAAGTTATCAGTCGGGATGTAATAGCGTCTGCCCCGTATAGATCTATACATATAGTGTCGTCTTCCTGTCGGAAAACTTCGGGCATAGTGAATAGCGTATAGAGTATCCCGTAGTGGATTAGTGAGTTATCTCATGATTAGTGAATTCTCTTGTATTATAGTGTAGAAATCTTTCGTATAACTTGTATTGTATTCTCTTATTAGTGTATGGCTTCATAATATAGAGAATTATAGTAGTGTAGAGTAATAGTGGAAACTAGGGATAGAGTCCTTAACTATACCCATTATAGTTAATTTAGTGTATGTGGTTCTAGTCAAGTAGTGATTCAGGTAATTAATGAATTAAGAAGTACTCATAATTTGTACTAATATATGAGATATATAATTAAGAAATCAATGACAGTCGGATGGATAACTACTACCCTAAGTCCACAATCAAACAAGAAACAGGAAATAAGGCGAGCTATCGGTCCTAAGTCTTTCAAGTCTTACTTATATAAATATATTAGTATGATTACATTCTCATAAAGAGCTTTATTTAACAAAAGTATTGTACGAAAGGAACATTTAAAACTTGTTTGTTAATCCAAGATAGTTTTGAAAACAATTGACTTATTTATAAAGCATAGTGATAAATCACATGTGATTTGAACTACAGGTTGTGAATCACATGTGATTAATTCTGTAATTTGAAAAATAGTCTTGTATAACTTTTCATAAACATGTATATTCAACTTGTATCTCCCCCCTAAAACATGTAAAACATTTGAAAGGTTCATTTAAGGGGTATGAACTCACCTGAAATCGCGGAAATCGGGTAAATCGGGTAAAAGTGTCGATTGAGCGTTTGGTACCCAATAACCTCTTGAGCACATCCTAGGGCCCTAATGTCATATGAAATATGTATTTTACAAGAAGTTAATCATCTTATGCTTTTCATTAGTATTTGGACATGCTAGCATCGTTTTCGGGGTTTTAAGGCCTAAAAAGGGTTCCCGGGAGTGGTACAAAGTCATGAATGATTTACGGGAGGGTCCACGAGCTCACTCCCTTGGAGTTTATGGCCCAAAGGCCATCCTTTGGGAGTTTACGGCTGTAAACTCCTTAGGTTTGGCCGTAAACTCTTGTGGCACTCCAAGGTGTATGTTTAAGGTCTTATTTCACTTCCTTGATTTAGTGGTATGTGTCTTTGACTATTTTAAGGGATTAAACATCATAATTTGTGACATTTTTGGGGAGTTTATGGCCAAGACTTGTTCTTGGGTCGTAAACTCTTGTAAATCCCTCAAGATGTATGTTTTATTGGTACAACAAAGTCTCATACACCTTAGATAAATTCTAGAAGGCCATATAGTGAGTTTGGGACAATTTGGCATATATTTTTGGGGAGTTTACGGCCCAAGAACACCCTTGGCCGTAAACTCTTCATTTGGTGTCCAAATGTGAAGTTTAATGGTACAACACACTTCCAAAGGCCTTAGCTAAAATCCTTACATGCATTTGAGGGGTTTTGGGACTTGTTTGACACAAAAACATGGGTGTTTACGGCCCAAGCTTAGCCTTGGCCGTAAACTCCTCTTTTTGCCATCAAATGATGTTGTTTGATGCATTTAAGCCTTCCTTGTTGTCAAGTCTAAATTGCCAAACACCCTAGATGAGTTTTTGGGACATTAAACAAGTGTTTTTGGGGTGTTTGAGGTGTTTACGGCCTAAGCACATGCTTGGGCCGTAAACTCCTTTTTGCATGTCTAATCCATGTGTTTTAGTGTCCAAGCCCTTCTAGATACATGCCTTAATTAGTATACTAGCTCAACATGAGGAAAAACTTGATCTTTGGCATGATTTTGGGGGTTTACGGCCTAAGGAGCTTCTTAGGCCGTAAACTCCTTTATGGTCCTTGATTCTCATGATTTTGGACTCTAAAAGCAGTAAAGTATGATTAGATTAAGTTAGGGGATGAATCCTTACGTTTGGAAGTCGGAAATTCACGGATTTGGAGTCGATTTCGGGTCTAGAGAGAGAAAGTAGTGAGAGAGAGGTGTAGTTGTGGTAAAAGAGTCCAATTGAAGTGTTCAAGTGTTTTTATATGTCTCGGGTATTGTACCCGATACACGGCTACTCGATGCTAAAGTTTAACGGGGTTAAAACTTTTTACCCGGGTGAAGTGGTTGAAATAGTAATACAACTCTATTAGGTTAAACTAGATTAACACGTATGAGTTATATTACTTATAATGATATTAGGACATGCATAAAATTTGATATTCGGATATTAACGATTCCAAATATTACATAAAATAATGTACGTTAACGTATTCCGTTAGTGAAAATGGGATTTGTAACGGGAATAGATTTAGGGTTGTCACAACTCCTCAATCCGCTCTGATGTATGGTACTCGAACCATAACATCACTCCTCAATCCGCTCCGATGTATGGTACTCGAACCATAACATCACTCCTCAATCCGCTCCGAGGTATGGTACTCGAACCATAACATCACTCTTCAATCCGCTCCGATGTATGGTACTCGAACCATAACATCACTCCTCAATCCGCTCCGAGGTATGGTACTCGAACCAAAACATCACTCCTCAATCTGCTCATTAGAACCTTCATAATACTCCCTGTATCAAGTATGGGTCCTCTTCTTTCAGTAGTACGGGCCCATACTACCTGCCACATCTACCCATACTTTCCACGCGGACTATTTCGGAGTTCCTAAGTAGCTACTCAACCTTCTCGTTCACTAATCCCGTCGCGTGTTCTCGCTCCCCAGCAAAATTCTCTACTCTGCCAGCGCACTCATCTGGCTAGGGTTACTCCCTAGGCTCTTCCTAGATTCCCACACTTGTCTGCCATCAGATGCTGAAGAACTCCTAATGATGCCAGCCATCTACCTCCTGAATATCGTCATATTCACTTAGTAGCTGACATCCATCATTGAGAGCTCCACAAAGCACGCAGCAAACAACATTCAGGCATTGAAGCGTCCCCTTCAGCACGAAAAATCTCCTTAGGTTATTATCCACTCACTTTCCTCATACATGATGGATATCACTAAACTCTAACAACTCTGCCCCACATGGGCATCTGGCTACCCTCTCGGCAAGCCCCTCGTATGCTCATATAGATACCTCTTCCATATTACTCCCCTACTCGAATCCCCTAAAAACTTCCTACTGTACACTCTCGCTCAGCACATACTCGAAAGCACATCACATATAACAGCAACCCTAGGCTAAGGCATCACAAATCAAGCCACTCTAGTCCTAAAATATGAATTGCCTAGCCTGTCTCTAGCATGGATAATATCGCATAAAATGTACCACAATTATCTCATAACACAAAATAAGGGTGTTTTGGGAAATCACAGTTCGGGCTCTAGCTGATTGTACACACTGCTCTTTTTGCTTTCTCTTTGAAACTCTTATTCGCTTTATAAAATTATTTCTTTGAAAACTTTTCTTACTTCCTCAGTTTGAGTCCATATTTACCCGAAGGTGCATCCGAATCCCTCAACCAAGGCTCTGATACCAATTTGTAACGCCGTAAATTTCAAAACAATTTTTCATTTAAAAATAATGGTTTAATTCTTAAAAACACTTTTCTTAATATCTCATTCATAATCAAATTACAAAACATAACTCCGTTATCACTTGCATAATAAACCAGGATCCTAAAAATATGACTCTTTCGTTGGTGTGTACAATCAAGCTGGTGCCGTTCCGTGATCCTGAAAGAAACCTGGAACACATAACACAAAACACTGTAAGCACGAAGCTTAGTGAGTTTCCTAAAATACCACATATAACACATATTAGCCACTCGAGGCTATAACTCTGTGGGTCCGTGCACCCAAACTCTATGAACCCTCAGGTTCTAACTCTGGGAACCTTCCGGTTCTAACTTTGTAAACATGCACAGCATAAATCACATAGAAATAATGCAGTACAACACATAACATACACAACATACAAATACTCTATCACATAACTCTGGTTACCTAGTCAAGGTAAAGTATAGTTAGAAGACTCACCTGGCAATCCGAAATCAATTATCTGCACATGCAAACCTCGGACTCGCCACCGCCTAACACATAAGGTAAATACCTCTAATTAATACTCGAAGTCCCAACTCTAATTAATCGGCAATTACTCTTTCCCTATCTAGTCAGGTAATGGGTAAAAGACCATTTTACCCCTCCCGGACCTCTATTACCTCTGTTGACCAAAACTCTCAAAGTCAACATAAGACCACTCAAATCAACGGTCAACACTGACCAGACTCAGCGAGTACACAAGAGTCACTCGGCGAGTCCATATGGGTTCCCTAAATCCTTTTTAAACCTCTTAGACATGACGAGTTCCTTCTCCACTCGTCGAGTTACTCGACAACGAATCGCGGGCAACCCTCACTCGACTCATCGAGTCTACCTATGGACTCGGCGAGTTGCTACCATGACAACCCTCATCTGACCTTCTATGGTCAGATTTGCCTCACCAAACCATAGATCTAACTCCCTCAAAGCCAATAACCACGAAAAGGTCGAACCTTGGGCACTCATGCAAAGTTCTACAAGTTCATTTGGGTGAAACCCTCCATTACATAACAACCCTAGCTCAAACCATCAAATAGAATGCATAAAGCAGGATGGAAGGGACTCTTTGGACCTCTTTGGGTCCAGATATATGGCTTCACACTCAATGGGACACTATACTCCACAAATCAAGCCATAAAAGAAGCTGGAAAACCCTAAAATCACCAATCTTACCCAAAACATAAAAGGGAGAACGATTTGATACCTCTATGGTGAAGATGCAAGCTCAGAAGCTCTGAATCGACACCCCCCTGACCTCCCTTTGCTGGAAATGACTACTCCATTGCACAACCACCTCAAGAATGCTCCAAAATGGCTCTTCTTCACTCTCTTTGCTCTGTGGTTCGATAGGGGTCTCTCAAAGGTGTATGTGGCCGCCACTGAAGGGCATAAGGGCCATTAAATAGGTCCCAAACCCGGACAATTAGGGTTTTCCTTGATAGCGCCGACTCGGCAAGTCCCTTCATTAAACTGGTCCCTGAAACGCGATCCTACTCGACGAGTTGAGGCGTCAACTCACCGAGTCTCCTCATTCCCCAATATAAATTACTCAAATTCCCATACCTGGATATCCGGATGTTACAAGCACAAGAGCTCTGCGTGGTTCTTTAAAAACCAATCCATGTCGAGAATAATATCAAAGATAGGAATTAGGTTAGCAGGAAGATTATAACTTTCAATTCCTATAACACTAACTCTATAGGCTTATCAACAAGTAATGATATATTTCCTATCTTATCTATATGAAATGATTGGACAATTGTGTAACAAGAAATTTGAAAATACTGTGCGAATTTATAAGGCACGAAAGAATCTGAGGCATCATAATCAAATAAGATGTGAGAAGATCTAAAGTTTACGAGAAAATTACTAGTCACAACATGCGAGTCCTATCTTACTTCCTCCATGGTAATCTAAAATGTATGATATTTAACTTTTATTTTGCCAAATGATTGTCAAATTATTCAAAGTTCCTAGTTACTAGTGATGTTCAAATTTGCACCCGCTCTTCATTCTATATTGAACATTCAATCCTAATCTTTGAGTTAAAACTCAATTCTCATTGCAGACTCCTGCTCCTTCTTGGTTTATAGACTAAACCCAAGATAAGGTCTTTACTTTTGCTATAACAACAACTCAAATGGTCATATTCTAATGACCTTTGATTTTATCTCGCACAAGACACGTAACGATCCAAACTCTTGTATTAGAATCAGATCGAATAAATCGAGCTGATAGAATAGCGAAAACAAAAAAAGTTTGATCAACACGTGGATGCTTAAGAATAGAAAAAATAGCATCGCGTATCTCTAATTCATGCTTTCAGATATACACATCTTTTATCTTTTGACACCTCCTCCTTTTTAGTTGGAGTACTCTTTGATTGTTAAATGGAAACTTGACTCCCCGCCATTTGACTAGTAAGAGTAGGGCAGATACATTTCTTGTGGCCAGTAACACCACATAGCATGTCACATCTTTGGCTAATGATTTCTTATTTCTTTAATGAAGATTGTTATATTTTTATCGACTATCTCGACCATTTACTTCTTCAGTATTCCTACTGAAGTTTTGTCACTATATAAGACATGGTTCTCTGAACCAATTAACTCCTTTCGTAGATTTGTACTAACCGAACTTGATTCTTTAAGAGTTGAACAATACTTGTCTTCTTAGTCATTACCGAATCGAAGGTAACGATACACATGAATAAAACGGAATCATTTACTAGCTTCTTGGTAACCTTGTGACTTTTCCTGATCCAAGTGTGAGTCATGTGCTTCCAGTAGTATAGGCCTCTATTACTATTCACACCTACTCATACTTGTCCCAAGTATTGTCTCGCAGTTCCCAAGTCACCATTCAAAAGTTTTCATAAAGCAACTTATTACACATGAATGTGTTCAAACAAAGACATACAACAGTTTCTCCTAGACTCAACTAGGGTTTTCACGTTTCAATCAAACATATATTGGATTACTTATACTCGCTTTTTAGGATTCTTCTCATGCATATGCTCAATTTAATATATTCTAATACTTTTCTATAGGTCGATAGAAATTTTACTTCCATTTCTTCATATCAATTCTTTCTTGAGTAATGTCTACTCTACAAGACACACTAATCCAAAATTTACTTTAGCAGCATGGAAACAAACAGTCTTCTACTACTTGCATCATCTTCTAACTCATGCAATCCATCTTGCACATTTGTTCATTTCATTATTCTTCCTTGACATTGTTATTAGTGTATCTGAGTAAGTCTAAGTCTACTTCATAGGAGTCTATCCTAAGAAGTCTTCATCTTATCTGTATCTCAAAAAGCTCTACTAGCTTCAACTTGGTTCTCTGTCATTCCTGACTACAACATCTTTTCTGATATGATACTATGGGTGTATTTTTTCTTTAATTAAACATTCTACCTTACTTAAACTAGTAAGTTGCTTAACCATTTACCACTAAATGACTCAATTCACCATCCCAATCTTGTATGTTAAAGTCGGCTTAACACACAATGGATCTTCTGTAAGGATGGGATAGAAGTCATTGATCACTTAGTATTATTAAATACTAAGTTTGAACATCTTTTATAGGGTTACTACTCAAACTGCATACTACATCACAAAGTCTTGGCCTATTGAGTCTGAAAACTTCATTAGCCTTTCTTTTGATCTTCATTTAATTCTTATAAATCTTGCACAACATTCATTTTGATATTGCTAAGTACTGATCACCATCTTTGGTTCTTTTGACTCTATTAAACAATCACTTCTTCAATCTGAATAGCGGTAGAACAACTTCGTGGATTTGTACCAACACATTTATCTTGCACAAACGTGTTTCAAACGCACATCTTTCTTCCAAAGATGTTATTATATATCAAACATACTTTAAATGTATATTACCACTCTATTGGCATTAATACACTTATTATGATAACAATTCATATTTGTTATTTTACGATATCTCGCGATCGTTTATTTATAAACTTATCGATGTCAACTATCATAAGTCTCTTTATCACATCGAAAAATTCTATTATGAAAATTCTTAAATTTTTCTAAACCGATATCGGCAACAGACCTTAAGCTTTCTCACATAATAACACATAATAGAATATAAGGCATATCTCCTCTCTATATTCATTTTTCATTTAGCATATAATAGAATATAAGGCATATCTCCTTTCTATATTCATTTATCATTTAGCACATAATAGAATATAAGGCATATCACCTCTTAATATTCTAGTGCTTGCCTCCATTAGGTATTTAACCTAAAATATATCGTATCATCTTTACTTAATAGTTCTTGTTGAAGTTTAGAAATTCTTAAAATTTCTATTTCACTTCAACTAATTTTCTTAAATTCTAAAGTAACTTAATATCTTAGAATACTAGGGTTTATCACTACCCAATCCCCCACTTAGATATTTCCTATGGTTTGTATCCATATACTTATTATGAATCAGCTCATATATTGAGCTTCTAACAGTTTAATTCTAAATACCAATCTGTGATATTTAGTTCACTTAAACCATTGCTCTAATACCATGATTGAAAGACCCTAACTTTCATATTTTTGAAAGACCCAAACTTTCATAATATTTCAGATAAAATTTCTTAAGTTACTTCCTCAAAACATGCTACATGCATATTTATAGAGCAATATTTTACATTGATACAGTGATTACAAAAGATTGGATACAAACCAACTAAGCTTTATTACATTTCATGTCTACCCAGGAATCTACTATTCATATACATATATGAACATTAAAATACAGAGAAATAGTAATAACTATTCTAAATCTTTCAGCAGTATAAAACTATATTGGATACTCATCACCTGCAATTGTTAAACATTGAGAGGGATAAGCGATAACGCTTAGTGAATTCAATAAATAGATACAATATAATCTTATGCCTTATATATACCAATATGGCAGAAGCAAAAGGGAACAAGAACAACAATAGCATATGTGTATCATATAGGCTTTCAATATCAACACAAGATTTGATTCAAAGATTTACGATCAATGAGACATAACGATTTCAATACTTGATATGCATCAATAAAGTTTTGGCCCAAATGGCACAGAAGACATATAATATCTAATTATCAATATGATATATTTTAGGTTTTCACGCCCTGTTTAGCATTTCGGTAGATTTCAAGTTTTTACGCCCTGTTTAACCATTTACCAATACCATAGAACAGAGTTCATTCTCTTACGGAGTCATGCTCTACATGGTCAGAGGCTACATACCATTCCTATCTAACCTTCTACCAATGCCACAGAATAGAAGTCATTCTCTTACGAGACATGTTCTACATGGCTAGAGATTTCGTACTAGTACCAATGTGAATCTAAGTCCTTTCACTTATCATATGGTTAAAGGTATTACATTTGCTATAAAAATAGCGAATAAAATATCACGGGAAAATAACTCAGAATAATAACACTGAAAATCACATAGCACAATTGTTCCTATATATTGAACTCACCTTAAATTAACTGGGGGTTAATATAGTAATTTGGACAACACATCGGCTTTAAATATGACTTTCTATGTTAAAAACTGGGAGCTTAATTGAAAACTGGGCTCTGCGAAGGTAGGGCTTCAAAACCGAAAAGATAAAATTTCCGGGCTTCTCGGGGGTCTCGGGGCGTGTTTCGGGTGCTAAATTTGATATCGGGGCTTCGGGGAAAGTCAAAATTGTGAAAATATGGATTTAGGGGGTGAAAATTGGCAAAACTCCAAAATTAGTTGGCAAGTCTTGCTGACTCCCTTTATTTATGGCGCGAGGCCGAAGTCGGCTGGGAAGGAACCAGGTATCGAAGTAGCTCGGTGGCAATAGCGGCGAGGGGCAGCGAGGGCTGGCGTGGCTCCTACGAAACGGAGCACGTGGCTCGCATCCAAGATGGGGGCGGCGGTGGCGAAGCGAGGCTCAGACACGCATAGGGGCAGGTGGCGCTACGAGGCGAGGCCATGAGGCTAGCCACGCGAGATCGAGACAGCTGGAGAACACGCATTGGATCCGAACTCTGCCACGACTTCGGTGACGCACCTGCTTCGTGCGAGGTGACGTGTACGCTACTATTCATGTGAGATTTCTCGGTAATTGAGTCCCGAACTTCTAAAATCCATAACTTTCTCATACGAGCTCTGATTTTGATGTTGTTTATATGCACGCGTAGCTAAAATTACGCTCTACAACTTTCGTTTAGACTTCGTCGGCTAATTTTGACTTTATTTTTAATATTATTAATTTTAACAGACCGGGATAGGAAAATCCATTAAAAATTCATAACTTCTTCATCCGACATCTGTTTTTGTCAGACTTTTTACCTTTGTACTACAATTGACAAGAACTTAGAGTCTTGTTTAGGATGTATCGGTCAAATATCGCTCGATCTAAAATTCGAGTTTTTAGCTGTCTATTGCTTTGTGGAAACTTCGAAAAATCATAACTTCCTCATACGAAGTCAGATTTTGGCGTTCTTTTTATCGAATTTCTCTGTTTAACAAATACTACGACTTTCATTTAGATTACTAAGGATAAAAAGTTGTTTATCAAAAACTCACTTTTTACGTCATTCGGCGCCGTGTCGGTTTTGTCGCGGATCTTCGATTGGTCATAACTTCTTCGTTATAACTCAGATTTCGACAAGGTTTTCGACTAAACACTTCTAGCGAGATTCTCTACAACATCAAATAATAAAATTTTACTTATTTCAAATTTTATATTTTGCTAAATTTTCATTATTTGGCTATTAACTGGAATCTCATAAGACTTCCAATATTTTATGAGTAATTCTAAACATAGTTTTACTTCATTTCTAGTAAAAACTATATGTTAGAACTCAACACTCAATTTTATTCACTTTTAATAATAACAATACACGATTTCAGAATGTGTATGTAACACACCATACTGAAAATACCGCAAAACATCAGATGCTTCTCCCTAACGCAAGAACCGACTCTCAACCCAACCCTAGGGGTTTTGACTTCCTTGATATGCGTATGGGTCATGTGATTTCAGTAGTACGGGCCCATACTACCTTCCACACCTACCCATATTTATATCAAGTATCACAACAAAACCCTAGTGAAGAACAGGCATAACAAGCACTCAACCCTCACTCCTAGAGGAACACTGGAAATCTCATATACAAAGAAACCCTAGGCTAGCAGGCATCATAATCAGGAAACTCTATCATGGAATTCCTGAAGATGCCTAGCCTAGTACTAGCATGTTGTTCTATCATATCACATAAACAAATAACTTGTATGGTAATTTTGGGGTAACTTACTGGCTCCGACTGATCGTACCTCTGCGTCCTCGTTTACTTATTTTCAAAACCATTTTAAATTCTATTTTGAAAACTCTCTTTCATTTGAGACTGGATTCACACGAATGTTCCTCCAATTCACTCAAACCAAGGGTCTGATACCAACTTGTAACACTCTAAAAATTCAAGCCAATTTAAACTTTTAAAAAATAACCCAATTTTATTAAGTTATTACAAAAAGATTTTCAATACTTTTATTATCAGAGTATTCCCAGAACCATATCATAAAACAAGAACATGAGGAGCGTTACGATCACGCCTTCGCCTTGCCACGGTCTCCTAAAGTAACTTAAAACATTAAACCACACCTGTAAGGCCAAAAGCTTAGTGAGATACCCCCAAAATACCAACCACATATACCATACACATAACATATCATAACAAAACAGAACAACCATGCACTACGGGTCTACTGGGTGACTGGTCTGCCGCACCGGCCTTCAGTCCACCTGGTCCACCTTCCGAGTCTAGCCATATCCATCGAGTATGCAGTTTGGTTGGTCCACCCGCACCGAGCCTTCAAGCCACCTCGTCCACTCTTTGATTCTACAGTATGAACGGTCCGCCCGCACTGGGTCTTCAGTCGACATGGTCCACTCTCCGAGCCTCGGCACGTTTGGTCCGCCCTCGTGGGGCCTACAACCTATCTGAACCACTCGCTGGGCCTTCGGAATATCCGATACGCCCTAGGTATGTTGGCCTACAGCACAAGGCAGGACCCACCTCAACCCAACCCCAGTCAACCAACCATGTGCACATAAACATATAACCATATAACAATTAATCATCAATCAACCGATCTAGCAGATCACACACATAGCGTACTATAAATAGGATAGCGACCTAACCGGTCACTAATACAACATCATCCTATGTACCAGGATACCGACCTTAACCAGGTCTCTAACATATATCATCCTAACTACCAGGATGCAAACATAGCAAATCAATAACATAACAACAATACCCGGATTACAATCCGATAAAGGGCAGGCCTTTGTGCCTTAGACCCTATCATATAGTGAGGATAACTCACCTCGCAACTGCTGACTGAAAAGATAAGATCACGCTACTCGAACCTCCAACACAAACTCCACCACTGATAATACCAAAAGACCGAACTTAATAAATACCAATAATTACCAAATTAGTCCTAGAATTCAACTAGTCAACTCTTGGTCAAAGTCAAAGTCCTCAGTCAAAATCAACCTGCCCGACTGACTCTACTCGCCGAGTCAGCCTGCTGACTCGTCGAGTCCCTATGCTTTGAAAACTCCCATATTGCGACCCAACTCGCCAAGTCGCCCCAAGACTCGCCGAGTCCCACGAACTCTGAGTCACTTCCTGCTCAACTCACCGAGTCGTCCCTCAACTCACCGATTCACAACTCAACCAAAAAGGTTAGGACTTCGCGACCAGACTCGCCGAGTCCAAGAATAGACTCGCCAAGTTGTTGTTCCAACTCGTCGAGTCCCTGCCTATCTTCATCCAACTCAATGAGTACACCCATGTGACTCGCCGAGTACCTCTAGTTCTTAATCCATACAGTGACACCAATCCATAGATACAACCTCCTACAACCTTCCCCACACGTAAAGGTGAAAACTTTACGTGAAACCATGGGGAAATAAGCCCAAAATACTCTAGGGCAAAGGCTTAAGGCAAAAGGACTTCACCAACCACTCTAGGACAGCACCTTTACAACAAATAGGATCATTACAATCTTGGATATGAAGTTTCAACTTTAGATATAGCTTCTAAACTCGAAATTGATTCCACTCAAGCCATAATCCCCAAAATAGCAACCAAGAATGAATCTAGAAGAAGGAAACTCAAGGTAACAAATTGTTACCTCAGAAATGAACCAAAGGAGGAGTAGATCCCTGATCTACAATGATATCCAGATGCTAGCCTCTTGATCTTCAACCTTCTTCTTCTCAATTTCTCTTCCCAGGCTCTAATTCTTCATCAATGGAGGTTATACATGATTTTAGGGTTTTCTGGGTATTGGAAGGTAACAAAGACGCTGAGGGGGGGGGGGGGGTATAATGTCCTTTATATAGGGCACAACCCTAAAAATTAGGGTTCTCTCCACCCAGCACCAACTCGTCGAGTCACTCCTCCAAATCGCCGAGTTTGTCACTTAACACATGACCAGATTCGCGACCCGACTTGTCGGGTCTACCCATTGACTCACCGAGTCGATCTTCCATATTTACACTAATCACCCTGAATTTTTCTTTTCTGAACTCGGGGTGTTACAATAATGGTGTATTTTATTTTAAAGCATTGCCTTGTAATGGTGCATATGAAATTGTGATGATTGTAGACAACTTAGGAAATAATGTATTACACATCGATTTTTCTAATGGTTTGGAAAAGGCATCCTTGTGGCATTATAGTTTTGGACATGTAAACAAGAAGCATATACCCCAACTCCAAAAGGATGGAGTCTTGGAGTTATCCGAATTAAAGTCGAATGACACTTGCGAATCTTGCTTGCTTGGAAAGATGACCAAGTCACCATTCACTGGAACTTATGAAAGGGCTGAGGGTTTCTTGGATCTCATACACAGCGCTGTGTGTGGACCCTTCAAATCTGCCACAAGGGGTGCTAACCACTTCTATGTGACTTTACCGATGATTGCAGCAGATATGGCTATATCTACTTAATCAAGCATAAGTCAGAAACCTTTGAAAATTTCAAAGAATTTAAACAAGAAGTGGAGAATTAGCTTGGCAGGAAGATAAAGATGATCCGATCTGATCGAGGTGGTGAGTATCTTAGTATCGAGTTCCATAACTATCTTAAGGAATGTGGAATTGTCTCATAACTGATGCCACCTAGGACACCACAGCTTAATGGTGTGGCTGATAGGCGTAATCGAACCTTGTTAGACATGATGACTTGAGCTTTGTTATCTATCTTATTCTGGGGGTGTGCCTTAGAGACTGCCACCCCTATCCTTAATCTACTCCCAATTAAAAAGGTTTCTAAAACACATCACGAGACTGCCACCCCTATCCTTAATCTACTCCCAATTTGGGGTTGCGAGGCTTTCGTGAGGTGTGAGACTCACGAAAAAACTCAAACCTTGTAGTGAGCGTTGTATTTTCATCTGGTGTCCATAGATGTCTTTTGGATATCTCTTCTACAGACCGAGTGACAACTTTGTCTTCGTTGTGAGAAAAGGGGTTTTCTAAGAGAGAGAACTCGTATCCTAGGACGATAGTGGGAGGCAAATTGACCTTGAATAGATTCAAGAGTTAATTAATGAAGGAACCTCAAAAACTAGCGCTCAACTTAAGGAGGAAACTTCTGTTGAACCAGACGACGAGTTCTTACCTTTGAGGTGATCCAGTAGAGTTAGTGTTCCACCAATGTTATATGGTTTCCATATTACTACAGATGGTGATACATTTATCATTGATAACACACTGGTAGATTTGGACGAACCTAACAACTACAAGGAAGCCATGGCAGGCTCCAAGTCTGCAAAATGGAAAGAGGCTATGGACATCGAGATTCAGTCCATGTATGACAATCAAGTTTGGAACTTGGTTGACAATGTACCACGTCGTAAGAAAGTTGGGTGCAAATGGATCTTCAAGAAGAAGAACGACGTAGATGGGAAAGTACACACATATAAGGCATGATTGGTTGTGAAGAGCTTTACTCAAACCCATGGAGTTGACTATGATGAGACCTTCTCACCAGTAGCGAAGATTAAATCTATAAGGGTTATGCTTTCCATAGCTATATTTCATGATTTTGAAATATGGAAAATGGATGTCAAAACCACTTTCCTTAATGGGAAGTAGGTTGAAGATGTTTTCCTGAGTCGGCCAGAGGCTTTTGTCAATGCAAAGTACCATAATAGAGTGTGTAAGCTTGAAAAATCTATTTATGGATTAAAACAACCATCTCATAGATGGAATCTTTGTTTTGCTAAGAAAGCCAAGAGTTTGGATTTTCGAGAAGCAAGGATGAGTCTTATGTATATAGGTCAAAGCTAGTGGGAGTTTAGTTAGCTTTCTGGTGTTGTATATGGATGATATACTTCTTATAGAAAATGACATCCTAACCTTGCAGGAGGTTAAGTCCTGGCTTGGGAGGTGTTTCGCTATGAAGGACATTGGGGAAGCTGCCTATTTTCATGGGATAAGGATATTGAAAAATAGGAGTAAAAGACTAATTGGACTTAGTCAAAGTACGTACTTGGGTAAGGTGTTGAAATAGTTCAACATGGAGAATTCGAAGAAATGTGACTTACCTATCTAAGGCAATACCAAACTAAGTAACACTTGGAGTTCGAGTATAGCGACCGAGATAGCAGAGATGAGTCGAGTACCATATGCTTCCGTATTTGGCTCAATCATGTATGCTATGACTTGTACTGACCCTGATTATGGAATTTGCTTTGAGCATGGTCAGCATGTATCAATGGAATCTTAGTAAAGCTCACTGGATTACGGTAAAGAAGATTCTTAAGTACTTGCAGAGGACTAAGGACTGGGTTCTTACCCTTGGTGGGAGTAATGAATTGAGAGTGACAGGGTATAGTGACGCTAGCTTTCAGATGGACAGAGATAATTTCCGCTCTCATTCGGGCCTGAATGGAGGAGCAATAACTTTGAAAAGTTCCAAACAAGATATTTTAGTTTATTCAACTTACGAATCAGAGTACATAACAGCAAGCGAAGGGTCGAAAGAGGTGATATGGCTGAAGAACTTCATCGGAAACCTTGGAGTTGTACCAACTATAAAGGAGCCTATGAAGATTTTCTATGACAGTGAGAGTGCAGTCACATTAGCCAAGGAACCGAGGGATCATGGCAGATCCAGACACATCGACATAAAATATAACTTCATAAGACATTGGAGTAAAGAAGGGTTGCTCGTATCAAAGGGGTTATCATCAGAGGAGAACCCGGTATATCCCCTTAAGAAGGGAGTGAGTATGGTTAAGCACTTGCAGCATGCGAGGAGCATTAGGTTGAACAATGATATTAGGACTCTATTGGAATAGTAAAAGCAATATCTTGGGCCCCTCAATGATTTTGTTTTGAATTAGGTATCGGGCCTGGTCAGGACTCATTTGATGTGTTCAATTAAGTTCTATGTCAAACAAATCAGAAATCGAGAAACAAACTATTGGACCCTATGTATGACTATGTTCCATGTATTTGTCCACACGATATCTTGAAGAACAGAGGATTATATGATCCCTTATCTAAATGGCACATCAAAGTTCAACATCCAATTTTAAGAGTTATGATTGCTTTTCGGGTTTTGAGCCATACTTACGGGTATAGTTATTAGAGTTATCCAAGTGGAGAGTGTTAGATTACGTGTCTAAGCCTATAACTATAATTTGTATGTACTTGACCCAAGAGTAGCATGGTCCATTTTGGGTTGCATTCACTAGAACAATCTGATAAAATGGATATTTGAGAAAGAGGTTATTTATGATTTATCAATATATTATAAGTATAAAATATTAATTGAGGAATCATATCATTTAATTAGTATTGATCAAGAATTAATTTGGAATTAATTTAGTGATCAAAGGAGACTAATTAAATATATAGGGGTTGTGTGTGTAAATAACTGATACATAAAGGTTGGGCTCTTGGAACTCTAACACTATATATGTAACACCTTAGTCCCCAAAATCAGATGCACAAGTAATATAGCAAGAGTATATCCAATTTTAGGGTGTTCCTAACCTCTCTCTCAAGTTCTCCAATTGATGGTGGTGTTTTGTGAATCATTTGAGGCATCATACTTGAAGTGATAAGTTCTTAAAGGCCAAACACAACAAGCTACAACAAGAGGTAATCTTTTAACTAGTTTTTATGATCTATATATCATGTTGTATGCTAGTTTAGGTTTCATGCTTTGGAAAATGAAATTTGCAGGTATAACTAGAGAAAACTTAGATCCAAAGCATTAGGGTTGTATGTGCACCATAAGGTTGTTATAGTGCTCAAAACCCATCAAATTTTGCCACTGGTGTTTTTCTGGGATGTGTATTAGAAATTTTCAGTGTTGAGTTTCCGATAGATCTGGTGCCGGTAGAGATGAGTGATATTTTTATCATAGTGGACATGGATTGGTTGAGCCGGTTTGGATCCATGATTGACTGTGAGCATCCGATGGTGACCATACGTAGATCACCAGGTCAAGCAGAGGTTACTAACGGCCCAAAGTCGCCCGAAGAGTTACGCAGACCGGAGACAATTCGAGTTAGAGTTCCAGGTCGGAGACTTGGTCCTCCTGAAGGTGTCCTTATGGAAAGGGGTGATTCGATTCAGGAAGCGGGGAAAGCTAAAACCTAGATACATCGGTCCTTTCAGAGTCATCTCTCGAGCGGGTAATGTAGCTTATCAATTAGAGCTACCTGCAGAGTTGAGCTAGATCCATAACACCTTCCATGTGTCCCAACTGAGGAATTTTGTAGTTGATGAGACGACAATGATCCCTTTAGAGGACATTAAAGTTGATGATCACCTAAACTACAATAAGAAGCTGGTGGAGATTTTGGATAAGAAACTGAAGGTCTTGAGGAACAAAGTTGTGCTCTTGGTTAAGGTTCAATGGCAGCATCGGAAGGGATCCGAATGGACTTGGGAGCCGGAGTCCAAGATGCATGAGCAGTACCCAGAGATGTTTCCAAAGAATGACTTCGAGGGAGAATTCTTATTCTAGTGGGCTAGAATTCTAACATCCCGACTCCCAGGTATATATTTGAATTGTTTATAATTATGTTTTTTAGGGCGGTTCGATGAGTTAGAGGCCCCAACTCATCGAGTAGAGATGGAGATACCCACGTGATATTTAGAGTCTACTCGATGAGTTGGAGGACCCCAACTCAACAAGTAGGAGCTTAGTGTGGAAACCCTAATTTTCAGGGTTTGCATCCTATTTAAAGAGCCTTAAGCCCTTCATTCCACCTCCCTGATCACTTTACCACCCTAAGAGAAACCCTAAATGAGCCGGTATCATTGGTGAGATAGAGAGATGCTAAAAGTGTGTATTTTGGTGCCTTCTTTGAAGGAGTTTAAGGAGAAAAGGCTTGGAGTGAGAATGAGCCCTTGGATCTAGTATTCTTTCAGTGTTAGCTGCTATCTGGAGGTAAAAAGCTATCACCTTGACCATTTGTTTGATAGATCTCTCAACTAGGGAGTTTATGGCCATTTCCATCTTCTCCTTGAGTCCCTTAGTTTTTTGGCCAACTTTCATGCATTAAACCCATTGTTGAGCTTTGGGTTGCCCGAGATGCCATGCATGAATGTAAAGTTTGCAACTTTACGTGATATTTCAGCCTTAGAAGGCTAGATCTAGAGTATAAGGCCTTAGTTTTGCTTAAAACATCTGAATGAGAGAATGGACTAAAGGGACTCGATGATTTGATGAGCCAACTCGACGAGTTGGTTAGGGTTTTCACCGATAGTCTGGACGTGTTACAAAGTTAGCAAGTTAGGTGAGACAACTCGATGAATTGAGTTGGATTTTCCTGATATTTTAGAGAAACAAAGAAACTCGACGAGTCGCATAAATGCACCCGACGAGTTAGGTCAAAATGGATTGTTGACTTTAGTGTTAACTTTTGTTGACTTTTAGGGTTTGGTCAGAAGTGGACTTTGGAGACCATGGAGGGGTAAAATGGTCTTTCACCCTTTCCTAGAGTTAGAAAAGGGGTTAGCTTAACATTTTTAGTGTTTTTGTTATAAAGACTTAATTAGAGATGATTATGATATGTAGTCGGAGTCTAGACAAGTCGTTAAGTACGATACCTACTTGCTTACGTAGGAGGTGATTCTTCTTACTATACTTACCTGAGTGATAATATTGTGTGACTGGAGGATCTTATCTGAGTTATTGAACGGAGGGTATTATGTGCTTATGTCGTATATTATTCTAGGCTTTTATTGAGTTAGGACCAGAGGGTCCACCCCAAGCCGTGATACCAGAGGGTCCTCACCGAGACACTAGACTTGAGGGTCGAAACCAAGTCGTGAGACTGGAGGGTTCTCACCAAGACACTGGATTGGAGGGTCCAACCCGAGCCGTGAGACCAGGGGGTAACCATTGAGACACATGACCGAAGTGTCCTTATAGAGATATAGCCATGAGAGGTTACTTATTTGTGTGTGGTATTTTGAGGAACTCACTAAGCTTCGTGCTTGCAGTGTTGTGTGTAATGTGTTTCAGGTAGCTCTCAGGATCGTGAGAATGCGCCAACTTGATTGTACACATCAGTTTAAGATTATGTTTTGAGGATTCTGGGATATTGTCTAAAATTTTGTTGTCTTGTGTTTTGAACAACTTGTACATTTGGTTTTTGAGAAATGTGAGATTGTGTTTTATGTGGTTTTAAAAATAAAAATTTTGTTTGAAAATTTTAGAGCGTTATACTTTATCTTTTATTTTAATATTAATGTAATAATAAATAAAGTAGGGCCTACCCTACCTCTCTCTCATAAGGATGAGCAGTTTGTCCCAAATACCGATCTCGTATCGGTAACTTACCAGAACCGATACTGAATTTAAAATATTGGACAGTACTTGGTGCTTCAAATACATGAAATTTAGGATTCGGTACCACCTGTACTGTTACTAGTACGGAAAATCGATACCATTCCTGGTACTAGTACCGGTGATGTTAATTTTGGTTCAGTACTCGGGATTGACTTTCGAAAAAAATTTGGTTTTTGGAAAATCTGGAACATTAGGCTTGAAGGAGTGGACAGCGATTTCAAGCCGCACCCTTGCCACCTGGACCGCAAACACCGCCCCCTGGGTGCAGTTTCCTGCGGTTTTGCCCGCAGTGTGGCTAGAAATGGCTGCAACCTCTTTCTTTTCCCTCTTTATGCATGTGTCTTTCTCTCACCTCTCTATTTCTCTGTTATCGTTTCCAGTCCCTGGGTGTGGTAAAGAACCACACTTTGTGTGGTAAAAATGATGTGGCTCCTATGTGGTAAATGAAGGAGTGCGGTTCCTGTAGCACCACTCCCTCCAGCCTTATGCGTCGATACTAGTTTCATCTCATGCCCATCCCTACTATCTCTCTCTCTCTCTATTTCTCTCTCTCTATCTATCTCTCTCTCTCTCATTGAAACTCAAAAAACGCCCTCACAAACACATACTTGAACATTTTTTTTCTCTCTCTTCACCCATTTTTATCATGTTCCTCGTTTGCCCATCATTGTGAATCAAAGGGTGAGTTGACCCCTTTCCCCTCTTCTATTGATACCTTCAAATCGATTGGAACCATTTTTAACACAACGAAAACTAAGATTGGATTGAGAACTCGTTCAGAGAAAACCATCCTTCATTTCATACATATTTATTCACTGATATAGAATGGATACTCATAATTATGCTCCTCCTCAACTCAATCTTCTCCTATATCATCATCAAATTCACCGAATTCTTTGGCTTAAAACTACCCTGCGTCTGGTGTGTTCGTCTGCAATGCTTTTTCGAACCCAAAAAAAGAATTCACATAGAGATCTTTTATGTGAGCTCCATGTTAAGGAGGTTTCCCAATTACGGTTCTGTTAAAATCACAGAAAGTTAGTTGAATCCCATCGTATATGTGACAATTGTTCATCTAGCTTTCGACAAAATGCGAGGAATTTTATGTTTTTGTAGGTGAAACAGATTGATTTGGTTCAGAGTGATGGAGAAGATGTGGTTTGTTTGAAGCGTTCTTGTCATGGTGTCGATTTTGACAGAAAAAGTTTTGATGATTCTTTTTACTTCATGATTAATCCTTCCTGAGAGTTTTTTGGGGTTTTCAAAAAATTGAAGTGGGTTGGCTTGCTCTTCCCTCTACTACTGCAACAAGTCATGAAATGGGAAGGAGAAAGTAAAACCCATATTTGATTAGCATCGTGTTCATCAAAACTCTATTCAGATCTTCATCTTGTTCATCAAAATCCAATACATCTCCACGACCTTTACCTATTCGGTCACCCCTCTCTCTGATTTGTTATAAAATATCAGATAGTGATTAAGAATCATAGAAGATCAAGAACATAAAACAAAGTAAGGAAACGATTTCTTGCTCTTCCCACTAAACTCAATATTTTTTGAAATTTTTAGGACTAAAAAGCCCAAAAATCTGCTTCTGAATGGGGATATATTGTGAGATTGTTGGAGGTCCGTAATCATTGGAGAGACAAAGTGTATTTATGTGTGTGTGTGTGTGTTTGTGTTTGGATGTTATCGTTTGTAACCATCAATGATAGCTTAAGGCTTCAATCAGGTTTGTTTTTTAACAAGATATCAGGTTAATATTGATAAATGTTTATACGAATAGCATAGAATGAAAGTAAATTGCTCCGTTTTTATAACATTTTATTCCCGTTTGGTAGATAATGAAGAAATACTCTAAAGAAAAGAGGTTGTGGATTGAGGTTTGATAGAAGTAACAAATCATGCGAGTTTTGGTCCATGTAAGTCAGGTTTGAAAATGAGATTGATGAGTTTGAGCATCTGGGTAACTGGAAAAGGTTGAGAAATCAGGTGGGGCTCGATAAATTGAGAGAGAGAGAGAGAGAGAGAGAGAGAGAGAGAGAGAGAGAGAGAGAGAGAGAGAGAGAGAGAGAGAGAGAGAGAGAGAGAGAGAGAGAGAGAGAGAGAGCCTTCTCTTACTTTTTTTACTATTAAAATAGATAAATATAATAATCAATTTTTTAAAAAATGAAAGAAAAATGAAAAAAGGGTGTTTCAGTCTTTTTTTAGTTTTTCCAGAATCTAAAACCATAAACAAACTAGCTCAAAAGGAACACCAATGGACCAAAACTCGTAATTAAGTCTAACCATATGGATCTGGTTGGAATCAATAAAGAGAGTACATATTTGTTTCCATATGCGAGTGTAGGCTGTTGCTAATAATTTGAGATGAATGTTACCCACGATAAAAAGGTAATCTAATGGTTATTGATGATAATCATATGAATGCGTGGAAGCTACACGTTGAAAGTATATACAAGATTGTGAGAGAAGATTCATGAGTATTGATAATGAATAACGATTCAAATGGAACAAATTTTCTTTTAGCAGGAAAGCAAAGATATTACAAAAACTTTTATGAGCCCAAAGCAGGAAATAGAGAAAAAATACAATTATATTTGTAATAATAAACTACACCATAGCAAAAAACCAACACCAAATTGTCAAGGAAGGGCAATAAATTTTACTAGCCACCCCATAAAAGCCGAGATATATCCATAATGACCACCAATAGCAAATATTTTGATGATCGATGAACTTTTTTTAGGCAGAATCAATCAGACAGCCACGAGCCAAGAATGATAGAAGCATCCAAAGACCTTGTACTTGACAACAATAACTATATAAAATGCAAACTATCTCCATAGAGCATATAAAAAAGTCACCAACTCATGTAGTCAGGAAATCAAGGATCCCATCGAACTTGATTGCACCAGAATTATACAAGCTGAGAAAAAACCGCAAGCTAATTCCCCACACAGTGACCATGAGGTTTACAAAACTCAACATGAATGATACATTACACAACAACCAAAGCAGTGAGCAAAGAAAGAATTCAAAGCCACCAAACAATGTCGATCTTCCAAATTATGCTCCTACATTTGTGATTCAATTCCTCAAAATCCACCAATTGCATAGAGTACCCTGCAACAACTCAAAAAAAGTAAAACACATGCCGAATAACCCTCAACTTATATGACGAATTTAATCGAAATACCCTTCTTCGTCAGCGAGATCAAATATCGGTAAGGTCACGTCTCTTTTTAGGTAGGTCGATTTTTGTTTTCACCATGCACGGGGTTTGGGCCGACCCTCGTAAAACTCAGTTGAATGAGGATCTAACTTTGAAACTAGAGCATAATATTTATGTGACTAATTTCCCTAGCAATTGTACCCATCGTGAATTACGGAAAACATATGAAAAGTATAGGGTAGCTCTGGATGTTTTTGTTGCCAAGTGGCTATTGAAACTTGGAAAACACTTTTCCTTTGTTTGTTTCTCTATGTCAGTGAACATTGAATCTTTGGTAGCTAACCTATGCACAATTTGGATTGGAAAGCTTAAACTTGTTGCTAATGTTGCACGTTTTCAAAGGGGCAAATCGAGTAGTAACCATGTTGACTTGGGTGGCCGGAAGACTTATTTGGTTCACCTTTCTAAGCCCCATACCTTATCTTATTCTTCTGTTCTTAGGGGAAGGAAAGATGAATTTCCGATGAAAGACTTGGTTGAAGACAAGTCATCATTTCTTCTTGATGATGGTTGTTTAATAAAAAGGAATTATGATTGCATTCAAATTGGTTCGGTGAAAGAGTTTCGTTCTCTTACAAACTTACGAGTAATTTGAAATAATGAGGGCTTTTGTTGGGATATCATTTGGATACTTGGGAGGTATTTGGGTGTCTTTGGAGTTTCCTTCTATTCATGTCAAGGATAATTCTCTCCATCACGTAGGGTCAAAGTCTCTCCATGCATGGAGTGATGACTTTCCTTTGAAAGAGAGGGTGGTTTCGGTGGATATTGAAGGGGTCCCTCTACTGGCATGTATGGAATTTTTTTTTTGAGAATTGCTAGTAAATGGGGTAAGGTTCTTTTTATGGAGAATCTGAAGGATAATAATTTTTATAGCAAGCGTTTGTGTATCTCCACTTCCGAACATTCTTTGATCATGGAATCTTTCAAGGTTATTGTTTATGGTCGTGTTGTCACAGTTCGGGCCAAGGAGATAACGGGTTGGAATCCGAAATTCATAGTGGATGACTCGAAACTGGAATGAAAAGAGGAATAAATGGAACATTTGGTTAATGATAATGGTTTTGTTGATTTGGAAGATGGTGAAGTCAGCAATTCAGTAGCGGGAGAATCCTCGAATGGAGATGATTTTTCACAAGGAGTTCCTGATAGCTTCCAAATAGATCCAATTAATAATCAAGATGATAAGATTTCTGAGGATGCTTTTAGTATTTATGATGTGCTTCATAAAGAAGGGAAATAGGAGAATATCAAGGACACTTCACTATCGCACCCCCAGGGTTTGCACTTCTCCAATGTAACAAACCGCTACTGGTGTCCCGTCTGTCCCATTGCGGCAACCTTTTCTGATGGTCTCTCCTGTTCTGCAGTAGCCTTCTCCACGACAGTTTGCTGCCCCGAGGCAACAACCTCATAAACAGTGACAATAGGAACAACAAGTCCGAGAAGGGCCTGATGTGACTCCTGAAGATGTTGATACGGACTCCAGTAGGTCCTGGTCAGATGTTACAAATGGTATTTGTCCCCAGAAACGTATTCTCAAAATGCAAATGATAAACCGAAAGCAATGGGAGATGGAGGAGTTAGTTTGGGTTCTCAAACATCTGTGGGGGAATTCAGTAAAAATTCATAAAAGGCCTCAAAGTTTTTCATTGTTAGCAGAGTTGAATGCTTTTATCTATATTGGGCAAAGCTATGGGATACTCTACCGAACGGTGCATGCAAAATATTCAGGAATTGATTAATACTTTTGTAGAGTCGAATGTTAATCAATAAATTCTTTATCCCTAAATACTCAAGGGTTATGGAAAGGGCCAACACACTTGGATAAGAGATTTGTGTGGGAAGACTTATGTTTCTTTCTTATCCTTGCATGAAATGAAAAAAAGGCAAGTTTATTTTCTAGTGGTTTGCCGAAAAACCTTGAGATTGATCATGCTTGTAGCTTTTCTAGAGGTTTGTGGGGTGTTATTTTGCGTATTTCGGATTAATCTGGACTTTCAAAATCTAAAATTTTTGTTGAAGTTCATTTTATTATTATTGAGGGGATTTGGATTCCTAAGAACACTAAATTATTGGTGGTGCCTCTTTATGCTCCCCAATCGTGTGTGGAAAAAATAATTATTTGGGATCATCTTTATGGGCTTTGTAACGATCCAAATTTTTAAAGAAAATTTTTACTTTTAATTAATAAAGCATAATTGCATAAACCATGAAATCCCAACATAATTGTTTTCAAACCAGCAATTCATTACAACTTATTCAAATCATCAGAGTGTCCCCAAAACCTAACAGTGAAAGAGAGAGAGATATAGTGCACGTCGTGCCATCACGCATTGCCCTTGCCCCTTGGGCCTGGATGTACCTGAAACAAATCAACAACATGTAAGCGAAATGTTTAGTGAGTTCCCCAGAGCATACGACACACTACACATACACATATCTTGTTAGCTAATTAAAGTTACACATATAACACATAAGCCATGCATACATAAAACTTGTAATAGTGTCATGAGTGTTGGGTTTTGAGCAATCTAACACTTCCTAAGTGTGCATGCAACCCTAATAAACCTTGGATCTATGTTTGTCTAAATACATGCAAAATAATAATTTTCCAAGGTTTATAACCTATCTAACATGGCATGGGGAACATTTCAACATAAAAGAGTTAGAAGAGATTACATACCTTTTGGTGAGTTTAGTTCTAAGGAGTTTGAGGGCCAAGCACCAATAGTGTGAATGCCTCAAATGGAATCACAAACACCACAAACTCTTGGAAAAACTTTGATGAGAGTATACACCTTGTATAAATCGGCCACACACATGCACACACACACTAGTTCACTAGTTTTCTCTTAGGCTCCATTTCATGCTCCATAAACATGCTTATATAGTGTGCATGGTTAGGGTGAAACCCTAATAACCCATGTCTTTTCCTTTTCCAAGGATCCATGGGTTAAAAGCTCCATGGATCATCCATGGACTTCCACATAAGCCTAGCCCATTAACAAATGAGTATTAGCCCACACTATATAAAACAAATAGCCCATAATTTAATTAGTATTCCTTTTAATCTCTAAATTAATTTATAATTAATTTAAGACTAAAACTAATTAAATAACGTAACTTCATATTAATATATTATAACTCATAATATATTAATAAACATATGTGTATAACTCTCATAAAATTATCCATAATAGCTTGGATGAGATGCAACCCAAATGGACCATGCCGGTCGGGTCAAGTATATACCAAATAAGTTATGGACTTAGACACCTTATCTAACAGACTCCCACTTGGATAAGTCTAATAACTATATTTGCCTATAACTTCAGGAACCAACCAACAATCGTAGCTCTCGAAAACTCCCTCGAACAATGAAGACTCTGTCGAACTATGAAGCGCCATTTTAGATAAGTGATCACATAATCCTCTGTTCTCATGATATCAGCCGGACAAACACATGGAACTATGTCTTGCTTATTGTCTAGCAGTTGTTTCTCGATTTTCCGATTTGTTTGACGAAGAACTTCACTGAACACATCGGTTTAGTTCTGACCAGGCCTGGTACATGGGTCAACACAAAATCATCGAGGGGCCCAGATATCGCTTCTATTTCTAGAAGGAACAGATAAACTTCGACTGATATGCTTGTTCTACTACTTATTGAATTGTACACAAAGGCACGTTTTATAACATCAAGTTACTGATGCGTTTACGTGCAATCAATGCACAACCAACTCATAGGTAACAACTCATATCTCTAGGTTTAAAGATTTATATGATGTTATCGTCTCACGATCACTCGAGATAAATTCCATGAAGTGATACAAGTGAGCGTGGGTTTATACCAATACTCATAACTTATGAGTACTCATGAATGTTGCAGCAACCATTGCCATGTCTAAACACCTTTAAGGCATCTACAAACCCAATTCATGACAATCTTGATTCATACCTACTTCCGACGTATGATCGATTGTGGAGGTTTGAATAAATTAATTATTCTGGAAGTCAAAACATGCAAAACTGAAACAATAGTAAATAATTGACAATGATAGTAACACTTTACTCATAAATAAATCACAAATTTTATTCATCATCAAACGTCGATTACATTTTACAAGTTTCAGGGAAACTATCTAATCTGTAAAACTAATATCGTCCCTCAGCCCGATGCGTCTCGCATGCTGAAAATGCTTAACCCTCGTCAGTCCCTTCGTAAGGGGATCTGCAGGATTCTCATCCGACGATATCCTCCTTGTCACAAGGAGTCCTTCCTCAATCTTATGTCTTATGAAGTGATATTTTCTGTCAATGTGTCGGGATCTGCCATGATCTCTTGGTTCCTTGGCTAAGGTAACCGCACTATTTTTGTCACAGAAAATCTCTATAGGTTCCTTAATAGCTGGTACAACTCCAAGGTCTCCGATGAAGTTCTTTAGCCATATCGCCACCTTCGCTGCTTCACTCGCTGCTATATACTCTGATTCACAAGTCGAATCAGCCACCGTCTCCTGCTTGGAACTCTTCCAAGAAATTGCCCCTCCATTTAAGGTAAAGATCCAGCCCGACTGAGAGCGGAAATTATCCCTATCAGTCTGAAAACCAGCATCACTATACCCTAATATTCTCAAGTCATCACTGCCACCAAGGGTAAGGATCCAATCCTTAGTCCTCCTCAGGTACTTGAGAATGTTCTTTACCGCGATCCAATGAGCCTTGCCAGGGTTCCCCTGATACCTGCTGACCATGCTCAAAGCAAATGCCACATCAGGACGGGTACAAGTCATAGCATACATGATCGAGCCAACTGCGGAAGCATATGGTAATTGGCTCATCTCAGCTATCTCTGCCTCTGTACTCGGACTCTGAGTCTTACTCAGTTTGGTATTGCTTTGGATCGGTAAATCTCCTTTCTTGGAATTCTCCATGTTGAACCTATTCAACACCTTATCCAAGTAGATACTCTGACTAAGTCCAATTAGTCTTCTACTCCTTTCTCTTAATATCCTTATCCCTAGGATATAGGTAGCCTCCCCTAGGTCCTTCATAGCAAAGCACTTCCCAAGCCAGGACTTAACCTCCTGCAAGGTTGTGATGTCATTTCCTATGAGTAGTATGTCATCCACATACAGTACCAAGAAGCTAACTATACTCCCACTAGCTCTGACATACACGCAAGACTCATCTTCGCTTCTCAAGAAGCCAAACTCTTTTACCTTCTCATCAAAACAAAGATTCCAGCTACGAGATGCTTGTTTTAATCCATAAATGGATTTCTCAAGCTTGCATACTCTATTAGGGTACTCTGCATTGACAAAACCCTCTGGCTGATTCATGTACACATCCTTAGCCAACTTTCCATTAAGGAAAGCGGTTTTGACATCCATTTGCCATATTTCATAATCATGAAACGCTGCAATGGATAACATAACCCTAATAGACTTAATCTTTGCTACCGGCGAAAAGGTTTCGTCATAATCAACACCTTGAGTTTGAGTAAAACCCTTCGCAACCAGTCGAGCCTTATAAGTATGCACTTTTCCTTCCATGTCTGTCTTCTTCTTGAAGATCCATTTGCACCCGACTGTTTTACGGCCTGGTACATTGTCAACCAAGTTCCAAACTTGATTGTCATACATGGACCGTATCTCACTGTCCATAGCCTCCTTCCATTTAGTTGACTCCGGGCCTGCCATGGCTTCCTTAACACTGCTAGGTTCATCCAAATTTACTAGTGTACTATCACTAATAAACGTATCACTTTCCGTAGTAATATGAAAACCATAATAAAACGAAGGTGTGTTCCTAACCCGTGTGGAACGCCTCGGAGGTACAGACTCGTCAGCTGGATCAACAGGAGTTTCCTCCTCAGGTTGATTGCTAGTGTCTGAGGTTCCTTCACCAATTGATTCTTGAATTTCTTCAAGATCAATCTGCCTCCCACTGTCTCCTTGGCTTATAAATTCTTTCTCGCGAAAGATCCCTCTTCGTGCTACAAAGACCACATTCTCATTGGGTCTGTAGAAGAGGTAACCGAAGGATTTCTGTGGGTAGCCGATGAAAATACACCTTTCACTTCGGGGTTCAAGCTTATCATGAGTTTCATGCCTCACGAAGGCTTCGCAACCCCAAACTTTGATGTGGTCCAAATTGGGAACCTTCCCAGTCCACATCTCATGAGGTGTTTTGGTAACCTTCTTTGTAGGGACTAGATTAAGGATATGGGCGGCAGTCTCTAAGGCATACCCCCAAAAAGAGATTGGTAACGAAACTCGACTCATCATAGAGCGAACCATGTCCAACAAGGTTCGATTACACCTCTCAGCTACACCATTCAGCTGTGGTGTCCTGGGAGGAGTCAATTGTGAGACAATCCCACACTCCTTAAGGTAGTCAAGGAACTCGGTACTAAGATACTCACCACCTCGATCGGATCGAAGCATCTTAATGTTCCTGCCCAATTGATTTTCTACTTCCTGCTTGAATTCCTTAAACCTTTCAAAGGTTTCGGACTTATGTTTGATTAAGTAGACATACCCATATCTACTAAAATCATCAATAAAAGTCACATAATACCGATTAGCATCCCTTGTGGCGGTTTTGAATGGCCCACATACATCAGTATGTATTAGGTCCAACAAACCCTCACCCCTCTCACAAGTTCCAGTGAAGGGTGATTTTGTCATTTTTCCAAGTAGACAAGATTCACAACTATCATCTGATTTGAGGTCAAATGATTCCAAGACTCCACTCTTTTGGAGTTGGCCTATGCGTTTCTTGTTTACATGTCCAAGACGACAATGCCACAATGATGCTTTATCTAGGCTAGTAGAAGAATCAATATACAACACATTATTTCCTAAGTTGTCTACAATCGACACAGTTTCATACACACCATCACAAGGTAATGCTTTAAAATAAAACACATTATTAAAGAAAGCATTAATACCACCACATTCATTATCAAACGAAAAGGTAAAACCTTGTTTGTACAAAGCATGAAAAGAAATAATATTCCTCGCCATTTCAGATGAGTACACACATTTATTCAAATCTAATTTTAACCCATTATTAAGCAACAAAGTATAAACTCCAATCTTGGAAACAGGTGAAGCCTTCCTATTCCCCATGATTAGGTTTATCTTCCCGTGCTCCACATCCTCACTTCTTCTTAGGCCCTGCAAATCAGAACATATGTGAATACCACATCCTGTATCAAGCACCCAAGAGTTAGAATATGTTGTGTAATTAGACAATATAGTGTAAATACCTGCATAGGTGGGTTTCACTTTCCCATCCTTTAGATCCTGCAAGTACTTAGAGCAGTTTCGCTTCCAGTGTGCCTTTTCATGGCAATAAAAACATTCAGCATCCTTGGGAATGGCAGAAGGAGTGACAGAACCGTTCTTAGTCTTTGATGAGGAGCCTTCAAGAGACTTTCCCTTGGTACCCTTCGAAGGGTGTTTCCTCTTTTTCCCTTTGCCTTGCCCAATAGCTAAAACAGGGGTAGAAGTTGGAGTAGGAGTAGTAGAGGTAACAACCGCTTTACCCTTAAGACCGGTTTCAGCGGTCTTCAAGAGTCCTTGAAGCTTGCTGAGGGTAACTTCCTCCTTGTTCATATGATATGTCATTCGAAAATGATCATAACAAGAAGGCAAGGAGTGCAAAATGATGTCAATTGCCAACTCCTCGGGGATGTTAACATTCAGCTTCAGCAAACGGTCCACATACCTTTGCATCTTTTGCATGTGGCCCATGACGGATTCACCGTCCTTCATGCGGGTAGTTATTATGGAGGAGATTATTTCATACCGCTCCTGACGAGCACTCTGATGGTACCTTTCCATCAGGTCTTGGTGCATCTCAAAAGGGTAGAAATCTTCATACGACTTTTGGAGCTCGGCTGTCATTGTGGCCATCATGATACATGCCACCTTAGTAGCATCTCTCTCATGAGTCCTGAATTCAGCGATCTCCTCAGGAGTAGCAGTAGACTCATCAAGTTCTTTTAACTCCTTATCGAGGACATATTCCTTGTCCTCGTAACGAGTAACCATCCTGATGTTCCTAATCCAATCCATGAAGTTGGAACCATCAAAGATGACCCTCCCACAAAGATTCATGACAGAGAAAGAACCAGTTGGGTTAGAGCCTGAAGCATTAGTGTTGGAAGACATCTGAAAGAAGAAAGTAAGTTTAGATTAGATATTTAGGATCCTTAATAAGACACCCAAATGTAATATTAAGGCTAGGATCCAATCACAATATATTACACTTAGAAGAGGGATGCCGTAATCTAAGTAATAATATATTTGAAAGGTAGGTGAATGACGATTCACCAATTTCCACCATGAAAACGAAATGATTTATTAGGTTTAATTGGATTTGAAATTCCTAGATTCTTTTGAGATTCATTGAACTTTTCAATGGCATGTTTCAATCTCGATTGTGCCCTTCAAGTTTTGTGACTGGGATGCCGAGGATCACAAAACAAGGTGTGAATAACCATGCTAATTCACTTGGTACTCTTAATATTATCACCTAATCAATGTGCCGGTTAACCACACACGCTCCATTGATCTATGACAAACATTAAGTCACCCTTCGTGATCCTTACTAGTCCTAGTTAGTGTGCCGGTTAACCACACACGCTCCACCAACGACTTGGTAAGGTACAAAGTGTGAATTCCATGGACTAGCACCATGTTCACATTTTTCCTAAAATAACGAAGATTGGGAATTAAAAGAGTTTAGTTACTTTATAATATTCATTATACTTTTAATGAGGATTTAAAGTCATTGTTCTACCCGTTCGGCTAACGACCCTCCACCGATCAAGCAAGCGGTGGATGAGAGTATACACCCATTAAGTCGCCATTTTATAGGCAACAACCTTATACCCACCTTATAGACCGGCTTCGTGAATGAGGCCTACTAACGGTAAAACGACTTATTCTTATACATATATAATAATTAACCATTAATGTTATAAATAGTATAAGGGTTGAATTTTAACTATTAAAACTCTAAGGTTTGGAATTAAAGTTTATTAAAGTGTGTGAAACTTTACAAATTCCAAAACTTGAGGGCAAGTTTTGTAACTTTGCAAAACTCTTCATTTCATAACTTATGAATTAAAGGTTCATAAAAATGAAGACTCTTCATTTTCATGTAACTTATGTGTTTTAAGTGTGTGTTAAATGAAAGTGACCTTTGGTAATCCATAACTTGAGGAAAAATTATGGACTCCATTAAAACACATAAATGATAAAGAATTAATCCTAAACAATTCAGCAAATAATTCCTATCATTTTCTAAATTCATAAGAACATGAACATGATCATCAAAAATTCAAGAATTATATGAACACATAAAATCATGGAATTTTGATATATGCTATTGTAAATGGATTAGAACAACCATTACACCAACTAAAATAAGTTTTATAACACCAAAACAATTTAGGGTAATGTTTCTAGTCCATTTCCATCAGCAAAAGTCGAGATTCTGCATTCTTTCGATCCTACTCGTCGAGTGCATGAACTGACTCGTCGAGTAGGTTGAAGTTTGCCTTGGACTCGTCGAGTCCCCCCAATGGACTCGGCGAGTCCACCTTGCTGACAGCAACGATTTCGACTTTTTTTCACTATTTTGCATCAAGTATCAAACAAGCAAGCCTAGGCTCTGATACCACTGTTGGGTTTTAAGCAATCTAACACTTCCTAAGTGTGCATGCAACCCTAATAAACCTTGGATCTATGTTTGTCTAAATACATGCAAAATAATAATTTTCCAAGGTTTATAACCTATCTAACATGGCATGGGGAACATTTCAACATAAAAGAGTTAGAAGAGATTACATACCTTTTGGTGAGTTTGGTTCTAAGGAGTTTGAGGGCCAAGCACCAATAGTGTGAAGGCCTCAAATGGAATCACAAACACCACAAACTCTTGGAAAAACTTTGATGAGAGTATACACCTTGTATAAATCGGCCACACACATGCACACACACACTAGTTCACTAGTTTTCTCTTAGGCTCCATTTCATGCTCCATAAGCATGCTTATATAGTGTGCATGGTTAGGGTGAAACCCTAATAACCCATGTCTTTTCCTTTTCCAAGGATCCATGGGTTAAAAGCTCCATGGATCATCCATGGACTTCCACATAAGCCTAGCCCATTAACAAATGAGTATTAGCCCACACTATATAAAACAAATAGCCCATAATTTAATTAGTATTCCTTTTAATCTCTAAATTAATTTATAATTAATTTAAGACTAAAACTAATTAAATAACGTAACTTCATATTAATATATTATAACTCATAATATATTAATAAACATATGTGTATAACTCTCATAAAATTATCCATAATAGCTTGGATGAGATGCAACCCAAATGGACCATGCCGGTCGGGTCAAGTATATACCAAATAAGTTATGGACTTAGACACCTTATCCAACAATGAGCTACCCTACATGGTCTTTACCTAGGACTACCATGGGCTACCCCACATGGTCTTACATCCAATTGTATGGGCTACCCCACATGGTCTTTACCTAGGACTTCCATGAGCTACCCCACATGGTCTTACATCCAATGTGATGGGCTTCCCCCCGGGGTCTTCATGCAAAACACACAATCACATATCATATCAATTCATAGAATGGCTAACATATATATAATAATCACATAATGGGTCGGCCTTGGTGCCTTAGACCCATAGGTATGGTGAGAAGACTCACCTCTATCTACTGAATACAAAAGATGCTCTCCTAACACCCTACAACCTCCCGTGCTGAATAATAATATTAGATAATGTGAGGACTTTGATTACCCAAGGGAAACCCAACTCCCAACCCTTCCATAAGGCCCAATTATTCATCGCTTGCTAATGGGCCCAAAGTCCAAGTCCAAAATTCTTAATGGGCCTCTTAGCCCAATAAAGCCCAATCAATATATCAATGGCCCACAACAAATAGTATGACTCATAATTCCCAGAATACACCATGCCAAATAATCAAATGAGGCTCAAATAGTTCAAAGGCCCCAAACAGATTCAACCCATCTGCAATGCGTACGCTCGGCGTACCATCCTGGTACGTGCAGCGTACTGGGACTTGGGACTTCGCGCGGTGTGCACTGGGTTACACCCAGCGTACAACCAGTTTAAGCACGTTCTCTACTAAGCACTTAATACTCATTTCCTTTACATCTAAAAGTCAGATCTAAGTCTGTTAAGATGTCCTAAGGCATAAAGTTGGCAACTTTATGCCTTTGCATGCCTCATAAACACCCAACACCTCCATTAACACTTTCCAAGGTCTTTAACCCATGCATGAGGCCAAAACTGCCATCAAGACTCAATTTTTATGATACTAAAGGACAACAGGACCTCAGATCTACCACTCCCACCTTCTGGAGTTTCTCAACTCACAAATGGAGGTCTAAAATTAACCAAAAGGGACAAGGTAGAAAACCCTAACTAAATCTAGAGATTTAAGATGAAAGATCCAATCTTTTTACCACCAGAAGCTTTAAATGATGACTATGATGCAGAATCTTGAAGCACCAACTCGTTCCAAGCTTGGTTAACCAACTCTTCTTCTTGGAATGAACACTAAAAGGGCCACAAATGCATGTTTTAAAGCTCGAAATGGTCTCACAAGTTTCTCTAGAGTGTAAGGATGTTCTAAGGTTGTAGAGGCTCTCTATGGGTTAAGTCCAAGGGACTTAAGGTCTCTTAAAAAGGCCTCATATCTGAAAATTAGGGTTTTGGACCCACACGTACACCCAGTTTACGGTTGGTACGCCCAGCCTACCTCCAGCTCCCCCCGCGACCATCCATGCATAGTATGCTAAGCGTACACTTAAGTACGCCCAACGTACTTAAAGGAACAATTATGCTAAAAAAAAGTCATTATTGATGGTTTCAAGACATACCAAATTTAGGGTGTTACAACTCTCCCCTCACTTGGACTAGACTTTGTCCTCGAAGTCCGTAACTATAAACATTTCGGGATAATGCTCTTACATCTCCTCGTCTAGCTCCCAAGTTCATTCGGAGCCCTTCCAGTGTTGTCATTGTACCTTTACCAACTTCACTTCTTTGTTCCGAAGACCCTACATCTTCCTATCTATGATGGCGACCGGCTTCGTGACATAGTTTCAGGCTCCCATCTGTAACACCTCAATTTTCATATATAGATTATATAACAAATAATCGTTCCAACATCTTCCAAGATCAATTAAGCACTTACTTATAGACTAAACTACATCGGAAAAAAAAATAAAACAAAGTCTTCAACTAAACAACGTCGGGTGTTACGTCTTTGCGGAATTCCTCTGTCGACTTCTGGATCAATCATTCTCCTTGAAATTTTTTCTGCCACTTGCTAAATTGTTTCCTAGTTGCGCACATTTAAAGTATCTAAATGGGTAAGCCTAGGGCCTAGTGAGTTCGTGTTGCACATACATGTTCATCACTTAAAAAAAACAATAGTTTAATCATATGTGCTCAATAAATCATACAACAAATATATCACCCAATGACATAATTTAGGAGAACGATTAATTATCCAGAGAAAGAACCAAATATTCATTTCCCTTCTCCTTGAGACAACTAATCATCCATTGTACTCAAGTATTTTAAATATCCAAAGAAATGAGTATAAATCTCAATTCCCATCCCCGCTGATCACACACATCCGTCATGCTCACGGCGATTAAACACCCCACCCGTTCCCACTAAACAAGTCCAAAAAGACACACACACACACACACACAGTCGACAACAATTCCAAAATAACATTTGCACACAACCATACTTATCATAAAACATATCATAAATAAATAAATAAATAAAAACCACATAATAAACACATGACAAACATTTATGTGCGAGCAACCACAGAACACGAAAAACTCACCTTGATGTCATTAGGTCTTAACCGGATTTTGTCACGCTACATGCAGACATGCACCCTACGTTTAACCAACATGTTTTCTAAGGTTGTAATTCTAGAAAACATCCTACGTGTTTGTTTGGGTTCCATCACACATATGTCTCCTTTGGCCAACCAATAATTATTCCATCATATAAAACAGTATGTGCATAACAACTTTAATAAAAATATATTATTATCTTTTTCTTCATTTTCTTTTCATGTCGTCATTCCCATTTGATGAAGTTTTACCCGCAAAAAATTTAATACTTAAATATCAAAATAACTAAACCTTAAAACAAAGACTTTGTTTGAATAATAACAATAAGTTATATTAACATCAATATAAAGTAGCAAATTTAAAATAACAACCATTTATGTGATGTTGTACAAAACTAAAAATTATCAAATTATAAAAACTGGAGGGGCTATTTTTATATCTTTTGTTATGATACACAAGTAACACATTTGTTACCTATTTGTGAAAACTAAAATTGCCAACTTATCAACAATAGTGGGACCATTTATGTAAATATCATTTTTATCATTTGAAACATTAAGAAAACCGTTTCTACAAAATATCCATATTCTTTTCTTCTTTACCCGAACAATAAAAACGTTTTCGACCATTTTATCATAGTAAAACTTAAAAACTGTTGTCAAATAAAATTTATAAAACCACCGTTAATGATCTCCATTTCATACTAACATATTTATATACTAAATCTTGAATAACTTATTATAAAGCAAGTTTAAATTCACCATTTCTTTTAACAAAACATAACATTTGTTTTTCACCAAATTCGATTATTCCTTGGCCAAAAAGAGACATAGGATTGAACCAAAATACATACTAAAATCCTATAAACCCACTCAAGCAACTTAATCAAACTCAAATCGAAGAGACATACCTTAATTTCTAAAATAGCTTTGAAAACCTTCACGAACTTCAAACCCCGATTTCTCTTTTGTTTCCCCAACCTTTCTTGCACTTTATTGTGGGCATTACACTCTATTTCTCATGGCTTTTATAATGCCCAAGTTTGTAACCTTTCTAGTTAACCCAAAAGTCCAAATTTATGACACTAATAAAAGTGATGGGTTTTGGTATTAAAATTCCATAATTTCTCTATTTGCTCCTACTTAATCACCATTATATTATTTTAATAATATAGTCAAATTATATATATTTATACATTTTTTTTAGTTTGAGTTATCATACCATCCACCTAAAGGTCATCCAAGGAAACAACTGCGCACTCATCAGCAACACACTTCCGGAGCTGAGACACGTGGAAGGTGTTGTGGATCTGTCTAAGCTCCTCTAGCAGCTCCAAACCATATGTCACCTCGCACACTCGGTCTGTTATCCTGTAAAGACCTATGAACCAAGGCCCCAACTTGCCCTTCTTTCGGAACCTGATAATCCCTTTCCAGGGCGACACTTTCAACAATACGAAATCCGCCACCTGAAACTCGAGGTCCGAACGCCGTCGGTCAGCATAACTCTTCTGATGACTCTGTGCGAATCGTAACCAATCATGAACCAACCGAATCAATCTGGTAGTCTTGAGCACTACATCAGTGTTCCCTATGACCCGATGCCCAACCTCGGCCCAACACACTAGGGTCCTGCACCTTCGACCGTATAACATCTCGAATGGATCTCGATCAATACTAGCATGATAACTATACACAGTTTAAGATTTACACTAGAAAATCACGTTGCATCTAATCATGGCTACAACAAGAAGCAACACAACTAGATACAACAAGAAGGGGGGGTGGTGTTGATGCTTCTTAACGGCATTGAGGATGCTCCATCTCAGCAACAACGAGATGCAACATGCCCCATACCTTATACTCTTAGGTGTGGACAACAAGGTGCAACATCAAGTTGTGCCACCTCACATGCCACATAAGCAAGTGATGTCATAATACCAAGTGGGGAAATAAGCAACAAGATTCAACACCAACTTTTTTGAAAATAAGTATGTTTTATTTTTTATTTTTTTTCGAAATTGGTTTTTTTTTTTTTTTTTTTACTTTTTCGTGTTTTTTACTTTTTTTTTTCTTTTTCCATTTTTTTAATCACTAACATGAATATATTTTTTTAAAAAAAAAATTTGAAAAAAAAAGACATAATATTTAAAATCTAAAATTACGATTACAATTAAAAAAAACATAATTTTCAATCTAATATTATAACTAAAATATCATTCAGATTACTACTAAAACCACATAAGAATCATAATTAACCCAAATATTTCTTCCTAATTTGTTCCTTCACCGCTTGTAGCACGGCTAGATCAGCAGGCGTCAAACCCTCCTCGCTCGTCCGAAGAATTGACAACTGATGTGTCATTAGTTCCCTCTATTTTTGCTCCTGCTTCTCTCGTGTCTGCCTTTACAGGAACTCCAAATAACGACGTTTCAACTTATTTTTTTTCTTTTATTTATAAATTGTGCTCGTCGAATTTCGCTCTTATTTCCGCCGCATCTTTTGCTCTCGTCTCCACCTCCTCCGCATGTCTTGCAGCGCGCCTCGCTTTGTCACATCCGGCGGTCGTCGTGGTGGGGTTATCTTTTTGATATCATCTAGGATCTCATCATCGTCGACGCTTAGGTTGATTTTAGTTCGTGCGTCCGACACGTTTACCGAGCTAGAATTGCGAGACCTTTTGGATTGAACCTTCGACGATGTAGGCGTTTTATTCCACTTTGGATCCGTTCGCAACAATTACAATGATTTTTCAAAGTAAAAAACATGACCCATTTCGATCGGATATAGTTCCTTAGCAGATTTGAACAAATCGAAGTCGTTGGTTCCGCTTTGTTGTTGCGCCTCAAGTCGGTTGTAAATATCGTTGAATTTGCTGCACCGCTTAGTTATCATAACCCATTTGCTTCTCAACATGTCATTGTGGCGATACGGAACATTACCCTAAGTTGTTTTTGAACTTATAAACTTGTTTTTTGATGTGGTAATGTTCATGCTAATCCATTTTTCAAAGATAGTTGTCAATAGATTCATGTTTTGTATTAGTTTAAAGGTTAGACTAATTACATAAACAAGTTTGATTTGAATTATCTTGTTCTTATGAGTTGCTTAGATTAATAGAAAAGTTAATTGAAATAGTTGTTTTCAATCCATTTTAATCTAAGAGTTGAGTATAAAATGTGTTTGTGTAACTTGTCCTCAAGTTACATGAAGAGTCACATTAAAGACTCATAAAACTCATAAAATTGGCAAAGGTTACAAAAAATGAAGAGTCTAGTTTTAATTAATTGGAGTTATGACTCCATAATTTGTCCTCAAGTTATGGAGGACCAAGAGTCTCTTCATTAAATAAAAAAGATAAAAAAAAAAGTGTAACCTTAATTAATTCCATAAGTTATAAAATAAAGAAAAGTTAATTCTTTTATTAGTTTAAAGTCTTCCATAAGTTATGGAACTTGAAGAGTTTTTGGATTAAAACTACTTTAAACACATAAGTTATGGAATTAATTAGTTTTGAATAGTTTCAAAACTTTCCCTCAAGTTTTGAAATTTGTAAAGTTTTCTCTTATGAATACTTTAATTCCAAGTTAGCCCTTAGAATTTTAAAAGTTAAAATTCAACCCTTATACTTTATAATATTATAAGTTAATAATATATATATGTATAAGAGTAAAGTCGGTCTTACCGCTAGTACGCCTCATTCATGAAGCCGGTCTATAAGGTGGGTATAAGGTTGTTGCCTATAAAATGGCAACTTAATGGGTGTCCACTCTCACCCACCGCTTGCTTGACTGGTGGAGGGTCGTTAGCCGAACGGGTTTGACAGGACTATAATTCTCCCTTCATTAAAAGTATTAATGATAAATACTAAGTAACTAAACTCTTAATAATACCCAATCTTAGTTACTTAGGAAAATGTGAATAAGGTGCTAATCCATGAAATTACACTTTGCACTTTGTCTAAGTCGTTAGTGGAGCGTGTGTGGTTAACCGGCACACTAACTTGGACTTAACAAGGTAGGTAAAGGGTGACTTAATATTTATCATAGTATCGATGGAGCGTGTGTGATTAACCGGCACATCGATTGAGGGGTAATTTATTAAGGGTACCAAGTAATTTGCATGGTTACTTCACACCTTGTTTTGTAATCCTCGGCATCCCAGTCACAAAACCTGAAGGGCACACTCGAGATTGAAACATGCCATTGAACAGTTCAATGAATCTCAAAAGATCTAGGAGTTTCAAATCCAATTAAAACCTAATAATACATTTCGTTTATCTTGGTGGAAATTGGTGAATCGTCATTCACCTACCTTCAAATATTTTATAGCTTAGATTACGGCATACCTCTTCTAAGTTATAAAATAGTTTGTTGGGTCCTAGCCTTAATATTTCATATTGGGTGTCATATTAAGGACTTTAAGATCAACTATCTTGAATATCTCCCAAAACATGTCTGGTTTAGACATTTATGATCTTCCCAAATCTCTTGAAACAAGCTTTCCTAAATGAAGATGATGTTCCAATGGAAATCATACTTCTTTCACCTCCTCCAATTATTCTCCCTACCCCACAAGTTCTTGAAAAGTTTAAGGTCACTCGAGCCCTATTGGCAAGTAAAGGTCTTGGTGTGGTCACATCTTGGAAATGTAGTCACATATTGACAAGCCGGGAGAGAAGGGTGTCAAAGTCTTGAGAAAGTTGGTGGTTCAACTACTTTCTAAGTCACATAGTGAGTTCTTTTGGAACACCTATGAAAAAAACTATGACAAGACCCTTAATGATCTTATTTATTTGTTAAGATCAACTTCCTCAAAACTTGATGGACATTGATAATAGTGACACAGGAAATACAGAAAAAGCATTCTCTTCCCAAGGAAAGGGAGTGACCATAGTCAACTAGGTTGACCAAATGGTAAAGAGAAAAGGCTAAGTCTGTAATAGTCCCATGTACCATTATCAAAGGGTCCATATGTTTATATTGCCAAAGGAAGGGTCATTAGTTGCGAAGCTACCAAATTTACCTAAGGATGTTAAATTTAATAAGTTTGACTCTACTTCAGGTAAAGTCCACTAATCTAAATCTGTTAAGTTTCTATTCTGAGATTCCTGATACATGATGTGATTGGGTCACATGGTAATGTTTTAAGAATCAAAGAAAAGTAAAGGAACTTAAAGAAAGAATATGCTGAATCTGATCGCATAGATGGATTTCTATCGCACAGTTTGAAAGTCGGACTCTTGAGCTAATTCTTAGGAGTTATGAGATGTTGCTTAGGTATAGATAACAACAAGGTTTTCATGTGGATTGTAAGGATAAGTTTTTCCGCATAGTTTTAAAATAAAAGAAAATTTTTTGATTTTATTTATTTTAAAATATCCTTACAATGGCATTTAAGGAAAAATTGTTGCTTATATGATTCCATTAATAGCAAGAGTGGAAATATGAAATTGATTCCTTCATTTGTGGTAATGTCTAAATTTACCAAATAAGGAAAGATTCTCATCATCCAAAGTCTCAATTGGACCGGGACTTGGAATCATGCAAGTTGTATAGCATGATGAATGAGAACTTTCAAGTATTGGAAAAATTAAGACCAATTACTTGTTCACATGGATGTGTGAGTCAAGTAATGGACTAAGGGATCGAGTACATAGTCATGTGCACTGATTAAGTCCACCACAAAAGATATAAGGCTATTCGTCATAGTTTACTAAAGCTCAGTAAATATGCTTATACTTACAAGCTTAAGTGTAACTCTGAGACGTTGGAAAAAGGTTCCAATGCATGGCAGAGCGAATAAGAAGAATCAAATTAGGCAGAAGGATAAAAGTTTCTCATATCTGAAAAGATGGGAGAGTACTTTAGTATCAGTTTTGTGATCATCTTAATGATTAAGAAACCATATCAAAATTAGTTCTCTAAGGAAGTCTTAGTGCATTCTTATGACTAAGAAGAAGGGATCTTGAATTGTTGAAATGGTTAAATCAAGAAGATGAGTCATACTTCGTTCCAATACAAGTCTTAGAGTCATACTCCAAGATTGTAATTTGAGTGACATGTCTTAAAGAGGGTTTAAAACACTTGTCAAATGTAAGAGTAAAAGTTTTCTACTCTTGTACGTTTGAAATTGGTAAGTTGTGATGTTTTGGATAAAACAAAGACCAACTTCGGCCAATTGTGTGAGGTGTTTGTCTTGATTAGAATCCACACTATCTCTTGGATGTTTGACAAGGGAGTCTTATAGGTCAAGAGGACAATGGGAGTCTTGAAGGTCTTGAAAGTCTCAAGAACTAATCAAGAATAAAACCTAAAGTTCTTCACTAGCACACGACTTCAGGTTTATAACCTATCGTGTTGACATATTCTGTGCCCATTCCAATCAAAGTTGGCTTTGCATATGAGTTCTTAGAATTCTCAATTGGTTGCACAACAACTTGGAAGCAATGGCAGGCCCTTGAGCTGCCAGGTGGCAAGAAATTAAGATTGAGTTCAATCCATATGGTTTTGGATTTGTCATTATCTTTGTCTTGTGACTATGGTTTTGACAATTCACATGGATTAGAACACATACACCATTAAATCTAAGTGTCATAAGGTTTCTCTCCAATTCATGAAAATGATGGTGAGGAAACACTTTCACTAAGTAGGTTTTAGTTAGATAGCAATTGTGATATTTGCATTCTCAAAGTCATTAGTGGAGCGTGTGTGGTTTACCGGCACACTAACCTGGACTTGTGAGAAGTGGCAAAAAGGTCTAACCATTATGATTACGGCATCCCTCTTCATAATTGTTTAGACACACATGTGAGCTATCTAAGAGAGGTGTATGATATTGATAAAGTCTTATCAAGGAAATCTAGTATCAGAAATTTGAACTTTGGTAAGAAAGTCAATAAAGTATTGATTTCTAGAAGTCCAACTGATTTCTGAGTACATGTCAAAGCTAGTGGGAGCATAAGTGTTATGCTAATAATCATCATGTTAGTGGGAGCATGATAATTATGATAAAGATTGCAAGTTAGCAATGTTAATTATAGAAAACAAAAGGTTTCAATTGGGAAAAGGTTGTTTTGCTATAATTAAGGGAGAGGAAATTATACTTCATCTCAAATCTATAAGCTTAGATCGTGAGGTTTTAATCATTTAGTCAAGGAAATATATATGAATTTCATGTTCGAATAGCTCAACATAAGGAAATTATGTATATGAGTCCATTATTTGCGTTTTAAAATTCGATTATGATTATGGCATCCCTTTTCATAATCTGAATTATGAGAACTTGGCAAATAGAAATGGAAATGTTATAGCAAAAGACTGGTTTAGTCTTTATGTGAGACATCATGAATCGTGTCCCATATGCTTCGGATATAGGATCGATTACATGTGCTATATTCATCCTTTATAAAATTTTCCAAATGCCTGGGGCATTAAGAAAGGAAAAGGTTTAGAACTGGATATGACTAAAAGGATTAAACAATTGTCGAGGACAATCTAAGGTTTACCAAAGATTGGTTGCTCACGGACAGTTAGAAGTATAGTGATAATTCTGGAAGGACCATATTGACATAATCTGTAAGGAGGGAACTCTTGTTCAGAAATGATAGTCAAAATGAATCTGGAAATGTTTCAAAGTCAGAAATTTCAATCTGTGTAAGATTAAGGAAACTTAAAGAAAGAAGGATGTTTCCAAGGAATTGATCTCCTTTGGAATACTCTGTAATGATTGTTGCCAAGTCTTTGTGAATTTGTGCATAATCGTTACAAGAGGATCAATGCATATAAGTTTAGAATCTAACATATTTCAGTAAATGACATGAATTTGGAATTCTTGTATTTACAGTAAGGATTTGGGAGTGTGAAAAGAGAATCATTGAAGTTATGTTCAATTGATCTAGCTCACAAAGTAAAGATCATAGACAAACATGGTATGCATACTTGGTGTATGGCATGACTAGTGTTTAGAAAACATAGTGTACATGCTTGGAGCATGGGACAACTATTGTTTTAAATTCAAGAATAATGTTGATAGCTGAAACAGTATACAATGAATAATGTGTAATCATATGGTGATAAATAAAAGGTGTTTTATTTATATTCATAAGTTCTGAGACCATATTGGATTCAATTATTATTGTGTTTCACTTTGCATGTTTTGACTTCCCGAATAAACTAGGTTATTCTTTCGGAATGACTAAGTTATTCAAACCATCCACAGTCGGTCATATGTTGGAAGTAGATATGAATTAAGACTATCATGGGTTGGCTTGTATAGGTCTAAGTTGTTGGACAAAGGGCTACAACACTCATGAGTGCTCATAAGTTCTGAGTATTGGATTCAACCCGTGCTCATTGGAATCACTTCATGGATTTTATCACGAGTGATCATGAGACGATAATATCTTATATTCTTCAAACCTAGAGATATGAGTTGTTACTATGAGTTGGTTGTACATTGATTGCACGAAACTGCATTTGGTAACTTGGTGCTAAAAAACATTGCTTTTGTGTATGATTCAACAAGTAGTAGAACAAGCCATATGAGTCGAAGTTTATCCATTCCTTTTACCTTCGGGATAAAAGCGATATCTGTGGGCCCCTCGATGATTTGATGATGACAAATGGAAGTGCTCGGTCGGGCCAAGACTGATTTGATTTGTTCAATTAGTCAGTCGTCATAAATCGGAAATCGGGAAAAAACTTATGATCCCTTATCTAATGGACAAGTCATTAACAAAGGTCAGAGTTCATCTACAAGGTCAGAGTTCGACAGAAGCTTTTGAGAGCTACGATTGCTAGTTGGTTCCTGAAGTCATACGCAATAATAGTTTTTGACTTATCCAAGTGGGAGACTGTTGGATTAATGTCTAAGTTCATAACTATAATTGGTAAGACTTGACCCGACTTGGCATGGTCCATTTGGGTTGCATACCATCATGCACTTGGATAGACTAAATGAGAGAAATAAGACACTTATGGTTATTAATATATTATAAGTTCTAGTATATTAATAATAAGAATAATGAGATTATTTAATTAGTATTGATCAAGAATTAATCTAGCATTAATTGAGTGATCAAAAGAAGACTAATTAAATATATGGGTTGATTGTGTAAATCATCCATACTTGTATAGTGGGCTTATGCTCCATGGATGCTCCATGGTGTATTTGAACCCATGGATCCAAGGAAATGGAAAGTCATGACAATTAGGGTTTACCCTAATTGTATAACTATATAAGCATCTTACTCTTGAGGAAAATCGGCCACTAGTGAGAATAAGAAAGGGCTAGCCGATTTCATGAAGTGTAAAATTCTCTCTAAGTCATTCTAAGTGTTTTTGATGATTGTGAACCATTTGAGGTGTCACACTTGGGGCACTAGGCACTCAAGCTTCATGAAGACAAGCACCATTAAAGAGGTATGTATTCTATCTTGTTATATTGATAGTTTTGTATGCTAGATTAGGATAATACCTTGGATGTTCATATTTGCATGTATAATAGAGAGAACATAGATCCAAGGTAATTAGGGTTGCATATACACTTAGGAGTGTTAGAATGCTCATAACCCAACACATTCGACCTTAGGGAAGATGACACATGCGAGTCTTGTCTATTTGGAAAGATAACTAAGTTACCCTTCGCTTGTACGTGCGAAATGGGTGAGGGTCTATTGGACCTCATACATACCGATGTATGTGGACTGTTTAGATCTACCACGAAGGATGGAAACCGCTTCTACGTGACTTTTATCGATGACTATAGTAGATATGGGTATATCTACTTAATCAAGCAAAAGTCAGAAACTTTTGAAAAGTTCAAAGAGTTCAAGAATGAAGTGGAGAATCAATTGGGCAGGAAAATCAAGATGCTTCGATCCGATCGAGGAGGAGAGTACCTAAGTCTTGAATTCCACGATTATCTCAAGGAGTGTGGAATAGTTTCACAATTGACGCCACCTAGGACACCGCAATTGAATGGTGTGGCAGAAAGGCGTAATGGAACCTTGTTGGACATGGTTCGCTCTATGATGAGTTGTGCTTCGCTATCTATCTCTTTTTAGGGGCATGCCTTAGAGACTGCTGCCCACATCCTTAACCGAGTCCCTCCTAAGAAGGTTGCCAAAACACCTCACGAGATGTGGACGGGGAAAGCTCCCTCGTTGGCACATATCAAGGTTTGGGGTTGCGAGGTTTTCATAAGACGATAAACTCATGACAAGCTCGAACCTCGTAGTGAGCGATGTATTTTCATCGGCTACCCGCAGAAATCCTTTGGATATCTCTTCTATAGACCGAAGGACAATGTTTTCTTTGTTGCGAGGAGAAGAGTTTTCCGAAAGCAAGAAGTCATAGGCCAAGGAGACAGTCGGAGGCAAATCGAGCTTGAAGAAATTCAAGAGTCGATAGATGAAGGAACCTCTACCGCTGGCGCTCAACCCGAGGAGGAAACTCCGGTTGAACCGATTGACATATCATTACCTCTTAGACGTTCCGAAAGAGTTAGAGTTCAACCCCAGTTGTATGGTTTTCATATTACTACCGAAGGGGACACATATATTAGTGATAGTATACTAATAAACCTTGATGAACCTAATAGCTATAAGGAAGCCATGGCAGGCCCGGAGTCTGCAAAATGGAAAGAGGCAATGGATAGCGAGATCCAATCCATGTATGATAACCAAGTTTGGAATTTGGTTGATAATGTACCCGGACGTAAGACCGTTGGGTGCAAATGGATCTTCAAGAAGAAGACCGACGTGGATGGAAAAGTACATACGTATAAGGCGCGATTGGTTGCGAAGAGCTTTAGTCAAACTCCCGGAGTTGATTATGATGAGACCTTCTCACCGGTTGCGAAGATAATTTCTATTAGAGTGATGCTAGCAATTACTGCATTTCATGATTATGAGATTTGGCAAATGGATGTCAAGACCGCTTTCCTTAACGGGAAGTTGGCTGAGGATGTTTACATGGCTCAGCCAGAGGGGTTTGTGGATCCGAAGCGTCCGAATAGAGTGTGTAAGCTTGAGAAGTCCATTTATGGACTTAAGCAAGCGTCTCGCAGATGGAATCTTTGCTTCGATGAGAAAGTCAAAGAGTTTGGATTTGTACGAAGCGAAGATGAATCATGTGTATATGTCAAAGCCAGTGGGAGTATAGGAAGCTACCTCGTTCTATATGTCGACAACATATTACTCATAGGAAACGATGTCCCGACTCTGCAGGAAGTTAAGTCCTAGCTCGGGAAGTGCTTCGCTATGAAGGACCTCGGAGAGGCTTCCTATATTTTGGGAATAAGGATAGTAAGAGAAAGAAGTAAGAGACTAATATGACTTAGTCAGAACACTTACTTAGAGAAGATACTAAAATGATTTAGTATGGAAAATCGAAGAAGGGAGAATTACCGATACAAAGTAATGCCAAGTTGAGTAAGACTCAAAGTCCGAGTACCGGAGCTGAGATAGCTGAAATGAGCCGAGTTCCATACGCTTCCGCAGTTGGCTCGATCATGTACGCTATGACTTGTACTCGCCCTGATGTAGCCTTTGCTTTGAGCATGGGTAGTAGATATCAAGGGAACCCTGGCAGAGCCCATTGGATTGCGGTGAAGAATATTCTTAAGTACCTTCGGAGGACGAAGGAATGGTTCTTAATCCTTGGAGGGAGTGATGACTTGAAGGTGCGAGAGTATAGTAACACCAGCTTTCAGACAGACACGGACAACTACTGTTCGCAGTCGGGATGGGTCTTTACCCTGAATGGAGGAGCAGTGACTTGGAAAAGTTCCAAGCAGGAAACCGTAGCTGATTCAACGTGCGAATCAGAGTACATTGCAGCGAGAGAAGCGTCGAAGGAGGCAATATGGTTGAAGAGCTTCATTGGTGATGTTGGAGTTGTACCTGCCATAAATGAGCCCATGCAGATTTTCTGTGATAATGAAGGAGCGGTTGCCTTGACCTAGGAACCGAGAGATCATGGCAGATCATGACATATCGACAGAAAATATCATTTTATTAGACATCGTGTAGAAGAAGGAAAACTCGTAGTGAAGAGGATATCATCAGAAGATAACCCAACAGATCCGCTTACGAAGGGACTGAGTAGGGTTAAGAACTTGCAGCATGCTAGGAGTATTGGGCTGAAGGATGATATTAACATAGATTAGATAGTATTAGAAACATGTAATAGATAAATGTAATTAACATTTTATGATTAAATAAAGGAGTTTTATTTATAAGTAATGTTACTGTCTTATGTTAATTGTTTAACTATTGTTTCACTTTGCATGTTTTGACTTCCAGAATAATTGAGTTTATTAAGAATAATCGAATGATTCAAATTGTCCACAATCGTTCATATGATGGAAGTAGATATGAATGCAGATTGTCATGAATAGGTGTGTAGATTGTCTAAATGGTATTAGACATAGCAAAAGATTGCCGCAATGTTCATGAGTGCTTATGAACTAGTTTTCAGCATTGGAACAAACCCGCGCTTGCTGGAATCACCTCATGGAATGTGATAAAAAGGGTGATCGCAAGACAATAATTTCATATAGTCTTAAAACCTAGATATATGGTTTGTTATTTGTTAATTGATTGTACATTGATAATGCGAAACCGAATTGGTAACTCGATGTTATAAAACACATTGTTGTGTATAGTTGATTAATGAATAAGTAAATGCATATAAGTCGAAGTTTATCTGCAACTTTTATCCTAAGAAGGAAAAAGCGATATCTCGGCCGCTCGATGATTTGATTTGACTTATGTGTCGGGCCCGGTCAGAACTGAATTGATGTGTTCGATTAAGTTCTATGTCAAATAAATCGGAGATCGAGAAACCAAATGCTAGACTAATTATTCCATAAAATTGTCAGCATGATATCTAACAGAGGACTGTACGATCCCTTATCTAAAGGACAAGATTGATTAGATCAGAGTTTGACAGCGCCTTTGAGAGATACGATTGCAAATCAGATTGTACCTGTGCATATAGTTACTAGACTTATCCAAGTGGGAGACTGTTGGAATAGTGTCTAAGGCTACAACTATATAAGGCAAGTATTTGACCCGATTGTGCATGGTCCTTTTGGGTTGCCTTCACCATAGCAACTTGACAGGATGATTTATTATGAGATAATAGATATTATTAATATATTATGACAATAATATAAGGAATAATAATATTGTTATTTGATTAATATAAGTTATAGATTAATTAGTATTAATTTGGTGACTTAAAGAGATTAATTAAATAAGAGGGTATAAACTGTCAATTGTTTGATAGTTACACTTTGGGCTATGAATCCTTAAGAGATAGGGTATGGACGATTTCTAGGGCTAGGATAAGCCTCAAATCGTCCAAGGCATATCTAAGGAAAGGATTAGGATTGCTTAGAGTCTAAGTTATCCAATTAGGGTTTAAGAGTGAAACCCTAGGAGCCTTACAAGTATAAATAGACCCTTGGGATAGGGAAATTGGCACCTCTTCTACAGCAAGGAAACCCTGGCCAATTTCCTCATCTCTCTTCTGTCTCAAATCATTCTCTTTGCTAGTTGGTGTTTGTAAGCCATTAGAGTAGTGACAATTGTGACTCTAAAGCTCCAATAACAAGAAGATCAAACAAGTGTTTCAAGGTATGCTTCTAACTCTGGTTTTGTATTGTTCTTATACTTAATTAGTCATTAGAAGTCTTGGATTCAATGCATGTTTAATTAGAGAAACCTAGATCCAAGCATTAGGGTTTGTATGTGCACATAGGAACGTTCATATGACCAAAACCCATCAGGAAAATGCATGTAGCATAATGACCCGTGGAAAAATTATAGCTACGGATTAGCTACGGAATCGTCACGGAATAGCTACAGAACTTTTCGTAGCTAAAATAGCTACAAAATAGCCACAGAAATAAGTAGCTACAAATTTCCTACATAATAGCTACAGAAATGAATACCTACGGAATAGCTACGGATCCAAATGGCTACAGAATAGCTACGAAATTGCTATGAAAATATATAGCTACGAAATTGTTACGGCTCACATTACCTATGGATTTTCCGTAGGTAATCTGTAGGTAATTACTTTTAATTTAAAATTTAAAAAAAAAAAGCAAAATTTTATAAAAAATCCAGTTTTCTTGTTCAAAATATTGAAAAAACTCATTACATTAACCTAATAATAATATTGAAATTCAACCAAAAAAAAAATAACATTACAATAAACCTAATAAACCTAAAAAAAAGTATCAAATACAGATACATATTACTAATGAACATTGTCTAATAATACAGTAAATGTGTCTAATAATACACATTAAATGTGTCAACTACAAATGCTTATTTAAATGCTTACACACATAAATTTGAGAATTATATGGTGGATTGCTTGGCAAATTACCGAGTAAGTTGAATCGATAAAGGCCGACAAGTGTTCTTTAATTTGGGTTTTGAATCATATTGTTCCTGTTTCAACACACCATAATCAATGATCACAAAAAATACAAATATAGCAATATACTTTCATTTACTTTTTTAATATAGCCATAGTTATTAACATTTTTGAAAGTACAAAGTTATAAGTAAGACCAAATAAGAGTAAGATGTCATAATAAACATCCATATCTTGCATTTAACTACCTCAAAAATAAAAACACATTTCCTTCTAATAATCGACTCCTTCATCATGTTGTTGAATCACTACAATAATTAACTCATTCATCATTTTGTCATCACTAGAAGTCTAGAAGTTGGCTACCAATACAATGATCTATAATCCATAATAAAGATAGAAATTAAAGCAAATATATGCATGCACCAAGATTTAATCATTTAAAAACCACTCACCACTCTAATATGCCATTCGTGGCTACCAAAATCTTTGAAAGATGCTACATCTAGTTCCCAAAAATAACATATTTGTATCAATTATTTAATAGTAGTAAAATAAAAGGAAAGTGTGTTTAAAGAAATATGAACTTACAATGAAATACATGGTCCATTAACTGTTCAAATCATAACCTTACAATTCATCCCCAACTCCAAATCAGCCACCGTTAGGCCCAAATTTTCAATTATCCAAAATTGAAAATCCAAAACTGAAGTGAAACTCGTAAAATAATGGAAAAATCAATGCAATTTGATAAAATTTGCAACAAAAACTAAAGGAAATATGAAAAAAAAATTGTCTTTTTCACCTGCAAATCGATCTTGGAGAGCTACAATGGTGATTTACTTGCTTCACCTGCAAATCAAGCCCGATGGGTGGAAATGTGTGACAACCCGATATTTCGAGATAATGTAATGTAACACAAGTCAAATTTAGGTCAAAATAGAACATTCCTAAAAATTTATATGGGTTAAATAAAGTGGTAGGAATCGTAACAAGGTTTTCATACATATAAAGAACACAAAAATCTGAGTTATAATGAAGAAGTTATAACCATTCTAAGATTTTCGACAAAACCGACAACACCGAGTAAACGAAAAACGCAAAGTTTCAATACAATAGTTTTTAACCTTAAGTATCTAAATGAAAGTTGTAAATAACATTAAAATGTAAACGTACGTAATAAGAACGTCCAAATCTGACTTCGTATAAGGAAGTTATGATTTTTCCAAAATCCGGATATAACAGTAGACAACTAAAAACTTGAAATAGAGATCGAGAGACTTTTAGCCGAAATAACCTAAATGAGAATTGAAGGTCTCAACAATATTAGCGCAGCGGTAAAAAGTCTGACGAAAACGGACATCGGATAAAGAAGTTATGGATTTTTAACAGACTTTTCGTATCCCGGCCTGTTAAAAATAAATAATTAAAAATAAACTCAAAATTAGCCGACGAAGTCTAAACGAGAGTTGTAGAGTATATTCTCACCTACGTGTGCATATAAAAAACATCAAAAATGAAGCTCGTACACGAAAGTTACGGATTTTACAAGTTCGAGACACGGAATCTGAGACTGTCAGGCTTGCCACGACGTGGCACAGTTTGCTGCGATCCGACAAGTGACTGGGGGCGTCGAATCAATGGAAGAGGATAAGGTTGACTCACCACGATGTGGCACACCCTTTTCCACGACGTGGCACCCAAAATATGCCCCTATAAATAGATTTCAAGGGCTCCGAGTTTCATTGCTCAGCTCTCTTCTTTCTTGTGCCGAAACTCTGCGTTTAAGCCCCCGAAGCCCTCCCAAAGCCCCGGTTTTCACCTTCAAGTTCCAAAGGAAGGTTTTGTATTCCCGAGATCCCCGAGACTCCCGATTTTCCCGAGAAAAATCAACTCTTCCAAGTCGAAGTTCTGCTCGATTTTCGTCTCACTTCTTCAATCAATCATGTGAGTTCATACCCCTTATGTCACACCCCAAAACCGGAATGGCGGAAACGTTCAGGGGTGGAGCATGTCATGTTTAGTATCACAATATATGTATATAGTAAGCAAGTAATGAACAACCATTTCATTTAAAAAGAAAGTGTTTACAATGTGTGTGTTCATAAAACATAGAATTCATACATAAATAACAAAACAAGACATGAAGCTATAATGCTTCATCTTCTGAATCCCCAGCACGAGCACCTGTCTAATAGTCTCCTGAGAATACAAGTTACTTGAAAGAGTTGATCAGCAATTAAGCTGGTGAGTTCATAAGATTTTAGTGATGTGAGTAACCTGTAAAGCGTTGTGGAAAATGTATACGTAAAAGCGATGAAAGCTGTAAGTTCTGTTTTGAAAAGTTCTCCTGTTCCTCTAGAAAATCATATATTTCCCACTTGAATGAAATTTAAGTAAAATGACACTACAAGCTTTTCTATGGGTACTAAGTGGGTACAAGTTATTTATAACTCAGAGTAAACAAACAATCGATTGGGTGCGTCTGCCCTAAGCTCACAACCCAACGGGGAACAGAAAGTAAAGCGGATAGCACAAATTCCGTTGGTTGTTAGATAATTGTCATATATAACGCTGGTGTATTCACTTGTTACTCATGGAGTTATTTGTAATGGTTCCTTTATATCTAATGGAAAGTTCTTTAGGAAAACCTATATTTCTTATAGTAAAATATCGACCATATTGACTACTTTTATAATAGCTTTGTTGATACTGCTACATATAATCTGATATCGGGTAGAAAGTTAACTGAGTGAATCTGCCCTAAGTCCACAACCCAACGGGGAACAGGAGTTAAGGCGAAAAACACACATTTAACTGCCTATTGGGTATTAGTTTTATATATCAACATAGTATATAAACTAAGGTATTATAGAGTTACTCACTTAAAGTCTTTTAGAAATGTACTGACTTAATAAAATGGGTTAAGCCCTTAACTGGGAAATCTCTAGTTTGTATACCAAAAGTACTGACTTTGAAAAGTATGTTTTGTACTGGAGAAACTTGCTTCGACTTTGTGTCCTATAACCTGATCTATACATGGTACCCTTATGATGACTTAATGTATATTAAGCATAAATATATATAGAATCGGGTAGATAATAGATTGGGTGAACTTTTTCCAAGCCCACAACCCAACGAGGATAGGAAATGAAGAGAAGAGCACACATCCTATTAGCTATCAGAACCTATTGATATATATGTATCCTGTGATGTATACATTAAGTAATCATAAGTCTAGCATTATGGTGCTATCCTTTAATCGTAGCCTTCTACCAAGGCATCTTCTGTTCTGTATGAGACCCGACTGTTCCTTTGTTAATTTGTAAAAAGTATATTTTACCTAGTTTATAACTATATTGACTAAAAATAGTTCAACTTTCAAGTGGAACTGTCACTTTATGAAAGTAATGGGAAAGTAAGTACACAGATGTCGTTTATAATGACATACGGACGTACTAAATAACCTAAAAACATATTTGTTTTATTACGGTCATAATGTGAAGGCTAGAACCCCTACTAAACGCTCTCCCTGTCAAGAGATTAAGGGAACCGAACGTGACCCCTGCAAATTCTTGCAAGCCGTGTAATTCACATTAAAGTAATATGATCATGTATACCCAATATAACTATCACCTTTTGTTTAAAATAATGAGTTAGTGATTCATTGGTATAATTTGATCCTGTTTGTGTGTTCTCATGCTATAGCAACCTAACTTGTTTCTTATGTTTTGTTTCGTTCTATATCTCTTTACTACATATTTTATATGGTATTGTTTGATTCTCTTCACTGTTTGTTTGATTCTTGCATGAAATGACTCTTTGTGTTCTTCATTGTACTAGAAGTAATGAATAGCATTCTCCTAAGCTACACCTATTATAGTTTACTAATGTTCTACTTGGACTATTATTGAAAAGACTCATTTATCTACTAAGTTATGCTTGTGCTTTAAAAGCGGAGTTTTGTGTAACTATAAAGTAACATAACTTTAAAAGTATCATTTTGAACGATGTATAACAACAAACATTTACACAAATATCATTGTGTTCAATTTGTATTCCCCCCTTAAACATTAAAAACAGTTAAAATATTCATTATGGGGTAGGAACTCACCTGATGTGGGTGATTCAATCGGGTATGCGTATAAGGATGAGAAGTTCCACAAATGAAGTCCCGAGACACAACAAGTCCTAAATGACATATATAGACACATATTGACATGAATATAGTGTTTATAAAAAAACTATATTAAAGGAAACACCTTCTGGGACTAGGAAACACCTTGAATAAGTGTTAGAATCACATGTGATTTAACAAAGGGAAGTGAAAAGGCACCAAATGGTGTTTACGGTTTTGGGACCAACTCTAATTGAGTTTACAGTCATAACCCAATGAGTTTACGGCCGTAAACTCATGTCCTTTTGACCATTTTGTGCTTTCAAGTCCTAGAAGTCATTTTGAAGCATCCTAACTTAAAGTCTAAGCCTTAGCAAGTGATTAGGGCAATAATTCACTCCTAAATGGAGTTTACGGCCCATGGACCATTTTTCCATGTGTTTTCTGCCGTAAACTCACATGGATCTTGGTATTTTGATGTTTTCGAGTCTTAAAGACTTAAAGGTAAAAGTCTAGGCTAGTTTCTAGGCTTAAGGAAGAAATATGGGGCATCAAAACACGCCTTGGGGTGTTTACGGTTTTGGGAGATACCCAAACCGTAAATACATAAACTGGGGTCTTTTGGTGGTTTTTATGTGCTAGACACATCAAGGTAACATTCTAGGTTTGATCCCAAGGTTTTTAAGGACATAGGGCACACTTTGGCACCATATTTAGTGTTTACGGTCCAAGAAGATCTTGGGCCGTAAACACCTTGTCCTTGTGATTTTTGGAGGATTTCAATGATATCTAGGCAGGTAATACACTTTAATACACTCTATGGTTGAAGTACTTACAATTTGGGATGAACGATTGAAGATCCTTGGGAGAGAAATCGGGTTTTCTCTAGGTGAAATGGATGAAAATGAACTAAAAATGGCTAACTCTTACTTATATAGCCTTTAGGGTTTACGGTCCCAATACCATTTTGGACCGTAAACTCCAAACTATTGAAGTTTTGGGAACTTATTGCTACATAATAAACCCTAGGGTATCCTCTCTCCTGATATCTCTTGATGTACTAACTTTAAAATACTCAAACTTATCCCAAAAAGTTCGAAAGTTAGCAGAATCCGTTTTGACTCCTATTGAAGTGAATGGTTGTACAGAAAAGAAATTTCGGGTTGTCACACCTTAATTAACCATTTAAATGTTTTTTTAAATGTTTATAAATGCTTTATGGGGGGGGGGGGGGGGGATAGAAGTTGAATCGTGTTTAGTTATTATATCAATCACATGTGATTAATAAATAGCATGCAAATGGATTTACTATACGTTAACTGTTTTACCAAACAGATTTCTTCAAATGACTTTCTTAAACATTTTTACATGTTTAAAACTCTTTATAAAACTGTCTTACACACTATAAGTTTCCTTTCAAAGTCTGTTACAAAGGTGTTTTCAAACAAAGGTTTTCCTAATACTTGAACTGTCTTATCAAACAAAATACTTTCAATCGTTTTATAAACTAACATCAGGTCATCGTTTCTTAGTATTAAACTATTCAAAGGTTTTACGAAACTTATTTTACGCTTTTATATTGTCAAATGGATGCCTAGATATGTATAGTTATATAAATAATGTTTAAAGGACTTAAGACGGTTAGCTCGCTTTATTTCCTTTTCCTTGTTGGGATGTGGCCTTAGGGCATTGATTGCTCGTCTGAATGGCGTCTAAATACTATTTATATATCATGTGTACATATATAGGTATAAAGGTTCCATTAGTCAGTTCAGCACCTTTGGGTAGAAAAAGTACACTTCCGGTTATACTCGTACATTACTAATAACTATAATAGGTATAGTTAGAAGATACTACTTACAATTCCAAGTACAAGGAATCACACAAGAGTCAGTTCATTCATGAGTCTATACATTTATATATATACGTTTACATGAATATGTTTACATATATATGTTATATGAATATGTTTACATATATACGCTTACATGAGTACATTTACATAGATACACTTATATGAGTACATTTACATATATACTTTATACAGATACGCTTACATGAACACGTCTACATTAATACATTTAATAGATACTATTACATAGGATCTGTTACAAATGTTTCGGGACTTACCATTGTACACCCAAAGCTGGTAGCTACAGTAGGGAAAATGATGATCGACGAGTGTCTACGGTTGTACTGTTCAGCGCGTTTCCACACCGTGAATATCCTAATGCAAAAAGATACATCTTTAGTTATTATATTATTCTCCTTCCTTTATTTCGTGACACATTCACATGAATGAAGAGGTAGGATTTTTTATATATATAAACTATTTTTCCTTATTACCTTTATATTGTGACTCATACACATAATCGACGAGGTAGACTATAATTTTTATAATAATAGTTAAACAGGGAAAAACCGTCACATTACAGTGATGCTTACTTTCAAAACAGCCGAGTCTTGGTAGAAGACTACTTTTATACTAGTAGGAAATATAGGATTTCCTAGGTTTTCAAACGTTTACAATTTCTTAAAAACATTTTCCAACTTTTTCCAAATGTTTAGTCTTTACTTTACAGTATTTACAAATCAAAGACACATTAATACTTATGAATTCACCAGATTTATTGCTGATACTTGCTTTCAAAATAACTTGTATTCTCAGTTCACAAATAGACAGGTACGACGACCAGGTTTTGTGAAGACGGAGGAATCAAGACTCCTTTTTTATTTTGATTATTTATTATGTTGTCTTATACTATGAAAGAACACTCTTGTAATTAAAATTATACTATTAATGCAATGGATGATGTTGTTTCTTGTTTGCTACTTTACATTATTATGATACAATATATGACGTCCTCCGCCGCAGAACGTTTCCACCGTTCTCGGTTTTGGGGTGTGACAAAATGCTAGATAAATCCCAATAAACCCTAAATCAAAACCAAGCTAAATCCACAGTCACAAAAAACCCTAAATCAAAACAAAGCTAAATCAAAATTAATCCTAACCTAAAACGGAAACGTAAGTGGAACTAAACCGGAAAAAAAACTTACTTGAAACGGTGATAACGATGGCGATGGCAAGCAGGCGACGACAAGCAGATGACGGCGGCGGAAAGAAGTAACTCTGGCAGAGTAAGCTTCAACGGGTTGAAAAAGAAGAAGAGAAGATCGAAGAAGAGGGCGTGAGTGGAAGGATCGAGTAAGAAACTGTGAACGAGAAAAAGGGAAACGAATGAAGAAATTAGATTGAGTAAGAAACTCTGAACGAATGAAGAAAGGAGATAGAGAGAAAAAGAAAGAAGAAAGGAGTTAGAGGGAAGCGGGATTAAAGAATTTCATCTATGAAGCTCGCTAAAATGGAGGCGGAATTTTTTCAGGTGAAAAATGAAACCTAAAATTTCATCTATGAAGCTCGCTAAAATGGAGGCGGACAATATTATTATTATTATTATTATTATTATTATTATTATTATTATTATTATTATTATTATTCTTACTATAATTATAATTATTATTATAACTTTTATAATTATAATTAATATTAATATTAATATTATTATTATTATTATTATCATTATGATTATTGGTGGTGGCGGTGATGATGATGGTGGTGGTGGTGCTGCTACTGATGATGATGATGATAGTGGTGGTCGTGGTGATGATGATGATGGTGATGGTGGTGATGATAATGAAGATGGTGGTGGTCATGGTGATGATGATGATGATGATGGTGGTGGTGGTGGTGATGATGATGATGATGATGATGATGATGATGATGGTAGTGGTCGTGGTGGTGGTGATGATGATGGTGGTGGTCGGTGATGTGTGTAAAATGCACGGGTTTTATTCCTACTTTTAAATTATAAATTTAGCACACAAAGGCAGTGAACCTATCTTTTAATGGTATAGTTGGATAAGTAGAGTGTCGAAGTCAGGGAAGGAAAATTAAACTAATAACTAATTTTAACTAAACAAGTAATAAAAGTAAAGGTTTTTCTCTAGTTTTACAAGACTAGAAACTTAAACACACCACCTAACAAGTGATTAACTAAACAACTAAAAACAAGTAAAAATTCGCCAAATTTGATAAAGAGTTTATGTTTAGGTCCAACCAATTCACTCCTATGGTTATTTGTATAATAAAATGATAAATTAATTGTTATTGGTTACCAGCTGTAGTGGTTAGATTCATGTTCACTATTACTAACCCTTAGAGAATTAATCAATTCAAGCAGTGGCCAATTGTTTAAACTAATTAATTCCCTAGTTCAATTATTTGGATTAAATAAGATTTGTAATTGGTTAATCAAGTTGGTGATTCAATTAACCTCTTGTTTGTTGGTTTCTCAAACAAGCTCACACATTAATTTACCCATTCTCTAATTAATCCTAGTTTCATGTTCATTATTCCTAGACATATGATAAAGTGTTCACATAAACATATGTGACAACCCGAAATTTCCTTTTGGTCCACTACTAGAAAAACAGACTTTTACGACGCTCATTGCGCGTCGTAAAAGGCTCAGACAACGCGCAAATGCGCGTCAAGGAAGGCCCTGTCATAAAGAGAGACGACACACATTTACGATGCGCAATTACGACACGCGTTTACGACATGCAATGCGTATCAAGGAAGGCCCTGTCATAAATGAAGACGACACGCATTCGCGTGTCGTAACCTTACGACGTGCGTGTTAATGATACGCAATGCGTATCAAGAAAGCCCCTGTCAAGAAAGGCCATGTCATAAATGAAGATGACACACATTTTTGCGTATCGTAAATTTGAATATTTAAATATATATATATATATATATATATATATATATATATATATATATATATATATATTTATATATTTATTAATTTTTAAATTAAATTTGCATTTAATGTGTCATAATAGAAATAAAATACCATATACAAAAAAAAATACAATCCATTGAATAAACTTTAATGTCATACAATTCTATTTCTTACAATATATAAATTTGCATTCATCTAATCTACTCTAAGTTTCATACTAACAATTGAAATGAAGAATACAACACTTACATTTTCAGCATCTTATCTCTTGCGGCTTGAGCTTTCTTTTCCACTTCTAACTCGAGAGCTATTCGCTTTCATCAACCCTGTAAACACAACACAAAATCACTTGTCATTTTCATTCGCTTTCCAATTTCCGTTGTGTGTTTTCCTATTTCCTTAGTTTATGTACAATGGAGTAAGCAAGTGTGTATTGAAGCACCTTCCATGTAATAGTACCCCCTTAACCAATACTAGTATCAGAACATAAAGCACCTTTCTACACAAAAAACAACAATAGGTCAACAAAGACTCAACATTATCTAAAATACTATATGAACCTTCTCAAGTGATGCACATGGATCAAGAATCCCCTGAATTACAATTTATAATTTACAACAAAAACACGAACTGATTGAGTCAACTTTAACATATGACATATCAATGTGTTAAGGATTGAAGAGATTAAATCAAACCTTACTTTGATGACAAACCCAATTCAGTGTCACCCGATTGGAAAACACGCAAATATATCTCGTCTCATTTCACCTCCAAAATCAACAAATTCAAATATCCATGGTTTGGACCTAATAACATGGGAATACAAAAATACAAATAATATTTAATAACATTGTCCCAAATATAAAACAAAAACAAGAATTAATATTTGTTGAAGCCTACTCACTTTGGGACAAACGTAATGTGACAATTGAGTAAAAAAGATCATAATAGAGTGAGCCCACTTTTATATATTTGTGTCAACTGACATTGATCAAATAGCCACTCATATATGATAACATATCAATATATGATAATATGATATGATATAATGCTGACTCACTTTTACCTTTTACCTTTTACCGATTACCATACTAAAAGTCATACACCCCACCCATGCAAACCTATAAACACCCGAGTTCACCACCAACAGGTAACAAAATACCGTAAATACCCCTCGTGACAAAACGTAAGGGAAACACAGAGCTGTTAGTATCTTCATCACAATCGAGATCACAATCTCCCACAGCATCCAAACTACCTGTAGCCGAGAGAACCCGTTTTCTCCTACCCTCTCGAATTTCATATGTGAATTGCATTCTAATGTACAGAATAAGCTCATCAGATAACTTAATAATGATTTTATAAATAAATCCAATAAGATGAGAAATAAAGAACATGTTTGTGTGTCCTTATCTTTTGTAGTGCATACTGATATTTATATCCCCCACACCATCAATAATGGATTGCTTTTCATCATCCTTTTTCATTGATTCCTTCTTCTGTAACTCTTTCACTTTGCGATATTCATCATAGTGCACCTTTCTTTTCTCCCTAACGCTTCTTGCACTCTTCCTACCTTCATCATCTGAACCCTCATCATATCATCAGTTTAATTTTTTTTTGAATAAAAGAAAAGCAAAAGGGTGAAGATGAAGGAAGTAGGAAGAACCTAGATCATGATCCATGACATCTGCTTCATCTTCATCATCTGAAGATGTCCATCCAGAATGGGAGTTACTGTTGCTACTAGAAGATGCCATCTCATTCAGTGTTGAATGAATTGCATCAGCATTCAGTCTGATGTTGCTGTTATCATCTCCTTCAAGGAAACTATCATAGCCCCTAATAGGAGATAAAGATCCTAAAACAAGTCAACAACACTTGAATTAATTTACATAACAAATTAATAATTAATTTAAATTTAATGGAATGTGGGATATGTATAATACCATCAGTATCATGCATCATAGGATGATATGGAGTTTTGGGTTCTTTGATTTTCTGTCTTACATGTTTATTTGCTTCAATTTCACCAAGGTTGGCTTCATCCCATCTAAAACCTCTCCTACGGATTTTTAAACAACAATAAAAAAAAATATTAATATTATTTTAGTATGGATGTACTTATACGTTATAGAACAGGAAAAATAATTATATTTCTAAAACCAATATTTTCCAAACAAAAAACAAACAACTTCATTACAGGAAAAGATAACAACCAACACAAAGGAATATATATATATATATATATATATATATATATATATATATATATATATATATATATATATATATATATATATGCTTATGTTAATTTTACCTCATGTCTATTGTACTTAAGCTTCTGAAGTGTAAGATTGAAAAAGAGTTGTCTTAATTTTACAGGAAATGATAACAACCAACACAAGGGCTCTTGCATCTTTTTCAGCATGTAATGAGGGGATGATTTAACCTAATATATGAATCTCATCTTTCACAACAGTTAATTCCCTTTCACAACAGGTAATTTGGGGAGGGGCCCATGGGCCTGGTGTATTGGGCCCTCACGTGGGCCCCATGGCATTCGATTCCTTCCAGACATTTTGTTATACCTGTAAAAAGAAACTGTATATGTCATGAAAAGAGATTGATACTTATTTATATTTAAGCTAAGAAGACACAAGAACTTATTTATTTATGTGGACAGATGATGCACTAGATTTATCAGGTTTTATTTCATGTTTTAACATCCTCACCATAAGCTAATCAATTACTCAATATTGATGTCTATTTCTTTCTATAACAACACACATCAGCCCATTGTATGAACTATTTAAACAACTGTAGCCTCTAAAACTCTTTCATTATCTGATCACACATTAGTGAACCTATGAAAACCTGTGATGGTATATGGTCAAATAGCACAATCAAATATCAATACTAAGCCAAAGCACTATGGGTAAAGAGAATTCCAGCAACTCAAGACATGATTTCTTAATTTTAAACTCCACCAAAAACAAATGATCAAAAGATTTTACGTACAAAACACATAGCAGTTTTTGCAATAAAACTGTAGCTTACGTGAGTGGATAAAGAGCAAGAGTGAGGCTGAGTAACACGCAAAATAAAACCCTAGAATAAACATACAAACATAGATTTTTGAGATGAGAAATAAAAATGAGAAAAGATGACTAATGAAATCTTTGAAGATAATGAAAGCGATTCTCAGACTCCTAACCTTTCACCGCCATTGTCGTTTTCCAGCTGTCATTGACGACGAATTCCTTAGGCATCGATTATACGTGATTTCCCCAAAGAACTCCCTCGATCTCAAGGGTTGGACCCTGGTAGGAGACATCACTTTTTCTGTATTCTTAATCGGTTCATCTTTCCTTTCTGAACACTGATTATTGTGTGAATGAAACTATTGAAACCAAGTTCATGTAAAATTTGAAGTTCTTTTGTAAAGAATATGATTGAAAGTATTGAATCGGTTCATTCTTTGTGTTGTTTCTTAGTAATCATGGGAACATGGTGGAGGAGTGTTAGGTTTAGAGAGAGATATAAAGAAAGAGAGCTTGTAGAGTAAGGCTGGGAGATTTTTGTTTAGAGAAAGAAAGGTCGTGGGTGTAGTTTGTTAGTAGCTGAAGATGGGTATGATATGGCGTGAGAAGAAGGGAAACAGGCGAAGAAGTCAAAGAAAGCACTACATCTTGATGTGCTCTTATACTGAGTTCTATTAAACATCAAGAAAAGAATCAATGGGACAATACTTGCAACTTGTTGTGTGCAAAAAAGACATGAATGCCCCCATCTCATCATCAATAATGCCAATAGATATATAGGTGATTGCGAGCTAAAAGCATTAATAATGTGAAGTAATTCATCATGAACAACAAATACTTCAATTTGAGAAACGTATATTAGTATTGGAAACTAGAAACTGGATCTGATAAAGGGAGGGGGGATGCAGCTTATGTTCTGTGGAAATTATGCTGTCACAGTGAAGATATCTATGCATGTGTTGAAAGTGCTGAAGCAATTCCTGTTTTCCTATGGTTCTTGAAAACTGGTGGAACAAAGGGACAAGAAGCCTCAGGGAAGGCACTAAGAAAGCTTATACGCATGGCAGATGCTTTGGGGGGACACCCCAAAATCAAAAGCCCACAAAATTGAAGTACTAGTTCATGTGTTTACCATGGCATCACATTATGACCTTGTTCAAAAAGGATCAGATGCTTATAAAGGGTTGAGATCGCTTGTTCAGATTCTTAATTCTTCAAATGAGGAAACACAGGAACATGTAGCTTCTATCTTGGCTGATCTCTTCAGCATTCGTTAAGATATATGTGATAGTCTTGCAACTGATGAGGTTGTGCATCCTTGATGAAGCTTTTAACAAGCAACACTCAAATTATTGCCACTCAATCAGCTCGGGCCTTGGGTGCTTTGTCCAAGAACAAAATCTCTTATATTGTAGAAGGGGATGTGAAGCCTCTGATCAAATTAGCCAAAACATCATCTTCCATTGATGCTGCAGAGACTGTTGTATCTGCATTAGCCAAAGTAAGCAAATCCTCCTGCCAACTAAGCTTTCCGGTAGTACCAATGATGGAAAGAAAATTGCCAAAACCGATGATTTCACCTAATCAAACGTATTGTGTGTTTCTTTTTCATCCCCTTTCCCGTTTCCATGTGTCTTTGTTCCTAGTTAACCCTAGTCGATTATTTCACCTAATCACACATCATCGATTGTTAGTTTCACCAAATATTGGAAGTTTGTTCCTTCGATCGTAAATGAAATAGAGAGAAATTAAGCCGGAAAGAAAAAGAGATTTAGCAAAGCTACGGTTCTTATAGAAGAACGAAAACATTGAGAAGTTAGAATCAAGAAAAACATACCTTAATAAGACATAGGGCTTGTAAATTTGAGTAATAGAAGCAATGAGCCTAAGGTTACCGGACCTAATGTTGCTGGCAAGGGCAGGCGAGGTGAGATTGCCGGAGATGAGGGGCTCCATCGGCTGGGTGACGCTGGAAAGCATTGGATGGTGGGGAGGGGCTAGACGCAGGTCAGAGGTGGGAGGCGCCAACACCAAGAGAAACATCGGAGATGGGACACGCTGTCGACGTCGAGAACTAAGAAGAAGAGAAAGGGTTTGTCAAAGTGAGAAGGAGAGAAAGGGAAGTTGAAGAGAGAAAGAGCAGTACAGGAGGGCATAATCGGGGCAAGTTCTTGAAAAAAGCCCTAGCTACTAGGGAAATTAAAGTGGAGGGAGAAAAAAAGGAAGGCGGGGATTTTAAGTTTTTGGGATTTCATTTTCCCCGGATAGAACGCGCGCGTTCTATTAAAATTTATAAAGCGACAGTCCTAGACGACACGCAGGTGCCCTCCGTGTTTTTATTTTTTTTGTTTAGACACTAATTTTAGGGCACACAAAAATGTGCGTCTGAAATCCTTTAAATTTTGGAAGAGATGACATTATTTTTTAGACACTCACCTTTGCGTATCACAAATCACCGCGTGTCATGGTTCGCGCGTCGTAAAAGGGTATTTTTCTAGTAGTGGTCAAACCACAAAAGTCAACCTCTTCGTATCATAAATTAATATCATTATTTCTTATTTTTAAGAAATATAAAGTTCGTTTAATTATTTTAATATTATTTTTAAATGAACGGGTGAAAGAAAGTGTCATCTCAGGTTTTGATTTTTGAAAACCGCAAACACTTCACGTATTAGAAACACCCGACCAAACTTTTATGTTTTGGGTTTATAATTCACCCAAAAACCGTGAACTCATACATATGTATGAGTTTACTCCCCAAAAAATAGTCATTTGTGTTTACTCCCCAATAGTCAAAAGAGTAAACTCCAAAAACTCTCTCAACTATCATCCAACATTTAATTCCAAATCTTCGATCTTGTAAGTGTTCTAACCATTTCAAGTTAGTAAAACACTTAATCTAGTGTTTGTGCATCTATTCATCCATTCATTTATGTATTTTGTTTAGATTTTCCAAAACACCAAGAACACACACTAAGTGTTCTTGGCCTTTTAACTCAAATCAAGCATCATTATAGTAAGCACTTCCATCATTGGGTGCTTGTAAGCTAGTATATCATCTAAACACCAAGAAAATCAGTCAAGAACACCATGCTTGAGGTGTTCATGGTCCAAGATGATGCTTGGGCCGTAAACACCATAAAGTCCCCCAAAATTGACTTAAGTCCCATGTTTAGCCCTAGTTTGAAGTTTAAGACGTACCTTAACATATTTAAACCTGCCATTGATGTGTTTAAGCTTTGAAAAACACCAAACACCACCATTTATAGGTGTTTACGGTCTAAGGATATCCCAAAACCGTAAACACCCAAAAGGGTGTTTAAATGAGTCATTTTATTTCCTTAACCCTAAACGCTAACTTAGACATTTACCAAGATGTGTTAAGGACTTGAAATCATGGCAATATCTGTAACATCCTGGAATATCAAGAGTAGAGTTGAAGGGCTAAAAGTGAAAATGTATAAGGGAAACTCGGCGAGTCCATGGGTGGACTCGGAGAGTAGAGTCACGACTCTGGTCGCTTGTTAAGTGACCAACTCGGCGAGTCGGCGGCTGGACTCGGCGAGTTGGTGTTGGGTGAAGAAAACCCTAATCTTCAGGGTTTGCCCCCTATTTATAGGATGTTATGCCTTCTCTTCAGCCTCTAGGTACCCTGAGAGTTCTAGAGAAATCCCTTATTGTGAGAAATTCCATTATTGAGAGGATTAAAGCTTGGAAGAAGGGATTTGTGAAGAGAAGTTGGAGGAATTCGAGGATAGCATCAAGAGGGCTTGTGGATTTGAAGTCTTTATCAGTTTAGGCTCATCTTTGGGTATTGGTGTTAGTCAGTGGTGGAGATCGTGTCAGTGGTCGGAACATCTTGGTCTTATCTTTCCAATCAACCATTGTGAGGTGAGTTATCCTCACTATATCAACTGGGTCTAAGGCACCAAGGCCGGCCCTTTATCGGATTGTAATCCGGGTATTGTTGTTATGTTGTTGTTTTACTATGTTTGCATCTTGGTAGTTAGGACGATATTCGTTAGAGACCTGGTTAAGGTCAGTATCCTGGTATATAGGGAGATGTTATGCTAGTGACCGGTTAGGTCGGTATCCTGCTTAGAGTATGTTGTGTTACGTGATCTGCTAGATCGGTTTGATTTAATGTGAATTGTTATATGATTGTATGTTGATGTGAACATGGTTGTTTGACTAGGGTTGGTTTGAGGCGGGACCTGCTTTGTGATGTAGTCCAACATACCCAGGGTGGACCGATTATTCCGAAGGCCCAGCGAGCGGTCCGGATAGGCTGTAGGCCCCACGAGGGCGGACCAGACGTGCCAAGGCTCAAAGAGTGGACCAGGCCGACTGAAGGCCCGATGCGGGTGGACCAGTCATACTGTAGACTCAGAGAGTGGACCAGCTAGGTTGAAGGCCCAGTGCGGGCAGACCAACCACACTGCAGACTCGAGGGACATGACTGGACTCGAAGGGTGGACCAGGTGGACTGAAGGCCCGACACAGCGGACCAGTCACACAGTAGACCCGATATGGATGGTTGTTCTGTGATTCAATGTGATATAGCATGTTATGTGTATGGTATATGTTGTTGGTATTTTGGGGGTATCTCACTAGGCTTTCGGTCTTATAGTTGTGGTTTAATGTTTTTCAGGTTCTTCAGGAGACCGTGGCAAGGCAAAGGCGTGATCGTACCGCTCCTCGAGTTTGTGTTTTATGATATGGTTCTGGGAATACTCTGATAATAAATGTATTGAAAAGTTTAATTGTTGTTGAAATTTTTGGTCGTTACAAGTTGGTATCAGAGCTTTGGTTTGAGTGAATTGGAGGAACATTTGTGTGAATCCAGTCTCAAATCAGGGAGAGTCTTTAAAAGCGAATTTAAAATGGTTTTCAAATTAGGTAAAAGGAGGACGCGGAGGTACGATCAGCCGGAGCCAGTAAGTAACCCCAAAATACCATACAAGATATTTGTTTTCGAGCTTTGATAGAACAGCATGCTAGTATTAGGCTAGGGATCTTCAGGATTTCATGATAATGTTGCCTGTTTTATGATGCCTGCTAGCCTAGGGTTTCCTTCTGTATGAGATTTTCAGTGTTCCCCTAGGAGTGAGGATTGAGCGCTTGCTATGTATATTTGTCACTAGAGTGTTGTGGTAGTACTTCATATAAATATGGGTAGGTGTGGAAGGTAGTATGCGCCCATACTCTTGAAAGCACAGGACCCATACGCGTATCAGGGAAACCATGACCTCTAGGGTTGGGTTGAGAGTTGGTTCCCGGGTTAGTGGAAAGTATCTGAGATATTGTGGTGTTTTTTAGTATGGTGGTCACGAGGCATGCTGGGAGCGGATCTGGGTCGGGATCGGGAGCAGGAGAGGGAGGTCAGGGCGGGTCTGTACCGCCCGAGGTTGTTGGTTAGTTGAGCACGGGTGAGTTGGATGCTAGGATTCGTGAGATCCTGCATGATGAGGTTGTTGCGTTGTTCCGGGCCGAGCTGCCGGAACTATTTGGGTCGATCAAGACCGCCATGGTGGAGTATTTTGATGAGCGTTATGCGGCTCTCGCAGAGACGGTTGCCGCCGCGGCTACATCGGCTCTAGCATCGGCAGGGGGAGGAGCTAGTAGAGGATTCCAATATCGGGACTTCGATAATACGAAGCCCCCTACCTTTGATGGATTTTAGGACCCGATTATTGCTATGAGATGGTTATCAGACGTGGAAGGGTGTTTCTTCACATGTTCATGCCCTACTGATCAGAGGGTGAGGTGTGCTCTGAACCTGTTGAGGCTTGGGGCGAAGGATTGGTGGAGATTGACCACGGGGTCATATTCGGATGCTAAGAGGGCTGCGGTTCATGGGATCAGTTCCGAGAGATGTTTAGCACTCGTTATGTTCCGCGGGTTGAGAAGGAAAGATTGGCTCAGGACTTCCTTGAGCTAAAGCAGGATTCGGAGTCAGTGACGGAGATCACCAGGATGTTCACTTAGAGAGCGATGTTTTGCCCCGAGTTTGCTTCGGAGCAGGCTCAGATGTCCCGATATCTGAGTATGCTTAAGAGGGATATCAGACAGTTCATGTCTACGCAGAGGTGCGACACCTTGTTGGAGTTGCAGGAGGCCGCTAGGCGGCGTGAGTTGGAGATTGAGTTGTAGTTGCGAGAGTAGAGGCAGGCTCCGGTGCATTCGCAGCCGGTGCCGAAACGGTCTAAGACCGTCGATTCTAGATTGGGAGATCAGAGCAGCCACACTTGTGGGAAGTGTGGGAAGGGTCACACCGGAGTTTGTCGGTCCGGTGGTGCATGCCGCAAGTGTGGAAGGGAGGGGCACTATGCGAAGGATTGTCGGCAGGCAGTCCCGAGTCGGGATTTGAGGATCTGTTATCATTATCATCAGGTTGGGAACTTGAGGGTCAACTGTCCACAACTTACTGCAGGACCGGTGTAGGCTCCAGCACCGGCCACGTTGAGGATCACGGGTGGAGGTCAGGATGGTGCGGAGCCCCCAAGGGCTCAGGGTCGTGCTTTTCAGCTTACAGCGGAGGAGGTCAGGGCAGTGCCGGATGCAACTGCGGGTATGTTCTTCTTGATGCCTTATTATTTTATGATTATTGTGAAGTATTGTTTATCTGCTAGTCTCGTTGCATGGTTTTCGATATTGTATTCTTTGATTTTGAGGGTTATGGGATGGTTATGGGCTTTGTGTTAGAAATTTTGTTGGTTATCATTCATGAGGGTTGTTCATGTGAATCGGGTGTTGGTCAGGATATCGGGTAGCATCTGCATTCTGAGGAGTGGTTAGCTGAAGATCGAGTTTCTTTCAAGAATGGGATGATCAGTGTTGATGTGTGATTTGTGAAGATTGCTCGTGTTAGTGGGAATCGGTTCGTGTGTAAGTTTTTGTGTCAGGAAGGTCTGATGAGGAAGGTCGGCAATGGCGACCAGTGGTTGATAGTCAGTGCTCTAAGTGGGAGAGAATTGGGGAATTCTCCGGAGAAAAATCGATGAGTATGAAAGGTTGTTTAGCTGCATGGGATTCAGTAGTGTCTCGGTCAGCCAAAGGCGTAGGCTGGTATGAGTAAATGGCAGGTGTGCGGGGTGGGATACAGACCATTATCGATTGATTGTGGAAGGCCTAGGATTGGGCCGAGACTGAGTATATGGGATGGAGGTAGAGTTCGGAACCCTAGAGGGCTAGAACAGTATGCATGGGAGGGGTTTCCCGAAGGAATAACTCAGAATGTTGATTGCTAGTTGAGCGGTCCGGATAGACTGAAGGCCGGTCGGCGTACCAGTCAGGCCGAAGGCTCGGAGGACGGTCCATCTAGACTTAAGGCCCTGGAGGGTGGTCCAATCATGCTGAAGACTCTGAAGGTATTGTTAGACAGGTTCGAGGAAATGGGTTGAGTATATCGCGATGTGTTAGCATTAGAAGGTCTGGCCTCGGATATTGATCACGATTAGTGGAGGTAGTGCATGGACTTGAGAATCTTCGCGAGTGGATTCAGAGTATGTATGGTGCATGGGATGGCGGTTATGCCATAAGGAAATGGTGTAGTATTGGGTGAGCACCGTGGCACTTGTGATAGTGTCAAGGAAGCCAAGTGGATCTCCTTGGTAAGGAATAAGGAAAGGAATGTAGCTCCGAGGGGGAGTGTAATTTCACGAAAGTAAAAACAGTTGTGCGGAGTTATGATTGGAGTTCTTCAATTATGGTTATTGCGCAGTGTGTGCGGCGGTGATATGGAATCACATCCGGTTGGGATGTCTGCCGAGGTCGCGGAACGAAATTCTGAGGGTGTAAAGTCAAGAGGCTCATAAGGGATGCAGAGATGGAGTCTTAGATTCCCAGCTCGATATTTGGTTAAGAAATTGTGTATGCAGGGGTAATTCATCCTGGGGGATGTTTGGAGGTGTTCTTAGTGTATCGGGTTTTCCAGCCCGAGGATGCTAGAGTCAGTTCAACATGGGTATGAGATTGCGGAGAGCTACTCATGAGAGTTGCTATGAGATTAAGGGATGTATCATCCTATCAGCATAAAGTGAGTAAAGTTGAATTCAGAACGGGATTCTGGTGGTTCAGGGATTATCTCTGGCTCGTATGAGTCAAGTGAGTGTTGTGACTTGGATCGAGCGAAGTATCAGGGAGTGGTACTCAGTTGTTAGGTGTGGTTATCAAAGGGTAAAGTGGTGGCCGACTTGTGACGGTGGCCAGGACACCGTGAGAAAGGAGAAAGTGAGTTTCTGGTTTCTATGGTTGTGCTTTGAGGAACCTGGTTGGGTTAATGCCAGGAGTTGTAATGCGAGAGAATTTCTAGAGTTGAGTTGTTGCAGGCTTCGAGGACGAAGCCTAATTTAAGTGGGGGAGAATTGTAACATCCCGAAATATCAAGAGTAGAGTTGAAGGGCTAAAAGTGAAAATATATAAGCGAAACTCGGTGAGTCCATCGGTGGACTCGGCGAGTAGAGTCGCGACTCCGATTGCGTATTAAGTGACCAACTCAGCGAGTCGGCGGATGGACTCGGCGAGTTGGTGTTGGGTGAAGAAAACTCTAATCTTCGGGGGTTGCCCCCTATTTATAGGATGTTATGCCTTTTCTTCAGCCTCTAGGTACCCTGAGTGTTCCAGAGAAAACCCTTATCGTGAGAAATTCCATTATTGAGAGGATTAAAGCTTGGAAGAAGGGATTTGTGAAGAGAAGTTGGAGGAATTCGAGGATAGCATCAAGAGGGCTTGTGGATCTGAAGTATTCATCAGTTTAGGCTCATCTTTGGGTGTTGGTGTTAGCCAGTGGTGAAGATCGTGTCAGTGGTCGGAGCATCTCGGTCTTATCTTTCCAGTCAGCAGTTGCGAGGTGAGTTATCCTCACTATATCAACAGGGTCTAAGGCACCAAGGCCGGCCCTTTATCGGATTGTAATCCGGGTATTGTTGTTATGTTGCTGTTTTACTATGTTTGCATCCTGGTAGTTAGGATGGTAATCGTTAGAGACCTGGTTAAGGTCGGTATCCTGGTATATAGGGAGATGCTATGCTAGTGACCGGTTAGGTCGGTATCCTGCTTAGAGTATGTTGTGTTACGTGATCTGCTAGATCGGTTTGATCTAATGTGAATTGTTATATGATTGTATGTTTATGTGCACATGGTTGTTTGACTGGGGTTGGGTTGAGGCGGGACCTGCTTTGTGCTGTAGGCCAACATACCCAGGGCGGACCGGTTATTCCGAAGGCCCAGCGAGCGATCCAGATAGCTTGTAGGCCCCACGAGGGCAGACCAGACGTGCCGAGGCTCGGAGAGTGGACTAGGCCGACTGAAGGCCCGATGCAGTTGGACCAGTCATACTGTAGACTCAGAGAGTGGACCAGGTGGGTTGAAGGCCCGGTGTGGGCGGACCAACCACACTGCACACTCGAGGGACATGACTGGACTCGGAGGGTGGACCACGTGGACTGAAGGTCCGACACGACGGACCAGTCACACAGTAGACCCGATATGCATGGTTGTTCTGTGGTTCGATATGATATAGCATGTTATGTGTATGGTATATCTGGTTGGTATTTTGGGGGTATCTCACTAGGCTTTCGGGCTTAAAGTTGTGGTTTAATGTTTTTCAGGTCCTTCAAGAGACCGTGGCAAAGCAAAGGCATGATCGTACCGCTCCTCGAGTTTGTTTTTTATGATATGGTTCTGGGAATACACTGATAATAAATGTATTGAAAACCTTTTTGTAATAACATTATTAAAATGGGTTGTTTTTGAAAAGTCTAAATTTGTTGAAATTTTTGGTCGTTACAGTATCCTTTCACATAAGGGTTTACGGTAGTAAACCCAAAGGAAAATGCCCTTAGGCCGTAAACTCCTCAAAGAGGGTGTTTTATGGCCCTAGTCCATTCCAAAGGCTAAACCACCTAGTAGGATTGCTTTAAAGGATTGTTAAACCTCCAAACAACACATGGTTGCAAGGAGTGGAGTTTAGACCATAAACCCTTGAGTTTAGTACCGTAAACTCCTAGGGTAAAGGTCATTTAGACCGTAAACTCGCAAGGAGTTTACCCTTGGACCCCAAACACGCTAGTTTTGCCCTACTAACACTCGGATGCAATCCTCGTGAACTTTAACACTTGAAACAAAGTATTTTCAATTTCTCGGGTGTCCCAACTTATTTTATTAGTTATAATAAGGATACTTAGTTATATATATGTTCATTATATGATTACTAGGCTCGTGCGCGTGTACAAGTCTTCGTTTGTCACCTAGCACCGTAACCGACACTTCAATCCAATCCACTCACCACAAGTGAGTTCATACCCCTGTAATTAACCTTTGAAATGCTTTTAAATGTTTTAAATGCTTTTATGGGGGGGGACACAAGTTGAATACTTATAGTTATTAAATCAATCACATGTGATTAATAACTACAAAACCAATGATTTTACTACTATTCAAACTGTTTATCAAAGATGTTTTACTTCCAACTGTTTTTACAAACTCTTTTACTTATCAAATGATTTTACTTAAACTTTGTTACAATTATTATAAATTGCATGCCCGTATATGTATAGTTATATAAGAAATGTTAAAAAGGCTTAGGAAGGCCGTACGCCCTATTTCTTTTTCCTCGATTTGGATGTGGTCTGGTGGGATATCGGGTAGCCGTCCGAAGGTTGTTTCAATATAAATTATATATCATGTGTACATATATGGTCATAAAAGTTCTTCCATGTTAATACATACTAGTTACATCATTTGTAAGTTACCATTGGGGTAACACAGGATCATGCATATACTATTGTTAGATCAATGAGTTAGTTCATTCATGAGTCAATACTTATTACTATGAGAACATATACAACTATACTAGAAAGAGAACATATACAACTATACTATGAGAACATATACAACTATACTAGAAGGAGAACATATACAACTATACTACAAGAACATATACAACTATACTAGAAGGAGAACATATACAACTATACTATGAAAACATATACAATGATACTAGAACGAGTAACAATACATTACATGTACATATATACATTGACAAAATTGTGATCCACTGTATCAGAGTATGCCTTAAATGTCATGGTCCAAGTTGTAGCCAGAGTCTCTTGGAGGGAGAGCATGAGTTTGTGTATAGATCTATACTGGATTGACTATCCTACACCTTGTTGCTAGCTACAGTCGGACCTGCAGGTCTGCAGGTGCCAAACGTCATTTCTTTTTACGACCTACATTTTCCGTTGTTTATCCAATCGATAGTATGGTACAATTAATCAAATGATAACTTAATATAAATCCGGTTTAAGGTAGTTAGTACAGCAGTAGTTCCTATAATACAACACTATAGTACTACATTAATTTACCCTTTACATATTTAGTGATCTTTTCACTTAAGCATTAATGTACAAACTATGTTTTGAGAATGATAGTTACACTGGGAAAAATTACATGCTTTTATAGTAAACGAACATACAAAATAGTTACGCGTTGGTAGAACGCTACATTTAATAGAAAATATAGGTTTTTCTAAGAGATTCAAACTTTTACAAATACTTACAAACATTCACATACTTATATTTCCAATGTTTACAAACTTGTGTTTTTAACTACATTCAAACATTTTGATACAACCACCGACACTAAAATACTTATGAACTCGCCAGCTTAATGTTGATAAACTCTTTCAAAATAACTTGTATTCTCAGGTCATCAGTAGACAAGTACCGAGGCCAGCTTTTGAGAAAATGGAGCGCATTCAAGACTCATCTTATTATTTTGATTTACAATTTTTGGTGTCTATAACTGTACGAAACACGCTTGTATTAAAATTATATATTTAATGCAATGGATGATGTTGTTTGCTTGTTTACTGTTATACTGTGTTGTGATACTATACATGACGTCCTCCGCCCCAGAACGTTTCCGCCGTTCTTGGTTTTGGGGTGTGACAGATTGGTATCAGAGCATTGTTTATAGTGAATTCAGTATATCAACCCATAAAAGATATACTAACTATAAACCCATTTGGGATTAAAACACTCTGACCAAGGGTCTATACTTTAAATACTAAAATATTTAATTAAATATACAAGTCTGCATTCATACTAAAATCAGTGTCACTAGGATAGAACAATACAGGTGGACTTAGAGACATATAGTCAAAACTGGGAACATATAGCCTCATCAACTATATTATCCGAGGGTTGACTAGCATGTGCCTAAGTGTAGTTGTGTGGTTGCAACAAGTCTAAAATCTTACCAACAATACCACAATGAGAAAACTAGAACATAACATTAAACTTAAAATACTATAGGAAGTATTTTGTGCTACTACAAACTATTGATACACTAGATTCTTATACCTTTCTTCTCGTGTAGATTAAATGGCTGAATTCCATCATGGTGACCCATACTTTCCACCCAACGGAAATGTTGGATGGCTTGAGGCAGAGTCTGATGATGAGCATCAAATCCCTTTGGATGATCATCAAGCAGAAGGCTTTTCTGATGGATCTGACTCTGAGCCTGAAGTCAACAACCTACCTCTAGTAGGCCAAGCCCCAAACAACCACCCCCGACCAGCTTTTCCAGGTCCTACACCCTTATGGGCAACAAACTTAAATCATTGGAGCGATGAACAGTGTTAACCCTTACCATACTTAGGGGACCGAATCTTTTACAACCTTAGCAAAGGTGGCTCTACAGATCGAGCTCTACCCGTCATCATCCTCAGAATAGCTCGTAATGATGAACAAGGTCGAGTAGCCATCGACCGAGTCATGGAGGTTGATGCCAGTTCTGGTGTCAACACAGTCTGCATCCGCCGTCTCGAAGAAGAAATGGAAAGGACCAGGAGAACCAATGAGACCCTGCAGCAATAGCTGGTTGCCTCTCAAGCCGAAGTCATTGAACTTCGAGCTCGTCAAAGGGATCATGAACGACACCTCCAAGAGGTGGTCCGTCAAGTGGGAGACCTCAGGGTTTCCCCCGAGGAATTCCCATCGCCATTAGAAGATGTCTAGTACATCTTTATCTTTTGGGTTAAGGATTAGCCTTTAGTATCTGTGCTCTAAGTAGCACTTGTCTGTAAAATATTCGTAACTTTCAGTACTCTAACTAGGAATCTAGGAATTGTTCAACTTTCTGAATGGTATGATGTAAGACCTACTGTTAGGTCGATTTTCCTTGAACTCATTACATCAGTAATACCAGTATTATTGACAACTACCTACTTTGTGGGAAAAATCTGTACACTAGTGTGTTTCCTACTAATCTTCCTTGTTGTGATCTTAAACACTCAATTAACTATTAGGCTATGATTAGTTAGTCCAAGTGTCACTCTCACCTATTTTACAATTGATTCTTACCATTGCCTTTATCTTTATAAACTTATAGTTGAAAGATGCCTCCTCGCAAATCTCCCAGGAATAATCCTACACCTACACCATCTCTTCCTCCGGTCATCGATATTGCAGCCCTGAATGTTGTCGTAGCTGCAGCAGTGGCGACTGCCATGGCACAATATCACTCTACTGATGCCAACAGACGTGGAACCCCTGTTAACTCAATTCCTGTTGAAACCCTTGTGCGCTTGAGAGAGTGCTCCTACAAGGATTTCACCAACTATAAGTCGATGTCCTTCTATGGCACCGTCGGAGTCATTGCCCTCTTCCAATGGTTCAAGAAGACTGAATCAGTCTTTGAAATCTGTTCATGCCCTGCTGCGAGCAAAGTCAAATATGCTGGATGCACCTTTGAAGGAAAGGCCCTAACGTGGTGGAACGGCCTCGTTAAAGAGCTGACTCTCGTAGTGGCGAATGATATGGGCTGGGAAACCATGAAGGACCTCATGATTGAGGAATACTGCCCGAGGGGCGAAATCCAAAAATTAGAACAGGAACTTTCGAGCCTAACCATGAAGGGCACCAACGTAGTCGCTTATACTACAAGATTCAGTCAACTGGTGGCCCTCTACCCTAATATGGTTCCCATTGAACGGAAAAAGATCGAAAGGTACATATGGGGGGCTAGTGCCTCCGTATCAGGGGAATGTCCTATCATCAAATGTGACAACTTCATATCACAACTCTTTGTAGTGACCTAAAAAGTCAAGTATTGTAACCACTTTTGAGTTAATAAAATTAACTTCCATTTTAAAAAGTCCAAAAAGTTCCTATTTAAATTCTTCTATGTTTAAATGTCATTAAACCATGATCGTACGTAAAAAGAACGCCCAAATCCGACTTCGTATATTGAAGTTATGATTTTTCCAAGTTCAGCTTAGCTACAGACAACTAAAAACTTGAATCGGAGATCGAGCGACTTTTGGCCGGAATGACCTAAACGAGAATCGAAGGTCTCATCAATGGTATTTCAGCGGTAAAAGTCTGGAAAAAACCGACGTCAGATAAAGAAGTTATGAATTTTTAAAGAAATTCCTTAATCACGTCATTTTAATAAATAATTAATAAAAATAATTTCGGAATTTATCAACGGAATCTAAACGAAAGTTGTAGATCGTAGTCCCACCTTCGTTGGGATATAAAGAACGTCGAAAACAGAGTTCGTATGAAGAAGATATGATTTTTTGAAATTTATTTAATAAATTATAATTAAATTTAAATCAAAAATGTTGGTAATATCCGAAGAGGAGTCAGCCTAGGGCCGAGGTACGCGTCGCGTACCCTCGTACGCCCCACGTACTCGAGGCCACGGCCTCGGATCGTCCACGTCACCCCTATGCGAGCCTACCCCCCCCCGTCCCATCCGAAACGCGCTGCAGCCGACGATGCGGTCAGCAGTGACATCCCGTATGCTCCACGTACGGGAGTACGCCCCGCGTACGTGGGCCTTTCAGCACCCCTATAAAAGGGATGCGAGGGCTTCCAAAAATTTTGCTCATTTTCTCTCTTTCTCCCACGATCTTACCTCGATTTCCGTGCCCGTTCAAACCCGAAGCTCTGGTCTTTTTGCTCAAGTCCCGAGGGTCGATTTTACTCCCGAGATTCCCGAGAATCCCGAGAAAAATCCGTTTCCCGAGACGAAACTCTGCCCGGTTTTCAATCTTGCTATCCTCAAACTTCCAAGTGAGTTCATACCCCTTTAATCAACCTTTGAAATGCTTTTAAATGTTTTAAATACTTTATGGGGGGATACAAGTTAAACACTTACAGTTATTACATCAATTACATGTGATTGATTTAATCACATGTGATTAATAACTAGAAAACCAATTATTTTATCAATGTTCAAACTGTTTATCAAACTGTTTCACTTCAAAATGTTTTACAAACTCTTCTCCTTATCAAATGCTTTTATTAAACTTAGTTTTACTTCTTATAAATTGCATGTCCATATATGTATAAATATATAAGAAATGTTTAAAGGGCTTAGGAAGGCTATCCACCCTATTTCCTTTTCGCGCATTGAGATGTGGTCTGGTGGGATTTCGGGTAACCATCCGAAGGTCGTTTCAATATTAATTATATATCAACTATACATATATAGACATAAAAGTACTTCCATACTCATACTCATCAGCACATCATTAGTAAGTTACCATCGGGGTAACACAGAATCATACTACTACAATTTCTAGATCAACGAGTCAGTTCATTCAGGAGTCAATACTTATTACTAAGAGAACATATACAACGATACTAGAACAAGTAACATATTATTACATATACACGAATACGTTAACAATTGTGATCCACTGTATGGGAGCATGTCTTAATTGTCATGACCCGAGTTGTAGCCAGAGTCTCTTGGAGGGAGAGCGTGAGTTTGCGTATAGATCTATACTGGATTCACTATCCTACACCTCGCTGCTAGCTACAGCGGGACCGACAGGTCTGCGGGTGCTAAACGTCATACCTTATTTTTCGACTATATGTTGTTGTTGTTACCAGTCGATAGTATGGTGCAATTTATCACATGATACCTTAATATAAACCCGGTTCACGGTAGTTAGTACAGCAGTAGTTCCTATAATACAAAACTACAGTACTACAATGATTTACCCATTACATTTTTAGTGATAACCTCACTTAAACTTTAATGTACAAACTATATTTTGTTAAAAGATAGTTACATTTGGGAAATTACACACTTTTACATCAAACGAGCATACAAAATAGTTAAGCCTTGGTAGAAGGCTACCTTAATAGAAAATATAGGTTTTTCTGAGAGATTCAAACTTTTACAAACATTTACATACAATTTACAACTTATACTTACGACAGGTTCAAACATTTTGATAACAACATCGACACTGAAATACTTATGAATTCACCAGCTTAATGCTGATAAATTCTTTCAAAATAACTTGTATTCTCAGGTCATCAGTAGACAGGTACCGATGCCAACTTTTGAGAAGATGGAGCGCATTCAAGACTCATCATATTATTTTGATTTACATTATATTTTTGGTGTCTAAAACTGTACAGAACACGCTTGTATTAAAATTATATATTTAATGCAATGGATGATGTTGTTTGCTTATATACATTTACTGTGTTGTGATACTATACATGACGTCCTCCGCCCCAGAATGTTTCCGCCATTCTTGGTTTTGGGGTGTGACAGATTGGTATCAGAGCATTGTTTATAGCGAATCAAGTATATCAACCCATAAAAGATATACTAAACTATAAACCCATTTGGGATTTAAAACACTCTGACCAAGAGTCTATACTTTAAATATTAAAATAGTTAATGAAGTATACTAGTCTTCATTCATACTAAAACCAGTGTCATAACAACAAGAACAAAAGTATTACGATTGTTAAATATCACAGGTAAGCTAGGGGATGTATGGTCAGTCATGGGAATGGCATAGCCTGATCATCTATGTTGGTCCGAGGAGTGATTAGCATATGCCTTAGAATGGTTGTGATGTGTTAACAAGTCTAAAAACTTACCAACAGTGCCACAAAAAGATCAGTGGAACTTAAACTGAAAATACTATAGGTATATTTTGTACTATTAACTACATACGTACTATATATTTATACCTCTCTTCTCGCGTAGATTTAAATGGCTGGATTCCATCATGGCGACCCGTACTTTCCAAATGAAGGCAACATAGGAAGGCTCGAAGCAGAGTCTGACGATGAACACCAAATTCCGTTGGATGATCATCAAGCTGAAGGCTTCATGGATGGATCAGACTCTGAGCCCGAAGTCAACAACCTACCTCTAGTAGGTCAACCCCCGAACAACAACCCTCGAACAGCTTTTCCAGGTCCTACTCCCTTATGGGCAAACAACTTGAATCGTTGGAGTGATGAACAGGGTCAACCCTTACCATACTTTGGAGACCGAAGCTTTTACAACATCAGCGATGGTGGCTCTGTTGACCGAGCTCTGCCTGTCATTATCCGCATAGCTCGTAATGTCGAGCAAGGTCGAGCAGCCATCGACCGGGTCAAGGAGGTTGATGCCAACTCAGGTGTCAACACAGTCCGCATCCGCCGTCTTGAAGAAGACATGGAACGGACCCGGAGAACCAATGAAACCCTACAGCAACATCTGGTTGCCTCTCAAGAAGAAGTCATGGAACTTCGAGCTCGTCAAAGGGCTCATGAGCGACACCTTCAAGAGGTGGTCCGTCAAATGAGAGACCTTAGGGTTCTCCCGAGGAATATTCATCGTCGTTAGATGATGTCTAGTACATCATTATCTTTTGGGTTAAGGATTAGCCTTTAACATTTGTGCTCTAAGTAGCACTTATCTGTAAAATATTCCTAACTTTCAGTACTCTAATTAGGAATCTAAGAACTGTCAAACTTTTCAGTATGGTATGATGTAAGACCTACTGTTAGGTCGATTTTCCCTGAACTTATTACATCAGTAATACCAGTATTATTGAAATCTATCTCATCTATGGGAAAAATCTATACACTTGTGCTTTCCTACTAATATTTCTTATTGTGATTTCAAACACTCATTCAACTGTTGGGCTATGGTTAGTTAGTCCATGTGTCACTCTCACGTTTCTTACAAATTGATTCTTACCATTTTTCTTATATTTATAAACTTATAGCTAAAAGATGCCTCCTCGCAAATCTCCCTGGAATAATCCTGCACCACCACCTCCTCCGCCTCCGGTCATCGATACGGTTGCCCTGAATGTTGTCGTAACTGCAGCAGTGGCAACTACCATGGCACAGTATCACTCTACTGATGCCAGCAGAGGTGGAACCCCTGTTAACTCCATTCCGGTTGAAACCCCTGTGCGCTCGAGAGAGTGCTCTTACAAGGATTTCACCAACTGCAAGCCGAAGTCCTTTCATGGGACCGGCGGAGTCATTGCCCTCTCGCAATGCTTCGAGAAGACTGAAGCGGTCTTCGAAATTTGTTCATGCCCTGCTGCGAGCAAAGTGAAATACGCCGCATGCACCTTTGAGGGAAAGGCCCTGACGTGGTGGAACGGCCACGTTAAATCTCTAACTCTTGTCGTAGCCAACGACATAGGCTGGGAAACGATGAAAGACCTCATGATTGAGGAATACTGCCCGAGGGGCGAGATCCAGAAACTAGAGCAGGAGCTTTGGAGCCTGACCATGAAGGGCACCAATATTGTTGCTTATACCGCCAGATTCAGCGAACTGGTGGCCCTCTGCCCTAATATGGTTCCCACCGAGGGGAAAAAGATCGAGAGGTACATATGGGGACTAGTGCCTCCGTATCAGGGGAATGTTCTAGCATCAAACCCCGCTACCTTCGACAGTGCCAAACGATTGGCACAACGACTCATTGACCATGGAGTCAAAACCCCTGCAACCGCAACCACCCTAGCCATCCCGGAACCCTCCAAACCCGCTGATACTAAGCGAAAATTCTGGGATGAATAGAAGAAGCAACATGCTGCCAAAAAGCAGCAAATTGTGGCAATACATGCTGCAATAACCCTTGCTGCTGCTACTACTGCTCCAGTGGGTGGGTATGCTGGAAGTTCTCCCAAGTGCAACAAATGCAACTACCACCACAACGGCCCCTGCCGTGAAATGCAGTGCTCTAACTGCAACAGGAAAGGACACACCGTCCATTTCTGTAAGTTCCCGGCACAACCTATCAACCAAGTCCCTGGCTCTGGCGCGAGCCCAACCTGCTATGGATGTGGCGAAGCAGGCCACTTTAAGAGGGACTGCCCTAAAGCAAAAAATGTTGGAGGAGGAGGAAGGGTACTAGCTATAGGCCACGGGGAAGCAGTTGCTGACCCGACAGTGGTGACTGGTACGTTCCTCCTCGATGACTCCTATGCATGCATTCTATTCGATAGTGGAGCGGAGCGAAGCTTCGTAAACCATAAATTTGCTCGCATGCTTAATCAACCACCTCACGCACTCAAAGAACTATTCACAGTAGAAATAGCTAATGGAAAAACTGAAAGTACGAGTAGCATATACTTAGGTTGTACCCTAACTCTAGATAACCATTCATTCCCAATCAACCTCATGCCAGTCTCAATAAAAAGTTTCGACGTTATCATTAGCATGGATTGGTTAAGCCTTCATCGCGCCGACATCATGTGCTATGAGAAAGCAGTCCGTCTAAACCTTCCGTCTAACGAAACTCTTATAGTCTACGGCGACAAACCCAGTGCAAGTCTTCGCATCATATCAAGTATTCAAGCACAGAAGTATCTGCGTAAGGAATACCATGCATTCCTTGCTCACGTCGTCGACACGAGCCTCGAAACGAAAGAACTAAAGATCATCCCTGTAGTGAGCGACTTCCCCGACATTTTCCCAGAAGAACTACCCGGGTTACCTCCGCAACGATAGGTCGAGTTCAAAATCGACTTTATCCCAGGAGCTAACCCAGTAGCCAAGTCGCCCTACCGCTTAGCACCAGCTAAGATGCAGGAACTCTCTGGTCAACTTAACGAACTGCTCAGCAAGGGCTTCATAAGGCCAAGCTTCTCACCTTGGGGAACACCGGTCTTGTTCGTTAAGAAGAAAGACGGATCATTCCGTATGTGTATTGACTACAGAGAACTCAACAAACTGACGGTCAAAAATCATTACCCTCTGCCCCGCATAGATGATCTATTTGACCAACTGTAAGGGGCGAACTATTTTTCTAAGATTGATCTGAGATCCAGATATCACCAGTTACGAGTGCTAGAGGAGGATGTGCCGAAGACAGCCTTCCGAACTCGTTACGGACATTACGAGTTCGTGGTGATGCCATTTGGATTGACCAATGTGCCCGCAGTCTTCATGGATCTGATGAATAGAGTATGCCAACCCTATTTGGATTAGTTCGTTATCGTTTTCATTGACGACATCCTGATTTACTCCCGAAGTAAGAAAGAGCATGGCGATCACCTGCGACAAGTTCTAGAGACATTACAAAAAGAGAAGATTTATGCGAAGTTCTCAAAATGTGAATTTTGGATCCGGAGAGTCGAATTCTTAGGACACGTGGTAAGCGAAGAGGGAATCCACGTGGACCCATCCAAAATTAAAGCCATTTAGAACTGGTCAGCACCTAAGACGCCTACAGAAATTCGTCAATTTCTAGGTCTCGCTGGCTACTACCGCAGATTCATTCAGAACATCTCTCGAATAGAGAAACCTCTTACAACCCTAACCCAGAAAGGCATGGCCTTCGACTGGGATGAGAAACAAGAAATAGCGTTCCAAACACTCAAATGAGCCTTGTGCACCACACCAATACTATCCCTTCCCGAAGGGATAAAAGACTTCGTAGTCTATTGCGATGCATCAAACCAAGGGCTCGGGTGTGTCCTGATGCAGCGAGGTAAGTTCATCGCCTACGCCTCGAGACAGTTGAAGACACACGAGGTTAACTACACGACCCACAATCTTAAAGTAGGAGCAGTGGTGTTTGCTCTGAAGATCTGGAGACATTACTTGTATGGAACGAAGAGCACTATCTTTACCGACCATAAGAGTTTACAACACATTTTCGATCAAAAGGAGCTCAACATGAGACAACGACGGTGGGTCGAGCTACTCAGTGATTACGAATGCGATATTCGTTATCATCCAGTTAAAGCCGACATAGTAGCAGACGCCCTAAGTCGGAAGGAATATTCTGGTCGCGAAATCAAGTCATTGTCAATAACCATCCATTCACACTTGTCTGAGCAAATTCAGGAGGCTCAACTCGAAGCCATGAAACCTGAAAATGTGACGAACGAATCCCTTAGAGGAATGGACAAGAATTTAGAAGCCAAGGGTGACGGAGCCTTATATTTCATGAACCGGATCTGGACACCAAAACAAGGTGGTTTCCGAGACTTGGTCATGACCGAGGCGCACAACACTCGGTATTTCGTCCACCCAAGTTCAGATAAGATGTATCTGGATCTTAAAAAGCTATACTGGTGGCCTAATATGAAAGCAGAGATTGCTACCTTCGTGAGTAAATGCCTTACATGCGCAAAGGTTAAGGTCAAGTACCAGAAGCCCTCTGGCTTATTGCAACAACCAGAGATCCTGGAATGGAAGTGGGAGCGGATCACTATGGATTTCATAACCAAGTTGCCCAAGACAGCGGGTGGACTTGACACCATATGGGTCATCGTTGATAGATTGACCAAGTCTGCACACTTCCTGCCTATCAAAGAAACTGACAAGATGGAGAAACTTACGAGGACATACATTAAGGAAATCGTACGGCTGCATGGTGTACCTATGTTCATTATCTCCGATAGAGATAGTAGGTTCACCTCAAGATTTTGGCAATCACTACAACATTCCCTAGGAACAAGGCTGGACATGAGCACAGCCTACCATCCTCAGACCGACGGACAGAGTGAGAGGACCATCCAAACTCTGGAAGATATGTTGCGATCCTGCGTGATTGATTTTGGGAAGGCATGGGATACTCATTTACCCCTTGTCGAGTTTTCCTATAATAACAGTTATCACACAAGCATCAAGGCTGCTCCATTTGAAGCTCTCTACCACCGAAAGTGCAAATCCCCTCTGTGCTGGGCTGAGGTGGGTGATACCCAATTAGCCAGGGGCAAGCTTCCGACAGTACTCTCACCGGTCCGGAGATCATTCGGGAAACGACAATCAGGTCTAAGCAAAGCGTTTTCCTTCCTCTTCCTATCGGAGAAAATCATTCAAATCCGTGAACGATTGAAAGCCTCTAGAGACCGACAGAAGAGCTACGCAGATAAACGAAGGAAACCTTTGGAATTTCAGGTGGGAGACCGAGTCCTTCTCAAAGTCTCACCCTGGAAGGGCTTGATATGCTTCGGCAAGCGTGGGAAGCTTAATCCTACGTACATAGGGCCTTTCGAGATTCTTGCAAGAGTCGGCCCCGTAGCTTACAAACTCGATCTACCTGACACACATCGTAACGTACATTCTACATTCCACGTATCTAACTTGAAAAAGTGTCTGTCCGACGAGACTCTTGTAATTCCACTCGACAACATCGAGATCAACGAGAGCTTGAACTTCGTGGAGGAACCAGTGGAAATCATGGACCGAGAGGTCAAACAAACCAAGCAAATTCGCATTCCCATCGTGAAGGTTCGCTGGAACGCCAAGCGGGGACTTGAATTCACATGGGAACGCGAAGATCAGATGCAACGAAAGTACCCACATTTGTTTCCCTAATCCACAAGTGTTTTCTTACTTTAAATTTCGGGACGAAATTCCCTCTAACGGGGGGATGATGTGGCAACCCGATATTTCAACTCTTTGTAGTGACCTAAAAAGTCAAGTATTGTAACCACTTTTGAGTTAATAAAATTAACTTTGATATTAAAAAGTCCAAAAAAGTTCCTATTTAAATTCTTCTACGTTTAAATGTCATTAAACCATGATCGTACGTAAAAAGAACGCCCAAATCCGACTTCGTATATCGAAGTTATGATTTTTCCAAGTTCGGCTTAGCAACAGACAACTAAAAACTTGAATCGGAGATCGAGCGACTTTTGGCCGGAATGACCTAAACGAGAATCGAAGGTCTCGTCAATGGTATTTCAGCGGTAAAAAGTCTGGCAAAAACCGACGTCAGATAAAGAAGTTATGAATTTATAAAGAAATTCCTTAATCACATCATTTTAATAAATAATTAATAAAAATAATTTCGGAATTTGCCAACGGAATTTAAACGAAAGTTGTAGATCGTATTTTCACCTTCTCGGGGATATAAAGAACGTCGAAAACGGAGTTTGTATGAAGAAGATATGATTTTTTGAAGTTTATTTAATAAATTATAATTAAATTTAAATCAAAAATGTTGGTAATATCCGAAGAGGAGTCAGCCTAGGGCCGAGGTACGCGTCGCGTACCCTCGTACGCCCCGCGTACTCGAGGCCACGGCCTCGGATCGTCCACGTCGCCCCTATGCGAGCCTACCCTCCCGTCCCGTCCAAAACGCGTTGCAGCGGAGGATGCGGTCAGCAGTGACGTCCCGTAGCGCCGCGTACGGGAGTACGCCCCACGTACGTGGGCCTTTCAGCACCCCTATAAAAGGGATGCGAGGGCCTCCGAAAATTTTGCTCATTTTCTCTCTTTCTCTCACGATCTTGCCTCGATTTCCGTGCCCGTACAAACCCGGAGCTCTGGTCTTTTTGCTCAAGTCCCGAGGGTCGATTTTACTCCCGAGATTCCCGAGAATCCCGAGAAAAATCCGTTTCCCGAGACGAAACTCTGCCCGGTTTTCGATCTCGCTATCCTCAAACTTCCAAGTGAGTTCATACCCCTTTAATCAACCTTTGAAATGCTTTTAAATGTTTTAAATACTTTATGGGGGGGGGATACAAGTTAAACACTTACAGTTATTACATCAATCACATGTGATTGATTGAATCACATCTGATTAATAACTAGAAAACCAATGATTTTATCAATGTTCAAACTATTTATCAAACTGTTTCACTTCAAAATGTTTTACAAACTCTTCTCCTTATCAAATGCTTTTATTAAACTTAGTTTTACTTCTTATAAATTGCATGTCCATATATGTATAAATATATAAGAAATGTTTAAAGGGCTTAGGAAGGCTATCCACCCTATTTCCTTTTCGCGCATTGAGATGTGGTCTGGTGGGATTTCGGGTAACCATCCAAAGGTCGTTTCAATATTAATTATATATCAACTATACATATATAGACATAAAAGTACTTCCATACTCATACTCATCAGCACATCATTAGTAAGTTACCATCGGGGTAACACAAAATCATACTACTACAATTTCTAGATCAACGAGTCAGTTCATTCAGGAGTTAATACTTATTACTAAGAGAACATATACAACGATACTAGAACAAGTAACATATTATTACATATACACGAATACGTTAACAATTGTGATCCACTGTATGGGAGCATGTCTTAATTGTCATGACCCGAGTTGTAGCCAGAGTCTCTTGGAGGGAGAGCGTGAGTTTGCGTATAGATCTATACTGGATTCACTATCCTACACCTCGCTGCTAGCTACAGCGGGACCGACAGGTCTGCGGGTGCTAAACGTCATACCTTATTTTTCGACTATATGTTGTCGTTGTTACCAGTCGATAGTATGGTGCAATTTATCACATGATACCTTAATATAAACCCGGTTCACGGTAGTTAGTACAGCAGTCGTTCCTATAATACAAAACTACAGTACTACAATGATTTACCCATTACATTTTTAGTGATAACCTCACTTAAACTTTAATGTACAAACTATATTTTGTTAAAAGATAGTTACATTTGGGAAATTACACACTTTTACATCAAACGAGCATACAAAATAGTTAAGCCTTGGTAGAAGGCTACCTTAATAGAAAATATAGGTGTTTCTGAGAGATTCAAACATTTACAAACATTTACATACAATTTACAACTTATACTTACGACAGGTTCAAACATTTTGATAACAACATCGACACTAAAATACTTATGAATTCACCAGCTTAATGCTGATAAATTCTTTCAAAATAACTTGTATTCTCAGGTCATCAGTAGACAGGTACCGATGCCAACTTTTGAGAAGATGGAGCGCATTCAAGACTCATCATATTATTTTGATTTACATTATATTTTTGGTGTCTAAAACTGTACAGAACACGCTTGTATTAAAATTATATATTTAGTGCAATGGATGATGTTGTTTTCTTATTTACATTTACTGTGTTGTGATACTTTACATGACGTCCTCTGCGCCAGAACGTTTCCGCCATTCTTGGTTTTGGAGTGTGACATCAAACCCCGCTACCTTCGATAGTGCCAAGCGATTGGCACAGTGAATCATTGACCATGGAGTCGAAACCCCTGCAACAACAACCACCCTAGCCATCCTGGAACCCTCCAAACCTACTGAAACTAAGTGGAAGTTCTTGGAAGAGAAGAAGAGACAGCGAACTACCAAAAAGCAGCAAGTTGTGGCTGTGCATGGCGCAATAACCCCTACTGCTGCTACTGCTCCGGTAAGACAGTATGCTGGAAGTTTTCCTAAGTGCAACAAATGCAACTTCCACCACAACGACCCCTCCCTTGAAATGCAGTGCTCTAACTGCAACAAGAAAGGACACATTGTCCGTTTCTATAAATCCCCGGCGAGGCTGACCACCCAAGTCCCCGGCTCTGGCGCGAGCCCGACCTGCTATGGATGTGGTGAAGCAGGCCACTATAAGAGGGACTGCCCCAAAGGGAAGAATGCTGGCGGAGCATGGAGGGTACTAGCAATAGGCCATGGGGAAGCAGTTGTGAACTCGACAGTGGTGACTGGTATGTTCCACCTCGATAACTTCTATGCATGTTATGTTCGATAGTGGAGCGGAGCGAAGCTTCGTGAACCATAAATTTTATCGCATGCTTAAACAACAACCACACGCACTTAAGGGACTATTCACAGTAGAAATGGCTAATGGAAAAACAGAAAGTACAAATAGCATATACTTAGGATGTACCCTAACCTTAGATAACCATTCATTTCCAATCGACCTTATGCCGGTCTCGATCAAAAGCTTCGACGTTATCATCGGCATGGATTGGTTGAGTCTTCATCGCGCCGACATCATGCGCTACGAGAAAGTAGTCCATCTAAACCTCCCGTCTAATGAAACTCTCATCATCTACGGTGACAAACCCGGTGTGAGTCTTCGTATTATATAAAGTGTTCAAGCACAGAAGTATCTACGTAAAGAATACCATGTATTCCTTGCTCACGTCGTCGATACGAGCCTCGAAACGAAAGAAATAAAGAACATTCCAGTAGTGAGCGACTTCCCTGATATCCTCCCTGAAGAGCTACCAGGATTACCTCCACAACGAAAAGTCGAGTTCCGAATCGACTTAGTCCCAGGAGCTACCCCAGTAGCCAAGTCGCCCTACCGATTAGCACCAACAGAGATGCAGGAACTATCTGGCCAACTTAACGAACTACTCAGCAAGGGCTTTATAAGACCAAGTTTCTCGCCTTGGGGAGCACCGTTCTTGTTCGTTAAGAAGAAAGATGGATCATTCTGTATGTGTATCGACTACAGAGAACTCAACAAACTGACAGTCAAGAATCGTTACCCTCTGCCTCGCATAGACGATCTATTTGACCAACTGCAAAGGGCGAACTAATTTTGCAAAATTGATCTAAGATCCGGATATCACCAGTCATGAGTGCTAGAGGAGGATGTTCCAAAGACAGCCTTCCGAACTCGTTACGGATACTACGAGTTCGTGGTGATACCGTTCGGACTGACCAATGCGCCCGCAGTTTTCATGGATCTGATGAATAGAGTATGCCGACCTTACTTGGATCAGTTCGTCATCGTCTTCATAGATGACATCCTGATCTACTCCCGAAGTAAGGAAGAGCATGGTGATCACCTGCGACAGGTTCTAGGAACTTTACGAACGAAGAAACTCTATGCAAAGTTCTCTAAATGCGAATTTTGTATCCGAAGAGTCGAATTCTTAGGACACGTGGTAAGCAAAGAAGGAATCCACGTGGACCCATCCAAAATTAAGGCCATTGAGAACTGGTCAGCACCGAAGAAGCCTACAGAAATTCATCAATTTCTAGGTCTCGCTGGCTACTACCGCAGATTCATACAGAACTTCTCCCGAATTGCAAAACCTCTTACAACACTGACCCAGAAAGGCGTGGCCTTTGACTCGGAAGAGAAACAGGAAAGAGCGTTCCAAACGCTCAAACGAGCCTTGTGCACCACGCTAGTACTATCCCTCCGTGAAGGGATAGAAGACTTCATAGTCTATTGCGATGCATCAAATCAAGGGCTCGGGTGTGTTCTGATGTAGTGAGGTAAGGTCATCGCCTATGCCTCGAGACAGCTAAAGACACATGAGGTCAACTAAATGACCCACCATCTTGAACTAGGAGCAGTGCTGTTTGCTCTGAAGATTTGGAGACATTACTTATACGGAACGAAAAGCACTATCTTTAATGACCACAAGAGTTTACAACACATATTCGGTCAGAAGGAGCTCAATATGAGACAACGATGGTGGGTCGAGCTACTTAGTGACTACGAATGCGAAATTCGTTATCATCCGGGTAAAGCCAATGTAGTAGTTGACGCCCTAAGTTGGAAAGAATATTCTGGTCGAAGAGTCAAATCTTTGACTATAACTATCCATTCACACTTGTCCACATAAATTAAGTCTGCACAACTCAACGCTTTGAAGCCTGAAAATGTGGTAGGTGAATCCTTGAGAGGAATGGATAAGAACTTAGAAGTTAAGGGTGGCGGAGCTTACTATTTCATGGACCGGATCTGGACACCGAAACACGGTGGTTTTCGAGACTTGGTCATGACCGAGGCACACAATACTCGGTATTCCATCCACCCAGGTTCAGATAAGATGTATTTGGATCTCAAAAAGCTATACTGGTGGCCTAATATGAAAGCAGAGATTGCTACCTTCGTAAGTAAACGCCTTACTTGCGCAAAGGTTAAGGTCGAATGCCAGAAGCCCTCCGGTTTACTACAATAACCAGAAATTCCAAAATGGAAGTGGGAGCGGATCACTATGGATTTCATAACCAAGTTGCCCAAGACAACGGGTGGACTTGATACCATATGGATCATCGTCGATAGATTGACCAAGTCTGCACACTTCCTGCCTATCAAAGAAACTGACAAGATGGAGAAACTTACAAGAACTTACATTAGGGAGATTGTAAGACTGCATAGTGTTCCCTTATCTATTATCTCAGACAGAGATAGTAGATTCACTTCAAGGTTTTAGCAGTCGTTACAAAGTTCCCTAGGAACTAGGCTGGATATGAGTACGACCCACCATCCACAAACCGACGGGCAAAGTGAGAGAACCATCCAAACACTGGAAGATATGTTGAGATCCTGTGTGATTGACTTTGGAAAGCCATGGGATACTCATTTACCCCTTGTCGAGTTTTCCTACAATAACAGTTATCACACGAGCATCAAGGTTGCTCCATACGAAGCCCTCTACGGCCGAAAGTGCAGATCCCCTCTATGCTGGGCTGAAGTGGGGGATACCCAATTAGTTAGGGGAAAACTTCCAACAGTACTCTCACCGGCCTAGAAATCATTCGGGAAACGACAGAGAAGATCGTTCAAATCCGTGAACGATTGAAAGCCTCTAGAGACCGACAGAAGAGCTATGCTGATAAGCGAAGGAAACCTTTGGAATTCCAGGTGGGAGACCGAGTCCTACTCAAAGTCTCACCTTGGAAGGGCTTGATACGCTTCGGTAAGCGTGGAAAGCTTAATCCAAGATACATAGGGCCCTTCGATATTCTCGCAAGAATCGGCCCTGTAGCATACAAACTCAATCTACCCGACGAACTTCGTAACGTACATTCTACATTCCACATATCTAACTTGAAAAAGTGTCTGTCTGACGAGACTCTTGTAATCTCACTCGACGAGATCGAGATCAACGAGAGCATCAATTTCGTGGAAGAACCAATAGAAGTCATGGACCGAGAAGTCAAGCAGACAAAGCAAACTTGTATTCCGATTGTGAAGGTTCGCTGGAACGCCAAGCGAGGACCGGAATTCACTTGGGAGCGTGAGGATCAGATGAAACTAAAATAACCTCATCTCTTTGCTTAGTTATTGTAACTACTTTAATTGTTAGACTTTAATTTCGGGACGAAATTCCCTTAACAGGGGGATGATGTGACAAAATTCAACCTCTTTGTATCATTATTTCTTATTTTTAAGAAATATAAAGTTCGTTTAATTATTTTAATATTATTTTTAAACGAACGGATGAAAGAAATTGTCGTCTCGGGTTTTGATTTTTGAATACCGCAAACACTTCACGTATTAGAAACACCCGACCTAACTTTTATGTTTTGGGTTTAGAATTCACCCACAAACCGTGAACTCATACATATGTATGAGTTTACTCCCCCAAAACTAGTCATTTGTGTTTACTCCCCAATAGTCAAAAGAGTAAACTCCAAAAACTCTCTCAACTATCATCCAACATTTAATTCCAAATCTTCGATATTGTAAGTGTTCTAACCATTTCAAGTTAGTAAAACACTTAATCTAGTGTTTGTACATCTATTCATCCATTTATTTATGTACTTTGTTTAGATTTTCCAAAACACCAAGAACACACACTAAGTGTTATTGGCCTTTTAACTCAAATCAAGCATCATTATAGTAAGCACTTCCATCCTTGAGTGCTTGTAAACTAGTATATCATCTAAACACCAAGAAAATCGGTCAAGAACACCATGCATGAGGTGTTCACGGTCCAAGAAGATGCTTGGGCCGTAAACACCATAAAGTCCCCCAAAATTGACTTAAGTCCCATGTTTAGCCCTAGTTTGAAGTTTAAGACGTACCTTAACATATTTAAACCTGCCATTGATGTGTTTAAGCTTTGAAAAACACCAAACACCACCATTTATAGGTGTTTACGGTCTAAGGATATCCCAAAACCGTAAACACCCAAAAGGGTGTTTAAATGAGTCATTTTCCTTCCTTAACCCTAAAAGCTAACTTAGACATTTACCAAGATGTGTTAAGGACTTGAAATCATGGCAATATCCTTTCCCATAAGGGTTTATGGTAGTAAACCCAAAGGAAAATTCCCTTAGGCCGTAAACTCCTCAAAGAGGGTGTTTTGTGGCCCTAGTCCATTCCAAAGGCTAAACCACCTAGTAGGATTGCTTCAAAGGACTTGTTAAACCTCCAAACAACACATGGTTGCAAGGAGTGGAGTTTAGACCATAAACCCATGAGTTTAATACCGTAAACGCCTAGGGTAAAGGTCATTTAGATCGTAAACTCGCAAGGAGTTTACCCTTGGACCCCAAACACGCTAGTTATGCCCTACTAACACTCGGATGCAATCATTGTGAACTTTAACACTTGAAACAAAGTATTTTCAAGTTCTAGGGTGTCCCAAATTATTTTATTAGTTATAATAAGGCTAATTAGTTATATATATGTTCATTATATGATAACTAGGCTCATATGCGTGTACAAGTCTTCATTTGTCACCTAGCACCGTAACCGACACTTCAATCCAATCCACTCACCACAAGTGAGTTCATACCCCTTTAATTAACCTTTGAAATACTTTTAAATGTTTTAAATGCTTTTATGGGGGGGGGGGAATAGAATTTGAATACTTATAGTTATTACATCAATCATATGTGATTAATAACTACAAAACCAATGACTTTACTACTATACAAATTGTTTATCAAGGCTGTTTTACTTCCAACTGTTTTTACAAACTCTTTTACTTATAAAATGATTTATCTTAAACTTTGTTACACTTATTATAAATTGCATGCCCATATATGTATAGTTATATAAGAAATGTTAAAAAGGCTTAGGAAGGCCGCACGCCCTATTTCTTTTTCCTCGATTTGGATGTGGTCAGGTGGGATATCGGGTAGCCGTCCGAAGGTCGTTTCAATATAAATTATATATCATGTGTACATATATGGTCATAAAAGTTCTTCCATGTTAATACATACTAGTTACATCATTTGTAAGTTACCATCGGGGTAACATAGGATCATACATATACTATTGTTAGATCAATGAGTCAGTTCATTCATGAGTCAATATTTATTATTATGAGAACATATACTACTATACTAGAAAGAGAACATATACAACTATACTATGAGAACATATACAACTATACTAGAAGGAGAACATATACAACTATACTATGAGAACATATACAACTATACTAGAAGGAGAACATATACAACTATACTATGAGAACATATACAACGATACTAGAACGAGTAACAATACATTACATGTACATATATACATTGACAAAATTGTGATCCACTGTATCGGAGCATACCTTAAATGTCATGGTCCGAGTTGTAGCCAAAGTCTCTTGGAGGGAGAGCGTGAGTTTGCATATAGATCTATACTGGATTGACTATCCTACACCTTGCTGCTAGCTACAGCCGGACCTGCAGGTCTGCAGGTGCCAAACGTCATTTCTTTTTACGACCTACATTTGTCGTTGTTTGTCCAGTCGATAGTATGGTACAATTAATCACATGACACCTTAATATAAATCCGGTTTAAGGTAGTTAGTACAGCAATAGTTACTATAATACAACACTACAGTACTACATTAATTTACCCTTTACAGATTTAGTGATCTTTTCACTTAAGCATTAATGTACAAACTATATTTTGAGAATGATAGCTACACTGGGAAAAATTACATGCTTTTACAGTAAACGAACATACAAAATAGTTACGCCTTGGTAGAAGGCTACATTTAATAGAAAATATAGGTTTTTCTAAGAGATTCAAACTTTTACAAATACTTACAAACATTCACGTACTTATATTTCCAATGTTTACAAACTCGTGTTTTTAACTACGTTCAAACATTTTGTTTCAACCACCGACACTAAAATACTTATGAACTCACCAGCTTAATGCTCATAAACTCTTTCAAAATAACTTGTATTCTCAGGTCATCAGTAGACAGGTAGCGAGGCCATCTTTTGAGAAAATGGAGCGCATTCAAGACTCATCTTATTATTTTGATTTACAATTTTTGGTATCTATAACTGTATGGAACACGCTTGTATTAAAATTATGTATTTAATGCAATGGATGATGTTGTTTGCTTGTTTACTGTTATACTGTGTTGTATACTATACATGACGTCCTCCGCCCTAGAACGTTGCCGCCGTTCTTGGTTTTGGGCTGTGACAACATATGAGGTTAACAACTAAGCGATGTTCATGCAGCTTAATTGTCTTCCAATTAACAGAAAATAGTTATGGTTAATGCATAAGGTTCTTTAACAAACTTAATTTAATAAAATCACCAATAAACAATCAATAAAAGTAATAATTAAACCACAGGAGTAACTTGGTTTTTCCTAAACAGAAACAATACAAATTTAGCTCATGATTATAGTGGAAACAACCTCAAAAACGAATTTAACTAAGCTATAAATGATCAAATCCTAAGATTAAGTGGAAAATATAACCTACTTCGCCTTGAGTCTTCAAAAGATCAAAGGTTAGGGTTCTTCAGGTCTCTAAAGGGTTCTTCAATCGTAGGTGTATCTCCCAAAAAATCCAAAAAAGTCCCCAATTCAGAATAAGATCTAATATTTATACTTATCACAAAACAGGGGCAACTCGGTGAGTAGGTCCCCAACTCGCCGAGTAGATGTGTAAAATCCGTGTACAGCAAGGATTTTTTACTTTTCTTTGGAAACATTCTCGGGATCTCGCCAAGTAGCTCCCAGGACTCGCAAAGTTGATGTGGATGTCTTCTTTTTCTTCATTCTTTGGTCTCTAATTTCTTCTCCTTATTCCTTTTTACTTCCAAGCATGTCTTCTGGACTAAAAACATAATTTAAGCATTATTAAGTACATTTTGTCCACATTATGCACATAATTAGCTAAAAATGAATAAAAATCTATACTAAACGTATGGCTAATTATACACATATCATTCGTGGTGGTGACGATGATGATGATGCTGCTGGTGATGGTGATGATGATGATAATGATAGTGGTGGTGGTGATGATGATGATGGTGGTGGTGGTGGTGATGATGATGATGGTGGTGGTGGTGGTGGTGATGATGATGATGATGATGATGGTGATGATGATGATAATGGTGGTCGTGGTGGTGATGATGATGATGATGATGGTGGTGGTGGTGGTGATGATGATGATGATGATGGTGATGATGATGATAATGATGGTGGTGGTCGTGGTGCTGATAATTGTGATGGTGATGTTGATGATGATGGTGGTCGTGGTGGTGATGTTAATGATGATGGTAATGGTGATGATGATGATGATCGTGGTGATGATGATGATGATGGTGATGATGATGGTGATGATAATGATGATGGTGGTGGTGGTGGTGGTGGTGGTGATAGTGATGATGATTGTGAAGCTGGTGATGGTGGTGATGGTGGTGATGATGATGGTGGTGGTCGTGGTCATGGTGGTGATAATGGTGATGCTGATGCTCATCATGATGGTGGTCGTGGTGGTGGTGATGATGATGATGATGATGATGATGATGGTGATGGTGATGGTGATGATGATGATGATGGTGGTGGTGGTGGTGGTGATGATGAAGATGTCGATGGTGGTAGTGGTGGTGGTGGCGGTAGAGGTGGTGGTGGTGGTAGCAGCGGCGGCGGCGATGGTGGTGTTGGCGGTGGCGGTGGTGGTGGCGGCGGCGGTGGTGGTGGTGGTGGTGGATGAAATGATGGTGATGATGATGATGATGATGGTGATGATGATGATGATGATGGTGATGATGTTGATGATTATGATGATGATGATGATGATGATGATGATGGTTGTGGTGGTGATGGTGGTGGTGATGGTGATGATGATGATGATGGTGGTGGTGGTGGTGGTGGTGATGGTGGTGGTGATGGTGATGATGGTGATGATGATGATGATGATGTAACACCCAAAGTCTGGAAGGCCAAGAAAGGAAAAACAACCCTAATTTTAAGGGGCGACTCGGCGAGTCCAAGGAGGAACTCGGCGAGTCCGAGCGGGATCCGGGTCGAGGAGTAAGTGACCGACTCGGCGAGTCTGGTCTGTGCGAGGAAAACCCTAAATTCAGGACTTGGAGCCTATTTAAGCGCCTCATTCTCTTCCCTAGGGTTCCTTTACTACCTCTCTAACCCAGAACACCAAACCCTAGCCGCCATATCCATTGTTTGAGCCAATTGTTTCCTTGAAGCGTGCATTAAAGCTTGGAGAAGGAAGAAGGATCTTGGAGGTGCAAGAAGGGGCTATAGATCTGGGATTAGGAAGATATTTCTGAGCATTTGGAGGTAATAAACTAGTTCTTGGACTCTATTGTACCTAGATCTATGTGTGGGTGTTAGG